>NC_046288.1:2797500-4216208 GCF_004115265.2 Rhinolophus ferrumequinum | reverse complement strand
GCAGAAACTACACTTAAAATAAATTGACCTGATATAAAGCACAGAAGAAAAAACAATAATCTTAAGAAATGCTTCAGAGATCTGACATTAAAGACCCAAAGCATAAACTGTTATGGTGAGAATACAGATAACCCCCAGGCTGAGGCATTTAGCTGTCACATTTCTAGACTTTTTAGGTTCCCAGGTTGATTTCTAACTAAGATTTTCTTAATTGGTGGATATTCAATTTATATAATTCATCCTCAAGAACAGAGTATCTTTCATATTAAATACTATGGAAATAGGGAGAATGCTACAGATAAAATATACATGCTTTGGAAAGTAACCTTCCTGGAAATTTTATATAAAACCAACTTGGCAGGCATTCCATAATCTTTTTATAAAGCTGGGTTAAAAAAAAAAATTACTAAACGGGATTTTGCAAACATTTTGACGTCTCCATACATCTTTTGAGTTTCCTGGTAATCCTGGATTTTGTGGCTTTCCCAGAATTTTCAAACAGACATTAAGTTATATAAATTGTGCATTCCATGAACGAATTAAGGGCCTTTTTGACCTAAATGATTAAATTTGTCTTTTTCTGCTTGTCTCTATTTTTCCTTTCCACCCACTGAAGAGTTTCCAACATATGGTTTTAACTGTGAATTTGGCTGGGGTTCTCACAAGACATTCTGTCACTGGGAACATGACAACCAAGTGCAACTCAAGTGGAGTGTGTTGACCAGCAAAACGGGACCTATCCAGGATCACACAGGTAATGCAGAGTTCACTGTGGCCTCATTTCTTTGAATTAGAGGTGTCACTGTGGAGGGTTTCCGAGATGTGAGAATTTAGGGGGTTAGAAAATGCTGCAGAGCATTTACTCATGCGTTTATTTTCTGGAATTAACCAAACTCTCTTTCCTAGTAGAGATATTCTTAGGCCAATAGGTAGAAAATGCTGATTAAATTTGGCAACTGATTGGCCTCCCTGAAAAATAGCAAACTGGGCAAAGATATGTGAATTAATACCTGTTTTATACTTTTTCTGAGGTTTTTTAATGAAAAATTCAACATATTCAAAAATAGAAAAGAAATAGTAAAACAAACCCTACATATGTATACCCCAACTCCAACAATTATCAAATCATAGGACTCTTACTTTATCTCTCTCATCCCTGACACTGGACTATTTTGAAGCAAGTTCAGACATATATTATGTTATCTCATTTATTTACAGCTAATCAAACAAAAAGTGAGCTTAATACTTACTCTCTCTGTGGACTCTTGAAGTGGTGGTGGATAAAGGTGGGATGGCATTCTTACTCCTTTGGGAAAGATTTTAAGTCGAAGCAGGTAGAAACCTCACTACACTCCAGCTCACAAACCACACACCTTCTGTCTTACTTTCCCTCTAAGATTAATTAGTTAAGGACGGATGGGTTGGGGGAGAGAGGGGACAGCCACGCCAGTGAACTCATCTATCCACTGCCATCTTGTTTTCTTCCTAGTCATTTCATCTTGAGGTATGGTGTAAATAACCAGCAGTGTCCTGCAAAAACACACATAATACATCCTCTCTCTCTCTCTCTCTCTCTCTCTCTCTCTCTCTCTCTCTCTCCCTCACACGCACACACACACGCATGGAACACCCAACCCACAAACATCTACCCTACTCATCGATGCTCACAGAACTGCTTACTCACGTAGTAGTTTCCCAAAGATACCCCAGAGGGGCCCTTGCTATTGCTGAGAAATCTCACTGAGCAAAGTTCCCCTCAATGCTTGTGCTTTGGGCAAATGGGTCAGTGGGCCAGTGAATGGGCAGAGGGTACTTCATGCCTTCCCCATTTTGTTGTTCACTTTTCTGCCAGTAAATATAACTATTAAGTAGGTTGAATAGGCCTCCTTCCCCCACAGCCTAGCTCCTTCCCTAATGAGAATGACAGGGAAATTGGATAAAATTGGACTCCTTCAATTCTGAGACACTTTCAATTGAATCTTAAGACAAGCAGGTTTAGAAAACTTAAAATACTTTGACTGTAAATGGCACTGTACATATAAATGGCATCAAATTAACCAAATGCAATTAGCTGGAATGAAGGCAGTAATGGTGGAAAAATTGATGCAAAGTGGAGCAAAATGGCTCAGTAGGATCTGACATTCAAAGGAGGTTAAAAGCTATGTTACCAAGAGACAAAAGCTAAAAAGCTTGCAGAAGTAAAGTGCTAATTGAGAAAATGAAGACAGAGTTCCTGACCCAGAACTGTGATAAAACCCCTGAAAGGAAAAATATTAGTGCTTGATGTGTTGAGTATAAGAAAAGAAGGGCTTGTCTTAGATTAACAGCTGATAAATATGATTCCTTCAGAAGGGTTTGTCTTTTTTGTTCTCCCAGACACCCAGATTTACTTGGCTGTAGTGCCAAGCCTGCCCTAACTAGAAAGAGCCTCCCACTGCACTAGAAACACAATCATTTGCCAAGAGATGCGTGAGCCTGACATCTGAAAGGCAGGAATTTAATAACATGAAAACGATCTAGATGAAAAGAGCCATACACAGCACGCATGCACACAGACAACATTAGATAGTGTGCAGCACTTTGCAAATCATACATGAAGATTTTTATTTTTTAATTAACACTACCTAGGTACAATATCCTGTTGCCCAATTTTGAATGTATTTAAAGGAATCCGACTTGGTTTAATGCGACTTCTGAGAATGAAGCAAGGTGTCTCCTCCCACAGGATTCATGAAGCCCTGCATGTTCCCGTGTTCACTGAGCATGTGTTACTTGAGTAGCCTGGTACATGGCAGATGCTGTGTGGGGCACAGGAGTGACACCTATCAAGGAGGGTGGCCCTCCCTTTCAGGAGCTCACAGTCTGGTTGTGGGTGGTAAACAACCACAGTGCAGTGGAACGAGGGTACCCAGTGGCGATCATCAGTGGTGAAAGATAACATAGGAGGGGTCAGAGAGAGCAGTCCTTTCTCAGAGACAGTGTAAGCTCGGCTCGAATAGGGAATGATGTGCAGATGTGAAGAAGAGGACGCTGTGTTTCAGTGGATTGCCAGTGGTGTGGTTTGGACAGATTCCTGTGTGCAGCAGTTAGATGTGTGGCAGGGGAGGTGCGGCTTGTGTACTACATGAAGAAGTGTGGATGGGCTGAAGACAGTGAGGAGCCAGAGAAATGTTTGAAGCAGAAAAGTGACGTGAGCCCATTTTTCAAAGTCCACAATGACAGCAGGGCTGCAGCCAGTACAGATTTCACAGTCTTCCTCCTTCTACCCATGTCCAGTCTTCTTCTTTCTACCATTTATTCTCTGATTTGCTCAAATAAACTTCATGGGCTAATAAATGCATTTCCTCTCTGCAGATCTCCAACTTCAGTCTTTTTCCATAAGATTGGCAGTGGTGGGGGCAGGCAGAGGCAAGATGGGTGCATTGTTTACCTCCGTCTTAGTGGAGTGATCCACTACTCATCTCAGTGAAATGGTGTTGTCACTCACACAGGTGACTTCCACTTGGTCAATTAGTGGGATAAGACAAACTCCAGGAGTGTCTGAGTGTCTGAGGGTTACAGAGGACCCTCCGCAAACACAGAGAGCATCAAACATGTTGCTGGAGCTATGATTTCTATTTCCACCCTCCTTTTATTATTCCACCCGTTGGTTTCATTAAGCGTGTTTTGGTGTGATCGCATATAAGCAGCCAGGTGAGGGTAGAAAGCTGCCCGCTGGACGCTGTTGACACGGGCGAACAGGTACAAGGATGTGCCCACATATGCACACTGAAAAATTATGTCACAAGTACACAAGCCTCCAGGACAGCCAGCAAAACAGCCCACTGTCTACTGAGGTCTGAGCATCAGATTCACACTTACATCAGGTGAGGCATAGAGTAGGTGATTTCTGTGTGCAGAGCAAACAGTGAAACATGAATTGTGTGTTTAGACCAGGTGGTAGCAGGAGGAAATGTTCCCACTGGGGGTAATTAAAAGCAAAGCCAAGAGTAAGTCCTCACGGTTCTGCAAGTGTCTGTGTTGTCAAAATGCCATGTTCTAATAAGCCTCGAAAATGCAACCTTGCCTCTCTGTGAACCAGAAGCCTCCATCACACAGGAGCGGGAACACAAGTGAGATTCAAGTTCTCAGGTTTATTTCAGGAATTTATAAGCTGTTAAAATAAACTAGTGAAAAATAATCTGAATTTGGAAAAGGAAATCACTGGATTATTTGGAAAAACTGCAGCTTTAGTATTATCAAGCTGTTATAGTGACCAAAGCATCATCAACCCAAAGTCCTGTGCTCGCACGATAAATAAGAATACATCTAAATTATTCTGTTTAATGTCTGTATTCACACAGGTGCTGCTGAAGCAATCTCAAAGTGGCATGAAAATAGGTCTGCCCTCTGCTTTCAGTCTGCTGGCAACAGTGCAAAGGCTGACTTAGTCACAGCCCGGGTCCCTATGACGATGCATTCCCAATGAGTGGTGTCTGACGTAGTGCTGCTTTGCAGTCTTTCTCCAATCACATGTCCATTCACAGAAGCTTAGAGCTGAGCTCTGGGTACCAAAGAGGCTACCCAACAGCTGCAGACCGTTCCCTTTGCACTGCAGGTTTGGGTTCTTGGTGCTCAAGCCCAGGAGAGAAGGCTTGAGTGGGGGAACTTGAAAGAAAAGAGATAAAGGAGTCATAAATTTGGCCACTCTCCCTGACAGTTGTTTTTGTCGCAGCAGGAGATGGCAACTTCATCTACTCACAAGCTGATGAAAACCAGAAGGGCAAAGTGGCTCGCCTGGTGAGCCCTGTGGTTTATTCCCAGAACTCTGCCCATTGCATGACCTTCTGGTATCACATGTCTGGTTCCCACGTGGGCACACTGAGAGTCAAACTGCGCTACCAGAAGCCAGAGGAGTATGACCAGCTGGTCTGGATGGCCATTGGACACCAAGGAGACCACTGGAAGGAAGGTCGTGTCCTGCTCCACAAATCTCTGAAACTTTACCAGGTAAACCCCTTCCCTAAGGTGGGCAGGGCGGCTGCTTCAGGGACACTGAGGTCGTATTTTGAAGGTTGTCAAATGAGATGCTCGAATCACCCCAGAAATTATTTCAGGGGTTTCCTGAACATGAGATATTGCTGCAATGATGATAATCTCAGTAGTGCATTTCCGTCTCCTAGATTACAGCTATAGAACCAGTTTGCTGAGATCAAGGGAAATGCTACTTTTCATCTATTTCTGTTTGTCTCAATGATCATTCCTTTTATTTGCTGCTTTTTCCAGTTTTAAATTTTGTATCATAAAAAGAGAGTGTGAGGAGTTTTATGCCATCACCAAGGCAGTTAATAAGGATCGAGGAACAAAGCATGTGCTTATGCGAAATCTCATGCATTTAATTTATGTGTCATAGCTTGAGCTAACAAGCATTTGTAAACACTGTTATTTGGGACTGAACATTTAAGTACTATGAAAATGATCTCATTTTGATAGGTGATTTTTGAGGGTGAAATCGGAAAAGGAAACCTTGGCGGGATTGCAGTGGATGACATTAGCATTAATACCCACATTTCACAAGAGGACTGTGCAAGTAAGTACAAGTGGTGTAGACACCTCCGGAGCACTTGCCCAGGGCGTGTCTCTTTCCGTGGGCTGGTCTTTGTCTTGCTCATTTAGACCTAGCACTTCAATGTGGGCTGTGAGCACACCATATGAAATGTATATTCCGGTGCAAGAGGGCAAAAATCAGGTCAGTTTATCTTTAGCTACCCCATTGCCTAACCTGGTTCATTTAGAATGTCTGGTTGGTACCTACAAAACTACTTTATGATGTGGAATCCAAACATCATACATAGCAAAGAAGAAAATCTCCGTCTACAGACTCTATACACCAGGCCAAAACAATCTGATGGAAAGTAGAAAACTCAGACATCTGGATAATTCCAAAAATCTGGGTGCATAAGCAAAACAGCAGGCCTTTGAAAATCTTGATCACAGTGAATTTAATTAAGATTACATTTTAATGAACCATAAAAGCCATAATTCTTTGCTTTATTACAAATAAGTAAATATTTCTGTCTCTGAAAATAGTTGAAATGATTCAAAAGAATAAATGAAATTTAGAAACTTTGCCTAGTATTTCAGAGTTTATGGTGTTTATCGGTCTGGTGTGTATGGATAAAAGTCTGACATCGAAAGCCAATTCATATTGTCTAGTTCTTGATATATAATTATAAATAGCATCATTAATGGCAATGTAATAGCACGGGAATTAATCTTGAGTTCCGTTTGCTACACTTAAACTTTGTTATATATTATTATATAATAGGATGTTAATTGTAACCAACTGGAATAAGCTGATTGGGTGAATTTAAGACAAAGGAGGCCTACTGGCTATAATGGGTTTTTGGTCATTTCAGCAATTTACAAGGCATTTACTATGCAATATATTAAATATACATAATCCCTAAAGTGGCAATAATTCGATAGGGTTGATTGAAGAAATTGGGGGGAATAAAAGAGCTGTGAATAAAAATCTGCTTTTGGGTACTATGTAAGGAAATCTATTTAATGCCGTACTAGTTAGCAAATCTTCACAGAAAATGATGAGGCTTAATATTTCAGCTGCAACTACTTTATACATGACCCACATCCAAGTTGCATTGCTGTCAAACGATGTATTTCATGTAGCTAGCTACCTCGTGCATGGTAATTCCAGTGCTCTCCTATTCCAAGATGAGAGTGACGATGGTTATGTTTTTGGAATGTAGAGCTAACTCCACAAACTAAAACAAACAAATAAATTCAATTCAGTTCAACAAGTTATAACTGACAACCTACCGTATGCAAAGCAGCATCCAGTGCTCCAGTGAACATATGGAGAGCTAAGACAATTCTATGAGCCTTTTTCTTTTCGTGTGTCTGGTCTACTTAGCTGTAGTTGTCATTAGGCACAGTACTCAAAAAGTCGCAACTAAAGTACCATTAAAACACTTAATGTTGCAGTGCCATTAAAAAGATGTCTAAAGTAATTATATAATTAGTCATCAAATATGTATTTTCAAATATTCAGCCATGGATGCTATACGATTATCAACTAGTTATTAATTATTCATACATTAATTCAACAATTATTTGTTGAGGCACCTATCATGTTCCGGACAGTGTTCTTTTGAGTACAATAAACAAAGTACTCAAAAGCCCCTTCATTCTACTCAGAACCATAAAGGACGCTAGACTCCACTTTTTCCAGAGATTTTTTTTTTTTTTTGGTAAGACACAGGACACGGTTGCTGGCATACTATTTGGGAAATCAAACTAACACTCATCAAACTGAGGAAGCTGTTATCTACAAAAGCACAGTCTGGTAGCCATATGAACAACCCCACTTCTGTTTCCTATTTTCACCAGATTTCCCCCACACTCCAGATGCCAAAACCATTTCTCTCTACCCTTCTCTTCTAAAACAACACACTCTGCTATCAGCAGAGATACCTGGATTTAGATGTGACACCAACTTAATAGTCACTGAACACCACCTTACCATTGCTTTATAGTTACGTGGTACAGGCGATTGCACTAACCCAGCTGAGCCCTTGGTGTGTGTGTGTGTGTGTGTGTGTGTGTGTGTGTGTGTGTGTGTGTGTTAGGGTTTATGTAGTTTGTATGTATAATATTTTGTTGGCAGTTCAAATATCTCTTTCAATTTTGTTTGACTTATCAGGACCGGCAGACCTGGATAAAAAGAACACGGAAAATAAAATTGATGAAACAGGTAAATTTGTCTTCCTGACCAACATTTAAAAAAAAAATTTCTGTGGCTTTCATTATATTTATAAAGAAACTTTCTGGAACTCTAATATACTAGTATATCAAAGTGGTGCAAATAAAATACGTCCTTGCCCATGATACTGTGGATTAGATTGTTGTCACACAGGGATGGCCCTCTCCTAAGCTGCCCGAAGACTTGGGGAGCCTCTATGACAGATCTGACTTGTGTACATGGTTGAGCCCAGGGGAAGGGTGCCAGCCCTAGCCCCTCCCTCCCTGAGCTGGAAGAGAACTCAGAGGATAATCAAGTAACCAGTCTCATTGTATAACTATGGAAACAGAAAACTAGCGAAGGCTATGACTTACCAAAGACCTACAATGATTTTCACACAGTAATTTGAAAACAACCCAAATATTTGTGTCTGGTTGATATCCAGATACGGTCTTTAAAGGACTGGAGCCCAGTGTCTGCGATAATGTGTTGAATTTTGTCCATCTGTTCCCATCCTCCTCTACAGGAACCCTAGTTTTGTGATAATGATGATGATGATGATAAGATTTATTGAGGAGCTGGTATGTTCCAAGCACCTTATATACATTATCTTTTCTAATCCTCACGGCTGCTTTCTGAGATATAATTATTCCCATTTTCAGATGATGAGACTGAAATTCAGAGCAGTGACTTCTCTTAAGTAGCATAGCTAACTCGGGGGTAGCCTTGGACTTGCTTGAAAATGTGTTTTCTTTGAACACTGTTTTGTGATCAAATTGAAGACATTTCATCAGAGTTAGGCCTTGTCTGACATTATTTTATTCCCAGAAGTTTCCTCACCTCCAGGCTAGCAGCTGTGGGGTGTTGGACAGTTGCTCCACTGTTACTCTCAGCTGCTCCCGCAGCTCTGCACCCTGCTCAGAAGCATTAGCATCTATTGCTATTAGCAATGTGGTCCTACTATAGCCAGATTTGGACTTGATAGAAACAGATAAGTATGGCGCTATACTATGCTGTTAGTAATATTTACACGTGGATCATTTAGCTTAGTTACATAGCCCGCCTAGAGGTTGTTTCAAAACAATGTTTCATCAAGGGAGAGAATATTAATATGCCCCCATGGCTTGTTTGCCCCTGTTTAGGGACTTGCAGCTCATATTTTTAGTTTTCGTTGATTGGAATCTTTGTTGATCAGAACACCACTAAGTAAACACCGTGCACATTACACATTAATATTTTAGTCCCGTTTCTAGTACCAGGTAATTAGGCTCAAAGCTCCCATGTTCATAATTTCTCATGTTCCACTCTAAAGAAAACATTTCCCCAGTGACTGAACTGCAGGGCAGTGTGACTGTCTCCAGTGAAACCACCAGGCTGCAAAGATGCTGGTTATTCAATGTGCTCTATTCAGCACAACACAGACACGGTCTCCAGACTGGAGCCAGCACCCTTCTAAATGGCAGCAGCAAGCATTCCCGTGGTCTGAAAGATCTCTCTTTGTTGAGTGAAATCACTGTAGACTTGGGGGGAAACTTGCTTGACTTGAAGATTTTACATGTGGAAGAACAAACACGTGTTTAAACCACACCAGATACTGGACACAGAACCTCGTGGAAGGGCAGCTTGGAAGAATTCCTCGTGCCTGTTTGGGGATTGGACAAAGACAGGAAAGAGTTAAATCCCCTGCCACACAAATGTGTGACTGAGCATTTTGCAAAGTTCAGTGACTGCATATCTGGCCAAGGACTAACAACATAGATTACAATCTAGCACAGATGGCAGGCTGCATGAAATCTGAATTAGATTAGAACATAAACCTCACTGTTTACCCAGAATCAGTTGTTTCCATGTGCTAAGCTAGCTGTCACAGGGCACCAGGATCCTCACCTCCCACATCTTGATTCCCAGCAATAAGTGAAA
This sequence comes from Rhinolophus ferrumequinum, assembly GCF_004115265.2. NCBI lineage: Eukaryota > Metazoa > Chordata > Mammalia > Chiroptera > Rhinolophidae > Rhinolophus > Rhinolophus ferrumequinum. The sequence goes on along the minus strand of NC_046288.1, from coordinate 4,206,547 downwards.
CACAAACCTGGGTGTCTCCCATCCATGGAGGAGCCAAACCCCAATGCAGAAATCCCCCGCAGGCTTCTGAGGAGAGGACAGACAAAACGAGCCTGTGATTTTCTCCTTTTTCTTTCCCTTTTCTCTATTTTTCTGTCTACTTCCATCTGGTATGTTGGCAGTGCTCATACAGCCCAATTTGTTTTTCTGCACAGGGAGCACCCCAGGATACGAGGACACGGGAGAAGGTGACGAGAACATCTCCAGGAAGCCAGGCAACGTGCTGAAGACCTTGGACCCCATCCTCATCACCATCATCGCCATGAGTGCGCTGGGTGTCCTCCTGGGTGCTGTCTGTGGGGTTGTCCTGTATTGTGCCTGTTGGCACAACGGGATGTCAGAAAGAAACTTATCTGCCCTGGAGAACTATAACTTTGAACTTGTGGATGGCGTGAAGTTGAAAAAAGACAAACTGAACACACAGAGTACTTACTCCGAGGCATGAAGGCAGACAGATGAAAAGTCGAGTCAGAGAACTGAGGTGGAAGGACGTGACTTGAGTGTGTTGATCTTCTTTCACTGTACAGGCTGGAAAATGCGTTGATGACGCTGAGCCAGGCTTTTCTCAGGAGCTTCAATGAGTATGGCCGACAGACAGGAACAAGTTAGCTGTGTTAACAATCGGAATCATGTACAGTCAGCTTTTTTCCTTTGGTTTCATTTGAATAATCAAATGCTGGTGTTGAGACCAAGTATGATTGACTTGATAATTCATTTTGACTCCCCTTCTCCTTCTCTCTCCTCTTTTATGGATTCTTTTCGGAAACTGTGCAAAATCCAAGATGCTGGCGCCAAGTGTATTCAGTGTGGCCCTTTAGACGGACGTGCTGCCTGTAGCCCAGTGCCCATAGTATATGAGAATAACCGCATTTCAGTGGACTCCTGAAGCCGTACCTGTGTATAATTGCCCGCGTCGTGCATAGGCAACGAAGGAGTAGGATGTTTTATTTTTAAGTACTGTAGCCTCAGTACCAGTATAGTGTGTCAGCTCTGTTTACGAAGCAATACCGTCAAATTTTCTTGATGTTTTCCAGTGTTGTACTAAACCTCGTGCTTGTGAACTCCATACAAAAAAACTGTGCCATCACCAAACACTGCTGGCAACTGGCTGTCCTGTCGACAACCACATCGAAAAATCCTTGGCACTGGCTAGTCCATGTCCTCTCAAGTGCCTTTTTGTTTGTACTGGTTCGCATTATGTTACATTAACGACCTGCTCTGTTTCTCACTGGTGAAAGCCCTACTCTTTAATCAAACCCTGGTGGCCCACTGACTAAGAAGAAAGTATATTTTAGTGTGAGACGTCAGCCCCCGGGAAGGCAAGGGCTCCGAAGATTTGGCAACGTGGCTTAATTGTTCTGCTTTTTCCATAGTTCGAGTTCATGTCTCTTGATCCTTTTGTATAAAGCTGCAATATTCTCTCCTCTTGTTCTTTCATATGGAATGTATTTTCAAATGTAAACTCTTTCTCTCCTATCTCTCCGTCTTTTTCTCTCTTAGAATTTAAGCATTTGCCATTGTCCAGAAAAGAAATTTGCAGCTTTAACCTGCTGGTAATGGCAAATAATTTTACTAGACTTTATGTTTAAAAATAAATAAGGGAAATTTCTAACTCTGCCCTCCAAAGTCTAACTTTGGTTTGCTTGTTAACTGGTTAAAGTGACAGTATCTTTTTTCCTTAAGCCATTTGTCTGTCTATTCCAATCAAAATGACCTTTGACAGAAACATTTGCATTTAATAGAAATAGTGATAAGTTGAGAGAAGAAATAATATGAATTGGCTTTCAAGTGAGACCCAAAGGAAGGACTGAATACAATTCTCCAAATATCCCAAAACATGAGATTTTTACATCCAAATATGCAAAAATGACCCATGAGAACCTTCTTGTTTTGGTACTGGGTCAGACAAAGGAAGTGGAAGAAAGAACAGTTAATTTAAGAAAGCGACTATAAATCTTGGTGCCTGGTGGTAAAGTGTTTTCAGATAAGAGGGTGGGGGAAAAATGAGTAAAGTCAAAACAAATGTTTTTAAAAATCCATTCAGCAGAAACCTGAAAAACAGAGACTTGGATAAATGCTTCTAGAAACTTCCAATTGCTCACAAAGAAAAAGCCTGACTTGGGGCTGGGAACACCTAAGCCTCTAACAGCTCAGAGTAGTAAGCATCTTATCAGGCAGCATGTGAATTAATCCAAAGAAGCTTTGGTTGTTTTCAGTGTATTTGTGTCATGCCATGTTGTACATAAGAACTTTTAAATCTTCCTCCCTTCCTGCATTGCTATAGGTCTCACTCAAATATATTTGTGGGAGTCACTTTTGCATCATGGACAAGACAGTCCATTCATCTTGGTTTAATTGGATTGAGAATGCCTTTTGTTTCCAGGAAACTATTGATCATTATGTAAGAATAGATTTTTGTCCACAGAGACATTCATTCAGTTGTTATAATCATAGCAGGACAAAAGCACTAAGACTTGATTTTATTTTAAGGCAATGGACTTAAAGTTGTCCTCAGCCAAGGAAAAATGATACTGAAACTTTAAATTTTAAAGTATCTTGCACTGATAAATATATTTAAAAATTATATGTTTATAAAGTTATTAATTTGTAAAGGCAGTGTTACAAAATGTTCAGTTTATATTGTTTTAGATTGTTTCGTAATTTTTAAAGGTGTAAAATAACATATTTTTTCTTTATTGAAATCTATAAAACTTTCTGTAGTAAAATGTTTTCATTTTACTGGTATATTATTGCTTCATGTTTTGTACCATCATAAAATTTTGTGCAAATTTTTTTTACAGAAATTTTTATTTTCTATGACAATATGACACTTGTAAATTGTTGTTTCAAAATGAACAGCGAAGCCTTAACTTTAAATGACATTTGTATTCTCAGACACTGAGTAGCATAAAAACCGCATAGAACTGAACTGTAACTTAAATTCCAAACTATGACTACTACATTCCAAAGAAACAGTTGAATTAAACATTTTCATAAAATATCCCAAAACTGATGGCTTTTATTATATTAGCTTTGTTATTGTTAAAGAAATTGGTATTATTCCAGCATCAAATAACTTTCAAGGTTTTTCTAAGTTCTCTTTTAAAAATAATATCCTAATAAGGAGAGAAGATTAAGGAGACATTTCCTGCAGGTAGAAATATCAGCCCAAACTGGACACTTGCCAAGATAAGAAACAGAGAATTTGACCTTATAAGTGGAAAATTTTCAACCTTAAATCTTGTGTCAAATGTTCTATATTCCATTAGGTAAAGTTTTATTTTTTTAATGAAATTCACAAATACCTATTGGTAAGTGTTGTTCTTGTAAAAAAAATAGGTAATAAATCTGATGGTGTTTATGCTGTGCCTATCTGATATTTAGGTGTAAGGCAAAGTTGAGCATGGCATTACAACTGACCATTTGTAATGCTTAGGAAAAATTCTATTTCATCTGGGACCAAAATAATAGTAATAATAATCATTAATAATAATAATACCAATGATAAAGACAATAGAAGTATTGAGCCAAAGCATGCTGAATAGGACGCTGTAGAAAGATTGTTCCGACGATATTGGCCTACCCTAATCCTCATATCCACAGACCAATAATTCTTTCTTTATCTTCCTTTAACTGTAGGAAAATTTATTTGGAAAGCATAGGAACTCCATGAGAGGTAGGATGCTCCGCACAGCTCTTCACAGTAAATCAATATTCCCACTTTTTTCTGGACGCTTACACCTTTTGCACCTTCTAAGATTTAACAAGAATAGGACATGTTCCCTGCTGGGAGGGTTTTTAGGTCTCTCTGTTTAAAGAAAAGAGCCAGAGATAGAGATAGAGATAGAGCCAGGTGATTACTTTACTGAACTTATATTTACGCTCATGGATGTTTCCAAAAAACATGATGACTTGCAAGGAGTCTATGAGAATTAATCCAAAAATACTTTCTGAAAAATGCCACGGCCTTTGGTATACTTTACTTCTGTTTCATTGTTTGAAAAGATCTTAAACATAGATGATTTTCACTTTTTTCTTATCCCAAGTAAGCTGCTAAGCTAGGCCTTTCTTACTGGGTTTAATGAGCTAAGTCACTGTAAAGTATGTACTTGAATATTAAAATTGTAATACTCAATATATACCGATAAAAGATGAATACAAGTCACGTTTGACTTCGCAATTACAAGAGGTGCTCAAAGTGGTTACCATCAGCGTCCAGACACTTCTGATTACGGCGAACGACTGCTTGAGTAACGGTGACGAAAGTGTCCACTTGTATACATTTTTTTGGCACCCCCGGTATGTCATGAGGATTGAAACATTTAACTTAAAATATGAAAATGATTTGTTGCTCCGCCTCCTGTCCTCTGTGCTAACTTATTAATCATCGGTTGGGCTGAATTGCACTACATCTTTTTGCAAATCAAATGGGCTTTGTAACATTCCATAATGTTTCTGCTTCCCCATGGTAATTATAGCTGTTGTGCTGCACTAAACAGCAGTGCTACCAAGAATTACATCTATTTTCCTAAACTACATCCACTAAAGGATCTTAAGCAGCTTTTCAACTTGGGGGTTGAGAAACCTGAGTGAAGAGAGCCTCAAATTGAGTAGAACTGAGCACCAAGAAGCATGTGAGACTAGGATAATTATCTTTTTCTAACATTACAAAGAAACATTGCAAGAGGATACAAATGAGAAAGTCGTATTATCCCACGCATGTCATTTCTCAGTCAGCAATATAGGCCCTATGAATTGATCCTATTATTTCAAGAGAGGAGTAAACCCCACCTCATGAGAATCTTCTACAGTGATGGCAGTGTACTTCTTTAATTTGAGAGCATTAGCTATTTTCACAGCAGCTCTGTGTGGTAAGTTTTGGAATTATTCCACTTTATTAACGAGGAACCCAAATTTTAGGGAGGTTGAGTGATGAGTTCAGGATGTATCGGGTCTCATCTCCCCCGCCAACACTCCTATCAGTCCATAGACCTGCATTATCTTCTAAGATGCTCACCTAGGGCCTTGCTACTCGAGGACCAGCAGCAGCAGCAACATCTGGACACCTGTTACAAATGCAGAGTCTCGGGCTGTACCCCAGACCTGCTGAGTCATCTTAACAAGCTCCCCAGATGACCTGTATTCCCATCCATTCTGGTTTGAGAGGCACCTTCACAGTCTGCAGTTACACTGAGCCAGGTGTGCGAGAATGTGCCTTGTTTCCAGTGGTGGTTTCTGGACACTCAAAGACAGGAAAACATCCCTGCAGGTTTCCCAAAGCAATGTTCCGAAGAGGCTGAGCACAGTACAGCCTGGAAAACAGAAAGTAAAATTAGGAAAAATTGGAAATCTCACTCAGAAGCACTTCGTGGGCATTCTGCTTGAGAATTTGTGAGGGGCCTAAACGTGGGCTTTTCTGAGAGGGAAGAAATAGAGTTGATGAAATATTTTGCCGGATGAAAATTTTAAAGTGCCACAGAAGCATAGTTAATACTCTGTTCATCAACACAGTGCGGTCAGGGGAGGAAATGGAGGACTAGTTTGGGAAGAGCCAAATTCTCTACTCAACAAAAGTTGCCTCCTTCATCACACAGCTGATTCCTTTCCAAAGATTTTTAAATCCTGAGGGTAAAACTACACAAACGCTATTTAATCTTTCTTTGACGATTTCTAATCTTGTTCCTTAGGGTCCTTGTTATAAATGAATGAGAAACTATCAGATAATAGAGCTTTGTTGTCCAATAGTGTCTCCTGAGAGGGATTTCCTATATATTAATAGAAAGATTGTCTTGTTTCCACATCTAAATAGAATGGTACCCGTGAAGATGTAGGAGTTCAATAAATGTTTAACATTCACAGCCAACACCCAGTTTTATCACTGTCCTGCTAATGGAGTTGGGAAGTCACTCGCTCTGGCAGAATGTTGGGTTGGAAATGGACATGCTGTCCTGTGATGGTGCACCTGAGTCTCGCCTTTGTGTAGCTTTAATCGGATGACTTGCCAGGATGGAGAGCAGGTCCTGGTCCTCGTGATGCTCGTTTCTGTGATTTGGACATCTCCTCCACCCCATCATTTTTGACATGAGCTAATCCCACACCCTTTTTCAAAGCCCCATCATCATCTTGCAGAGATGTGCTGCTGGCAACGCTAACGACCTTGACGTAATCATGTCGGGAAGTTGAACTAGTGTTTATTAGAGCTATCATTTCTCTAATTTTGTCCAACTTCTCCAAACTTTCAGTAATGATTAAATGGCTTCTTGACTTTGAATATGTGATATATTTAAAGTGGATTCAATCATTTTTGTTAGATCTCTTGCCATGATTCCAACCCGCCATCTAAAAGGACATCATTTTTAGCATCTTAAAAATAATGTTCATGGATTAACACTTAATTTTATACATATTTAAGCCACCTACGTTCCTATTAGTTGTAAGAAGAAATACCCCTTCTGTCATCCAAATAACAAATCATCCCTTTGATTTAGTTTCATCTATTTACTATTAAGTTTGGGCGGTTGCAGAGGTCCAGGGAGTGGCACCAGTTAGGCCTTCTCCCTGTTCCCTAAGCACACAGGCTTATGACATCACATGCATCTGCTTCAACTAATCAGTGGGCACAGTATTGAATCCACTCTACATAAACTTCTTAACTACTTAACAGATTTTCTGAATGCTTACTGTGTACCAAACTTTTACTAGATACTTCAATCAACCCTGAAAACAATCTTATGATTTGAGTTTACAAAAACTGAGGTTCAGAGGCTGAGAAATGAAATTAATGTCACACAATGAGTTAGTGGCATTTCCAAGATTCAACCCCAGATCTGTCTAAGACATCCTAAATACTTCTCTACACTGCTTCCTTGGTGTGAAGGAAAGCTTTCCTATTACCAAATGTCAATTGTTATAATACTTTGGAATGGGTAGTATTATGATCTCACTTTACTCTTAGGCCAGGGATTAGTCAGCTTAGGCCAGCCTATACTGTAGTAAGAACTAAACCCCCAAGTGTTAGTGACTTAATACATAAAGGTGTATGTTTTACTTACACAGAGTTGATGGTGGGTCCATTAGCTCTGCAGGACAGCTCTATTCTAAGCAGTGAGTCAAGGATCCAGGCTGTTTCCCTCTTGCTGCAGTACCAACCAGAACAGGTGGCTTCTGGTCTCTGTGCAAGAGACTAGCCTCTAAGGTGTTGAAGCCTGGGATTGACATGTGGTCCCACTAAATTTGAAGGGTTCTCGGAAAAGTGGGGGACCACATGAATATTCAATAAGTGGTGGGTGTCTCTGCCACAATTTAACCAAGGGCCAAGCCACACTCCTGCTGCAGAAAGTAGATGAGATCATTGACTATGCCTGCTACCTAGGGAAATGAGGTGTCTCTCAGACTGGAAACCAATTATAAATGAAGGAAAGAAATAACTTAGGGGGGAAGCAGGCAAATGAAATAAATGAGATGAGATGGCTCAGGTCAAAATGAGACTCCTGCATGTTGGATTGCAAAGAGAAATGCTCCATGTGGAGGTGAGTCAGGAGAGATACAAGGAACATGGACTAAGGGCCTACAGAATTATTTCAGTCTTTTGTGTCCAGACAGCAAGGATTTTAAGAAGCAGTATGTGAAAGGAGACAGGTTCTATGAGTCCTGGGAGCAAACCTTTATACTTCCCATATGTTCTGTGTGATTCTATTTGAATTTCCCTTCATGTTTAGTCATTTTGTATTTAGTCATTTTAGAACTCTTTAGTAATTTTTCAAGTCGTCATGCATCTCAGCTAACCAAATGACAGACAGCAGAAATGTTTGTGTCCATATGTGGTTAAAATATAAGAAAAGAAGGCAAACATTATTCAGAGCCCTATTTCTATCCATAGCAGTCTCCTTCTCCACTCCTTATTTTATTTCTTTCCATAGAAATTGTCGCATTTTACCATAGCATACACTTTACTTATTTATTTTGCTATTCCTCTACACTAATAGAATGCAAATTCCATGAGGACAGTGATTTTTTTCTGTTTAGCTCACTGCAGTATCCACAGCACATAGAATAGTCCCTTGGCACATGGTAAGTGCTAAATAAATACCTGTTGATTAAAGCAGCCATGGTGAGCAGCTGGAATAAAAGAACCTCAGTGGAAATGGGAAATGAGGCGACAAATTTACGGGCAGGTTTAACTTACCAGGAGATTCTTCTTCTGGAACAAGAATTCGGAGGGTTAGTGTAACAAAAATTTTCTGAAAAAAAATTTCTGCCACATCCTGCTTGTTATGGAACTTCTCTATAACAAGACGGCATCTCCTCTAATACTTATCTCTTGGTTAAAGACAAGCAATCCTCCTGCCTAAATTTCTCTTTCTTATCTCTACCCAATAGCAACATCCTCACTATATAGACTTTATGAAGAGAGCATTCATCCATAATTTCATAGCAGCCCATCTCCCATCAATTATGAGATAAACTTTCTAGATGCTTGGTTGAAAATGGCATATAAGCTTAGCTCTGTGGGATGCCAACCGTAGAGATAAATTTTGACAACACAACTGGGTCACCCACAGAATCAGTTAGCAAAGCAAATATCTTCCTGAGTGGTATTGCTTGAAGATTACAAAAAGGTCTCCAAAAACCTAGTGTTGACCCTACTGCTGATTCAAAAACATAGATTAAGCATAAATAAGTATTTTCCCTTCTAACGTTTTATTTTATATATATAAAATGATACTTTTAACATGATAAAAGTGTTTTCTACAACTACATAAACAAGTATGATAGCAGAATGGAAAAGTTGAGGCAATACAGAAAGAGAGAAAATGAGTAAGATAGACTATGGGGGTTTTGAGTTAAAATAGAGAATAGTTTTAACTGCATTACATAAGTACAATGGAGAAAATTAAGCAAAGAGGGAGATAGGAAATGCTGGGAAAGGGGTTATAAATGGTAAAAGGGAAAAACAGTAATACAAAAAACTTTACCTCTCCTGATAACTATGAAAATGAAATTAAAAATAGCAAAAATAATCACCAAAGGCAACTAAAAAGGGTAACGACTACAACCTAGTTCAATAAATTTCAAAACATTAAATCCAACAGAAAACTCTAGAGCAGCCAGGGGCAGCAGAGAGGTACAGCACAGCCTGGCTTCTCACCTGAGTCAACCCCCAGGGGGACACATGCAGATGGGGCAAAGAACTCCCAAGGATACTCACTAATAGCATCAAATCTTGTTATGTAAATTGAAAGAATGTTCTCATCTTTTTTTCATTTTTTTTTTTTTTGAATGAGGAGAAGTGGAAACTACTGGAAGCTATTTGAGGAACTATATTTGTTTCCCCAAATAAAGGAAAAATATGCGGGAGGAGAAGAGGAGGGCATCATGAATTGGGTAAGCCATCTGAAGCCCAAGAGTATCCCATCCTGGAAGTGAGCTGAGTCCCACCATTAGGTGTCGGGAAACCTAGTGCATCGTGGTCAACTGGTTCTCCAATTTCTTCCTTTAATAATGTAATTTCCATATTTCACCTGCACACATGACTTCCCAGAAGAAAGACTACATTTCCCAGCCCTGCTTTCTGCTAAGTGTGGCCATGTGACTATGTTCTAGCTAATCATATGGGAGAAGTGATGCTTGAAACCTCGGGTTCATATCTTTAAAAAAAAAAAAAAAAAGAAAAAAAGAAAAGAAAAATGCCCTTTCCTTCTCCTTTTTCCCTTCACAATGACTGGATGTGGCTGTGCCACTAAGAGCTGAGTATCTCTGTAATGCGTAGACAGCTTGACAGACAATCAGACAGAGGAATTCAGAATACCTGACACTACAAAGCTGCCACCATATCTATGCTGCCGACCTTGACTGCTTATATTCAAATAGCTACGGAAGAGAAATATAAATTTCTATTATATTTAAATCACTGCTTCTTTGGCCTTTGTAGCTAAATCAGTATCACATCCAATATCTGCTTTTATATCTAATTTAGAACATTTAACAAAATAAATAACTGAGGCCAGACACTCTAACAAAGACTGCACACCAACCAAGAAAAAATGATCTTGCCTCCTTTCTTTCTCGTTTTCTCACTGTAGGTCAGATATAGTGGGTAAAGAGTTAAGAATTACCCACTCTGTATCAGAGTAAACAGAAGGTCCAGGCTAAGTGGTCCAAGTATAAACAAGATAAAAGGAAGCATCTTGGTACCCGGCAAACAACAGAAAACACAAAAACACCATGGAAAAAAACAAGTAATGCAATATAGAAGAAAACATAAATCAAGAAACAAAAGGGATTTACTCACAATTACTTGATGTTATATATAGAACACGATTATAATAAACAAAAACTTATAATTAGAAAATAAAATAACAGGGTATGATAGAAGTAGGACTTTCAAACGTAAGACAAATTGAGGAACAAAATAGCGTATTAAAGGTTTAATAAATAACTTAAGAAAAAGCAAAATAGTTTTGAAAATAGAATTACTAACATAAAAATAGTGTCTGAGATAATGATAACTACATATGAAAAAACGATACTAAAGCAATTTGATTAACACTAATATAAATGAGAAAATAAAAACCAATCCAACATAAAGATATTTTGTATCCCTAGATTAGAGAACCGACCTAAGGAAAAGAAGATGTATTGAGAGATACAACACAAGAGAATTTCCTTGAAATAAAGAGGATACTGAATATGCTGATTGAAAAGTGTACCGTGCTTTAGAAAAGTGTGATAGAGAATTTTCAACACTGAGCTATATCCTAGTTAGGCTGCTGAACTACAAGAGTACTAATGAATGTTTCAGACATCCAAGGAATAAGGGTAAGTTACTGAGACAGAATGAAGAAAATCACTGTGGCCTCAGACTTTCCCAGACTAACATACAAGGCTCCATTCAAAACAATGGAGCAAAGTTCCAATGGAAAGAATATGTAACAGCAAGAAATTCTGCCACTCCAGGATGTTACTCAAAAATAAGGGAAACAGGCAAACATTCTTAAAGACAAGAAAACCAAGGACTACAATACCCATCAACAGCTATGACAGAAGCTATGACCGGACATTCAAAATCAGACAAGCCAGAGATGAATTGAAAATAAGGAAGCCAAGAAGAAAGAATGTAGTAAAAGGTAAAAGCTATATGGGAGTCAAATTAAATTAAAGTTACACTACAGAATGTGAATGCTATATATTTGAATAATGCAAAATGAATAATATATATCAGGATGTGGGGATAGTGAGGTGAGAGAAAGTGAGAGAATGCTGATGTCCTCTTCTTTCGGAGCTGGGATGCAGTCTATATTATTTTAGATTCAAACACCTGTTTGTTTTTTATAATAATTCTAACTCCTTAAAGCTTTCCCTGACTCTTTTATTGAACATAAAGTGACCTTTTAGTAACAAATATTGCAATAGTAAAGAATCACTTTTTGAAGTTTGACATTTTCTTTAATTTTCTTCCTGTTACCTTTAAGTAAAATTAAATTCAATAATTTTTACTATAATTGCATCTATTATATAATCCCATTTACATAAAAATTATATACCTATCCATACATGTTTTAATCTATAATATGTCTTTATGGTGGTACTAATAGAAATATTGAGTGCTATTTTTTAACCTGTATTTTTTCTGTGCTTTACAAAAATTACAGTAATAAAAGAAAGAAACTGGTATCTGAAGAAAAAACTTGATGTGCCAGGGCAATTTGTTGAATGGTATCATGTGCTTCTTTAACTATTTTTCCTTTTCCCCCCATTTGAAGCCAGATAGTCTACTTTGTTATTCCTTGTCTACAGCATTTTTGCTAGATACAGCAGCTAAAGTCAATTTTAATTTTATAAAAACATCAATCCTCTGAAAAATTAACATTAAATGTCTTATTGTGAGTGAGGAAAGGAAAAAGATTTGGGGGGCAAGGAATAATGGAATTGAAATTCACTCAGGTTGGGAATGGAAGAAAAGACTCTGGGTCCTGTGTTTTCCATGCAGCACCTCAGAAGGGACGTAAGACCCCCACTGGCACAGGTATCACAGGCTGTGTAAAATTTCTCACACCTTGAGGTTGGGAACATCAGAGAATTTTAAAACAAAATTCAAATTAATATTGATTTTTTCCTAAATAAAGAATAAATTGTATTTTAAAAATAACTAAAAGCATTCTTATAAGTTTAAATTCCCTATGTCAGTCTCTTAAGTCATTTGTATTACTAAGAACATAATGTATTAGCCAGTGAAAACGTTGGTAGTAATTGGTTATTCTCATGACCCTAGTTCTACCCACTATCACTGAAGGAAAGTGTGACTCTTAGAAGATGGAACATCAGGTCAAAAAGACATTCTGGGGAGGAAGAGGGCCCAGATCACAGTGTGTTGTCCAAGACAGGAGGAGGAACCAGCTCTGGAACAAGGCAACCTGGATACCTGAAGAAAGTATCAGGAAGGGAAAGAAAGATTCAACAAAATGGAAGAAGGCAGGAAAACCAAAAACCAATTTCCCACATATTCATTTCTGAGTAGGTCCTGGTAGGAAGATGAACTTTTTCAAACCAGGAGGTTGTCCATCCACACTGGACCTCATGGTGAGTCAAAGTATTGGAACAGCTGGCACAAAATAGGAGCTGTGCGAGTTGAGAAATAAATGGCGAAGTGAATGATTGGAAATTCCATAATCCATAAGAGAGTAAGGTACTATGAAATGGGATCTGGATAGTCCTATTTGGCCAGCCGATGATTTGACATACTCGTATGTCAATCATAAGAAAGCAACAACTGCTTATAAAAATACCCAAATGCTAATGGCAACCATTGCATCTCTGTTTTAGAAACCACCCTAGAAGTCATTCACTCAAGGCAGGACATGTGGGTCAGAATTAAGCGCCCTGGCTCAGGTCTGTCTCTCTGCCTGAGGGCCCAGAAATATCACACCCACTTTCTACCAGTGTGCAATGGAGAGCCTGCGTCTGACAGACAGACACTTTAGGATCTCACACAGGTCAAAAGAGGGCAGCACACCAGACAGTTTCATTCCATTGTCAAATTCCTGGCAATATTTTAGGCTTTTAAGGTCATTTTAAAAATGGCATTGTTTCTTCTTCTGATAATGTTACCCCACAAAGTCATTGTAGTTTATCACTCCAGGTCGTAAGTTCCGGCATTTTACACACTTTTTAGCTTATGGGAATATACAAAAGACAAAGCAGTTTGCAGTTCAGCACCGGAGAAAAGGAGCTTTTTAAAAGAAAATATTATTCTTAGGTCCAATTTTCCCATCACGCTTAGAATTCCCTTTGAATTCAGTGAAAGCTCTCTGTGGAGTTGCCTAAACATAAAGCTGTGCCAACACCTAATGTGCCTGCTTACCTTGGGAGCCATCCTCAGTCCCAAGGGGTGCAGGGAGATGGAGTGAATGTTTATAAAACACAGACTCACAGACAGTCATTTGCAAATGCAGGATATTCTTGTTATGAAATCACTAAGTAAAGTGCACCTCCTAATGCACAGCAGCCGATTCGTCAGGCCGCGCTGGATCACTTTAGGCTGATACTCTGAACATATTCTACAAGGCACATGTCAGACAGTACCATTAAGCTCCTCTAACCTGTTCTCGGCAGGAAAGTGGGCATAAACCTTAAGTGCTAAAAGCAACAGGCACAATGATCTATTATTTAAATAAACTAGAGTGCTATAGATCTTAAAGAAATTCAAATGATTTCATTTCATTTCTGAAATAAATAAATGATTGTTAGATGAAGTAAAACAATGCAAAAGGTTCATATTAATATAGTGACACTTCAGTCAATTCTGTCAATTCTCAGATCTAGTTGGCAATAGGTATTTTAAATAATCTGCATTGTACAAATCTTATTTCTAAATTCATACACTTCTATTTGAGCGGTGGAGATAAATTTCTTTGTTAAATTTTGCATTAACTCTTCATAAGTCATGCTAACTGGCAAACCAACACAGACTATTTTAAATCGATATATTCATATTTCCTCACACAAATGAAGGATGGAAACCAGAAACACATCAAGATGGAAAATGGAAACCAGAAATACATCAAGATAATTCAATGTAAGCTTATACTTTGCATTCATTCTGATCAATAATATTGAAAACAGTGTTTTGTATAGTGGAAAAGACAATGCCTTTGACCTCAGGAGACCTGAGTATTTATTTAATTCCTCTTTTCTTTCCCTTCCTCCCTCCCTCCCTCCATTCCTCCCTTCTTTTCTTTCTTCCTTCCTTCCTTTCTCCATAAATATGCCCTAAGCACCTACCTCACAAGGCATTATGTGATAGAAAAAGATATGTAAGATCCAGTTTATGTTCTCAGTTTATTTGTAGAGAGTCATAGGGTGATAAAGAAGAAATTTAACAGCCCTAGGTGAAAATAGGAATTTAATTGTTCACTCACTATGTAACTTTATTCAAGTTACTTAACTTTGCTGAACCTAAGTTTACTCATTAAAATGAACTCAATCATTTTACTTCATAAAAATGAAGATAATGCTATTTGACTCAAAGACTACCTGTGAAGACAAAATTGGCAATATGTCTGGAACACCCAGAAAACGATGCAATAATTTCTTTTCTTAAAATAATTCTATACTTGAAGTTGGAAGAGCTAGGTACAACTTCTAACTCTGCTACAGGCACAAACTTGGGGCCATTCTGTAAACTCCCCAGATCCCCAAATCCCTTTCAATGTAAAGACAGGATTGAATTAGCTTATCTTGATAAGCTTACCTTTTCCATATCTAAAAATTACTTTTATCTATCCCAATGGAGAGACACTTGAGATTTTGGCAGAATTACTTACATTGATTAGAGAAATTAATTTGGTAGCAGTAGGTTGATGGAGGTATGTGTAGAGTTAAGAGAAAAACACAATATATCTATTAGGACAAATCTCTTCTCTCCACATCACAACACCCACCTACATAGGCAGCACCCAAATAAGTAGGCAGCACCCACTGATATAGGCAGCACAGAACATTTCATTGTTTCTTGATTCCCCCAAGTAACCATGCACACAGGCTATTATTTATAGCAGAGTTGTATTTAAAATTTGTGAGTGTGTGTGTGTGTGTGTGTGTGTGTGTGTGTGTGTGTGTTAGAGGTGGGATAGTAGAGAGCTGGAGAGGAGCCACATCATATCAAATGATTTAACACTGAATTGCACATGACGCATCTCTTAAAGTCCTTAAGAAGCCATTTCCAACCCTGAAAACTTCTCAAAGAGCTTCTCTTCTCAGAAAGCCTCCAGCTCCCGCCCACCACCTCATGCCTCCCCACTGCTGCTAATACACATAGGAACATTTTCTCTTCCTCCTTGTATTTTCCATGCTTCACTCCTTCCTCATTTTCACCTTAATAATAGTTGATATTTATTTAGTGTTGAGACTAGTACTGATATTTAAGAGCTTACCGTGTGCCTGGTGTTATTATCTAATCCTCACATCAATTCTATGAATTAGTTTTCATTATTATCATCCTCATCGTCGTCTCTGTTTACAAAGTATGCATCTGAGGCACAAAGAGGTCAGGGAATGTGACAGAGACAGCCTGGTGATTGTGTGGAGGCAGGATTCAGAGATAAGCAGTCTAACTCCAGGGCCATGTGATGCACATAGCCTAGCCATGTATGTTTCTCTTAACTAGAGACCCTTAGTCCCTTTTTTGCTGACTTTCCAGGCCCCAAACTAAAAACTCCTACCAGCAGAAATGTCAGTTTTCTTTATCTTGTCCTAGCCCAACACCATGGGTTCAGCTAAGGCAAAGCTCGGTCTCAGGCTGAGATCTTCCGTTGGCCTCTCTCTGATTCTCTTCCTGGCATGAACTATTTTTACCTAATTCTCACTCACTCTGGGCAGGGTGGGCTCCTCCCAAGGCCCCCTGGCCTCTGCTCCAAAGGCAGGATCAGCAAACAGCTGCCAAGATACCATGAAAGAGTGAAGGTACCTTAGTGTCTCTTCACCTGTAACTATAATCAGATTGTCATCCATTTTAATGTGAATACAAACAACTTGATTAAAGCTAACTCAAAGCCACATCATACGTTAATTTCCACTTGAAATTACGCTATCTCCGAGAGTTTATTATAAAAGGATTTGATCTGTACCATTGTCTTTCCCCATGAGGGAAGAAATCCATGTAGTCACCCCGAAATAAGAAAAAGATGTTAAAACCCTATTAACGTCTGTGGTAATCACTTTTCTGTTATTTTATAGACTTATTTTTGTGGCTTTGTATACTTTTCAAACTCATTTCCTAACAACCTTATGTGGGTGCTATGATCTCTTTTTGACAGAAAAAACCCACAAAGGTGTTGACCACCTGACCAAATCCATTCAGATCCATGGGGCCAAAGTAGGAGTAAAACACACCTCCGTCTAGAGAAACCTGACCCTTGAAACTCACTACCCTTTAATTTAACCTCCTATTACACTAAACCCTATATCAAGGATTAATCCTTCCTGTTTCTTCTCATCTCCTGGAGGAGCTATCAGTGAGCTCCATATCCGTGGAATGGAGTGGAGAACACAATTTCAGAGGGACCAGAAGGAAAATTCAGGGATTTTGTAATATGAGGTCATGAAGAGGGTATACTATAAGTTTTTGAAATCTTAGCGGTTCACATTTCGTTAGCTCTTAGAGAAATAGTATGAGACTATGACTCAGTCCCAGTGGGATTGAAATTTGTCATTTCCTGTTGAGGAAAAATGACTTTTATTTATGAGACGACACAGCGTCTGCATGCTGTTCGAACATGTAAAGATAAAGTACATTCCTGGGATCTCTGCTGTCGGGAACACTCCCAGAGTGTGTAAGCACCTCGCATACAGGAAGGTAGGATCTCCAGATGATGATGCCTCAGGACAATTTCACTGCCCTGGAACAATGATTCTCAGAAAATTAGCTGGTGGCCATCTCACTCCAAGTATGAAGGAAGGAAGAGCAAAATGTTCCAGAGGGAAATCAGTGGGCTATTTCAAGAAGACAAACGAGAGAGAAAAACCCTTCACCAAGAGTCTCCCAAGGAATCTTGGTTATCTAAGATACTTCTATAAAAATGATTCCGTGGACTAATGATTCTGGGAAACGCCATCTATCACTATATCCATCTGGAAGAATCACAGCTGCTTTGATATGCTAATGTACACTTTAATCTTTAATTCAAAATTCCCCACGGTTATTGACTCATGGAAAATTTTTTTGTGTGCAATAATTTAATAATATCCCCATTCTGAGAAATGGCTAGATAGCAACAGAGTAAGAAATATATTTAGTTGTATGAATGAAAACCGGGGACATCAGGGCATGTTATGGTGGAAAACATTGCCCGAAAATGTGAAATGGTCCTTAAGATCTTTTCCCCTAATTGAGCAAATAAAGAACCAAAATAGCTGAAAGAATTATTGATAAGGGGGACATAGCTGTACAGGAATCTTAGGCAAGAACTCTTAACCAGAATTTATAGCTTATTCCCTATTTCCTTCTTTCAACAAATTCTTTATGCTAATGAGCCTGGCATTATGGCTCATCACCGGCTTCTTACTTAATCACCCTTGATTGCCTCTGTTGTACATACATAACCTCAGGTTAAACAATGCAGACAACCCTTTCCTCTTCTCTGACTGTGACAATGTATCATAATTGAGCCATTTCTGCCTCTCTGGTCACCCTCCTATTCTCCAAAGTGCATCCTGTACATTAATCTGCTGGTTAAATATTGATAGCAAGCCTCTCCTTTAATATTTACTTTGTTGCTCCATTATTGCTGCATACAGGGTGATTTATTTGTTTCTGTCTTTCCAACCTGTTTAATCAGCCTGAGTCAACCTTTCCTGTGTTGAAGCTTCTTGTCCAATCATAGGTGGAGAGTGTTTGGGAGAGTGTCCTGACATCAGCTCTGAAATAATTCTCTCCACACTCAGTGTGTGTGCTGTCATTGCCAGTAGGGGTCAGAAGGGCATTTCTCTCTGGGGTCGAGTGGCTGGTGGTGGCAAAGAATAGCCCAGGAGACATTGTCTTGGGTTGATCATCTCTCTTTGAACATCATCTCCTGAATGTAGCTTAAGAGAAATGGGGCCAACCTGGCAGCTTTTGTGTTTTTTATGGAACGTTGACCCTGGATCCCTTATAGTGAGTCACTTGTAACAAAAGCGGACATTCTGACAAGGACTATGGAATGGCGCAAAGTGCCCCTACCAACAATAGAGACCTGGATGCAATCTCTGGTCTTGATGAGAGTCTGTTGGAGGCTCTTGGGCAAGTTACTGAACTCTCTCCATTTACCCCAGCTGCCTCACAGGGTCGTGTGGGAACATTAAGTGAGAAGTGAACCGGAAGCATCTTTGAAAATATACCACACTGTGCTGCTAAAGGATGCCTTACAACATAGAAATGTAAATATTGTCCTTGAAGGCAAGCAGATCCTTCTGCTTTGATCAGAAGGCTATCCGTGGCAGTCTTCAACTCCTGTTTCCCAAACTGTGGAGGTTGGGACCCACCCGCAACAGAAAGGCCACTGTTGTCTTATGTGCCTGTGTACTTAGGAAGGAGGTGATGATTAAATTTTAGACACATTTGTGTTACTGTTCAAAGAAGAAGATTAAATAGATGTGCTCTTGGCCATTTCCAAGTCCTGGGTCCTATTTGCTTATCAGTGACTTGGGAAGTCTTTCTCTGCCTCTCCCCCTCCCAGCAGAATGGAGGCAAGCAAGAGGCAGATACTCCAAATCACTATCTGATTTTCATAGTTTAGAGGCTTTAGGTAACATTGGTGTCATTTGTAAGTACGTGGTTTAATGGTTGCTAATAAGGCAAATAGTCCTTTGCGTTGACAGAGTGAGTGGGAGAACACAGTGCCAACTTTTCCAGATATTTCTGACTAATTCTTCCCATCCTCTGATCCTCGGGAATTTAAGGCTTCTGTGGCAATACTGGCATGTGTAGTCATAAAAACTGGAATATGAATAGCTAACCTCCAGCAGTCCACTTATTTTGTGCCTGACCCATTCTTCAATGGATTTTGAGTATTTGACATTCATTCCTTTAAAACTCCATATTCTGTCACATTGTCATACTTTTTGCAAATGATTGTAATACTCTCCCTCCTGCTGCCTCCTCTACCTCAAGTAATTGCTTGGAGCTTCCTACTGATCCTTGGAGCTGCAATTCAAATTTCCCATTCAGCATACACTTTCCTAGTCCCCGCAAACGAGAGAGAAATGTCTTTATAGAGTCTTTCACAGAGCCTGCTTATAGCAGCATCACTTTAAGTTATAGCTATTTGTTTACTTTCTGTATTAGTCAGCCTACAGACAATAAAAGCCCATTTCAGGTAGTTCAATAGGAGGAATTCAATGCAACAAATTAGTTACAAATTTATTGTTGAGAGAGTTGATAAGCCAAAGAGGAAACAATGAGGCAAAGCAGATTTTAGTTACATTAGGAAGTTGCTAGCTAGCTGCTAGGGCTGGAGAAACAAAGGTAAAAGAGCTGTTATCAGAGCCCAGAAGTCAAGGCTCCGTGGCCTGGTCTGGTCCATGGGGGCTGGCACCACCGAGACACCACCCAAAGCAGAGACAGAGAGGAATAAATACCCTGTCCTCTCCCTAACACCCATTCTCCAATTTCCTGCCAGTGCTGGACTGCCTTAAAAGTGACCCGAAGCCAGTTGCTAAGGGGGCCTGGGATATGCAGCTCCCATGGAAAAGGCTAAAATTGGATCTGAAAGCACAGAAGCAAGTGGCTAGCTCAGATACTTTTCTCCTTCAGTAGAGGGTGCGCTTCATTTTGGCACCTCCAGTACTAGAAAGATACTACGTAAATCTGTTGAGTAAAGTGCTGACGTAAAGTGAAATCTATTTATTTTCTTTGTAAAGTGAAATCTATTTATTTTCTTTGTATTCCTGTCAAAGGGTCTTTTGCCTTTTTAGAAAAATAATATCAACCTTCTTAGCCTACCTTAAACCAGTTTCTATCTCTTTGTCAAATTGAAAAGTTTTCCTTTTTTCCTTTAATGATGTTATTTCCATCTTTGTCTGTTGGCTTTTCAGTTTCCACATTCCCAGAGCTCCAAAAGGACGATAAGAACCTGCTGGTAATCTTATTTGAAATTTGCATTGAGTTCAGTCAGCTGTTCCCTTGGGCCCTGCTCTGTGGGTCAGTCAGGCTAAGAAAGGAGCTTCTTGCTCTCAGACACTTTTTAAGTTTTTTCATTATCAATTCACCAGGACAGCACATAATGAAGTCCTGTAGTAGCAGATAGGGAACTCATTTCTCAGTCAAGTGGCTGAACTTGTAGCTGCCAGATCAGTGGCCCATTATCTCTAATTACTTCATGGGTATTCCACAAAGATAATGTTCATTGTAGGATAAAAAAAGGCAGGTCTTGCTGAAGGCTTGTAGATTAAGCCCAGGCCAAAGCAAGAGGAGCTGGTGTTGATACTTAAGAGGGGGGTGTATCTCTTCTCTAGGACAAAATCATCTGGCCTCTGCCCTAGCCATGGAGCCACTTTTAATGAAGAACTGACAGTGACTGTATGGGTGTGTAGTTACTGGTCTCCAAAACTCAAGTTCTATGCTACCTGTTAATTTTTATATGCAAGTTCTCTGCCAATGAGTTTCCTAGATCAGCTAGATGACAGATTCGTCACACAACTTCGGGGAAAGAAAAGATCACAGGCTACTCCATGGAGGAACAAATTGTGGAAACTCAATGAGAAAAACAATGTTCTCGCTTGAGGAAAGTGGGTGAGGAGTTGGTGGTGGTGTGCTGGAGCTTTCTGGCACAGACTCCTGAAAGCTGATGTGCACTTCTCTTCCCGACTCTGTTCAGCCAAGTCACATTGGTAGCTTGAAATCGACCAGCATGAGAATGTTTACACCACACTAATTGGCAAACACTACAAATCAGAGCTTTTCCCTTTTCCTTTCTTTTCAAAGATCTAGTTGTAAAACATTTACCAGTGCACCCCTGGGAGAGAAGAGCCCTTTTTTTGCCAACCCCTAATCCTTGATAAAGCCCATCAGATGAAGACCACCGGGAACACACCTACAGCCAAACAAGTTGCAGTGTATTAACTTGCTGCACCACAGGTGATGAAAACCATGGAAACTGCAGGGCATCTCATCAAGAGGGAGTGGGGAGGGGTTTTTTATGGGGTTTGGGCTTATGTAGAAGGATTTTTAAGAGGACCTGGGGGAAGGGGGAACAGTTCTACACTGGAGTTGCCATGAAGCAGAGGCAGTTTAGAAAATGGGTTGGCAGCAGTCATTATTCAGGTGGAGTAAGAATGAAATGAGGCTAAGGGAGCCATTGGAAACGAAGTTGTCATTAGGTAAGAAAGCAGTAATCACTCAAAAGGAGAGAGATTGCTCATTATTTTACAGCTGTGGTATTGCCTTGAGATATACCCTGTTTATGTGGCTTTGGCCATGTCCCGTCAGAAAAATGTTTTTTAGGTTCTGTTAGGAACAACACAGTCTGATTACCAGCAGTGCTAAGAAGTGAACTCGAGGTCCTGTTTCCTTGGAAACGGCCACATTAAGATAACTGTGGAATGTGTGTCCAAATACATATTACAGGGTTTGGAAACCAAGTCGACTTCCCTGTGTCATAGTGACCCACAAGCTCTGAGCCTCTGGGCAAGAGTGGGCTGCCCACTCCCACTGAAGTGAATCAAACAGCAAAGCCTCTCAGACCAGGATAGGAGGAAATATGGTTTCTCGGCACAATTTCACTGCTGTCGATGAACAAAAGCAGTTTTCCCAAGTTCAAACTTTATACCATCCTTCACTTGCTCACCATTGCTTGCTTCAGACTCACCATTCTGGCCACTGGATTCACAGGGAACATGGCTGCCTTTTTTACCGAAGGGAAGTGTACATACAGGGAAAGCTTTTAAGACCTCTATGTCTTAAACATCCACATCTCCAGAACCATCCACAGTGCCTGACACAAAGCAAGTGCCTAAAAATGCTTGTGGAATTAAATCCTATAAGATGGGAGTATTTGGGAGTGAAATGGGACTGTTGGCCCTTTTCAGGCCACATTCTTTCGACAGTTCTACACTCTGCACATTTACAAATTGTTTCTTATCGTCATCCATTTCCTTTTTCTGTAGAAAGTGCCACTCCAACATCTCACAGATAGGAAGGAAAGTGTGGTATCCGCAGCTGTGTCCTCTAGGTGTGTTACAAGTAGAACTCTAGGTGTGGTCTTTGTTACAAGTAAACATGAAGCATGATCTTTTTTGCAAATCCATAATGCCACAAATTACCAGAATCTTTCAGCAGGGTTTCTCTTATTTTGGTCCACAAACCACCTGCACCTGGATTACCTGAGATGCTGGTTGAAAAAAATGCAAATTCCTGTCTCCACCTCAAATTGACTGCACTAGAACCTCTAGCACTGGAAACCAGGGTAGGCGTCTTTCACAAACTCCCCTGTGCCATGCCTGTGCATGTTAAGGTTTGAGAACAGCTGGCCGAGATAGTGTCGGGTTTTTCCTGTAAGATCCAGTCAACTAATAAATGCAGATTCACATGTCCACTCAGTCAATAGTCACTGAGAGCTAGGTACAGAGGTAACAACAGTTCAAAACCACTCAGGGAGCTTACAGTCTTCCGGTAAACTCATCTGTCAAGACTATTTGCCCTGATCTAAGAGAGATCTTGTTTTCCTTTATTTAGAGCAAAACAAACAAACAAACAACAAAAATGGCATCATGCTGCCCTACCAACAATCAGAATTGCTAATATTTACAAGCTCAGGTATTTACAATTGTTACTTCTCAAAAGATTGGATTGCTTGAGAGTGGGAAGAAAAAAATATATATATACTTCATTGCACTGCCCTTGCCACCCCAGTCCACTCTCCATGCCTGACCCTCAGCTGCCGGCGCAAAGCAGAATCTGGCGCTCAGACCGCTGACTCAGCCCCTTCCAGTCTCTGCTGCACTGGCGATGGTGGAGCTGAGGTAGGGACGACAGCTCCCCTGCCTTGGTCGCACCTGACCAGAGGGGCTGCTCCTCCCATCACTTCCAGACTCGGAGGATGCTCCCCCTGGGTGAGCAGGATCTCATTTGCTCCAAGGTTAGTCAGGGTAGGTCATGTCCCACATCAGGCAAACTATGACCAATAAGGGACAAGATAGGCAGCAGCCATCAGAGAAATATCTTGCCGTCCCATCCCAACACACACACACCCATGGACTGTTTCAAGCAAGGCAGTTCCCTAAACTCTGTCAGATGTCTGTCCCTTTCCTCTTTTCATGATTGCTGCCCTAGGAGAGCACGCCTCGGTATGAGCCATACCCTTTGCCTCAGGCTCTGGTTTGCAAGGAACCCAGGCTAAGAGAGTGTCTCTACAGCACTTTTTAAAATTACTTTTTTCCAATTTGTCTATTAAAATATTTAAAATGTCTAACTTTGGCGTTATGTTTAACTGTGTGTCCATCTCTCCCTTGATTTTGGGGATGGTACCTTGCTCGTGTTTGTTTCTCCAGCCCAAGAGTCTTGCCTTCTATATAGTAGGTATTCCATAGACATGCAATTCATTGAATAATTCAAAGTCTCTGCCCTCAAGAGGTTTGCAGTCTGAATCATCAGGCACCTGGTGCTATCCTTGAAATGGGCTTGGTCTCCGCAACAGTCAGGCTCCTGAACAATGAGCCACAGCTACCCCATGTGACCAGGCAACAGTGGGAGTAAAGACTGGGTAGGAGTTGGGAAGAGAATAACAGAGATGATACAGTATAACTTTAAAATTTACAAAATGAACTGCTGAAGGGACTGTGATTTTCCTGGTTTATGATAGTCACCTGTGCACCTTGGGATCCCTCTGAGTCACCTCCATACCAAGAACAGTCAGTTGAAGTCATTTGGAGATACAGCCCATCTTAGTGTAGCTATGATTTTAATATGCAAATCACCCACAACCTGATTTTTTCCAAAAAACGTTTTATTGTATAAATGTGCATACATTGAGAATACTCTCTTTGGTTAGTTTATACTTTTTATCAAACACAGATATTTGCATCATAGATGATTTTCAAAAACATCAAAACATTCTAAAAGGCAGTCTTCTGCCCCTCCAGTCCCAACGATCTCGGTGTGGTCCCCAGAGTTAGCTGTAATTAGCTCCTTTAAGTTCCTTCAAGTATATACAACCACATTTCTAAATAATATATTGCTATTTCTAGTTCTTGATCTGTAGTTTTAGACATTATCGATTAACATCTCACCACGCCAACAGAAGGACTTCCCTCTCACACTCCCCGTGTCACTGCTGCCTTCCCCGACCCTCCCAACATTGGCTTATCACAGGATTTAGTTATATCAATAGTCTATTGAATCTGATTATACAATTATTTTTCACTACAGAGCCCATTAGCACACAAGTCAGTACTCCTTTTCTATATAATTTTTCCCCCCAGAATTACTCCATTTAATTCATCTGCCTGGTTTTCTTTGTATGTCTCCCACTTTCTCTCCAGATACTCCAATGATTCTGTCGTATGTCTAGGAATTTTCCTCTGTCACACACTTATAAATATTTCCCCCATCCATAGTTCCCCATCCTATTTGGACAAAGCCTGGGGTCTCTCTGAACTTGCCTACCTGCGTACCTGTCATCCTTTGACCCCTTTCCTTTTGGGTCTTCGGCTTCTTAAATTATTAACTGTCCAGTGAATTTCAGTGTAGAATACAGACACTTGCTGAAATGTAGGGACTCAAAATTTCCATTTCCCTAGGAAGCTATTGGAGAATGTGCTCCTGCCAAATGAGAGAGTAAACCAAGAGACAGGACGCTACAGGACCTAGGACACAGGGACTCAAAAACAGGAGAGTGGCAAAAGGAGCAGTCACTTCACTGAATTCCTTCTCCTTAGGTCATCTGTCCTAAGGAGCAGATGACCACCACGTACACATAGAGCCCATCACCATGATGTACACTTTAAATAGCTTACAATTTTGCATGTCAATTATGCCTCAATAAAACCGAAATTGGGGGCGGGGGGAAAACAAATGAGCTGAAAATGTTTTAAAAAGTGTTTGATAGCAAAGGTTCTGTTTTAATCTGACTGGCCTACAGAGCAGGGAACTAGGGAATGAATAATCTTAGGAGAATTCGATGCAGACTGCAGCAAGATTACCAACATATTCTTAATGATTGTTTGGCTGAGCATAGAATTGGAGGCTGGAAATCATTTTCCCTGGGCATATTAAAGGCATTGATTGATCCATTGTCTTCTGGCTTATAGTGCTGCTATTGAGAAGTCCAATGCTGTTTGCATTCTCAGTCCTTTGTAAGTGACCTATTTTCTGGAATCTTTCGGGGTCATTTTATTATCCCTCATTCCATGATGCTTTGTCTCTGTGTGAGCCTTTCTTTAGCTCTTAGTGTATTGTACTGGGCACGTCATTGGCCTTTCAGTCTAGACACTCGTGTCCTTTAGTTTTGGGAAGTTTTCTTGTATTAATGCTTTGATAGTTCTGTGCACTCCTTTTGTTCTATTTTCTGTTTCTGGAACTCCTGTCAGGCAGATGTTCAACTTCCTGATTCAGTCCGTAATTTTCTAGTTCTCCGTTTCCTTTTCTCCCTTTGTCCTTTTATCCTTTATTCTTTTCTGGAATATTATATCTTCTCTTCTACTTTTTCTAATAAAATGTTGGAAAAGGGGGTAGCCTACTTTTATTTCCATTATCTCTTTCTTGTACTCTGATTATTTTTTTCTTTTTAAAAGTTATGGTAAAATACATATACCACAGACATGTTCCATGTTAACCGTTTTTAAATGTGCACTTCAATAACATTAAGTACATTTACAATGTTGTGCAGCTGCTGCCCCTGTCCACTTCAAGAGCTTTTTCATCATTCCATTCAGAAGCTCCATACCCACTAAACAACAACTCCCCATTCACCCTCCACCGTATCCCAACAGGCTGGGTAACCACCATTCTGCTTTCTGTCTCGATGGATTTGACTACTCTAGGTACCTCATACAAGTGGCATCATACAATAGTTATTCCTTTGTGTATGCCTTATGTCACCTACCATAATGTTTTTAAAGTGTATCCATGTCGTAGCATGTATCAGAATTTCATCCCTTTTTAAGGCTGAATAATATTCTATTGTACATAGACACCACATTTGTGTGTATACATTCATCTGCTGATGGGCATGTGGGTTGTTTCCACCTTTTGGCTATAGTGCTAATGCTGCTGTGAACACTAGTGTACAGATATCTCTGAACACATTGGTGTACAGACATGTTCATGTCCCTGTTTTTAACTTTTTGTGGTATATACCCCAAAGTGGAATTGCTGGATCATAGGGTAATGCTGTTTAATTTGTAGGGGATCTGCCATAATGATTTTAACAGTGGCTACACTATTTTACCTTCCTGAAGGCACCTGAGCTCTAATTTCTCCACATCCTCGCCAACACTTGTTATTTTCTGACATTTTGTTTAGTAATGGTCATTCTAATGGGGGTGAAATGTGTCTCATGGTCGTTGGTTTTGAGATGCATTTCCCAATTTAGTGATGGTAGGTAATTTTTCATGTGCTCACGGGTGACTTGTAAATCTTCTTTGGAAAACGCCAATTGAAATACTTTGCCCATCTTTAAACTGGGTTGTTAGGGGTTTTTAGTTGATGTTGTTGAGTTTTTTAAGTTCTTTATATATTCTGGATATTAATCCTCATCAGATTTATGATTTGCAAGTATGTTTTACCATTTTGTGGGTTGTTTTTTCACTCTCTGCTAGTGTCCTTTGATGTAGTGTCCTTTGCTGAAGTTCAGTTCGATTTATCTGTTTTTTCCTTTTGTTGCCTGTGCTTTTGATGTGTGCCTCATTCCCTTCTTAATGGTAATTTGTTCTAGTGTCATGTGTACAGTCGTATATCTTATCTTGCAAGTATATTAATTGTTTGTTTGATTTTTTTGCGTTTTCTTCTGTTCCCTGCATTACCTCTGTTTTCTTCTCTTGTTTTGTCTTTGAGGATGGAGGTTTTTCTAAAATGCTTGCTAAGTTTTAACAGTTATTCATATTTAAAGGAGAGGTACTAAAAGCCTAATTGGGACTCACTGGGCATGAATGATGATGGAGGAACAAAATAGTGGGCTTTACAGCATTTTTAATAAAATGGCAATGCAGCGTTTTTTGAGGGAAGACTCCCCAATGTCAAGACATGCAAGCATTTCCCTTGGGCCCTCAAATTCCTCCATAGAGGAACTTCCTGCCTTGGGTACCTCAGCCTGGCTACCGGTACTATGGAAGCAGGGTGGGGGAAGGGTGCGTTTGAGCTCATCCTTCATTATAAATACATTTACTTAATGCTCTTGTTTTCAGCTGTGTCCTTCTTCATTCCCTACCCTCTACATCTTTGTCTGGATATCCTGCATTTCAGAGACTCTCAGATTCGATTTCCCCAAAGAAGAATGAACTTCTAGTTTTTGATGGGAGAGGAGCATCAGAGAGGGATCTAGCCTTTCTTCACGTAGACTTTCTACTGGCTTCCCTATTCTAGCACCTGTCCTAGTCAGCTCAGATCGCTGAAACAGAATGCCATAGACTGGATGGCTTATAAACAACAGAAATTTATTTCTCCTAGTTCTGGAGGCTGGAAGTCCGAATCCGGGTGCCTGGATGGATGAGTTCTGGTGAGAGCCCTCTTTCAGATGCAGACTGCTGACTTCTTACTGTGTCTTCACATGGCAGAGAGCAAAGAGAATAAAGTTCTCTTATGACTCTTGAAAAAGGCACTAATCCCATTCAGGAGGGCTCCATCCCCATGACCTCATCTAATTTTAAGCATGTCCCAAAGGCCCAGCCTCCTAATACTACCACTTCAGGGAGTTAGGGTTTCAACACATGAATTTTGGGGAGATACTAATATCCAGTTCATAACAGCATCTCATCTGGCCAACTGTGTTTCAAAGCAATATCTCTTGCCTCGCAGTTCTCAGCCTTCGTGGGTGCTGTGGGCAAATCAGCTCACCTCTCCACAGGATGTCCTCCTAGAAATCTAGGTTTTAGCTCCCTCCACTTTCCTAAGTCATTGTCCCCAACATGGGGTTCTCATTTCTCAGGAATTATTGTAATCCTTTGTCCACTGTTGTCTTCTTCTGTGTTTGAGACTACATATATATTTTTATTCCTTTGTTGGCACTTTGGGAGAGGAAAAAGAGAGACATGAGGTCAATATACCCAGTCTTACCAGAAGCCCCTATTGTCTTCCTGAGTACTCTTGCATGTCCTTTTCTCTGTGATTGCTGAAGTTCAGTATTTCCCAAGGGGACATTTTTGGGAACAGTGGTTATATCAGCTGTTAATAAAAAATATATAAAGAAAAAAATCCCATGGCCAAATAAACATGGTAGGTGTTAGGCTATGGACATCTTTCTGCAATGCTAATATCTTTCAAACAAGTTGAGCAGCACTCATCAGGATATGCCCTCAGAGCCCATTTAAAATCCAAGTAAGAAAACCATTCTCACTGCATTGTGTAAACCTCTTTTGTGATTACACACACACACACACGCATCTATATTAGACTCGGCTTGCATTTCTATCTTATTCCCCAGATTTGTCTCTAAATTATTTTAGAGCTAAAATATTCAAAACAATATGCTTCAATCTCTGAAGAGGAATTCCAAACATGTTTTGAGTAATGACATAGTTTATTTCAACCAAAGAGTAAGTGCTTTGAAAGGGACAGCACACAATCGAATGCAGCAGCCTTACTTATGAATATTTTTAAGTCTTTTTTTTTTTTTTATGGCCACATCTTACATACTCAAACAAGGTACATCCTGTATGGTGGCTTCCAACTTCCTACAAAAACAAGGATTAATCTCCCTCAGTGACCAATGAAGTCCTCTCTCTTGACAGGCATCAAACCCAGCAGGAGCTTGGGCTGTTTTATTTTTTCAGTTAAGCTCTTCCTATGAAGTTGTCCCACATTTGATGTGTTCTTTGTGAAATACCACTCATTCTCGGCCAATTTTGAAAAACATGCTTTAGTTCTACTGCTACAGCTGAAAGAGAGGATAAAAGAGGGTCTGGCTTTTGTTTTTCAAGAGTGGGTGGGGAGAAGCGTTTCCAAAAGCACCCAGCGATTTTCTCCATTCTCAATTTTGACATTTCTTTCATGGTTTGTCTCTTTTCTGAGGAAGGACGCCTCTTGTATGCCAAAATGCCACTTGTTACAAATGCAGTCAGCGTCCCTGAAACACTCATAGGGTAACTTCGTGATCTGCTGAAGTGTCTGGTGACACACACTGCAGCTCAGCTGCCAGGACCCTAAATGAATGCCAAGTACAATTAAATGCAAATTAGTTGCAGCGGTACATACATAATTTCTTCAGCTGCCTCCATATTCCAAGGCACAAATGCCATTCCAGACTGTTATAATTAATTACCGCCAGACAAGTGTACAGCAAGGATAGCCCTATCATTTCGTCTTTCATCATTGATTTACACATCTGACATGGGGAGCATGTAGTTTACCAGTTAGGCAGTTTAATTAGGTTAATTGATGCAGCCACCAGTATGTTGTGGAAGTCACTAGACTCTTTGTTACTTATCCACCTTGTCTTTATGCAGAGCACCACCCTCATGCTGAACTGCAGCTGAAACCAGGCATTCTGAGCTGCAGCTGCAATTCTGTGCTTGGGCAACTATGCCCTCTGCCAGGCTAGTTCACAGGGTTTCTCCAGTGCTCCGCACAGTGCCTAGTACGTAGTAGCTGCTCATTAAATCTGCTAAATAGCAGGCTCAATGAACATTCTCAAGCCTTATTTTCATCACCGCAGTGCTTTACTGCCACAGGAAATCAGAAAAGCTCTAGGAATGAAGGTGCCAGAGGAGGCGCAAAGAGAATAGCTGGTGAGGGCAGAACCTGTGGCCAAGTGTCCCACCTCGCCCCATTTCTGCAGCTACCAAATGGAGCCTAAGGTCTGTCTAGCGTGCTTGGGTTCCACTGGAATGTGTTAAAGGTGGACAGTGTCAGAATGCCGTCTGGTCACCACATGGTCACGCTTTCCAGTCAAGCGGAACCTCAAGTGCTCACAGCATGATGCTGCTTTCTCTGCCAACATCCTACAAAGTGTCTTTGCAGATGTCTCCATTTGACCAGGGAGCATTACAATGGGCCCATTCATGAAGCAAAAAAAGTGCTTTATAGCATGTGGCAAAGGTTGCTCGCTGTAATCAAAATGTGAGCTTTCCTGCCATCATTGTCACTTTGAAGTGGCTGCCCAACTAGGGCTATATTTCCTAAGCTCATTTTGTGTCTAGTGGCCTCATGCAACTAGTTCTTAACAATGGAATTGTGACACATTGTACTATCTTAAGACAGCCACATCAGGATGTCCCATTTCACACAGTCTTATAATGGGATGCCACATTCTTGTATCAAGCAGTGAAGCCTAGGTCGTCTCCCTTTCGTCTGGGTGGGCTTGGAAGGCTTATCAGAGCAAGTCATTAAAAGAGATACAGCTTTTGCCCAGTCCTCTTGGGACACTCACCCTTGGAACCCAGATACCATGCTGTGAGGTAGTCCAGCAGCTGGAAGTCCAAGTGTAGATGTTCTGGCCACAGCCACAGCTGAGGTACCAGTAGTCACCGATATACCAGCAGATACCAGCCTTGGATATAGGGGGTAAATTGGCCAATGACTCCGGCCCTCGGCCTTCAAGCATCCCAAGAGACACCAAATGGAGTAGAGACAAGCTGTCCCCGCCGAGCCTTGTCCAAATTGCAAATTCATGAGCAAAACAAATATTGTCACTGTTGTAAGCCACTAAGTTGGGGGTGATTTGTTATGCCTCAATAGAGAACTGGAACGGGACTTAGAGTGGAAATGATGTGTGTCACTTCCAGTATAAGGCATTCAAGAAGTAAGAGTGACTTCTCCATACCCTCTCTCTCCCCAAGACCCTAGGGGCAGCTGGACTACGAATGGAAGGAGCCAAGTATCCCGATTGCCACTGTGGCAATTCTTCTATCAGTCAAGAATACCTCCATCAAGCTGTTCAGGAGATAAAATAAATTTCTATTGTGTTAAGACATTAAAATTTAAGATTTTATATTTTTACAGCATCTAGAATTACCCTAATCCAATTCATTTTTATTCTAATCTGTCCCAAATCTTCTACTCTTACCAGTATTTTCCCCTCCTTTAGTTTCCCCATTGTCTGAATAATACTAACTGCTGTTACTTGGGGTTCTGTTCAATTATCCTCACACCAATAGATGAACTGTGTGCATTATCAGAAGGACAATACTTACAAAACTTCACATCTCCCGGTTGAAGTTTAGGCAAAGGACAAAGGAAGAGCAGGAACTCAGCCTTCTTACCCCTCCTCTTCACCTCAGTGACAGGCCAGCACTAGCCTAGGACACAAGAGGGGAGGAACCACCATGCTCCATAGAAGTAAACCAACACACGTCAGCAGATTGGATGTCCAAGCTCCAGCCCTGAGGCAGCCTTGTATAATGAAGCTGGAACTGTCACACACGAACCTTTAGGAGGAGACCATACTGATGTCCTTGCCGCATTTCATAACCAGTTTGGAGGGAGCAGATAAATCTTTGGCTCCCGTGGGCTTTGGTGCCAGATAGAGGGCTGAGAAAATTAGAGGTTCCAGGCAGCATCAGCACCCACGTCAGCGCCTTGCCCACGAAGCTGCGGGATCGGGGCCTGCGTGTCATTTCTTGAACTCCCCGTGGACACAAATCTTCTTACTTCCCTGGTTCTGAAGGGCCACCAAATCCTCCCAAATAATAGTGCAATGCCCTAAAGCATCATTCCTGACACTTGGAACCACAAAAGCAGAGATGGCTTGCTCGTATTAACGTGGGTCAGCGCTACAGGAGATAGATGATGGGCTTCCGTGGGTTCCTTTCAGCATTTCTGGATTATTCTGAGAGACCCCAAAAGGCCTTGCCCTCTGTCTATTACAAAAATTCACTTCCTAACCTGAACTACATTTGGAAAAATTGAGGAATTCTGCTGGGGAGCTCAGATTGTGCCCCTGACCCCCTGGAATCTTGGTGTGAACCGTGCTGTTCCAGGAAGTGGCTTTTTGAATGTTCAGCATAAAATCTGAGTGTCCCTGACCTAATACCTGGCCTGTGCATCCCCTCAGCACCCGAAGACCTGCCCCGCATCCACCCACAGCTTCCTTCCTGAGAGTATCTCCCACATCTATTGCTTATAGCTGCCTGAAACCTTCTCTGCTTAATTTTTAATTTTTCTTTTTTTCAAAACTGAATGGTAGCTGCCCAGGGAGCTATTGGAATCCAATCCAACATGAAAAAGCCATACCACTAAATGAAAAAGTACAATAAAAATACCCCTGGTTCATGTTTGCTTTCTGAATTCCAATAAGAGCTCACTTCACCAGTGAATTCCAAATCCCCTGAACTCACAACTGCCTGGCATTTCGGGGTGCAATCACAAACCAGAGTCTGTGGGGTTTGTTCTCGGTTGCCAGCCCTGGAACAATATGAAATGAAATCACAGGCTGTTTCCCCAAATGGCCTGTGGGAGAGGTTTTTTGGTTTTTACGCTTCAACAGAGACTCCAGGCTGGAATTCAGCTTTTCACAGTTCATTCCTAAGTTGAACAAACCCCTTTTCTACGGAGACCTCAAAAAT
The DNA here is from genome assembly GCF_004115265.2 of Rhinolophus ferrumequinum. Lineage (NCBI taxonomy): Eukaryota > Metazoa > Chordata > Mammalia > Chiroptera > Rhinolophidae > Rhinolophus > Rhinolophus ferrumequinum. The sequence goes on along the minus strand of NC_046288.1, from coordinate 4,173,823 downwards.
GTTAGCGATTCCCTCATATTTACATGGCTCCGAGCTGGGTCTCAGCCCTTATCTCTTCGTGAGCTGTTTGCCTCATGCTGTTTTGCTTTCACCAGAATGGCAGAGCCTCTGAGATCCCTTGCTCTGGCCTCCCCCCTTCAATGGTCCCTTTGGGCCTCTGAGCTTAGTGTCTTCAATGGAGATCTTGTGGGATAATATTTCCGAATTTGTTTTCCAGAGCTCAGCCCCTGGGAGCAGACTTGCCTGGGTTTTGTCAGTCTCCTTGTTTCCATCTTCCCCTCCTCCCCCTCTATTCTCCTCCATCAGCAGCTCCCTCCCTGTTGGCTCCATCACTCACTGCTGACCTTGGAGAAGCGATAAAGGCTTTTGGTGGCTGTGCTCCGCTGGGGAGACTCAGAGGTGCCAAAAGCAATTTTATAATTTTCAGCCTCCTCCATCTTTCACTAGTTCCTAACAAATTTGAGAGGTTTAAAGGCTTTGTCAATCCTCAAAACCTCTTTTCACCCATCCCTACCCTTGAATCTCCTCGCTGCAGGATCAGCCCCCTGTTGACAAGATGTTTTTTCTTCTTTGTAACGGAACCAGGTCTGATCTGCTTTTGTGCTACACAGCACTGCTGAGTGGTCAATGGCCTCACCGCACCTCCAGGACTAAGTCAAGCCATTACCCCACTTCTGATGGTCTAGTGGGCCTGAAAAATATGTGGGGGGTGGGGGGGTCTCCCCAGGTCATCCCCCACTAGTGCTGCCCCCTCCCCTCCTAGAGGCCTATGCCCTGTGTCCACTCCCTGGTTGGCTGGGTGAATAAGAGCATCTGCCTGAAGCAAAGGAGCCCAGAGCCTTGACAAATCCAGCTCCTCTGGCAGACCAGATGAGGAGGGATGGATTCGGCAATGAGGCACATGTGCTTTAGGCCGAGCCCCATTCCTGTCTTAGGCACACAGCTGTGTGACTATCTTATTTATGCCTTCAAGGTACAGTCAGGTTTCCAGTCTGACCCTCAACACCCTGACTAGCACACTTCCCACATACGAGCTCTTAGAGTCTCATAGGAAATGAAGGCCTGAGCAAATGCAGACAGACACTCACACCAGAGAGTATGACTTGCTCAAAGCCTCTTTAGAATCATGTGTGACTCTTATGAAGCACTTATGAAACAGGGCGTCCAGCCAGGGAGTGAAAACACCCACAGATACAGTCTCTGTCCTCAAGGAAACCCCAGACTCATCGGGAAGGTGAGCTGTAAACCTGGGAGCTTCCCACCCCCAGCCCACACCTCACTGAGATCTCTGGAGCTGGGCCTGGGGGTGTACATTGTTTTAGACCCCACAGATCATCCTGATGTTTGCTTGGGGTTGGTAAGTCCTGGACGTGCTCATGGAATGTGATGAGAGGACAAAGGAGGAGCAGCTCGCCATCCAGAGAGCAGAGAAGTGAGCAGTTAAGTAATGCAATCATTCATTCATTCATTCATTCATTCATTCAGCAGACATTGATTGACAGCTTATAATGAGTCATCCACTCCTCTGACTGCTGGGACTCTGGAGGTGAACTATCTTGTTTTCATGGAGATGATGGACCTTGATCTCCTTGAATAGGACCAGCTTGGTGGAGAGGTGAGACCTGAAAAGGGTATTCTATAATCAGAGAACAGCAAGCCCAGATGAGAGAGGCTTAATGATGGATGAAGAACGGTTCTACTGAACAGGGATGGAGGGAAGGGGACTAGACTGCGAGGCACAGAAGCCTAGAAATCGGAGCTTCTGTTGAAGATGCAGGGAAGGAAAACTGGGAGGAAGATGAGACAGGGAGATTAATTCCTGAAGAGACAAGGAAATTAGGATGGGGCTGCAGAATGCACGGTAGGTGATGACAAGATCTAGGATGTGTCCAGGGGAAGATGCACTGAAGTGGAGGAAAAGCTCAAAGAAGCTGAATAACTGCCAGGCAACGTGGCAGGAAAGGCTGTCAGAGAAGGAACGTCCATGGACCTATTCATTCTCTGAGAAGGATGTAAAACACAGCCCTGTTTTTGCATCTTCTGCCTGTGAAAGGACAAATTATCAGTTGTGAAATAAAACTAACCATTGTTACCACTTCAAGCATTTGGGGTTTGTTTTCTTTCTCTTCAAACCATGGGTAGGTATGTGTGTATCCGTTTCCCTCCGAAAACCAACATGTTTTGAATTTCCTTAACAAATTGTAATTTTCCCTGTAACCGCTATAGAATTGAAAGAAAGAAATTGCTGGCAAGTACCAATTTGTTCCATGTTCTTACTTCTCTGGCTAACGGAGGAGGGTGATTTTTTTGTTAATGCAGTAATTTCAGTCTTGGTCTGGGATATCATACCTATGAAACCCCCTGAGTATGAATGTTTGCTCTTATAGTTTGTTCTATAAAATATACTATAAACTTCATGTCCTTTCCTTATACATTTGTCAAATTTTGGTTCTTAATTTCAGCGTTGCATAACAAAAAATTGTTACGCAACTTGTTTCTTGGTTTTTTTGTTAAACTCTGCTTTGCCTTACTTTACAAATTTGATTGTGGTTTCTGAAATGTCTTGACTTCCTTAAGGGAGTTATGTTGTTTGTGTAAAGGAATCTCTCTGCGTGATAGAAGCTGACGCTAAAATTGTTGACCGAAAGATAGATGCATTTGTAACCCTCAGCTCCCCAGGAAGTTCTACTAGGAAGGGAAACATGGCTGAAGGACAAAACTTACATCCATAACATTTGGTGCCAGCATCCAGGTAGTTTTTGCCACGGCTCAGGGACCCCTCTCTTTGCCAGTCCCCTGTGTAGCAGCACATAGTGCACAGGAAGGCCTGCGTTTCCACATTGGGTCTGCCCCTTTGTAAATGGCAATGCCATGGTTTCCTCAATATCATATTAAAAATGTTATACTCTTTCCCTGTCTCACCTCTCCACCAAGCTGGATCCTATTCAAGGAGATAAAGGTCCATCATCTCCATGAAAACAGGAGGTGTTTATTATTATTATTATTGTTGTTGTTTGTTTAGTTCACCAGCAGAGTCCCAGCACCCAGAGGAGTAAACGGCTCATTATAGGCTCTCAATATCTGCTGAATGAATGAATGAATGAATGAATGAATGAATGAATGAATGAATTTGTTACTTAACTCCCCACTTCTCTGCACTCTTTTCTGCTCTCTGGATGGCGAGCTGCTCCTCCTTTGTCCTCTCAGCACATTCCATGTGCACATCCAGGACTTACCAACCCCAACCTCAAGATGATCTGTGGGGCCTAAAACAATGCACACCCCAAGGCCCAGCTCCAGAGATCTCAGTGAAGTGTGGGCTGGTGGTGGGTATGGGAGATACCCAGGTTTACAGCTCACCTTGCTGATGAGACTGGGGTTTCCGTAAAGACAGAGACTGTATCTGTGGGTGTATCCACCCCCTGGCTAAGGCCCCTGTTTCCTAAGTGCTTATGTCGACATGTCTGGAGCATAGCAAATGCTTACCAAATGTAGCTATGTGAATATTTTGATCCTGACATCTATGGGTCTTCTTCTCAACTGCAGTGGCCCAATCTAAAAGGCTCCTCCACAGCTTCTCCCAGACAGTGGGTCCTCAAATTGTAGGGGAACTAACATTCTGGCCAAATACCCTAGAGACCCTGAGGCACCATATAATTCTGGAAAAGAACAGTCTTGCCCCTAAAATCTGAATGATTTTCTGACAGAAGATGGTGTGTTTCAATGGAAAGAATATTGGATTTGGAAACCTGGGACCGTGGTTGAGATCTGTCTCCATCTCTTGCTAGATTTGTGACCTAGGATGACTCATTTTTTCTCAACTGTCCCCCATCTGCAAAAGAGGATGTTAGGAAGAGCCATTTCAAGGATTTTTGTTAGAATTACATATGACTGTAAACATTGACCAAAAAAGATAAATCAGAACTAGTCAAGTATCCCTTAATGGTTGCTAACTAATCCATGTACTCCTTCCCTCCCTTGTCACCCTCTCAACACACACACACACACACACACACCGGACCCTTTGGTCATTTCACTGCATCTTCCAACAAAAAGGAAGTATAAGAAACATGCATTCTTATTTTTAAATTTCGATAAATTATTTAATGGAAGGTAGCGCAGGTTATGTCTGCCTGGGCTGGACCCAGTTTTGTGAGCGAGCTGCAGATTGCTCGGTTAGCCATGTCTGCCTGCAGTTTCCATGGAGATAGGCTGCACTTGGCCCATACACCTGTCTCCTGTCATGGTGCATCGAGTCAGCTCTTCATTTTCAATTAGCAGGCTCTCTCTTCAAAATACCCATTTGCTACTACATGCCCCCCTCTTGTGCAGGGGAGTTTGGTCTCCGTGGCTTGGCACAGATACACAAATAGCTTTGATTAGTTTCAGTTTCTCTTCACAGTAACAGTTGTGCCAGCCAAAGGTGGCTAGACTTGAGCTTAGACTCAACCAATTAGCAGCAAGACATCTACTCCCCCTGCCTTTCTGTTCTGCTCCTGCACAAATGCCTAAATTTGCAATCTGAACAATCTCCACAGTGCCAAGTTCTAAGCCAGGATTTTCAAAGCCCTGCCTGACTGATGCCACTGTGGACATGACCTTTGAGAGCACTGGCCTGTCTAGGCTGAGCCCAGCCGCCTCTGCTCTAAACTACCTTTAATGTAAGGCACTCTTCTGATGGCTTCCGTAGCTTATATGCAGTTGAACGCCGGCCTCTAATTTTAGCTTCACCCAGTAGAGCAAAGTCACATGGTGCTTTCAAAAATGTTATTTCAGTTATATAATATTCTGTAAACCCTGAAACACACTGAATATGTAAAAAACCCCAGTTTTAGTTCAGTGTCAGGAAGTTGCACTGGCAGCAGGTGAGCCATGGGTATGTGTAAGATGACAGATAAACTGGACGTGCGGGGCCTGCTTTGCCACCCTCCCGTCCCTTTGAGGTGTGTGCCCCTCAGAGCTGGGGCTCCAAGAAGAAGCTAGAGATGACTGGTGATCTCCTGTTTATTGATGGGCTTTGACTGGAAAATATTACTGGGTGTTAAACTGGCACAACTTTACCTTGAAATGACTAAGCTTGCCTGAGTCGGATGAGTCACAGGCACTCTACCTTTCAGGCAGGGGCCCAGGTGGGGGTTTTTGTTACCTTGCTGACAGTTCAGGTCTCATCCAGTTAGGACTCAGGGGTTGCCTCTCCCCACTTTCTCCACTAGGAAGGAGGTGACAAAGTTGAGCACAGGCATGTGGGGGGTGACAATTTTACTCTCAAGGGATGTGAGTTCTTGCCTCCTGTTCATCACTCTGATAAAGTTTTGGCAAGTCTCTGGGTTCTGTTGCTCAAAGCCATACCTAAGGCCTGTCAGACAGTGGGAGAGTTTATTCCTTTCTTATTGAGTCACTAGACCCCAGCTCTGAAATCTCAGGAAGACCAGCACGTCATCTGAAAACTCTGAAAGACCAGCATGTCATCTTTCTCCTGCTTTTGTATTTTATTTTCAAGGGGGCAGGATGGTATGGTGTGGTACCTTTTTATTTAATTAGCTAAAAGGCTCTGTGTCTACCTCTGTCACCCATAAATTAACGCCCATTGTAACGTGCCATGTATAGAAATAGTCAAGGTTAGGATTCGCACGTCAAGACCTAGCACTTGGCCTTCATCATTAGTCACGGTGCTGTCCAAGGAGAGCAAGTGACTGAATAGGCACAGAACAAGGATTTGCAGATCATGTAACATCACATAAGCAAAGCAAAGTGGGCTATGGCGAAGGAAACACATCATCACCAGCTAAGATGAGCTACCGCTTGACTGAAGGCTTCAGTTGCTCTGCTAGAGGTAAGCTCAGGGTGCTGTGGGAGCCCGGGAGGGTCATTCGACCCAGCCTCGTGGTGTGAATGAATGATGGAGTTGAGTTGAGCCCCAAGGTACAGAAAGAATAGGCCATGGAAAGGGTGTGCACCTACCATTCAGAGGGAGCAGCAAACATAAAAGCTCAGAGGAGGGAGGAAATGCGGGCCGTTCAGTAGCTGAAGTGGAGAGTGATGAACTAGGTTATCAGGCAGGACTGGATCAAGAAGGGCTCGTATGACTTGCGTGAAGGATTTTAAACAGGTGAGCAACAAGATCAGAAATGCAGTTTATAAAACTCCCTCTTGCGCAGGGGCAAAAAGCCAGGAAGGAAAGGGGGGTAACTAGGACTCTCGGCAATGGTGGTCAAGATGAAAGGTGACAGAACAGAGGAACGAGAGATGTTCAGTGAGCTGTGGGCACTGGTGAGATGCAAGAGGGGTGTGTTGGTCTCCAAGGCTTCTGGCTGGGGCATCTGGAAGAACACAGAGCCATTCACGGAGACGAGGCACAAGGGAAGGAGAGCAGGGGAGGGAGGGCAAGTTCCAGTGGACACATGTTGAACTGGAAGCTCCTGGACTTCTCAATTCCCAGTCATAGCATGCATGCATATCGTCTAGTGTCGTGCGGGGCAGCCAGCGGGGTCTCAGCTCCCGCTCCCCACACAAGAACGCAGGACATGGTGAGGCCAAAAAGGAACACCCATAGGTAGGGGAGTCATACCACTATAGTCTCACTGGAGGCTGGATTCACACGACGTGCGACCTGCTGTCCGCTTTTCTGCCAACCGACCGACTCGACTCTCCTCGACTCGACACCCCAGCGCAGCCGCGGCAGCCACACCAGTGGCCAATGGCTCAGTGGTTACAGCTGACGGCCAACTAGCCACAGACGACGGCCATCCACCACCCGAGCCAGCACCTTTCCACGTGAGGCCGAGAGCCTGGAAACTGCCCTGTGGGGCTCTGTCCCCACACCTAGTTATACAAGTGTAGGTAGTTGTAACACCTTCTGTGCCCCGTGTGACCTTTCACTCCCACCTCCACTGGGGACACAGCAAGACAAACTGTAAATAAGTGCAGTGCAGGACTGGGAATGCTGGTCAGCTATTAGTATTCTCTGAATCACATCAACACAAAGGAAAATGTATTTATATACACCATGGAAATGCTATGCAATTCATGAGACTAGAAAGACAACAATCTTTTTCCTCATAACAAAAGATGATCATCATTTTTCTCCCATGAAGCAAAACTATAGCTCATTATAAATTCTGAAAGAGCTGACTGGTACTAATCAACTTTACTAAACTGGGAAAAGCATCAAGATTCAGGTAGCCAACCAATCAATAATTAATAGTGCCTACTATGTGAAAAGGCATCTAGAAGATGCCAAGATGTGCATGGTAGCCCACATCCTCCAAGACTTTGTCATTTTAAAGGTCATGTATGAATACAGATAGATGTAATTAAAGATATGTAATTCATAGGTACTGTTAACAGAACCCCGGGGTAGGAGAGATTAGTTCTGACTGGGGTGAGAAACCACGGAGAGTTTCGCAGGCCTAAAGTCACATGGGTTAAGGATTCTTCACGAATCAGATTGGACCTTTAAGCACAAGAAGGATTGCATTTTAAATTCCACATGAGGTATTTCTGCCACCATGAAATAAAACGGTCACAATTAAGTGTCAAGTGCACACATTAGATCGAACATAGGAAACTGCCATTTTTACAGGTAACAAAAAGGGTTGAATATTGACCCTCTCGTGTAGTTCAATAGACTAAGCCGATTTGATCTGAGGCCTCCATTCAAAGGACCTGTAGCATGTGCCATCATCCCCGAAGCCTGCTGAAGAGGCGTGGCAGGCGGTTATCATCAGCATGTTCACATCGGCTCCTGAGGGACCAACATTCCAAGCAGCCCACCCTCTCCGCAGGAACAAATGCACAGGCTTGGAAGCCTATGGACAGTTTGGAAAATACACTGCTGTCATCTGCCTCGTTCTCAGATTCCCAGTCTTGTGGACATTAAAGGAAAATCAGTTTGACTAGGTCATGTTTGTGAAGGCAAATGCTCCTGACAGGCCTTGGACGTGAAATTCTCATTGAAACAAAGTCTTTTAAAGTTCAGCAGCTGCTGGGGGATCCACATAAACTTCCCGTTCGATCTTCGTGGAGGAGATGAATCACAAGAGTAGCGTCCGCGTCCCAGCTCTACTTTGCTGAAACTTGCCCAGTGTTGAAAAATTCGGTTTGAACTCAGACCTGCATCCCGCAGAAGAATTGGCTAACGGTGGGGGCTGAGTGAGGCTGTTGGAAGAACACGCTCTTTGGAGCTGACTGATACTGATGCTGTCAACTGATGAGCATATAATGATTCCCCGAAGTTGAGGTCATGAACCCAGAGCATATTTTTTAAACTGTATTGGAGAACCATTTCGACATTCATGTGGGGATGAGAAAACACAACTTGTGATAAATAATTTAAACGGTCACGTATTCCCCGCCCCCAACCCTCACCCCCCAGGATTGTGGACTCAACCACAGTGTGGCGATTATTGTGAGATTATTGTGCAGTGTATTTACATTCACCTCACAAACAGCTTTAGTTTTTAAAGAGACAGTCTCATTTCACAATTAGAAAGAAAAATGCTTTGGAATCCCAGAGATCGCATGAATGTTTTCAGACATTACTTCATGGGCCCCTGCAGCCCTTTGATAGCTCTTGTTTGGCTGGGTTCGGATGCTGGAGCAAAGTGGGGAGCTGGCCCAGGTCACCTCCCTGCATTGGCAGAGGTGTGCCTTGCAGAGGTGGGCACATGCTGTGTGATAGCGAGAGAAAACACTGCCTCAGCAGCTTGCCATGGGATTCAGAGCTGCTTTCCTCCTGTTTCTGTGGTGTCAAATGTGGGCAGGAGAGGAGAAGGAACATACTGTTAGAGCTGACCTCAGCGGTCAGACCTCAGCGGTCAGACCTCAGTGGTCAGACGGTGTGGTGCTTTGGAGCCCAGAGTCCTTGGGAGTCCCTCGAAAGCCACCCTGGGTGGGCTGGCGGAGACATTTTGGAGAGGGCTCCAAGCCCTCAAGTTATCATTTCAATGAGATCAGTCCTGATTTCATCATCCTAAACTGTAGCCCAGCCCTACACTTCTATGCATACGCATAAGAAAAGTAAGTCCTCTGAGGGTGAAGGGCCTCTTTTAAGGTCACAAAGGGGAGTGGTAGCAGATCTCTTTGTTCCAAAACCCTGGGCGAGGAGGAAAAATTCAGCAAACATGAGAAAGGAGTGAGAGAGAAAAAGGTAGGAAGATGAGAGAAAAGGGGCAGAAAGAAAATAGTGTTCCAAGTGTAGGATACTTTTGTGTCCCTGACCGTGGTCTGCGGCCTGCTGACCACCCTGTGAGTGCCTGCGTGTGGCCTGTGTGTGGCCTCACCGACTGTCCTGTGGAACGTGAACCACGAGAAGTGGTTCAGAACACCCAAGGAAAGCATAAACCTTAGCCACTGCTCTCGTAGGAATGAGTACCACCTCGTCCCAGGCACTGTGTACACACGAACTCGTTTAGGAAAAATCAATGCCCATTTTACAAAGGAGTAAATTTCTCCTGCCCCTTGTCAGTTTGTTGAGGCAGGGCCCTGCTTAGTGGGGCCCAACTTCTCTGCATCTAATGCACACCCACCAGTTGGCCCCAGGACCTGCAGGTGAAATGGGGAGAGGGACAGGCGTGTGAAGCGCCAGAAGCAGCAGAGCCTCTGGCATCACGCTGCAGCTCCCACTGCTGCCCCCCATTTCTGCATTCAGGCAGGCAAGAAGGATATGTGGTTGGAAATGCGCAGGAAGGAAATAGAGAAAGTCCTGTGCCTCTGGCCGAAGGTAGTTTCCAGGGAGTGAGTGTGTCAGCTGACTTTTGCCAAGGCTGGCATCGCGGTTAAGAGGGACATTAAATGGAAATATTCCATCTTTCTTTGCTTGGTAATTGTTTATTCTGTTACTCAAAAACTAGGTTATGGGGCCAGCCCGGTGGCTCAGGCAGTCGGTGCTCCATGCTCCTAACTCTGAAGGCTGCCAGTTCGATTCCCACATGGGCCAGTGGGCTCTCAACCAGAAGGTTGCCAGTTCAAATCCTCGAGTCCCGCAAGGGATGGTGGACTCCTCCCCCTGCAACTAAGATTGAACACGGTCCCTTGAGCTGACCTGCCTCCCAGATGGCTCAGTTGGTTGGAGCACATCCTCTCAACCACAAGTTTGCCGGTTCGACTCCCTCAAGGGATGGTGGGCTGTGCCCCCTGCAACTAGCAACAGCAACTGGACCTGGAGCTGAGATGCGCCCTCCATAACTAAGATTGAAAAGACAACAACTTGACTTGGAAAAAAGTCTTGGAAGTACACACTTGTTCCCCAATAAAATCCTGTTCCCCTTCCCCAATAAAATCTTAAAAAAAAAAAAAAAAAAAAAAAAAAAAAAAACTAGGTTATGCTCTCACAGAGGTCAAGAGTCATCTGACTGATGCTCTTCCTTTCTGGAGCTGCAAAAGGTAGTTGCAGAAGCCCAGCTCCTGCCAAGGTGAGCATGAGCAGAGCAGAGATCTGGGCATAGGTGACAGGTCAGAGCACAGGAGACACAGAGGGAAGTCTGCGTGTTCTGGCAGGCAGAACATGTGAGCTTATCTTCTATTCCTCACACGGCATAAGGCAGGACTGACACACAGGATGTGACCAACATAGATTTGGGGATAGTTAGTGGGAAGACAGGGTGAGCAGCATGGTAGTGTTTCCCAAAAGCCTTACTTATGCCCAGGGAAAACCCCAAAATGGTCAGCTACACCCAACTCTCCTTCCTTTCACAAAGGACTGGCCGATCCACTTCTTGCCCTGACTATAAATTCTGAGCTGACTTCCTATGAATATGTCAGGTCTGAAAAAGAGCAAGAGGGCATCGGCTGAAGGAAGCACTGCCACATTCCCTGTTCATAGAAATGAGCAGGAAGTAGAGGCAGGGACAGTTGGTGGAAATAGGTCAAGCAGAGGGAATGGCTTGGAAAATCACCCTCTATTTGCTTTCAGGGGCTACTGAACATGAAAGGAAATTCCCAAAGGAAGAGGTGAGGTAACTGTCCCTGTCAATCTCTACAAATAGCCCAGATGCTCAGCACTGAAATGACTGGAATAGGGATGGCCCTGGCTGAGGGCAAGGGAGGAATGAGGCCACCCTCACCGTTCCTGCACCCACGGGACTGCACACTTAAGCTCTGATGTTGTGGTACCAGCCAGAATCACCAGGACCCACACTTGAGCATTTGAGCATGATTATTCGGTCTTCTATAAGTCACCTAATAAGCATGACCTGAATCTTCCTGGTGCTTTGAAAGTAATGCCCCAGCTCATCCACACTTTCCTGGAATGTCTGAAGGAAGACGCGTCTGCAGATCAGCCTACCTCATGGCCTAACTCGCCTCTCCAGCTCTGGATGTACTTGCTCCATGGTTGTGCTTCACAATCTCAGCAGTTCCTTTTGGCTTTGTCTCCAAGCTCTGATAACTGGGCAGTGTGCCTATTAATCTTGAATGAAATGAAGTTTCCACCACTTCCATTTGAAAAAAGAAATAGCTTTGCCTTTTCCATTTGATTGGACAGTATGCAATATTTATGATTCCTCTGGCACCTCCAAGCCCCCTCTCTCCCATCGATTCTCTCCGTCAGCACTAAGTGCTCACTCACTTTGAGGAAAGTACTTCCCGTCCATCAGGGACAAGCCCAGGATGACAACATTCAGTGAGCACAGCTGCTCCACGTCCACTGGGTCACCAGCAAGCTCTGCTGCTTACAAAGGGGTCTCTCCTGGGTTTCGAAGCCACTCTGCACATGATCGTTTTCCCCTGGGGCTCTGGGTCCTGCTTTTCCTTCTATTTTCTCCCACTTGAGTGTTCCTGCTTCACTCAAACATAACTGACACCTTTACATCTCCTGAGACCTCAGGGGCTAAAGCAGGGTGGTTAGGAGTATGTCTGGTCTGAGAGGTCCGCTGGGATCCCCAGAGAACTGGGATCTCTAAGCAGTTTGGTTGACCCAAGTGGATGGTTAGGTCTTCCAGGGGAAAAGCACCCATATTGCTCTTCTTGAGGTTGGCTAGATGTTTTCCTCTTGTCTCTCCTAAGTGACTCCTGCTCTCTCTTGGCTGGTTCCTGCACAATACTCCTGATTTTACTGCACCAGTCGTTCCTCCAAATGCACCTTCATAGAGGCAGAAAGTAGTGCTGGGAATGGAGTGAGATGCCAAGCCTAACTCACCAAAGGACAAAGTTCTACAAGTCACTAACCCATTCCTAGCCTGAATCCTGGGAATAATGTTAGTCACTAGCCTGAGGGATTAAAGAGGGTTCTGCATAATAGATTTATAGAGCTTTAAAAAACAATGGTTGGCACTTAGTAAGTGCTCAGAAAATAGGAGCTATTATTGTTGTAATTATGGTCAGGTTTATTTGACAAGGCAATATCAGTCCTAGCCATGGAGAGCAGCGATGGCAGATGGCAGGGAAACACAGTGGGCTAAAAGCCAGGGAACAAGGAGAACTTAAAATGGGGCAACTGCTGCCTCAGTCTGGACACCCCTCTATACTTCCTGCCTTTAGCCCAGAGTCAGCAAGTAGGAGCATATGAAGCATGTTGGGCAGTGGGTTCACTAGCCTGACCCTCACCCCTACTATAATTTTCTATACATAGTAGATGTTCAATAAATGCTGAATGTATGTTCAGCATCCCCTACATTCATTCTATTTTTGCATCTTCTTAGCGTCTCAAGTGTTTTCCCTAAGGAATAATGTCATACTCTCTCTCCCCCAACTCCCACCATCAGAACATAATTGTCAGGTGTCCCGAACTGCCAGAGTCTTGCTCTTTGTCAACTGTGTAACTGTACAGTGGTTGAAAACAAGAGTTTTGGAGTAAGACAGACTTGGGTTCAAATCCTGGCTCTGATACTTACACACAGGTACCTGTGGCCAGCTCTTTAAACTCTGGAAGCCTCAGTTTTGTTATCTACAAAATGAGGATAATAATACTGACTGACACATAAAATTATTACTCGTAAAGTAGGGATTTTATGAGATATTGCAAGAAAAGAGATCGTCAAAGTGCCTGGCACACACTAAGTGCTCAATAAGTGTTGATTATTATGGCCACTATTGTTTATGAGTTAGTGCACTTAACCAGAGGACATTTGACTTGCACTGAATCTTCTAGAGGCTATGCCACAAGACTTTCAGATGGCAATTAACGGTGGGGATTTTATTCATGTTAGAGGAGGCAGATTTTTGGATAAATGATTCTCTGGACAGAGAACCCTTCACTGCCAGCTGTGGAGGGCTACCTCCTCTGGCCCTGACCAAGAAAAGCAAAGGAGAGAAAACCCCGCTGAGTGGGAAGGTGAACTGAGCTCATTCAGTCCTTCACTGTGCCAAAGAGGGCGGATGGGGAGAGACAGAACAAGCAGCAAATTCATTCTGAGTCCAGTGTGATCAGCTAGACAACGGAGCCAATTTCAGTCACACAGTTATTATATATAGTGGCAGCAGGAGGCTGGTTTGAGGTTGCTTAATTGTATGGTCTGTCCTGTGAAAAATTTAAAAGCTGAAGACCATAAAAGAAATGATTAAAAGTCACTCTAGCTAGCCTAGTATATTCCCCTGGAAGCCCATAAACCTGCTGCTGCTCAAACGTCTGCTGAGCTGAAATGGTGCTGCCCAGTTCCTCCTGGGTGGACCCTGAGAGAGGCGTTAACTGTGCAACTCCCTGATATGAAACTTCCAGGCCCTCCTGGGAAGGGTTGAGCAAACACAGTTGTTTAATGCAGCTCCACTTGCCCAACCAGTGTCAGCATGTTCCTGCGTTAGAATGCATTACACTCGGCCATGCAGTCACTTTCTCCATCTGTTTACATTTAGGATGGGGCTCATTGCCAAAGATTAGGAATCCCAGTGCCCACAATCCAGAAAGCACAAGCCAAAAGGTAGGAATAGAAACAAATTGAAAAAGTATTTGTTGCTAGCTTAGTTGGATTCAACGGAATTTTTCCCTAGAATGTTCAGTCCCGTGAGAGGAGGGCTTTGGTGGCAGAAAACCCTAATGGACTCCACAAGGTCCTCTCCCAGTTTATCACCTTGACTCTAGGCTACCTTCTCTGCCACCAACAGACTGTGAACTCCTCAAGGCAAGGAGGGACATGCTAAATGCTTCTTAGTTTTCTCAGGCTAGATCTGGCGTCTGAGCTTAACAAATGCTGGTTGGTTGAATAAGTAAATGAATTCCAGGCAGTTCTTTCTGGTGGTTTTCCAACATGGCCATAAATTCTTTCACACTCTTCCATAAAGAGGTAACATCTGCATCCCCTCCCCTTGAATCTGAACAGGATTCTGACTACTTCCACCATCCTATTGGAGCAGCAGTGACACTTCACGTGATTCCATAGCTAAGTGACAGGAGGCCACACAGCTTTTGCATTTGCTTCTGGGGCCCTGAGCTACATGTAAGAGGTCTAACCACCTTGAGGCTGCCATGTTGGAGAAGCCATGCACGATGATGGCATAGAGAGATCTTGACGCTCCAGAGACAGACAGCCCCACGTAACCCCAGGCATTTGAGGTGTGAATTAATGAAACCTACAGATGAATCCAGGCCCGTCACGTAAGTTACTCCCAGTTTTTCATATCTTCCCAACTGAAGCCTCAGCCATTGTGTAGCAGGGACAAGACTATCTTGCTGTTCCCTCTCTGAGTTCCTGACCCACAGAATCCATGCGCATTATACAATGGCACTTGCTTCTTTTACTCTGTGAACTTTTAATGTGGTTTGTACATGACAATAGACAAATGTAACGTTCTTCAAGACTCAAGGCAGGTGAGCCTGTGCTATTCTAGCCCCTCCTAATTGGTAAAAATCCTCGCAGTCAGGGAGTTAATGTTTAAAAAAATCTTAAATTCCTTCTTCAATTTAAGCCCATAACTTCTTTAGTTGATCTCTGGAAAGATGGTTAACAGCTGGTCCCCGCTTGCACTTTGTCATAGGCCTCCACGGACTTGAAGATATTAAGTAGTTTTTCAGCTTTTTCTTCTTCGGGTCAAATACTCTGAAATCTTTGCAGTTTCTTTTCGTCATTTCACTTTGTATTTGTCACCCTCTGAAAACAGATGCCAACAGGTTTTGGACAAATGAAGAACATCGTCATGAAATGAGAGACTTAGATCAAAATAGCAATCTTTTTGACATTTAAGTCACTTTACATTACGCAAACCATTTTCACCTGTATTATCTCTGGATCCTCTCCCCTATAATAACTCAGTGACACGAATGAGATGGACGTTTTTTCCTACTAATTAAAGATGAGCTCCTTTCTCAGGCTCATACTTGTTAATGGCTGAGCTGAGACTAGAAAACAAACCTTGAATTGCAAGTATGTGGACAAGAACAGAAAGAAAATTAAAAAGTATAAAATCAGCTGATGTATTTGAGTAGCAAATTATTTTCTCTTCAATTTTTCTTGACTACAGTTTTGTCTTTCCAATAAACAAAGTTAACATTTTTAAAAAGAAATACTGGGCCTTTATAAAGTGTTTGGACAGTGTTGAAATATTTGAAAGTATGTCATTTTAAACATAAATAACTCAAATTGTAGGCACAACAGAAATGACATAGTGAATTATCTTCTCATTGCTGTCATTGACTTTAATTTTTCTAGTTCTAGGAAAGTGGTAGAAAATTTGTTGTGAGTGTCAGAAATAAAAAATATATTGAATACCACTGGGTTGGCCTAAAAAATATACATATGTTTTACTTAAATGCCAATTACAATCGTGTCTGTTACATGAACAATCTAAGTGTTAGACCATAAAGAAGCATTTATATACATATATGTCCATATATGACATATGACATATACACACACACACGATTTGTATTCATCTTTTGTTATCAGTATATATTGAGTATTATAATTTTAATACAGCTTTTTCCTTTCTGAAAATGTGTATACAATTTTTTGGCTCTCTCTCTCTCTCTCTCTCTCTCTATATATATATATATATATATATATATAAATATATATATATATATATATGATCTTCATCAACAAGCCACTTGAAGAAAAGTCCCAGCTTTGTCTATTCCTATATTAGCAATATAGCATAGCTAGCTAAGACATAATGGCCTATGCTCTATAAAACAAGCATGGGTTCACACTTATTCTCAGTATCAGACCTACTGACAGGCATAACACAGCAAACAGCTAGACAGAACGTGTATCGTTGACCCTTGAACAATGCAAGTGTTAGGGGGCAAAACCCCTGGTGAATCAAAAATCCACATACAACTTTTAACTCCCCCAAAACTTAGTTGCCCCTCAGTATCTGCAGGAGATTGGTTCCAGGAACCCCTACATATACCAAAATCCATGGATATGCAAGTCCCCCATATAAAATGGCACAAAACAATGCATACGGTTGAGTCTTCACATCCATAGACTCCCAAACACGGATCAAAAACAGTACAAGCATTTATGGGGGGAAAAAATGTATAGAAGTGGACCCATGCAGTTCAAACCCGTGTTGTTCAAGGGTCAATTGTATTTCTACATCCTGAATGGAGCCAAGGGAAAAGTGTTGTGATCCAGAAGAGAGGAGTGATGGGGTAGAGTAAGGTGAATAAGGCTGATGGCTATTCCTACTTAGTCAAGTTAAGCCACATTCTCTGGATCTTATCTGTCAATGGCTGACCTGAGACTAGAAAACAGAGTGAACAGAGGCGGTGCCACTATGAGATAGCAAAGACTCACGTTTGTCTCCACAGTGCTCCATAAAGAATGATCCATGGGAACCTGAATCCAAATCTCTGCTGGAGTATGGAAGGAAGTCTGGAATCTGCATTTTTAACAAGTATTCCAGGCAATTATGAAGCACACTAGAATATGTACCGTGTTTCCCCGAAAATAAGACCTAGCCGGACAATCAGCTCTAATGCGTCTTTTGGAGCAAAAATTAATATAAGGCCCTATCTTATTTTACTATAACATAAGATCTGGTCTTTAATATAATGTAATGTAATATAATATACCAGGTCTTATATTAATTTTTGCTCCAAAAGACGCATTAGAGCTGATTGTCCGGCTAGGTCTTATTTTCGGGGAAACATGGTATGTTCATTCACGTCAGCTTCTCAACAATTCAAAAGGTTACAAAGAGTAATGCAAGACTCAGAGAGGTTCTGTTGAACGGTGACTAGAGGAGTCAAATTTCTGACTCTAGAAGCAGACTATTCTCTACCACACATCGCCAGAACCTCATGGCAAGTCTTCCCACTTCTCTGAGCTTCGGTGTCCTCATGCATGAAGTGAATGTTTGCAACACATTAGCTTTGAGTGATTTCGTGTCTGACATTTGATAATGACTTGAGATGGAACAGTTGGCTGCATCCAAGGCACCTGGATACACAGAAACTTGTACAGACTTGGAGCCAAATGGTTCCAGAGCAGTCTTTGAAGCAGTCTTTGATTGATTTTAAGACGTATCCGACCAAAAAAACATATTGCCCATTTACATCAAGATCCCGCTGGGTTCTAGTTGTCATTGCAGATGCCAGTTTTTGCAAAGGTGATTGCCACCAGCAACCCAGCTGCTGTAGAGAGGATGTGGGCACAAACCCTTCAGACTTGGGTGTGTCACTTAGACCAGGCCAGAGTCACCAAAGCACCGTGCTTTCCTCCACCCTTTCCGACTGCCCCAAGACTGGCACAGGGCTTACTAAGAGCGAAAGTAACACTTGCATATCTGGGGCCCAACAGCCTTTTCTAGGTGGTTGAATGAGGTGCCAGACAGAGAGCTGCCACCAGAGAGATGAATTTTTTAGAGTCCCAAACCTGGTACTTCTGCTGCCCGACATGACACCCATCTAGACTGACCCTTGTGCTCCACTAGACCACACTGCAACAAGTGACAAATGTACATTTACTGTCAGTATCTGACTACAAATCCTCATCTTAATCTGTCATTCCAAAATACATAACCTACGAGTAATACATAAGGCCTTCTTTTACCTAACAGTGTTTGTGAGATAAATTGGCGGTAGAGAGATACTGCATTGTTACGGGGCTGTTTGTCAGTTGATTCCATTTATACATTTGTCAACGCCATGTTGCAAGAAATAGTCTCCACTTTAGAGATGACACTTCATATATAACAGAGAGGGTTTTGAGTCTTACTCGACTGCCAGCACATTACATTATAGAACGTGTCACCAGACCTCAAACAAAGCAGCAAGGTTGTGTATGTAGGTGACACCAAAGCCAATATGTGCTTAGCCAAAAAAAATGATTCAGTGCCTTCAGAATGTACAGAATGAGATTCTGTAGGGGTTAGGGATCAATGTGGTCGAGTGCAAGTGAGATATCTGACAGCTCCCAAGCTCTGGACAATCTGTTCTCAGTTATCTACTAGTAGAGAGAACACCTAAGGATGAAACACTGATACTCATGAACGCTTGAGTCACTTTCACTATTTGGCCTCATTTTATATGTCTGTTTTCCATCCCTGCCTAACTCCTTTGTTGGGCTGCAGAACAGACCTAATGAGCTGGTTTAGTCATCAGTTATCAACTTTAAGATAACGTGCAATTAGCGGATGACGGCGAAAGGGGTCCCATCTGCAAATCCCAGTTAACCACCAAGCCGGACAGCCATCCTTAGTTAATCAAAGGAAAAGGGTGGCTGTTGATGATATTCATTCAAAGATAGCAAAGTGCCATTTTGAGAACTCCCCAACATATACTGCAGAAACCGAGTTTTCTTTCTAGATCTGTCTGGTTCTGAACTGAATGACTCAAGCCATGCAGTTCACGTCTCTGTATCTCAGTCTTTTGAAACGTGAGGCTAATGGATGTGGCCTTCTGCAAAAAAAAAAAAAAAAAGTACTGGTGAGGAATATTGATTAAAAATTATTATAAAGCCCTTTACAATATCAAAGTGGTGATGAAGCAATAATCAGCTTTGACCAGAAGGCATATGTTTCATGGGCAGTTACTTTAATTGCTCCTGCTCATTATTAAACTGGTGCAGGAGTGTGAAAGAAGACCAGAGGTAAGTGCTTTGGTGGTCTTGCTAGGCTGTGGAGCGTGGGCTTTTGCAGATATGCAACACTGCCCTCTATCGGCACCCAGCATATTAATAAGTGACTGAAGTGGAACAGCCCATTTTTCTCAGCCAGACATCTTCGAACTTCACAAGCAGAGGCCCAGGGAGCTGGTGTGCAAGGGTCTGTGACCAGCCCACAAAACAGAGGGCTTGTGCTTCACAGAATGTGGTGCATGTCCATTAGAAAGCTGCTGAGTGGAAATCTTATTCCCTGGGATTTTAAACAGCCACATTTCCTGGTATTTGACATCAATGGGACATTTAGCAAATGGAGTGCCAGATGGAACTCCTGGCTCTATTTTCCATAAGACACTTGAGAGTCAGAAACCTCCGGATGTTTGCATTTGATAGGCTTGCTCACCATAGGCCTGGCCATGGCTCAGTGGACACGGGGCATTCTGCAAGCTTCAAAGTTGGGGGAGACCTGGGACACACAGGACAGCAAACAGCAGCTCTCCTTACAGCACTATGCGTAAAAGCATCCTTGGTAATTCACTTTAACACTCAGACACTAACTGCTTTTACATTATCTAACTGTCTTACAAGCCACAGGCAAGAATGCAGATAATAATTAACTACCACTTTCACCAGCCTCCAAAGGAAGCGAGGGCAGACAGTGTGCCTCCATTTCACAGGTCAGAAAACTGAGGCTCAGAATGGTGAGGGATGTGCCCACAGTTTCACAGTGCTCATGATACAGGACCACATAAATATAGGAAAATGGTGAAATCTAAGGGCTTCTCTAGTTAGCTAAGTAGGACTTCACCACTTTCTCTGTGACCACACAGACATATATAAATCATTTTGGTTATTCTGTGTTAATAATTCACATTCATACAAATCACAGTCCAAGATTATAGTACCTTGAAATTGCTGTCTTAATCAGTATATTTATGAAGGCATCGAGAACATCTCAGTGGTGATATTCTGAGAGTCTTTGATATGTTCAAAGTTGTCCTATAATTCCACAGAAGATGGCTGACAGTGAGAAACTCAATGAAATAATGATTCTCTGAGAATGAACATTTGGATTTTTTTCTTTCCATCAAGCTGTCAAGGTATTTGGTGTTCAGGTTGGTAGACGTCACGTGGCTTTATTAAATTGGTGTCAGACAGCAAGGCTGTTGTTCTTTATCATATGCAGTGGTTATCTAAACCTCTAGAACCATAATCCATCCCTATTTTTTACTCACCTTGTACAATAACCAGAAAGTGTTTAGGACTCAAATTGCTGTTTCATGGACACAGCCCATCCTTCTGAACTTTGCATGCTGTTATTTTTTACAGCTGCCCCCCTCAGTTCCCACCTTAACTGAGGTCAGGGGAGTTACTGGGAAATGAAACTGGGCTTCCTCTATTTCCCTCCTCCCTACATGGTTGATTTGAATTGTAAGCCCACAGACATGCTCTACCGGCTGACACTTTGAGTTGTTTACCCCCTCAACCAGGAGATGCAATGATTACCTGTTTTTGCCGGCTTTAGAAGAGGGTTGCTTCGTAAATATTAGGTTGGTGCAAAAGTAATTGCAGTTTAAAAGGTTAAAAATAATTGCAAAAACCACAATTATGTTTTCACCAACCTAACACAAGGGGAAATGATCTGTGCATCTGGCATATTTTATCTTTGCCTTAGATTATACAGGGGTACTTCCTTCCTTCAGGAAAAGCTAAACCGACCTCAGGCTGCTCCTCCAGAAGAAGCTGGAGCACGTGTCACAGTTTAAGATAATTATCCACACACCAAACAAATTAAACTGCTCCTCTCATGTTTTAGAAGAAAACCCCTTATCCCACATGACTCTTTCAACGACAAAAAAATAAAGAACATTTTAACTTTTTCAAGTAATATAAATAATAGTAAAACAAAAGCCTTCCATTTATATGTGTTAAACTTCCCTGTGCTCTCCTACATTGAACTACGTGTTTGAGTATTGTTTCAAAAAATTTTAACTTCAGAAGTTTTAGAAAGTATCTGTTCCAAACTTCTGGTTTACAACGAAATATGTTCTGTTTATAAATACTTCTCCTGACAGAGTCCTCTCTTTAAAAGGTGTCTATTCCATTTCTGAAGAACTCTAGTAGAAGATAACTAAAAGGAAAGGACTTTCTTCCACTGGATTTTATATTTTATAACTGTTCTTTTCATATATGTTTACAAGTAAAAAGAGAGTGAACAAAAGACTCAAGAATGGGCCAATAGCACAATGGACAAAACTTGATAGATTTGATCAATCTTATCAATTATGAAAGGAGAAGTCTTATAGAAGGAGCCTTGGCAAACCCCAAACCGACCCTTTTACATGCTTAGTGATCATCTGGATATAGTTGCAGAATGTGGCATTTTGGTTTAACACAAACACCAAATAACATGTAGCATATACTCAAATTAAGAGAATCACTAGTGAGTAGGTCCTTACAGCCTACAAAAACCAACCACAGGACTGTAATGAAAGGAAGTGATGACAGACAAGTTATAACATACAGCCAGCCAATTTCGGAACACAGTATTTTGGCTGACTAGTCTTGGACATGGGAAGAATTATGCCGCTCAATTTACAACTTATTAAAGAGGGAGAGAGCCGTTGATACAGATGGCTGGTTCTATATCAAAGAAGACTATAAGAGAGGTGATGTTACAGAGTTTCTATCGAGCAAACTGTCAAGCAGTACTTAACTCACTTTTTCCCATACCTAATCATTAGAAAAGAATGAATTTTCAAAAGGAAAAAAAGAAAAACTGCAGTATTCTTAGTAAGCCATGGCTTTGCTCTCTTTTATCTGCAAAAGCCTAGACATGCTGATAGAATCAGCTTCCTTCTTTAGGCAAGGCAGTAATTGCTTTTTTACACGGTGCATGTTCCTGGCATGCGATTGCCTACGACATGCAGAATGGAATGCCATGGGGAATGTGAATTGGAAGTTTACTATCATGTTTTATGCTAGCAGATGAAATCTGCCCCCAAATATAACATAAAAACTACTTCTGATTTACCAGAAGAAACACATGGCACCTTACGTATAGTCTATGAACGCTTTTAACAGTAAGCCCCAAAATGGGCACCAGAAGTATCAGGTGTGATAAGAAAAGAGCCATCCTGGCTTAAACGGACTTTGAATTTGTTTTATAACTCCAGAAATGAAGTCATGTTCGCTGCTGCTTTCAGTCGGTGGAATGGAAAAGCCGGAAAACTCTCTCTGTGGTCACAAGTTAATCATGTGTGCCTGATTTTGGATAATCTTGCTGAGGATTAATTTGCCTTGTGATAGAAAGGGGAAAGCTGAATTAAACTATCTCCAAGATTCTTATGTTCTGTGATTTTTACCTCCTTAGATGAATGATTTTACCGCCCACCAGTGGGAACAAAAGACATCAGAAAACCCTCAGAAGCCTTTGGCCCATTGGAGGGCTCCTGGAAAATATGTTTCAGAAGGGGAATGAGATGTTAGTCCCCTCACTCCCATGTGGGTGTGAGTTATCCCACCACGGAGTCACTGTGGCCTTAGAGAGACTCTTAAATTCCTTTCACTTTTATCTGCTTGTAAGTGGCAATAACCTAACCAACATCCCCCAAACAGATTTCATTTATGAAAATTAATTAGAAAACATCTTAGGTTTTCTATTTCTTGGAAGTAAACGTTCTAAACATGTAACTAATATTTATTTTCGAAAACAATAGCATGTAAACAACCTATTGTGCTGTCATATATAAGTTAAACCTCCAAAAAGAATATTTTGAATGCACTCTGACTCATAAATCAATTACCACTTTCCTTTACCACCATGAACCTTCTGATTTTTTTCTGAATTTACAAGCTGTTTATCAGAATAAGTCACCAGCTTGGGCCATTTCCTTTTCTCTGCAAAAGGATTTAACGTTGTGAGCTGGAATTTCCTTTATTTAAGATGCTTGAAAAATCTGGAATGGTCTCACTAGTTCATTTCTAGATTTGGGGTGTCCAACCAAGAGCCAAAACTGGCATTATGCCCAAAGGATCTCTTTGGCATGGCAGTAATTTATATTTCACATGTGAAAAGTTAATGCCACACAGTTGTTCAGCACATGCAGAACCAAATTTCTGAGAGTATCAATGCCTGAGTCAGGAACACCCGGACATGTTTCAGAACTGGGTGAGGGGTGGTCACATCTCCAGAAGAGCTATGTACACAGCACATAAGCATTGGCTTTAACTGTTTAAAAGGTTAAAAATAATTGCTGGTGATTTTCATTAACTGGTGATTAATGAAAAGCATGAACAGTTCCATGGAACCCTGTAAGACTTTTTAGCAACTATTTGGTTTCTTTCTTTCTTTCTTTCTGACTCATCAATCTATGTGGGGACTCATTTATGTTGAATTTTAATTTTTCAGGACAATAAATTATGTCTCTCATGTTAACATGCCCAGAACCAGATATGAAGCGCTTGATGATTTATTTGATACTAATTTGACCATAATTATTCTTTACCTTTAAAAATCCAGCCATAAAGTAGACCAGAAAATAAATGATTTAGGCCTTCCGTTTGTTTTTAACATGATCTTTGGGGGCATTTTAGTTAATTTCCCATGGGTACACAAAATTGAGAAATATTTTTCCCAGTACTATTTTTAAGAGCTAGTCAAAAAATTTCATTGTGACCCTGAGTTAACTGAGCTATTTCCAAACCCGAAATATAAATCTGAAAATAG
The DNA here is from genome assembly GCF_004115265.2 of Rhinolophus ferrumequinum. Taxonomy (NCBI): domain Eukaryota; kingdom Metazoa; phylum Chordata; class Mammalia; order Chiroptera; family Rhinolophidae; genus Rhinolophus; species Rhinolophus ferrumequinum. The sequence goes on along the minus strand of NC_046288.1, from coordinate 4,150,117 downwards.
CGGCATGAGGGCCCCCCAGGGGATCTTCCATTATGGCACCCTCCCTTCAGGAGGGGGAGAACTAAGAATGTGGCCAGGGTCCAGAAACAAGCCAAAAACACAACAGAGAAACTAGGACCCAGAAGGAAAAGTTAAAGGAAGAAATTTTCTGTTTTCAGTCTGGAAAAGAAAAGAGAGAAGAGTGATTGACTCTGAGTCTTCAAGTTTGTGAAGGACCTTGACACACAGGCGGCGTGAGATGTACTCCACCTCCCCGGGAACATGTCAGGAGAAAGGAGACGCAAATTGCAACACTGGGGGCTTGCTTTGGCACCAGCATTTCCTGACAGTGAGGGCTGTTAAACACTAGAACGAGGTGCCAAGGGAGGTTGGGCAATCTCCATTCTTGGCAGGTTTAGAAATTAGATAGATTCTTATCCGCTGGAATCAAAGCTGTGGGGAGAGAACTGAACTACCTCAAGAGACCCCCTTTCAAGTCTAAGAATCTCTACACCGCGTTGGTTGGAGGAAAGTAGATAATGTGAAACGAAGAGGGCTCTCAACTGACTCTGTTGATACATTTCCTTTTTCTGTCAAAATGAGAATATTTTTTTCTTTTCTGAGAGGATGTGTATCCTGAGGAAATTATTATTTTTCTATTTGCTTTTGATAAAAATAGTGCTAACCACTTCTGGTTTCTTAGCAGAGCCCACTGGCAGAGAGGATGGAAGGCTGTGGCAGTGCCTGCAACGGCTCAGTTATGAGAGGAGAGGGCAGAGCCACTCTGTGCCAGTTTGCAAAGTCCCTTAGGATGTCAGTCTGTGTGGTTCCTGAAAAGAAAAAAAAAAAAGAAAGAAAATGTATGTTTTCACATGCAGCTACTTGAGGGATTTGGACACTACTGATCCACAGCACTCTGAGGAAACACAAGAGAAGCCTTTCCAGGCTATACTTGTTTTCAATGGGGGTGCTTCTAAGAAAGTTGCACATGTTTCTTAGAAGCTTCCGGAGAATGATGTAGAGTTGTATTGCATCAAAACATGTGGTTTTCACACATATTACTATGGACATCACATAATTTCTGCATTTACAAGAACCTCTTGGGAGGAGGACAAGAAAGAAATTTGAACCCCTCTTCAGACTTTTCTTCCCGTTAAGATTAATCTTAGCCCAGGTGTGATCTGCCCCACTCTCTCGGTTTCCAGGCCTTAGACAAGTTGTGTTATAGTTTAAAATGAAAATGGAGACCTGCCTGCAAAACAGCGGTACAGCCCTCCCAATAAGTAAGAACAGGAATCCATTTTATTTCTTTTAAAGTATAGAGTTAATAGTAACTTCAAGATTGTTTCTACAGCCCTTTCTGAGGAAAGCTAAAGCAAATGCCCTTAGGGAGTGATTATTATCTATTCTCTCTTGGTTGTTGTTTAGGGTACAATATGTAGTTTTCCCCTGGCAGCTGGAAAATTATGTTGTGGCAGGAAGGACATCATTCTGCCTGTCTTGAAAGGCTTTTCCCAAGGGATCTGAAGCTGAGGCTGTGTTGATAAAACGCACACATAGAGAAGAGAAAATCTCTCCCTTTTCTCTCTCTCTGTCTCCCTCTCTTTCTTATCTTTTGGTCTTTTGGTTATAAATTTTGGGGAGGGAATAAACTAAATATAGAATTAAAATGGAGAAGAAAATTGAGCACCCAATTTGATGTAGGCAGGCTCTACTACTTAGGGAATGGACTAAATTGTGGTAATTTCAGCCCCAAATAAAAATTGGGCCATTTGTAGATTGGGACACCTTTCTGCAAATAAACCAATTAACTTTTTCAAAAGTGTACATGCACAGAGAACTGGAACCTCAGTACAATTGACTGTGTCGTAGCTAAGAACACACTGATGAAATTCCCGAGGGAACTAGTTACATTGCCTTTCCAGGCCTTTCTAGCTCTCAAACGTTGTGCTTTAGAAGCTCTCACACTTCTCTTTACTAATGAACTTCACTGTTAAATTTATTTTGTTTCCTGGTAACCACAAGCCATTTTAAGTTTCCATCCCTAAAGTCCCTTACATTCCAATCCAGGAGCTTTTGAAGAGTTGTTCTAATTATTCTCATACAATAAAGTAGCACCAGTTGTCTGTGACTGCGCACTCTGTGAACAGGTCAGGTTTTAGGAATGAGTGCAATAAAACAAATTCTTAGACACATTTTGGACAAATGAGCTTCTCTGACATAAATTGTTGCCCTTTCCTCCTCTGACACCCTGGAATAGGTAAAAGAAAGTGTCTAGGCATTGTACTGTAGTACACCTGTGTTTTGAATGGCAACCTACCATATCTGAGCTGTGTGACTTAAGCAAATGGTTTACCCTCTCTGAGCCTTAAATTCCTCATCTGAAAAACAAGTGTGCTAGTCTCTTCCTAATAAGGTTACAGTGAAGATCAATTGAGATGATCTATATGAGGCATGTGGTGCAGAGAGGCACCTAGTACTATTGTTGTCCTTTACCCATTGGTAAGGATGTGACCTAACCCCAAACTTACATGAAGATTCCTACAAGCAAATTACAGATAAGACTCACAGGAATACAAAGGGAAGGACAGATCCAAACATTAACATGACACACTGCCCCAAACCTCAAACAGTTAGTCCATTTTCTATCACCTTCCTGACCTCTTTCTCTTATCTCTTGGATTTTCTGCATGGGTTGTTTCCAGATGCAGAAACTGGTTTAACTTCTGAAATTTGCAACCCTCATTTAAGTGATTAAACTGTTCTGCTCTCTCTTTCCAGAAGAATTCAGAATGGCAAGGACCACACGCTCTCCTAACCAGTTCCCACGTTAGTTCTTTTCCCATTCTCTTAAAAAAAATTTAAAAATTTAAAAAATGACCTTCTGACTTGATTCAACTGGAAAGCTGTTGTGAACTTCCTGGGCCAGGGTCACCTGGGTCAAGCACATTAATAGCCATTCCCTCCTCTGAGCCTTCCTAGGAATTTTAAAAACCTCCTTGATTCATAATAATGAGCTTTAAGAGCCCTACTTTTCATTTTCAGAGAACTGTGGAATTTGAGCTTTGCCAAATATGCAGCAAGGTTGTACTTTGCCTTCCAACTGCACTTTACCACACATTATTCGATAATCTGAGAATTTGTTAAATCCTCTATTTCAACAAAATATTTCTCATTGATTAAGTTGTTCATTAAAGCTAAGTACTCCTTCAGGAAGGGCTCTACTAAAAATTTGTTGATGTTGCCAAAGTAATGGGTATATTTACTGAACACATACTTCATAGCAGACGTGGTTCTAAGAGCATCCTCTCAGTTGATCCTCCTAATAGTCCCATGAAACTCATACATTTGATATAGATAAGGGAAACTGAGGGCTGGAAGATGACAGGGGCAGGATGCAGAACACACACAGGCCATCGGATATCATATCCTGAACTCCCTCTGCCACCCTCCCTGGCAGTTACTAACACAAATTGTTCCTTCTGCTGTTTGAGTGGACTCAGCTTTGGCATTTCAGAGAAACTAAAATAAACCATGAAAAATACTGTTGTGGTTGCTTTTTTCTAAGGGATGAAAATGAGGAGACTTCATTTCTAAATTACACCTACATTTGATTAGAACAGATGCAAAATTGAAGAAAGTTCTAGAATGCTCAGAAAGAAGGCTTTTTTTGTTGTTGTTCTCTTTGAGCCAAATCACCATAATGACTCTCTCCAAAAGCCAGTAGGTCTTCCCCACAGTTGAATGGGTCCTATAGGAATTTAAAATCTTTATTAGGAGTAAATCACAAGGTCATTTCCCTTTGCCAGGAGAGCTATTTAATTGCACAGATTTCATCTCAGTCTAGAATAGACAGGGTCCAGTGTCTTTCTACTTTGAGAAAACTAGCATGGAAATTAAATAAAAAATGTTAAATTTCTATCGAGTGCAGGAAGTAGTTTCAAAACTGACTCTTAAATTCCTAAGTACTTAATCTTCACAGATGTTCTCTAATTCTTGCTGGCAAACCAGCTGTGGCTTGAGTGCCTGCCCCGTGAGCGACACAAGCTTTCCAGCAGGTGCCAGTGTAGGTGCTTAAATCTTGGAATGATGCTCAGCGCAAGTGAAGTATCGAGACATTTCCAACGTGCTGGATGTTGCCTGTGAAGGCATTCCTTGATCCTAATATTTAATGAATATTTATTCTAAATATACTGCTCATTTGCAATATTGAGCTTGAGTTTAAATCAGTGCTAGCCACCAGTTTGCCTGCATTCGGTTAGAAATCTACTCCCAAATGTCCTGGTACCTTCAAGTACAGTTCCACTAAGACTATGCTTGAGGTCTGCCCTGTGTGTACAGTTTAACAGTATGTTGTTTTCCCAATGTTCCAAAACTAAGGTACATTCTAAAAGTAATCTACTAAGAGTCATGCACATTCACTGTAGAAACTTATTTGTAAAATAACAAATATACCAGCCATAATCCATATTCTATACATATGTTGGTGAATATAATTCCAGCATTTTTCATATATATCTTGGAGCACGTAGTATAAGTTGTATAATAACAATCTCCTACTGACAGATAAGAATATATTGTGAATATTTCCCCTTGCTGTCAAATAGTCCTCTACTTCATTTTAATGACTGACTTATATTCTGTCATATGGACATACCATAACTTTATTCCACAAGCTTACTACTAATGGATGTATCAGTTATCTATTGCTATGTAATAAATTACCCAAATGTTAGTGACTTAAAACAGCAAGCATTTATTATCTCACAGATTCTGTGGGTCAGAAATCCAGGCAGAGCTTAGCTGGGTCCAGCGGCTTAGGGCCTCCTCAAGGCTACAGTCTAAGTCTTGTCTGGGGCCACAGCCATCATCTCAAGGCTCAAATGAGGTACGACATGCTTGCAGGTTTACTCATGTGGCTACTACAGGCTTCAAGTTCTCTCTAATTTTGGCTGAGGACATCAGTTCCTTGCCATGGGGGCCTCTTCATGAGGCTGCTCACAACACAGTAACTGGCTTCCTGCAGGGAAAGGATTGCGCGAGAGAGAATGTGAGACAGGGCACCCAAAATGGAAGGCACAGTCTTTTTATACCCTAATCTAGGAAACATCGTACCATGATGTTTACCATATTCTATATGCTAGAAGTCAGTCACTTAGTCTAGCTACATGGAAAAAATTCTCCAGTGGAGAGAATCACACAAGGGCATGACTATGCGAGACAGAGCATTTTGGACCATCTTAGAATGACTACCACAGTGGACATTTAGGAACGTACACACGTATACACAATTCAAACATTAATCACAGGAAATATATTTTAACTATCTTAGAAGAAATGATCAGTAGAAGCTTTCAAGACTCGATGTTTCAAACATTACCATGGCAAATTTTTTTAAGTCAACTCAGAATGTGAGCCATAGGAATTTATAGATGATGTAATACAGAACTGTACACCTGAAATCTATGTAACTGTACTAACAATTGTCACCACAATAAACTTTAATTAAAAAAAAAAAAAACAGAATGTGAGCAAGAAAAAGCACCAATAAATTGGCTAATTTGTGTTGGATTCAAGAAGCAAGTTTTACACCAATTCCCTCTCATCTTCCTCCTGAACAAAGCATTCATCACACTAGTCGCAGCTTGTCTTCATCAGACTATCACAGTAATAGAAGAATAGCCAAATTCTTCAGCCTGGCCTTTAGCTCATCCACAGCCCAAACCCAGTCCATTTTTCCCATCTCTTCACTACACCATCTCTCTGGTCCACCTGCAACCCTAAAAAAGTGCCACTGTATTTCCTTCCTTTCTACATGTCTGAATCTATCCATCCTTCTAATTCAGTCCACATGAACAGAAACCTCCTCCCTTCCTCTCTGAACAATCCCTACCATTGTCCCAGCACTCATTCAAGTCTGTGCTATGCTTAGAGCACTCAAGAATTAAAAAGACTGCAAGCGTAAGACTCAAGGCAGGTAATGAAAAAAATAAAGAGAAACAGTACCATCTGCGACAACAATTGCCACTATGTAACAGTGACAGCATGCCCATGAAGGGCACTGAGCTAATCACGGACTTTGAGAGACCCTTATATCAAAAATCAGGAAAGGCTGAGTGAAACTCAAGAATTAGGAGAGCAAAAATCTAAGAACTAAATGTTCAGGACCAAGACCAAGATCCAGACCTAGTGTAAATCGTGGATCAACGAGAGAGAGCTAACCCCAGTCATAATGAAGAACTGCCAGTTACAAAAGAACACATATCTGGGTATTATCTATGTAACCAGCCACAGGTTTCATTACAGTTTAACCATGCAAATATTTGGTTCTCTTAAGCACACTTATTTACTAAATTACTAAGTGAAAAATCCCTGTTGAATCCAAAATACTGAGTATGGTTAAAATTCATTGACTAAAGAGTCCAAGTGCAGAAACATGAGTTACAGAAGTGGCCCCAGTGCACCCCAAGTAATGACTCTCACCTTTCCTCTTAGTTACTCCATCAATACTGAGGCACAACTGACCGTAAACAATTAAAAGACAGTAAACAAGGCAGCCACTCAGCTCCTCCATCACCAAGAAAAACAGCAGCAACTCAAGTGCTAATTAGGTCCAAAAACGGGAGCTAAGAATGGTGTTGACTGCTCTTTAGCCCTTGGACACATAAGATCACCAGCATTAGTCTGAGGGCAGCAGAATTACTGCAGATGGCCCCCACATCTGGGGGATCTTTTTCCTGAAGACTGTTTGGAAACTCCAACAGTTACGGGACAGCGATCTCCATCCTGAATGCATTTCTTAGCTGCTTTCTATTTTTATAGCAACTGGTTGGGTGTTGTGAGAAAAGTCAAGATGAATGGACTGCAGTACTTGCCCTCACAATGCTTACAACCTGGCTGGTGAAACAAAACACAGTCACTTTAAAAATGAAGTGGCGTATGCCGCAGTGTATGCTTAAGTACCACATGAGAAGGCAATCAATCCACGTCGTGTCAGGTAAGTAATCTGCATGCCAGTCTGCCAGCTACAGCTCAGTGCACAGTGACATGAGTCAGGATGCAGGGAGACAAGAGCTAAAATGACTCAAGACACTTAGATGTGTATAACGAACCCAGAGAAGCAGCTGTATGATGAGGAAGGGAGGGGAGGCAAGGCAAGCATGGGGAGCCCCTCTATGCTTTTCCACCTCCCACCTATAGGGCTACCTGCCTTGACTTCCCCTCACCTAAGCCCTTTGTTAAGAAGAATGCTCACATGGTTTTCCATCCCCCACCTCATTATAGGGAAGAAGTGTATTTAAATTATTTTTTTATTTTTTCTCAACGCATTTCAGTTCTGCTTTTTGGCTTATTCTATCTCAAGCTCATTAAACATGATTTAGAATATTTTACCTTACCCCTTTATTCAATGAGTTCTTTAAAGTTTGTGTTTTATTATCACTTCTGCATTCTAATCATGTTCCCAGCTGCAAATATCATCGCACGACCTTGTGTTAGCAATGGGTTTCTTTTTCTTTTATCTACTAATTGGAATTTACCTTCAAAACTTTCCAAGACTCCTTGCTGCAGACTACTTATTTTATTACCTGCTTTCCCTATGATTCACACCCTCTCATGTGAAAGTTTTCTCCCTTCAGGAAGCCAAACATTTAGCTTTTTCTTTAAGTTTCTCTCTCTTCAGTTATTCATTTTTTTTTAGAAAGACCTGTATTAGAACCTGAAATTCACCATAAAATGCACAGCTTAAGTTGAAACAAAAAACAGCTATAGCGTTTCTGTAGGATGAAATAAGACAAAGTTCACCTTGATTCAACCATATAATAGACATTTATGCAGAAGGGTTGAAAGCAGAAAGAACAGACTTCTGTTTTAAAAAAGAAACTGGATTATAATGGTTTCCTAAGTAGGTTATTTTTTTTATATATATAAGAAACTAAAACTAGAAATTTTGTCTGTTCCACAACTTGCTAGTGTGTGTTGTCCAGATGGCAAGGAACAATTGACTATTTAACTCTGTGCAAAAAGAAAGTCAAGTGAGATTATGTCAAAACATGACTTAAGGAAAGGCCACAGATGAGAAACAAGGAGGAACTTGTCGCTGCCAGGACACACCAAGTACCTCCCAGGAGTAGTGATTGCTGGGACAGGTAACAGGGACAACAAAGAGGAAGTTGATACTTCTCAGTAATTCTTTTCGAATTTTCCCACGGCTGAGAAAATGGACCAGGATCTCTCCTGAGGAGGCAACGACTGCATTTAGAATTAACATTCAGAAGGACAGAGGTGGGGAGACAAGCCTGTGAAGTGAATTTTGAGAGATTCCTGACATGGGGAATGGGTAGGCCTAGCTACTAACTGATTTTGCAGTTGCACTCACCCACAAATGAGATCTATTCTCACCTTTTGAGATTCCATAGTCTATAATCATGACACCTGAAAATATGACACAAAATAATCCGCAGATTGATATTCTTTAACCATTGCAAACAATTTCCCTTTAGTAATTATGTGGACCCAGAAGAAAAATAGAGTACTGAAAGGTGCATAAGCCATAGAAAGAAACTATATGCATCCTCAATGGCCCCAGGTGGGGGTGGGAAATAGCTCATGTAGAATGGCAATGCCATCCATTTTGGAAAGTCTCCTGAACTAAATAGTAAAGCTTCCATATCTAAGCATCACTGGTATCTTTTATCACCAAGCTCACCTAGCTTCTATCTAGGTCATGGAATTAGCATGCAGTGGCAGTCTTCCAGAAATCTGTAGTCGGCTGTTTGAAGTCTGTGTCTTGACCAATAAAATCATAGAAAAAGCCCTCATACATAGTGGCTGTTTGATAAATAAATATGAATGACTAGATTCTTCATCAACATCATAAACTGGTCAATATTTAGTTTTGTCCTTAGATAGCTATATTTTAATTAAGTGATCTGAGGGTTCTAACAAATGCAATTACTCCACTGAAGTCTATGATTCTGTGAGGTAAAACACCAAGAATGTGTCACTTATCCCTGCACCCAGTCAGGCATGGTCTCAGTTCTTACAGATGGACACAGGGCACCAAGGGGAATGAACACATAGAATCAGAATGACCACTGTGCAAGGACTAAAGGAAAGTCCAGTCTAAGAAGCAGAAGTTGTGTACAAAGGGCTCAGCAACAAGCTATGTCCACACAAGCAGTAGGCAATGAGATCAAGACAAAAAAAAAAAAAAAACTGGGTGTCCCAAGAGTGAAAAAACTCAGGGTGAAATTCCTATGACTTACTGTCATGAAAATGAAAACCATGCTACAGACTGGAAAGAAAATGTTTGCAAAACATATCCAATAAAAGATGTGTATCTGAAATATCAAAAACATTTTTACAATTCAACAAGAAGAAGACAAATGACACAATTTGAAAAAGAAGATATTCAGTTGGCATTTAGGTACTTGAAAAGATACTCACTAGTCATCAGGGGAATGCAAATTAAAACCATGAGGAAATACTACCACCACCCACTAGAATGGCTAAAATTAAAATGACTGACCTACAAAGTGTTGGCATACGTGTGGAGAAACAAACTGTCATACACTGCTTATAGAAATGTAAAATGGTAAAACCACTTTGAAAAACAATTCAGGAGTTTCTTACATAGTTAAACATATACCTACCCAACCATATAATCTAGTAGCCATTAGACTCCTGGGTAGAGAAATGTAATCATATAATCACCCAAAGACTTGTAGACCAATGTTCATAGTACCTTTCTTTGTAATAGCCTAAACTAGGAATATGTCAAATGTCCATCAATAGATCAATGGGTAGACAGTTGGATTATATTCCTACAGTGGTATATGAGCACTACACAACAATAAGAAGGAATGGACATGTGACAACATGGATGAATCTCAAAATAATGATGCTGAGTAAAGAAACCAGACAAAAAAGAGTAATACTGTATGATTCACTGATATACAGTTCTAGAAACTAAATACTTATCTATAGTGATATAAGCAGATAAGCAGTTAACTGACGATGGGGAAGAGGTGAGAGAAGGTGAAAGGAAAGGGTTACAAGAGGCACCAGGAAACTTTTGGGGGTGACAAAAATGTTCTTGATCTTGGCTGTGCTGGTAGATTCATGAGTGTATACATATGTCAAAATTCATCAGATTTTACACTTGACACATGTACAGTTTATTATGCTTCAATTGTACATCACTATAGCATTTTTTAAAAGAAATGTCTTCAGACTCTCCATTATTAAATTACAACAAGGTCTAAAATTCTATTTTAATTCAAAAGTCTCAGTGTATACCCACATGAAATGTGAAATTATAATTGAGACAACAAAAAATAGTGACAGTAATCTACTATATCACAGAAGATAGTAGCATATCTAGTCCATTTATATGTAAAGGATGAGTTAAATGAAAGGAGTGTTCTGATGGAGCAGAAGACACACACACACACACACACACACACAAATGGTTGACAACCATTCGGGAAAATGTTCTAAAATAGGAGTACCTGAAAGAAAACTCCAGTCCCACCAATTACTAGTCTGAGGGACCTTATCAATCATTTCAATATCTGTGAGCTTAAAGAGTTTTTATAAAGTGTGTAAAATAGTAATACTAAAAATGTGTACAACATAGGTGGTAAAAATCAAATGGGAAAAAATACGTAAACGTTTTTCATGAGAATATAAGCATATAAGAATTAACAGCCACATTCTGATTATAGTTGCTGCATGCCAGGCAGTATCCTGGGGATGAGTTCACAGGGTTTAGAGAGGGTAGAGAATTTGCTCGTGGGCACATACCTGGTACATTGTGGGGCTGTGATTTTCACCCAGGTCTCTCCAACTCCATAACTCTTAATCATGAGCATTGCGCAATAGTGCCTTCTCCTGTGGCTTAGGCATAAAGGGAATCCAAATTCACAAGTAGATGCATGTACGCCTGGGGAAGCCAGACTCCTCACTGCACTGGGTTTCCCAAGCTCTGTGGAATGTGATGTTGGCTAGAAAGTAGCTCTGGTATAAAGTGGGTCTTCAAATCACCTCCCTATACATGTAGGTAGGTAGAAACCAGAACGGAGCATGACGCTATTCTTATTAAAAAGCAATACTGTGGGCCTGTTTATTCCTAAACCCACAGTAGCCATTTTCACTGTCAAAAGCAGAGTGCCCAGGTGAAAGAGTGGCCTTCCCTGGGGCACAGCTGGACGGACAGGAAAAGGCATAGAATGAAAGGTTTCCTTCTCGGACCCCTGGCTTCATCAGGTACCTTCCTGAGGCTTTTCTGTTTCATTCACCCAATTCATTATCCTACCCATTCTTCAGTAGCTCTGATTTTTTAAAAACTTTTTCAACTCTCCTCTTCTGCTGCCTACTGTTCCCATCCTGACCACTCATTGATTACTTAATTAAATATTTCTAATGCCTTGAACTAGCCAATGAAATAGTCTTACAAAAATAAAATGGGGAAATGAGAGTGAATAGTAGCTTAAAGTGATATCCAGCCAACTTTCCATTTCCCCATTGCGCTGGCAGAAACAAAGAGCCCAATTACACAAAGAAACTCCAAGTCAATCATTAAAAATGTTTCTTTAACCTTCGTTCTAATCACCTGCTCAACAAGTAATAATACTTATTCTATTAAACTTCGTGAGTTTCAAAATGGACTAACAAATAATAAGAGGTATAAAGAGATATTAAGCAAAAGGAGAAATAAGACAAACCTATATACTATACTATGCTATGTGTATTTTGTTATGTATATTACGCATAATCATACATCATGTTTAAAATGATTATATGTTATGTATTATAAATTCATATGTGATATATAATATATTAGGCTATAAAATGAATTGAATTATGAATCAAAGATGTGTGGGAAATTTATTTATATCATATACTCTCAAGAGCAAAACTCCATCAAAAAGATTCTTACTGAATTTCATTGATTTATTAAAATCATGTACCCATGCACATAAGCTCCAGAGTGCCTCTCTATTGATGTAACAAAAAACTTTCCATTACCATAAAGGAATTGTGCCGTGTATACATTTGCATCCAAATCTTTGCTTCACCCTATATAATATTATTTGATATTTTGCATAATTTTCTGGAGGAAAATTTTTAATGCAAGAATTTGATCTTACCTTTTAGAACAGCCTGCCTGCTCTTTCCAAGACTCTGTACCCCCGCTTCCCATGGGCCCTGTGTGTTATTGAACAACTGTCCCCGAGGAACACGAGGTGGAGACGTTCATGTTCATCTCTATGTAGTAAAGGAAGTTGAAACCTGGGTTAATTATCAAAACAAGCCCAATTTTGTCTGCACTGGCTTGAGAATGTTACCTTCCAGAGTGTTGCGTTCAGCGTTTGAATTAGATTCAAGTTTCTGTGTATTTTTGGATATCCAGCCAGCATTAAGACGGCGCCTTTCTGTGTTTGGGGAATTCCCGTCAGGTGTTGGTAGAAAGTGGGCCCAGCTCCCACCACTGAAACTGGAAGAGGAAAAGTTCCCCTTTCTCCACCTCCTAGCCCTAAGGTACAAGCATGTGGCCTGAGTTCAGCCGATTGGATTTAAAACTGAAGTCAGTGATCACAGCTGAGCCGAGCAGCACCAACTCCCAGGCTCCGGGCCACCGGTGTGGTTCTGGTCTGGTTCCAGGGCCAGATGGCCGCCCTGGGGAAGCGGCGGCACCCAGCTTGTGCTGGGGCGTGACCTTGGCCATGGATGGTTCCAGCCACTCAGCTTCCTTCGCTTCCCAGTCATTTAGTTCCTGAGAGTTTTTTCATTGGTTATAAGAGCTCCCTAACATCACCTAACCAGTTCCATTCTGAATTAAGAAAAACAGAATGTGTTCTCTCACGTAAAACCAAAAGCCCTGAAAGTAAACTATAGGTATATCTTTTTCTCATATTTGTGTTTTGTCCCAACGCAACATTTGTTTCCATAGTAACATTTATTCTATGTAGAACAAATTATAACTCAGAGACAGGGGAAATATGTGAACTAATGAAAATACTGAATTATGTGGGCTTTTTCCTAAAAGCAGTATTATTCCTTTTAAATGCAACCAGTGATTGGAATGAGTTTATTCCAGGACTTGGAGGAAAACGATGTTAAAAATACATTAAAAATGAGCTCTGTTTAGAAAATTACCTGTTAACAAAAGCCACTTTTAGGGTTTTAAGAATACAGTTAACCCTTGAACAACCTGGGGTTTAGGGACACCGACCAGGTGCAGTTGAAAATCTGTGTATAACTTTTGATTACCCCCAAACTTTACTAATAGCCTGCTGTGGACTGGAAGCCTTACTGATAACATAAACAATCAATTAACACGTATTTTGTATGTTATATACATTATGTACTGTATTCTTACAATAAAGTAGGCTAGAGAAAAGAAAATGTTATTTAAAAAATCATGAGAAAATACATTTACTATACTTATTGGAAAAATATCTGCAGATAAGTGGACCCGTGCAGTTCAAACCTGTGTTGTTCAAGGGTCAACTGTATATTGGAAGTTTGGTATCTCAGGGAATTACAAATATCCTGCAGCCCATGTTTGTGACACTAATTCAATAAATAGAACCTGAGAGCCTGGGATTCATCTTTAAGAAAATCAATGCGAGGGAAATCAAGATAGTCCTCCCTTCCAAGCTATTGCTCTGGGTTGAGGAAGGCTTTGTTTCCTTTGCAAAGGAGAAGGGAAGTAGAGAGTTGCTTGTTTAAAATGCAAATATTCCTAGATCATTTATCAATTATCTGAAATGGTAGAGAATTCGATTGCTATTCTTTATGAAAGAAAGAGGAAATGGGACAGAGAGTCCTGTTTGAAAGAAAAGTGCTAGAAATATTCAAGAGACAGTCTCAGGTAGGGGACCTAGTGAGGACAGAGTAAAAACCCCAGACACATGAGGAGAGATGGGAAACTGGGAGGGAAAAAAGATCTTCAAGTATGTGGGGGTGGGGAGAACAAAATGGCTAACCACCTTCACTATTTTGTCCAGGGCCAACACGGTGCAGGCCAGACGTCCATTCAGTTCAAACCAGAGTTATTATCCATTTTAAAGCAGTGGAACTCCAGTTAATAATAATTGGTTATGGCATGGAAAACCTCATATTTGGGAGTATAATCCATTTTGCATTTTAAGACCAGTTCATTAGAAGATGGGTCTATCCCCTCGGGTTTTCCAGGTGAGCTTCTTTTAATGTTCAATCTAAATATCCTTTTTTAAGTATTTGTTTCACAGCTTAGGCCTCTCAGCTAGGATTCAAATATGCTGGCACTTGGCCTCAGAAAGTACCACATTTATTCTTTGTGCCGGTCAAGAAATATATAGTTGATATTTGGCTTGTTTTTGTTTATTTTTATTATTGTTCCTGTTTTTACATTTTCCTGTATGAATCTGTCTGTCAGAGCATTTATCACTTCTGCGACTCTTCTTGAAATTTGCCACAATCTGTCAATATTTCCCCAGCCTTTAACATACCTTTCTCATTTGCTTTTTTCCCTTGACTCACCTATCTGTTTTGAAAGAAATGAAGGACGTTTGAATATTAGTGCCTGTCAAGCATAGAAACGCAGCAAGAATCTAGATGCTATAAACATAACAAGCCAGTGAGCCAGATTTTCCCAGTGACTAACTTGCTCCCTGAGGTAAGACCCACATGCCAAGATCCTTGAAGGCAGAAACATTAATTACTCCTCTTCATAGCCCCAAATTCCGGCTCATTGTAGATGTCCTATAAACAGTTTTTGAGCTGAATTTACAAAGTAAAAAGTCCAAAGTATTTCTTTTCAAGTGGATGTGCGACATGAGAGAGTCAGAGAACAAACATGAGATTTGGTATTGAAAAAAAAGTCCCAGAATAAGCCATCTCACATTCTGAGAAGACTAGGGCTTTGTGGAGAAAGATCACCAACAGGCCTCTCCATTTGGGTCTGAATTAACCATATTTGTTTCTTAAATGGAGCCCAGTTTATTACTTCAGCTTCGTCCAACCCCTCACTCTCAGCACATAGCTTTGTCTCCTATGTGCTGACATATTGACACTGCCTCAACTTCCACACACTAAAGGTACACGCTCACCTACATAGCATCCACCTTCTTCTCCCTCCTTCCTGTTACAAAGAAAGACGTACTTCTCCCTCCATAAATGAATCTCCAACTTGCCCACCCATTTCCAATCACATCTGCCTTCTCAGGGGCTAGGACCCTCTATTGGTTGTTCTCTCTCCTGCATCTACACTGCTCACCTTTGACTCTCCTCCATCAGCCCTGAAAATGCTGCAGACACTCTCATCTTAAAGAGTAGACAACAAACAAACCAAAGTCTTCTTAACATTATATCGTCTTCCGTCTGTCATTCTATTTCTATTCTCCCTTCTACAGCAAACCTGAGAAATACTCACTGTGTCTACTTCCTCACCTCCCACTGACTTCTCAAGTAGCTGTCACTTCCGCTGTTCCTTGAAAACCATTCTCACCAGGGTTTCCGCCGATGACCTCATTATTGCTAAAGGCAATAGATATTTATTTGTCCTTATCTTAAGCCCACTGTGGTGTTTATCAGTGTTGACCACCCCTTCTTTTTAAAGTTTAATATTCCCTTTAGATAGACCAGATTCTCTTAATTTTTTCCTGCCTCCTTCTACCTCTTAAATTTTCTCTTATACTTCATTTCAGTTTTATTGGAGGTTTATCCTCCCTTGCCCTTCCACTTTGGCATATCTCAGCTTATTCTGCTCGAGAATAAGCAGATTTCTCTTCTCACTCTCTACCTCTATGATCTACTCACTAGATTGTTCCAGGAAGCAGTTATATATGTATGTCTCAGGCACTGTTGCATCCCCAGAACCTTGAACTTCTTACTTAGTGGGGCCCCGCAGGTGGCTCCCTTGTAGAGATAAAAAGGATGGTACGTCCATGTGTGCAAATGGCAGATGCTCAACTCAGTCCTGATCTGTGCTCCAAAGGCAGCTGGCACTCTGGAAGTTGGTTACTAAATGTGCCACACAGGAACAATTACAACCTGGAGAGCCAAACCGTAGGGTAGTCTTGGCCCAGCATTGACAATAAGGAAATTGTGGTCCTGAAAGATTCAAGGCAGACTGTACAGGCATCTGGATCACCAGAACATAACTGCGAAATAGGCTAACATCACAGGTCATCCTGCAAATAACATGCTTTTGGCAGCAACTCTGTGTGGCAGTGAGAATCAAAGGCAATCCTTCCAAAACCCCCAGAGATTTTTCACAATTCAGGCTTAGGGGAGTATAGCTTAAAAGGAAACATTAAGGGCCGGCCCGGTGGCTCAGGCGGTTAGAGCTCCGTGCTCCTAACTCCGAAGGCTGCCGGTTCGATTCCCACATGGGCCAGTGGGCTCTCAACCACAAGGTTGCCAGTTCGATTCCTCAAGTCCCGCAAGGGATGGTGGGCTCTGCCCCCTGAAACTAAGATTGAACAGGGCACCTTGAGCTGAGCTGCCGCTGAGCTCCCGGATGGCTCAGTTGGTTGGAGCGCATCCTCTCAACCACAAGGTTGCCTGTTCTACTCCCACAAGGGATGGTGGGCTGTGCCCCCTGCAACTAGCAACGGCAACTGGACCTGGAGCTGAGCTGCGCCCTCCACAACTAAGACTGAAAGGACAACAACTTGACTTGGAAAACAGGCCTGGAAGTACACACTGTTCCCCAATAAAGTCCTGTTCCCCTTCCCCAATAAAATCTTTAAAAAAAAAAAAAAAAAAAAGTAGCTTAAAAAAAAAAAAAAAAAAGGAAACATTAAGCTTCCTATTAATACAGTGTGTGGGGGCTTCGGTCATTCCTTGAAAAACACAAAGGAGAGGAGCCCATACTTATCTGTGAGGTAGGGTGCACAGCTTGTAGCTGTCATCCAGGCTAGGATACCCCCATGCTACAGTTATTTCTTAATGTTATTTTCTCTGTACCCAGAAGCCTCAGCAGGAGAGGGAGCAAACAGAATACGTGTTCTCAGCGACAGGCCTGAAAATGAGTAGCAATTTATCTCTTGCTTGTATTTCTTGTGGAGGTACTCTGGCAAATCTGTGCTCCCCGGAGAGCCCTAGAGGCAGCCAACACTTTGACATGCTCAGTAAGTAATGAGCAAATTCCTCACAGAATGTCTTGTCATATGATAGCGCAAGACATGATACTTGCTGTGACTTGATGGAAACAACTTGCCAAAGACCAGAGACATTCAATTCTGCCTCTATGGAGCTCCTGGAATCCATTTCACACCTGAGTCTTACTGAGGTTAAAGCTGAAAGTGAACGCAAATATGGTTTCTTCAAGTGATGGAGGTTGTATACATCCAAAAGCTGGCATTCACACAGTGATGTACTCCTCGGGTATAACATCCCCTCTTTTCTGTGTCTCAGGGGACATAAATCTTGCCAAAGAGACTTTCAATTTCACCATCCTTAGAACCTCAACAAAATTGGCAATTCCTGTCTTTCCCTCTACATCCTTCCTCCTTTTTCAAGCTATCCCTTTTCAACCGCGTAGTTCTGACCTCTGACTACGGAGGAGCCCCTGCTGCAGCTCCTCACCAACAAAGCCTGTGTCCAGATTCACCCTGACACGTCCCCGCCACCGCCTGAGCTACCCTGAATGCTGCCCAGTGTGGTCCGTTTTCTGCAGGAATTAATACCTTGCTGGGCTGAATTGTTAATGTGTGTTAACCTAAAGTATTTTTATTTTTAAAACATCTTTCATAGACAAGTTTACCCTAAAGCTTTGCAATATAGATCAGTGACCTGAAAATGAGAGCTAAATAGGTAGAGAAAAAGGGGTCCATTTGGAAACTGGAGAAACCCTGGTACTCTTCAAGATGAACTGTACTACAAAGATGGCTGCCTCTTTCTTCCACTGGTAAAACCCTATATATCATCAAAATCATATAGCTCACAAATCAAGATAATAAGGACTCATTAGAACTTGTTGAACATTAAACCAGACAGCCAACTACTTCCTGGATTATTCACAGACAGTTCCAACTCAATATACCCCTATTCACTGCCTACATTCCACCCACTCCCCACCACCACACACACACACACACACACACACACACACACACACAAAATAAACAACTACCTCTCCCACGAACTCCCTGCAGCTTCTCCCTGGTCCTAGGCACCATTTGAGGAAAGATGGGAGAGAGAATGCAATTAAGATGTGAGAAATATCCCTCAGAATAAGCGTATACTTTGAAATACAAATATTTACCATAGAAAGACTATTTTTAACTGAAAGAGGCAGAGTTACCATTAATTGAGTTGTTTGTGTTTTCAACATTAGTAAGAATAGGGATTCAAGACCAGAAGAGGTCAATTATAAGAAATACGAAGATTTTTTTTCCCCCACATTTTTTCAGAAAGGATTTAAAGAAAAATATATAAAATACAGGGTAATAGAAATTAAAAGAGAGACGTATAGAAGGAAAAAAACAAAGAGAGCAATATAAATGGAACCAGGGATGATGACAATATACATTCCATAATGAATTCTTCACTTGCAGCTGTTGGACTACAGGGTAGATGCTATGTTGTCCAGCAGTTAACGACAAAAGGGTAACTCACAGTATCCATAACATTAAAAACAAGTCACTACTTAGAGGAAGTACAACTTTCTCCCCAGGAAGTGGGAGGGGTCCTATTAAATAGGACAACATTCTTACAGCACACTCACACTCATAATAAGTTACATGAGACTACATCTTACAATGGCCTATTTCTTCTCCTACCCTCCATCTACACTTACAGCATTACATCAAAATATCCTGCAGAACAAGCAGTTCTTTAGGAGGCCATTACAGTGCAAAGTAAATCTTCAGGTTCCAACTAATCCTGCCTGATCCAGAGTGTGAAGTTTTAAATAGCTAAGGAAAGTGATGGGCGTGGCATACTTTGATCCACTGAGTTTCTCATAAATACTGGGCAATAATAAATACTCCCTGGCAAATATGTAGTTATCAGTGTACACCCCTCTTCCATCACAGACGAGCTGGGAGTTTCACTGATATCTTTCTGTAGAAACACAAACAATGGGAGACCATGGTCCCAAAGTTCTAGTAAAATTGTATAAAACAGACATTTTATAAAGTAGATGGAACCAGATGATCACGTCAGGCAAACTAGTCACAGCAAAAGAATTTTTCATCCTGAGCGGAACTGCTTCCTGTGTGCCCTCCAAAATAAATTACTTAGAAATATGACCCATGAAACCAAATGAGGTTACTTTTGTGGGGGAGTTATTATAGACCAAATAAAAAATAGGTAACACCCATTGAATATAATTGCTTTAATTTTGTAGTTTTTCTGATAAAGCCTAACTAGTAATTCAGTTGCTGTGATAATCACAGTTATTCTGTTTCTTCTCATTCTGTGCACTTCCCTGTCCCCTTAGAAGTTAGGCATGGACAAGTGACTTGCTTTGTCCAAGAGATGTGAGCAAGAACAATCGTCACTCTCAAGTGGAAGATTTAAGAGCCACTGTTCTCCACTATCCCTTTTCTGCCTTGAAAATCATTGAAATATAGAGATGGAGCTTTGTTCAGCCAAAATCTGTGTGAAGTTCATATAGAATAGGGTTTCAGCATCTATCCTATTCCGCCTCTCTATTTCACCAATACTAGGCTCCATACTAGAACTCTCGGCCTGGAATGCTTTTTCCTATCCTATCCGTTTAATATACACATAGATAATACCCAATTCAGGTCACCTCTTCCAGAAGGCTATTCCATTCTGGGACTGCATCAGAAACACATTTTGTGTGCTTCCAGAACATCTGTACATTGTTCTAAAGCTGAATGTCAAATTGAAATGATCTGTCCCCAACTCACTTGGTTTTGAACTCCCTAAAGTAGAGACTGACCTCAGAATCTTTGCATTGTCAGGTGCCAACTCAGTATCTAGCACATAATATGTGCTCAATGAATGTCTGTTGGGTGAATGAATGACTGACTTAATGAATGAGTGAATGAAAATGACTACTCGCATGTGTTGAGGAAAAGGAAGGAAGTCCTCTCCCCAAAGGCCATGCTAAGAACTCAAAAGATCTTTTACTAGTTACCAGATAGTACATGATGACCACTAAATAAATATTTATGAAATGAACACCAGATTAAAGTCTCAGTTTTCTTCTTTTTATGTCCAAGTTTACCACTTATTTCAGAGAAGAAACTTTACTGTGAGAAATTTGTCATTTAGGCTCTCCAAGTTTTACATACTAATAGTAGTGAATTCTAGTGAGAGCCCTGGAGCTTGTTCAGTGTGGTGACATTGGACAAACCCAACAACCTCTCTCTTTCCTCATCTTTTAAATAAGAAGTCAGGCCCACATATCTCTCAGTCTTTAAGTGCCTCCTTATACTGAAAAAAAAAAAGCCAGACAAAATTTTATATTACAGACACACAGTAGTAGGTCAAGTAGCCTTTTGAAATTGAGACAAAGAACAAAATACTGGAATAAATATCTGAAGTAGAGATTACATGTGTATTGTGCCTCCGATCTACTGATAAAAATTATGTTGGCCACTCTCATACAACAACTGGTATACTAGCATTCTCCCCTATGCTTATGAAGGTCTAGGTTGCAGATGTGAATGTGTCTCTCCCATTATATTAATGTGTTCAGACACTGTGCTGGCATTTCTGGCTGGTTTATGAAGGAACAGAAAAAGGTCAGGATTTTAGTTCTTTATCTTCATTATTGCACTGTTTATACACCAAACAACCATGGGCGCTCTTCCCTATTCAAGTTGCTTAGTGACAAAAGCATCATCTTCTCTCCTTCCAATAAAATAATGTTAAAAAGGAAAAAAAAAAGCTAAGTCAAACTTTCTCAACGTCGCAGGAAACGAGAAACTATAAACAAAAAAAAAGAAACAAATTAAGATCTTTCTAAGGGTAATATGAACTTATGAACTTTATTTTTTCTGATAGATCTTTTGTGGTGGAGGGTGGGGCTGGGGCTGTTTCGCGTTTTATATTCTTCTTGGATAAATACAGTAACTGTGCAAACAGGCTTTAGTCACTGAAGCCTGCTTGCCTGCCCCACTGCAGTCACCCTTGGGAGGATGAGTAAAGGACAAGTGTTGAACTTTCTCTCAAGTTGAAATTCTGCATTCTAAATTAGCTGAGGAGAGAAATCCAGCCAGAAGGCATACCACGGGGTCACAGGTATTCAGGACCATGAATCACGATAAGGAAGCAAATGCTGAGATAAGCCACCCCTGGAAGAATGAGCTCATTGTCACATTGGGGTGCCCTCTGTGAAAGCAAGATTGAAACTTCCCCAGCACCATCGTTCCCCAGCTAGATGTTAAGAATAATAATCACGCTACCTGGCCTGGAAGGAGAACATGATGCTGATTCACAATGACAAAAGACAGCTAGCAGTTCACAGCCTTTCTGACTTCTTATTTTGGAGAGGAGCTAACAGTTACCCTAAGCAGTCCCAGAGTCTGACACAGCAGGACTGGAGTTTTATCTATGGGCCTGCCCTCTTGGCCATGCATATATTTAGAAGGCTAATCAGCTCTTACAACCTAGAAAAGCCAGGAGCTGCTGGCAGAGCCCCAAACCACCCCTTCTCATAGTGGTCTAGCAGTGTAAAGAAGTCAATTACCAGGTGTCTTTCTAGAAAGGAAAAACATGCAGTTTTGAGAACACACACTGAATATTTTACTTAGATATCTCAGTTTATGGTATTTCATGTTAGGAAACTGAGATTCAAATAAAAGGCCAATAGCACAAAAGACCAAGAGCAGTTAGATTAGTACGGACAGCTTTCATTTTTGTTAAAAGACATTGATTTTTGTTTTAACTCGTCAGAGCAAGGTAGCTTGTCTGCAGCCAGAAGTGGATGGTACCCCATTGTCCCCCAGCTTTTCCCTGGAAAACAGATTGCATAGAACTTGTCGATAATGTAAATAACCTGGCTTTCATTAGGGCCCAGGAGTGAATGAGAACGGTTAACTGTGCCTATTTAGTTCAAAACCAAGCCTCTCTCAGCGTCCTGAGTCCCACTGTAGGACTTACCTGAAATGCAGTCAGAATCCACCTCATAGCTGCCTTTTATTGCCTTAGCTGGAATTTCCCACCTGGCTTCTAGCAAATAACCTCAATTCACCAGTCTATCCTATGTGCATAGCAAATAGCATTCAATGTGAAACCTACTATTTGTAACATATTGAAAACATATTAAAAACACAGACACTGGGCACATTCATAACTGATACATTGTGGATGATGATCCTTCATACAGAATTCACACACAGATTTTACATGTTCAAATCTTGAGGGTATAGGTGGTGATGCAAAAATAATTTACAAGAGACTATTTCTCTGTTCAGAATCTTTCAGGCATATCAGAATTTCCATGCTTTTGTAAGAAAAGGATGCTCTTGTATTCATCTTAGATAAGTTTCCTCTCTTTGTCCTTTCTTACTTCAAAGAGGCCCAATTCCCATTTTCACCCTGGTCTGTTTTTAAGGCATAGACTATTATGCTAACAGAGCCACATTTGAAATGCATTTGTAATGTATGAAGGAAGCATTCAGAAATATAAATTTTCTAAATAAAAGTGTCAAGTTCCTCGTGAAATAAGATGGATTTATTTTCTTTTGTATATCTGCAGTATAATTCGTTTCCACCATTAAAAGTCTTCTGTGGAATACCAAGATTCACGGTTCTTTTCCAAGCAGAAAACATTAGTCTAATTCCTCCACTTAAAATGATTTAAGTTCCTGGCAGATGTCCTAAGCAGGCTTGGGGTATGTTCAGAGGGTCTCAGCAAATTAGCTATAACTATGTCCTGGGGTGAGTAGGCCCTTTGAATGCCTAAAGCAGATTATTTAAGAGAAAAAAAGGGAAGCAGACAAGCACTAGAATAATAATTTTGAAAACCCTCTCCATGCATTTGTAATGCAGCAAAATCTTGATTTAAAGAATGGCTTATTATTTCACAGATGCAGATACACCAAAGGTCACACCATGTTTATAAAAACAACTGCATGCAATGAAGGCTGAATAAAATACACTTTGGCCATGAGGTGTGTGTTAATGCTATCTCCCAGATTCTGTTCCAAAGAGATTCCACTATTTATTCCAATTCAGTGGAGAGCTGGTGCCCTGGGCCTCCATTCACACGATAGAAGGAATATGTGTCTGCCCATGTTTTTTAACTTCTCACTGGATGCCTATTCTATGTAATCAACAAAACTATTGAAAGAAGCCAAGCATATATATAAACTGAGCTCAGTGCTGTAATCAAATAAATCTTGCAGTGGTACTTTGGGTTGCATATTTTATTATTGCATGTCACAGTAATTAAGAATAAAATTAGTGAATTTATGCAAATGAATTTAATTAGTATTACTTTTATGCAGTCCTATCATTAAGAATTAGGTTTGGCTGCTAGTGACAGAGAATCCGAAATAACAGAGGCATAAAAGTGATTAACATTTATTTCTCTCACACATAAAAGGATTCTGGCTGGAAAATATGTCTCCTCTCAGATAGCACACCGAAGGTTCCTACAAGGGTGAGATGGTAGTTTCAAAGCTTCCGGAATCAATCTGCATCCTTTAAATGAACCCAGGGTAGGACTCACTATATAGACTAATCACTGTCCTGGTTTGCTGGGACAGTCCTGTTTTAGCCTTGAAAGTTCTGAACCCCAGACTGGGAAAGTTTGTCGCCAATCACCGATTGCCTCTCCACATTGAAGAGAAGAAAACAACGGAACAAGAAGGGAGGTCTTCATTGAAGTCACACAAGCCCTTTAAGGAATGGCCCCCTAACCTGTCCTGGGCTGGGCTGGGTGACCTGCCTCCTATGCCAACTTTACCCTATTCAATAAATGCTTTTTAAGCACTCATTCTATGTCAGGCAACGTCCAGGTCCACCTCACACTGCACCGTTTCTAACGAATGTGATACACCAGGGACAGGGTATGCCCTATGTGAAACACAATTTTCCATTTCTCTTTCTTTCATGGGAATTTAGGTCACCGTTCACTGAAGAGGGGCAAAAAGGCCAGGGGGTCTCTGTCTGAACAACAGAAGGCAACCCCACCCCAATCCTTAACTGCCATTATACCTTAAAAAATGTTGTGGATGAATATGAAATTATTCAGTTACATTGTTAAGTGAAAAAAATGAGTTTACAGAATAGTGTGAAAAAGTTTTTGATCCTATTCCATAAAAATATATGTATAATATTTATTTACTTATTTATTTAATACATTGATAGACAAGAAGGCTGGAAAAATATGCACCAAAATGTAAACAGATATTATCTTGAGGTGGTAGAACTAGGGAAGACACAGCTGTGATGGAGAAGAGACCTATTCAATCGCTATTATGAAAGTAGGATGTGAGAACTTGGCAGTGGATTTGATACAGAGGAAGGAGGAAGGAGCAGCAGATAGCCTGTTTGGATAGAGAATCGTGGTCAGTTAAGACAAACGAGAATGTCAGAAGTAGGTGCACGGGATAGGAGAGAGGTGACATTACTTTGAGACACGTGGGACTGTAGAAGACCGTGGTCAAGATTCCCAACAGATAAGTCCAAAGCACAGTGCTAGAGCTCAGAGGATGAAGAGGGCTAGACATGCTGAATTGGAAGTCATTCACATGGAAGTAAGCGCTGAAACCCTGGGAGTGCATGGTAAACAACGGCCAGAGTAAAGACACACAAGAGGAGAAAGTCAAAGGCAGAATGTTTGTCGAGAGACGTATTTGAAGGGGAAGAGGAGGAAGAGGAGACAGAAATTAAGCAAGTGTAGGACAGGAGCATGGAGAAGCTGGGGAAGCCAGGGTCAAATAAATAAGAGCAAAACTAGGAGGGAAGAAAAGGAAACTTCCACGTCTGTCTTGGGCTGGCCTCTCACTCTCAGAGATTGACAGAGTTTACAGCTGATTCTCTTATGGGGTCTTTTTGGAGCCTTTAAAGACACATTCCCACAGAGAGGGTCTTTT
This sequence comes from Rhinolophus ferrumequinum, assembly GCF_004115265.2. Lineage (NCBI taxonomy): Eukaryota > Metazoa > Chordata > Mammalia > Chiroptera > Rhinolophidae > Rhinolophus > Rhinolophus ferrumequinum. The sequence continues at coordinate 4,125,122 of NC_046288.1, read as the reverse complement.
ATCTGCAGTAAAGTCAAGCCTGGAATGTTCCTTTCCTTTTCCTCTTCTCTGCTCTAACCTCACAAAGCTAAGAAACAAGAGTCTGGTGGCTCAAAGCACAAGCTGGAGAAAAAACAAGAAGCCAGCTACCCCACTCCCCATCACTGCAAATAACCAGCTGACAGCAGCTGGAAAAGAGGTGCAGCTCTAACCTTGAATGGAATTGAAAGTTTGAGCAATTACTCGGAATTAAACATACTGATTAGAAGATCTTTTATCACCTGAAGGTGACCATAAAAGTCATGGTCATCAGGAGCAAGGGACTAATTAGCTCCACAGAAGAAAGGAGCAATGGGAGACAAAAACAAAATTGCTTGATAATTACAACCTGGACTTGTATTTAATCAACATAATGGTTGCAAAGGGACAAAGATATTGGGAACACTGCCTTTCCCTTTGTTAGCAGGATATTGAACAGGACTTTTTACTGCTGTCTGGGAATTACAGCTAAAACCCAAAGTTGCAAATAGTAGTGCTTAGTGTCCCTACATAGACAACTGACCCCAATGGCAGCCAGACATTTCTCCAGGGCTATTGGGCCCTGCTACCATCAACCCACGACTTGCCTTCAATCTCTACTTGCAAAATAACTAGTTGGAACTGAGAGGGGCTGATGAGTATGGGAGTCTTTTCTCCCTCTTCCTTGCTAGCAGGTGAAGAGGCAGTGTATTAGTTTTCTACTACTTCGTAACAAAACACCACAAACTTAGTGGCTGAACACCACAGAAGTTCATTAGCTCACAGTTCTGTAGGTCAGAAGCCCAGGCACAGTGTAACTGGGTTCTCTACTCAGGGTCTCACAGGCTGATGCTCTGAGTTCTCTTCCAAGCTTACCTGGTTGTAGCAGAACTCAGTTCTTTGCAGCTGTAGGACTGAGGTCCCTGTTTCCTGGCTGACTCTCAGCTGGGAGCTGTTCTGAGAAGTCACCCACCTTTTTCGCCATGTGGACCCCTCATCTTCAAAGCCAGAACCAGAGCTTCAACATCCACACCCTCTTACACTTTTGAGTCTTTTTCCAGGAAGAGCCTAATCCCTTTTAAGCACTCTCCTGGATAGGTCAGGCTCACCCCAATAATCTCCCTTTCTTAAAGTCAATTATGCCATATGACATGACCTAATCGTGGGAGTAAAAACCCTTGTACTCACAATTTCAAGGACGATGCAGGATGCACACACCAGGGGCAAAATCTTAGGACTGTCTTACAATACTGCCCAGCACAGATACTCCCTCCAAAAGGGGTGCTCCAAAAGGTTCATTTGTGAAGAATAAGAGTGAATGCAAGAAGGGACAGCCGGATGGCTCAGTTGGTTAGAGCCCGAGCTCTTAACAACAAGGTTGCCGGTTCAATTCCTACATGGGATGGTGGGCTGCGACCCCTGCAACAAAAATTGAAAACAGCGACTGGACTTGGAACTGAGCTGCGCCCTCCACAACTAGAGTGAAGGACAACAACTTGGAGCTGATGGGCCCTGGAAAAACACACTGTTCCCCAATTTAAAAAAAGTTAAATTAGATTTTTTAAAAAAGAGTCAATGCAAGAAGAATTACTGGCAGGTATTCCTCAGTTGGAAACCTCTAATGCAGCAGACTTGCTCATCCATCCTTAATGCCTTTCAGAGAGGGACAGCAGAATGACCAGGGGGACAGCAATAGTGAGGGTTACACCCGCCATTTGGCATGGCTAGGGTGTGTGAGTTTCCCATGAACATTGAAAAATGCACTCAGTTTTGAGCAGGTTTTCCAGGGCAACACCTAGGAGGCCTGCTTGCTGTGGGTGTGCCAGAGGGAGTAGTTGCTGAGAGGTGCTGTCAGAAGACAACCCACATCAGGAGACTGTGCTTGGGAAGGCAGAACATCACCCCCAAAGTACCCACCTGCAGCCCTTCCTGAGCCAGCCCCCTGATGCCTCCACATGGGGGCCATCAACCACCAGGAGAGAACTCCCATAGCAATAGCTACATAAAGGCTTTTGCCCTTTTTCTCTAATCCCGCCTCCCTCTTCATCTCAACTACACAGGGGCTAGAAGCAGAAGATAAAAGAAACGAAAAGTGAACCACCAACCTCCGTCCAGATCCTGGGTGTCTGGACAGCTCTTAGGAAAGGGAGGGTCCTAAATCATAACATAAACCCTAAATCTGATAATATACCACGTTTTAACCTGGACCGGACTGCATTTCTGGATACCTGACAATAACTGAAGAGGTAAGAGACTCATTATTAAGAGAAGAAAATGGAGATTCAACAAATCATGTTGGAAGGTCATGTTTGGAGAAAAAATAAAACCACTTTATGTGCTCCTCACTCGATTCATACCATTTAATAAACCAGTTACACTTACAAACACTGTGAACTCTCAGAATTCAGAGTGGACATACGCAGTTCCAGCTACTTCAAAAGGAGGAAGATAAGTGGCCTTTCTCACCAGAGCCCAGACCTGCATAATAATAAACTGAGTCTCATGCATGTGTGCAAGGCTGTGTACATATGTGCATACATGTATGTGTGAGAGTGTGTTCACACGTGAGAGTGCACATGAGTGTAAGGAGTGTGTGTGTATGTGGAGAGTGAGTGTGAGGGAATGCATGTGAGTGTGTGTGTGTGAGTGTGTGCACGTGCTATACGAGAGTGAATGTGTGTGTGTTTGGGGAGATGGCAAAAAAAGGAAGATGGCTCAAGGCAAAGAGGAAAGAAATGGGATAAGATGAGGCTCTGTACTCTCTGCTTTTGCTGACAAAATAAAAATAAGAGTTAAAAAAAAAGGGAGGTAAGTAAAGTAAAAAGTTTGCTGCGATTTGAATTCTCCTTTAGGAACTAGGATGGTAATCAAGGGAGAAGACCCAACATGATGAACTGTTATTGAGGTTTCCAGAGTTGCTAACTTTATTCGCTCCCAAGCCATTTGTCTCTCTGTTAGTTTAATAATTTTCCACAGCTGTTGTGTAATATAACTACTGATGTACTACTGAGCCAATTTCTCCCAGCCAGTCCTCCTTCCAAGGAAACTAATGGAAAGAGACAGCACCAGGGTCTCCCCCGCAAACCCGTGAGAGCTTGGAAATTGGGTCACAGTGTGAGTGTCGCTAAAGGGAAAGCACAGACGTGCTGCCATCGCCATTGAGGATTTTTGCTTTGTCTTTTCCCTTTCTCGCAAAAAGCACCTATTTCTCTTCGACCTCTGAAGAAGTCTATTTCATTCTTATTTCCCTGGCTTTAAAAAAAACAACAACAACAACAAAAACCTGCAAGGCCTGAAAAGCAAAGATACTCATTTTAGGCACAACACACACAAATCGTTGTGCAACAGCTTTTGATTCTGTAAAGAGCACGGCTTCTCTTTCCGTCAGCTTCTATCTCCCTGAAAGCATTTTATGATTATTTCTTGTCCTCTGTTTTCCCAACTGGATGACTTAAACACCATTCCTGAGCGGCAGCTGTTTGCAGAATATTGCACAGTTTATTGAGTTCATGAGAATTGTGACCATCGGCAGCTCCGACCTTTCCAGAGAATCACAGGCACTCACTCTCATTGCAATCTGCTGACTTACAGAGGAAGCAATTTCTCCCAGCGTGTCCCTTCATCCAGGAACAGGAACAATGAAAGTGTCACAGACTTAAATCGGGAAGGGTTCTGGGCCACCATTTGTACAAGACTTTTCATTTTACACATGAGGAAACAGAGACCTAGAGAAGTTAAGTGACTTGTTAAGTAGTCCCCCAGTAGCACAGCTGCAATGAGCTCTGAGAAGTCCTGATTGCCACACTGAGGCTCTTGTCCCTGCTCTGTGAGGCCTCCTAGATGTTGGTCTTCTTAACACTAAAATGCACCACATTTGTCCAAATATTGTCTCTGCAAAACTTCCTTGTTCTTAAGCGGTATAACTCCTAGGTTTCCTTTATTGGATATGTCACTTGGAACTATAATTTATTAAACTCCAACTGGGTGCCAAGAACTGTGCTATTTCATGTACATTAACATATTGAGAGAGGCATCATTTCCCTAGAAGCTATAAAATTTAGAGTAGTAGTGAATGGCATAGAAAATAGATCAGAACATTGATGAAAGAAATCCACTGCAGAGAACACCTTCTCCATTGATATAACCGCGGAGACCAGCCTGGTCAATATTTGCAGTTCACAAAAGAAATCAAGGGCTTAAAGAAATATTCTCAGCTATTGAATTCGGTGTCTGGCGAGTGAATTCTGTGTAGATGTGTAAAGGTGTGTGCTGGGGGAGTGTGTTAGAAAACGCTTACTCAGAATGAAGTTGGAGTTCAGATGGGTGATGGAAGGAGAAGCGGGGTTCTAGGACGAGGCTGGAAGAGACTAGGAGCCAAGATAACGAACGGCCCACACATCCCACTTCATCTGCCCAATTTGCCATAGAGAAGGCAAGCCACAAACTGTGTAGTCTACAAAAGGGTTGTCTTGGTCTTACCATAACCCTTATCTACCTGCTACTGATAACTTTTTCTCTGCTACTTTGGCAAAATAGTTCAACCCAGTCTGCCCCTGAAAAAAGCTCAATGCTAATCTTCTCTCTCAGGAATTGAGATGGTTTTTCTAGTTTCCCACTTGGGCACGCATGAGTGAGTTTGACAAGTCTCAGGGAAATTGCGACTTCATAATCCTACCCCAGATTTGCCCTTCCCTAGAGAGGAGGAATGAGCATCCAGAGAGAGCCAGTCCACCCCAGAAGAGGTCGGGAGGGAGAGCAGCCCGAGCCAGTTGCTGTGGTCCTGTCCTGCTCAATGAGGTGTACCATCATTTGGTATTTAAAGAAAACAAAACAAAACACTAACGACTAGGGCACATTGACAGGGCCAAACAACATTAAACTGAAGCAGAGCGACCCCCTCCAGGAAGTGCTGAAGTGAGTCTGAGAAATCAAGGTATTCTAATTAAACACATAGTTTAAAAGAAGTGTAAAGTACTTGGCAGAGAATTACTGAAGTAGAAAATTAATAAGGTTCAATCCTAGTGTTAAAAGAGCCTTCTGAATTCCAAAATCCAAAAAACGTGTCTTCAGTTGTCTTCTAAATTTAGTGTAATTATATTCAAGGGTAAAGAAAGGCAAGTGTTCTGTCCACAGAGGGCAGTGGGGCCTGGAGTGAGTGTCAGGTGTAGGCAAATGTGGGTCACATGCTGCCTTTATTTAAAATTTTGATATTTTGCTCATCACAGACTTCTTTTTATTAATTTTGGTTTTAAAATGTATATTACTAGAATATTTATCTTGACTCCTGAGCTATTTTGTGCCCCTCTAAATTTAGCTCTCCATTTGTGCATCTCACTTGCTTCACTCTAGTCTCAGCCCTAGCATGGGAGCCTACTAGACACAATTTACAAAAAAATCACCATCTCTTGTGGGTTGAATTGTGTCCTCCATGAAGGTGTTGAAGTTTGAACCCCTAGTACCTCAGAACGTGACCTTATTTGGATACAGATTTAATTAGCTAAGATGAGATCCTAATCCAGCTGAATGTGACCTTATTTGGATACAGATTTAATTAGTTAAGAGATGCTAATCCAGCTGACTGGTGTCCTTATATGAACGGGACATTTGGACACAGGCACATACACAGCCAGATCAGGGACTTCATCTACACCAACGACTACCAGCAATCCACCACAAGCTAGTAGAGAGGCATGGAGCAGATTCTCCATTACGGTCCTGAGAAGGAACCGATCCTGCTGATCCCTTCACCTTAGACTTCTGGTCTCTAAAACTGTGAAGTGATACATTTCTGCCACCCAGTTTATGATACTTGATTATGGCAGCTCTAGCAAACTAAGACACCATTTTGGTCTTACAGAGAGACAGCACCTCCACAACAGTCAGTCAGAAGTGTCCCATTTCAACCTTGCAGCCAGGGAAGACCACATCATCTCTCAGCCCAGAGATGTAAATATCAAGCCAGGTCCAGGAGCTAAGGGCGTAGCGATGGGAGGAGAAAGCTGGCTCATTGTAGGGAGGATGAGGCAGAGTTGGAATCAGGACCACGGTCACCATCAGAACATGGCAACCCTATAAAAGTAATAGGGCCGGGAGATCAGATGAGAGAAACCCTCGGAGGGTGGGTCCATGGTCAACACAAGTGGAGGCCTGGGACAGAGAAGGTACAGTGAGTATTCCCTTCAAACAACTGCTTCATCTTGGGAGAGCCTTTACCCATCTGGGAAGAGCACATTTGAACCTGCCTCTGACCTCATGCCTGAGTAAAGCTCCTCCTATGTGCTCTGCTCAGTACCAGGTGCTGTATCAGGAAGAGCGTATAAGTGTCAGGATGAAGGGTCATACTAGAACCTACGGAAAAGGAAAGATATGAGCAATGCCCCTCCCTTGACTTTGTCTTAAGGTTGGTCTTTATGAAGAATTTGTGTTTGATTTTTGGAAAGAAAGAAACAGGAAGCATGGGAGGAAGAAAGGAAAAGGCAGGAGAAATAAAGGGAAGGAAGAGAAACTAGGATGACAAGTTGAAGGTCAATGTTTTTATCCCCAGCATCCCGTTTCAGACCTGGCCTATGAGGATTTAACCTCTGTCCACATTTGAGACACTTTTCCCATCCTCTTACTTGCACTATCCAGAGGAAACTGATCTTGTTGGTGAAAGTCCTCATGGGTGAGGACTGCTGTGCAAAAGATCAGTTCCCTTGCAAAGCAAGGCTTTTATATTTTGCATTTTCGGGATTCTGGCTGCTGTAATGATTGGAGGAACAGGATTGTTCTCTGACTTGGGACAGAGGCCTGACCATCTCTTCTCTGGTGTCAGGGGGAGCCTGAATGGCCCAAAATACTGACCTCACCATAAGCTGAGGGGCCTAGACTGGTCAACACTGGTCATTCGCACTATTCAAGAATGAGACTGTGCATCATATGTTAAAGTTAATTCATTAGTCTCTTATTTTACTTGCCAAAAAACACATTTTTCTCATCATGTTAAGGTTCTTCAATAACTGCTTAAAATCCGTTGTGTTTGGTTTCAATTTTATCTTTATAACACAAAATGGTCTCTTGCTGTCTTGCTCCTAGGAAAGGTAGCCTTTGCCTCATATTGCAGTATCAGGGTCCTGCCTTTCGTTTATTTTGGAGGGAAAGACAAGAGATAAAAGTTAAGGGAAAGAAAAAACTTAAGGAAAAAAGGCCAGACTTTAGTTCCAGCCTAAAGCACATTGTCCAGTCCAGCTTCTACCTAAGGTCTGTGCTGAGATACAAAGTATTGTCACACAACTAACAAAGCTGCACTTTGTTCCTTGTTGGCCCTTGTCACCACTCAGAACCTTGGCTAAGTGACAAAATAAACCTCCAACATTATGCATAATTCCTCACTCACTCACTATTGGCAGCTATTGTTTAAAGGAAAACAGAAATATTGTAAAGTTTCTGAAAAGTTCATCTAAAACATTTCTTAAATTGAGGTCTATGGATTATCAGCATCAGAATTTCCTGGAATACTTATTAGAAAGGTACATTTCTGTCCACTCTCCTCAGATCAACTGAATTGGAATCTGTGGAGGGGAAATATACAAATTTGAATTTTAAACAAGCTCTCAGGTGACTTTCCTGCATCCTTAAGTTTGAAGTCTAGAATATTGTGTAGCACATAATAACATGGCAAGGTGTTTTCTATAAATGCCATGAAAACAAAATCCTTAGTAAGTCCTCTTTTACTATTTCTCAGTGAGCTTCTTGCCTTCCACCCCACTTTTTATGACTAACTTCAATGGCTTTCCTTCTCTCAGCTTCAAAGTCTCCCCTAACCCAGGGCCCGGATCTGATCATTTCGGATATTCTGGAATAGATGTTAGAGTTCATGGAGTTACTTGGCAGGGGTTACTAGCATTCCTCAGAGTTAAAAGGCTTCCCACATAGAGATAGAGACTTATTAAGTGCTTAATGATGAAGAAGTTAAATGTAGTTGAATAGCATTGCTTTGGAAAACCAAGAAAGGAACATCATTATAAAGGAGAAATCTTCCTTGAACCAAAAGGCTGGTGAGTGTTAAATGCATGGAGGGGCAGAGGGTAGAGAGCTTTAGTCTTCGGCTACATGACTAGGCTTCTTTTTACGAATCATCCAGGACATCAGTTGTTCTCACCTGGAGGCAATTTCCCCCCTAACATTGGGCAATGTCTGGAGACATTTTCTGGGTTGTCACAATGGGGGTTGCTACTAGCATCCACTGGGTAGAGGACAGTATGTTGTTTAAGATCCTATAGTGCCCAGGACAGCCCCCAAATTTGGAAATGTCCATCCCAAAATGTCAAGCGCCAATGTTGAGAAGATCTGCAGTAAAACACAGGGGTTTTAAAAGAGGTCAAGCTGATATTCTAAGATTATACGAGAACTGGGTGACATTAGAGATAAAAAATAAAATGCAGAGAAGCTCTGGAGAGCAAGAAGCAGAAGCTAAAAGACATTGTAGTGGAGGAACAAGAACTGGGGTTTGTTTTTGTGTGTGTGTGTGTTTTTTCAATAGTTTGACACCCGGAAAGAAGGGAAAGGAAGTTCATACTGAACATCTAGGCAACGACAGAAGAACAAGATGAAAGGAACGTGGGTCCCTGAGGGATTTCATGGAGTGAGCTACCCCACTAACTTGACCATGATTTGGGACTGATTAACATGAGAAAGAAGTGAATCTCTCTGTTCTTTAAACACTGTAGCTTTGGAAGTCATTGTTGCAACCACCTAACCATTACCCAGCAGACTACCACAGATTGAGTTAGGCACCTTACATGTCTTTTATTTAATCTTTATAAAAACATGTTGAGATGAGTATTATCCTGACTATTTTATAAATAGTGACAATGGGGCTCAGAGAGCCGACAGAGGTAGGAAATGGCAGAATTTATGTCTAGGAAATGTTACTTGAATTCATGTCTATCTTGTTCAAGACTCTGGACTCTTTCCACAGCACTATGCTGCCTCACTTGTAAGCAGCTAGTGTACAGATCACATGCAAAAAGAGGTATGCAGACTTCTGGTTTGTCCTTTCAAATTCCAGCCCAAGGCTCACTTCTTCCAAAAAGCCTAAGCTCCCTGCCCTCAATTCTAGCAGGACTGATTATAACCTTTGATGGGTATTTTATTTCTGAATTCTTATATGGTTATCGTTGTAGAAATATGACCAGTCTCCCTAAATGGACGGTAAACTCGTCCAGGTCAGAGCCTGCCTTTCTACCTCGTCAGCCCCCAGTGCCAAGTAGTACTAGGCTGCCACAGGGAACATTGCTCTCGCTGAAGCTTGCTCTCGTTGATGCAGGTTGTAGACTGGTCACTGCTCTGTGGCTAACAAGCCCTGGCAGAGGAAGAGAGGCATTGGTGATGGGGGCCGTGGGGGTAACCTTTTCATATCGGAGTGTTCGCACTAATACTGGCCATCCACCTCATGGGAGAAAGACTCCTGTGACCAATGCAGAGTTCACATTTGATAAAAATCAGACTGGGTTGGGGCCGGCCCGGTGGCTCAGGCTGTTGGAGCTCCATGCTCCTAACTCCGAAGGCTGCCGGTTCGATTCCCACATGGGCCAGTGGGCTCTCAACCACAAGGTTGCCAGTTCAACTCCCGCAAGGGATGGTGGGCTGTGCCCCCTGCAACTAGAAAAAAACGGCAACTGGACCTGGACCTGGAGCTGAGCTGCACCCGACACAACTAAGACTGAAAGGACAACAACTTGAAGCTGAACGGCACCCTCCACAACTAAGATTGAAAGGACAACAACTTGACTTGGAAAAACAGGCCTGGAAGTACACACTGTTCCCCCAATAAAGTCCTGTTCCCCTTCCCCAATAAAATCTAAAAAAAAAAAAAAAAGAATCAGACTGGGTTAAGTTGTTGTAGTGTCTTGTGCTTCAATAAAGCAAGACTTGGGGAATTCAGCCACCCCGCTTAGCTCTGTTGATGACAGAGGCCTGCTCTGTTTTCCTTTGTAACATGTTCACATTTCACTCTCAACGTTGCCCATCTCAGAATTTTTTATTCATGGCTGGATTTTCTATCGGTCTGATTTAAATTCTCTTCAGTTCTCAAACTGCACATTGTCATGAGCTAAATGGTGCTCAACAATAACCTAATACCCAGAACTAGCCTCCTGGGCCTCCGGTGACTGGGTTCTGCCACCTTGATAACCCACCTCACTCTGGTGCTTTCCAGTGACCAGGAAACACCTTCAAGTCTACTTCCTTCTGCAACCTCAAAACCTATTTTGTTAGCCTCCTGTAAGTGAAGAACTACTAGAAATCAACTTAAGTCACTATTAGTTTTCTCATCACCAGTACTATTTCTAAACCAAAATAACTCATCAGTGGGAAATAATTCAAAAACCTCAGACACATCCCCTGAGTGTGCCTCCTTCTGAGATTAAGGACCCTCCAGGGCAGGGTCTGAGCCTTATTCATCTTTACAGCCCTAATGACTACCCTGACGTTTACTAGGTGATCAAGAAACATTTGTTGATCTAAAATGATTTGCATTATCTCCTGCATCAGAGGAAGACAGCTGTCCCAAGTGGGAGTCCACTACAGGGCTTGCCTCTGGGCACAGCAACTTCCACAACCTGACCCTGTCACCCCATCTGACTCCATTCTCAGAATTCACCTGCCTGTCGCCCTTTATTGTGGTAAGTACAAATACTACATATGTTACAATTTGAGATGCTAAGAAGCAGTCAAATGCCTTCTAATTAATTAAGGTGGATTAAATAACCAAAAGAAGATTTTGAGTGTTCTGTCATTTGAGCTTTATATTTAAATACTCAGTGACTACCTGCTCTTCTGTGTGCCATGAATCATGCAGTGAATAAGTGATTTAAGGTGACTACTAGATTATGCCCAGGAGGACCTGTCAATATGGCTTGCTATCAACTGCCACTTTACATCAAGGCTAATGGAATGAAATGTAATATGAAATTCTGGTTTGGAGAAAAATAAAATAGTAGTTGTCCATTGATTAAATTTACCTGAAAGTCTGACATAGTCATCGACCAAATGTTGTATTTCTGAATGAGTCATGTGCTTTTAAGAGGCTGCCAGTAAAATGCTGCTTGCATTTTAGACTGATCACTGACAGCGTTTGTTCCCTAGGTTAACTCCTGTGAACCTAGTACAGAGCTCTCCGAAATTCCCAGCATTCCGAATCAGTACTGTGGGGCTCCATTTTCCTATCTGCCCCCTGCTGAGGGACCACACCCAGTGGGTTTAGACCACAGACAAAAAGGGCCTTGCAGACAAATGGGTCCAAAGTTCACATTTCACAGATGAGGACACCTTTCTGCTACACTGACTATATAGGTTCCTTACTGCTGCTGTACCAACCTACCACAAACTTAGTGACTTAAAACAACACAGTTTTATTACCTTAGAGATCTGGAGGTCAAAAATCTACATTAGGTCCACAGGGCTGGGTTTCTTCTGGAAGTTTCAGGAGAGAATTCCTTTCCTTTCCCTTTCCAGTTTCCAGAGGCTAATACTGGATGCAGAGGCTGCCTGCATCTTTTGGCACTTGTCTGCGTCCTTCATCTTTAAATCCAACAGTGTATTATCTTCACACCCTTATGACCTCCCTCTTATAAGGATTACATGGGGCCACCCAGATAATCCAGGATAATCTCCCCATCTCAAAGCCCTTAATTTTGTCACATCTGCAAAATCCCTTTTGCTGTAGAAGGTAACATATTCCCAGGTCCCAGGGATTAGATCCTAGACATCTCTTTTTTGGGGGGTAGAGTGAGTAGGTGGTGCATTATTTAGCCTACTATGCTGTCAGAAGAGAGAATGTTGTAAACAAACCACTGAAGATACTTCTTTTCAGCCTCCATTGACGGAAGCTCCTGTATGTTGTCAGTCTCTGGTGAGTGTGGCAGTGAAGGCCAGAGCACGGGCACAGATATCATGCAGGCTCCATCAGACCTGGATCTGCCATTCACAAGCTCTTGGACCAAACAACTCATGAATTGTCCATGTTGCGTAAGCATCAAAACCTTGAAGGAAGTGGCAGGAAATGAGGCAGTTAACACAGAGGCTGAGAGAACTGAAATGTCCTGCTAAGGAATCCCATGCAAACAATGTGAGTTCCATGAAAGCAGAGATCTCCATTGCTCTGTTTGCCCCTGCATCACCAGCACTTAGAATAACATTGCCATGATAAATGTTTACTGAAGGGGAAAAAAAAAATGAGTGTTCAGTTTTATAAATCTGTACTATGATGGCTGTTATGAAAATGATTTGGGCAGTTTCGTCTTGGCAACTAGATTCTGGAACAAGGTGGTCAAATGTTGTTCTATTTTACATTCTCACTATACCTAATATCTAATAGGTACATGTGTAGAAGCACCTAATAGGCAGGAACCTACTGGATGCGTGCTTATGTGCGACTAATGGTCAGACTACTAATAGATTTTAAATTAAATGTTCTCTGTTCCCACAGATAATTGTCAATTTGAAAGAAATCATCCATTTAGTAACATATTTATAAGCATTCTCACTTGTCTCTTTAGGAAATCTTTTTAGAAATATATCCACTAGTTTTAAATATAAAATGAAACAGATTCAAGAGAAATCTTAACAACCCTGTCAACTACAGCAGACATCAGTGCCCTGCCTATAGCAGCTCAGGGTTGACTCCTGTGCACCAACCCCACACACAAGGCTCCCTCCCAACTGCATGTTCCTTCCATTCTTTGCTGAAGGCTCTCTCTGGCCACCAGCTGACAGGGGCAGTGCAGATGGTTGAGGGAGTTAACACCTCCCGGAGCAGCCCTCAGCCAATGACTGATAAGAATTAGGATAAAAACATAAATGCTTTCACCTCTTAGATGAATTAGCTCCAAGGCATGTTCTGTGGTCTTCCAGTATTCCACAGTAGGATGGAGCTTCAATGGCCCTAGAAGTAATCTGCTCAATAAACACATTTTTATTGGTTTCCTCACTTCCTTTTCTTACTTCCCCTCTCTTTTCTTAGTGCTTTCCGGAATCACCTCCCAAATAAATTAACTGCATTGGATCTTTGTCTCAGGCTTGCTTCTATGGCCACAAGTCAAGTCATACCTGCGGCCACCAGAAGTCAGAAGAGACAAGGAACAGATTCTCCCCTAGAGCCTCTGGAGGGCAAGCACCTGCTGACACCTTGATTTAAGTCCAGTGAAGCAGATGTTAAACTTCTAGACTCCAGAACTGTAAACGAATACATTTTTGTTGTTTAAAGCCACCATATTTGTGGTAGTTTGTTATGGCAGCCCCAGGAAACTAATACACTTTTACATAGAGTGTGTCATCCCTTTTAGTAAAACTGAAGCATCTTGAGATGTGCTTACCTTTTTTAGACCTCTAGGATTTAATTTCTCTGTTTTGAAATGGAAATTGCCACATTCAGAAATAGTTATTCGAAGTAGATAACATCACTCCCCTGTGTAAAATCCCCCAGTAGTTTGCATCCAATTTAGAATAAAATCCTAATCTCCTCACCCAGCTGCAAAGTGCCATATGGTTTATCAGCCTGGCCACCTCCTCCTCTGATCCCCACTCTCCAGCGATAGGGCCTTCTTTCAGATGCTTGAACAGGCCTTAGAGCCTCTACACTATCTCTGCTTCTGCCTGGAACCCTTTTCTCCCTGATAACTGCATGGTTAATTAACCCCTCCTTGTCATTTGGATCTCAGTTTAAACACCAACTCCTCAGAGAAGGCTTCCCAGTTCCATCTAAAGTCGGTCTCAGATTACCCTGTTCTAAATCTCTGCATAGCACAGGGCAGTGTCTTCTGTTTCTCCTGTGTGATTACTATTTGTTTAATGTTTTCCCTTTCTAGATTATAAATTCCATTGCAGGAATATAGTCTATCTGATTCTCTATGCAATCCCTCAATATTAGAATAGAATCAGGCATTCAGTGTTAAATAAGTATTTGTGAGTGGATGAATAAAGAATAAATAAATTCTGGCAGAGGTGTGATTTAGTGGTCTTTATTATTTTCTCTTCAATAAAGGTTGCAAACCCAGGTGGCTGCAGTGCCAAGAGGCTAGGCAAGAGAATGCATGGCTGGTCCACAAGGATCAGAGACCAGTCAGATCGTGACACGTAACAACTCTTGCCACAGGAAATTTGGGTCCAATGTGGCCAGATTTTCTGATCTTTTTATTTAAATGGACACACCCCAAATCCAGGATTTTGTATGAGGCCACCAGTTTTTCAATATGGTCTCAAATTATTTTAAACATTGGTCAAGCCAACCAAAATATGTGTGCCGATCAAATAATCCCGAGGCTCCCATTTTGATGTCTCTTCTTCACCCTTTAGTTTCTAGGCAATTAGAGGTGGATAATGGAATAACTTTTAATTGTTATCTTATCAGAATTTAAAGAGAGAAGAAGAGAAGTTCAGTTTCAGGAACACACACACACCTAAAAAAACATAGCCTAGTGAGAATATCTATGTTGGCCCCATCAAAAACAAATGAAAATTGAGAACATAGAAACCACAGCATGGAGCAGGTTGGGCCTACAATCAGACCTCAGCACTCAGAAAATGCAGCCCTCTCTTTATGGTATTGCTGATAAATCAAGCACAGCCCAAGGACAATTGTGGATGCTGGAATTCTATCTAAGTCCTCAACCTGCAGTTATAAAGTAAGAAACACTGCTTGGAACTTGTTACATTATTCTACCTTCATACTGTCTTTATACGTCATTCTATTTTCATAATTGATGTACATGAACTTGTTTGCTTTTTGTGAATATACTTTATTCAAACATGTATTCTTCACTTCCTGGAATTTCTGATGACAATGTGTGACTGATCCACCCTTCCCGCTGCCTTACACTCTCAGATTTTCTGGCCCAGCATGTGGTTGCTGCTCCTTCAGGAGTAGACTTAAGCAGATGGAAATTTAGATTAGATGATTTGAATTAGATAAACTCCCTGGAATCTCACCCCTCAGTATGGAATGTTGAAAAGCCCCAGGTTGGAGTCTCAACTTTTCTGGTAATGATCGGGTGACCATGGATGAGTCAATGGGCCTCAGTTTCCCAATCTGTAGAAGAGGGAGCTGGTTAGGAAATGGTCTACATATCCCTCTCTCAGTGACAGTCTCTGATTGTATGACTGTGCTTTACAGGTGATGCCACCTGTGTCTTCAGGTGTCACTTATGGACTTCAGTGATGTCCACCAGGAGCTGCAAGAGGGGAAGTGAGAGAGGATGCAAAGATCCAAGAAAGGAGATAATAGAATCGGCTTCCTCCACATTCTCACTTGGCCACACGTTATGGGGAGCAACTTCTGTGGCAGACCCCTAACATGAGTGCCCACCGATTTGTACCAGGTCCTCATAGCCACATCTGTCCATTTGAAGGAAAAGAAAATTGTTCTGAACAATTCTGGGAAAGATGCTGAGGAGGATTATTTTTTATCACAAACTCAGAAATATATTTTCTTCTTAGTCCTTTGAATAAATGATTCATGGAATGCATGCATTTTAAGAAATTGAATGCTTTTTTGGTTGTTTTCCTGGAATTCTCCGTTTTTGAAGAGTCTCTAAAGACCAGTAATAAATATCCACAGCCATATAGCTAAGTGGTTATGAGAATGCCCTTATGCGCCTGTTACATTTGCTTTAGAAAAATTCATTAATAAATAAACATATTCCATAAATATGCCAGATAAAACAAAGGTAATGAGATTCACTTTTAACAAGTCAATACTAAGAATAACAAATGATGACTTTTTAGGGGATTTTCCTGTAAGTTTCCTAAGAGCCTCATAAATCTCTTCCTTTACCTACTTTTAGCCATGAGTATTTTCTTCTGATTAAAACTTCTCCCTTCTCCAATTAAAAATCCACAGTCAATTACACAGAGTTGCAGAAAGATGATGACAAAGTAGAAAACGGCAAAAAAAAATCACAGGAGTGAGTCTTTTGATCATTCAAGTTCTCTTAATGCCCCAAATGATACAAGGCTGCAACACTTTTCCCAGGAAGATTGGTGTGGAGATGGAATCAGCAGCCAGGGATGAAGTGTGATTTGAGAAATTAGTAGTACTTTGTGCTGAAATGACTTCCCCACCAACATTGGCTTCTGTGCCTGCAATTTCCACAGCGTTTGGCATGTAATAAGGACTCAAATGAATGAATTACTTAAGTCTTAAGTAGCCAAGGTACAAGGTCACATTTGTTTTATCCAACAAAGGGTATGCAAAACTCCAGGGTGGAGAAGGGGACCCCACGAGGCTCCCGTAGCTTAATGAACATAGTGGTCATGGAGAAAAGAGGAGGTATGCAATCTTACAGACCTGCTTAAATCCCAGCTCCATGCTTACAAATCAGCTACATGAACTTGGACATGATATTTAATATCCCAAGTCTATATTTTATTCTCATCCATCAGATAGTTAATTCATAGGATGGTTGAAGAGTAGAATAAAATATCGGGTGTCAATTACCGAGCACAGCACTGAACAGAACAGGTGCTCAATATATGTTCAGGTTTTCCTCCCATTTCATCCCTACAAACTAACCTCTTGTTTCCAATTCCTTTTATTTTAATTCAGATTTTAATTCCTCAAGTAACCCAAGTAGGAAAAAAAAAAATGTTGAACAACCTACACAGAATTTCTTTTCTCTTATTGATACAGGAGAGTTACCATGTCCCTAGGTAGACAGGGAGGTCCCTGGTAAGATAAAGAAAAGACAGCCATATCCTAAAACTTCAGGTTTTGAAATCACTCTTTTGCTCCAGGACATAATGTAACAAGGCCTTGAGGTAAATCATAAAATTCCTTTTGGCCTGACAAATGGAGCAGATCTGATAGGTAAGAGTGGGTTACTTTGCTAATTCCTTTTGGATGGGCAAGCAGAACAAACCTGGTAGACGAATTTCATTAGAAGGCGCCAGTTCCCTTCTTCAAACAAGTTCCCTCTTCAAACAGCTCCCCTTCCCCAAGCAGGCAAGGGAAGGTATAAAAGTAAGAGCTTTTGCCTCAGTCATGGGGCACCCCCATTTCGGTCCCCCTCCCGCTCAGGAGCTGCAACCTCTTCTCCTGGCTCTAATAAACTATCCTTTTTAAAAAACTTTTTGCCTCTCCCTGGTCTGTGTTTCCATTCTTCGGCTTCACAAGACACGATCTCAGCCCACACCCAGAAACTGGTGGCAGATCCAACATCACCTACATCATTATTAAGTTCATTGCATAATGATTTATCCAAGTTTGTATTATTATTTGTTTTTGGAACTTGATATTTAGAATCTGGAAAAAGGAACCATTTTAAACTGCAAAGAGTTTCTATCTAGTATAAAGAGTTTGGAAATAGGCATTGAGTTTTTCAAAGACTGACCTTTGTTTTGGGAATATCTTAAAGTGGTCCTTTGATTGTATGGATCTGAAGGAAGATTTTCTATTATTGTTTCTAGTACTTCAGGGTGTCATTGACCTAAATGCAGTGCTTAATGTTGAGAAGATCATGTGCTTGAATAATTGAAACATTGCTAGAATTAAGCAAGCCAAAGCCATTTAAGAATGTCTTGCCTTTGGTAGGAGGGTGGGGGGCGGCAGTATGGGGAAAGGGTATTAGAGATGTTTGTTAGCTCTGTGTAAGTTTAAATGGCATTATGCACATTGCTGCTCCTGCTCTGGAAATTGTGGAAAACATACATATTGAAGACTTATTAGAAGATAGAAAGAAACTGTTTCTTAGCAGAACCTTCTTTCTACCAGAACAGCATCAATGGAAGATACCTGGCCTGGGCTTAGCACAGCCCACCTTGGGCTTGCGTATCAACTTTCATAAATGATGTCATTAATGAATAAATAACCTAGAACATACTGATATCAAGCTGTTACACATCGGTATGTAGGAGTGGGGTCTCTCTGAGGGAAGTGGATATTTCTCTTGTCAATTATTGAAGGAAGAAGTAAATTCTGGGAACCAGGGACTTGGGAGTAGAACTTAGACTGGGTTGTAGGCAAAATATTTCTTCTCTCCCTGTGCCTCATGATAGCCTGGCATCAACTGTCCTATGGGTAACTTGTGGAAGAGGATGTCTTCTGGAGCCACAGTGGAGTTGGCACAGGTGAAGACCATTAAAAATCCCTGTGCCCACAGCAACAGCCAGGAACAAAGGAGGTGGTGGTCCAGTGGTCTGAGAGAAGGCACTGCCTCAAAGCAGGAGCGCCTATTTGAGGACAGACACCAGCCAGCACCAGGGGACCATCTTAGTTTTGAGAGGAGTAAAGTTTCTTCGTTCATACGTGGAAGCTCAAGTCAATATCACTTGGGTGATAAAAGGATTCTACCCATATAGACGGCTTAGGCCTGGATAATTTGTTTACACATGAATCATTTCCCTACCCATGCTCATCTACACTGACATGCTTAAAATACAATTGGTTTCCAAACCAATTGTAAAGAGCAGAACCTGAACAAAATGGGAACCTTTTGTACCTACTCACTCAAACCTGGCATCCCATATCAGCCCACACAATGAGTCAACCTGGAGTTTTGATGCTTGCCATTAAAAGAAATTGTGTCCTGAATTCTGCCTCTTAGCACAAAGAATAAGAAAGGGGGGAAAATGTGTGGAGTCCAGTCTGGTTATAATATTTATTCACCAGATACAATTATTTCTCCATTATAAATTCAGCCCTGAATTATGCTTTAGTAGTAAAACTGACTCTGTGTTTTATTCTAAGAGGAAACCTGTGAGATCTTCCCAACCCTTAGCTCCATTGGAAAGAAGGACACTTCTGTGAGGCTGCTTACCCTTTGCCTAATCACATTTCCAGATATACCTCCCCCCAGCAAAATAAGCAGAAGAGAAAATCACTTGAAGGCATATCTAAAGCACAAGATAAACATAAGCTTCTGGAAAGACATGTAGGATCAGTAACAAAGAGAGAAATAAAGAAGAAAGTGCAGCCCAGTTGAAACAGGTGGAAGAATCACATAATACTCTGCAGGAGAAATCACTGCATTTCACTGAGGCAGATGCACTGGGCGTGTTTCCGTATTAAATCATTACTGGGATTTAAAGAGCCTGTGTAAATAGGTAATGCCACAGATTGATTCACATGCTATTCATAATTCCTTAACAAAGCTTGATGCTTTGCGGTCAGAAAAAATAGATCATGGGAATAGTTCACTGAAAAAAACTTAAACATTTATGTCTCTCTGCTGAATAAAGTGGCATGACCACCATTTATATTTTTTCCAATGCTATAAAAATGTCTTTGTGATTATGTGTAACACTATATAAAACGTGGTGCAAAGAAGATTCTTGCTTACCCCATAGCAAGTGTGGAGGAAAAAGCCTGAGAGAGAGAAATGAGGCCTTCCACAAACCGTGTTCTGATGCCCCACCAAGACCCTCAGAGGTGATTCCCAGTGTAATGACCCTGAGAGCTTTCAGACTCACCTTTAGCAGCGGCCTTGAGACTGGGGGAAAGATGTTCAAATTAGCCTTAAACCTCGTTTCTGGAAAGCTCCACTTGGGGATCTTCATAAAGCTTTCTTGGGAATGGAAGCAAGGAGGAGAGAGTAGAGGGATGGCCCATGATGACCTTTGAACCCCTGCCCACCACTCAACTGGAAGTTGAACCCAGAATCTCGCTGGGATTGCTCTTTCTGTCCCTTGAGTTTCTAAAGCAAGGATTCGAACACCATCAATTTAGGACATATCACTGATGGCTGTCTAACATTTTGAAATGTCTTCAATTAGATTATACATTCCCTGAGGGTAGGAGTTTTTGTTTTATTATCATGTCTATCTCCCATAGCTTTGAACACGATGTTATGCACGTACAAGGATCTCAACAGTTATTTATTGCTTATTGATTAATTGAGTACTTCAACTAATTGCACAAATCACAATTGTTTAAAAACCCCTAGGCCAGAAAGAGGTCAGCTCATTATATTTTTCTTTCTGCTTTCTCAGCTTTGTGCCTAGCACCAAGATATTTGAAGCACAACGTAATTCTATCCTTAAGATCAGAACAGCTTCATTCCTACAGCCAAATCTGTGAATAGATGCATGCTGTCTCTCTGGCATCTCATAATAAGAACCCCAAATAGTAATAATTCATTTGTTGTGCAGAGTGATAAAAAAAAGCACTCCCCTTCTGGAAAGTGTATGTGTTTTAAGGAAGCTGGACTGAGTGAAGTGACCTTGAGTTTCCAAATTAGCCACGAGAAAACAAACAAGACTCATTCCAGATGAGACTAAGCTTGGAATTGTTGCTCAGAACGAGAGAAGCTCTTAAACAAATCTAATTACTTGATATGTAATCTGCCAGCCTCAATAGTTCACCCTTCATTACTTGGGAGCATCTTAAATTTACAAGACAATTGGAAATGCTGAAGTCCTGAACATAACGATTACTCACAATACTTTATTATAGGAAGTTTACTACTGAGAAACTTGAACTTTTCAATTCATAGCCCTGATCCTTGCAGTTTCAAACTAGAAATAGAAAATCTGTAACTATATGGACCTCAACTGCCAGTACTTTGAACCATGGATTTGTCTTTATAGAGTATATGAAAGTTAAAAATATTCTTACTTGGAAACTCGTGAACACACCATTTCATCAACCATTTCTATCTTGGCTTCTATTGTCTTCAGCCTTCTCAAATACAAAGGAGGAAAAGCTGGGAAATTTCCATCAGTGTTATATAATGGGAAAGAAAAAACACGGAGAGCTAAATGGTTAGCTAAAGGTTAAAGGTTAAAATCTTATTCTGATCATTTTCTAGCTGCACAACCTGGAAAACGTATTTGAACGTTCGTAGCTCCATTTTCCTCATCTGTAAAATGCGACTAATAATACATATCTCACAGAATGGATGTGAAAGTGAAATCAGATAAGAGATGTGGAAATGATTAAATAGAGCACTTTGTAAACTAGAAATGATTGCTCCTATGATGGTCCCATCATCACTTTTCTTCATTAAAAAAAATCATAATGCCAATGTATGCATAGGCCTAAATTAGGTACCCTAATAGATCAGGAAAGAGTCCCATTAAAAAACATTATGTTTTAATTAACATATTTTGTAATTCATTGGAGCACCATCTCCAATGCTCAAGAACACTGGTTTTACATTAACTAATACAGTTCAAACATTCAAAGCACTTATCTCTCAAGAATACGGTCTTGTAATCTTGACATGGTCACCTAAGAATAATTAAATGAATGAGCAGTGGGAACAGCAGCAAGAGGCTTCCTAATGTTGCCAAGTGGCAGGCTTTTGATGTGTAAATTTACCCTGGGCTTGCCTTATCCATTTCATTGATACTTAGAGAAAGACCTACTTCCTGCAGAGACCACTTGGAAATTACCTCAGAAAGATGAAAATGGTCTATATTTTTTCAGTGTAGGAAGAAATAAACTTTGTGTCTTCATTGATTCTGCATATCAAGGCTAAGCAATCCAACATTTTAGGGGGAACTTGCTTTGTAAAACTTTAAGAAAGAAATTCCTTTGAAAGAATAAAAAGAAATTATATATCAAATAAGGAGCGATAAAGTAAGAAAAGCTATGTATTCAGTGTTTAGAATAACTTTATTATATGCAGAAACTTAGGAACAATTTTTATAATCTTTGCATATTTTGGTTATTTGAACTTCTTTGATAAGTTATCACCAGGTTTTTCTAAAATTATTATTCAATAAGGAGAATTAAAAGAAAACATTTTCCACAATCTCACTGACTGGCAAAAGAGGAAGAAAGCAAATCAAAGACAGATGATAAAATTATAGACTATGGTTCAGTATCTCCAATGCTCTGATGAGTTATCCCAAGGTATATTTTATTTATTCCTACTGAATGTAACTGAGCTGTTAAAACCAGAATGGTGTGCTAAATTGTGTTTCTTTACATGTCCACCATCACAACTCAATAAAAATTAATAATGAGTTACCACTTATCGTTAACAATGGGCCATGTACTTTGTTATCTTTACATACATTATGTCTTTAAATCCCCCAAGTGGACTTTGAAGTAGATACAATTCATAATAAATAAGTCAGACAGAAAAAGACAAATACTGTGTGATTTCACTTACATGTAGAATCTAAAAAAACAAAACAAATGTATAAACAAAACAGAAACAGGCATCAATACAGAGAACAGGCTGATAGTTGCCAAAAAGAAGTGGGGTGGGGTGGGAAGACTGGTGAAAATAAAAAGTAGATACCATTCATATTCACACTTTCTAGTATGGAAAATCAAGTGATTATGCCCAGTCACACATCCAATAAATGGACGATTCCAGGTCCTTCGAATGCAAACGACCTGTCAACATGTGTGGGTGCTACTATGCATGCAGAAAGTGCTCATCAGATATTAGTTGATTATGATT
Source organism: Rhinolophus ferrumequinum (assembly GCF_004115265.2). Lineage (NCBI taxonomy): Eukaryota > Metazoa > Chordata > Mammalia > Chiroptera > Rhinolophidae > Rhinolophus > Rhinolophus ferrumequinum. Next base: position 4,102,737 of record NC_046288.1, on the reverse strand, counting down.
TGGATGAAATACAATATAAATATACTGATTTATAGAAAGTCAGCTGCCATATGACTGTATTTCTGTAGACTTGAGTTAAAAACCTGCCAAAGTTGAAGCTATATTGAATGTATATTTGATTAAATAGTTTCACATTGCAAAACTAAACCTAGAATAGAAAAATTACACCTAGATCTATCTCTAATAAGTAATCTATTTTCTGACATCATTTTACTTTTGAACAGCTAAGTTACATAGGTGACTGGAATTGAGACAAGTTACTAAAGACAATCTATCCAATATTTAATACCCAATGATTAAAAGACGAAATAGCCCTAAACTTGAATTCTCGCACAAGTTTAGGCTATGCCCTGAACATTCCATTTATACTGTAATTTTGTTTCATTTTGGTTTAAAGAAAGACACTTCAATGGGCAATGCCTGTTGAGCGGCTATGGTCAAATATTTATTAAAAAGAACATATTGATTTGCAGATTATAACTGGCCACATATGAGCCCTTCTTTCCAGTGACATTCTTATTTAAGGTATTGATTAAAGGCTTTTCATGCAGAAAGCATTTTTCTTGTCAGTTCAGTTATGCTGGCTTTTGTAATAAGCTAATTTGATTTCCTTTTTTAACCTTTGTTTGATTAGGGGAACAGACATTTGCATTAAAATTCAAGAGAGATGAAGTCTATCATCGATCTTGACTTCCTCATGGACCTCTTGTACTCAGTGAAAGATGATTTAGAGAATGTCAAGAGTCTTGGAACAACCATAATGAGAGAGGAAAAAAATCACTTCAGACTTACAAACCAGTAAGGGCTTATTTGACAGAAAGGGCAATTGCATTTGGTGGATATGTTTTAGAGAAATCAAATTCAGGTAGTTTAATTTTGTTCTTAGTCCAAGTCATTAAGAGATCCAGGAGATGAACTGCCATTAATAAAGTACACGCTACTTAAAACCAAAACATTTCAAAACATCTGAAGAGATTAAACAAAACACATACACTATTACTTGCCACAAAGGAAGACTAAAAGTAAATTCTAATGTTTCTTTATAAACAAGTTCCTGGCAAAACACTAGCCTCAAGGCAAGTTTGTGATTTAATCCTCTATTGCTATCTCTGAGAATTGTGGGGATGAAACCCCCATCAGCCCAAGTCTTGCACTAGTGTACCCTAGAATTAATCTTCATTTACAACCATAATGAGAGAAAAAAAAAAAAATCAGTGTTTCTTTTCTTCTGTCATTAATATTATAAAATTATATATATTATATATATATATATATATAATATATATATATGGACTGCTAATGACATGAGATTGTTCATATGTGAAATACTTTTAAATTAATAAAATAATACCATTAAAAATACTTTCAAATTTTATGAAGTTAGATTCTTTTACAGTGAAGATGGCACTATTTTATTTTGCATCTACCAAATAATTGAGATGAAAAATATTCCATTTATGGTAACAAGTTTCCGTACTTCTAGTGGTATGGAGGTAAAATATTTATGAAACATGGCAGAAGAATTTAAGAGAAGTATGGGCAAATCATTAACTGTTCTTTTATGCTGTGAATCCAAAAGTATCTATTATATTTTGTATTGTGTTAAAATCAATATAATGTAATATAAAATTCATCTGGGAGATAATATATTTATGTATTCCTACAACATTTTTAGTTGAGACATTTATTTGGACTTTACTACAAAAAGTAATGCTGGTAAGCTTCTGCCTGCATTGTTCCTCTAGTCGCATGGCAGTCAATAGTCCTGGCACCTGGGAAATGCATCAGACTCATCCCACTAGATATTTAAAGGGCAGAGACATCTTTTTGTTGTTGTTATTGTTCTTCGGTTGCCTTTAAAATCCACTGAACAGAATTCCTTATCTCATTACAAAGATTTTACTGGAGTATTTTATGTGTAATTTATCAGAATAGCTGCCAAGATGTTCAAATTTGTTTTTAAAAGGCAGGAGCTCAGTAGCAGTCAAGCTTGAGGTTTGAAAAGCCTGATTTTGCATGCTTTTCATTTTCCCTGTGGTCTCCAAAGTCTGGTTTATTAGTAACCGCCATGTTACTGTCTCTGTCTCAACTGGCTCCTCATTACTCAAAGCCGATATTAATTGCTAAATATGACTAATATCACGTGGAAGGTCACCAAGTTCAATGCTAACCTTCATTCCAGCTCAAAATGTTTTCAAGGTTAATAGATTGATTTTGAGCTGAGATATGATGCATTTATAAAATGGAAGAAAATGAAAAATTTGGCATTACCAATATGTGGAGAGTTTTAAATGATTTATTTGATACATTTGGACTGTAGCCATGAAATTCATTTGATATATATCACATAGTTAGATTCTAACCTAGACACTGGAAAATAAATTAATGATACATTTTAACATTAGACAATTTTATATACACACACACACACACACACACACACACACACACACACACACACACACTCCAGGATAAGAATTAGGGCATTATAACTTACTGACTCTTCCAGCTGAGGGATATCACATATGTATGTAAAATAGAGCCTAACCACTTTCAAAGATTGAGACTACACTAAAATACACAGTTCAGTTAAAACTGTAATTCTAAGAGGCTGGTTACTAATTGCTTCCCTTGGTTTTTTCTTCATGGAGCGAGGACAAATGAAATTCCTAACCTGTCTCAATTCTGTTCTCCCTGGTTCCAGTCCACAGGAGTCTCCTGTGGAGACTCCCACACGTTTGATTGGGACTCTAGGATCCCTGAGGTATCTTTACCACCAGCCTTTCTGATCCTGCCCAAGGCCTATTTCTAATCCTGAAATCAGTTTCTGAACTGAGCTTTCAATTCCAGTTTGGTGTTGAAACTGGAACCCCCAAACGGGGATCCCTTGCCTCTGGTGTTGACCTAGACTTATAATTTGGCCCAACTTTGTCAGAACCTGGCCCATGAAACAGAAGGCAGCCTTTCCTGGGAGAGTCTTCCAAGTCTCATTCAGAACAAGTCACCAAGGCCTGCAGTTTCTTCCTTTGTAATGTTATGCAATTCCCCACTCCTCTGTATGCCCTATGATTACTAATTGCACCCTCTAGCTAAGATTGTCTTTATTTTCAGGCTCCTCCTGGCTCCCTCCCTGATTAGTTAGCCCAACCACCATGAATATTATGTTAGTCTTCTCCCCAAAATATTGCCAGTGACTTCCCCTTACCTACAGAACTGCACGCCAAGCCCTTGGCTTGGCTCTCCGTGTTTCCCACGTGTTTATTCCAGCTGGCCTCAGGGAACATATAGATGTGTCCATATAGATCTGTCCTTGACACACCTCTCCCCTCACTAACTGTGTGATCTTGGGCCAGTCACTTAATCTAGCTGAGCCTCTATGTTTCACCTCTGCACAACAATGAAAATAAACTCTTCCTTCCAAGCTTTTGTGAGGATTTGCCACATAGTGCAGAAAATTCCTAACATGCTGCATGGCGTATGGAGATGGCGCAGTGCGCTGTAAGAAGGCTTTGTTATTGGCCTACAGCTCTCAACACTTCTAGAAGACTCGATCTACTCAATTCCCACTTACTCTTTAAGGCCGTGTCAGATCCCACTGTGATTGGGCCAAATGTAATAATGTAGGAATTCTCAACCCCATCATCTTTCTTATCATTGCCTAGTTTTTCAGGTGTGTTAGTCTTGTCTTCCCAAATAGATTATAAGCTCCAGGAGGGCAAACAAAAATCTTACTCTGTCACTAATATTTGGCTGTTTCTTGGCCTCGCCTGCTCTCTGCATTCGGTGGCCCCATTCCCTCAAGTCTTTCTGGGGACCTTCAGGATGTGTCTCCAGGGTTCATTAATATTTCCCTTCTGTAGTACCCATCCTCTGTTGAGCACAGAGATGCCCATTAAAGACAGCCTTATCTGTAGGTTCCCATGCTGCCTGCATCTCCACAGGCTCTGCTGTCGGTGCTGCCATCCCCATCACATCTGTGGAGACACTTCCTGCCCTCCCTGAGGGTTGTCATGTCCGATCATCATCTTATTGTACTGGGCACCTAGGTCCTGTTACTGTGGCTACAGTGCCTTATGAGACTTCCTAGGAAAATGGTCCTTGTTTAGGGAAACATTATTCCTGGGATACCAGTCTACTGGAACGCTGCCAGGAAAATGCAGAGTGATGGATTCAAAATCCCCTCAGCCAACTGGTAAGTAAGGTTTTATTAGTGGGTTAAATCTGTAGGTCCAGTTGCCCCTTTCCTTCGGCTAGGGTTGCTTCCAGGAGCCCTCAGTACCTTAAGCGAGTAGATTTCTGATGAGCACCCTACCCGTGCACCAGCCAGCTCTCCTTTCCAGCACTAACATCCGCTGAGCAGCAAGCTAGAATCTGCTTCACATTCTTTAATAGTGCTCTGTTGGGTACACATGTAAAAAATCAGCTAAAGATCAGTAAACAAGTAGCCTAGTCCCATAGTATAAATAGTCCCAAGGCATTATGTTGAATCTGTACCACAGAATTTTATTTTTTTAATTGCCGTTTTGAAACTGGTTTTGGTTTATTTATTTTTTTATAAAAGTAAGACTAAAGGGGAATAATGTCTGTTGTTTGAAAAATGCATGTAGGAAAATTTATAACATATCTAAGTTGAAGTAACCAGGCTGAGAATAAGTAAGCTTTGCAAAAGCACATGTTCAAAGAAAAACTGATTTTGCCCTATGTTCTCCAACCCGAGAATGAGGAGGCCTCATTAGAGAATCTTGTTTAGGGTACTTCTGAAGCTACAAAAAATCTACTGGCTTGAGAATTCGAAACTGCTCCCTCGTCATTTTGGATTCATTATTATCTGCTCCTGACCCAGGTTAGCTTCATCTCCAGTCTGGCACACTTCCCATTCTTCTGGTAACTTTCCCTCATGACCCTGGAGAAGGCCAAGGCCATCCTTACACACATCAATGGAATCTTGGTGCTGGAGGCCTATCGTGCATCAGTGGCCTGGTCTGCAGGAGTCCTCCCCAGATTCTGAAAGACAAGTGAGAAGGGATAGTTTGAAGAAAATAAAAATTAAGGAGAGAAAGAGAAGTATTCTCTGTAGCTGATCCTCTGGTTTTTAGTCTCCTGAACACAATGGTGTCATTCGGTTGCTTTAAGGCTTTCAAATCTGAATATAATACCCTACACAAAAACAGACCCCAGACAGATGCCTAGACACACATTCCCAGAGACTCTTTCAGAATTGAAAATATTAAGACAAACCAACAAGGGATCCATTTCACAGTTGTTGCCATTTTCTAGTGACATAAGTTGGGGGGCCGTAAATTGATTTTCCAGATGATATGATATACAGACTAGAAAACGACACGCACAGAACATTATTAGAACCAGAAATGACCTTGGAGGTCATCTAATTCAATTTCCTCAATTTGCAAAATAAGAAACTGAGGTCTCAGGAAATGAATTAATTTGTTTGAAGTCAGAAAGATGTTCAATGTTAACGCTGGAATTAGGACCCAGGTCTCTCTAACATCTAAGTTTCTTTCCATTCTGAACAGCTGTCCTCATTTGCCCAGTGTTGGAGCTTAAAAGTGAAAGTTGTCTCCTCACCCTTGATGTTTGTACAAAGGGTTTGCAAATAGCTATCCTAATCAGGTATACACATGTTTTGTGGTTTCCACGCTTAATATGTTATGCCATAGCTGAAAGATTTGAAAGAAATTTACTTGATACTTTTCTTATTTCTAGTGTTCAGTACTTTCATTTTAGGATTCTCTCTTTCTATTCATCTCGCGGCCTTGCCCCCAGTTTTGCTGAGAAATCATTTCTGAAGCTCGAAAGTTTAGTAACTTTAAGCTATTGTCATAAATCACATGAAAAGCAGTAGGAGGAACCCCATTTTCCGTTGCCTAGTAGTGCTGTTAAATTATAAAATTGTTTTTTTGCTATTTAATTTTCCTAAAATCATCCCTCTATCACTCATTTTGGGCAGAAACTTATGAAAACAATAGACAATCTTGGCAGAAATGGAAGAGAAACTGTTGCGGGGGGTGGGAGGGAAGTGGATGTAGTGGACAAGTTACAGGGTTGCCTATTCAGTCATGAGAATGGAAACATGTCTGTGAATCAATGTATGAAAAGGATATTTAATAGGATGGGAGAAGTCACTTTAACACCTGTTTTTTCTGCAATTGAATGTGTAGTGCCAATCACTCACAGTCTGGATCCACTCTCCAAGCAGAAAATGACCTCATCTCTTATTCTTTAAGGATCGAAGCAGCAGAACAGGTTTATTTTTAATAGTTCTGGGAGCAATAACCATGACATTGACAAGGAGAAAAGTTTGTCTTAGAAGGTCTGGCCTAAGGCATTGGGGAATCAGCCAGGAGGGAGAGAACAAGAGAGATTTTGAGCTTGTATGAACACAACCACATGAAGTAAGATGCAGAAAATAAAAAATCTGAATTAAAGGTGAACTCATTTTACCTTGAAAGTTACTAAGCCTAGAATCATAAATGACCAAGATGAAGAGGAAGAGGCTCAGCCAATGCTTTTTATTGCAATCGTTATGGTAATGGAAGTGTTTCTTTTGAACTGTAGCTGTCTGTGTTGACTTTGTTAAGGTGGAATTTCAGGCTCATTTACTGAGAAAGAAGGATTCAGAGTAAGCCTCAGCGGGGCTCAACTCAGAGCTTCCCCCACTGATCCATGAAAGGGTACACTTTGCCAGAGCCATGCAATGAACTGTTAATATAAGCTTATTTCTTTTCTGCATTTCTCCAAAACTTTAGGCATCCTCCATGCAAATTTGTGGGGACTACATTTCATGGGAGACTCACTGAGCTCAGTTTTATTCTTTCCCATGCACCTGAACCAGCACTGTGGTGAACAGTGCAAAGAACACAATATCATGATTATCTTGGCTTTGGAAACGTATTACTTATGCTTTCTTTTAGCTTTTATATTTCTCCAGGGATGAACAATACATCTAGAACACATTTCCAAATAGTTTACAACTTTCCTTAAATAAAACTTAGTCTTTTTACTACATTCTGAATTTCTAGCTGATCCTTGATTTACATTTGCTAAGAGATTCTTCACTTAGACACTGATACATACCTTCAGGACTCCTAGGTGTGAATCTCAATCAGTTATTTTCCCCACATTTTATATTACAGAGGAAGAGATGTGTAGATAAGCAAATGAGAAAGATGCGACAATTAAGAGGTCTGACAATTAAGTTCTCAAAGTCATCCTAGAAAAAGTGCCACATGCCTCATTGCTGAATATCACTACGGTCACCTTCGAATCACTCCCCTTCGGAAGCTATGCACTGATGCCAGCACCCAGTCCACCCTTCAAAGCAATTTTGAAACTCTTTTTCTGGAATAACCATCAGAGTTATCGTCGTATTACCCTTGATGTCCTGAATGTCATCAAAATGTCTTCTTTTCGATATTTCCTTTACCTTCAGGTAAAGAAAGAAGTCATTGGGGGCCAGGTCAGGTGAGTAGGGAGGGTGTTCCAACACAGTTATTTGTTTACTGGCTAAAAAGTCCCTCACAGACAGTGCTGTGTGAGCTGGTGCAATTGTCATGATGCAAGAGCTCCTTCGGGACCATTTTTGCATATACCTTCTCATGCCAAGATTTTCAGTTTAGATTTTCCTAACTGTTTCTCTATTGATGTTTACTTGGTCTGCTATGCTTCTTACAGTCAGCTGACAATTTTGATACAATTCAACAAATTTTTGCAATGTTTTCATCAGTTCTGCTCGTTACTGGCCACCCTGAACTCTCTTCATCAGTGACGCCTTCTCTCCCCTCAGAAAAACATTTAATCCATTGGTACACTGCTATTTTCTTCATGGCATTATCCCCATAAACTTGGACTAATGTGTCCCCGATTTCACTTCCACTCTTGCCAACAAAAAATGTAATGTTTGTTCATTGCTCTGATTCAAGCTCAGACATTCCCGTGATGGCACACAAAAACGCGACAACAATAATGAGCACCACTCAGCAAGCCACCGCCACACATCGACATGAACACAGCTGTGAGACACTCATATACCAAGGTTATGAAACCTTCCCGAGCTGTTTGTACAGTGCTGCCAATGTAAGCACACGGTGGCAAATTCACGAACTTGTCAGGCCTAGTATACAGGATGTTGTGGGAGAATGAGGGAGGCAGTAATTAATTCGGCCAGGAAAAGGGAGTTCAAGAATGGTCTTATAGAAAAGAGATGTCTGAGCTGGCTCTTGTGGTGGAGGGAAGAGTAGGTGTTTCAGACAGGAAGGAACATTTGCAAAGGCCCAAAGGTGTGAAGATATGTAACACATTCAAAGAATAGCCAGGAGTCCTAACTGATCAGATTGTTAAGGACAAGGCGTAGGAGGGTGAGGCCCAGGCAGTGAGCAGGAAGAGAGGACACCAGAAGGGTAGGATGTAGCTGAACTGTGAAGAGCTCTGTACCAGAAGCCGAGGACTAAGAACTTCTTTTAGCTAAGAGCAGAGAACCCCCTCAACTTAACAGCTGCATTATTCATCATATGTGTGGACATCACTTGATTCTTACCTAGAGGAGGTTTTGGTAACCTGTTCTTCAAACTATTCATTTTCCTCGTAGGCACTCAGGAAAACCACATTTCACAGCTTCCCACACAATTATATGCAGCCTTGTGACTGAGTTCTGGCCAATGAAATGTGGGCAAATACAATAGACACCACTTCCAGAAAACTCCAGTGAAGAACTCTGAGACTCCAAAAGATGGTGGAGTCATAGATGGATGGATCATGGGTCCCAGAATCACTGTATGAGAGGCCATGCATCAAATACCTAGATAGACTAGGGTGAGAAACAAACATTTAATGCCATTAAGCTATTAAGTATTGGAGATCATCCATTACAATAGCAAACCTATCCTGACTAATTCAACGGGTGAGGGAATTCTCAGGGAAAATAGATACTTGCAGAGATGGTATATCCCAGTGTATGGATAAATACCAATAGTGACTGCTCATGTTTCTCTAGAAGGATTCCCAGTACATGTGCCATAGCACCAGATTCTCTCTAACTTATTGGCAAAGGTGTGTGATGGTTCCCTCATTATTCCAGCTCTGATTAACTGCCTCAATAATACATTTCTGAGGCCATGATAATCATGATATTGTGTTCCTTGCATTTCTTGCCACAGTGCTGGGTCAGGTGCATGGGAAAAAAATGAAACTGAGCTCAGTGAGAGTCTCCGATGAAATGCCAGTTAAGTGCAGAACTAGCTCCGTGAAACCAAGTCACCTCTCCCCTTGCTCCTCCCATCTTCTACACGCGTCACTCAGGGTGTCGGATGTATTTTTTTGACTTCTTCCTCACAGACACTCTTGACTGTATTTTATTTTATTTAATCTGTACATAAATGTATTTATTTAGAGAGTGTTTGAGAGCTGCAGTCTATAATAGGTCGAAGCTCCGTGCCTCTCTGGAGACAAGCCTGAATGCAATTTACAGAAAATTTTTCTGCCAGGAAAATCTGAGACAGTTTTAAAGAAATGAGAGTAGTAAAAAGATGAAGAGTCAAGGTTGAGGAGGAAATCTCATTCGGCATTCTAACACTTGCCTCTGAGGGGCTTGCAACATGTGGCTTTAATTACTGTTTTCCTGACTGTGTTATTTAACAAGAGCTGGATTCCTTTTGAATCCAGAGACTCAGGCTCATAATGACAAATCTTTTAGGATTTATCCTAAAAGACTTCCTATCTGGGTGTAAGATTCAGGAATTTGAGCTCTTTGCACAATGTAATACCTTAAGTTTTTATATTCTCAGTTTCTGGGTGAAAGTGTAGCATAGCAATTCAGACAGGAAGCTGAGAGCTCCTCTGAAGGGTTCTAATTATTGAACACATTGTACTGGATTACATTCATGTTTTTAATATTCCTGCGTTGAACTTTATGATCTCACAAGTTACAACTGGCATCAATTTAATGAATTATTTCTTGAAGAAATCCATAACATCATTTCATAAAGCATTATTATTGCCATATTTGAGTCTTCTACTGAAACTGTTTTCATTAAAACCTGCTGAAAATTTAGACAAGATGATTCAGTTACTTCCACAGAAATGAAAACTCCCAAAGGAAGAATCTAGAAAATGATTCAGCACCATGGAGTCAGACTCCCTAGGATCAAATCTTGGCTCTATCATTAAGTAGCTGTAGGTCCTTGGACAAGGTACTCAATCTCTCTGTGCCTCAATTTTATTCTCTACAGAGAGTGTTAAAACAGTATCCACCTCATGAGGTGGAGATCATATCATTTGTTCACAGTTATCCATTCCCTTTTCCTCTTTTGCAGTTTTCCCTCTAGACATCTTCATCCGACTGGTTAGGGCTTGGCCATGTGACTTGCCAAGATGAGCCATAAGCAGATGAGCCATTTGCTTCAGCTGAGCAGAGGTTTTGAGAGGTACTGCATGTTCCCATCAGCCCTCATGTTCTGATCCCCACCCTGAGACCATCAAGTCTCATGTTGTGGCTATTTATTGGACTGAGAAGACACATGAGCTAGTGACTCCAGCAGAACTACAAATGTCCAGAAATTCCAGAACTTTTAGATTTGAAAATTGAAACTGTTTCTCATCTCTAACAGGTAAAAGAGTCTCAAATCAAGACAGAGATTGGGCATAGATCCAATACACCCACTGTTAAGTTTGCTGATTAAATTAATATGACCCTAGTAAATTATCTGTCAGATAAAATGGCTAGGGGAAGGAGTGGGAGAGAGGAAGAGACTAAAGGTGCAGTCCACCTGAAGCTTGATAAGCTCAAAGTACCTATGGAAGCATTACTTGAAAAGCCATGGGTGTGGCTATTGACTTACATGGAGCTTACTGGGATCAAATTGATTGAAAACAAAAATAGTTATGTAGAGCAATATATGACCAAAAGCACCACCAACCTGGATTAGAAGAAACTATAACTATTCAAACTACAGTACAACACTTGAGTCCCCAGTCTTCTACAGGTGTGAAGCAGTCAGAGATAAATTCTCAGACACAAATGGCATATTTCCCAATGCTCACTTTGGAGGAGACCAAGGACAATACTGGAAAAGGTGGAATCAAACACCATAGAAAACAACGGACGGAGAAATGATTCCCAGAAAATGATACTGGAACAAATCAAGGAGCATTCCCTACCATCAGGGTGAGGGAGCTTGAAACTTTTGCACAGTGGAATATCAGAATTGCTATGAACCAGTGACTGATATATACCTCCCATTCTCCCCATTTTTAAATAAGCTGTTCTTTTTCCACCACTGTATTGTATTGAGTATTTAGGAAGTAGACAGCTGTCATTTCAGTTCACAGGTCTCTGAATGAAGAAGAACAGCATGCAGATATGATGTATATCTCCAGATTCTGAACTTCTGAGCCCAGTGCCTGGTAGTTTTGAGTATCATGGGGAGAGGTGAAAGTATCTTATGGGCAGAACAGCAGATTGAAGCAGATTGCATTGTTTGTTGATGATTAATTGTCCTCCCCTGCCATTGCCAACCTTCTCAGTAAATGGAGTACATTTGCTAGCCCCACTGGCTTTGAGCATGGCTATGAGACTTGCATCAATGGAACAAGACTGGATGGTACAGATGATTTCAGAGACACCGCAAGAAGCCCTATAAATAAGGGTATACAGAAGAAGCCACTTCGAGACAGTTAGGAGGGGTGGAGATGAAAGGGGCTGCTCCCACAGCCATGTGTGGTGGTTAAAAATCAGGAGGTCCCCCCTGAGAAGCAAGGAGTCCCAGCCCCACACCAGGCTCCTCAGCCCAGGATTCTAGTGCTGGGAAAAGAAATCCCCATAACTTCTGGCAGTGTAAACCAGCAGAGATTGTGGCTAAGACGGACAGTGACAAATCAATTAACGTGATACACCATGTAAACAAAATGAAAACTAAAAATCATATGGTCATATCCATAGATGCAGAAAAAGCATTTGACAAAATCTAGCATCCATTTTTGATAAAAACTCTTAGCAAAGTGGAAATAGAGGAAACATATCTCAACATAATAAAGGCCATAAATGACAAACCCACAACTAATATCATATTCAATGGAGAAAAGCTGAAAGCATTCTCCTTAAGATGAGAAATAAGACAAGGATGTCCACTTTCACCACTTCTGTTCAACATAGTACTGGAAGTTCTAGGCACAGCAATTAGACAAGAAAAAGAAATAAAAGGCATCCAAAAGGGAAAGGAAGAAGTAAACCTGTCATTATTTGCAGATGACATGATACTATATAGAGAGAACCCCAAAGATTCCACCAAAAGCTATTACAACTAATAAATGAATTTAGTAAAGTAGCAAGATACAAAATTAATATTCAGAAATTCATTATATTTTTATACACCTATAACAAACTATCAGAAAGAAAATTAAGAAAATAATCCATTTACAATTGCATTAGAAAAATAAAATACTTAGGAATAAATTTAACCAAGGAAGTAAAAGACCTCTACTCAGAAAATAATAAGACATTAAAGAGAGAAATCAAAGAAAACATAAATATGTACCATGCTCATGGATAGGAAGAATTAATATAGTTAAAATGTCCGTATTACTCAAAACAATCTATAGATTCAGTGTAATCTCTATCAAAATACCAATGGCCTTTTTCAATAACTGGAACAAATAATCCTAAAATTTACATGGAACCCAAACAGCCAAAGCATTCTTGAGAAAGAAGAACAAAGCAGGAGGTATGGCGCTACCTGATATCAAATTATACCACAAGGCCATAGTAATCAAAACAGCATGATATTGACATAAGAAAAAGACACATAAAAACAATGGAACAGAACAGAGCCCAGAAGTAAATCCATGCCTACAAGTTCATTTAATCTATGACAAAGGAAGCAAGAATTTACATTGGGGTAAAGACAGAGTATGCAATAAATGGTGTTGGGAAAACTGGACAGATACATGCAAAAAATAAATAAATAAAACTGGACCACCTTCTTACACTACATACAAGAATAACCTCAAAATAGATTGAAAACTTAAATGTAAGACCCAAAACTATAAAACTCCTAGACGAAAATATAGGAAGCAAACTCTCAGACATTATCCTTAGTGATATTTTTACTGATATATCTTCTCGGGCAAGGAAAACAAAAGGAAAAAATACATAAGACTACATCAAACTAAAAATTTTTCACAGCAAAGGAAATTATCAACAAAAGGAAAAGACATCCTACTGAACGGAAGAAGATATTTGCGAATGATACATCTGATAAGTGGTTGATATCGAAAATGTATACATGTTTTAAAAACTCCATACAGCTCAATCCCAAAAAATGAAACAATCCAATTAAAAAATGGGCAGAGGACCTGAATAGACATTTCTCCAAAGAGGACATACAGATGGCCAATAGATATATGAAAAGATGTTCACCATCATTAATCAGAGATATGCAAATAGAAACCACAATAAGATACCACCACACACTTCAGAGAATGGCATCATCAATAAGTCAACAAACAAGTGTTGGTGGGGATTTGGAAAAACGCACCTCATGCATTGTTGGTGGGATTGCAAATTGGTGCAGCCACTATGGAAAACGCTTTGGAGGTTCCTCAGAAAATTAAAAATAAAACTACCTTATGACTCAGCAATTCCACTCCTGGGTATTTATCCAAAGAAATCCAAAACATTAATTCGAAAAAATATATGAACCACTATGTTTACTGCAGTGCTATTCACAATAGCCAAGATATGAAAACAACCAAAATGCCCATCAATATACTATTAGAGAAAGAAATTGTGGTACATTTATACAATGGAGTATTAATCTGCCATACAAAAAGAATGAAATCTTACCACTTGCAACAGCATGGATGGACCTAGAAAATATTATGCTAAGTGAAATAACTCAAACTGAGAAAGACAAATACCATATTATCACGCGGGGCGGCCTGCGGGGTCTCAGCTCCCGCTCCCCACACAAGAACACAGGACATGGTGAGGCCAAAAAGGAACACCCATGGAGCCATAGGTAGGGGTGTCATACCACTATAGTCTCACTGGAAGCTGGATTCACATGACGTGTGACCTGCTGTCCGCTTTTCTGCCAACCGACCGACTCTCTGACTTCCCTCGACTCTCCTCGACTCCCCGGTGTAGCCGCGGCAGTTATATTAGTGGCCAATGGCTCAATGGTTACAGCTGACCGCCAGCTAGCCACAGCTGACGGCCATCTACTACCTGAGCCAGCACCCCTCCATGTGAGGCCGAGAGCCTGGAAACTGCTCTCTGGGCTCTGTACCCACACATATGATCTCACTTATATGTTGAATCTAAAGAACAGAATAAACTAACAAACAAATCAGAAATAGACTTGTACACATAGAGAACAAACTGATGGTTGCTACCCTATTTCCCCAAAAATAAGACCTAGCCGGATAATCAGCTCTAATGCGTCCTTTGGAGCAAAAATTAATATAAGACCCGGTCTTATATAACATTATAGTAAAATAAAACTGGGTCTTATATTAATTTTTGCTCCAAAGGACCCATTAGAGCTGGTTGTCTGGCTAGGTCTTATTTTTGGGGAAACACGTAGACGGGAGGGTGGTTGAGGGGATGGTGAGAAAGGTGAAGGGATTAGGAAGCACAAATTGGCAGTTAAAAAGTAGTCATGGGGATGTGAAGTGCAGTATGGGAAATATAGTCAAAAATGTTATAAAACTGTGTATGGTGTTGGGTGGGTACTGGACATCACAAGGGGATCACTTCATAAGTTGTATGGATGCCTGGCCACTGCTCTATACACCTGAAACTAATATAAAATAGTATTGAATATCAAATATAATTAAAATATATGTAGTCACAGGATGTAAAGTACAGGATAGAGAATATAATAAATGGTATTGTAATACCTATCTATTGTGCCAGATGGGTAGTAGACTTGTTGGGGTTGTCACTTTGTGAGGGCTGTAAATTTCGAATCATTATGTTGTTTCTCTACACTTGAAACTAATAAGAAAAAAAAGAAAAATCAAACAAAATTAGCTAGTAGAGGGAATACTGGGGAGAGGAAGTGGAAATTACTGATTTCAACAGTAATATAATAAAGAATCAGAGAATGCTGATCAAAGAAATAGAGGTCTTAAAGTATATTATATTCTTATAAAAACAAACCACTAGACAAAGAAGTAAAATCTTTCATATTATTGGCAAAAAAAAAAAAAAACATAGACCACATAGTGAACAATAGAAATTAAAGCATCAATAAAAACCAAAAGATTGTATGTCAACCGTAATTAAAAAAATATTTTTCAATACAATTTTTTAAATTTAGAAAGTAAAAATAACAAAGCATATCATTAATTATGACAAAAATAAGATCTGTCAAAAAATTTATCCTACAAATATATACATATATGTGTGAATAATGCATGTACAAAGATGTCTACTACAGAGTTGTTGGTAATATCAAAAGACTGGAAACAATTTAAAGTCTATTAATAGCAACTGATTGAATAAATTATAACACATCCATAAAATGGAATGTTACATAGCAGTCAAAAAGAATGAAGCAGCTTCAAAATCATATTGTTAGTTTTAAAAATACAGTAAAGAGTACACAATAATTTGTATGTAGAATCATATGCACATATAACATATGAGTCTGTGAATGTGTGCAAGGTCTGACAAGTAAGTTTGCGAACTTTCCACTGAGTGCTTACATGGTGGAAAGTTCACAAACTTAATCGTCCTACCTTTTTGTATGTATGGGTGTAGGCATACGCTATCTCTGGAAGGACAAAGAAATTGGTAAAAACAGGTATCACCAGAGAGGGAAATTAGGTCTGTGGGGAATGAAGGCAAGAAAAGTCATTTTTCACCATGGGTATGAATTTTTCACCATTTTCCTGAATTGTGTGCATATTTTATCTAGTCAAAACCATATAAATTAAGTAATTTTAAAAATGCTAAAACAACCTTCCTTACCAATTGGTTGACCTTCTTATGCAAGTGCCAGTTTGCCATGGGTTGGGAAAGAAAGGCGGGTTTACTCAGAATAATTCACTGCCTAGAACGACTCTGAGTGTCCAGTTTGCTTCTGTGTCCCATTGAGGTAAGGTTTCAGTTTGCCTTGGAGCCACTTACAGCTTGACTTAGAAGGGACCTGAACACAGAGATCACTATCTGAAATAGACATGGTCCACACCAGCAGCCTAATGCCTGCTTCAAGAGAAGGCTAGAGAACGCCCACCATTTGTGGCCTGCCAATCACACACAAAGAAACTGAATTAAATCATATGGAAGTCACATTTCAGTTAGACACAGTTATGGTATGCCCAGGGACATGCCAGCCCAGCCTGCAAGGCTATTATTAAATGCTCTTCAGTTTTTCACTTTTCTGCCTGAATGTCCACTCCCACTACAAATGCACTCATCGGAAGGGAAAAACATTTGTGAGTTTTTGTCAGCTTCCTACTAACAGATTATAATCTCTAGACCTAGACCTGAGGGACAATTTACACAAGACTATTCACACAATATGCTATTCCACAATTGGCTATTTCAAGGCATGAAAAAAAGAATCACAACCGTCTAGGGAGAAAAAAAGAATTATTAGGGCAGCTTCCCTCTGGAGAATTGAATTTGATCCTTTAAGGCCAGCAATTCAATCTTTTAAAAGGCAGATCTCTGTTCTAATCAATCAGGCTTTCACTTCCAATGTCAAAAACCTCTCGCAGGCACTCAAGAAATCAGAAACTAGAGCCTTGAACATGAAAAGTCAATATAGTATTTTCTAGTACCAAGTTGACTTGGTCCTACAAATCTACCCAGATTTTGTCAGCTGGAAATCTGATGTTCCAATATATCAGGGAGTGCCACCCCCATTTATCAGCACCAATCTGTCACAGTAAATGGAAAAGATGTGATTTGCATCCAGGATTTAAGGAGTCATTTCTGAAAAATTTGAGAAGAACAAAAGATAAGCAATAGCCTCCAGTGTTTTTTTATTGGATTATATTGTTTTGTGATGATTGTGTCCAAGATCGACTGACTGGATATTCTAGGCCATAGGGGTTCTGAGTCTAGTCACTGAGGATTGCAAATGGCTTTGCAGACGTTGTTGGCCAATAAAAGAGTCAGAAACCATGGACATGATCCCAGTCCTCCATCTTCTTCATTAGCTAAGCTTTGTGTAAAGTGATAGGAAGAGTCATAAAATCTAGGTGACTCACACACAATGTAATTTACAGTACAGGATATTTTTTAGGAATGTTTTCCCAAGGTGCCACATTGGAAATTTTCTCAGGGAACATTCAAATTTCCATAAGATTAGAAAAATAATGTTTTATGTAAACATATTCCAAGAGCTGACTGTCAATATAATGTCATGATAGAGTTTGTATCCACTGGTATGTGGATAGTTAATGGATGTGAAGTCTCAAGACCTGGTTTCAGGTCGCAGCTCCCCCTTTACTACCACCATCACCACCACCACCACCACCACCACCACCACCAC
This sequence comes from Rhinolophus ferrumequinum, assembly GCF_004115265.2. Classification (NCBI taxonomy): domain Eukaryota; kingdom Metazoa; phylum Chordata; class Mammalia; order Chiroptera; family Rhinolophidae; genus Rhinolophus; species Rhinolophus ferrumequinum. The sequence goes on along the minus strand of NC_046288.1, from coordinate 4,085,218 downwards.
CATCACCACCACCACCACCACCATCACCACCACCACCACCACCACCACTACCACCATCACCACCACCACCATCACCACCACCACCACAGTATGAGGCACGTAAGAGTTGGCAGCTATTTGACTGTCTAAGTCAAGCAAAACGGGGATCAGAATAGCTGGTTTGCCTTGCCTTAGACCTGCTGGGAGGACAGAAGGAAACAAAGTTTGTGATTATGCTTTGCATGCTACAGAAGTGATGTCATTACTCTTTTGGCACTTCTCATGATAATAATTCTGGCTCTTTGTGAGTACCCTGCATCTGGTATGCTATATGGCAAGTTTCTAATCGGATGAGGTATGACTGACATATAAAAAGTTGTACATATTTGAAGTATCCAATGTATCGATGAGTTTGGTGATAGGTATACACCCATGAAACCATCACTACAATCTATGCCATAAAAATATCCATCACGTCCAAAATTGTCTCCTGATCTATCATCTATCTGTCTATTTATCTATCTAGTAATAAGAGGACTTGACATAAGATGCAACCTCTTAGCTAAATTTAAGTGCATAATACAACATCATTAACTATAGGCTCTATGCTGTACTGTAGATCTCTAGGACTATTTATTTTGTATAAATGAAATTTTGAGTCTAATTCTTGTATAAAATTTCCTGCCACTGTTATCACGAAACTTTTTTATAGCGTGGTTGGAAACTAATCTTCTTTATATGTTAACAGTATTATCCTTTTAAAAAGTTAACAATATTGCATTTCATGACACCTTTAGATAAGTTCTGGTCATTTCATTAGACATGCAATTATAAGTCACTTGTTACAATTGCATATTTACACTTTCTTTAAACAATCTAAGCCTCTTTTTACTGCTTTTTGTTCAATTAATACACATAACTATTCTAAATTAGTAGAATTGCTTAACAATCTTGTTAGCGTTTATGTTCCTGATAGTTAACAGGACAAATTTCAGCAATGCCATACCTCTGAACTGTCTGACTGTACATAGATGTGACATTTTCATTTTGCTCCTGCAGATTGAACCAGCCTCAGGGCCTGAGCCAGTCCCAGGAGAACCAGCGCCTCCGTGGAGAGCTCCACAGCATATGTCTGTGCGAATGAACAAGGCCAAAGTCACCCCGTTGCTGTGCTGGGGAGTCATTCCAAGACACACACAGAATGGAAAATGAATCCATCCTGTGGCCAGAGTTGGAACTACCTAGAAATCCTCCCTGACTCCCTAACTACTCTGGTGAAGATAGCTGGGTAGGTGGGTAGGTGTTTTTAGTTGCTCAGCTCGCAGTGTGAGCCTGGGGGCCCCAGGATACCTTTCAGCAGGTGACAAAGTGCAGGAGACAGTCAAATTCACAGCTGTTTAAAGGTTTAAACTAGCCAGATCAGTCATTTACTCTGAGGGCTATGCAGAAGAATGGTATATCTGCCCGAGCACTCCTTTGTGGTTTTCAAACAGGACAAATGGGTGTGGGCTGAAAATGTGGCATAATCACCCAGAAAAACTGAAATTACCAAGCAGGAGGCATAACCACACGCCCTGATTATGATCTGTTGCTTGACTGCTTGCTACAATATAAGCCCATGTCAGTTATCTAAGAAAATAAAGTTATTTGTCTGAAAATAAAGAAGCGTTGAGGGCAGCCCTTTATGTATCAGTAATAGTCTGACGGCAGCAGGGTGTGTGAAGAGGAGCACCAGACAAGGAGGAGCGCCCAGAGCTCGTGCCCTGGCACTGTCACAGACAAAAGCAAGTCTTGCAAATGCTCTGGGCCTCCGCCTCCTCATTCATCAAATGAGAATACCAATACCAGTTGCATCTTCCTTGCAGAATTGTGCTGCGAATAAAGAAAACCAAGCAACAAGTCTCTATGAGCTCTCAGTGCTCCCACAAGTGCACTGTGGAGCTAGGGGAGCTAGAAAAGCTGTAAGACATAGTATCTGGCCTAGAGTATTTCACAATTGATTTTGGAGGAGGTGGGACTAAAGCCTGTGAAATAATAGTAATCCGTTGGTTAGTATTTGCACAAGTACTCAGTTATAGAATATAACCTATAATTCCTCTAAGACTTCACAGGAAAGGGAGGGTGTCCACAGGCCAACAGCTGGGCTAGATCCTAAAAGCTGAAGAGGATTTGGCTGGCTGGGCAAAAGAGGGAAGGACATGCATTCCTCATGAGAGGAATTGCATCAGTGAAGGCTGGTAGGGAGCAATGAGCAGGGTTACTCAAGGGCAATGAAGTGACTGGCAAATAGTTCAAGAAGAGTAGGGAATAAAACTGTATAGGTAAAACGACACCAGATTATAGCAACAGTGAAACTAGATGGGAGAGGTTTTAAAGAAAAAAGAGAAAGGGGATTCCAGGGGCTTTTCAAGCAACAGTGACCCTGTGTTTAAGGATGATTTTTAGTCTATAAATAGTATGTAGGCTGGTCAGAGCTAAGAAGATGGAACGTAATATGGAAAAGCATAGGTTTCCCACTGTTAATAATGGTAATTCAAAAAAATGGAGAAAAAACAGAGGAGGGAAAAAACAGGAACACAAGAGAGGAAAAAACTGAAAAGGGGATAGAGATGTGTTAAAAGTTCCTTCAAGGTTTTGAGCCTGGGTGACTACCGGAATGTCTGCACTGTCTAAAGGATAGTATACACTGATACTATTCTGTTTGTTTTGTTTTATTGGGGGGGTCATTTCAAATCATTGCTCCACAGAATATTCTGAATGCAATTGATTCATTACGACCACATTTCCTCACCACACACAGCTATTCATTGCATGGTTCTGGTAGTGTGGTTTTCTTGATTCTTCCTATCTTGATTTAATATGGACTTCTGCTCTCCAGTTTTGTAATAAAAGGTCAGCACTGTGTCCTTTTTATGATTTTTGTGAATCTCTGAAGCTTAAACTAAAATTGTTTGTAGAGCCATCAATCCTTACTTTAAGCAGCACACTATTTTTACCAATTTTAGTTAACGCATCTTACTGGCAAGACGCAAGTCCAACTCAGTACAGTAGATGGCAGGCAATAACTACTTTCTCTCCTACACAAAAAAAAAAAAAAAAAAGAAAGAAAAAGAAAAAAATGAAGGGATTAAGTACAAATTAGCAGTTACAGAATAGTACTTTACATCACCGGGATGTAAAGTACAGCTTAGGAAATATAGTCAATAATATTGTAAGAACTATGTATGGTGTCAGATGGGTACTGAACTTGTTGGGGTGATCACATCATAAGGTATATAAATGTTTAATCACTATATTGTACACTTGAAAGTAATATAATATTGTATGTCATCTGCAATTTAAAAACAAAAGTAAATTAAAAAACAATTTTAAAAAAGCCACAGTACTGAAAACCTAAGTACTCTAGCTCACACATTTTTGTTTGTCTTCTAACCTCATATAAGAAAACACGAACACCTAACAACTATCTGCATGCCACTGAAAAACTGAGGGAAGGATTTCAGACTATTGAGACCTGAGTATACATACTTTGCTTGTGGGTTTTTTTGTTTTTCGGGTTTTTTCCAAGAATTTTTTGTTTGCTTGACTTTGTTTTGTTTTACCCAGGAAGAAAATGGTGGAAGGAACAAATAATGAAAGTAATGATGAAATGAAAAGTGGTAATGATGACATTATGAAGACAGCCTTAATTATAATTCATTTATTTATTCATTCATTCATTCATTCATTCATTCATTCATCTTGCAGGGCAGGGTTGGGGGATTTCAGGTGGGAAGAGCACATAGATGGAAGATATGATCCAGATGAATAGCAATGAGATTGTTCCCAAAAGCCATACAGCGTCATCACCAAAAAGCCTTTGCCACACTTTCAGAATTGTCCTGGTACCTCAGGGCAGAGAAATGTTACCAAAAGTTACATTAAGGAAACATCTAGTTTATCCTTCTGCTTCTGGATAGCACTGTACTTTTAAATCAACTAGGTGGGAAGAAGCTGACAGTGGACTTGAAACCTGACTCTAATATTGAATGCTTTGAAAAGTGGAGTAAAAACAGTTTTACTCAATATCTTTTTAGTGTTCTCTACCGTGGGTAGCCCCCTACGCTGTGTAATAGCTATCACATCTACCCCAGAGGAATTGGAAACCTACTGAAGCTTGTGAGACTTGTGCATATTTTTTTACATTCTAACAGGATTCAATGTCCACCTACATATTTTCTAACTATATCTAGAAAGTAAAATAAATATTTTATTTGAATGTGTTGGGTGAAAATGCTGTTTCTAATTCCCTTGGTGAAGTCTACTATTTTTACATATCTGATTTGAAGATACGTTTTTTTGATAACAAAAAGAAAAAGAAAAAAGAACAAGGAAGAGACAGCTATTTAAAACTAACGAGATACTATTCAAAAGACCTTATTTCTGCACATTTCCTTTAACTCTCTTGTCATTCTGAATAATCTGGGCTTTTTCACGACCAACTTTACTAGGAAACAACTTCTAGCTTATTTTGAGTTATGTTTCCACACGATAGGACTTATGCTTTCTGTCCCCCTCCCTTGAACTTCCTCTTTGCTGCACCCTATATACTTGAAGTGGACTGAGTATTCTATGAAGCCAGGCGGTGTCTGGACCTATTAAAGGAACCCTAATAAGCCACAAAGAGTGGTGAAAGGCACGCTGCGCTGGCACCGCCCTGGAAACCAGGTGCTGGTGCCAGGACCGCAAATGGTCAGCCGTAGGAGGAGGCACGCTGCACACTGCTCGGTGAAACCCACCGCTTCAAGCCGGCAGTGATGAGTAAAATCTCTCTATAATGACATTCCTGCTTTCATAATTGACTCTCACTTTAACTAGCAGAGAAACTACCTTGGCCAACAGTATTCTGAAGTTTTGTTCGTGTGATTTCACTTTCCAGTTTTCCTAGGAAAGCAAGAGGCTGAGCTGTGTGAGCATTATTACCATATATAGAGAGAAAACTGCCTAGTGAGAAAAAAAGAACCCAAGAGAAGCCTGAGTCAGTGGCCTTTGGTAGGAGTGACTGTTGGGAGTATCAGGACGAAATCTGCCCTTCGGCAGACATTATTACAATCTTGTTAAGTCTGTAGATGATTCAAAAGACAGATCCGAAAAGGGAAGTGCTGCAAATGCCATCACACTCACAGAACTCTGTCTGGAGGTTGCTGAACTGCTATCATATTTTATATGAAAGCAGTTGAAATCTGTGAAAGACAGATTTTCTCAACCTTGATTTTTAAAAAATGATTTTATTACCTTTATTTCCACATTTGCTTATTTTTTTATTTAAAACAAAAAATATATTCTAAATAGAAACAGTCCAGCTTATGATCTAGGACAAAATCTGTGATTTTGAAGCACTACTGTAGATTTAAAAATAATGTAAATGTGGCTATAAAGCAACCTTGCTGACAAGTCAACATAATGATTATGTATGCATATATAGTAATTGCTTTGATGTTTGTGATGTAATGGCTACTGGCTGACTAAAAAACAGAACGATCAAGAATTTTGACCAAAATGGTTTCAAGGACTTTTGGATGAATGTTTTGGAAAAGAATAGAAAAATTTACATCTATTACTGACTCTGATTTTTGCCAGCATGTGCATAGTTCATACTACCTCACTTTTCCACTCATGAAATGGCGGTAGCATCTGTCTCTACTTAGTTTTTAGTACTTCATTAAACTTTTCTGTGATTGTGCCCATAAAGCTTCTCAAACCTCTGGGAAGTAATAAATGCTCATTTTTTAAACTTATATGTAGTTACATTGACTATCAAGTGATAATATGTAGTTTTACATATATATCGCTATATTGGTTATCAGATGACGATAAATAATAAATCTGTAACATGGTTAACTTAAACTACCAAATAACCAGAATGAGCCCATGGGCTTATTATTCTTGGGGCCCATAAAAATAGCAAAAAAGTATTATCTATTCTGTGCAAATCAGCTAGAAAAATACCTCTGTAACGTTGCTAAGACTAAACAAACAAGGTAATGTACGATTACCCAGTGAGCATTTCCTTGCATAAAATACATAGGGGAAAAAAACAACACATTTTTTCCTCCAAAATATACTTTTCCACTAAATAGACTATCTTTAGTTTTTTAGCAGAAGTCAACATTCTCATTGTGGAAAATTTAACAATATAGAAATGCAAACAGAAAAATGTGAATACCACTTAATAGTCCCCACATTCCCCAGACACCAGAGAGAAAATACCCTGCGAGATCTCTTTCTAAGGATAAACACACACTCACACACACACACACACACACACACATCCATATAATCATAACATAAATAATGTTCTGCAATTAATTTTGTATAACTTCACAGATTAATATGTATAGAACTACCACATTCTTTTTATTGGGTGCAGCCACTGAATACACCGCAATTTATTTAACCTATCTCCTCTTGATAAAGTCTTAGGATTCCCCCCAGTGATGTTTTCCTGTTACAGAAAATGTTGCAGTGAACATCTTTGAATGTTTGCACACTTATAGCCCAGCATTCTTCCAAAGGTAGATTATGTAACAGGAATTTCTGAGTCAAAGTCTTTATACTTTTTAAATGTTGTTATAGTTTCAATTGCTCTCCCTGCCCTCAAAAGCCCTTAATGGACCACCTACTACATTGTACAAGTGTCCATTTTCTGTTGGTGTTGATTGTGCTGCTGAAACCATTCTTGTTAAGGCGTATTTGAAGTTTTAACAGTTTGACCATTATGTTATTATGATCAAAGATCCCTCCCCAAATGTATCTTCTGATCCAGCCAATCAGACTCCTTTCTCATGGGTTTTGCAAAGTAGGCAAATGGGAAACAGTTTCCACTTTACTATTAGTTACAAATATACCTAAATACAGAGCTCTGAAAAAGCTCTATCCAGAATGTGGGTTAGACAGGAGGTACAGGAGGTGCCTTCCACTCACCTCAGGCCCAAATCTGAAGGTGGGATTCTTGCTTGCTATCCTACTGTCCCAAAGCAATGATGAGCATGCTTAATAGTGCATTCAGAAAGAAAGAGTTGGCAGGGCTTCCTCAGGCTGAGTCAGTTTACCCACCAGATGCGGGGGGTGAAAAAAAAAAAAAAAGATGGATGAGATGAAGCCAACCATGAGTTCACCTCTTTTAACATCCACTGCTTCTGTCTGTCAAGTACATTTGGCATAGGTAATTCTTCTGGAGGGGGAAGCTAGGAAGGGCATGGTTAAAAGCAGTTCAGTGTGAGGGAACTTTGCAGAACTTCCCCCCTCCCCTACCTACTGTTTCCTCCTCTCTTGATTTATCCTCCATTAAACCAGTTTTCATATTTTTTTTTCTTTACTGACTAAGCAGTTCCACATATTTTCTTTTAAATTCTACTAGTGGCCATTATTATATTTTAACAAAAAAATGTGAGCCTACCTTTGTCTATCAGACTCTAACATCAAATTATAGCTATGTTCGCTCCTCTCTACACCATTGGAACCTTCTGCAAGCTTTTACTTTTCCCTCTCTTTCTTCGTTTTTCCTTTCCCAGGTTTCACTGAATAATCTGCCCAATTTTCCAGATGCTTTAATAATTATTTTCTTACAATATGACTTCTTTTTCAAGATTACTTTTAGTTGCATCACACTTCATTTATCAAAATGTATTTATATTTAACTCTGAGTTTTATTGAATTTCTTACTACTTACTATCTTTTCTTATATATTGTGTCTTTTCCTTGCTTCTGATCTTTACTCTGATTGGGTTATTTAACTAAAGTATTTTCACAAATAATCATCCAAAAAGTGTACATCGCTGGTGTACCATTACATTCTGCACATCTAGGATTCTGAGTTATAATCTTTTTTCTTATTAACTTGTAACTCTGGTAAAATCTGATACCCTTCACAGTTCTTGATATAAGAAATCGGCTTTTGAAAAATACTGCCATCTTTAGTTGGTGAACATTTTCAACCTGCAGACACAATCTTTTCTCCAGCTCTGAAGAATTATCTTCTGTTATTTTACTGATGGTTCATTCTCTATTGTTTTTTTTTTCTTGCATTTAGAACTGATTTTTTTCAGATTAGACTTACAAATCTGTTCTCCAAGATACTTATCTTTTCTCATTCTCTCTCTCTCTCTCTCTCTCTCTCTCTCTCTCTCTCTCTCTCTCTCTCTCTCTCCCTATACCATTGAGCCTTTAAAATCATCTATTATATTATTCACTGTCATGATTTAGATTTTTATTTTGTCAATTATGGTTTAATTTTTTTCAAGGAATTGTTTCTTGTTTTCAGTGTTTCTTTTTCACAAAAGCCTGGGTATTTTTATTTCGTGTTGTTGTTTTTAATTGATGCAGTATCCTCTCAAGTCTCATTGTGAATATGAATTAGAATGTTTCTTCCAAATTCTGTCCTGGTTCTTGTTTCATAGTTGTCCATTTGTTCTAAATGGTCGGCTTGGTGCTCTCCTTTTGACCAGATGATTCTACGTACTTGCATGTAGTTGGTGATTTGTTGCTATTGTCTAGCTTGTTTAGTATTGTTAGCTGTAGTGAGTCTCTATAGTACTTGTATAGCTCTGCTTCTGGGAAGGAAATGGTCTGAGAGTTGACAAGTAGGAGTGACTGAGCCTTTTGTTAGATGTGTTGGTGGTAAGAGCTCAGAGCAGGTGGTTCCCATTTCAGGTGCACTGGAGAAAATTTTCTGGCATGCCGATTCCTCCTGATCAAGGCAGGAAGCAATGAGTTCAAGGAGAAAACAAGGATTGGATCTACTCTTCTGGCCAGTTAGAGAGATTTAGGTGAGTGAGAGGACTCCCTCAAACAACACTTGTGACCATGGAGTCGAAAGGCTTTCCCTAGCAGAGGTGAGTGAGACCACATGGTCTTCATTGTAACCTGACTCTCCCCTGTATGACCTCTGTATTAGTTTTCTATTGCTGCATAACAACTGTGTTTCCCCGAAAATAAGACCTAGCTGGACCATCAGCCCTAATGAGTCTTTTGGAGCAAAAATTAATGTAAGATCCAATATTATTTTAATATAATATAAGACAGGTCTTATTTTAATATAAGACTGGGTATAATATTATGTAATATAATATAATACTGGTCTTAGATTAATATTTGTTCCAAAAGACGCATTAGAGCTGATGGTCTGGCTAGGTCTTATTTTCGGAAAAACACGGAAATTACCACAAACGTAATGGCTTGAAATAACACGTTTATTACAGTTTCCATGCATCAGGAGTCCAAGCACGGCTTAATTGGATCCTCACGGCTTAATTGGTCCGCTCAGGCCTCACAGGCCACAGTCACTACGTCGGCCTGGCTGCATTTCTCATATAGGGCTCTGGGTCCTCTTCTAAGCTCATTCAAGTTGTTGGCAAAATTCTGTTCCTTGCAGCCATATGACCGAGGTCCCTGTTTTCTTGCTGGGAGCCACTCAGTTCCTAAGGCCCCTTGCAGTCTCTTGTCACACAGCAGTTCACAATAGAACTATTTGATTTTTTTTCCAGGCCAGTGGATGCACATTTCTCTGACTTCCAGTTTCCTCCAGTCTGCTGCAAGGGTATCTTACAAAACATAAGACACTCTTATGTTTTATGCGATCAGGGGAGTGACTATCCCAGTATCTCCACATACTCATCTGCACTTCTTTTCTTTTTTCTATAAGCACTCCCTTGGATTTCAGTGTCCCTCAAAGAATGATTCTACTGGTTTACCCATTCTAAATGGGTGTGATCTAACTAGTTTTTAATTGGGTGGGAAGCTAAAGAAAAAAGGGAACAAATTTTCATGCATTAGTGGTAATAATGTAAATGTGCTGTGAAAAACAGTGGTTCCTCATAAAATTAAATTGAATTACCATATGATTCAACAACTCCACTTCTGGATACATACCCAGAGGGACTGAAAGAAAGCACAAACAGGTTATTTGTACACTTATGTTCATATCAGTATTCACAATAGCCAAAAGGTGGAAATAGTCCATTGATGGATGAATGGATAAACAAAATGTGGTAAATACATATAATAGCATACAGTGAAATATAAAAAAGAATGAAATTCTGACACATACTACAACATGGATGAATCTTGAAGACAATATGTTAAGTGAAATAAGCTAGATATAAGATGACAAATATTGTATCATTCCACTTGTATGAGGAATGTCATAGAAACCAAAAGTAGAATGGTGATTTCCAGGGGTTGGGGGAAAGGGAATGGGGAATTATTGTTTGATGGGTCCAATGTTTCACTTTGGAGAGAAGAAAAACTTCTAGTGATGGATAGTTGTGATGGTTGCACAAATGTGTATGTACCTAATACCACTGAACTGTATATTTACCAATAGTTAAAATGGTAAATTTTGTTATGCATATTTTGCCACAATAAAAAAAAATGTATTCATGAAAGGAAAGAACACTGGGCATGGAAACCTGACTTCCAGAGCCAGATCTGGCTGTATTTGTGCATGACACTTATCTTTGGGGACTTTGTATCCTCCTTTCCAGAGCCTTTCATTCATTCAACCAATGTTTAATGTTTATTAAGCACATACAAGTGTTTGGTACTCTAACACTATGGATAGCTTAGAACTATTGAATGTGGGTCAGATGCAGGATAAATTTTATTAAAATTATCAATAAATGAGATTAATCAAAATTGTTTTTCTATTGAAACAATATAATTGTTTGCTATCCTCACTGCAGATATTTCATATTCAGATATAGACTTGATTCTTAAAACAGAGTGTCACAAAATAAGAAAACTAGAATAAAAATGATCTAGTATAGTAAATTATTTAACAAAGTAAATTTTTTCAATAAAATTCTACAGGGATCACTAATATAACAAAATTAAACATTAAAATGGATACATAGCTTTCTTGGACAGTCTAAATTTTCATTATTGGGCCAAAAACATGACATCCATTGAGGAAGACTTAAACATATTCAAGGACCTCTGACTTCTGAGGTTCACCTGAGCTTTTACGAATCCCCAGAGCACAGCTTGAAAATCCATATCTAGTTCTACCCCTCATTCTACAGATTGAAGTGATCTCCCAAAACACATATAATGTTTTTTCATTATGACTTTCAAATAGTTCTAGGTTACAACTGAAAATTGAAATAGTTTGTTCTTTTATTCACAATGTTTTAAATCTGTAAAGCAATTCAGAATTGAAAAAGTCTACCGGTCTACAAGGGCAGTTGGATCAATGTGGTACAGTACAAGAGTATGCACTTGGAGGCCAAAAATTTAGATTCTGGTTTAAGTTCTGCTGGATTTAGGAAGTAGGTAACCTCCCTAATCTCTATGTTGTGTTATGTCTGATGGTGAGAATCATAATGCCCAACACACTAGTTTCCAAGATTACCATGTACATGTGAGTTAAGCTTATGTTTTTGAGGATGTTTTTGTCATGATATAAGAGAATGATTATAGCTATTATCAAAACTGAGTTCTTTTAAGTTTAAATAAGATTGTGTGTACATTTAAAGCCATACATTGATAAATAGTAAAATTTTATGTTAGCCCAGATATTTTTAATTTATAGAAATAAAATGTTATCAACCTCAAAATTATTAGTGATGTACAATTTGTGTACAAGTTTTAAATTCCACATCTGTCATTGGGCAGGAATTTCTAGAGATTTAAAATAGTGGATACTCTAATATTTCATCAGTTAATTTCCACTCCACAGTAAGGAAAATATAGTTTTGATCCCTCAAATTTATGACCCTCCATCAGTCACAGTTCAGATTGCAGTAACTCTTTTCTTAATCAAACTTACATTTGAAGTGCAAGGTTTTAAAACATTACATTTATTTTTCTATTGAAATAGCTTTATTAACTTAAAATATTTAAGCTACAGGCCTTGATAAGGTTATTCTTCTTCTGAAATGAACAGAAGCACAAAACAGGTAACAATAATTCCTATCTCAGGCAATCATCACAACCACTACAACAGAATGCATCATTTAAAAAAAAAATCTGAAATTCTCTTGCTCTGTCATAGGTTTTAAAAAAAAAAAATGGCGCTTTTGATTAGCAGTTTAAAAGAGTTCAGTGATCTAAAGAAAGGATTGGCAAACCAAGGCCTGCACACCAAATCTGGCCTACTTCCTGTTTTTGAAAATTAAATTTTATTGGAACACATCCATGCTCATCTGTTTACATATTGTCCAAGGCTGCTTTTGCACTATGAAAAACCACAGTTGAATGGTTACTACAGAGACCATATGGTTTGCAAAGCCAAAAATATTTCCCATTAGATCCTTTAAAGAAAAGAATTGCCCACTCCTGATCTAGGGACTAACTAGAGAAAAAAAGAAAATAGATGCTCCCCTTTCTTACAGTCATTGTATAATCAGAAGGTTCTAAAATATAACTATTCTGCCCTGAGTTGGAAAACAGACATTCGGCTTAATGCTAATTAAAGCCCTGCACTGAAAGGTCAGCCTGTGGCCAGTCTTCTTTACTGTTGGAGGACAGGAAGTGTGAGTGAAGTTCCTCTGTCTGTGGGAGCAAAGACAACTAGCTGTGTCAAGATTGCTTCAGCAATATGACTTTTTTTTAAGGACAAACAACAATAATATTCATGATATATAAGCAGCAAACAACAAAATGGTGCAGATCCTTTTCACAAAATTTTGGATGTGTGTTTGGGCCAACTTTACCTTAGTTACACTTTTACTTTGAGAAGCTGCTCCAGGTTTGGAGATTACAGGAGGCGTGCAGCAGCATCATAGAGGCAAATTTCCTCTTTGCAGTCTTGCTCCCTCTTTGCAGCCTTGGGATACCTTTTGTAAAAGAAATGTTGTAACTCCTCCTGTACAGGCTGCCAAGCCTCTATTCCTTCCTAACCACATAAGGCTATCCATTCCTGTTTTTTCTTCAGCACTTTGGGTTGGGTTTCGATCACTTCCAATCACGACAGTTCTTTCTCTGAATGGTCTCCTCAGCATCCAGGAAGCTCAATGGTGACGGCTGCTGCATGGCGGTGTTTAATGTCAGGACTGCATCAGAATCGCAGCTCCAATATTGTTGATTGTATGAGATTTGGAGCTTCAAGTTCCTACCTCTATAAAGTGGAGACAACAATACTTGCTTTCAAGATCATTGCAGTGATGAAAAGAGATTACATAGTTGAAAAGCACAAGACAGAGAGAAGACAATAAATACGACAAAAGTGTTCCTCCAGTGATTCTCAACCCAATCAGGAACAGTGAATTAAGAGATCCTGACCCTTACCTCTTCCAACTCATCCTACGTATCCTCATTCTTCTAGAATTAATTCAACTGTTTCTCTTTTGGGAAGCTTTCCCTGCACACCCACCACTTTTACTAAGTTTAATTAGATGCCAGTTCTCACTGATCATACAACCCCCTAAGATTGGCACTTAAACCATTTATAGAAATTAAGCCAGTTTTTAAGAATAACTTTCCACTTTATGCATAATAGCATACATGTTCATTATTTAAAAATTCAAAAATATAGAAAAGTACAAAGATGACTATAATAAATGCACAAACCAACCCTATTCTCATTCCTACAACCCAGAAATAATAAGTAGGAGAGCATTCTCTCTCTCTCTTAACCTTCATGTATTAGTAGGCCTTTAGTTGCCAATAAGAGAAAATCTGGACTCAATATATTCATTTGGCTTAAACAATAAGAAATAACTGGCTCACATAGAGATAAAGTGACTTCTTAAGCAGGACAATTCAACACAGTCTCTAGTTATAGCAACAAGGAACTGGGACTGAGATAAATGTAATGTTCCTTAAGTGCTATTACGAAGACAAAATGAAAATCGGTCAACTACGTATATCAAAATAATTAAAATAAGTGAGTAAATTCAGCAAAGTAGCCATATGGGGAATTGATTACGGTAGGTGGGCGTTTGGTGGACTGACTTTTGGTCACTGATCTACAGCCAAGCACTCCAAGGTTGACTGATCAGCTGATTAGCAGTGCCAGACATTAAGGGTCTTTCCATCTTCCTGCATTCTCCTGAATGTCAGTTCAGCCGCAGGTCTGGCAGCATGGTGGCTGCCACCTGCCGATATCACCTGCAGACTCTCCAGCATTTAATAGAAGCAGGAACTTAGTTACCTGCATCTCATTTCAAGATGGAGGGAAACTTTTGCAGAAGTCTCCCTGCCTCCAAAGCATCTCATTGGCCTGAAATAAGCTACATACCTACCCATGCCTCATCTATCTCTGGCAAGATGATTTCATGGTGACCACTGATTTGTTTGTTCCTAAGGGCAGGGCTGGCCCCTGCCTTCCCTGAAGCACACAGCTATGCAGGGTAGAACAACACCTCAAGAAAATTGTGTTGTCAGGAAAGAGAAAGGAAATGGGATGGATAGAAAGACTTTAGGAAATGGGTGTGGGTGAAAAATCAATAGTTTCTGCTATCATATCTTTTTGATTTAACATGCATAAACTTTCCCATGACAATACATATTTTTTGAAAACATGATTTTAACTAAAAATCTAATGGCATGAATGCATCATAGTTTATTTAATGAGTTCCCTATTGTCAGACATGTAGGGCAATTCCATTTTTCACTATTATCAATGACTCAGTGTTTTATCTAAAACTGTCAAATTAATGGTCATAAACCCAATGCCTGGAACAATGATCTTTCTCTTACTGAAATAAGTATTATCATTGACAGTTATAGAGGTTGTTACATCTGCTTACATGTCATCAATGAATCAGTAAATGATTGTTCAAGAAATGCTGGATTTGTTATATATATATGTGTGTGTGTGTATATATATATGTAATACATGTATATATATGTAATATATGTAATATATATATATATGGAGAGAGAGAGATTTTTTAACCTTCCTTGACCAGCTCCTTCCTTGCCTCACTTTTTCCCCCAGCTAGAAGAGCTCTTGGCCAACTCATTTCAACAGATATTGACTGATAATTTTTTCCAAGCCCCGTAAGATGAGTAAGACCCAATCTCTGCCTCTTTGAGCTTATCATTTAGTAACGTCTTTCCTGAGTTAACTCTCAGAAGAAAGACATTGAGATTATCAGAACTGTCTGATTCGTAAATTTGTTTAATATTTCTTGAGCATCTGTTACGTGCTAGGCCCTGTTCTAGGACCCAAGATGCAATGCCCTCATTAAACTTAGTAATCTTCTTAAGTACTGAGAAAGAAGTCAAAGAGGATCTTTCAAAATTGTTCCTTCGTTCTTTTGTTTCCAGGCCCTTTGTCACTTAGAACGGAAGCATCTGGCTCCCCTGATTTTTTCTGAATATTTTTGAGGGAATAAATTCATGTGTACTTTCTCACCTTTGGCCTTACCAGTGATGTCATAGGTAATGTGGTTATTTCAACAGAGGACTTAGTCAGAAAATAAAACTTGACAAACTTTATTTCCTGATACAGTTTGTAGCTCAAAACAAGGCAGGAAGTGCTGCTCACAATGAGCTTTGCTGGCTGTGTCTGTGAATGAAATGGTCGCAAATTCCGCTGACCCAGCGGCTGTTCTCTTTGGGGACCTCGGATCTTCCCAGTGGTGAGGCCACAGAGCACTGAGCTGTGTCTTGGGATTTCTATTCAGTCTGGATTTTTTTCAGGGTAGAATTTCATCCTTACAAATGGGAATTTAAATGTAAACAGTTTTGCTGTTTCCCAGGTGAACTTGGTGAAAAAAAATTAAAAAGATATAAACATTTCATGTTTACCAAAATAAAATTGTAGGAAAGAAACTTTCTACCTTTTTGTAGTCTGTCTAATTCTATACAGTATTCCTTTTTTGGCTCAAAGGGACTTGATTAGAAAATAGATCATGATTTATAGAATTTTAGAGTTTGAAGGGACATTCAAAATCATGTATTTTGATGATGGGCAAACCTGGCTGCCCATGCAAATGACAATGGGGAGTTTCTAACAATATAAATTCCCAGGCCCCATCCAGACCGACTGAGTCAGATTCTCAGGGCATCTGGTGCCAGTGCCAGAAACACTGGTCCAAACTTCTCATTTCACAGATGAGGAAATTAGGAGCCACAAACTTGTCCAGACTCATACAGTCAGATTACGGAAATAATACATTTTGTTTCCTCAAACATAAACTTCTTTCTTTAGTTTATTAGCCAAAAAAAGTCAGTGAAGCCAGAGGAGAGGCACTGCTAGAGTCTTTGTAAGGAGATAAGGAGAAGTCAGAAAATGAATAGCAGAGCGGGGAGTTCTGCAGAGTTGCCCAAGGAAGCCATCAGCAGAGCAGAGCGCAAGGGGTTATCTGAAAAGCAACACTGAGTCCTGTTCCAGGAACAAGGCCCTGTCCCAGGCCCTTACTCCTCCCTCCTGCACCCCCTGCAGGAGCTCACCACACTAGGGAGTCATGATGCAGCAGCAGGATCTGACAAATCAGTCTAGTGCCAAGAGAGTCTGACTCATGGCGATGTAACAATGACTCAGGCTGGATACTGCCCCACACAGAGCTCAGAGCCTAGCACTCGCTGAAGGTGGTAACAGAGACGCAGCTTCAAGTAAACCCTAAGGCCTGGTGGACAAGCTTCACACAAGGAGACACACCTACAGGGGAGGCTCACCCAGGCCAGTAGCCAGGAACTGCATTTTCTACTTACTGAAGAAAAATACAGAAAGTATTTGAATCCTTCCCCCACTATGGTCAGCCTCCAGCGTGAAACAGCTTTTTTAGAAAGATACCTAGCAAAGGTTAATTTTTTTTTCACAAGCCTGGCTCTAGTATGAAATCTTCTCTTCTTATTTCAATCCCCCAAATTCTGAAGTTTGAGTTCTTGAATCTTCTAAGAATAACAGCAAATTGTCCTTGGATTGCAAAGGTTAATTTTTTTAATGAGCCTGGCTCTAGTATGAAATCTTCTTATTTCAATCCCCCAAATTCTGAAGTTTGAGTTCTTGAATCTTCTAAGAATAATAGTAAATTGTCCTTGGATTGCTGGTTTGTTTCTTTCTGGACTCATCATATCTATTATCATATTGGGAAATAGAAGACGATTGTGCTAAAGAGCAAGGGCTTTGAAGTTAAAATACAGTGCAAATCTTGGTTCTGACACTTATCTGATGTGCAACCTGGACTAATCATTAAATGTCTTAAGCCTGTATTTCTGAGCTGTTTATGGTGAAGGATCAATTTTTTTCTATTCTTTCTTTCCTTCCTTCCTTCCTTCCTTCCTTCCTTCTTTCCTTCCTCCCTCCCTCTCTCCCTTCCTTTCTTGTTATTTCCAGTCTATTGTGGACCAATACTTTTGCAAAATACAATAGAAAAACCTGATGTCAAAATGCCAAATTGCTATAGACATTTCTGAATGCTCTAATTTCTGTTCTAATTTCATCAAGGACTATTAACCATTTGGCTTTTGTTCCATAATTTATAAATTTGGGACTCTAATACTTATTTCATGTGATGGTTGTGAAAAATCAAATGAAAAAATGTAGATAAAGTGCTTTTATGTACCTAGCTTATCGTGAGCACTGAAGAATTCGGAGCACCTTAGGAGCTCGTACTCCTGGCCTGTGCCAGAGACAGGACTAGAGAGACAATAGAAAGAGCTCGAAAAAGTAAACATCTCAAGTATTCATAGTGGTGTCCCATGTGAGTTCTTTTTCTCCTTAGCTCTTTGGGTAGCTGAATTGCTCTTTGGGAGAGCTATCCCAGAACTCCCGTGTTTTCAGATGTTTTTAAAGGGGTAAGTGACTAGCCTGAGCTAAGCGCTGAGTCATGCCAAAGGCCTGTACATTCTGAACTCAGTCTGCCGTTCTCTTTTGCTCAATATAAGCATAACCCTAGAACATCACTAAAAATAAGCAGTATGGACATCAATTTGCCTGTCCAAAAGAAGTGAGTGCATTATGACAAGGGTTTCAGTCGTGTCTCAGAAAGTCAAATACTTCTCCCTAAAATGCCCAGTTAAATTAAACTGAGAAAACATTGTTAAAGTAACATGTTTAATAACTGTGTAATTACTCCATTGGTGTTGTCATCCATTTGGCATGGTAGGAATGGGATGAACAGAGGTCCCAACAGGACTGAGGGAGGTGCTGGTGCTGCCTTGTCATGCTACCCATCCCGGCAATTCATATAATATAGAGTATGAAGAAGATCAGAAGGTGCAGCTGAATCACAATGACAGTTATAAACAACCTTCAGGCAACATTCAAAGGTTCAGTGAGTATCTAAGTTTTTAAACCCTGATGCTAACATGAAACAGGATGGGGTCTCCTTCCTCGGGATATTTAACTGAACCTGACACAAGCTGAAATCGAAACACCAAAACCTATAAAAAGGAAGATGTCGAATATCTCCAAGATTCGCCTGATGACTCTAGCCCTGAGTAATGGCCTCAAAATTATGAAAAGTGGACTCATGGAAACAGCAGTTGAGGCATGCTTAAATATCAGAGTAAAAGTAGGTTCTTAGACTCCAGATTTATATAAAATTTAAGTTTATATCAAACTATATCCAAATATAAATATTAAATGTTATTTAATATAATATTTGTTATATTAATAAATATTTAAGACTTTCCATAGATTATTTATATCAGAAAAGAAATCCTAATGTAAATATTATTCTACCTTTCAGCTGTGACATGAAAAGTTACAATACTGAAAAACACCTGAAAGATAATATCTGTCAAATAAGACGCACCATAAAAATCCTCCATATGAAATCTCAACTGGAAGTAAACTGATGAAGAAAAATGATGTGAAAGTCAAATAAAAAGTCAAAACTAGTCAAGTCAGTATGAAGAAAAACCAGTACATTGATACTTTTTGTAGTCTAAAACAATGAAAATATCATAAAATTGATCACTTTCTACGAGCTGAGTTAGCATTGTCGAAGGGTCTCAATCAATGTCAAGTTCATTATCAGAGAACAATACAGTAGTGGGTTCTTGATGGCTGGGTTTTGTTTCCAAATACTTCTCAAAAGAGAAAACAAGGATGGATGAATCAGAGGCAGCAAAAGCCTGGTAACAGTTAACTCTGGTGGTGAGAATATGAAAATCCACTGTACTCCTCTTCTCTATTTTAAATATGCTTGGAATTTTAAACAATAAACTAAATGTAAAGCATTTTAACATTAGGCAGTTAATATTCTCACTATTTTTAAAGTGATTCTTGAAATGAAAACTCAATTTATTCATATTTACTTCTCTTTTTCCCCTCAAAAGATAGATTATACCATTTCTCTACACTATATCAAGAGGAATGTGATGTAATGATTTCAAGTTTACAGTACATACATCGGAAACTACATTTTTAAAGCTACTTTACAAAAGCTCTAATATTATTGGGAAATTTGGCTAATTACTAAGCAAGTTTATGTACTCTGAGAAATTCTACTGAGATGTAAAGGTATATACTTCATAATGACATAGGTGACTGGCAAAATGTATTTTTTGTAGAAAAAATCAGACTATCTGATCAATTCTTTTGGATTAAATACATTTCATGCATCCATGTATAAAAAGATGCAAAGAAGAAATTAAAAGCCAGGATCCTAAAAGTCCTTTCTGATTTTAAAATTCAGGGACAGTCCTCTCCTGGGCCTGGGGAAAAAAAACCCTTAACACTTTTAATTAATTCTAGTGTCTCCACATAGAAATTATCAACATCTTAGAAATGTGCTAGATTCTGCCTTTTGGTTTTGTAAGTGTGTGTGTGTGTGTGTGTGTGTGTTTGCTTCTAACCTGAATCTGGCCTAGCACTCTCTTTTAGCCCCTAGGTAATGATAAGGCCTGTGGATAATTCTGAAGTCATGACCACAGATCTCAAGTGACTCTTTAAAAGCCCATTGTCTTTTCCTTGGTCCTTTCACAAAGAAATACCACCTTTCACCTTCCAGTTGTTTCCCTTCTGAGGCATCCTGTCTGTCTTTCCTGCCTCCCTTTTGCCTGTCGTTTTCATTTTGTCTTTGGATGGCTCTCATTCTTATTTCCTCCCTCCCCAGCCTCAGTGTAAGGACAATTACTCTGCCACTCGTATTTGGCTTTCAAATCTCCCAAGAGTCATAAACTGGGAAAAAGAAACGTTATCAGGACAGATTTCTATTTTTGAAAGAAAACATTATCAGAAGTTCCCTAAGGAGAAGAAAACTAGAATGATACTGAAGATTGCTCTTTCCAAGTGTAGAGACAATAATATCCAGAAAAGATTTTAAATAATTTTATCAAAAAACAAGAATTGCTGTGGATTAATAAGCTGAAAAAATTTGATATTGTATACCAATATTTACTAGGAAAACACTACTGATGATAACAGATTTTATAATTAAATTTGGAGTTGAATATTCTTTTAATTCTACACTGGCAATGTAGCAAGCTCAAAACCAAACTGCAAATCTACTTGTAAATAGAAGCAATATTGTCTTATTTTACAAATGACATTGTGATTACAGAAAAAAAAAGGGGGATTTATTTTCAATGGGTTACAGAAAGTACAAAATATAAGTGCAGATATTCAACCTGACACTGGTAACATCAAAATCTAATCAAAATGGAATGGCAACAAAAGCTGTTTCCTCCCCAATTATTTTTGCATAACATCCTGATTGACCAGCTGCTAGACTTTTAACATGCTTGACATAGCAGTCCTCTCATCCTGTTGAAAAAGTGGCCTCAGATATATGTAATTGTTTATGGCAATAATACCATTAAGTATTTCTTGTAAGCCTGAAAAAAAAAAAAAACATTTCTGCTTTGTCAGTCTAGCACTAGCAAAATATTTCTCTTGAATAGCCCAGGAAAAGAGCATCTATAGTTCTGAAATCAAAGTCTAGGGAGGAATGAGAAATCGTTTAGTGTGTTCCTCAGGCTTAAAGTTTCAATTAACTAAACAATTAAGTGGCAAATTAATATGTAGCCTCTTTGTAATGGTCTCCTGATTATTCCACAACTTCAGTGACTAATTCCGTCTTAATAATTCTTTTTCTTTAACCAGAATCCAAGGTCTGGGCATATACTAAGTTTGCTCCATTGTGAAACAGAAGAGCTGGCATCACCCTCGTCATCCCTGTAGTAAACTTGACCTTCATCAGATGTACTGAGATGTCTGAGATGATCTAATATTCCAGCAGCCCAGAAGCATTTAACTTTCATCAAGTCAAGTGTTTTCTGTGCACAGAAAGACACACAAAAGCACCAGCTATTCAACGATCCCTGGAGCTTTATCTCTCACTTGAGTAGTTTTACACTGGCTGGAGTTCTCCTGTTACTCGCTTCTGTACAGAATGACCCCACTCCCAACACACACACACACACACACACACACACACACACACACACACACACACCCCAACAATTGTATGTACGGGTATTTAATTTTTTGTAAATTTCCATTTTCTGTCTCAGAGACATCTTTTTTTGAGACCTCTTAATTCTCCTGCATCAAAAGTCAACATTTTTTTCCCTAAATGTGGGAGATTTTTCACATAAAAATAATGTGGTTTTTTTGGTCCTTTACTCAAGTTGCTGCTTTCAATGACAAAGACAGACGCTTCAGACTGTGGTGGGCTGTGGCTGGTGACTCAGTCCTGAGCACTCAACTGCAGGGACCCTAATCACACCTCAGCAAAGGTGTCAGTTACTTCAGTTTCTACTCTGGTTGTTCAAAACTAGTGAAAACTCTACGTGTTGAATTGCGAACATCAGTCGGTGATGTCTGACATCTTTGGAGTCAAATTCTCCTCATAATTTTTGGCAGCTCTAAGCAGCAAAAACTATTGGACCTCCCTGATTTCATGTATTCCCCTCTTATTTTTGTCTCTCTCTCCTATATTTTGCTTCTTGACTATATTCCAGTGCAATCCCTTTAAAGACCTGCTCCTCACATGCCAATTTTCGTGAGTAGGGTGTGGGACCCCAGGTGTACCATGGCATATTAAACATTTTTCAGAGTGCCAAAGTGAAAATGGTTGAGTGGCCCTACTTTACATAATAGCCCAGTGGACCTTGAAGTCTATTATCAGTAACCAGCCCTCACTTCTCTCCATTCAATAATTCCACTTGCTCTGTTTTTTCTCTTAGTTTTTAGTTTTCTGTCCTATAATCTTCTCCGTGGCTCCTCTCTGAACTTTTACCAAGTTAAACAAGCCCCATTGATTTAAAGCAATTGGTGCTATATGTAGAATTCTTACAAGGATCTAACCAGCCCATTCATGTAATTACACGACAGTGAATGAAAATAAAGACCTCTTGAGTTTTAAGGGTGCTGAGCCCAGGGTATTTGCCACTGCAACTGGTGATTATAATTACATCCTTATAAAATACAGTTTTTTTAAGGAAAAAAAAAGAGGGAGCAATTACGTAGTGTATAAACTATGAGGTGTGTTCACAATGTAACTAGAAAGTTGTCTTCTAAAAATATTGAATTTCCTTCTTTAAATAGCGGTTCTGAGTCAACCAGAGAGACTGGAATCACAGTGCACACATTTGTGGTATTATTCCAAGATGTTTTAAAGGAAGTAAAACATCTACCAACACTAATATTTTCACATATATATAGTATTTCATTTAATTTTTGTATTACATATATTGTCTCATTTACATTATTGTCCATAAGAACCCCAAGAAGGAGGTCATCAGTATCTTCATTTTTTTTTTAATTAAAATTGATTGGCAATGGTTGGTAAAATTACATAGGTTTCAGGTGTACAATTCTGTAATACATCATCTATATCTCACATTGTGTGTTCACCACCCAGAGTCAGTTCTCCTTCCATCACCATATATTTGACCCTGGTTACCCTTATCTACCACCCGCCTTCCCCAGGTAAAAAGCTCAGGCTCAGAGAGGAATTGTGAAAAATCGGAACGAGATTCCAGGTTTGTCTGAGTTCACAGTGCAAGATTTTATACTAAATCATGCTGTTTTGCAAAATACAGTGAGCAAGGAAAGAATTTTCTGCCCCACAAACAGCTCACTAGGGTGTTTTGGGGCCCTACTCAAACTATCAAAATGCATATTAATGCCCAGTTTCTATTTTATCTTTCCTTCCTCAGTTTAATATCACTTTAAAGAATGGGAAAGGGCGATGGAAATACAAGGAAAGGCAGAGAGAAAAGTGATACGTACCAAAGATATAAAGTGGAATTATTTTTTAAAATAATTTTTGAGATGAATAAATGGGATTTCTAGGAGGCTAGATTCAAATTAATGGTAACTTGTCTATGCAGTTTTAAAACTTAGGAATGTTCTTGAATATTATAGAAAGTTTTGGCTGCAATTTCTATGTGAAGAATCTCTAAGCATGCCATTTTCAGATTGACATTTGTCAATAACTACACTGTCATTGTCCACCTAGCTCTCAAATGTAGAGGCGAATGGTCTCCATCTTGAGTTCATGTAAATTATCTTACATTAATTTATTCATTCTGAGCTTTCCATTATTTTTTTTCCTGACTCACTTTTCAATGCACAAATATAATTTTGATGCTAATCCTGTTTTCCACAATGTTAGCTATCCACACAGATTACCTATAAATTAGCAAGTCTCCACAGTACTGCTTAGGACTAACTCACAAAACAACTTACATCTCTCTGGTTGACTCAGAACCACTTTTTAAGGAAGGAAATTCAACATTTTTAGAAGACAATTTTCTAGTTAAATTGTGAACACACCTCATAGTCTATACAACACATAATCTCTTTTTTCAAAACAGTGTATATTTATAAGGAGGCAATTATAACCACCAAATGTTATTTAATGTCCATAAGAGTATAACTGGTGCTGCACCGAGTTTGCTTTGTACTAAAAGTCAGTGTATTTGGGAGTATAAGTCTTTTCCCAAAAAACATCAGTGCTTGAAAAAGGAGATTTATTTTGAGGTAGATACTTATTTTCAGAAACAACCTCCAATTTTGTTCTGGTATTAAAGGTATTTGTTTTGAGGGGAAAAGATGAAATGATCTATTCATATTATTTTGTGGGGGTTTTTTTATTTTGTTTTTTCCCAGTTTTATTGAGAAATAATTGACATACATCACTGTATAAGCTTAAGGCATACATCATGATGGTTTGATTTACATATATTGTGAAATGAGCACCACCATAAGTTCAGCTAACATCCATCATCTCATATAGATACAATAAAAAAGAAAGATGAAAAGAGAAAAAGAAAAAAATTTTCCCTTGTGATGAGAATGCATAAGCCTTACTCTCTTGACTTTCCTATATATCATACAGCAGTGTTAGCTGTAGTCATCATGTTACACATTACATGCCTAGTGCTTATTTATTTTAAAACTGGAAGTTTGTACATTTTGATCACCTTCCTCCAATTCCCCCTTCCCCAACCCTCTGCCTTTAGTAACCACAAGTCTGTATCTTTCTCTATGACTTTTTATTGTGTGTGTGTGTGTTTTTTTAAGATTTCACATATAAGTGAGATGATACAGTATTTATCTTTCTCTGTCTGACTTATTTCACTTAGCATAATGCCTTCCAGGTCTACCCACGTTATCACAAATGGTAGGATTTCCTCATTTTTTATGGCTGAAATAAATATGCTATTGTATGTGTATATATACCACCTTTTTTTTTTTACTCTGTTGCTTGTGTTTTATGTGTCATATTTAAAAAAATCATTACTAAGACCCATGTCAATTATCTTAATTACTATGTTTTCTTATAGGAGTCTCAGGGTTTCAGATCTTATATTTGTCTTTAATCCATTTCAAGTTAATTTTTGTGGGTTGTGTAAGATGAGTCCAGTTTTATTCTTTTTACATGTGAATATCCAATTATGCCAGCAGTTTATCAAAAAGATTGCCTTTTCTCTGTTGAGTATTCTGGGTTCCTTTGTCAAATATTGGTTGACTGTATATTCTTGGGTTTATTTCTGGGCTCTGGATTCTGTTTCTTTGGTCTAGGTGTCTGTTTTTATGCCAGTACCACATTCTTTTATTGTATAGTATAGCTATAGTTTTATAGTATAGCTTGAAATTAGGACGTGTGATGACTTGTGTTTTGTTTTTTCCTTAGGATTTCATTGGCTATTCAGGGTATTTTGTGGTTCCATATAAATTTTAGGAGTGTTTTTTCTCTACTTCTGTAAAAAATGCCATTGTATTCTTGATAAGGATTGCATTGAATCTATAGATGGCTTTTGGTAGTGCGGACATTTCATCAAAATTAATTCTTCCAATCCATGAACATGGAATACCTTTTCATTTATTTGTGTCTTCTTCAATTTCTTTCAGTGTCTTGTGGTTTTCATCATACAGATCTTTCACCTCCTTAAATTTATTCCTAAGTATTTTATTATTTTTGATGTTATCGTAAAGGGAATCCTTTTTTTTTCCAGAAAATTCATTGTTAGTATACAGAAATACTAATTTTCGAATGTTAATTATGTATCTTACAACATTACTGAATTCATTGTTTAGATCTAACAGTTTTTCGGTTGAGTCTTTAGGATTTTCTATATAAAATCACGTCATCTATAGAGATAACTTAACTTCTTTCTTTTCAATTCTGATACTATTTATTTCCTTTTCTTGCCTGATTGCTCTAGCTAGAATTTTGGGGTATACTGTTGAATAGGAGTGGTGAGAGTCGGCATTCTTTTCTTGTTCTTTATCTTAGAAGAAAAGTTTTCAACCTTTCACCATTGAGTATGACATTAACTGTGGGCTTGTCACATATGGTCTTTATTATGCCGAGATGTGTGCCTTCTATGACTAATTTGTTAAGTTTCTTTTATCATGAATGAATTTTCTGCATATATTGAGATGATCATATGATCCTTTTCTTTTATTCTATTACTGTGATGTATCACATTGACTGATTTGTGTATTTGAACCATCCTTTCATCCCAGGGATAAATCCCACTTGATCATAGTGAATGATCATTTTAATGTGTGCTGAATTTGGTTTGCCACCTCCAATAGTGACCAAAGAGGATTTTCTTTGTTTCTTTTTTAAACATTATTGTTTTTACATTTTTACCCATTTGTGCTTTTTCATTCTTAGAAAGAATGATGTCATAAATTTTTATAAATTCAGTGTATTTGAATCAATTGCAATCATTTTTCCTCTTTGACGCTCAAATTTTCCCATATTGGACAGTTGGAAGAGTTTTTCAAGCTGAATCCTGTGTCTTTTTGATATGACTCAATTAATCCTTGATAGTTTCCTTGGTTTTTGGCACATGTACATGCATGCACACACACATACACACACACATAATCTCAATATATCTTATATGTTTCCTATTTCAGGTTCGGAATTAATCATTTTCCAAGCACCTAATAGATGAGGAATTTCCAGTAGGACACAAGAGGTCTAAGGTTGAACACTAGGGGAGTTATTGCTGTTAGGTTACCATTGTTTCTAAGTCTTTTCATTGTATAGAAGGAAGAATACATTTTCTTTTAAATCATGGTAAAATAAACATAACAAAAAATTTACCATCTTAGCCATTTTTAAGTGTCCAGATTAGCAGTATTCAGTACATTTACATTGTTGTACAACCAATCTCCCGAACACTCTTTGTAATGCAAAACTGAAACTATACGCCCATTTGTTATTACAAGTCCGCATTTTCACAGCCCCCTAGCTCCTGGGAAACACACCTCTACTTTCTGTCACTATGAATTTAACTATTCTAGGTACCTCATATAAGTGGAATCATTTGTCATTTTTGTGACTGGCTTATTTCAGTTAGCAAAATGTCCTCAGGTTCATCCATGTTGTATGTAACACATGTGAGAATTTTCTTCCTTTCTAAGACTGAATATATTCCCACTGCGTATGCATGTGTGTGTGTATGTGTGTGTGTGTGTGTGTGTGTGTGTGTATATATATATATATAAAACATTTTGTGTATCCATTCATCCGTCAATGGACACTTGGATTGCTTCCACCATTTGGTTATGAATAATGCTGCTATGAGCATTATATGAACAAATATCTTTTAGAGACTCTGCTTTCAATTCTTTTAGGTCTATAATCAGAAGTAGAATTACTGGATTATATGGTAATTCTAGCATGAATTTTTTGAGGGACCATCATAGTTTTTCTATGCAAATGGCTGTACTATTTTACATTCCTACCAACAGTCACAAGTATCCAGTTTTTCTACATCCTCTCCAATACTTGTGGGTATCCCACTGTGAGTTTGATTTGCATTTCCCTAATAACTAGTGATATTGAGCATCTTTTCATATGCTTGTCGACCATTTATATATATATCTTATTGGAGAAATGTCTATTCAAATCTTTGCCCATTTTTTAAAATTTGTTTTTTGTTGTTGAGTTGTTGAAGTTCTTTGTATAGTGTGGCTATTACCCCCTTATCAGATATACGATTTGCAAATATTTTCCCCAATCCGTAGGTTGGTTTTTCATTCTGTTGGCTGTGTCCTTTGGTGTACAGAAGTTTATATTTTTGATATGGTCCAATTTGCTTATTTTTACTTTTGTTGTTTGTGCTTTTGTTGTCATATCCTTAAAACCATTGCAAATCCAATGTCATAAAAAATTTCCCCTATGTTTCTGTCTAAGAGTTTTATAGTTTGGGGTCTTATGTTTAGTTCCTTGACCCATATTGAGTCAATTTTTTTATGTTATAAGGAAGGATTCAACTTCATTCTTTTGCTTATGGATATCCAGTTTTCCCGATACTATTTGTTGAAGAAACTATTCTTTCACTATTGAATAGTCTTGGCATTTTTGTCAAAAATCCTTTGACCATATATGTAAGGATTTATGGGCTCTCTATTCTATTCCATTGCTCTATTTGTCTGTCGTTATGCTAGTAATACACTATTTTTATGACCACAACTTTGTAATAAGTTTTAAAGGCAGGAAGTGTGAGACCTCTAATTTTAGTCTTCTTTTTTCAAGATTGTTTTTTCTAGTCCATGTCCCTTGAGATTCAATATGATTTTTGGATGAAGTTTCCTATCTCTGCAAAAAAAAAAAAAAGCCATTGGGTTTTGATATGGATTGTATTGAATCTGTAGTTCATTGCAGGTAACTACAGTTACCAATTTTGGGTAACGTTAACATCTTAACAATATAAGTTTTCCAATATAAAGTCTTCCAGTTTATGAAGTTGTGATGGTTTTCCATTTATTTGTGTCTTTTTAAATTTCTTTGGGCAATATTTTGTAGTTTTCAGTGTACAATTCTTTCACCTCCTTAAGTTTATATCTAAATATTTTATTCTTCATGATGCGATTATAAATGGAATTGATTTCTTAATTTCCTTTTTGGATTGTTCATTATTAGTGTGTATAAACACAACAAATTTTTGTCTATTGATTTTAGTATCCTACCAATAGCTTAATTTGTTTATTGGTCCTAACATTTCTTTTTTTTGTGTGTGTGTGTGTGTGTGTGTGTGTGTGTGTGAAATCTTTAGGGTTTTTTAAAAATAAGATTGTGTCCTCTACAAACAGACATGATTTTACTACTTCCTTTCTAATTTGGATGCCTTTGATTTCTTTATCTTGATTAATTGCTCTGTCTAGTACTTCCAGTACTCCATTGAACAGAAGTGGTGAAAATGGGCATCCTTGTTTTATTTGTGATCTTAGAAGAAAAGTTTTCAGTCTTTCACCATTGAGTATGATGTTAGCTGTGGGATTTTTGTACATAGCTTTTATTATCTTGAAGTAGTTTTCTTCTATCCCTAATTTATTGAGTGTTTTTATCATGAGTTAAATGGAATATTTTTAAGAGCAAAATTAAGAATAAAAGCTACACTAAACAATTGCTTTCTAAGATCTTATTTTAATGTTACTTTGTAATCTTCACAAGATTTTGAAATAACCATCATACCTGCTGTTAAATATAAGGCCTGAAAATTAAGTATGGAAACTCATCCTAGAAAAAGTGCTACATACCTCATTGCTGAATATCACTACAGTCACCTTCGAAGTACTCCCCTTGGGAAGCTATGCACTGATGCCTGTGCCTAGTCCACCCTTCAAAGCAATTTTGGAATGGCCATCAGAGTTGTCATTGTATTA
This sequence comes from Rhinolophus ferrumequinum, assembly GCF_004115265.2. NCBI lineage: Eukaryota > Metazoa > Chordata > Mammalia > Chiroptera > Rhinolophidae > Rhinolophus > Rhinolophus ferrumequinum. The sequence goes on along the minus strand of NC_046288.1, from coordinate 4,056,219 downwards.
TCCTTGATGTCTTGAATGTCATCAAAATGTCTTCCTTTCAATATTTCCCTTATCTTTGCATAAAGAAAGAAATCATTGGGGGCCAGATCAAGTGAGTAGGGAGGGTGTTCCAATACAGTTATTTGTTTACTGGCTAAAAACTCCCTCACAGACAGTGCCGTGTGAGCTGGTGCATTGTGATGTAAGAGCCATGAATTATTGGCAAAATATTCAGGTAGTTTTCACCTAACTTTTTCACTTCGCCTTTTCAGCACTTCCAAATAGTAAACTTGGTTAACTGTTTGTTCAGTTGGTACAGATTCATAATGAATAATCCCTCAGACATCAAAAAAGGTTAGCAACATCATTGCAACAATTTTGCAAACTTGTCAGACCTCGTAAGTAATAAGTACTTATTAATTCATTCAATAACTATTTCTCTGCTCTTTACCTGTGCCAGGAACTTCTGGGAGCTGGGCTAGGCAAACAAAGCAGCTGCTCCCAGGGAGTTTGCATTTTTGTGGAGGAAGATAGAAAGTAATCATAGAAAAAATAAACAGAAAAAATCAGATAGTGACTAGTGCCATGCAGAGAATTAAAATATGGCAATGTGATACAGACTGTCTGGGGAGGGAGGACATTCTAAATTTGGGGATAGGGAAGACCTTCTAAAGAGGTGATAGTTTAGCTGAGATCTGATTGAGAAGAAGGAAATAGATATGTGAAGAGCATTTCAGGCAGAGGAAACGACAAGGACAAAACGTCCAAGATAGGAACATGCTTGATAAAGTTATGGAACAGAAAGGAGGTCAATGTGGCTAAAGTATAGTGGGTAAAGGGAACATGGTTTAAGATGATGTCAAAGAAGAGGGGTGGTGATTTTATTTTAAATGTAAAGTGAAGCAATATAATTGTATATGTAAAGCGTTGCTAGACATACAAACACAAATGATATGGTCACTACTCTTAAGAAACATAGACTCTTATAAGGTCTCTAAGAAAATTAAGTAACAGACCAACTTTGGAATGATTTGACTGAACAATCATAGCATGCCTGTATGCTTGTTCACATTGATATATAACAATGATAATCTCATTTCATCCTTTCCTTTTACAAATACATATATACATACAATACATACAGAGGGTGCTAAAAAATGTATACACATATAAAAAAAAGGAAAATACTGTATTAAAATTATGCTGATGGTAACCACTTTGAGCACCTCTTATAATTGCAGAAGTCAAACGTGACTTGTATTCATCTTTTGTTATCAGTATATTTGAGTATTACAATTTTGAGATCATTTTTTCCTTTCTTGTGTATACTTTTTTTGGATCTATATATATATATATATATATATATATATATATATATATATATATATATATTTGAAAATGCTGGTATTGGAGAACATGACTTATATCTGCAAAACAATTGACTTTTCATTCTTGAATATCAGAATTACAGACTGCCTGCCTAGTCACAGTGGAGATGGAACAGGACTCACATGTCTCTGTAAAATTAGACAAGGGATCAGAGGCAGTAAAATGCAGTAAATAAACATCTGGACTCTGGATCCAGACTGTATGGGTTCCAGTCTTGGTCCTATACTGTACTAGTTTTTCAATGTAACCTCTCTTGTCTCAGTTTTCTTACCTATAAAATGTGGGTCACTAATACTACTTCATATAAGAGATTACACCATAATGTGTTCTGCAATTTTGTCATTACACACACACTATATCAAGTATCTTTCCATATCAATACATTCAGGTCTAATTCATTCTTTTTTAAGAAGCTGTTTATTCTAGTCCATTGACATATTAGTTTATTTAATCAATTTTGCCTTTTCCTGAATATCATCTAGTTGGAATCGTGAAGATGATTCATAAAAAGGATGTAACGTTTTTAGACTGGCATCTTTCACTTTGTAATATGCATGTAAGTTTCTTCCATGTCCTTTCATGGCTTGATGGCTCCTTTCTTTTTAGCACTGAATAATATTCCGTTGTCTGGTTGTATAGCAGTTTATTTATCCATTCACCTAGTGAAGGATATCTTAGAAGCTTCTATGTTTTGGCAATTGTGAATATAGCTACCATAAACATAAACATAAAATCTGTGTGCGGGATTTTGTGTGGATATGTTTTCAATTCCTTTGGGTGGATTCCAAGGAGAGTAACTGCTAGGTGTCACAGGGTAAGAATATGTTTAGTTTTGTAAGAAACAGCCAAACTGTTTTCCAAAGTGACTGGACCATTTTGCATTCCCACAAAGAATTAATGAGAACCTCTGTTGCTCCACATCCTCACCATCATTTGGTATTGTCAGTGTTCTGGATTGTGGTCACTCTAAAAGGTGTGTAATGCTATCTCATTGTTGCTTTAATTTGAAATTCCCTAATGACATATGACGTGGAGCATCTTTTCATATGCTTATTTGCCCTCTGTATGTCTCCTTTGGTGTGATATCTGTTAAGGTCTTTGGATCATTTTTATACCAGTTTGTTTGTTTCCTTATTAAGTTTTAAGAATTCTTTGTATATTTTGGATAACAGTCCTTTATCAGCTATGTAGTTTGCAAATATTTTGTTTCTACTGGTAAATTTTAATTGAAGTGTTTCATTTTCATAGCCAATGTTCTGACTCTAAGAGAAAAACAATTTAGTTGACATTTTAGGTATGTGACACCCTTTAGCAGTTCTAAATAGGGAATTCTTGTGATCATAGAGTAAAAAGCCTATGACATCAACCTACAACAATGCAGAAATCCTAAAGTAGAAGGGCCACGGGTCTGGTTGTTCTGAGTGCTATACGGAAAATATTCTTAGGAAATATAATTAAAATTTATTCAGAAAATTGTTCTCAATCTAATTAAAAACTTACAACAGTTTTTAACCTACATGATTTTCAGATGTAATTTGAAGTCACTTATGTCCTAGTATGTAAGTTGGAAATTTGAAATAAAAAATTCTAGTTTCTCTTTGAAATTTATTTTACCTTGAAAAGTAAACACAAACATCACACTCTTTAGTTGTGTGGTTTGATCACAGATTATACTTCTTCTGTTCTACCTCCTACAGATTGAAAAATCTTATTATAACAACACATTTGGTAGTTTATCTGATATTCAAAAAAATTGTTTTGGATAAAATTAATCAATATACAACTTAAAATTCCGGGGCAACAACAAAAATTTTTTTTAGGCTCCTGGTCTGTAGAGAGACTATATCTGTGCTTAAAGTAGTTATTCTTAATGTTTTAGGGTAAAGATCCCATTAAAACAATATCCGCAAAAAAACGCAAATCTGTATGTAAAATGAAATTTAATGTCTAGAATTTTAGAGTGTTCATGGACTTGTGGTTTCCCACACATAGGCACACAGCAGGAATTCTATCTTAGATGATATGTTGTGGTGATTAATTTGGAAAGAGGAAAAGGTGCTTTTACTTACCAAACATACTTTTAAAATAACCTAGTCTTCCCACTCCTTAATGAATCTGGCCTAAAATCAAGCTGCTCCTAATTCAAATTTTTTCAAGATACTCAAAAGTAGTTAAATGAGGTAAAAAAAAAAAAGCAAAAAAAAAAACACATGTTGTTTTATAGTCACTAGTTATAACCCGTTGGTAGCACCATCATTTCCTGTACTGAGTTACCCTGGTTCCTAAAAATAACTCCACTACTATTCAACTGCTTATATTTGGCATATTCTTCATTCTTATTTGGGAAGGCACATTCCCTTCTCCAGCTGAAGAAACTCAGTGACTGAAAAGAGCTGCCTAAAAACACTGTTCCCTCTGGGCTCTTAAAAATGTTCAGCATCTGAATGTTGGCAGGGTGTGCTCACACCCAGCAGAGGCAATACTCCACCAACTGAGAGGAGAAAAAGGGGCCGCTGTATATGGAGAACAGGAAGCAGAACCAGTGGAAGCAGTCTTACTCTTATCTGACCCATATTCAATGGCATAATCCAGCGGCTACTATCTAGAAAAGGGAAAGATTTAATGACTAGCCTAAGCTATAAGGGACACATATAAAGCAGGACAGACTATTCTGACATTTTCCACCTTACTTTTAAAAAGCAAAGAAATAAAGCACTAACTAAAGTCTCTGGACAGGGTAGTCAAATTAACTGACACATACCATAGATACACAGTTGGGTGTTGTCTTGTGTAAAACCATGCATTTTTCCTCTGGTAATTCATAACAGGATATTGATGAGTGTTCACTAAATCGAAGTCTCCAAACCAAAAACTTAAAAGTTGCAAAATAAATAAACTTCCAGTTTCTCTGCATTATGATTATTTGCATGTTATTTATATACATGGAGACAGAGGAAGGAGGAACTCAAGGGATTGTGTCACTGTATCACCCCTTCTTGTTCTTCAAAATGTCAATAATTTCCAGGGCTGCTTTTTTTTTTTTTCTTTTTAAACCAAGGCACACAGATTCACATTTTAATAGAGATTTTAGTTCCTTACAAAAAGGGGGTTATTTATGATTCAGAAGCACTTCCATATCACTATGATAGGACATTATCAGAGACTTCTATTCCTTTTATCCTCATCCACCTATATTTTTCTCTTTCTTTTCTTTTTTTTATGTTTAAAGAAGTTAGGTTCTAAGTAGCTAGAGGTGGCACTTGAGAAAAACATATCTGGTCACTCTGTAGAAACAGTTCTTAGAAAAGTAGTTGAAAACTCATCTAGCCACTATCAATCAGTTTACTCTGGAAGCTTTCACATACATTGACAATGTCATTTAAAACCAAGTCTTACTAATCAGATAGGCTACTTTTCAAGGAATTTCCCCAATTAAATCTCTTAGTAGGGAATTTTCATCTCATAGGAACTGCCTAATTCAGCACACTCATTCCCACACAATCTTTTTCCTTATCAAATGTTAGAATTGGTCTTCACCTATAAACCTGGAACCTGATTTGAAATGTGTCCTTATGCATCCCCTTTGAATTTATAAAATTACTCTTCTCATTTCTCATTGTCTGGTGGCTCTTATTTATAGGGTGACCATATAACCTATTATCAATATCAGGATGTACTTTTGAGAATAAAAAGAGGTGCTATTAATAATTATGCTTGGACAACGGACAAACTGGGACTATCTTGGGCATAGTGGGACACAACGTCACCCTGCTTATTTAAAAATGATCTGGTATGGATTGTGCTAGAATGTGCCAGTCAATGGCCAACACCTAGAAACATTTGGCCTTAGGTATACACTTCTCACAATGCAGGTGTTCATCCTTTGTTCTTGCCCTCTGACGATTACTGCACTTGAAAACTGATTTATAAACCACCGTGTACTAAAATATTTGCCCATACAAGTTTATACTATTTAGGGTTGTTTCCACTCTCAAAGACTGAAAAGCCTCCAATTTATCATGAGATGATTTGTGGCTAACTGGACAGGATAATACTTGAAAGGCTAAGTATCAAGAGTGCTCAATCTACAAGAGAAAGACAGCTATCCACTCCTAAAGCCTACACTGACTCACTCTCATTTCAAATCCTGTATCCTACCATCATGAGATTAATACAACCTACTAGATCGAAAAATCAGTAAGTAAAATGTGACCCCACTGTCTGAAAGAGATCATCAGGTTTCTCGAGAAGGCTTTTGCCACTTTTGTACCTAAATATTAGTAGTTCCTTTCATTTATGTAAACCTACCCTTTAATTAGAAATAGGGATTAAATACTGATTGAAATGAACCTGAGCATCCAATAAAGTCTTTGCTGGTGAGCAACTTTGAAATTTTACTTTGGAAAACAGTAGGTGAATAAAGATAGATTTTGAAGAGTACATAGCAGTATGGTGCCAAAACTAATGAAAAGGCCAAGGTTAATGATTTGACATGACTTATAAGATGGCAGAGGACAATTTATAATAATTGGGAGACAGTGTAAAGTATGATTTGTCTTAAATTCAAGGTACTAATAAATGTTCTAGTATGATATAATCTAGCAATGAGACTTGCACTAATCGTACTTACTAGGATTTCCTGTTTAGCCTGGTTAAGACTGACCAATCCTTGTTTGGAGTGTTCAGAAATTTCAGTTAGCTAACTGTTCATTAATAATTTAAAATCACAAGTAGAGTCGTACTCCTGACCAAACTGCTTTTCTTAGAGAACATGTTTCTTTAATATCTCTTTTCCTAAAAGGTCATGACTTCTGTACATAAATGCTACTCACACTTCAGTTTAGCCAAATGTTCTGGCCTGTTCCCAAGGGAGCAAAAGGACCCATTTATTCATTTATCAAACATTAGCTGAGCCCCTATTATGTGTCCTGGTACAGTGTTTGACATTGAGATTAAAAAGATGATTAAACTATCCCTAAATTAATTTAGAGTTAGAGTACAAATGTAAACTTCAAAATTTTTTAAATTTTTAAAAAATTTATGCTCATCACCGTTGCCATACAATACTAGTTTCATATGTACCAAACAACATAGTGATTAGATAACCAAGTGATCACCCCCATAAGTCTATTACACCACGTATAGTTATTACATTATTGACTATATTCCCTATGCTGTACTTTATATCCTGCGGCTATTTTGTTTTTCAATTATAGTTGATACCCAATATTATTTTACATTAGTTTCGGGTGTACAGCATAGTGAGTAGACATTTATATAATTTGTGATCTCCCCAGTAAGTCTAGTGCCCACCTGACACTATAGTTTTTACATCATTGACAATATTCCCCATCCTGTACTTTACATCCCTGTGACTATTTTGTAACTACCAATTTGTACTTCTTAATTCCTTCACATTTTTCACCCAGCCCCCAACCCCCCTCCCATATGGTAATCATCAGTTTGTTCTCTGTATCTATGAGACTGTTTTGTTCGTTTATTTTGTTCTTTAGATTCCACATATAAATGATGTCACGTGGTATTTGTCTTTCTCAGTCTGACTTCTTTCACTTAGCACAATATCCTCTAGATCCATCCATGTTGTTGATGTTCATAATGTTCTTGTGGCAAATATTGCCTCCTCACATCACATACAGTGAAGAAAATTCTGGGAAATATAATACAAATCAAGCATGGATCAATTACGCTTTAGCTTTTGAACTATAGTCTCCTATGCTGAGATCAGGCCAATTCTGATTAATTTTGAACAGTGATACAACCAATACTTTTAAAATCAAGAATGTTGAGATTTGGTGGTAACTTTACCACTGGGGATATTATAGCAACATCTTCTAGCCTCTTAAGTGTGGTCATCCCTGAAGTGGGAAAAGTCCAGTTCATTTCTTAGAAGTCTCCATAGATCAGGGGTGTCGAAACTTTTTTCAACGTTTTTTCACCAAGGGCCATATGCGGTAAAACACACAAACAGCTGGGCCACTCACTCGAGGTGAAGTACGTATTGCCTCACCTGGTTTATTTAAGTAAACTAAATATATTTTTGGAATTTGCTGCGGGCCAATGAACAATGGATTGGAGTGCAGCTGGCCCGTGGGCCGCAGTTTTGACACCCCTGCCATAGATTATCTGACCAATAGATTTGATTTTGCTAATGAGCAATGTGCAAATGTTCTAGAGGTGGGATTACTTTATTTTTTCTTAAGATTGGCAGCCGATGGGAATCCCAACTTCTAACCTCCCCCAAGTTAGCCACTACCTTTCTTTCAGTTCCACAAATCTCATAATTTGAGCTCTATACCCAACACGGTGCTACAGCTCACCAGGTGGAAACACACATTTTCAGCTTGCCAGTAGCATATTCTGAATTACTGGCTTTCAGTACGATGTTGGTTGGTACAGGTTTCACTCCTCTTATCAACATGTGCCCAGCCATTCTCATAATGAATGTTTCCCTTCTTTTTAAACCGTTCCTTCTCCAGGCCCCATCTCCACCTACTGAAAACAAAAACAAAAAGCGAGAATAGAAACTGTATTTTTAAAGATGAAACTTTTCCTTCTCATCCCTGTTCTCCACAAGTGGACAGCCAGATTAACAACAGCTTCTCCCCAACTCACCAGTTTTTCTCTAAAACTTTCCTCATTTCTGTCTTTCTTGGCACCCATCTCCTTCTCAAGTATTTTCTCATATACACAAGCCCAGCAAACTATCATTCCAGAAAAACAATATTGGCTTTAGCTGTCTTCCTTCCAAAAGGAAAACGTTTTGGGGCCCACAACCCTGCAGGGTGGGGGACTGTCTCCATCTGCCTGGGACTGAAGGGGCTCCGGGGACAGCCTTGGGTAAACTAGATGGTTGGTCAGACAGACATGTGACTTTGGGGAAGCAGACGCTAAGACCCGCGGAAGAGTCCAGGACCAGGTTCCCTACAGCCCATCCCGTCTCCTCTCATGGGAGGATAGTAAAGCTCGCCAGAGCATTGGTGCACACTCCAGTACCCCACCCCTTAGCAGAAAAGGAAACTGAGGCACCTCGCAGGCCTTGGCAGAGTCCCGGGCCCCTCCCTCCGCTCCCCCGCGGCCCTCCTCCCCCCCCACCGCCCTGGACCGCTCCCGCCCAGGCCAGCTCCTTTGTCTCGGGCCTGGAGCTTCCTGCCTCCTCCTCCGCCTCCACCCGCCTAAGCGCGGCTGACGCGGCCCGGGAGGAATGCGTTTCCGGAGGGAGAGGGCGGCTGAGGCAGCCTGAGGAGCCCGCTGGGCCGCGCCGAGGAGGCGGGGCCGTGGGGTCGTTTCCTGCGGGGAGGCGGCTCCGGGCCGCGAGTTCTCGCTTCCCGCCCCCAAGGGGGAGGAGCCGCCGCCACCAGCCGCGCCCGAGACCCCGGAGGCCGCGCCAGCCGGCGGGAGAGGCGGAGCGGGAGCCGCGGAGCAGTAGGCCCGAGCCGATCGCGTGGGGCCGGACGCCGCCCGGAGAAGGTAGGGACCTGGGGTGGGAGGTGCGGGCGTGCCTGTGCCGGCCTCGGGCTCCGGTGTGCGGCCGGACTTCAGGCTGCCAGCCGCGGCCTGGCCGAGACCTTTGTGCGGGACGGCGGGACCGGACCGGGTGGGCCGCTGGCGGTGATGGGGGGGCGGCGGCGGATTCCAGCACTGGGGCGCAGAGCCCACCCTGACGCCCCCTTTCCTGGTCCTCCACGCCGCACCTCCTCTTCCCCGGCGCGCGCGGCCCCAGGGCGCAGAGCCCGCCGCGCCGCGTTCCGAGGGGAGGGTCACCGGCCTGGGTGCTGTCACTTTGGGGCTAGAGGGTTGGTTGCGAAGGGCCAGGGCGCCACACCGGCCACTCAGACACTCACCATTCAGAACGACCCTCGCCTGACGCGTGGCCTGGGTGCTGCAGTTGAATGGGGGCTCCCAGGCCGATTCCACCCTCCGACTCCGAGCGTGCAGGTGAAGAAGCGAATGGCCTCAGGACTGGGCGTGTCAGGACTTTGACCGATCTTGACGGTGTCTCTTTGTCTCTGTTCTGTGGCTGGCTGCTTTTTCTTTGAGCGACATTCAACTTAGTGATTAGCCTCCATGGTAGGAAAATTGTTCATCCTTCCAACTTCCAGAAGTTGGGTGCCAGCTCTCAGCGCCTGTGGCGGGGCATGAGTGTGGGGTGGGCCCAACAAAAGTTGGCACCGCTAGAAGAAGAAGGCGCAGTGATGGCCTGTGGTATTTTTGTTTTGTTTTTTTTCACTGAATATTAATAAAAGCCGCACTGGAGTGTCGGGTCCCTCAGCGGTCAGTCACCGGAGTCTGCAGAGGCTGGAGGAAGGGCGCCCCTCCCTTCGTCTCCGTACGATTTAATTCCGGTCCTGTTCTGATACCGTTTTCTACGTGTCATTTCTCATGCTTCATAAAAACAACTTGTATTTTTAACAGTACCAGTATTTAATGCCCAAGTAATTTTTATTTTTATCGATTTTGGGCTTTTGAGTCAAAACCTAGCACTGGTTGGTGTGATAACTAGTACATTACACTCTTTCGGCTTCCATTTCCTCATCTCTAAAATGGGAACAAGAATACCTACACTAATAATAAAGGTACTAATTAATTATCATAATAACGACAGTGAGGACCATACTTAGCTCTGTGCACTTTGTGTGTATTTTCTCATTTACTCCTGGAACCGATCCAGTGAGGTAGGTGCTGTTTTATCCCCATTTTGCAAATGAAGAAACTGAGGCACAAGATGCATAAGTAATTTTCCTGTGGTCATCCTGCTAGTGAGTGGGGAAACTGGGGGGTCTAGCTGCAGAGCCCATGTGTGAATCACAGGTTTCCATCAATCAAGTATAGTTGTGAAAATCAAATGTAAAACACTTGGAGTATATGCTTAATAAAAGTTGACTCCTTTTTATCCCTTGTTGGTATATTAAAATATATATATTTTTTTATCTCAAAATATAATTGATAACATCATCGGTAAGGTTTATTTTGATCTGCATTGCACATAGATATTTAGATGTCTAGAATTACTGAGTTGTTATTTTTGGTTTTGATGGCACAGAAATCACAAATGCTAAATTAATTTTGATTAACCATCTTTCTTAAACTATATATAGCCTTTACAAGAGGTTGTACAATAGACCACTTTTAGGAATGATTAAGGAATTTTAGTTGGAAGTTACCTAGTCTACATTTGTGGACATTGAAGTCCAGAAGGGACAAGACTTACCTAAGAGGACCACTATAATCATATTCTTAAATAATTTTGGTTCTTTGATCTATATTAAATGAGTGACTGAAGATGATGAAGAGATAAATAGAAAACAAATTGGTATTTTGGTTACAGGCATTTGAGGAGAAAGCCATTTTACTTATCCTAAAATTCAGTATAAAATGAAATATGTTATTAGAATGCTAGTTTAAAAAACAGGGGATATGGTTAATACTTCTGTAAATAGAAAGCAAATAAAATCTAAATTAAGTCATCTGTGTTGACTTCACAGACCTAAAATGTGAAGGTTTTGTAATGTTGATGTTAAAGAATATTAAGTTCTGCATTGATTGTTTTCTAACCCCCCCTCAACATTCTGTACATGAGAGTCTAGAAACAATAATATTGAAAATCACTGGATTTAGTAATCTTAACAATCATGTGGCTTAACTTTCTGTTTACTGTAATCAAAATCTGCCCGAATATACTGTCACTGAATAAATATATAGTTCTGTATTGGGTCAATCAATTCCTAACTCCAGGAGCAACTCTGAGAACATCTAGTCACTTTATACAATGAAAATTACTCATATAGTTTAACATGGTGCTTGTTTTCATGGAATGCTTGCCACTTATTATCTTTATTATTTGGCTTCTTGCCAAATAAATTGTGGCTCACGACATGAGGGAATAGTATAATAATCTATCTGAAGAAACTTTTTCTTTAATATTATCTAACTGCACTGGTTTACTTTTAACTACGTTGCTAGAATAATGAGCTGAAACATCTACCTGCTAAAACTTTCAGGACTTTTGAGTTCTGAGAATTTATATTTCTGAATGTGTAAAAAGCTGAACTTATCTGATAGGATTCACATGAACCATTGTTAAATTTTAGATCTCCCCACTTTACATGGAAAGTTAGGATCTGTCAGGTTGTGGGTAGAATTTTAGAGGATTATATTGTACAAATATGTAAATATCTTGTATTAGCAGGTCTATTCTGACTGGTTATTTATTGTGGGGTTTGTCCTTTTATAATGTTGGCAGCAGTGGGAGTCTTGGGATAGGGATGGTAGGTTGACAAGGAGAAGGGTAGGGCAGAGTATATTAGTCTTCAGGGTCTTAAATGGTGGCAATATCTATACATGTAGAAAACTGAAAAAAAGGAGGTGCAGTCCATAAAAAACCCAGAACACTAGCAGCCTTAGAATATTTCAGTAGGTAGGTGGAAAAAAACATGGTATCTCTTTTTCAGGAACTGTGTGCAAAAAGGAACCAAATAATGCTTGGTAAATTTCTCATCTTTTTTTTTTTTTTTTCAAGAGTGTTTTTCCAGAACCCATCAGCTCAAAAGTCAAGTACAGCAGTTGTTTCAATCTAGTTGTGGAGGGCGGAGCTCACAGTGGCCCATGTGGGGATCGAACCTGCAAGCTTGTTAAGAACACCGCACTCTAACCAACTGAGCTAACTGGCTGTCCCTCTCATCTTTTTAAAGATGGCTAATCCTAAAACTTTTATAGAATTAAGTTTCATTTATAAAATAATATAATGTGGGTTTTCAGAAGTCAGCCCCTTTAAACTTTTATTTTTTGTTTGTGGTTTTAGAAGATAAGGTTACTATATTTAGCAATATGCTAAAGCATGTGTATATCACCTCATCATGAAATATGTGGTTTGAGCAAAAAGAAACTGTTTCAAATATCCTTACCACTTAATAGATAAACAAACATACACACCTGCGTATACCCGGGGATGCCAAAAAAAATGTATACACATTTTAAGAGATGTTATCTATGCTCAAGCAGTAGTTCGCTGTAATCAGAAGTGTCTGGATGCTGATGGTAATCACTCAGCACCTCTTGAAATTGCAGAAGTCAAACGTGACTTGTATTCATCTTTTGTTATATATTGAGTATTATAATTAATACAATTTTTTCCTGTTTTGGCACCCTCTGTATATATTTCTTATAAAACCAATCTCATTATACAGTCTTTAAAATGTAGGTTCCTAAATCCTAGGAATGTATAAATGACTCACTGGAGTGCAGGAAGAAAATATTAGACTTAACATTATATATATATTTTAAATCTCATTTTAAAGTTTAAAAATTTTATTATGATTTGTAATACCTTACTATATTGCTGTCGACATACGTGTATTTTATAAATAAAAATGCATATATTTTGGTGCATGTATGCTCAGATTTTTTCTTAGTAATAAAGGTAAGTGACCAAAAAGTTTTGGAGATCATTGGTATGTATAGGAGATGAATTGCTGGGGTATTTAGGAGGAAAAATTGATAAAATTTGGCGTCTGGGGTAAGAGAGATGAGAGAAATCCAAATGACAGGTTTCTGGTTAGGTGGTGCAATTCACTAAGGTAGGCAGTGTGACCACAAGGGGGTGGTGCTGGTTGGTTGACCAGAGGGAGTGGAAATGATGCATTTATAATGCTGATTTTTTTTTTTTTTTTAAGGTGACCATAGGACATAGGTAGAGAGATGTTTAGAGTGCATATTGGAGCTCAAAAAAACCTGTTTGGTAGATTTAGATTTGGGAATTCTTTGTCTGTAAGTGCTAGTAGAAGCTGTGGACTACAGATGAAAATATCAAAGTAGAGTGTGTTGGGTGAAAAGGGGCCAAAGAGAACCTGGGAACACTTAGCAGTCAAGGGCTGGGTGGATGAAAAGGAATCTAGAAAAGCATTTCCCTTCCCCAGTTAATTCTCTGACTTTCTCATTCCTTTGTGTGATGGTTTAGTGAATGACTTGAGTATTTGTGGGGTTTCCCTGTGATTGGCACAGATGAGGTAAAGGCAGAAAGACTTAGTCTCTTGAGACAATGAGAGAAGCAGTTTGATGTACTGAAGGCTCCTTGATTGGGAGGTGGGGAACCTGTTTTCAGTGCAAGCTCTGCCATTGAATTTCTCTGTGTCCTTTGTTTGAATACTTCACCTTTCTGGGCTTTCGTTTCTGCACCTACACCACATAAACAAGTGGTTTCTATTCTCCCTCATTCTGTGAGTGGAAGGATAGCTAGTGCTAGACCTGAGCACTGAAGAAGGCAGCTCTTCTCTTTCTCCCCTTGAACAACCATTTTCTTGTATCATCACCAGAGGGGACGAAGTACTGCGCTGAATTATTGCTTTAAGAAAACCTGCCATTGCTGACCAGCCAAAATCTATTCCTGTTCGCTCTTTGTCAGAATGTAGCTCTGTTGTACATTGCATTTTAATCTATCAGTGTAATTGAGTGCCAATTATCTGAAAAAGGCTGTGCTGAGTGGGTATAGAGCAGTAAGTTGACGTGGACCTGCTGGTGAAAATGTTGTCAAGTTGAAACAAGTTGTGTTCAATCTACGGAAACAACTAATACCAGAGAATATTTTACACAATGTACTGTACCGGATAACATTCTGTAATAGATTTTGAGGAAAAGATCAGCATTGGCTTAAGTGGTTTTGAAAGGCTTTGTAGAGGAGCTTGGAATGTATGAGCAAAGATACTAGTGACATATTCAAATGACAGTGTAGTTAGAAAGCAGAATGCAATCTGATTTAGCAAATATTGTTTGACTACTTTGTTTTTATTTACACACACACACGCAAATGAAAATTGAAGGCCTGGATTCTTGCCCTCAGCTCTAGCTTGGTGAGGTTCACAAACATGACTACAATTATTTATAATACAAGTGTTATAATAGAATTAAAACAATGCTATATCATTGAGCATCACTGAAGGTTTGTCACCTGCTGTGCTAGACACTATTCAAAAATTTGTTTTGGGACTACAAAGAAAGGAGTAGTTAATTCTGCTTGTTGGTGAAGAGATGAAGAACCAATGAAAGACTCCCCCACCCCCAAATAAGCTAAAAAGGGAGAAGAAAAATGAGTATTTTTTTGTAGGGAATATAATTTTAGTGGAGTGATGAGGAAAGTTTTTATATGAAAAATTTGCTGGTAATGTACCACTGAAGTATGCAAGTCACATGGCAGTGTATATGTTTATTGAATGAATATGTAAATAACAAGCTTTTATGCTCTATGAAATTAGGAATAGTAATTTATTAGCACTCCAGTATTTTACAGTTTATGTATTTATTTCATATTATGATTTCAGTGTTTCTCAAAAGGTGGCGGTTGGTCTGATTATTAGAGGAGGAGGAGGTTGTATTATAGTTTGAAAAAGTGCATTGAGTGTTAATATTAGGAAAACACAATAAGAAATGGATTTGTGTTTATTAAAGAAGCATTGGTTTAAAAAGATTGAGAACCATTTATTAAGTACTAGTCATTCAGGTTCTTATGTTTGGAAGCCTATGACCAGTGAATGTTTTGGAGAGTAAGAAGAAAATTCAGTAATCAAGTAAACTGTGATCTGTAGATCACTATAAAGATATCTAAGAGCTTTCACATTTATGGTCATATTTTATCCTTGCAACAGTTCTGAGGTAGATATTATTCCCAACTTATTGCTGACTAGAATGAGAAATTGACTTCTCCCTACATTTAGTTAGGTTTTAAAACACTTGTTATGCATTTAAAATACACCCAGTACTGCTTGTTCTACTCCACTACAGAGCAGGGAGGAGATGTGACAAAAGATTGGTCAAAACTTATTAAAGTTTTCATCAATAAGAATTTATTTTTTTTTTACTAGCTCCATTCACAATTATTTTTGTAAACTTGCCCCAAAGTAAAATTTCCCTACCAAAATGATTACTAAGTTCTTCCTTTCCCCTGATAGGAGACGCAACATCTGTAGACATAGCAAGTGTAAACAAAGAACAGCTCACTCATCTAGTTTGGAGAATATCATTTGCTTGATAATGTCTTATTTTTGAGTGGAAGGAGGAGCTGGGAAGAATTACGTTCAGGCAACTTTCATGCTCATTTTGGATCAGCCCTTATATTAAGGGCTTTCTGGCCTTCTGTGATCTTGCAGTTTATTTTGTGCCCCCTCACCATTTTTTTTATTTTTTATTTAATGCCTTTTTTTTGCATTCTCACATAAGGCTATCCTTTTTCAGGGATTGGTGGTGGTATGCCAGTTGTGTATTTATTGGATCATCATTGACTATCAAAATGTTTCTGATTGGCTTGACTTATTTTGAATCTGTGTGGTTTTTCTTAAGCTTGCTTTCCTGTCATGTTGATTCTGTTCCATATGTTTATGAGTTCTGTAGAGGATTTCAACGTATATTTCCTTCATTAGTTCAGTACCCTGTTCCTCTAGTTCTGTGGTCTTACTGGTTTTGATTGCTGTAAGCTCAGATCTATTTGAGATTTTCTAAATTCCTCGAAGAAAATAATGAATTCGTCTAGATTTTCTCCTATTTTTAGAGAAGATTCTTCACTTTCTTTCACTTTTGTCCTGTAGAAGTTTTTCCTAGTTGTAAGTTCCATGCCCTTCCCTCCCCACACACCCAACTTATTTATCTTCAAGGCTTTTTATTTGCCAACATGCAGTATATTCTGTACCTCTCCCTTGCACCTGTGGACTGATGATTGATTTTCCACGTTCTCATTTTTTTGGGAGAAGGTGGGTAGAGTAGTTACTAGTGATGAATTTTGTCTTCAGTCTGTTATTCTGTAAGTTTCTTCAAATATCTAGCCCTGTTATGAGCTTTTCTCAGGTTCTATAGCTTTGGAGCAGCCAAACCTTTGTTTTTGGAGCTCATTAACTTCAGGCTGATACTGCCATTAGGTAAGAAGGGGTCAGTGCTCATAAAATAAAAGGCCGTTTTTTTCCTTCTGGATGGTAGTGAATTTTAGAAAATTTTCTTTCTTTTTTTCTCTTTTTTGAAGATTTTCTAGTTAAGAATACTGTTTTATTTATCCACAGTGGGTAGAAAGAATAATACTTCAAATGAGGTATTAGTTCCATCTTTGCCTTGGAATACTTAGCCTCTTGTCTTTCTCATTCTCTAATTTTACCCCTTCTTCATCCTTTATACTAAGTTTTTGTTAATCATTAATTCTAGCTTATTAGTTGGGCCTGAAACACATCCATGGTCACCACCACACACCTCTTCCTGGAAGACAAAGGGAAAAAAACGTTGAGTTTTAATTGTTCTTTCTTCCTGGAAGGGGAAAGACGCTTTGGCCCTTGAATGAGCTCAGCCCAACTCTCCCTCTCATATTTTATGGTATAGAGATCAGTAGGATTCCTCAGAGTTCCTTCCACTTACACTGTCACATCTGATTACTCTCTGTGTGTGGGGAGAAGTGGGATGAAAGCAGAGCCTCCAGCCCCAGTCGGGCCTCAGATGACTGAAGCCCCAACTGATGGCTTGACTGCAAAGCAGCCTTGAAGAGACCCTGAGCCAGAACCACCTGGCTAAGCTGCTCCTGGATTCCTGACTCTCAGGATCTACATGATATAACAAATGTTTGTTGTTTAAGCTGCTGAGTTCGTGAGCACTTTATTATGTAATAGTAGATAACTGGAACAGAAGTGTTCTCCACAAAGGAAGGGAAATTAAGTTTCAACTGAAAGTGACAGTTGAGTCATAGGTGAGTGCCAGGAGTGCCCCTGGCTACTGTGCTCTGGCTGAGGAGAGTTCCTGTTGCTCTGGCTCAGAGAAGAGGAGGAACAAGGGGGAGTAGCGTCAGAGCTCCCCAAACCTTTCTCATAAGAAACGTACTTAATATTGAAAGTTTGGCTTTTTGAATCAGGCCTGGGTTCATATCCCAGCTTTTCACTTAATATGTCTGGTACGTGATAGATATGCAATAAATATTTGTTGACATGAATTTAATTAGTTGTATTGAATAAAAATGTGCCCCTGTGCAAAGATTTTATAGGCAGAAATCTTTTGTGGAAGACTCCTTTTTATACTACTTGGCTTTTAGGCACCTTATTTTAAAACATGAAATAAATGTAACTCACCACATTTACCTAAAGTAATTTTTCTCTGAAGTGTAATTGTTTAATTTCTACAAATGTAGTATGTATAAAGTTTCTAAAGATTTATAGCTGTAGATGTAAAAGGAAATGCCAAATGAGTTATTTGTGGATTGTTAAAAACATTAATAAATAATAAGTGTGTATTTAAAAGTTTGAACAGGACATAAAACCACACTTAACCTTGATGAATACAGATGAGTTTACAGTAGAGATTAAAACAATTAACTACAATTTTTGACAGTGGGAACAACTGCACATGTTTGTGGCTGTTAACCACTAAAATGAGATTGTCTGGGGAGATGTTTAAGACTGTTTATTGTTCAAGGAGTGAATTCTGACCCCTTAGATAAAATTGAATATAATAAAATGTGATATTAGGGTGAAATGCCTTTGTAGAAATGAGACACAAAAGCTGGGGATATGCTCATGAAATTTGACAATTAAAATAACTTTTGTTGGTCTACATTCAGTTTGAAGGCTTAAGAAATGAACTCATAGGACATTATAGGTCCTTTCTAATTCAGTCTTCTGACTCCATTCTAACCCTAGAAGGATGTTCTTTCCTTTAAAATAGTGACTAAGTTGACTAAGTAGGCCTTCAGACAGTTATAGTTTAATGAAGCAACAAGGTCACGTCACAGCTTTTGGATTCAGATGGTCTGGTTTCAATTTCACCTTGGTGACTTTGGAGAAGTTATTTAACCTCTCTGTGGTTTGGTTTCCTCATCTGTAAAGCAAAGATAATGTCATTCCAACCTCAGAGTTACTTGGAGGCAATACTTAGCTGTTATTATTTTTATCATTATTGTCATTATTATAGTCATTTGAAGGTATTGAAATAAAAGTGAGATCACTTTTTGTTGCAAATTACCATAGTTCATCAAAACTCAGCATATTGTATTATTCTTGCCTGTGCTAGGTATGTGCCTAGTCTGGCCCTCTAATGAATGAACAAATAGATCTTCCTATTTTAGAAGCCCTCAGGGGCAGCAGTCCCTGAATGAAATCAAACGGTACACAGCATTCTGATTCAAGTTCCTACCAGTAAGATGTCTTCAGGGAAGTTCCCTTAATTTTTTTAGCCTCCCCTAGGTTTGCTTCCCCTTGACAGAAGCCTCAAGTCATTCTTCCTTATTTCTATTTGCGTTAGGTATGTTATCCTTACACGGATCCTTTTTTTTTTCCTAAGGTGGTCTATGATACTAACATTCAGAAATACCTGTATGTTGTTTAATGTAGTAACAAAACACTGAGGTTTTGCTGCTTTTATTATTTTACATACAAATTGTTAGGAATCTAATTGTTAGAAAATACATTAAGTAGAATAATCCTACTTGGATATGGAACCTAAAATAAGTATCTAATTATACTTATTCATATTATAATTAGTATCTTAATTAATGTAATAATTAGCATCTGACTAAACTTTATTATTATGCAGTATCAAAGGTTGTGACAGTGCATCAAAATAAGTACCGTACGAATGACAATAATTGTCTACATAAATCTATTCTTTGCAGTTGTGTTATTTCTAACCTTTATACCTTATCCTTTCTTCCATATCTTGTGCCTCTCTTAACGTAGATCAATACAAACTTTTTTGGTTATAATTGTGATTTAAAAAAATGTAAACATGCAAGCATGGTGATTTTATTCAGTCAAGTTGTTGAACTCCAGCTATAATATGTATTAATGATGATAACAAGTAGTACTTAGGTGGTGCTTCCAATGTGCTAGAAGGTGTTTTATCAACTTATTTAAACTTCACCTGTAAAGTAAATACTGTGGCCTCAGTTTTAAAGATGAGGAAACTGAGGCACAGATTACATAGCTTGCTGGTATCACCTGCCTATTTAGTGATCGATCAGAAAGTTGAATCCAGGCATCTGGCTCCACAGTCTGTGCTCTTAAATCTGTGCCAGGCATTATACAGCGGTG
This sequence comes from Rhinolophus ferrumequinum, assembly GCF_004115265.2. Taxonomy (NCBI): domain Eukaryota; kingdom Metazoa; phylum Chordata; class Mammalia; order Chiroptera; family Rhinolophidae; genus Rhinolophus; species Rhinolophus ferrumequinum. Next base: position 4,036,792 of record NC_046288.1, on the reverse strand, counting down.
GGCACAACACATTGCTTGTCCTTCTTAAGCTTAACTGGTTTTTTTGGAGACCTCAGAATATCTCAATTATCTTTAGCCTATTTATTATTAAGATACTGTGCTAGATAAAGGGGACACGAAGAAACGACTTCTAGATGACAATTCATAAGGCACGTCAACTGCACACAGCTAGAGTAGATGGGTAAGAGTTACGTATGTCTTAAATACAAAATCTTTTAAGCGAAAATTGTTTATATTTGTTTAAATACATGTATGTGTCTATATGTGAATCACCTGGCTTAATTCCCCTCTCCGATTCTTCTCATCATTAGGGGGCCTCAAACGTGTATGCAGATGATACTTCTCACACTCTGATCTAGCAGTTTCCTCGACCCTTTCAGTTCCAGTGGCGTTTGAGTTCTGTGTTAGAAACCTCTTCAGTCCTTTTCACTTCCTCTTGGCCTCCCCTCGCATTCCCGCCCGGGACTTACTCTGGCTGACTGCATCTTGCCTCAAGTGCCTCTGTCATTACAACCCCTGGGACTTCTCCAGTAAGTCCTCTTGTCTGGGGTGTGACCGCTGTAGTTCTTGGAAGTGTAGGGGAGTTAACACCCCTTGGGACAAACTTTTACCTGTGGGCACTGGAATTGATAAAACATAGCTGGCACGTTGACCTTCCTAGGGACAGACTTTCTATGCACTTCTCCAAAAGTCCCAGCAAGAGCAAGCCCCCAGGCACCCACTATGGTAAAGCAAGTATCCTGGGATCAGCTTTTTTCTCTTTTTCTTGGTTCACCTCTCTTGGGGTCACCTTCCCAATACACTGCCTGCCTGGACTTCTGTGCTTGTCTCGGGCTGTGCTGTGGAGAAGAACTCTGGCTACAGTACCCATATCTATATCCTCCCTTAGACCTTTTGACCCAGGACTACCTGCTTCTGACATTTTATTTTTTTTTAATTTTTTTTTTTTAAAGATTTTATTGGGGAAGGGGAACGGGACTTTATTGGGGAACAGTGTGTACTTCCAGGCCTTTTTTCCAAGTCAATTGTTGTCCTCTCAATCTTGGTTGTGGAGGGTGCCGTTCAGCTTCAAGTTGTTGTCCTTTCACTCTTAGTTGTGGAGGGCGCAGCTCAGCTCCAGGTCCAGTTGCCGTTTTCTAGTTGCAGGGGGTGCAGCCCACCATCCCTTGCGGGAGTCGAGGAATCGGGACTCGAGGAATCGAACCGGCAACCTTGTGGTTGAGAGCCCACTGGCCCATGTGGGAATCGAACCGGCAGCCTTCGGAGTTAGGAGCATGGAGCTCTAATCGCCTGAGCCACCGGACCGGCCCTGCTTCTGACATTTTAAACCCACTGGCTTACTTCCCAGTGTTTCCCCTGTGTTTAGGGGAGCCCTTTGCTCTCGCCTGCTCCGGGTGGTCTCTAGTCCTTTGACTTGGTCTTCTCTGTTGGTAACATTTTGTCAGCACAGCTTCTTGGTGTATCTTGCCTCTCCTGCACTTGCTCTGTAAATCAGTGGATTAATGCAGTGATTTCAGATTGGCATCTGAGGATCCATAGGGGGTAGTCTCAGTGATTGGAGCATTGCTACCAGATTTTTAAAAATAATTTTGTGCTAATAGTTATAATAATGAACAACCAACATCTGGATTATAACAGTAATTATTTCAGTGCCTATATTTATATTTGCTTGTATGTGTAAATTAATTTTGGCTCACAATGGTATAAGAGCCAGGAGCATGAGACATTTTATATCTAGCTTTAAGTTGGCTTGTATATACTTAAATGAATTGAAAATTGTTATCACTAGGGTATCCACAGTCGCTGTTTCTGTTAAAAGGGGATCTGCACGTTCACTAATCTGAGAAACTCTGTTTTCCTAAGCTTCTGAGTGATGTTGGAGAAAATGTCATATAGTTGAATAGAGTTAGCAAAAATATTTGCACATTGCCTTTGTGCCACGTACTTTTAGATGCTACAAGTGAATACGACACACCAAGGCCCTGTCTTCTTGGAGCCTAGAGCCCATCAGGGAAGACAGGTATTAACAGGTAGTTTCAAGTGAAATGAGTGTTACAAATGTGCCTTTATAAATTAGGATGGGCCCTCAGCATTGCTCTATAATCCTGTTCCACCTTCCTAATTTTCTTCAACCCCTACCCCACCTTCCTATTTCAGAAAACCCGTAGGCTGTCATGTGTGAATGCTCTCAGCTTCTCTTGCCCTGACTTGCAGAAAAGATGCTGCACCCCTTGTGCCCTGGATGCCATCCTTCTCTGCTCCAAGGAGGCCTGGCTCCATCTGGGACTTTTACTATCTCTTTCCTGTGTCTTCACCTCTTAAGTCTGCCCTCAGTTCTCTTTCTAAGAATTCTTCTCTTCACAATTGCACCCATCTTCCTAATTTCATGTGCTGCAGTGACAGCTTCCTGGTATGTGTGTCTAACCCTGAGGTGTGTCTCCTGAGATCCAGACCCCCATGTCTTAATTTACCAGTCGGAATCTTCCTAGATTCATACTGGCATTTCACAGTCCACATTTCCCCCCCAACTTCATTCTGTTTCTGTCTTCTTTATTTGAAAGTGATGATTCTTTCTGTCACCCTTATCTAAGCAACCATCAGAACCTACTGTGGCTACCTCCTAATCGCTAGTTTGTTTTCTTGTCCTTTGTTATTATGCATTCAGGCGTTTGTCACCTTATTTGAACCTTGGCACTGAATTTTGTACATGTCTTGTGGCTCCCTATCAAGCCACGCATCCTCTACCCACTAATTTTTTGCCATGTATACGAGTATGTTGTCATGTTACTACTGTGTCCCGATTTTTTTCCGTTTCCTTGTTATATGGAGAATAGAATCTAAACTCAGCATGGCATTGAAGGCTCTGTGTAACCTAACTCTTCCTCCCTTGCTGGTCTTGGTTTCTGTTTTTTTCTAACTTATAATTTAAGCCTCAGAAATACTTGAGTACTTTAAGATTCTTTTTGGCCTTTATGATATTTTAAGATTTTAATGTAATTTATACTTATTGTAGAAAATTACAGGGATAAAATAATCATTCTCTCACTGACCAGATTTAACTAGAAATACCATATAAATATATTTTTTTCTAGCCTTTTCCCTTTAACGGTAGAAAGAGTAAGACAGTTCCATTTGGGGGGGATTAGTCACTGAAACATACATGTTTAGAAATAAGATTGAAAAGAAGTAATTATAATTCTTCTCAGGACTCCATGGCTTTGCATGTGCAAACCTTTTTGCCTGGAATATTTCTCTCCATTTGCCAACCCGTTTCCTACTTGTCTGCAGTTCTAGCTGAAACATTGCCACCTTCATGAAGCCTCTGAACTTGCTCAGGCAGATTTTAGTGTCCTCAGTGCATTTTGTCTCCATTATAGAAACCATCACAGCATACTGTAATTAATTATTTGTATTTTTGTCTTTGAACTGAAAATTCCTTGAAATACCTTGGTATCTTCAGATAGGGCACAAAAACCTAACACAGTTGGCTGAGGAAGAACTTACAGAGAAACGAATGAAGTCCAGGGGAAGAGTGTTTCAGGAAAGAATGGTGAAATGTGTTGAATGTTGCTTTGTGCAAATTCTGTGGGTGGTATACTGCTGCATCTCCCCAAGTTTTGCAGGCAGTCAAAGAATTTTTGAATGAATGGATGCAGAGGATAAGTTAAGGCCTGGAAAGTTTTCTTTCGCAAGAGCAGTTTCACAGGCATGGTGGCAAGTGGACACCAATTATCGCAGGATGCGGAGGGAGTAGGAGGCTACAACATGGAGACCTGTGTAGATGACTGTTTCTAGACCTTTGATTATGAAGAGAAGACAAAAGATAGGATTAGGACAACACCTGCAGGTATCTCTCCTGGTTGGCCCCTCATATAAACTGTTCCATGTGCAGTGGTATTGGTAGAAATCTCCTTAGGGCACCTTTTCCACCGTAAGAACTGCTGGAGTATGTAAAAATCCTTCAGCTCCCAAGGTTGTGGTTTTTAGGCCTGGGATGGGCACCGGTCATACCCTAGACCACATTTTGGAAAGTGCTGCCTTTGAAGTCCAGGAAGCTGTTGGTGTGTCCTCTTACCCCCACGCGTGCAAGAGGAGATCCCGTACCTTTAAAGACTGTCAGGAGGGAGTGGGTAAGGGAGGCTGTTGAGTCTTCTCTGCCACTTCCTCTTCACTGTCTGTCTATGCTGCTGACTTTCCTGGTGGCCACTTCTAACCACACTCCTTTCCAAGCCTTGATGTCCTCATAGCTCTTCTTTATTCTCAGTTGGTGTCTTTTTCTGTCTCTTGTGGCTTCTCTGTTTCCGACAGAAAGCCTGGCCTTTTACAGGCGTCAGCAGCCAATGACAGTGCCTCTGTTTCTGCCAGTACACTGACCGGTCACAGGAGAGCTGACATCTGTCCTTGAGCTGTTCCCAGCTGGTGTCCTTGTTCACTCAGCTGTTCTTCAACATGAAAGCCTTGGTTTGCCTGCTTCTGGTGTTGGAGCTCTTCCAGAGGCTTGAGGGTTTCAGAAGGCTGATCTTTGGCTTGTCAAAGTTTCTAGAAGGAACGGACGATGGCATTTAAAGTCATAGTTTAAAGCTATGTAACTTAAGAATGTTAAGAAATATTTTCTGTTACCTAATAACTTTATCATTGCGGTGATTCTCTGAATTGTGTAGTATTGTAAGAGGTTTCTTAAGGAAGTCTAATGGTCCTTAAAGCAGCCTGAGTAGTAAGCATCCTGAGGAAACACGCACCGGTCCATATATGGCCTTCGTGCACAACCGGCCCTGATGCTCCATTCTTCATAGTCATGCATTTCCTCTGGAGACTTAACGTTCCAGGTCCTTTTACTCATGGCTTTGGAATTGATAACACTATTTGAACTGCTTAGAATTACGGTCCACGTGGATTTATTACACCTTTCAGGCAGGCCTTAAAAGGTGAACTGTTAGGCATTTCACACTTCTGTGTGTGGCAGCTTTTGCTGGTCTTTTGGATGCAATCACAAGATATGTAAACAAAACTGGAAGCTCCTGGCATAACAGAACTTGCTGGTTGGTCTGAGCACAGTGGCAAAGTGGATGACTATACAAGTTATTCTTACCATATTTTTCTGGGAAGCCACCAGAGGAAGGTGAACAGCATTTAACAGCAGAAGACAATCAAGTATCCCAGGGTGCTCTGAGACAATTTTGAAGCACTCTCTCTGAGCTACAGGAATTGCATCCTGGAATGTGAGCTCATGAAGATGGAGATTTTTAAAAGAAATGTTTTTTCTAAATGAAGGAAATTTACCGAGAAAAAAATTCCACAGTTATCCTCACTTAATTGTTTTTTATTAAGAAAGCCAAAAGAAGAAAAAAATAAACCCATTGTCTTTATATTATGCTTATAACTCTTTGTCATCTTCAGATCTCTTTGGTTACTTTATATACTGTTATTTTTACATACCTGTCATCTTAATGTGTACTTTGCATCCCAAATTATTCTATAAACCTTTTGATGTTACTTATCTTTTTATTATGACTGTAATAGGTCCATCAGGTTGATGCAGTTAGCCATTTCCCTGTTATTGGGTAGAGGATGTTTGCATTTTTACCTATTGTAAATATACTAGAGTTCTATACTGAACGTGTATGTGCATGTGTGTATTTCTTTATTTTTAATTTTTTAATTATTATAAATTATTAATTTTTGAATTATTTCCTTAAAATGAATTTCCAGTAGCTAGTTTACTAAGCCAGAGGATAGAAACATTTTTTATGGTTTTTGATATATGTTCTTAAATTATTTCCCCCCAAATTGTACTAGTTCATAGAGCCATATTTGGTTTCTCTCAGCCTTCTGCAGTTTTTTTGGGTTAAAAACCTTTTCTTTTTGCTTGCTAACCTTATATTGCTTTAATTTCTATTTATTTGATAGCTAGTAAAGCTAACCTTTCTTTTTGGGTCTATATTTGGTTTTCTTCCTTCCTTCTTTTCTTCCTTCCTTCCTTCCTTTCCTTTCCTTTCTGTATTTGGGAGAGGCAGATATTTATACATAATTATTAGACTGGCTGTTAGTCCAAGAGCAGTAAGTAGTTAAGGGATAGAGTCAGTGACCTGTGGCTGTAGCCATCTTTGATCAACTCTGGAAAGGTATAGATTAATAATCTGAAACCTTTGACTCACAGAAAATAGCTACATATTAATGGCTGCAGTTGGGGTATTCTGCTCAATATACAGAATATTACTTAATTTTTCTTTACATATTGTGGAAGATACTCAAGCCTCTTTTAGGTCTTCTTATGCCCCTCCTCCGCCTTGCCCCCCACACATACACTTTTTTGGTCTAGTTTGTAGATCTTGAAATTATAGGGAATTGAACTGAATTAAAAAAGAGGAATAATTACAGGAGAGCAAACTCAAGCATTGAGTCAGGGCCTCGTACAGGATATTGGTCTTAGCCCGAAGAGAAGTAAAAACTATTGAAAAGTTGTAAGGAGATGATGCAATCTGGATTTTGACAAGTTCACTCAAACTAACATTCAGTATTGATGTAACTGACGCATCTGGTTCTGCCTGTTTGGCCCCCTGGGAGTCAGGAGATACTAGAGATAGACATTCCATGGGACAAGACTGTTAATAGCTTTTATGGCTTTACGTAATACTTGACTCTGTTACTCTTTTTTGAAGCACTGTTAATTAGATGTTAAAATATATTTGATTTGGAGAAAAGCAAGACTGGATTCTGGGGAGCTGTTATGGAAGTTATTTTAGTTAATGTAGGTGAAAGATGGGGTAACTCTGGAGGAAAGGTAGATGACCGGTGTGGAGAAGGGCTGGAGAAGAAATGGCTTGAGAGGTATTATGTTTATAAAGTCAGCAAGATAACGTGAGTGGGAATGTTTTATATTGAATGTATTTTCTTATTTTATTTTTTTGTTATAATGTTGTACGTTTTATATTTCAGATGAATTTACAACTGATTTTCTGGATTGGACTGATCAGTTCAATTTGCTATGTATTTGGCCAAGCAGGTAAAAAAAAAAAAAAACTTCCTAGTTGTCTTTTCATGTCAGTATCTTGTATTGGTTTTTGACCAGTTAGATCCTGAGCACGCTCCTCCTTCTGAAAGCTCTGCAGGAGCCCCATCCCACTCAGAGTAAAGCGCAAGGTCCTTACAGTGTCCTGTAAGGCCCTTCATCACGCGCCCCTTACCTCTGCCACCCAGGAGGCTGATAGGCAGGCAGGTTGGCCAGTGAAATGCTAAAATACAGGATAAAATACATTACAGAAAGCCCTTTTGGGAATGTAATAGAGCGTTTGAGCGTAGAGAAATCAAAGACATGTAATATACTTAAAAGAAAGTACAGTAAAAGTGTAGAATGGTAGATTATGAACTAGCTACCCATTACTGTCTGAAAACATGAAACCAGGAACAATTGTCTTTCTAGATGTTCCTGCTCTTTGATCAAAAAGTCTTACAAAATGTTGTTCATTAGATGAGGAATGAAAAAATAAAGGCGAAAATGTATTTGTCTTCTAAACCATGGTGCATCCACATCTGAAGTAATGGAATGTGCGGTTCTATTCTCCAAATCTCAAAAAAATACACTGTATAGAACAATTATTTGATCTCAGGACAAGAAGGACTCACTACATAGAAAAATAAAGAAACCATAAAGGAAATATTGATAAATTTCAATTACATAAAACCAACATAAATACTCCAAAATATCTGTATGTCAAAATACCATCAACAATGAGAAACTAAACAAAGGTTTAATTTTACTAGTATCCTGTTTCCCCGAAAATAAGACCTAGCCAGACAATCAGCTCTAATGCATCTTTTGGAGCAAAAATTACTTATTATATAAGACCGGGTCTTATAGTAAAATTAGAGCTGATGTGTGAACTGTGCACACATGCAATTGAAAACAAATTTGTCCAACATTAAATAAAGTATAATATGAAATATGTAATTATTAAATGCCATATTTTTGAAGAATTTTAATGAAACACTTAGGATAAAGTATAAAAAGTAGTATACAAAATGCGTATCCTCAATTTCATTTAAATGTCTGTGTATATACATGCTTCCTGTTTTTTGATCTGCATAAAAAAAAAAAGACTGGAAAGAAATATATAAAATTGTTAATAGTAGTTATCTCAGCAGATTATGGTGATTTTTACTTTCGTCTTTCATGTATTTTCTAATTTTCTATAATGAGCATAATCAGAAAAGACACATTGGAGACATTCCATATCAGCACTTACCACATGAAAGACATGCTGATACTTAAGTAGATTCAAATAAATGTAAGACTTACTTTGAACATAGAGGCTGAAAAATCATGGGATTGTAGATTGGATGAATGTGGACTTTTCAAGTATTAAACATAATGAAAATGAAGGGAAAACTGCTGAAGATTCTTATGGGTGTGGTAGTATGAGTTAAATAAAAAGAAATAATACTTTACCTAGTTATAAGAAAACTGACAATTATGACCATCCAACATGATAGATCCTAAAATTATGCCTCTGAAAAAAAGGATAAATGTATGTATAATTAACGGTACCTAGTCTTCGCTATAGAAGACAGGAAAGATAACTATATCTTTTTATGGCCTTGTGTCAAGGTGACTCAAAATCACCTCCCTTTGGGGTAGGTCTGGATCAGCTTAGTGACAAGATTCATAGAATCTATATTTAATGTTCATATATATTACATTGTTTGTCCTCATGATCCTCATTTTTCATTTTTTTCTCTCTTAAACTGCAAGTAAAGTGGTCTATTTTTTTTTTCTCCTGGCAGATGAAAATAGATGTTTAAAAGCAAATGCCAAATCATGTGGAGAATGTATACAAGCAGGGCCAAATTGTGGATGGTGTACAAATTCAGTAAGTAAGATTGCACACAGCCTTTCTATTTATTCCCTAGTCGTTTAGTGTTGCACAAAACTATATCCTTGGGAGGTGCTCAATACGAATTTTCATTTAAGTCCGTGTTCATTGGATAAGCATCAACTCTGTATAATACTGTGCGATGGTCTAGAACTGTGCTGTTCAACACAGAATTGCTGTAAGCCTCAAATAAATACCAAAGTTTGAAGACTTAATAGTTAAAACAATTGTTAATAATACTGTTAAAATTAATTTCCCATATATGTTTTATTTGTTTTAGTGTAGCTGCTAGACAATTTGTGCTCATCTTTGTGGAACATATTATATTTCTATTGGACAGCTTCTCCCAAAGCCCTATCCATTTAATTTGACTGTTTTAGATTTTTCCCTTCTTTTGATGGGAGAGGTATAATTAACCTTCCTAATTATATTTGAGTTAAACTAATATAGAATTGATTTCCATCCTAATAAAAGCCTAATTAAGGTTAGGGTTTAAATTTTATTTACTTTTTTCATCTCTAACATGGTACCTTCCACAAAGCTTAAATTTTATTTACTTTTTTCATCTCTAACATGGTACCTTCCACAAAGCTTACTAAATGTTGAATGGATGAATGAATGAGAACAGGAGGTAAAGGGAAGTCATTTTGAAGATACATAATTTATGTAGAGAGTGAATAATGTTAGAAAGTCAAAAGCTTACTTGTTTTTACTCAGGCATTTGACCCCACATTTCAAGAGCCTATTGTGTAGGCAAAACTGATCAAATGTCATTTGACTACATGAAAGACAAAATGAGAGGTTTTTGTTACTTGCTTTGTTATTTCAAAATTTTTCTAATGGCAAAATTTTGGAATACTTTCTATTCTAAAAATAGTATTCTGGAGTTAAATTGCAGACAATGGACGAACTAGGGAGTGCTGTGAGGTTGGCTCAGGATAGGCTTACTTAAATCAACTCTTGGTTTTTATATCTGGAAAATGAGCATGGTAATGCCTGCTTAATGTTGTTCCAAGAATTGGAATTGATTGAACTTAATGCAGTTTCACTTAGAAAGTTCTAAATGAGTGGTAGCTGCTATTATCAACAACATCTATCTGATGAGGGTTATAGTTTATCTGGGGTTGAGGGTTATCCTAGCCAAACTATTCTTTAAATAGTTTCACCTTTGATCTTTGTGGCATAATTCTTAAATTATTAAAGGCTGTTTTGGAATACGTTTAGTGAAATTTTACTTGCACATTACGATTATAAAGTTTCCTGGATTGGCTAATACTTGGAAAGTAATAATGCACTAGGCTCCTGTATTTTAGGTTTGATGATACATAAAAGCAGTGTAGCTTTGAACCATCTGACCCATGGCATTGCCTTCTAGTGGTTTCTCTAATTTCATAAAGGCTGTCCTTTAAGGTTATGTTTCCTTTTAAAAATAACTGAGCAAAACCATTATGTATTCTTTGTATTTAAGTATTTTCATTCACTATATACAGCACCATCAAATTGGTAGATGATAAACAAATATATAAAAGTAAACATAAAGTGACCCCAAATCAAAGGCATTCTCTCATTTTCCCAATGTCAAGGTTAAAAAAAAATTGGACCAACTACATATAAAATTTTTAGGGATATATGTGAAATAGTCAAATGTCTATTATAATAATTGATTTAGTTATATGTACGTATTTTTAAATGATACACACATACATGTATGCATAGTCATTATTTTTTTTCTCCTACTCTCATTTCATGAAAAACTTTTATTCATAATCCTTACATACATCTTAAAAGTGGTGTTTTTGCTTTCCGTAAGGTGTTTTTTCGATCATCTGAGAAAATTTTATAGCCACCTAAGTTGTTTAAGGTATAACACATTTTGAAATTGTGTTGCTACTGGAAATTTTATTCCAAGCCACAAGTGCCATTTAGGTACCATTAGGACCTTTTTTATTTTTAAAATTCACCCTATGGAAATATTCATGACCCTTATCATATAATCATTATTGTACTGTTTTTAAAAATACATTTTATAAGGCTTGTTTACAGTAATAGCCAATACTTGAAATTTTTTCAAACTTCCAGGAATAGTAAATCTGTGCCAAACTTCTTGGTCTTTTTAAAAATAGCATCATTAATGAAGATGCTTTTAGGATAACATGTTTTCCGTAAACATTGAGTTTTTAAAGATATTGTGATGGAGAATGCTACATAATATGAGAAGCTTTTAAGGAGTTTTCTAAGGGAAATTTTGGGAAAAAAATATCTGCCTGACATTTGGGTCTATACATTATTAGTGGCTGTTAACCATGCTGAATGAGTGATTTCACTGAAGAAGTTTCTTTGATTAGATACTCTGAATTTGAAGGTGGGACAGTTGAAATGTACACTTAGATCAGTTGTAAGTACTCCTAAAATAATAAGTTACTCGTAACATATTAGTGAAAAGGTATTCCTTTCAAGGAAAAGATTTTGTTTTGTTTATAAACAAGAGCACTTACTTTGAACGCAGGGAGCATTTTGTTTAAAAACCAGAAATTCTGTATGTTAGATGTGTCACTTGGTTTTTACAGTTTTTATGTATTTGCATTTATGATTATGTAAAAGGTTTGACCATTATGCTTTTTAAAAATGTTTTTTATTTATACCTATATTTTATATGTCATTTAGACATTTTTACAAGAAGGAATGCCTACTTCTGCACGATGTGATGACTTAGAAGCCTTAAAAAAGAAGGGTTGCCATCCAGATGACATAGAAAATCCCAGAGGCTCCAAAGATATAAAGAAAAATAAGAATGTAACCAACCGTAGCAAAGGAACAGCAGAGAAGCTCCAGCCAGAAGATATCACTCAGATCCAACCTCAGCAGTTGGTTTTGCAATTACGATCAGGTACAGAAATCTAATTTTGTGTTTCTAATACCTAATACCTAAATCTAATACTTTTGTTTCTACTGGAGCTTTTTGACAACTTTATATAAGCCTCTACCAGTTTCTGTTGAGGGTTCATTTTCATATGTGGATGGGCACACAAATAAAAATGTGTAATATGTTAGATTTTATAATTTTTTCAGACATAATTTATAAGACACATACTTGAAATAATAAATGTTGCCTGAAATTCTGTTAAAGATTCAGAAAGTATTAGATTTAATAGGTTTTAAAAATAAATTGTCCATTATCTGGTACAATGATAATTACATAATATAAAGACATTTTAACCTATTTTTTCTTTGTATTTGTTTAGTATTGTTAAAATAATTAAGGTTTTTGTAAGATTCTGTGGCAATTTCTCATCAAAAAGAAAAGAAAATACAAGCCCTCTTCCTACTCCTTCCAGCTTCCATCCCCTTTCTCTCAAAAGAATGGTGCACATTCACTGTGTCTGACTTTTCCCCTCCCATCCACTCGTCCGCCTGATGCAGGTAGACTTCTGCTCCTGAACCTCTTCTGGCACAGCTCTACCGTCACCTTGAACCACCAGGCCTAGTGGACTCTTGTCAGACCTTTGCTTTCTTTTAACTTTTCTGTACCAAGTGACACCTTTGAGCTGCTTGAAACGCTCTCCCTCTTGGCTTCTACAATCATACTCCTAGTTTTTCTTTTCTCTTAACATTGCTTTCTGATCTCCTCTTTGTGTCTTTTTTCTTTCTTTCCCTTTGCAGTCCACTTGATTGTTGGTTTTCCTCTCAGGGCTTTAAAACCATTTGTATACTGTAAGAGACTTTTCTCTTAAGCTTCAAACCCATTTATCAAACTGACTACTAGAAATCTATATAGAGAAAATCTACAAGTTAAAAATTAACGATTTTTTACCCAAACCTTCTTTCTCCTGTATTTCTTAAGTGAATTTATACCTAACACCCCTTCTACAGTTCTCCTCTTCTTCTTCATTGTTTCTGTTCAGATCTTCATTGTTTTTCTCTTAGATTTTTGTTATAGTTTCTTAACAAGTCTCTTTGACTCTGTAAGTCATTATTAAAACTTTTTGCCAGGTTTTCTATTTATTTGCATATAGTGGGATCCCATTAAACCAGGGGTGTCCAAACTTTTTTCAACGTTTTTCACCAAGGGCCATATGCAGTAAAATACACAAATAGCTGGGCCACTCACTCGAGGTGAAGTACATATTGCCTCACCTGGTTGATTTAAGTAAACTAAATATATTTTTGGAATTTGCTGCAGGCCAATAAAAAATGGATTGCGGGCTGCAGTTTGGACACCCCTGCATTAAACAGAACAATCTTGACTTAGAAGGTCAATCTCTAAAAAGTCGGGTGTACCCTATAATATGCCCTCCCTACTCACCGCAGTCTCATCAAGTAGATGACACAGTTTATTTGGTTTGTTGTTCCACCTACTTGTTTTCCTCTGTCCTAGTTTTAAATTGACTGTTTGTCTTGTCTACCGTGGATTGGGGATGTTGTCTTTTTCACCTGACATCCCCAGGGCCTGGCATTTTAAGTATTTGTGAATGAAATTGATTGCACATCCATTGCGTTACCTATGGAATTCCCATAGGTTTTTGTAAAAATTATGACTATCATACATTTCATTTTATGGTTTTTACCTAGTAAATACGGTTTATTTGGTTTTTCTCATTGCTTTTTGTTGCTGGCTAGCTAATGTCACTTTCTAATATCTGTTTAATTAGGGGAGCCACAGACGTTTGCATTAAAATTCAAGAGAGCTGAGGACTATCCCATCGATCTCTACTACCTAATGGACCTTTCTTATTCAATGAAGGATGACTTGGAGAATGTAAAAAGCCTTGGAACAGATTTGATGAATGAAATGAAGAGGATTACTTCAGACTTCCGAATTGGTAGGAATATTGAGAAAATTAATCATTGTCATTTGTATAAGTCTTGGTAGTTTTGTTCTTCACCCCATACTTGTGAAATAAATAGGCCAATTTTTAGCCATTTCTTTCTTAGAGGACTGATATTTTGTCACACATCTAATAATATTTCCATCTCCTCTGCCTCTGCTGCATATACTACCGTATTATTTAACACAGATCCGTCATCTCTTGGTATACACCGAGGGGACTGGTTCTAGGACCCCCTGCAATACTAAAATCCGTGGATGCTCAAATCCCTTCTATAAAATGGTGTAGTATTTGCATGTAGGCAACAGCATGCAACACATTACTTCATTCGTGTGGATTCATCATAGGGCTTGGTGCATGGCAAATTGAATTTTGCTTTTTGGAACTGCCAGGATTTTTAAAAAATATTTTCGATCTGGTTGGTTGAATCTGTGGGTGTGAAATCCACAGATGTGGAGGGCTGACAGTCTACCACAGATAATGAAATGCATGCTTATTTTTACAGGCATTCATTCATTTGTTGATTTATTTTATAAACATGTTGAGTACTCAGATTCTATTTCACTACTAATTAATACGACTACATCTGCCATTACAGCCTAATCTCACTTGAGAACTGGATTTTTTTATATTATAACGTTGTCCTTTCTAAGCTTTATTAATAAAACCTTATGTTACTTATTAAATAAATAGATTGACTTAACATGTGGTTACATTCTTGTTATGTTTTTTTTTTTTTTTTAATGCAAGCTTATCCATCTCTCTTTATGCATTTTTCCTGAACAGGGTTTGGCTCATTTGTGGAGAAAACTGTGATGCCATACATTAGTACAACACCAGCTAAGCTCAGGAACCCTTGCACAAGTGAACAGAACTGTACCAGCCCATTTAGCTACAAAAATGTGCTCAGTCTTACTGATAAAGGGGAAGTATTTAATGAACTTGTTGGTAAACAGCGTATATCTGGAAATTTGGATTCTCCAGAAGGTGGCTTTGATGCAATCATGCAAGTTGCAGTTTGTGGGGTAAGTGCATTCATCTTCTACAAAAGGGTATTGTACGAATTTTAAGTGATTTTACTTTCAGTTAGTTGGAAAAAAATTACCTTTATTACCATATCGTACTCTATTATTCCAGAGAAGTACAGAATTTAATCCGTTAAGTTCCTTCCAACTACAAGTGCTTTATAAAGGAATATGTAATCATTATGTCCCTATTTAAACCAGGCAGTGCACTTATACAGGGTTTAAGAACCAGAATGCTTGCCATTTGAAACAGTGGGCAATTCAGCTGTATTTTAGCTGGTGATCTAAGTTTTTAGAAAGGCCCAGGTGTCCTGACTCTGGCTTTGTGCCAGAGGTGGAATTGAGGTCACCTGAAGTATCTCAGGAGCATTAAAAGTGCTTAGATGGAACAGTGTCTCAGATTTCATTTTCCTTCCGTCAGTTTTCTTCTCACCAGCTTTGAAAGATGCCTTTCCTGTGTCTTAGTAATTCAAAAAGCAAAAACGTTTTAAGGTTAGTTTATAAGCTGAGAACATGTATTTTGAAAAGTCATAATTGTAATTTTAATTGTAAGACTTTCAGTAGTAGCAGGCTCATCTCCATTGGACTAGTGATTAGAATTTTATGAACCGTTTACCAGCTGAAGATTTTAAGATGACCTTATAATGACATAGCTAAAGCTGAAACTAGAAAACATTGTGAGGTAGATAAAGTTTATCTTAAGTATCTACTACTGTATCATTTTCCCCTTTTTTTCTTAATAGTACTCCTATTCCCTAGAAATCCTTCCTTGATTTTAAATGCTTCTTAATGGTTATTTTTCAACCAATTTTTGCTAAGGTGCTAACTGATAGCCAAGATAATAACACGGTATAGTGGTTAAGAGAACAGGCTTCAAGTGTTCCATCACCACTGACTTTAGGCAGTTTGCTTAGCTATTCAAGAGGGCTGTTTCCTTCTCCTTAAGAAGGGATAATAATAGATAGACTTCATAGGGCTATTACAAGGTTTAAATACAGTAATCCATATAAAGTGCCATTAAGCATTCAGCAAATAATTAGTATTAGACTGGTGCAAAAGTAACTGCGGTTTTTGCCAATAAAAATAATGGCAAAGTGATTTTACTATCAGTTAGTGGGAAAAAAATTACCTTTATTACCATATCATACTCTATTATTCCAGAGAAATACAGAATTTAATCCGTTAAATTCCTTCCAACTACAAGTGCTTTATAAAAGAATATGTAATCATTATGTCCCTATTGAAACCAGGCAGTGAGTGCACTTATACAGGGTTTTAAGAACCACAATTACTTTTGCACCAACCTAATAATACTATGTTATCATTACTTTTGACTTCTCATTGGGTAGTTGCAATTTAAAGATCTCTGCTTTTAAAGGGGAAGAAAGAGTAATATTCCAGGTAGTGCCTAGCCTGACACCTCTTCTTTCCAGCCATTCATTTGTGATCCCATCAGCAGCTCACTGTTGGAGAGAGCATTCTCTGGGCTGCCTCTAACTATGCGTCAGTCTGTGGCCACTACTATATTTCTGATTGTTACACTGACTGAGCATAACTTTTCCACCTACTTCTCTAGATGTAAAAGAGACACATTCTACTGATAGCCAGCGTTAATAAACTTAATTCCTGCCTTCAAGGAATTTAGTCTTATGAGGATATAAACAAATGTACTGAGTTAATTTAGACAAATATAATTACAAAATTACCATAGAGAGAAGAGGATTTTGCTGCTACTTTAAATTATTTGTTGGATAAGGTGGAGAATAAAATAAATGAAGAAATAAACAATACTAATGAGTTAAAATGGTGGAATTAAGCAGGACAGATCTTTGGAGAAGATAATTTTTTTTCTGTAATTAAAAAAGGAAGGCCTAATATGGAGGGCTGATAATGGAGGTATATGCTACAGAACAGGGGTGTCCAAACTGCGGCTCACGGGGCCAGCTGCAGCCCGCAATCCATTTTTAATTGGCCCGCAGCAAATTCCAAAAATATATTTAGTTTACTTACATAAACCAGGTGAGGCAATACGTACTTCACCTCGAGTGAGTGGCCCGGCTGTTTGTGTATTTTACCGCATGTGGCCCTTGGTGAAAAACGTTGAAAAAAGTTTGGACACCCCTGCTATAGAAGATAGAACAAGGATGGAAGAATGGATGAGAACAAGATAGCATCAGGGGGTGATGTAAGGCATGGGCTGAGACATTTTTATTTACTTAGCAAATATGCATGAAGCACCTACTATGTGCCGCCTACTATGTGCCAAGCACTGTGCTAGCTGCTGTAGATATGATGAGCAAAACCAGATGTGGTCCTTGCCCCACATGGAGTTAGCTTACCTTCTAGGGGGGAGAGAGACATTGATTTTAAAAGATAGTTTTTAAAAAAGCTGAGAGAAATGGACAACCAGGAAAGATGTAGTTTTACAGTGGGGTGGAGGAGCTTTATTCAGTAGGCTTTATGTGTTTATCAGCAAGAATATTGGCATTATGAAAAGAGAAGATGCAGAATGGAAATTATTTTGACTAGTATTTTAAAATTACAATCTTTTTTTTTTTCCCCCAAGTCATTAATTGGCTGGAGGAATGTTACACGGCTGCTGGTGTTTTCCACGGATGCTGGGTTTCACTTTGCTGGAGATGGGAAACTTGGGGGCATTGTTTTACCAAATGATGGACAGTGTCACCTGGAAAATGATGTATACACAATGAGCCATTATTATGTAAGTGCTTAATTCCTTACATATTGAATGAGTTTACGTTGAGTTTTAGCATTTAATACTGAGAATATTGTGGGTGACTGGCTTGTGGGTTTTTCAGGGTTTGGAGTTTTGTTATATTTGTAAGTATAGGCCCTGACCTAATGTGCTGGAAAGCTAATACTGCTTTTTCTCAAAATGTGGCTTTGTGCTTGCTTCCTTCCCCTTAGGCAAGGGCCTCACTGGGGTAAAAGGAACAGCTCAGGCACTTCTACTCCATGCCTCAACCCATGGCTATGTCTCCTCTCACTTGCATGCATCATTTGGTAGCAAATTTGATAGTATTTCCAAACAAATAACTTGTATAGACATAACACTCCTTATTTTATTTATGTGTGAGTATTAAAAAGAGGCACCCTGCCTCTACTAAAAATAAAGATTGGCAAATTATTCAGGTTCTGGAAGAAATTGTTTTTTTTCTTAAGTGATAGATAATGTAACCTTTAATTACTGGTAATTCTTTAATTTCATTGTTATGACACTTAATATATATAGATAATCTTGCTCTATAAAACCTTTTTATTGCGGAAATTTTTATACATACATAATGATCTATGAGGATTAGAAACCCACATGTATACACCTCCCATTTCAGCAGTTATTTGTGTTATTTCAAGCAGTCTTGTGTAAGTAATCCAGTTATATAGTCAAATCATGATTTTCAAAAAGGATTGTAAAACTGGAATTGTTTGAATGTAATTACATACTAAATTACAAAATTTCATAATTTCTTAGGATTATCCTTCTATTGCTCACCTGGTCCAGAAACTAAGCGAAAATAACATTCAGACAATTTTTGCAGTTACCGAAGAATTTCAGCCTGTCTACAAGGTAAATATATTTGTGAGATAAAAAGAGGAACAAATTTCTGGATCGTTTTTCTTCAGTCATTGGAGGTAAAATCATGTCTGAATTGAAATGTGAGAGAA
This sequence comes from Rhinolophus ferrumequinum, assembly GCF_004115265.2. Classification (NCBI taxonomy): domain Eukaryota; kingdom Metazoa; phylum Chordata; class Mammalia; order Chiroptera; family Rhinolophidae; genus Rhinolophus; species Rhinolophus ferrumequinum. The sequence goes on along the minus strand of NC_046288.1, from coordinate 4,018,384 downwards.
TGACATCGGCTAGATATGTGAGATTTTACAAAAGCGCTTTATATTCATTTTTAATACATATTATACGAGGTGTGATTAAAAAAAAAACATGGTGAATGCTTAAATTAAAAAATTTATTACAGTAAAGACACATTGCCATTAACCCCCTTCAGAATACTCTCCCTCAATTCACACACACTTATCTCATCGTTCTTACCCCTTTGTGAAGCAGTTCTGGAAGTCCTGTTTCATGAGTCTCTTCAGTTGAACTGTTGTGGCTGTCTCTCCATGGCCTGAATCAATTCAAAATGTTTTCGCTTCGTTTCATGGTCATTTTGACTTTGGGGAAGAGCCAGAAGTTGCATGGTGCCAGATCCGGTGACTAAGGTGGATAAAGACACACCGTAATGTTTTTATTTGACAGAAATTGCCATATCAGAAGTGATGTGTGACACAGAGCTTTGTCATGATGGAAGATGAAGTAAAGACAGTCATGAAAGAGGACTTCCAAAACAGCTTCAGAAAGTGTCAAGAACGATGGGATAAGTGTGTTCAAAGCAAGGGAGAGTATTTTGAGGGGATTAATGGCAATGTGCCTTTTACTGTAATAATTTTTTTTGTTGTTTAAACATTTACATATCTTTTGATCACACCTCATAAAACTAGTTTTTTTCCAGCTCTGACGCCTTAAGTTATTTAGGAAATGTATAGGGAACTGATATTTAAAAATAAGTATTTGATTGTAGATGCTTATTGGTTGAATGAATATATTTGTATTTTATATGTTTTATCTTAATTGCAGGAACTAAAAAATTTGATCCCTAAGTCAGCAGTAGGAACATTATCTGCAAATTCCAGCAATGTAATTCAGTTGATCATTGATGCATACAACGTGAGTACATTTTAGATAAACTGTTTTGAACAGTACGCTGTTGAGAATGCTTTGCTCAAAGAAAGTAAAATTCCCTTCATACACTATTTAGCAAAACCCAGAGGACAACATAAAATTTAAATTCTGTATATCTGGAGGAAAAACTCATATTCTCTTACAAGAGCATAAGTATATAATCTAAACAAAGCAAAAATATGATAAACTCATGTGGCAAAAATTTCTAAATATCTATTTGAATGTCATTAAGCAATTAGTCTCTTTATTGGAAAGCAAATAAGAAACATAACACACATTTAGATTTATAGGATTGCCTCAATCTTCCTTTTCCTCCCCAAAGCATCTTTTATAGATTCATCTGTTTCGATGAATTGTGGCTGGGAAAGCTTTTTTGCCCATTCTTCTCTTACTGTACATTCAGAGATACAATATTCTCAATAGGCGCACACACACATTTATTATACATGTATCATAAAAATATATACAAATATAAATACATATGACTTACCTATTTTAAAAAGGTTTATAAGATTTTTTTCCCTTCACACATGGAAGTTGAAATTAAAGAGGAATTATTTGCTCCATCTAGAGCTCAATTCAGAGTACCTTTAGTAATACTCATTAAGCGTTGGTTAATAATCATTTTAAATAATCTGAAGACATTTGTAATTTTATGGTAACCATTGTGTGCTGCATACACCATCTCCACAGCCCGTTGACAGGTTGAATTTTAGATACTTTTTATTTCATGCCAGGGGTTCCCAAAATGTTTTAGGAACATCACACTCAAAAAGAGAAAGGTTAACATAAAAATTTGTAAGATTCCAGTTGTTCCATGCCTTTCACATAGTTCTCCATTTTAACTACATAAATTCCCATCCATGCGATTGTTTGCTGCTGCAGCCTTTACATTTGTACTGGGATCATATTCTGAAAAAGCACTGGCTTGAATCCTTCTTACTCGGGCCTTTTGGTTTGTTTTTTTTCTGGTTTTGTTTTGTTTTGTTTTGTTTTGGCCAGGGCTATAAGGGCTTCTAAGCAAATTTTTTTCCAGACTGTATAGTAGACCATTTACATTAGTCCCTAGTTAGCTGAAGTGATAGGCCAGGGGAGAGTCATATTGCCGATGGGGAAAGAAAACTTTGGTTCTGCGATCTTAGGACTCCTCATAATTAATATCAGGCCTCTGGGCTGTATGATCATTAGTATTTTAACTCAGCAATTAAAACACAAACACTCTTTTCAATCTTGTACATTATTTTGAAGAATTGATCCTTATTAATTAAAACCTATTTCTCTAGGTTGTGTTTTCTAGTCACTCAGGATTTGGCTTCAAATATTTTGTTTAAATGATATTGTTTTCTTAATAGTTCACATTACCTACTGGTTTTATGCATTCAACTTATTTTATAGTAGCATTTTGTTTGCCTTTCCTATGTATAATTAGTCTTTCTTTTAGTCCCTTTCCTCAGAAGTAATTTTGGAAAACGGCAAATTGCCAGAAGGAGTAACAATAAATTACAAATCTTACTGCAAGAATGGGGTTAATGGCACAGGGGAAAATGGAAGAAAATGCTCCAATATTTCCATTGGAGATGAGGTAGGTCATATAAACATTTTCTGAAGGAAAAAAATTGCTTGTTTATAAGTAATCAAGTTTATAATTTGAGAATAAAAGAAATGAATAGCTTTTTGAAATATTTTTTAATAGATTTAAATTAGTTAACTTGTTTTTCCCTTTAAGGTTCAATTTGAAATTAGCATAACTTCAAATAAATGTCCAAATAAGAATTCTGAAACCATTAAAATTAAGCCTCTGGGCTTCACTGAAGAAGTAGAGATTATTCTTCAGTTCATCTGTGAATGTGAATGTCAGAGTGAAGGCATCCCTAGCAGCCCAAAGTGTCACGAAGGAAATGGAACATTTGAGTGTGGAGCTTGCAGGTAAGCTGAAGGTGGTTGGAGAAGGACAGATAGAGTACATTAGTTTAGAAAGTTCTAGCAGGGTATGTTTTGGGACATTGAGAGAAAAATCTCTATTTGGAGGGAATAAAATATTTATTCTAGCCACTATTGCTCACCACACATCAATTTGATGAGCTTACATGTGATATTTACAGAAAGTTCTTCCTTACCTTTTTTTCCTTAAGAAGATAGCTCTTTAAAATAAAAGGTTTTGTAACCATCCAAGACGTATTATTTAACAGACTGTTAAGGTAGCATTTGTGTGTTTTGCTCATATAATAGCAATCTGAATATTCTAGAGCTAAACAAACATATAAAATATGTTTATAGAGAAATGTTTTGGAAAGATATCTCAAACTTATACTGGTGATTTTTATCTGGGAAATGGAATTAGGAAGCAATAAAGGATATATACTTTGTACTACATGTACTTCTGCATTAAATTTTATTTTCAATTAAAACTTTATTTTAATTAAAAATCAAAATTGAATATACTCTGAATACAGCTTTCTCCTTAAAAGAATAGGGGAAAGGGAGAGTATTTTGGTTAAATGTCAGCCCCAAATAACTAGGCTTTTAAGGGTTTTAAACGTGAGAAAAATGAGTGCCTATATTTTGCCATCAGTTATTGATTGGCTACTGTAAATATCAGTTAAAATGTTACATTTTTATTTTTCATGCTTATATATCCTGAGTCACGTAGATCCATTTTTAGTAAAATATCATATAACTGAAAAGATTATCTTAAAAATGTTTTGCCTTCCTTCCCTTTATATATTAACCAGATGCAGAATTAGTGTATTCAGTGTCTATAAGCATTAACTGTTCTAAAAATATACAGTGTATCTGAAAAGTCTGGACCTATGGGATAAATTTATTTTAAAACAATATGTTACTTATTTTTCAAATGATGTTCTCTATGTTTTTCTTTAACATCCATGTACTCTTGAGGTGTGTTTATTGTTCTTTTTTAGATTAACAATTGGACTGTTACTTTAAATTTAGAGATAACTTCACCAATAATAGCAAATGCAATAACATATCATTAGAAAACATAACTAACATACTGTTTAAAAGTTTATCCTATGTTTCCAAATGTTTTGTTCGCCATTTCATTGCTAGATTATATTTTCATCTTGATCAAAATGGCTACTCTCCTGAAGAAAGATTTTTTTCCTAGGACTTGCATGTATTCCGTATAAACCTGAATGGCTGGGGGGTATGTGTGTGCACGTGTGTGTGTGCATACGCGCACTTTTGTGTACATGAGCACTCCCATGTAAGGTAATTGTAGTTGAAAGATATTCTCCATAGTTTTATTTCCTCTGCCATTCTTGCTCACAGCGTAACTTGAAATTTTGGACTTTTTCTTTAGGTGCAATGAGGGACGTGTTGGCAGACATTGTGAATGTAGCACGGATGAAGTTAACAGTGAAGATATGGATGCTTACTGCAGGAAAGAAAACAGTTCAGAAATCTGTAGTAATAATGGAGAGTGTGTCTGTGGACAGTGTGTTTGTAGGAAGAGGGATAATACAGATGAAATTTATTCTGGCAAATTCTGCGAGTGTGATAATTTCAACTGTGATAGATCCAACGGCGTGATTTGTGGAGGTGAGAAAGGGGTCAAAAAATGGTTATAAAATGTGATCCCATCCTATACAATAAAAATGTTCAGTTTGCTTGGTAAATAAATAGAAAAAAGGCAGCACTGAGGGTCAATCCATCCCTTAGATACACTTTCTTCCACATTGCTTATTTTTACTTTTAAATCAATGCTATGATTTTTATATGTTTTACCATTGTTATGAGAAATGACATTTTTAATTGCAGGAAATGGTGTATGCAAGTGTCGCGTGTGTGAATGCAACCCCAACTACACGGGCAGTGCATGTGACTGTTCCCTGGACACGACTCCATGCATGGCCACAAACGGACAGATCTGCAATGGCCGGGGCATCTGTGAGTGCGGTGCCTGTAAGTGCACGGATCCCAAGTTTCAGGGCCCAACTTGTGAGATGTGTCAGACCTGCCTGGGCGTCTGCGCTGAGCATAAGTAAGTATTTCCTAATTGCCTGAAGAGGTTTATATTTACTGTCTGTTGCCCTAACTATGTGTTATCACTGGACCCAGAACAGTGCCTATAAGGAGCTTATATTGTAAATAAAATATCTGCCACACTAAAACCCACTCTTTAAATCTTAAAATTTCTTTCTTGGTAGCTAGTGTTTGTCACCATACTGAAGCGTGTCATATGAGAGTGGTACCATTAATTTGATCTGTGTGACCTTTGTTAAATTAGCACTACCAGTTGCTTAATTACTATCTTTTCACTAAACTAAGCAAACTTGAAGTTTTTGCCCCTTGAAGAACTATTGTCGTACCAGCAATACATTGTTTAAATTATTTTGGTTTTATGTTATATATTTAATACCTGGTAGGGCTAGTTTTATTTTACTATTTTACTTGGGGGGGATTTTAGTTTGAACTGTAATAATTTATAATTTCACTTGGGAAACTAGCATTTTCATATTGTTTCTCACCGAGAAATGTCATATGCTTCTCCATTTAGTCAAATCTTCTTTCATAGCTTTTGGTTGAATTTGTCAAATTTTGAATCTAGCCCACAAAATAATCTTCAAGCAAACATTGACTTTAAATGTTATAATTTGTGTTTTAACAGAGAATGTGTTCAGTGTAGAGCCTTCAATAAAGGAGAAAAGAAAGACACATGTGCACAGGAATGTTCCCGTTTCAACATTACCAAGGTCGAAAATCGGGACAAATTGCCCCAGCCGGGCCAGGTAGATCCCCTGTCCCACTGTAAGGAGAAGGACGTTGACGACTGCTGGTTCTATTTCACATACTCAGTGAATGCGAACGGTGATGCCATTGTTCATGTTGTAGAGACTCCAGGTAGAAATCTGATCATTTCAAAATGCTTTTCATTTTCTTCTCTGTCTTGTTTCTACTACTTAGGCCTGTTTCCCTAATACTCAGGAATGGCCTCCAGCTGGATTCTTTTAGGTTCAAGTTAGGACATTTTAATCTCAAAAGTCTAAAATAGTATTTAATTAACTATATAAGAAGTGAGGAAAAAAGAAAACAAGTTTTATAAGTGGAGAATTTGATGCTTAAATGTGATAATTCACACAAAGCACTTAGCACAGTGCCTGACACTTAGCAGGTACTCGGTAAGAGTTATATCATTATTGGTGATACCTAAATTGGAGCTTGATTTAGGTTTGAACACTGGAAAAGATAATTTGTGAAGAGCTATTATAAAGTGTGAATTTGTTCAGCTTTTCAGAAGAGAAAACATTTTTTATCTTGGCTTTTCTATGTACTTTTTGTATATTCTTTGAAATCTTATACTTTTGGGTACCAGTTGTTTGGGAATGTACATTTTCATTTCTCCTGGATAAATACTAAGAATGGATTTGGGGGCATATGGTATACATATGTTTATAAGGAACAGCCAAACTGATTTTTAAAGTCGCTGTACTGTTTTGCCTTTTCAGATAAATGTTTGGCAATAGTGTCTCCCAATCGGTGCCCTCTTGTCTTTTCATTTTCTTAACAGGGTTTTTTTTGAAGAACAGAAGCTTTAATCTTGATGATCTACAGTTTACCAAGTTTTGCTTTTTATGTATCTTGCTTTCACCATTTTATCTGAGACTCTGCCTAACTAAAGTTGATAAGGATTTTTCTCCTTTTTTATCTTCTAGAAGTTTTATAGTTTTTGGCTTTCCGTTTAGGTTTATAACCCATTCTGAGTTAATCTTTTTTTTTTTTTTTAATTTATTGGGGTGACAATTGTTAGTAAAATTACATAGATTTCAGGTGTACAATTCTGTATGAAATCATCTATAAATCCCATTGTGTGTTCACCACCCAGAGTCAGTTCTCCTTCGAGTTAATCTTAGTATATGGAGTGAGGTTCAGTTTTTTGCATATGGATGTCCAGTAGTTCTAGCACCATTTGTTTGAAAAGACTGACTTTTCCCCACCTTTGTTGAAAATGAGATGGCTTTTTATGCACAGGCCTGTTTCTGACTCTATATTCTATTCCATTGGTGTATGCAACTGTCTTTTAGCCATTAAATACCACACTGTCTCTCAATTACTGTCGCTCTATATTAGGTTGGTGCAAAAGTAATTGCGGTTTTTGCAATTTTTTTTTTTTTTTACCTTTTAAACCACAATTACTTTTGTATCAACCTAAAAGCCGGTCTTGGAGTCTGGTAATATCAGTTGTTGAACTGTGTTCTTTTCCAAAAGTGTTTTGGAAACATTTTCCTCGTTCTCTGCCTTCCTTGTAAATTTTAGAGTTAACTTGCTGATATCTACAAAAATTCTGCCAGGAATTTGATTGGGATTGCATTGATCATATTGGAGGAAAATTGGTATTTTAATAGTATTGAGTCTTCCAATCTATGAACATGGGATAGCTCTCCATTTATTCAGGTTTTTGATTTCTTTGATCAATATTTAGTAATTTTTAGCATGCAAAGCTTACACATATTTTGTTGGATTTATACAAAAGTATTTCATGATCTTCGATGCTATTGTGGAGGATACTATTCCAAAATTCAATTTCCAATATGCAGAAATAAATTTCTATGTCATATATAGAAATACATATAATTTTTGTTTATTGATCGTGTATCCTGTGGCCTTGTAAACTCACTTGTTAGTTCAGTGTCTTTTATAGATTCTTTGGGATAGTGTCCATTTACTACTTATCTTGGGTGTTTATTCTTTAAGTGTTTTTATAAGAGACTGCCCAGTTCTTTGTGGTTGGCTGTACTCTGTGCACATTAATCCCTTGCATGCTCAGTTTTTCCTTCATACTTTACAGAGTGCCCCACTGGTCCAGACATCATTCCAATTGTAGCTGGTGTGGTTGCTGGAATTGTTCTGATTGGCCTTGCATTGCTGCTGATTTGGAAGCTTCTAATGATAATTCATGACAGAAGGGAATTTGCCAAATTTGAAAAGGAAAAAATGAATGCCAAATGGGACACGGTAAGTTGCAAAACATCTAAAAAGTAAGTTGGATATCATAAAGAAATATAATACTTCTAAGACTTATTAACTTCTAAGACTTAAAGCACTCTTATTAGTCCTCATTAAGTGCTTTATTCCTCCATAAGTTCATTATTCAGAAAACTTGCATTTAGTGAAAAACAGAAATGCATCTTAAATACATCCCATGAAAACAAAATACTGTGAGAATGTATCTTCTGGTTGCTGTGGTCAGTATTTTTATTTCCTTAATTTGATCTTAATCTGCTCTTCTGCCTTTTTGTCATGTAAAGTAGAATCTTAGATATTGTTATCTGTGTAGCAAGCTAGTCAATGGAAAGCTTCCCCCCACGCTTCTTCAACAAAGAACCTTAAGTGGAAAGCAGCCAGACCCAGAAAGCTATATACTGTATGGTTCCATTTATATGACATTATGGAAAAGACAAAACTATAGGGACAGAAATCAAATCTGTGGTTTCCAGGGGCTGGAATGTGGTGGTTAGGGCACAAGGGATCTTCTTGGGATGACCTTGATTGTGGATGTGTTTATACATTGCAGATTCATGAAACTCTGTACTTAAAAAGGATATATTTTACTCTCTGGAAATTATAACAATAAATCTTGCTTTAAAAAAATTTTTAAAGCTATTAGTGACTGAAAGTTTGTGCTAGCATTTAGTGCTTTGAAATATGGAGTCATTGGGGAGGCCAGATGTCAGCCCTTGTGTAATCATCTTTTGATATAAGAAGACTGTGACAATCTTCAGTACGTTTACATTGTAAATGAATTTTAATCATTTGCATTTTACTATTATTTGCTTGGGTTTTTAAAAACTAATCCAGAAGTGTAAAAATAGTATAAATTAGTAAAATAGTAAAAATTCTCTATAGTGTTTAAACACTATACGTGTCAATTTTGTTATGATGAAATCATTAGAAACTATTTCTTTTACTTTAGCAAGAAAATCCGATTTACAAGAGTCCTATTAATAATTTCAAGAATCCAAACTATGGACGTAAAGCTGGTCTCTAAGTTGCCGTTCGTATTTTCTTTCATTTTCTGTCTTTGCATGTGAACTTTTATCCTTTTTTACTGCACTGTGTGTCCTTTATCACTATTGCTGTTTTTTAAACGTCTGGCTATTTTACAGCTTTTCTTTTTGTGTGTTAATTTAGAGTTAGTGTTTAGAAGGGCTTTAAAATAATGGTGTAGAAGCAGCAGCTGTGTTGTGGTGAAAAGAGAATGTGCTTTTTGGTCAGACCTAGGGTGAAATCCCAGCTCTTCCACTTAGTAGGTAGAATAGCATTGAATCACTCACTTCCCAGCACTTTAGTTTTTCATCTCTTTAACAAGGAGTCAGTAATAATATCTGTTGTGTGCTGTGGTTGTTTTTGGCTAATGAACTACAGTGTATGATACCAGCCTGTCGGTTGTAATCCACACTATAGCCCAATGCTCTAGATGGTGTTATCCTTATAGGAAACATTATGTAAGTTTTAGGGTGATATCGTGAAAAGTGTATGTGAAATCTAAACTGCAAAATACAAAAGTAAATGTAACCTGATAGAACATTTGTATAATACAACTACAATATCATTGTTATTGTTTTCTAGAAATTTTGAAATTCTTTATTCTTGATTATAACTTGAAATTCCATTAAAAACCAGGGTGGTGGTGGTGGTGATGGTCGTGGTGGTGGTGGAATATATATATACATATATATATATACTTCTTGTTCGATGTTGAATGAGTCTTAATATTCAAATCTAACATTGAACTTTTTAAAAAGCTAACAAAGTCTTTTAAAAATCCTATTATAGTTTTAAATAAAAACTTAGTTGAAAATTTCATAGTTGTCACTAAGGCTTGCTTATCATCTTGTCTAAGCTAGGGTAAGTTATTTTGGTGAGTGTGTGCTTTACCTGGATGACAAATTTATCATTTTCTATTATCAGTAGTGCACAGGATTCTTCCTTATATCTGAATTTTCATGAAGTGGTTCTAGCATACTTTGGCATAAGCCCCAAAAACTTTCTGATAAAAAGATTGTGATTAGAACAGATTCTCCTGATTGGTGATCCAGAATTCTTCTTTCCTTTCCCAACTATTTTATTTTTATTTCACACATGAGAACTGAGGCACAGAAGGATTAGGTAACTTGACCCAAGTTCACATGTCTGGTTAGTGGAAGAGCTGAGATTCAAACCCAGGCAGCTGGACTCCAGGGTCCCTGTTCTTACCCACTGCGTTGTATTGATGGCAATCACATATCTTCAGGAAACTGTTAGCTGGTTAGGAAGAGGTAGATCGCTCTTTATGGAGAATTATAGCATTTGCCATTTGTTGTAACTTAGAGTAACACTACTACTGCATTGAGCAAACATTGTAGCAGGAAATTATTACATAGAAACCAACACTGTAGTTTTGCTTATTTACTAGAAGTGTACTTATAAAATAATAACAAATAAGATCTTAATACAGGAATGTTTAATATTTTTTAGAGATATAGGAAGTGTCAATAATATTAGAAACCTCTACTGGTCAGATTTTTCTTTTATTTCTAAGCAGATTTTAAAATAGCAAAGTTAAATCTAATGACATAAAATTATAGTCAGATTCATATATGGGCAGGCTGGTTCATTTTCTTATTAGTCTGAGACTTGCCATATTCTTTTTGTTACCTAATACTTGCCAGAAGTCATTTTTAGAAGGAAACTGATTGGTTTCGTTCTTTCTTTTGGTAGGTCAAAAACAGTCAAATATTGACAATTTCATATGGTTACTTCTCATATAAGAAAAAATTCTTTATGTCTACTAAAAGGTGAAATTTTCACCTTTACTGTACATTAAATTGTATTTTGAAGGAAATTATCAATAATAGTGAAACTTAATGTTTGTATTGTGAAATTAATTTTTGGCTAAAATGTTACTTTTCAGCCAAAATAAGCATTTGGGATAATTCAAGAAGCAAAAGTAAAACTCTGTGTTTGTTAGTGAAATCTTGGCAGACTAACAGCTACAGGTTATTCTGAGATGTTTTCTCAAGAAAAATTAAAGTAGAAATAAAAAATATAAATTCATAAATGAACATCAAAAAATTAAAACAAATCTTGGCTTGTAAAGCACTTTTCTGATACGGGAACAAAGTTTGTCAATCAATTATATCACTAACATATTTCAGATAATGGGCAAGCACTGTAATTATTTCAGCACATAAGACTCATGTAGGTACATTAAAAAAATACATCAATTTTGTAATTGTTAAAGTGCATTGAAAAAATTGTCTAGTCTAGCTTCCCTTCTGTTATGTAAAAAATAAGTGATTCCTCATCTTCCACAGTTGTGCATTGTATGTCTAATATATTTTATAGAGATGATTCTGTAGCCACCATTGTCAGCCATTCCAGAGTAAACACCAGGATGACATTTTACTGAGTACAGAGGATTTCATTTCTGAATGTAAACCTGTTCCCTTGATTTAAATAGGCTTTGCTTTTTGTTGGGATAGGAGTGGGGTTGCACTCTAAACAATGAAAACTAATCTGAATTATTTCAGTTTACCTTCCTTTAAAATGATGCCTAACGCATATAGTTTAATTTTACCTCTAACATTGCATGTTGAATTTTGTTGGATGGACTTTGCAATAATAAATATAAATGTTTGCATATATGAAAAGGTAAACTTTTCTCCAGAGGTAAGTTCTGCCATATAAATTGTACTTTGGACTCATGAATAACTTGCGTTTTTTCTCCTTTTGTTTTTTTGTTTTATTTTGTACCGCACAATTCTTAACTATTAAACATTAGATTTATCTAATGCATTATTTTAAAGAAACTTAATTAAATGGTAATTTCTTTTCCCAGCATATTTGAAAGAATTGGGCAGTACTAGTCACATATGCAAATAGGAAGTTGGAAATAATAAGTGTAACTTGTTTGTACTGTATAACTTGTTAATAATGTAGTCGCTAGGATCCAGTTTCCTGTCTCCATTATGAAATGTCTGCTGTAATGTATGTATCGTAGTGTATTAGCTCCAATTAGGATTAGAGCTTAGAATTTGATATCCTATATATGATTTTTATCATCCAGATTATTTAGTATTTGTCTCTGAGGGATTCTGAGTTTCCTCCATGCTTCTAAAAAAATGACCAGTCAAGCTGTATTTTACGTGATGGGGGTGCATGGGGGTGGGGGTAAGGCATATTGTCATGTTTTTATTGGTATCCAGACTAACTGCTGAGCTGAAATCATAGTGATTTATTTGCTGTCTCTCAGGACCTAACCCATACATGCTATACCCTCCATCAATGATTTCCTATCTACAGGATAAAATTCAATCTTTTTACATAGCATGGCATACAGGACCTTTCCTGATTTGGCACCGTCTTTCTTATTTCCTCTCCCACACATGCTCCCTTAAAAACTTCTGAACTATAGAGATTTTTACTAAATGTGCTATTCTTTTCCCTACAACTTGACTTTGCATATGAACTTTGATTTTGCATATGTTTCTATTTACCTTTCAATATTTTATCTGTAGTCAAGTTCACTATGACAGTATCTCTAATCTTCTCAAAGTCGAACCCTTTTTCTTATATTATTCCTTTATTATGTATATAATTCTATTTTCTATTATATCAAACTGACTTAGTTTCATGTTTATCATCCACTAAACCGTGTCCTCCTTAGAGGACAGAAATTGTGGCAATAAAAGCCAGATTCAGATGTAATCTGCAGTGAAGTGTAAATAAAATTTAAAAGCAAAAATTACTGTTTAGATGCTTTCTATAAATATTTTTAAATTACTGCAAATGGTTCTGTAGTGAGATATAAAACTAAACAGCACTGCAAAATCTTAATTTTTGTCTAAAAACTTAATGCTTTAAGTTATTTAATATTTATTTGATTTGATGTTTACTCTCTAATTTCCTATGATAAAGGATTATTTGGCTGTATTTCTCACGTGGCTTTCAAGCCCACTTTCAGTTTATGGGAACAGGAGAAAAAAGAATGCTATAGCCTGTATTTAAGTGTACCAATTAGCATAACACTCTTTAAAGAAAATGCTAGTGTGGGATTGTTATTTTCCTGCTTAAAACATCACTGTCAATATATTTTTGGATCTTGAAAGATCTCTTGTGTTTATGACTTGGAGCCAGTTACTGGACTCGATTTCAGTACTCTATTAAAATATACTATTGTAATAAAAAGAAAACATTTTACCAATACATACTGATAAATAACAATTTCGTGAAGAATGATAATTATATTTGTTAACATAATCAGTCACTTTTGTGGAAGCACTTCAGAGGAACACCACCCTCACAGACATGAAAGCCAAGGATTCCCATTAATTATCAGGCACCTTCTGGGTACAGTAAAGAGTAAAGAATCAGGCAGTTGATGGCAAAAGAGTGCTTTCTTTTTAAGACAAATATTCAAAACTAGTTAAAGGAGAGAAACCATAACAGCAGATTCTGTGCTATAGAGGACATTTTTGAATCAGCCTTCCAATGGAGGAAGGACTCAAGAATGAAATAATGCTAGATGACAGGGGCAGCTTTAGACCTGTAGAGCAAAACTTCCAGTTTTCATATTTGTATAAACTTGTATTAATACCTTTTTTAAAAATTAAGAGTGATATCTGGACAGATAAAATGGAAACAACTTCTGAAAATAACTGTAGTTTTCAATATTGTTCATAAAATAATATTACATGATTTTAGTAGAGTAATTGATCATTTTCTCTCTCTCCTTTTTTTTTTTTAGGGTGAAAATCCTATTTATAAGAGTGCCCGTGACAACTGTTGTCAATCCAAAGTATGAGGGAAAATGAGCACTACTTGTGCAAATAATCACAACACTGAACGCAAATTAGTGATTTTCATAGTCACTGAGTAAGGTAGCTTTAGGGCAATATCACCATGAGTTTTACTCATGTGCAGGTTTGAAAATGTACAATATGTATAATTAAAAAAATTTTTTTATTGTTTTGAAAATAATGTTATAATCAATGCCAGGGACTGACAAAAGACTTGAGACAGGATGGTGTTCCTTGTCAGTTAAGGTCACTGTGTGCCTTTTTTCTCCTGGACTAGTGAAATCAGCTCTTATTGGATTAAGTGATATTTCTAGAGTGATTGAAAGGGTAGTAGTTAAAGTAATGAGTATGATGAGAGATTCTATTAATCAGTATTAAAGCTGATTTTTAGCTTTACAGATATGTCAGTTCTCAGTTATAAAAAATTCAAAGTAAATGTCTTACTTGCTAGTTTACAATTGTTTGAAATTTATTTTTTTCCTATTTGCCTATTAAACGTATCTGAAAGATGACATATCTGAAAGATGAGTATGTTGGGAGTTACTTGTGTAAAATAGTTTTGATATATTTGATCTACAAACGCCATGGGAAAAAGTCAGAGTTAGGAAGAAAAAACAGCTTTAAAATCTGTGTGCCATTTCAAGAGTTACTTAATCTTGGTAACTTTTATGCCTTCTCTTTATAAATTCAAGCCTTGGATAAAAGTGTTGAGAAATTTTATGCAAAAAAGTCCTTACTTTAGCATTATTTACATAAAAGCCTTAATTTACATGGTATTTGCTGAATTGGGGACCTTTGGGTGAATTATTTTATTCATTGTATTTTGTTTAAAGCCGGTGCTTTTTATCACCACTTCTAATCATTTAATGTATTTGCAATTTTAGGGTAAGACTTTGTTTATCAGTACCTTTTCTTTGATGTTTTAGCTGTAAATTTGCCTTTTTAATGAACATCTGAAGTTGTACTGTGGCTTGTGCAACAGCTATCACTTACGTAAGTCTTAGTGCTATAACAGACCACTGTATATTTAGTTCTCACTGTTGGTTGCCCATTTTGTTTCATACTAGTCACATTCTTGTTTTTAAGTGCCTTTTAATTTTAACAGTTCACTTTTTACAATGCTATTTACTGAAGTTATTTATTAAATAAAAATGCCTAAAATACTTAAATTGGAATGTTTTCACTCTGTATTGATATATTTGTCAGTTTGTTTGCATGAAATTTTTTAGCTTAAAGAGATTGACAAAAACCATTCTGGTTGATGGGTATTTCACTTAAGAAGCTAAAACATTTTTTATTTATAAAAAATAAGAAAAGAAAAGATGTGCCAGGGACATAAGGAAAAAGTGGTATAGTAAAAACAGTTTCAGACTAACTTTGAGGTCTCTAATACTATTGGATAAATCTTCATCTCCTCTCCCCATAACCCTACCTACACTAGGTTTCATCCCTACACTAGCAGAATTAACGCTTTATGAAGAGCAGCTAGAGCGGTTAATTAGATGCGGGAAATGTAGATCATTGTATTTAATATAGAACAGAGATGGTGACTTGCTGATTCAGAAAATTTATTTTCATTGGCTTGGGTTTATTTGAGAAAGTAGATAAATCCATAAAATTACTTGTATAAAGCTTAT
Source organism: Rhinolophus ferrumequinum (assembly GCF_004115265.2). Classification (NCBI taxonomy): domain Eukaryota; kingdom Metazoa; phylum Chordata; class Mammalia; order Chiroptera; family Rhinolophidae; genus Rhinolophus; species Rhinolophus ferrumequinum. Next base: position 4,003,061 of record NC_046288.1, on the reverse strand, counting down.
TAAAAAAATTATATATGGATTATAGGACAGCATACAACAAATGTCAGAAAGATTTGGGGGAGAGGACTATTAAAAGTTTCAACTTTACCAACATCTCACATTTATAGTGCTCCTCCCATTTTTTTAAAATTGGTATCCTTTTTACTTAACTGTGTTTCCTTAGCTTAGATTAAATCATATTTCATCTGAGAATTACATATTTTTACTAGTTTGTAAGTTCAGTGACAAAAATCATCTTGTTCATTTATCACTCCATTTTACCCCTGCTTCATTTTCCACTTCCCACCACCACCTACATTTCCCCTTAGCTGCTTTCCTTGTGCCTTAGGAATAATCAGTTGAATTGAAACTACATATTTCTGCTCCAGAAGTTTGCTTTCTATAATGAATTTTGTTTGGTTTTACAAATATAGTCTTTTTTTATATATACACTGACTTTTTTTCCTGACACGTGTCTTTGAAGCTGAAATACGAATTTTTAGATTTTATATATGATTCATAAACAATTTCTGACTATAGAAATCCTTTTATTTGGAAGCTAAGGAATTGTATAGTTTACTTCTTAACTAACCATGAGAGTATTGACAATTTGAATAATTTCAGGTTTGAAACTGGAAATTCAAATCCAGTCTGAGACTGTCGTTAGCTTGATTGAAGCCACACAGACTTTGCACTAAAATTTATTTTCTTAGCGACAGTACATTTTGACTTCCAATGGAATGCTTTCCAAAAACTAAGTGTCCTGAAAGTAAAATAACAGTTATAAATTTTTTTCATTCAAACTCTATATTATGAATATTTACAAAATGTTAGGTATCTTGCATATATATTTGATCAATGTCAAGTGTCAATAGTGCATATTTGCATTAATTTCCTTACATTTTACAGATTTTTATTTTCCCAAGTATAACTTTATGAATTTCTTTGATAAAGATGTTCCAGATAAGACCTAGTCACTGATCAACTTTTTATTTAACCTGGAATTGGCATTTCCCCCTCTGTTGCCTACTAGAGTTTGAGGGGTAACCTTGAATAGACATCATTTGTCTTTAGTTTATTGCCTGTTCCCTGAAGACTTGATATTTCTGACCTAATATACTCAAAGGAGTTCAGAAACAGAGTGTCTTCAGGTCTCTTCTTGAGTTTCTAAAGAGACTTCACTGGCTCTCATGTCCCAGGATTCTTTGGAGAATTAGGGATCAGTCGAAGTAGCTCCTGAGTGATCAGTGGAAGCAAGTTATTCGGGCTGGATTATATCAAGATTAAATAGCCCACTATTTGAGGGGTGATACGGTATCTAAACTAGAACTCTTGCAGGTACAAAACTGCTAGGATGAAACATGAGACAAATACTTCTCTTAAGTCCCCCGATAATGACGATCCTATTCATTTCCTTCTACAATCTCTCTGAGCCTTCACTTGGTTTGAACTGTATTAAGACATATGAATTTTTCAAGGTTAGAAAGTTTGCATGAAAGTTATTAGTGATATTTCATTAATTTTACATCACTTCATTCCACTTTGGATTTATGGCTCATTAGGACCAATTCTAAATAAACTGGTATATTAAACAAGAGTCAACTATGGCTCATTGTGAGTGGAAACACTATTCAGAATATTTAAATCCCATAATGAATCTATTACTTTATTATAATAGTTTATAGAAAATAGAGTTGTTTTCAATTTTATATGCAGTATTTGATGTATTACTGACTTATTGATAGCAATGTTAATGTTGCTTACTGACCCAAATTATTCTTGGGAGATAAATCAACATTCAGGTCTCCTTTCATAGCTACCTAACTGGTCCCTCAGCAACCATTTAAAACATGAATTTGATCATATTTGTCTCAACACCCCCATTCCAGCTCCACTTTCAAATCCTCAGGTCTAGCATGAGTCCTTTCTTTTTTCATGTTTCTGTCCTATCCCTAAATTTGATAGCCCCAGGAGGACAGGAACCTGTGTGTTTTGATTGATCATTGTATCCCTACAACAATGTCTGGCACAGAGTGAGTAGGTGACCAGAAAGTATGTGTGAATAAATGGATTTGCTTCCAGAAGTTACCACCACCATGTCCACCTACCTAGCCAGCATCTGCAGTGATACACTCTGCCTTCCAGCCAGTTCCTATAGATGAGCTCTGCACTCCAAGGCCAGTCCTTCCACTTACATCTTAACTACTACTCCCTCTTGACTACTAAGACAAGCAGTTCACCCCTTCCCAGCATCATTGATTTTCCCTCTCTTCTAGATCATTCCCATCATTAACAAACATGCTATACTGTGTTTCCCTGAAAATAAGACCTAGCCAGACAGTCAACTCTAATGCGTCTTTTGGAGCAAAAATTAATAATAAGACCTGGTCTTATTTTACTATAATATAAGACCCAGTATAATAATATATATATAATAATATATATATAATATAATATAATACATAATATAATATAATAAATATAACATACTTATATTAATTTTTGCTCCAAAAGACGCATTAGAGCTGATTTTCCGGCTAGGTCTTATTTTCGGGGAAACACGGTAGTTACCTACCAGGTTTCTCTATTCCCTTTTACAATTCAAGAGTTGTCTAACCCATACACCTATGGCCAGTTGATTTTTAACAAAGGTGCCAGGTCTATTCAGTGGGGAAAGAAAAGACTCTTTTAAACATATGGTGCTGGATAACTGGATTTCCACAAGCAAAAGAATGAAATTGGACCCTTACCTAATACCACATATAAAAAATTACCTCAAAGTGAATTAATGACCTAAGACCTAAAACCGTAAAATTCTTTAAAACATGGTAAAACTTCATGTGTTTGGGTTTGGCCATGGATTCTTAGACATGACACCAAGAACATGAGCAACAAATGACAAAAAGGTATGAATTAGACTTCACCCAAATTAAAAACATGCATATTAAAGGACATTATCAAGAAAAGGAAAAAAACCTATGGAATGGGAGAAAGTATTTATAAATTAATATTTGATAAGGGATTAATATATAAAATATAAAGAACTACAACTAAACAACTAAAATAAAGGAGGCAACCAAATTAAAAATGAGTAAGGACTTCACTACATTTCTCCAAAGAGACATATAAATGGTTAAACACATGAAAAGAAGCTCAATATCGTTAGCCATCAGGGAAATAACAAATTAAAACCACAGTGAAATACCATTCACACCTAAGATGGCAATAATAAAAAAAGTGGGAAATAAAAGTGTTGGTGAGGTTGTGGAAATTTAGAGACCTCATACATTGCTGGTGGGAATGTAAAATGGTGCACTGGCTACGAGAAACAAATTAGTGGTTTCTGAAAAAGCTAAATATAAAGTGACCATATGACCCAGCAATTCTAGGTATATACCCAAAAGAATCAAAAGCAATGACTTGAACAGATACTTGTACGTCAGTATTCATTGCAGCATTATTCATAATACCCAAAAGGTAGAAACAACCCAGGTATCTATCAACAGATGAATGGATACACAAAATGTGTATGAGTTTTCAACCAATGGAATGCTATTAGTCATAAAAAGGAAGTTACTTCTGATACATGCTGTGATGCATGAACCCTGAAACGTGCTAGTAAGCTACACATAAAAGGACAAATATTACACATAAACGGACAGTAATACAGAATATCTTAACTAGGCAAATTCATAGAGACAGAAAATTGATGAAAGGTTACGAGGGGCTGAGAAGAAATGGAAATAGTATTGCTGATGGTTATAGAGTCTCTGTTTTGGGGGATGAAAATTTTTGGAAATAGTGGTGATGGTTGTACAACATCATGATGAAATTGTTTTCTTTGTAACTTAAAATGTATATATTTTTTTGCATCTTTATTGAGATAAAATTGACAAGACATTGTGTAAGTTTAAGGTACACAACAGTGACGGCCACAATAAGGTTAGTTAACGTATCCATCACCTCACATAGTTAAAAAAAATTTTTAATGTAGTGAGAACTTTTAAAACCTCTCTTAGCAACTGTCAAATATACAATACAGTATTAACTGTAGTCACCAGGATGTACATTAGATATTCAAAACTTATTCATCTTATAAATGGAAGTTTATACCCTTTGACCCTCTTCCCTCATTTCCCCCACCACTGGTAATCACAAACTTCTATCTATGAGTTCAGTGTTTTGTTGTTGTTGTTAGATTTCACATATAAGTGAGATTCTACAGTCTGGTATTTGTCTTTCTCTGACTTCATTTAGCATAATGCCCTCAGGTTTATCCGATTGTTGCAAATGGCAAGGTTTCCTATTTTATGGCTTATGAAGTATATTTTCCCTATGTGTGTGTGTGTGTGTGTGTGTGTGTGAACACATTTTCTTAATCCATTTATCTGCCAGTGGACAGTAGGTTGCTTCCATGTCTTTGCTATTTGTAAATGCTGCTGCAATGAAAATAGGGGAGCACATTTGTTTATTTTTTCTTTTGTTTCACTTGCCCTAGGAGATGTATCAATAAAAATACTACTAAGGATAATGTCTGAGAGTTTACTGCCTTTGATCTAGGAGTTTTATGGGTTTGGGTCTTCCATTTAAGTCTTAATCCATTTTTTGAGTTTATTCTTTTCTATGGTTTAAGAAGGTGGTCCAGTTTCATTTTTTTTTTTTTTTGCATGTATCCAGTTTTCCCAGCACCATTTATTGAATACACTTTCTCCCAATGTATATTCTTGCTTTCTTTGTCATAGATTAAGTGACCATATAGGCATGGATTTATTTCTGGGCTCTCTATTCTATTCCATTGATCTATGTGTCTGCTTTTATGCCAATACCATGCTGTTTTGATTACTACATCCTTGTAGTATAGTTTGAGATCAGTAGCATGATACCTCTAGCTTTGTTCTTCTTTCTGAAGATGCTGTGGCTATTTGGGGTCTTTTTTGGTTCATATAAATTTTAGGATTATTAGTTCTAGTTCTGTGAAAAAGGACATTGGTGTTTTGATAGGGAATGCATTGAATCTATAGATTGCTTTGAGTAAGTACTGTGTTTCCCTGAAAATAGGACCGGGTCTTATATTAATTTTTGCTCCATTAGGGCTTATTTTCAGGGGATGTCTTATTTTTCATGTACAACAATCTACATTTATTCAATTACAGTCATGTCTTCTTCTGGAACATCATCATAACGTACTAAATGCATCCATCTGGCTGAGATCTTAACTGGGGCTTATGTTTGCAGTAGGTCTTATTTTGGGGGAAACATGGTATAGACATTTTAACGATGTTAATTCTTCCTATCCTTGAGCATGAGATATGCTTCCATTTATTTGTGTCTTCTTTAATTTCTCTTCAGTGTCTTTTTTAATTAAATTTATTTGGGTGACATTGATAAGTAAAATTATGTAGGTTTCAGATGTTCAATTCTGTAATGTTCAATTCAGAAAAGTGTCTGTTGTCACTTTTCTTCAAGAAACAAATGTTCATACATCATCTATATATTGCATTGTGTGTTTACCATCCAGAGTTAGTTCCCCTACCATCATCGTATATTTCACCCCCTTTACCCTTTTTACCACCCTCTCTCCCTTCCCCTGGTAATCACTAAACTGTTGTCTGTGTCTATCAGTTTTTATTTGTTTGTATTGTTTGTTTGTTGCTTTCAGTTTTATAGCCCACAAATGAGTGAAATCATATGGTTCTCAACTTTTTCTGTCTGACTTATTTTACTTAGAATGATAATCTCAAGATCCATCCATGTTGTCGCAAATGGCAGTATTTCATCTTTTCTTATGGCTGAGTAGTATTATATATATTCCACATCTTCTTTACCCAAACATCTATCAAAGGACACTTTGATTGTTTCCATGACTTGTCTTTATAATTTTCTGAGTAGAGCTCATTTACTTCCTTGGTTAAATTCATTCCTAGGTATTTTATTTATTTATTATTTGATGCAATTGTAAATGGGATTGTTTTCTTAATTCTGTTTCTGATAGTTTGTTATTGGTATATAAAAATGCAACCAATTTCTGAATATTAATTTTGTATCCTGCTACTTTACTAAATTCATTTATCAGTTTCTAATAGTTTTTTTGGTGGAATCTTTGGGGTTCTCTATATATAATATCATGTCATCTGCAAATAATGACAGTTTTCTTCCCTTCCAATTTGCATGTCTGTTTATTTCTTTGTCTTGTCTGATTGCTGTGGCTAAGACTTCTAGTGCTATGTTAAATAAAAGTGGTGAAAGTGGACATCCTTGTCTTGTTCCTGATCTTAAGGAAAATGCTTTTAGCTTTTCCCATTGAATATGATGCTAGCTGTGAGTCTCATATTTGGCTTTTATTATGTTGAGCTATGTTCCCTCTGTTACCACTTTGCTGAGAGTTTTTATCATAAATGGATGCTGGATTTTGTCAAACACTTTTTCTGCATCTATTGATATGATCATATGGTTTTTATCTTTTGTTTATGTGGTGTATCACATTAATTGATTTGCAGGTATTGAAGCAACCGTGAATCCAGGAATAAATCCAATTTGGTTGAACTGTATGATCTTTTTAATATATTGCTGAATTCAGTTTGCTAATATTCTTTTGAGGATCTTTGTATCTATGTTCTTCAGGGATACCAGCCTATAGTTTCATGTTTTGCAGGGTCTTTGTCAGGTTTGGAATCGGTAATGGTGGCTTTGTAGAATGAGCTTGGGAGCCTTCCCTCCTCTTGAATTTTTTGGAATAGCTTGAGAAAATAGGTATTAATTCTTTGAATGTTGGGTAAAATTCACCTGTGAAGCCATTTGGTCCAGGACTTTTGTTTGTTGGGATCTTGTTCATCACTGATTCGCTTTCATTAGAAGTAAAAGGTCAGTTCATATTTTCTGTTTCTTCTTGATTCAGCCTTGGAAGATTGTGTGCTTGCATTTCTTCCAGATTGTCCAATTTGTTGGTGTATAATTGCTCATAGTATTTCTTTAAATTTTTTGTATTTCCCTGGTGTCCGTTGTCACTTTTCTTCATTTCTGATTTTATTTATTTAGATCTTCTCTTTTTCTTGACGAGTCTGATTAAAGGTTTATCGATTTTGTTTATCTTTTCCAAGAAACAGTTCTTGGTTTAATTGATCTTTTGGATTGCTTTTTAAGACTTATTTCATTTGGCATTTTAATTATGATGTGTCTTGGTGTGGGCCTGTTTGGGTTCATTTTGTTTGGGACTCTGCGCTTCCTGGCCTTATATGTCTATTTCCTTCACCAAGTTACGGAAGTTTTCAGTCATTATTTCTTCAAATACGTTCTCGATCTCTTGTTCCTTGTCTTCTTCTGGTAGTCCTGTGTTGCAATTGTTGTTACTTGATGTTGTCCCAGAACAGCATATAAGCTGCTGTGTGGGGTCTGACCCCTCAGAGGACACTGCTCACCAGCGGGCTCTTGTGCCTGTTGAGACGCCGGCTTTGGGTGTCCCACTTGTGGGGCTAACCAGGCTGTGCTCTGGTGTGGTCTGAGGCTGACCTCTGGGTGTGTTGTTTCTGGTGTCTCTTGGGAGGGGCTCCTGTCAGGCCAGTTTCAGCTTTGCCTGTGACCAGCCTGGAAGCCCTGCTGTTTTCAAAGCCAGATATTATGGGGCTCCTCTTTCCATTGTAGGTCCCCCAGGCTGGGGCACCGACACCTCACTCTTCAGGGGGGAACCTCCACGGTTGTGATACCCTTCCCTCCTTGTGGGTCACCACATGAGGAGTGGGAGGTAGGGTAAGGCCTGAGTAAACTGAGTCTCTGCCTCTCTTGTCCATCTCAGTGTGACTTTTTCTTTATGTTCATAGTTTGTAGAAAATGCGTTCTGCTAGTCTTCAGGTCATTCTCAGAGATGGCTGTTCTATATGTAGTTGTAGTTTGGAGGCAATGAGAGGAACTCAGGATCTTCCTACTAAGCCATCTTGAACTCGAAGCCAGGAGCTTTTCTCTTGAATGCCAGTTCAGCGTGTCCATGAAAGGTCGTGCCTTGCACTTGGTGCACTCTCCCTGCAACAAACATGCCTCCGGATCACCACGGCACTCTTAACCACTTTAAAATGTATACTTCTGTGGCATGAAGTGCATTGACAATGTTGTGTAAGCATCACCACCATTCATTTCCAGAATCTTTTCATTTTCCAAATTGAAACTCTTGTTCTCATTAAATCAATATCTGCTTATTCACCTCTTCCTAGCACCTGGCAAGCATCCTCATTTGTTCTTCTATGGACCTTGACTATAGGGACCTCAGATATGTGGTATTATACAGTAATTGTTCATTTGAGACTAGCTTATTATTTCACTTAGCATAATGTCTTCAAAGTTTATCCATGTAACGCATGTGTCAGAATTTCCTTTCTTGTTAAGGCTGAATAAATATTCCATTGTATGTATATATCACGTTTTCTTTATCCATTTATCCATTATCAAACACTTGGATTGCCTCTTCCTTTTGGCCATTGTGAAAAACGTAGCTATAGACATGGGTGGACAAATATCTGCTCCATGCCTCTGCTTTTAATTATTTTGGGTATGTTCCAAATGGGAAGTGAGTTTGCTGGATTATACGAAGTCTGACAATTAAGTTCATGAACTCATCCTAGAAAAAGTGCTACCGTGTTCCCCGAAAATAAGACCTAGCCGGACCTTCAGCTCTAATGAGTCTTTTGGAGCAAAATTAATATAAGACCTTCAATTTCTGCTTTCAACAACTTTCTGTAGTCACACTTGTGTGGTGGATTCTTCCCTTGCCAGCCAAGCATTAAATTCAATTTTGTTTTCAGGCTTCTATTCGACCATCCTTGTTGATTTCCCTTCTTACATACCTCATATCTCCGTAGTACTTTCATTGCTACTATCCTACTTGATCCTTACAGTAATTGGTTATAAAGTTTTATCCAAAGTGTTTAAGGCCAATCACTTTATCCTTTCCTTTGAGGCAAATATGCATTCGACACACTTTGGAAATAGGAATCATAACCTTGCAGTATAATGGTTAAATCATGAAAGCCAACATATATTATTAAAACAAAACTTGTTCTTCTGTCCAAATCTTAAATTGAGGGTTTCCTGTTCTTCTCATTTGATTATACAAATATTCTCTGGGTGATTACTTTAAAAAATGTTTTCATTTTTATATAATTTTAGGCTTACAGACAAGATTCAAAAATAGTAAAAAACAATCTTCCCATATACCCGTTACCATGGAGTTCATTCCAGGTTCTCCTTCTTGCTTATATATAACTCCTCTCTCCAATAGTGAGAAACTTAGCTCCCACTCTCCATCATCCCTGTATTTATTTGTTTAATCCCAGTATGTATATAAAGTATATTCAGAATTGTTAACCTGTACTTCTGTAAGAAACAAATTTATTGATAGAGTTCAGGGTTTATATACATTATTTTTGTCTTGAATCTGTTTCCAGTGTGATTTGATTTTTTTTTCAATCAATATTATGTTCTTTAAAATATTTAAGGATTATTCTTAAGAAGAGTGTTATATAATACCATACATGTTGAGTTCTGTCTCTTCATTCAAGTCTAAAACTTTCCCTAATAATCCCAGTGAGTAATGTCACTTTCAGATATATTAAATATATCATCTTATTTAATCTCCACACTCACGGAGACAATTCTTACAAAACATTTTCAATGGTTCTGATGATAATTATTAGGTAACATTTTTGGTTTCAGGCACTGGCCCAGAACTCTCCTTCTATTATCTCATTTAATCTCCTTTAGAAAAAAATTTTTTTCAGTTTCATTCTAGCTTCATCAATAGAAATAACTTATATGCAAAGGTAGGATTTGACTCAATATTAAGAACAATTTCTGACAGTGAGAGATTTCATACAATTGAGAGAGTCAGATCACTGGAATGACATGTGCTTAAGGAGAGGCCAAATGGTCATCTTTTGAATAACAAGTAAAAGGAATTCTACATGGGGTAAAATTTTATGTTGTATGTGATTTGTTACAACTCATGCTGTGAACTGTAGGGTTGTTGAAAGAAATATATTCCATAGAATGAAGGTACATAACATGGGATAAAATGTTATCCTTCACCTAGGTCTCACATTTTTTTAAAACGAATTACTTTGCTGATGGAGTATATACATTTATGGATTTGGATTTAAAATTTGTCCATGTATTACTGAGAGACACCAAGGATGTGTCAAAGAAACCACTTTGAATTTATCTCTGGGATCCACAATGACTGTATATTATATGCTGAGCTCATATATGCTGAGCTGTATGAAAGATTAAATTCTTAAATGTAGAAACTTCAATAACTTGATATTTTTTCACAAAAGCAAAAGACTATCAATATAAACACATTTTGAAGTAGTGCAATATTTTGAATTGGGAAAAATCTAATTAAATACATAAAAGCATTTCACTTTTATTTCATTTGGGTTATCAAGTAGATACGGAGCTAAACTATTACTTAATAATATAAATATTAAAGGTTGATAAAATATCCTAAAAGTAATTTTTAAAATCTTCATATAAAAAGAGGCCTGTGATTAGATTATAGTAGTAATGAAAATCCATCAATCTCAGGGTCAAAAGAAACATGATAATATAAAAATATTGGACTACTACGGTGGACAGGTGGCTCAGTTGGTTAGAGCGCGAGCTCTAGGCAACAGGGTTGTGGTTCGATTCCCACGTGGGCCAACGAGCTGCACCCTCCGCAGCTAGAATGAAGTCAATGAGCTTCCGCTCAGCTCCCTGGTGGCCAGATGGCTCAGTTGGTTGGAGCGCCGGGCTCTCAACCACAAGGTTGTCGGTTCGATGTCTCCACTCCTGTAAGGGATGGTGGGCTACTCCCCCTGCAACTAACAATGGCAACTGGACCTGGAGCTGAGCCGTGCCCTCCACAACTAAGATTGAAAGGACAACAACTTGACTTGGAAAAGTCCTGGAAGTACACACTGTTCCCCAATAAAGTCCTGTTCCCCTTCCCTAATAAAATCTTTAAAAAAAAAAAAAAAAGATACCAAACTACTAACTCATTCAATATTTATGTTTCTTCCTCTTTTTCTTTTCAATGTCCCTTTTAAACCCAGTGTCAATTAAAGTTTACATTAATAACATTCTCACACAAGGTAAGTTATTTGAGTTTATAAATATCTTTCATAGTTCAACAAGAGCTAGTAGTATGAATTATAGTCTCACTAGGTTTAATAAATGTTATTTATATAAATAAGGACTTTGTTCTCATCTCTTTAATGAATTTTCAGTTTTAATATGAAAACTGAAGCAAAATATTTTCTAATACCAGTTTCATTATCTGGAAGTGTAAAAAATGTATGGAAGTGTCTTCTCTAGTATACAGAATAGATTTGCAAATAACATGACACAAATAATCATCAAAAATCTACAGCACAAATTTCATTTAATTGCTTTTACACCACACCAGAAGGCATTACAGGGACACTAGTGACTAGAAGCAAGCTGTAACTTCAACATAAAGCTCCTTTTCTTAACATCAGCAACAAAGAGGCTTTGGTCTTAGTGTTTCAAATCTGTTCCAGATAGTAAAGAAGTGTTCTGAAATAAATAATTGTAACTTTAGTTTAACCTTACACACACCTATACAAGCATTTCTGAAACTTTCAGTTTTGTTTATTTCTTGTTACTACAGTATATTTTACACTAATTGTTCTATAGAATGAAGGTAGATAACATGGGATAAAATGTTATCCTTCATCTACCGTGTTTCCTTGAAAATAAAAGATCTAGCAAGACAATCAGCTCTAATGTGTCTTTTGGAGCAAAAATTAATATAAGACCTGGTATTATATTAATATTGAATAAGACCGGGTCTTATTTTACTATAAGACCTTTACTATTAATTATTGCTCCAAAAGATGCATTAGAGCTGATTGTCCAGCTAGGTCTTATTTTCAGGGAAACGCGGTAGGTCTCTCTTAAAATAAATTACTTTGCTGATGGAGTAGGTCTGACAATTAAGCTCACAAACTTGTTCAACAATGTTGTTAACCTTTTTTTGATATCAGAGGGATTATTCATTATGAATTTGTACCAACCGGACAAACAGTTAACCAAGATTACTATTTGGAAGTGCTGAAAGGGCTGCATGAAAAAGATAAAAACGATCTGAACTTTTCTCCAACAATTCATGACTCTTGCATCATGACAATGCACCAGCTCACACAGCACTGTCTGTGAGGGAGTTTTTAGCCAGTAAACAACCAGTGGAACACCCTCCCTACTCACCTGATCTGGCCCCCAATGACTTCTTTCTTTACCTGAAGAGAAAGGAAATATTGAAAGGAAGGTATTTTGATGACATTCAGGACATCAAGAGTAATACAATGACAGCTCTGATGGCCATTCCAGAAAAAGAGTTCTCAAATTGCTTTGAAGGGTGGACTAGACACTGGCATCGGTGCATAGCTTCCCAAAGGGAATACTTTGAAGGTGAACATAGTGATATTCAGCAATGAGGTATGTAGCACTTTTTCTAGGGTGAGTTTACAAACGTAATTGTCAGACCTCGTATATCTTATGTTATTCAAACAATAACTTATGTTTGAACATTTAGGTGGTTTTGAATATTATGCAATTACATATAGTGCTATAATGATTAACCTTATGCATATGTGTTTTTATTTTCATTCTATGATTATGAATTAACCTAAAATATATATAACCCAAGAAAATTAGAGACTAACATATATTTAATTCCTAGAAATGTTTATAAAATAATGAGAGCTTCTTTTTAGTAATTTTACATCGTTACTCTGCCCATTGGCTATAAATCCCCAGTTTTCTTTCCTGTATTTGGAGTTGAGTTTAGCCTCCCTCCCCTGTTACAACAATTTTGAATAAAGTCTTCATTACCATTTTTAACAAATGTCAGATTAACTTTTTAACAACATTGTGAGCTGGGTTGTTAAGGCTTTGGTCTTGTGGTGGGAAATATATTAAAGATTAAAGTCCTGGACTTTACAGTCCAATTGTATGGGTTCCCATCCTTTATCTGCTACTACATGTCCTTGAGTAATTTAGATGAACTTGTGTCCTTGATCTTCAGATGATTAACATATGCTCTGAACTGATAGACTTAACCATGAGAATATATTCACATGTGAGATCCTGTCCACACAGAGTTTCTACCACTGTGAACTATGACCAAACTGAAGGGCCTGGGAATTCTGTATTTCTAGGTTAGGAATTATATTTTTGGGTATTGGGGCGTGTTAACCAACGGGCACCCAGCCTGTAAGCTTACCATCTGCAACTCAGGCCCCTGACTGGCTGTTCAGGTAGGTGATAGAAGAGTAGAAAAGGTACAAGAGACAGAACAATTACAGTGCTTTACCCTTCCCAGTCTGTGTACTCAGAAACAGCAGTCTCTGTCTCAGTGAAAGTATGTCTTATGTGTTCCTGCCATTAGATTACAGCAATGATAGACTTCAAAGTGCCAGGCCCCTGCATTGACCAGGATTTCACTCAATAGCGACCAACATCCCTTATTCCTCAGCCATTTCTGTTGAAAATTCATATCCTATAAGTAACACGCACAACCTGTTAAAAATTCCCTATTAATTACCACCCCAGTGCTTATTAATCTAGATAAGAGCACAACATACTAAAAATTGTTTCCTAAATCAGAAAACAATTGAATATTGCCCCCGCATCATGAAGATAACTAATCAACTGGTACCTAGGAACCTCCAAGTGAACATTCTTTCTCTTCTCTCTCTCTCTCTCTCTCTCTCTCTCTCTCTCTCTCTCTCTCTCTCTCTCTCTCGCTCTCTGTCTGTCTCTCTCTCTGGACCTAAAATCTTGGCCCCTGTGCAAAAAGTTAACCACCAACATTTAGAGGGAGAAATAAGTTACTCTATCACACCCTCCCCAAGTAATCACATATTCTTGAAAAAGAAAAATAAGGATTTTTTTTTTTTTTTTTTTTTTTTGCCTCTCACAAAGTACTAAGGTATCAAATAATTACACCTAGATTACTGTCTGCTCCTATTGATCTCCAATCTCCTGGACCAGCTCTGTGAGATATTTTGGAACTGGATGTTTAACACTAATTTGATTTCAATGAGAAATAGCGACAAATGGAAAATGGAATGTTAAAGGCAACCTTGCCAACTGAATAAGCCTCAACAGCATGAATAACCCCATAATTTTTATGAACAAAAAATTATTCTTTCACAACCTTCTGGACAGAGCTTGTTTATGAAGATGACATTCTAATTTACATAGCAATCACCATTCATGTGGGCTGGCTGCTATGCTAAACTAAAACTTACGTTGGAAAATAATTTTAGAGAGAAGTATAAAATTTACTCTGCTCTCAACCCAATTATTGGCAAGTTGTAATAACAATTCTCCTATTCATTTCTGCATATACTCTCTCCAAAATCCTTACAAGAGTTATTCATATATTTCACCTTTATGGTACCCCTGGGATCTGTTTACAGTTTCAGAGACTAGATAATGTCAGTAAAGAATTCATTTATTTTCTCTTGAGTGGTACTTTATGCTCAATTCATGATTTCTTCTTACTTTATAAGTTGTACATTTTTACTACTATTAATACATAAAATATAATTATATCTTTACAATGAGAGATTATAGAGTATAGCCATTATTTCATTAATTTTATTTCCATTTTATTGTTTCTGTATAAACCCAATTTTTCTTATGAATTTTTTGACACAAAACAGATTTCTAAAGTACTTAGATTATTGTTACTGTTCATTGCTTTAATCCTTGGGGAGAAAATATACTAACATTCAAGATACCAAAGGACATTATATAAATTTAAATACCTAGAAGTTAGTGATAATCCAGATTGAATTTAAGACAGTTTCTTCCAATAATATTCATACTCTCCAGAGCACAGTAAAAATGTGGTTAAAAACAATGTTTTAATATTAACATTGATTGACAAGAATTATGTCTTTCTTTAAAATTCTTATCACTTTTATTTGTGCCATTACAAATTTTACAGACTATGCTTTAACACATGCATATCAGGTTATTGTCATGAGGAATTTGTGTTTACTTCCTTTTTGAAATTTATTGTGCAGTGTTCAAACATTAACATTGTGAATATGGTGAATATTTTCATCACTAATGATTTAAAAGATAACTAATTGTTTTAAAGAAAAAGGGAAACAATTTAAACATCAGACTCACCTGTTGCAGATTAAGAACCTCCACGATCTAAGCCTACCCTATTTATTCAGGGTATTTCCCACGATTATTCAACAAGCACCATCCACTCAAGTCAGTATTATTTTCATAAGGCTTTCACACTTGTAATTTTCATTTCTGTCTCCATGGATTTGCACATGTTGCTTAGCTTTCCCAGAATTTATTTGTTTTCAAGACTATGAGTGGCAGGAAGATTTCAAGCAGTGGTACGTGGCACTTTAAAGAAAAGTTGTGTGATTTTAAAAATAGTTTTACTTAATTTCATTACAGTTGACATAATTTTTATTATACATGACATGGAAAACGATATGTGAATAATAGTAACAATGGAAATGGAAAAGCAGCACTTAAATCTAACTACCTCTGTTTCTATAGAAATCATACCAGGCCATCCTTAACTTAGTTGTAAATAGAGTACAATGGTTCTCCAGTTTTAGCCTGCATCAAAATTACTCAGAGGACTTGTTAGAACAGATTGCTGGACTCAAACCCCACAGTTTCTGATTAAGTAGATCTGGGGTGGGGGTCCATGAATTTGTATTTCTAATAAATTTCCAGTTAATGCCCAGGCTGCTAGTCCAGAAATCACACTTTGAGAAGCGTTGATACAGAAATTTAAAAATTTCAAGTTCACTGTAATAGTGTTCTTTGGAATACATAAAATTTATATGCTTAATATATCTATGTTTGTTTTTAAAAAAATCAGTTTTAAAAGGCCAATTTGTAAACTGTGAAAGAAAAAGGTCAAAGAAATTAGTGTCAGGGAGGAAATACCAGCAGTTCCTTTTTCATAGAAGACTTATCTTTGAGCTAATAGAAACCAAGACTGCATTATAAAATATCTATTGATTCCAATGATGTTTATTGCAACATTGTTATAGAGAAAAAACTGGAAAGAACCTAAGTACCTATTTAACAGGCCCAGTTAAATAAACTACAGTATGTACAAATATAAAGGACTTAAAAAGAACTAGATTGATTTGGATGTGCTGATATGGAACGATTTTGAAGATACATTTTTATGCTTTAAAAAATAAGCATGGAATACTATTCAGCGGTAAGAAAAGATAAAATAGGACCATTTGTGACAACATGGATGGATCTTGAGATTATAATGCTAAGTGAAATAAGTCAGAAAAAGCAGAAAACCGTATGATTTCACTGATATGTGGTATATAAACTAAAAACAACAAAAGAACAAGACAAACAAA
Organism: Rhinolophus ferrumequinum; assembly: GCF_004115265.2. NCBI lineage: Eukaryota > Metazoa > Chordata > Mammalia > Chiroptera > Rhinolophidae > Rhinolophus > Rhinolophus ferrumequinum. Next base: position 3,986,661 of record NC_046288.1, on the reverse strand, counting down.
TGAGAAACAAAAACTCATAGACATAGACAATAGTTTAGTGGTTACCAGAGGGTAAGGGGGGTGGGGGGTGGGAGATGAGGGTAAGGGGGATCAAATATATGGTGATGGAAGGAGAACTGACTCTGGGTGGTGAACACACAATGGGATTTATAGATGATGTAATACAGAATTGTACACCTGAAATCTATAATTTTACTAATAATTGTCACCCCATACACGTTAATTAAAAAAAATTTTTTTAAATAAATAAAGAAGCAGAAAAGATGCATGATTTCTCTGAATGAATAATAGAGGCGACATCAACAAGATGGAGGGGTAGGAGGTCCCAAAGCTGTCTCCCCCACAAAAGCAATAAACAACTACAAACGAATGAACATAGTTCTAGGAAAGCTCCGCTCTACAAAGAGAAAGCAGAAATCTTGAGGTCAAAACCCCATATGGCTGCATAAAAAAGCATAGGAAGCACTTTGCCTGAGTCACCTCACCCTCCAGCCCAGGGGTAAAATCTGGAAGGATTTCAGCCCAGGGGTGAAAGGAGAGCAGAAGAACCCCAGCATGCCTCACTGGCATGGACGTTTGCAGCCTTTGCTACTGAGGTCTCCAGTAGTGTGCACCAGTGCTGATCCCAGCTGACGGAGCTGCTCGGAGTCCCCTCCCTCCCATCTGTTCCCCAGAGCTCAGCTGTGGCTGACACCTGTCCCCAGGGGCCCCAGTAGCTGCTGTACCCCATTTTCCAAGGTTGGGAAGCTACAGAGGCTCATCATCTGTGGAACCAGAGAAGCTGCCACTGCTCTGAGCCCGCCCCGGGTCCTAGGTAGAGGCTTTGACAGGCCATTACCAGGCTGAGTTGCTGCTGCTCGAAACTCCACCCTCTGTGTCTTGACACTTGGCTTTAATGGGCCATCGCCTGGACATACTGCTGTATTCTGTGACTGCCCCCTGGGACCAGAGTTGGGACTTTGGCACACCATTCCCAGGCCATGATGCTACTGTACCCTGCTCCCTGGGCCCAAGCCACCACTGTACCCTGTCATCCCAGAGCCCATGTCACTGCTTCATACCCCCCAATTCCCTCCCTCAGGTCACTGCAGTGAATCCCAGAGACCTAGAGCTCAGTTCCATAGGAAATCTGCACATGACTAGACCTCAGACACTAACACCACTGCCACAAGTGTACCTGTGTCCTAGAATCCAAGCACTGTGGTAGTTCTGTGTGCACCTGATCCCAGGAATAGCTCTGCTGATGCTCTGAGTGCCAACACACCAGACCTAGCACCAAGAGGGCTTTGCTCAGCTAGAACTTCCTCCCACAGGCAAAAAAGGAGAATGAGACCACAGCAGCCTTCACCTCCAAGGACCCTAACAGCTCTAGTTGCCAGTGCTTCCTACAGGACCTTTGCAGTCTTGGCTACAGGAGACCCCCGCAGTGTCGCCCAACATTGACCTCAGCGGATGGAGCTGTATGGAGAATATATTGCTGTGCCTTCCCAGGAACCAGAGATGCTGCACCCACCAGCCAGTGACCTAATTGCCACCTTCAAATGAGGAAATTTATCACTACTAGAATTGCTTTACAAGAAAGGCTAAAGGTAGCTCTTCAAGCTGAAACAAAAGGATGCTAATTACCAACATGAAAAAAAAAATTGAAAGTATAAAATCTACTGTAAAGATAATATAAAGTCAAATTCAAATATGCGAATACTGCAGTGGTGACGTGCAAATCACATTGACCTGTATCATATAGGACAAAAGACAAAAATGTTTAAAATAACTATAGCTACAATATTTTGCTAATGGAAACTATACAAAATATATAAAACATAATATAATATAAAAGACTTAAATTGAGACAAAATAGAGAGGCAAGTGTGCAGAAGTAGTGTTTTTTTATGGAATTGAAGTTATCAGCTTTAAATAGGCTGTTATAATTATAAGATGTATTATAAAAGCCTTATGGTAATCACAAACAAAAAATAATGGAATCACAATGGATAAAGAGAAAATAAAGCATATCACTACAAAACCCATCAGTGTTTTTGTAGTCAGCAAGAGAGGGAAAAGGTACTATAAAACATTCAGAAAGCCATTAACAAAATGGTGAAGTAAGTCCTTACACATCAATAATTACTCTAAATTTGTAAATGGTTTACATTCACCAATTAAAAGACATAGAGTTGTTGGGCCGGCCGGTTAGCTCAGTTAGTTAGAGCACGGTGCCCTTAACAACAAGGTCGCCAGTTCGATCCCCACATGGGATGGTGGGCTGCCCCCTCCACAACTAGATTGAAACAACAACTTGACTTGGAGCTGATGGGTCCTGAAAAACACACTTGAAAGGAAAAAAGACACAGAGTTGTTGAAAGGATAAAAAAAAAAAAAAAAAAAAACCAAGACTATACCTACAAGAGACTCACTTAAGCTTTCAAGACACTCATAGAATAAAGGGAAGGGGTGGGAAAAGATGTGAATGCAAATAAAAACCAACAGACAAATAAAACCCAAAGACAGCAAGGGTAGCTGTACTTATATCAGACAAATAAACTTTGCTAAAAATGGTCAGAAGAGACAAAGTCATCATATAATGAGAAAGGGGTCAATTCATCAAGAGGATATAACAATTATAAACACATGCACACCCAATTTGGAGCACCTAAATATATTAAACAATTGTTAACAGATATGGAGGCAAAAATAGACAGCAATGCAATAATAATGGGGGACTTCAATATCACACTCTCAATGGATAGATCATCCAGAAATAAATCAATTAGGCAGTAATGGACTTGAATTACACTATAAACCAAATACATCTAACAGACATACACAGAACATTCTATACAACAGCAGAAAAGTGTTCTCAAGTGCACATGGAACATTCTACAAATTAGATCATCTATTAGGTCATAAAACAAGTCTTAAGAATTTAAGATTGAAATAATATCAAATATATTTTTTCTGAGCACAATTGCATTAACCCAAAAAAATCACTAACAGGAGGAAAGCCTGAAAATTTATAAATATGTGGAAATTAAATAGTACACTCTGAACAACCAATGGGTCAAAGAAAAAAATCAAAAGAGAAATAAAAACATCTAGTGATAAACAAAAATGGAAACAACATACTAAAACTTACGGTCTACAGAAAATACACACCTAAAAGGTAAGGTTAAAGCAATAAATGACTATATTAAGAAACAAGAAAGATCTCTAACAACCCTCCCTACACCTCAAGAAATTAGAAAAGGAAAAATAATCCTAAAGTTAGCAGAAGGAAGTAAATAATAGACTAGAGAAGAATAAAAAATAATAAAGACAAGAGAAACAATATAAAAGATCAATAAAACTAAGAGTTGGTGTTTTGAAAAGATAAAATTAACCAACAGTTAGCTAGACTAAAAAAAAAAATATGACCATGAAATTATAAATGAAAGAAGACAATACTACTACTACCACAGAAATACAAAGGATCATAAGACTATCAAAAATTATATACCAACAAATTAGATAAATTAGGAGAAATGAATATATTTCTAGAAAAATACAACCCAACGAAGCTGAAATTGAGGAAACAGAAAATCTGAAACATACCATAAACAAATAAGAATACTGATTCCTTCATAGTAGCTTTAAAAAAAAAAATCCATATTTTCAGGAATCCCCATACTGTTTTCCATTGCAGCTGCACCATTTCACATTCCCACCAGTAAGTAATGCACAAGGTTCTAATTTCTCCACATCTTTGCCAACACTTATTTTTTTCTTTCTTTTTCTTTTAAAAAAAATAATAGCCATATTATTGCGTGTGAAGTGGAATCTCATTGTTTTTACTTGCATTCTCTTAGTGAATAGTGATGTGTATCATATTTTCATGTGCCTATGGCTATTGTCTATCATCCTTGGAGAAATGTCTATTCAAGTCTTTGCTCATTTTTTAATAAAGTATTTTGTTTTCATTGTTGAGTTTTAGGAGTTCTATAAATATTCCGGATATTAACTGGTCAGGTATATGATTTCTAAATATCTTCTCCCATTCTGTAGGTTGCCTTTTTACCTTATTAATATTGTCCTTTGATGAACAATTTTTAAGTTTTGATAAAATATGTCTGTTTTTCTTCTTTTTGCTGTGCCTTTGATGTCGTATCCAAGAAATAATTGCCAAATCCAATGTCATGAAAAATTTTCCCTATGTTTTCTTCTAAGAGTTGTATAGTTTAGCATTCACTTTTAGGTCTTTGAGCTATTTTAAGCTAATTTTTGCCTATGGTGTAAGGTATGGGTCCTCTTACATTCTTTTTGCATGTGAATATCCACTTTTCCCAACACTATATGTTGTAATAATTTTCCTTTTCCAATGAATGGTCTTGGCATTCTTGTAAAAATTATTTGACCATGTATGTGAGAGTTTTTTTCTGGGTTCTCTATTCTATTGCATTGGTCTATATGTCGGTCTTTATGCCAGTACCATACTCTTTTGATTACTGAAGCTTTGTAGTAAGCTTTGACATTATGAAGTGTGAGTCCTCCACCTTTATTCTTTTTTCAAGGTTATTTTCACTATTCAGGGGCCCTTAAGATTTCATATCAATTTTAGGATGGATTTTTCTATTTCTTAAAAAAACACCTTTGGGATTTTGATAGGGACTGCACTGAATCTGTAGATCACTTTGGATGGTATTGATATCGTAACAATATTGTTTACCAGTCTATAAAATGGCTAGTGCTGGCTAAGAGGCTGAGAAACAAGCCCTTCATGAATTCACTAGCAGAATTGTTAACTGTGGTAATTCGGAAAGTAATTTGTCAACATCTATTAAAATAAGAACATACATACCCTTTAATACAACAATCCCAGTTTACACGATCTATTTTCAGAAATACAATCATCACATTATAAATATGCATATATATGCACAATGATATGTGCCATTGCTTGTCATAGTAAAAAAATAATTTTATAATGTAAATAGCATTCAATAGAGAAATAGTTGAGTAAATTATATCACATTCACATTATAAAATATGCAACAACTTAAAGATATGAAAGATAAAATAAATATATATCAACATACCTGGATCAGAGGTGAGGAGGAACCATGCATATGATTCTATTATTGTACAACCAGAAAACATACATACACACACACACACACACACACACACACACACACACACAAATATTGGCTCATAACATTGGTTATCTGGGGAGTGGGCCCACAGGTTTGAGGTGATTGGTAAATAGAGATAATGAAAACATAGTGTAAGGTTTTATTTCACATATCTTTTTATAGCAGTGATTTTTTTTTTTACCTTTACGGGTAGTTTTTCTTGCTTTAGAGATCATATTAGGCAGAGCAATTACAAATCCAATACGTTTTCTGCTTAATTTTTTTTGACGCCCTAAAAAATAAAAATAGTATTATTAAATTATCCTACAAATGACCTTATTTCATCTTTTAAAAAGTTAAAAGAAATGTTAATCGACTTCTAAAGCACAACTTCCTTATATTTTATCCAACAATTTAGATAAAGTAGCTTCAATAACCCAAAAATATTATCTCTCTGGTTTTTCCTTGCTGGGTATTTGACATTTATGAACATAATCAATTAGATTGCAAATCAAGAAAAAGAAATAATAGAAATGCTGTATATAAAAATGTCAGAGAAAGAGCTTTTTTTTACAGTAGGATAGTAAAAATAACTTCAGCGATTAAATTAATAAATTCTCAGATAAAGTTTTGATCTATATGCAACAGTACATATTTACTTAAAAATAAGTTTATATTTCCACAGTGAAAAATCTGTGCTAGAATGGAAGAAGAGATGCTTAGAAATACTATTGTAAAAATACATATTTTGAGCACTGCTAAAAACAAAACTACGCAATAATAAAAATAGCTCCAACGTGTTCAAGAAAAATATACTGAAATAAAAATCACAATATGGGCATTTAGATGGTACTTTCTCAACGTTAGTGGGGGAAATGTACCTTAATGTGTTCAATTTCCACAATACATATCTTGCAGAGAAATGAAACATTCAACTTTTTCATTACTTAAGGAATAATACGATTATTTTTTATTCCTTAAGGAATAATAAGGAAAATACAAACATTTCTGTAACATCATTTTCATTCAATCCACAAAAGAAGACCATTATTATTGCTCTCTACTCATGAAGTAAAACGTTAAATAGTGGATTATTCAGACTACTACTTGTTAATTCCTATTCTCCTCCTCTTTGTTGTTTCTTTAGGCAATATTATTGTTTAATTAATAACCCCATCAAAGAAAAGGTGTTATAGCTTAGAAGAGGAAACTGAAATTATAGTAAAACTAGGAGCTAATAAATGGAAAGCAGTAATGTAAGTAATATAAAGTGGTTAGTGAATCTAAAGTCAATTATATTTGCCTAAAATATATTGAAAGATTCTGATCTCACTGGCAGTAGAAAGAAGGGGATAGCTTATTTGAACAGAAAGGGCATTTTTTTAAATTTCAGGGTTGTTTGTCTAATATGTCTTACTTCAGTTAAGAGTCAAATTTATCTTCTCTCTGAATTACATATCCACAGAATGGTAAAATGTAGCCAATAGAGATGATGGTAAGAGATAAAGATGCAAAGTTAGAATAAAAAACTGGCAAAAGTATTGATAACATATATAATTATTGAGGGTTTTAGAAAACATAATAAACCAAAGAAAAATCTGCATTTTTAATAAAAGTTCTAACTCTAAATTGGTAAAAAATGTACTAGAGTAATGATTATATAATGCATCTGGAGCAATGAATAAGAAATAGGGTCTGTAAATTGAATCATAGATATTAATGGATTAGAAGTCTGGGGAGATGTTAATGAAGGGAAAGGGAAAAATGAACATAATGTTTATTTTTCTTCCCACCTAGCTTCATGTTAAGTCTTTCTATTGCACACCCTGTCTTGGACTGAACAAAAGAAGGACATATATAAAGAAGAGAATTATAAAATGAGTTTACCTCAGTCAACTGCTGGATCTATCATAGTGAGCAAGAAAGGAAGGTTGAGGGGGGAAAAGCAGAGTTCCAAATGGTAGTAGGGAAGGAAGAGCCTTGCCAGAGACACTAGTAATCCACTAAGAATGTATTTATGTTACACAGCCTTAATTCATCATTTACTTTCACTTATGCTTTGCTAAACTGGTTATATGACTAAGGCTAGTACGATCTGATTATTTCCATATATTTAAAGCTCTATTAATTTAAAAATCACATTGTACACAAAGAATATTAAAAATTACCTGAAGTTTTTTTATTCGGTGAAGACAAATGGATGCTTTTATACTTGTCTGACCTAAATGTTCTATGAGGTGCTTTTGGGGGTTTAGTCACATAGTGTGAAGAGAACTTAGAAGTTCCCCCTAGAAATATTTAGAAAATATGTTAGATATAAGATGGATTACATTTATAACTATTTTTTAATACACAGTGAGTTAGTTGCCAATAACAATAATTTTTTTTTAAGTTTAAAAACTTGAAGTTTTTGATGATGAATTGAATTAAGATAAAATGCCGGAGGTACCAAAAAAATGTACACATTTTAAAAGATGTTATCTATGTATTACTTTTTGAAGTTGAATTGGATTACGGTAGCAATGTGTGGTATGATGTTCACTCAGAAGATGGCATTAATCAAATGAGTGCTAGCATCATTCATTGTATTACAATTTTCATACAGCTTTTTCCTTTCTTAAAAATGTGTATACATTTTTTTTGTCAACCTCTGTATATACAATTAGAAAGATAGGTTTGTAGATCAGAACTAAATAAAAGAGGCAAGTAATAAAAGGCCACATATTGTAATATTCCATTCCTATGAAATGTTCAGTATAAGCAAATTTTATAGAGATAAAAATTATATTACTGGTTGCCTAGAACTGGGGGTATATAAAAGGACTGGAGGATTGTGACTAAGAAGTATAAAGGTTTTGTTTTGTTTTTCCCACAAAATGAAAATGTTTCAAATTTGAATGTGGTGATGGAAGTAATGTCCTAAAAGCCATTGAATTGCACACTTTAAATGAGTAAATTATATATGTATGAATTATATCTCAATAAAGATATTAAAAGATTAATATCTAACTTTTCGTCACAAACAATGAAGAACAGAAGGCAGTAGGATGACATATTCAAAGTGCTGACAGCAAAAATTCACAACCAAAAATGTTATACCCAGAAAAACTATCATTAAAAAGTAAAGATGAAGTGACATCAGAAGCATGGTGGCCTGAGAGGTTCCCTTGATCCCCTTGATCTCTCCCCTTGAAGTTACAAGTTAAACAGCTACATTCAACCAAGGATTCCTTGTGCAACACACAAACACGTCTGAGAGATCTGTGTATCAAAACATCTGAAGGTGGATGAATTGGGGCAAACGGGAGATAAGGGAGAAGAGAGATGGGTGTCATGGATACAGCCTGGTGTGGGTCTTGGGAGAGAGGAGGAATCAGGCTGCAGAGGCACTCTCTGTAGCCCTGAGCATTCCTGCCTAATGTGGTTGAACCCATCAATGGGGAGGCAGGGGGAGGAGGGGACTCAATATAGAAATGTGGGAGCTGTGTTCTAACAGCCCCCACTGCCAGGCAGAAAACAAAGCCACAGAGCCTGGCTGCCACCCCCACCCTCCCATGATTTGTCTCCCCGAACCCTTCCAAAGCTAGCAGCAGGACCCAGAAGAAACTGTAGCAGTAAGTGATGGCAGAATATCACTTACAGGCAGAATATCTATAGCCCTGAGAACTGGAGAGACAGTTTCTGAGCAGCAGACAAACAATGGAGCTAATCCAAGTGACAAAAGTAGAGATACAGAGGTGAGGCCTCTGAGGTCTGGCAGTCGCCATTACTGGGAGGAAAATAGAGACACAAACACACCAGCGACTCTCCCAGCCCACCCTGCCTCCTCTCATTGAGGCTGATCCCATGGGGACAACTGGGACATCAAAGGGAGCGCAACACTGCATGTGGCTGTAGGGGCAGCACTGGGATTTCAGGGGCTTTGAACCCCATCACCCATCACATTTTCCCATGGGGGTGATGCCCTGAGACTGAAGTGACCTGGTCATAGAGGAGATGCCCACCTCCCCAGAGAACACAACAAATTTTCCACCACCCAGCAGAGATCCGAGAAACCAGAGAAGCGTAAGAGAAAAGAAAACACTTGTGCTCCAATGCAAGTTTTTTCCTACTGGAAAACAAAATACCTCTTCATACCTACCTGCTGCAGAGTTCATGCCCATAAATCCCTAGGCAGAGAAATAATCTATCAAATACCATGAACAAACAAGGTGGCAAGGCAGCTCAGAAAGAAAATGAAAAATCTCCAGAAGATAAAGACATGGAAATATGTGATTTAATGTCACAGAATTCAAAACTGCATTTCTGAAAAAACTCAATAAGATGCAAGAATACTCAGGCAATCAGCTTAATGAACTCAGAAATAAAATCAATGAACAAAAGGAATACTTTATCAAAGAGACTGAAACTTCAAAAAAAAGAACCAAATAGAAATTCTGGAGCTGAAGAACTCAATAAAAGAGATGAAGAATGAAATAGTGAGCTTAGGAAACAGACCTTACCAGATGGAGGAAAGAATTAGTGATATCAAAGATAGAAATCTGGAAATGATGCAGATGGAATTAGAGACTTGAGAGTAAAAAAGAGAGAGAGAACTCTACAAGAACTATCTGACTCCATTAAAAAAAGCAATAGAAGAATAATGGGTATACCAGAATTAGAAGAGAGGGAGAAGGAAACAAGGAACCTATTTAAACAAATAGTCGATGAGAACTTCCCAAACCTATAAAAAGAACTGGATATTCAAATCCAAGAAGCAAACAGAATGCCTGATTATCCTAATCCAAAAAGGCTTTCTCCAAGGCACATTATATTAAAACTGTCAAAAATTAATGGCAAAGAAAGAATTCTCAAGGCAACCAGGGGAAAGAAGACAGTAACCTACAAAGGAAAGCTCAGTAGATTATCATCAGATTTTTAAACAGAAACTCTATAAGCTAGGAGGAAGTGGAATCAAATATTCTAACTATTGAAAGAAAGAAATTATCTGCAAAGAATAATATGTCCAGCAAAGTGCTTTGGATATGAAGGAGTAATGCTTTAGATATGAAGAAGTAATAAAGACCTTTCTCAACATACAGAAGCTGAGGGAATTTTCCACAACAAGGCCTGCATTATGGGAAATACTGAAATAAGTAATTCTACCTAAAAAAAAAAGACATAAGGATACAAGACTATGAGTAAGGTGACTAACAGACAGACAGAAGCAGGAAATTATAACCCTTATACAAAATAGGACACTATACACTTACATATAACAAGATTAAATGAGGCAAAAACATTAAAAAGAAAAACAGAGTCGATAACAGCTACTGGAGCTCGGAAATGAGCTCAACATAAATAGGGATAATTTGTGACAAGAAAAACAAAAAAGAGGTCTGAATATGCAAAGGGGAATGGAGATAAGATGCATGCAGAAGAAAAAGGACTACTGTATATATGAAACTTGCATTTACAAAAACTTAATGGTAACCACACACACAAAAATCCAGAACTGAGCCCTAATCTATGGTTCCATGGTCCAGTCACAAGGAAAAACGGTGACTTACCGCCTGATGGCCCAGGCCTGGGGTTTATAAAAGACACACAACAAAAGAAAGAGGGAACAAATGAAAAATTTGTTCAGGATTTCACAAGGGAGTGCCTCAGCAAACAGGCCCGATGAAGAGATATCAGAAAATCTTCCTTGAGGGGATGTCTCAGCAAACTGAGATCTGGTGAAATCATATTGGTCCCTCCCCTTCAATGGATTCCCTGGACATACGTGTGTGTGTGTGTGTGTGTGTGTGTGTGTGTGTGTGTGTGTGTGAAGGCAAAGTACAAGCTGGAGTACAACGGGGACTTTCGGGAAGACAGCCAGCAAGCATGTATCTCAATCTTGTCAATCGTGAGATTGACAATCTTTACGTCCTCAATGGTTAACTAATAAAAGCCATGCGTTGGCCCGATTCGGGGCTCAGTTTTAGGCTTGAGTCCCTTCGCTCCGCTTGTGCTCTACTCTTGGCTACTGTCTTTCTTAACCCTGTGCCGCCCTTCTCGCTTCCCACAGCTCTTGGTGTACAAGACACGACATTAAAGTATGACTGGGTGAAAGAAGAAATTAAAAAAAGATATCAAAAGATACATAGAAACAAATAAGAATGAAAATACAACATATCAAAACTTTTGGGATGCTGCCAAAGAGGTAACAAGAGGGAAGTTTATATCTTTACAGACTTATCTTAAGTAACAAGAAAAATCTCGTATAAACAACTTAACATTACATCTTAAAGAACTATGAAAAGAAGAACAAATGAAGCCCAAAGTCAACAGAAGGAAGGAAATAATGAAAATTAGAGCACAGTTAAATCAAGAACAAAAAGAGAATAGAAAAAATTAATGCAACAAAGAGCTGGTTCATTGAAAAGATCAATATAATTGACAAAAGCCTGGATAGACTCACTGAGGAAAAACGAGAAAAGACACAAATAAACAAACTCAAACATGGAAGAGAAGTTATGACAGATACCACAGAAATACAAAGGATCATACAAGAATTCTTTGAAATACTACTACTATATGCCACCAAAATGAATAACTTATACAAATTCTTAGAAATAAATACTCTTCCTAGACTGAATCACAAAGAACTGGGAAATATAAATAGACTGATCAACAGTAAGGAAATTGAAACAATCATCAAAAACCTCACAAAAAGTAAAAGTCTATAACCAGATGTCTTCACTAGTGAGTTCTTCCAAACATTCAAAGATGATTTAATACCTGTCCTTCTCAACCTCTTCCAAAAAAATTGAAGAAGAGGCAATACTTCCTAACTCATTTTATGAGGCCAACATTATCCTGATACCAAAACCTGGTAAGGATAACACAAAAAAAGAAAATTACAGACTAATATCTCTGATGAATAGAAATGCAAAAATCCTACACAAATACTAGAAAACTGAATACAACAATACATTAAAAATATTATACATCATGATCAAATTGGTTTCATTCCAGTGGTGCCAGGATGGTTCAACATACACAAATCCATCAAAATGAGACAGCACATAAACAAAATAAAAGATAAAAATGATCATCTAAAGAGATGCAGAAAAAGCATTTGTCAAGATACAGCATCCATTTATGATTAAAACACTTAAAAAGTCTATAGAAGGAATGTACTACAACACAATGAAATACCACCTCACACCTGTTAGAATGGATATCAACAAAACAAGTAATAACATGTTTTAGAGAGGTTGTGGGGGAAAAGGAACCTTCATACACTTGGTGCAAATATAAATTGCTATAGCCACTGTGGAAAACAGTATGGAGGTTCTTCAAAAAATTAAGAATAGAATTACCATATGACCCAGCAATTCCTCTTCTGTGTATCCACCCCCAAAATTTGAAAACATTTATCTGTAAAGATACACTCATATGTATCCCTATGTTCATTGCAGCATTATTCATGGTGGTCAAGACATGGAAACAACTGAAATGTCTTCTATAGATGATTGGATAAATAAGATATGGTTCATATATACAATGGAAAATTACTCAGCCATAAAAAAAGATGAAATACTGCCATTTGCGACATGGATGGATCTCGAGATGATCATGCTAAGCGAAATAAGTCAGAAAAAGTAGAGAACCATATGATTTCACTCATATGTGGAATATAAAACTGAAAGCAACAAACAAACTAGACAAACAAACAAAAACTCATTGACACAGACAACAGTTTAGTGGGAGGTAGAAAAGGTTAAAAGGGGTCAAATATATGGTAATGGGAGGAGATTTGACTGTGTTGTGTAGTGAATATACAATGCCATGCATAGATGATGAATTTTAGAATTGTACACTTGAAACCTATATAATTTTATGAAATGTCACCCCAAGAAACTTTAAATAAATAAATAAAAAGATTTGAAACAAAAAAGTAAAGATGAAACAAAGACATTCTTAGATTTAAAAAGAACTAATAAATTGTATTGTTATATTAGCAGATGTGTCTTAAAGGAAATACTAAAGGGAATACTTCACGCTGCAACAAAATGACACTAGCTGGAAACCTAAATCTACACGAAAAAAATTTACAGAAAAAGCACCTTATCGGTAATTATATAGATGAATATAAATGACAACATACATTTTTTTACTGTCTTCTTCAATTAACTGGTTTAAAAGACAACTGCATAAAATTGTACTTCTAGGAACATTAAACAAAAATCAATTTTATTTCTATATATGAGAACTGTATAATTTAAAAACTAAATTAGAAAAACAATTTTATTTGCAATAGCATCACAAAAAATAAAATAGTAATAAATAGAGGGGCAAGGTTTGTAGTGAAAGTAACAAAGCATTGCTGAGGGAAATATAAGAATATGTAAATAAATAAATAAATTCAATATTCATGAATTAGAACATTACTACTTATTTATTATCTATTGAAATACAATTGACATATGACATTGTATTAATTTTAGTGTACAACTTAATGATTTATGTACATGAGGTCTCACAATTAAGTTCACGGACTTGTTGCAATGATGTTGCTAACCTTTTTTGATATCAGAGGAATTATTCATTATGAATTTGTACCAATTGGACAAACAGTTAACAAAGTTTACTATTTTGAAGTGCTGAAAAGGTTGTGTGAAAAAGTTAGATGGTCCGAACTTTTCTCCAACAATTCATGGCTCTTGCATCACAACAATGCACCAGCTCACATGGCACTGTCTGTGAGGGAGTTTTTAGCCAGCAAACAAATTTCTGTATTGGAACACCCTTTCTACTCACCTGACCTGGCCCCCAATGACTTCTTTTTAAACCGAAGATAAAGGAAATATTGAAAGGAAGACATTTTGATGACATTCAGGACATCAAGGGTAATATGACAAGAGCTCTGATGGCCATTGCAGAAGAAGAGTTCCAAAATTGCTTTGAAGGGTGGACTAGGTGCTGGTGTTGGTGCATAGCTTCCCAAGGGGATTACTTCATAGGTGATCATAGTGATAATCAGCAATGAGGTATGTAGCTCTTTTTCTAGGTTGAGTTCATGAACATAACTGTCCGACACCGTATATTATAAAATGTTTACTACAATAAGTTTAGTTAACATCCATTACCACATATAGTTACAGTGTTTTTGTGTGGTGAGAACATTAAGATCTACTCTCTTAGCAACTTTAAAATATATAATACAGCATTGTTAACTATAGTCACCCAGCTGTAATTACATCCCTGCTGGCCTCCCCAGCCTCTGGAGAGGATTGTAGTTGGCCCCTAGATATGTGTTAAAATAGAAGCCTCAGGCTGTTTGTTTCAAGATCTGAAAATAGACCTTTTTCATTGAAAGACTAGTTTCAGTTAATGCCTCTGTGCTGGGTCTTGGGGAGACAGCTGGTTACCTTTTTTGTTTGTTTGCTACAGTACTGTGGGACTCACAAACATAGGCCCCACTGGCCACAAGAGCCAGATGATCAAGGGATGCATCTCCTGGGTAGCAACCAGGAAAGCCAGGAGCAGATGTGTACAAGCTCCTTATTGGCAACCTGGAGTGAGACAGAGGGAGAGTGCAAAGATAGTGCCGGCTGGCCTACCCCGTCTCTGGAGAGTATTGCAGTGAGCCTCTAGATGTTTATTAGAAGCTTGTCCAGCAGGCCACAGCTTTTAAAATAAGCAAACAGGCCTCTTTCATGGAAAGACTGGTTTCAGTCTGCTGCCTCTGTACTGGTTCCTGTGGGGACAGCCAAAGTGAGTCCACGAAAGCCAGTTAAGAACTACTTCTTAGTTTACTATTTCCTTGTGAGTCTTGCGGATCCAAGCGACTTTGGCTTGCAGAGCTAAATGTTTTGGGGCCCATATCTCAGGTGGAAGTCTTAAAAGTTGGTGTGCCTGATGTGGGGTCACCAGGGAACATCTGGGAGTTATGAGTTCCCTCTCCGTTATATGTCACTGAGCTGGGGATGGGATTTATGGCAAGATACTGTCTCAGCCTTTCCCATTCATTTCAATGTGGTTTTTTCTTCTTAACTTGATGTATATGAGTCACCTAGCTAGTTTCTAGATTTCTTTTAGAGGGAAATGTTCTGTATGTAGCTGTAGATTGGGTGTGTCACTGGGAGGAGGTGAGTTCAGGAGTCACCTCTGTCACTATCTTGAACTGGAATTCTCAGAACACTCCTATTTTTAAGATGACAATTCTCCTCAAATTGGTATATAGATTCAATTTAAACCGTATCACCCTATCAGTGCTCCATGAGGTTTTTGGGGTTTGTTTTTTTTCCCAGAAATTAACAACCTGAAACTAAAATTTGTATGGAAATGCAGAAGATGTAGAATAGCCAACACCACTTGTAAAAGAATAAAACAGTAGGGCATTCACTTCCTAATTATAACATTAACTATAGACTTTCAATTATTAAAACAGTGTGCTAATGGCATAATGATATACAAATAGATTTAAGGAACAGAATTGAGATTCCAGTAGTAAACCCTTATAATTAGAGCTAACTGATTTTCAACTACTTGCCAAGGCAATTCAATAGAATAGGATTCTCTTTTCACACATGGTAATAATGGGACAACTGGATAGACACTTGCAATAAAGATGAAGCTAAAACTGTAGTCCCCACTATACACAACATCAGCTCAAAATAAATCACAGATCTAAATGTAATAGTTATACTATAGAACACTTAGAAAAAACAGACTAGCTCTAGATCTTGAATTAAGCAATGATTGTTTAGATACACATATTTTTAAAATGATCCACAAAAGAAAAATTAATAATTTGGGCTTGTTCAAAATTCTAAATGTTTGACTGCCATTAATAAAGTTAAGATAAGCTATAGACGGGGAGAAATTATTTGAAATTATGTATCTAATAAAGGAGTTGTGTACAGAATATACAAAGAACTCTGAAAATTTTAAGAACTTCAAAAACACAACTTTACAAATGGGCAAAAAAAAAAATTAAAGACATTTGTTCAACAAAATACACAAATGGCTAATAAGCACATGAAAAGATGCTCAACATCATTTGACATCAGGGAAATGTAAATTAAAACCACAATGAAATGCCATTTCACATCCAACAGACTGTCTAGAATCAAAAGGACAGACAATAGTAAAATATTGGCAAGGATGGAGAGCAACAGAAACCTTCGTTCCTTGCTAGTTTTTATGTAAACGGAAGAGCCACTTTGGAAAACAGTTTAACATTTTAAAAAATAGTTAAGCATAAGTTCACCATACAACACAGTAACTGCTATGTATCCATCTGAGAGAAATGAAAATATATATCTTCATAAAGATCAACATTTGAATGTTCAGAGCAGCATTATTTATTATAGCCAAAAAATAGAATGAACCCAAATATCCATCAAACTGTGAATGGAGAAAGAATATGTGCTACAGTCAGCTATACAAGAGAATACTATTTAGCAACAAAAAAAGAATGAAATATGATGAACCTCAAAAAAAAAACATGCTAAGTGAAAGGAGCTACACACTTAACACTGCATTTTGTATGGATACATTCAAGTGAAATGTCCAGAAAAAGCAGATCTATAGACACAAAAGGCAAATTAGTAGTTGCATGCAATTGGGAGCAGGAACTAACTGAAATAAACTGTCATGAAGGATCTTAATGGAATGACGAAAATCTTCTAAAACTGAATTAAGATGATGATTACAGACCTAGATAAATTTACTAAAATCCTTGACTCATACAATTAAGATGGGTGAATTTTATGGTATGTAATTTTCACCTCAATTAAGTGTTTTTAAAAATAATTGGAAATCTGAGTTCTGGTCAAGATGGCGAAGATGGCAAACACTGTTTTGCCTAATTCCATGACCATATTAAAATTATAGAACAATCAACTGGAAAAACCATCTGAAAACTAGCTAAATAGAACCCCTACAACTAAGAACAAAATAAAAAGCCACCTTGAGACTGGTAGGTGGGTTGGAGACGAGAAACAGGCTGACCCCATACCGACATGTGGCAGTTGAGAATTGGGAGGGGTATCTGAGCTGCAGGGGTTCCCTCCTGAAGAGTGAGGAGCCCCAGGATCACAGCCAAGAGCAGTAATGCTGGGAAGAAGAGTGCCCACAACATCTGGCTGGGAAAAATCAGTAGGGATTCTGTCTGTCCGGGTGAGATAGAAGGTGGCTGGAAACCAAGGCACCCTCTGAAAGGGCCCGTGCACAGACTCACTCGCTCCCAGGAACTCACCCAGGATTCCAGCAGAGGGACAACGGCTCAGGAGGTGCCAATAACGTACAGGGAGAGATTGATTTATGTGGCTTCAGGGCAATAGCTGCAGGGAAAGCAGCCACTGTCTCTGTGTTGAGCCCTCCTCCCAAGTAGCCAGTGGGCAGATGCCATCTTTCCTGTGTTGTGCCCTTCCCACACACGGCCAAATCTGAATTTTCATTGGTCTGGTGTGCTCTGCTCATTCCATCCTGGTGAGGCTGTGGGACTCTTGCTACCCAACTTGTGCAATGCACCAGAGGCTTTTTTGCATCTGGCAGACAGCTGGAGTTGGCCTGCACTACAGTCTTTCTTGGAAAACTTTAAGAAGTCCAAGGGCTCTAGGCAGGTGGCAGCTTGCTTCAGTGTGCTCTGAGCCTTTTGCAGAGTGCCCCCAGGTTCAGAAGTGGTGTCAAATCTGACTCTGCATTAACTCATTGAACACCACAAGCCTCACACTGATGACTCCCTGAGACCGTGCCCCACCCAACTCCCATACCACCCAAGATTTTTTTCAGCAGCTGAGATTTATGGACAACCAGCAAGTGATAGCAGGTCTTGGGGTGCGCTGGGCCTTTTGCTGAGCTGCCCCAGGACTGATGCTAATCCTGGAACACAGCAAGGATATACCCATGCATCATTAGGTCCAGCACAAGCAGCAACCGACTGCAGATAGCTTTGTAGCTCCTACCAGGTATCTCTGGGCTAGTCACAGGCAGTGGCTGACATTGGCCTATACAGGAGTCCCTCCCTAGAGGCCCCAGAACCAATACACCTGGTGGCCAGCTTCAAACTACAACAGAATACTACCCAGTTAGCCTCACCAGCAGCACATACAAATGGTGGTCTTGGAAGGCACCAGAGTCCACTGGGGCGAATTCTGCTCTGTGAGTCAGCCTCTACACAACACCTCATATGCTGTGGCCAATCTTCACAGCCAGTAATCTTGAGGATGAATATAGGCCACTAATGTGCCAATAGCAATCAAGGCTCAAGTACAACAGGAGGGTACACACAACCCACACAAGGGACAGTCCTGGAGCACATGGCACAGGTGATCAGGGAGATGGCACCACTGGGCCTCAAAGGACACTTACTACTTAGGCCACCCTGCCAAGACTGGATGATGTAGCTAATATACCTAACACATAGAAGCAAACACAAAAAGGCAGCCAAAATGAGGAAACAAAAAAAAAATGTCCCAAATGAAAGAACTAGAGAAAATTCTAGAAAGAGATTTAAACAAAATGGAGGCAAGCAGTCCACCAGATACATAGTTCAAATGCTTACGGAACTCAGTGAGAACGTCAAAAAAGCAATAGTAAGCATAAAGAAGGATACAGAAACCACAAAAAAAGAACCAGTCAGAAATGAAGAATACAAGGAATGAAATGAGGAGTACATTAGATGGAATCAACAGCAGATTAGATGAAGCAGAGGATTGAATCAGGGATTTGGAAGACAAGGTAGCAGAAAACATCCAATCAGAACAGCAAATAGAAGAAGCAGAAAAGAATTAAAAAATGAAGACAGTTTAAGGAACATCTGGGACTAAATCAAGCATGATAACATTTGCATCATAGGGGTACCAGACATAGAAGAGAGAGAATAAGAGACTGGGAACCTATTTGAAGAAATAATGATGGAAAACTTTCCTAACATGGCAAAGGCTATAGACATACAAGCCCAGGAAGCACAGAGAGTCCCAAACAAGATGAACCCAAAGAGGCCCACATGAAGACATATCATAATTAAAATGACAAATGTTAAAGACAAAGAGAATCTTAAAAGTAGTAAGAGAAAGGAGGTTAGTTACCTACAAGGGATCTCCCTTAAGACTATCAGCTGACTTTTCAACAGAAACTTTGCAGGTCAGAAGAGACTGGCATCAAATATTCAAAGTAATGAGAAGCAAGGACCTACAACCAAGACTACTGTACCCAGCAAGGCTATCATTTAAATTGAAGGAGAAATAAAGAGCTTCCCAGACAAAAAAAAGATAAAGCAATTGATTAACACCAAACCAGTATTACAAGAAATGTTAAATGGACTTCAAGAAGAATGGGGGGAGGAGGGAGAAAGAACATAAATATAAATAATAAAATGATAATAACTACATACCTATCAGTGATCATTGTAATTGTAAGTCGATTAAATGCTCCAATGAAAAGACATGGGGTATCTAAATGGATAAGAAAACATGACCCACACATATGCTGTTTACAAAAGATGCATTTGGATTGAAAAACACACATGACTGAAAGTAAAGGGATGAAAAAATGTATTTTATGCAAATGGAAACAAAAAAATTGGGATAGCAATACTCATATCAGACAAAATAGACTTTAAAACAAAGACTATAATAAGAGACAAAGGACATTTTCTAATAATAAAGGAATCAATCCAACAAGAGGCTATAACCCTTGTAAATATTTATGTACCCAATATAGAAGCACCTAAATACATACAGCAATTATTAACTAACATAAAAAAAAAGAGATCAACAGTAATACAGGCATAATACGGACAGAAAATCAACAAGGAAACAATGGCCTTAAATGACACATTAGATCAGATGGATTTAATTGATATTTTTAGAGAATTGTACCCCCAAATGACAAAATATACATACTTCTCAAGTGGACAAGGAACATTTTACTACTAATGAAATTGAATCAGTAATAAAATAAAATCAAAAGCTTGGGGAAAAAAAAAGTCTTGGACCAGATAGCTTCACAGGAGAATTTTACCAAACATTCAAAGAAAAAGTAACACCTATCCTTCTCAAGCTATTCCAAGCTATTCTCAAGCTATTTCGAGATAGCGAAAGGCCACCTCATTATATGAGGCCACCATTACCTTGACTCAAAGCCAGACAAAAATACTGCAAAAAATGAAAACTATACGCTGATATACCTGATGACACTGATTCAAAAATTCTCAACAAAATATTAGCAAACCGAATTCAGCAATACATTGAAAAGATCATACACCATGATCAAGTGGCATTTTATTTCTGGGTGCAAGTTTGTTTCAGTATCTGCAAATCAACTAATGTGATACACCACATAAACAAAATCAAAGATAAAAATCATAGAGGTTACCAGAGGGTAAGGGGGTTGGGGGGGTGGAAGGTGAGGGTAAGGGGGATCAAATATATGGTGATGGAAGGAGAACTGACTCTGGGTGATGAACACACAATGTAATTTATAGATGATGTGATGTGATACAGAATTGTACACCTGAAATCTATGTAATTTTAATAACAATTGTCACCCCAATAAATTAAAAAAAAATGGATCAAAGACCTAAACATAAGACCTGAAACAATAAACTGCATAGAACAAAACATAGGTACTAAACTTATGGACCTTGGGTTCAAAGAGCATTTTATGAATTTGACCTCAAAGGCAAGGGAAGTAAATGCTAAAATAAATGAATGGGACTATATCACACTAAAAAGCTTCTGCACAGCAAAAGAAACCATCAACAAAACAAAGAGGCAACCAACTGAATGGGAGAAGATATTTGCAAACCACACCTCTGATAAAGGGATAATATACAAAATATATAAAGAACTTGTACAATTCAACACCGAAAAAACAAACAATCCAATTAAAAAAGGGGTAGAGGACCTGAACAGACACTTCTCCCAAGAAGAGAAACAAACGTCCAACAGATATATGAAAAAATGCTCAACTGCACTAGCTACTAGGGAAATGCAAATCAAAACCACAATGAGATACCACCTCACATGTGTTAGAATGGCTATCATCAACAAAACAAATAATAACAAGTGTTGGAGAGACTGTGGAGAAAAACGAACCTTCATCCACTGTTGGTGAGAATGTAAATTGGTACAGCTACTGTGGAAAACAATATGGAGATTCCTCAAAAAAATTAAGAATAGAATTACCATATGACCCAGCAATCCCTCAATTCGGTATCTACCCAAAAAATCTGAAAACATGTATCCATAAAGATATATGTACTCCGATGTTCACTGCAGCATTATTCATGATGGCCAAGACATTGAAACAACCAAAGTATCCTTCAATAGATGATTGGATAAAAAGATGTGATATATATACACTATGGAATACTACTCTGCCATAAGAAAAGATGAAATACTGCCATTTGTGACAATATGGATGGGTCTTGAGATTATTATGCTAAGTGACATGAGTCATACAGAAAATGTCAAGAACCATATGACTTTACTCAAATGTGGGATATAAAACTGAAAGCAACAAGAAGTACAAATAAAGAAACAAAAACTCATAGACACAGATAATAGTTTAGTGGTTACCAGAGGGTTAGGGGGTCAGAGGGATGGTAGAAGAGGGTAAAGGGGGTCAAATATATGGTGAAGGAAGAACTGACTCCGGGTGGTGAGCACACAATGTGATATGTGGATGATGTATTACAGAATTGTATACTTGAAACCTATGTAATTTTACTAACCATTGTCACCCCAATAAATTTATTTTTTAATTGTTTTCTATTAAGCATAGACATTAAAGATATTTGTCAAAATAAAAAAAAGATAAAAATCATATGATCATATCAAGAGATGCAGAAAAAGTGTTTAACAAAATCCAGCATCCATTTATGATAAAAAAAACTCTCAGCAAAGTGGGACTAGAGGGAATATACCTCAACATAATAAAGGCCATATATGACAAACCCACAGCTAACATCATACTCAATGGGGAAAAGTTAAAAAGCATTCTCCTTAAGATCAGGAACAAGACAAGGATGTCCACTTTCACCACTTTTATTCAACATAGTATTGGAAGTCCTAGCCACAGCAACCAGATAAGAAAAAGAAATGAAAGGCATCCAAATTGGAAAGGAAGAAATAAAACTGTCATTTGCAGATGACGTGTGTGTGTGTGTGTGTGTGTGTGTGTATCCAATGATATACCTGATAAGGGGTTAATATCCAAAATTTACAAAGAGCTCACACAATTTAACACCAAAAAAAACTAAAAATCCAATTAAAAAATGGGCAGAGGACCTGAATAGATATTTCTCCAAAGAGGACATACACATGGCCAATAGACATATGTAAAGATACTCAACATCTCTAATCATTAGAGAAATGTGAATTAAAACCTCAATGATATATCTCCTCAGACTTGTCAGAATGGCTATCATCGATGAATCAACAAACAAGTGTTGGTGAGGATGTGGAGAAAGGGAACCCTTGTGCTCTGTTTGTGGGATTGCAAATTGGTGCAGCCACTATGGAAAACAGTATGGAGGTTCCTCAAAAAATTAAAAATGGAATTATCTTATGACCCAGCAATGCCACTTCTGGGTATTTACCTGACTAAATCCAAAACACTAATTTGAAAACACATATGTACCTCTACGTTCACTGCAGCATTATTTACAATATCCAAAATACAGAAGCAACCTAAGAGCCCATCAGTAGATGAGTGGATAAAGAAGAGGTAGTACATATATACACTGGAATACTATTTGGCCATAAAAATGAAATCTTACCCTTTGTGACAACATATATCGACCTGGAAGGTATTATGCTAAGTGAAATAAGTCAAACAGAGAAAGACAAGCATTATATGATTTTACTTATATGTGCAATCTAAAGAACAAAATAAATGAACAAATAAAACACAGACTCATAGACACAGGAAACAAGCTGATGGTTACAAGATGGCAGGGGGTTAGGGGGCAGGATGAAAAAGGTGAGGGGATTAAGAAGTACAAATTGGTAGTTACGAAATAGTCATGGGGATATAAAGTAAAGCATAAGGAATATAGTCAATAATATGCTAATAACTATATATAGTGCCAGGTGAGTGCCAGACTATTCAGGGGGATCACATCATAAATTATATAATAGTTTAACCACTATGCTGTACACCTAAAACTAATATAAAATAATATTGAATGTCAACTGTAACTGAAAATTGTTTAAAGTGGGGGAGGGAAGATGAAGGGGAATGAGATTCAAATTTCCAGGTATAAAACAAATGTCATGCGGAGGTAATGTACAGCATAGGAAATATAGTCGATAATATTGTGATTGCATTGTGCAATGTCACATGGTTGCTGGACTTCTTATGGTGATCACTTCTTTAGGTATACAAACATTGAATAACATAGGGTACACCTAAACTAATACAGTATTGTATGTTAGCTATATTTTAATAAAACCTCTTAAAAAATAAAATTTAAATAATTGCTAATCTGTGCCTGTTTGAATAACAAACTTACCAGCTAGAATACTCATACAATATGTGTGTACAGTTGTTTGTATTTTTAGCCTTATAGTAGCTAATGAAAACAGTCTTTTCTAGTTACTTTGAGAAGCTCCTTTTTCTCCATCTGTCAGTAAGGTTATGTCATATATTTATTCTTTGCTCCCCCCCCCACAGCTTAAATGAGATATATTTGACATATTACGTCGTGTAGGTTTAAGTGTAACAGTGTGTTGATATGATATACTTACATATTGCAAGATGATTAGCACCATAGCATTAGCTAACTTCTCCTTCAGGTCACATAATTCCCATATAATTTTTGTAGTGAAAACATTTAAAACATACTCTCCTAGCAACTTTCAACTATATAGTACAGTATTGTTAACCATAATCATCATGCAATTCATTAGGTTCCCAGAACTTATTCATCATCTAATTGGAAGTTTGTACCCTTTGACCCACATTTCCACATTTCCCTCACTCCACAGCCACTGGCAACAACCATGCTACTCTCTGTTTCTATGAGTTCAGTTTTTGTAGATACCACATATAAGTGAGATGTAGTATTTGTCTTTCTCTGTCTTACTTATTTCACTTAGCATGCCTTCAAATTTCATCCATGTTATCACAAATAGCAGGATTCCTAATTTTTATAGCTGAATAGTATTCCATTATATGTAATATAGAAAATAAATAAAACAATTATATTGTTAAATTTCATATACTGGTAATATCATCTAATTATTATTAATATATATATATAATAAAACAGCTATTTTGAATTCTTTATTGGGTAAATTGTAGATCTCTACGTCTTTGGGTTTGGTTACTGAAAGATTATTGTAGTGTCATGTTTGATAGTGTCATGTATCCTTGATTTTTCATGTTTTTGAAATTTTGTGTTGCTGTCTTCACATGTGAAGTAGCAGTCACCTCCTGTAGTTTTTATAACTGCTTTTAGGCGACAAATAACCTTCGATCCATCCTGCTAGAGACTTGAGGCTTTCTCAGGCTTACAGTGGCTACACCTGCTCCAAGCTTCTTGCTCCCTCTTGTGGCAGAATTCTTAAGCTTGTATGTCTTTAACTTCTATAGCGCAGCAATCCAGCTGCTGACTGTCCTTTTTTCCCCCAATGGTGGCACTACAACTCAAATTTGTGGTTTCTCTCTGGCCCACAGAACCCGGCTTGCTTTCTGCAAGTGTTTCCTAGCTGTCCACCAAAGCTTGCTTTCAAAATCATATACATGGCTGGCTCATAAATCATAGCTGGCTGCAGAGTCGGGGGAGGTGGGGGTAAGGCACATGTGTCTTCGGGGGGGGTAACCACGGGCCAATGGGGGAGGGGATCTGCAGGCGAGGCTTTTTCAGTAACTTATGGATGGGCTTCCTCAACACAGGCAGCAGGAACTGCATCCCTTTAATGCTGAGAATCTTATCTGCCACTCTCCTGATCTCCTCTCACTTCACCATTTAGTACCTGCATGCTGCAAGACAGAAATGAGTCCCTTTGGCAGTGTCTTTCCTGCACAGTGGTTGAAGCCTGGTACTCACTCAGTGCTGTCCCTTTCCCCATGGGGGAGAAATCATAGAATGTGAAGGTCTCAGTTGGCCCTAGCTATGCCGCCTTTGGGGAGGTGGCATGTACGCTGCGCGTAGTCAACTGTTCCTCTTAACAACTACACTGTCCAAACTTTTATATTTATGATCCAGCAGAGTGCTGGAATTTCTCCTCTGGAAACCCGGACTTCCACAAAGGCTCTTGTTTGTGGGTGACTGCCCATGTCAGTGTTTTCCAGGCGCTCCCAGCTCACAGCTGAGAGGGGCTGGAACCGGTTCATGAGCGACTTGCAGGGACCACAGTCAGGATGAAGGTCTGGGTGCCTATTACCTAATGAACAGGTGGGTAAAACTCCTCTGGGTCCCTTTGGCATTTGATGCTGGATCCCACAACTCCCACCAAGGTACTTTTGTTCATGGGTGGATGCCAAATTTTTGTTGTTGAAAGAGAAAGACAAAAACAAGAGGTGTCTTATGCCATTGTGATGCTGACATCACCTGTCACACATCTGTAATACAGTCAGTTCCATATGTCCCAGTTAGCGTTACATTCTAGGATCTCCCAACATCCTGGCTCATTCACTTTTGCATGCATACTTTTATTGAAACAATTATAATACAATTTAAATATAATTGAAGGATGGAAAGAAGACCTAAATGTATGGATCATTGACTGCTATGTGCGTGGCTTTTTTCTGTCTTTTTGTAGAGGAGTGCCTACTGTGGAACCTATCCCTGTCTTGCTATTATACTGTTCAATGTGTGTGTATGTGTGTGTGTGTGTGTGTGTGTGTGTGTGTGTGTGTGTGTTGTGGGAAGTCACATCACAGTAGCTGCCTCTGAAAATGACTGTAGATCACAAGATTGTGGTCTTCGGCCCTGATGCTATAATTAAATGAGAATGTGTGGGGTTCTGGGAAGAGCACATGTATTTTGCATATGAAGAGGTCAGGAATATTTGCAACCAGAGGGAACAAATAATGGCCTCAATGTGTTCTTGACTACTTATATTCATGTCCTCCCACACAACTCTGCTCGTGGCTCTTGACTTTAGTGAATGGAACAAAAGCAAACAAATGCAAGCAGAAACTTCAAAATTGCTTGTACATTGGGGCTTGTCCATATGCTGCTGTCAGAACCTGAGGTTACACTATGAAAACTGCTGAGCTAATCAGCTGGATGATGAGACAGGTAGCCAGGTTACCTCTTGTGCTACTTGAAAAGTTAATTTTCTCTTAACTCCCAAGCTACTCTGCTTTGTGGTACTGATTCTGGGACTCTTGAAAACGACATTCTTACTTTGCCAGGTAGCTCCAAATTAGGTGTGAAACAAGGCATGCCAGAGGAGAATCACGAGATTTCGTTCTCCCATTTGGTTACCAATGAGCCTTCTGAGAGCTTCATGTCTCTTTTCCGTTCCTATGAATGTCATCTCAGCAATGGTTTTTCTTTGTTTTTTTATCCTAGGAGCAGAAGCTCTTTCCATGACATAAATGATTTATATTTTTTCCAACATTTGCAGAACCAGTTTTATTTAAACTCTCATTACCTGAGACCCTAGCAGTGCCTCTCTTCAGAAATATGTCTGAGCCCTCTCCTGAAAAATCAGAAACAGCACCAGCCAAGCCACATCCTCTACTCAGAGGTCTCCTGCAGCCTTAGTGTTGGCAACTTTTTCCTGAAACTGCTTCCTCCATGTTACCTCAGAATTTTTTTTACACTTTCAACTACCTAGTTAAGAAATTTGTACTTAGTTAACTAGATTTTTTATTATTATTATTGCTCTCCTTTCAAACAACAAGTGAGGTTTCTATCTACTAATGGACTCCAGGTGTATACGCCCATCACCCAAAACAACAGCCAGCCAACTGCCAGACATGTGAATGAAGCCACTGACCACCAGCTGACCAAAGATGCGTAAGTTGGCCCAGCCCAAACCAGTCTACATTGCTAAGTTCCCAAACCGTAAACTATATAAATAGTAAACTATATAAATAGTTACTGTTTTAAGCTAAATAGTTTTGGGGGTAGTTATGCAGTAAAAAAATCACTAACAAATATAACAAATATGGAAAAAAATAAAATAAGACTGAGATATGATTTAATACTGTCAGATGAGCATAAATGAAACATACACACACAATAACTAACTAACTAACTAACTAACTAACTAAATAAATAAATAAATAAATAAATAAATAAAACCACCAACCTGTACGATTGTTGGCAGTTCAGAGAAAATTAGTTTTTCCTTAAGATTTCTGGTGAAAATATTAATTTTAATAGTCTTTTAGGAATGTGATCTGAAAGTATCTTTTAATCCATATATGCTTCAACAATCTCAATCCTGGGACTCTACCCCAAAGATAAAAGCATGAATATGTAAGAATATATGTTCATGAACACATTTAGCAGTGGTGAAAGCAACAAACAAAACAAAACACCCAAAGAACTAAAAATCCTCAATGCTCTTTAATAGAAAAATAATTGAATAAATAATTCCATACTATGAAATATACTTCCATAAAACCTAAAATAAACGAATGGGACTAGATGAAACTTAAAAGCTTCTGCACAGCAAAAGAAACCATCGACAAAATAAAGAGGCAACCAACTGAATGGGAGAAGGTTTTTGCAAACAGTGCCTCCGATAAGGGGCTAATATCCAAAATATACAAGGAACTCATGAAATGCAACAACAAAAAAAACAAACAACCCAATTGAAAAATGGGCAGAGGACCTGAAGAGACATTTCTCCAAAGAGGACATACAAATGGCAAATAGACATATGAAAAAATGCTCAACATCACTAATCATCAGAGAAATGCAAATAAAAACCACAATGAGATATCACCTCACCCCAGTCAGAATGGCTATCATCAACAAGACAAATAGTAACAAGTGTTGGAGAGGCTGTGGAGAAAAAGAAACCCTCATACACTGTTGGTGGGAATGCAGACTGGGGCAGCCGTTATGGAAGGCAGCGTGGACGTTTCTCAAAAAATTATGAATAGAATTACCATATGACCCAGCAATCCCTCTCCTGGGTATCTACCCAAAAAATCTGAAAACATTTATACATAAAGACACGTGTCCTCCAATGCTCATCGCAGCTTTGTTTATGGTGGCCAAGACATGGAAACAACCAAAATGTCCTTCGATAGATGAATGGATAAAGAAGTCGTGGTATATATACACAATGGAATACTATTCAGCAGTAAGAAAAGATGATATAGGACCATTTGTGACAACATGGATGGATCTTGAGAGTATAATGCTAAGCGAAATAAGTCAGACAGGAAAAGCAGAGAACCATATGATTTCACTGATATGTGGTATATAAACCAAAAACAACAAAAGAACAAGACAAACAAATGAGAAACAAAAACTCATAGACACAGACAATAGTTTAGTGATTACCAGAGGGTAAGAGGGGAGGGGGTGGTAGATGAAGGTAAAGGGGATCAAATATATGGTGATGGAAGGAGAACTGACCCTGGGTGGTGAACACACAATGGGATTTATAGATGATGTAATACAGAATTGTACACCTGAAATCTATGTAATTTTACTAACAATTGTCACCCCAATAAACTTTAATTAAAAAAAAAGAAATATACTTTCAGTAGAAAAGATAATCATTTCATTTTCAGGCTAGAAAGGATTTATCTAAAATATTTCTGAGTGAAAAGCAAGATGCAAAATGAGTAAGTAAAATGAAAAACCATGCTACAACAACACTTCTAAGTAATTATACACTTATTTTATGTCTTATATATAATTTTTTACCTTGACTGCCAAAGGGTAATAAATTGATCACTTTTGTTGGGAATGTCTTTTGTCTGACACGTTTGGTAAAGAAATCTTGAGGTGAGGATCTATTTTCTTTTTCAAACATAGTCATACCTACAATAAAATTTACAAAGAAAAATTACATGAAGACTGTCAGTATTCACCCACTACTCCCAAACCCAATGTATCAGTCTTTATTTATGGATATATAATGTTTTCTTCCAACATTTTACTGAGTGACCACTTGTCTATTACTCCAGTTTCTATTATATAAACTATTTAATTATTTTCTCTTCTTTATTTTTATTCTGTGTTTCTTGATAGCATCTTTTTTTCAACTTTATTAAGTTATATATATACTTAGTGTACAAAAAATTGCACATATTTAATGTATATATTTTGATGTGTGAACATACGAGGTCTGCCAATTAAGTTCATGAACTCATCCTAGAAAAAGTGCTACATACCTCTTTGCGGAATATCACTACGGTCACCTTTGAAATACTCCCCTTGGGAAGCTATGCACCAATGCCAGCACCTAGTCCACCCTTCAAAGCAATTTCAGAACTCTTTTTCTGAAATGGCCATCAGAGCTGTCGTTGTATTACCTTTGATGTCCTGAATGTCATCAAAATGTCTTCCTTTCAGTATTTTCTTTATCTTCAGGTAAAGAAAGAAGTCATTGGGGGCCAGATCAGGTGAATAGGGAGGTGGTCCAATACAGTTATTTGTTTACTGGTTAAAGACTCCCTCACAGACAGTGCCATGGGAGCTGGTGCACTGTCGTGATGCAAGAGCCATGAATTGTTGACGAAAAGTTCAAGTCGTTTTCGTCTAACTTTTTCATGCAGCCATTTCAGCACTTCCAAATAGTGAATTTGGTTAACTGTTTGTACAAATTCATAACAAATAACCCCTCTGATGTCAAAAAAGGTTAGCAACATTATTTTGACTCTTGATTTGGACTGATGGAACTTTTTGGTAGTGGAAAATTGGCTGCCTTCCATTGTGCACTTTGATGCTTTGTTTCAGGTCATATTGGTACACCCATGTTTCGTCACCAGTGATAACATGGCCCAAAACATTGTCTTGCCTCTCCAAAAGGTCTTGGCCAACTTCAACTCTCCTTTGCTTTTATTCATTGGTGAATTTCTTTGGGACCATTTATGCACACACCTTTCTCATGCCAAGATTTTCAGTTAAGATTTTTTTAACTGCTTCTCTATTGATATTTACTTGGTCTGCTATGCTTCTCATAGTCAGCCGATGATTTTGACGCACAATTTGATGAAGTTTTGCAATGGTTTCATCAGTTCTGCTTGTGACTGGCCACCCTGACCTCTCTTCATCAGTGATGCATTCTCTCCCCTCAGAAAAACGTTTAATTCATTTGTACACTGCCGTTTTCTTCATGGCATTATCCGCATAAACTTGGATTAACATGTCCCTGATTTCACTTGCACTCTTGCCAAGTTTAACAAGAAATTTAATGTTTGTTCATTGCTCTAATTCAAGCTCAGACATTCTCACAACGGCACACAAAAACACCGAACAACAATAATGAACACCACTCAACAAGACACTGCCACACATTAACACGAACATGGTGTGAGACACTCATATACCAAGGTTATGAAACCTTACTGAGCTGTTTGTACAGTGCTGCCAATGTAAGCGCACAGTGGCAAGTTTGTGAACTTAATTGTCAGACTTCACATACTATTACAAACGGGCTAGTAAAACCTTCATCACTTCATGTAATTACCTTTTTAAAATTTGTAATAACAAAATTGAAGGTCTACTTTCCCAGCAACTTTCAAGGACATAATATTGTTAACAATAGTCATCACAACATACATTAGATCCCAGAACTTATTCATCTTTTAGCTGAAAGTTTGTACTCTTTGACCAACATCTCCTCCATTTCGCCCACCCCCATCTCTTGGTAACTACCATTCTATGTTCTGTTTCAATGAGTTCAGCTTTTTTAGATTCCACATATGAGTTAGATCATACAAATGTTTTCTCTGTCTCATTTCACTTATACGATGACCTCAAGTTTTATCCATGCTGTCACAAATGGCAGGATATCCTTCTTGTGGATGAATAATATTCCATTGTACACGTTATACCAAATTTTCTTTATGTCTTCATCTGTCTACAGACACATAGGTTGTTTCCATGTCTTGGCTATTGTTGCAATGAACATGAGATATCTCTTCAAAATAGTGATTTCATTGACTTCACACATATATCCAAGAGTGAGACTGTTAAGTTATATGGTAGTTCTCTTTTAAATTTTTGAAATCAATACTATTTTCTATGGTGGCTGCATCAATTTACAATCCTACCAACAGTGTACAAGGGTCCCATTTTTCCCACATCCTCACATTTATTTCTTATCTTTTTGATGATAGCCATCCTAACAAGCGTGAGACAATATCTCATTGTGGTTTTAATTTGCATTTATTAATCAGTAATGTTAAACACGTTATCATATACTTGTTGCTTATTTGTATGTCTTCTTTGAAAAATGTCTATTCAGGTTTTCTGCCCATTTATTATATAATCACATTGTTTGGGGGTTATTTTGCTATTGAGTTGTATGAGTCCCCTATATAATTTGGATATTAACCCCTATCAGATAGATGGTTTGAAAATGCTTTCTCCCATTTGTAGGTTGCCTTTTCACTGTGTTGAGGGTTTCTTATGAAGTGCAGAAGCTTTTTTAGTTTGATGCTGTTTGTGTTCATTTTTCCTTTGGTTGCTTGTGGTTTTGGTGCAAAGTCCAAAATATTGTTGCCAAGACTAATGTCAGGGAGCTTTTCCCATGTGTTTTCTTGTAAAAGCATTAAGGTTTCAGATCTCACATTTAAATCTTTAATGCATTTCGAGGTTTTTTTGTTGTTGTTAATGATATAAGATATGGGTTCAATTTTATACTTGCATTGTGGCTATCCAATTTCCCAACACAATTTATTGAAGAGAGTTCATTTTCCCATAAAGCATGACTGGCTTACATGTCAAATTTTAGTTGTCAATATGAGGGTTTTTCTGGGCTTTTAATTCTGTTACATTGGTCTATGGTCTGTTTTTATGTCAGTACCATCTTGTTTTGATTATAATGGCTTTGTAATATAGTTTCAAATCAGGAAGTGTGATGCCTCTAGCTTTGTTCTGCCTTGGTTATTCAGGGTCTTTTGTAGTTGCAACAAATTTTAGAATTGTTTTTGTCTATTTTGGGGGAAAAGCCATTGAATCTATAGATGGCTTTTGGTGGTATTGGGATTTGAAAACACTAACTCTGGGCAGGGGGGTTGGTGGGCTGGGTGAGAAAGGTGAAGGGATTAAGAAGTACAAATTGGTAATTACAAAAGAGTCACGGGAATGTAAAATACAGCATGGGGAATATAGCCAATAATATTGTAAAAACTGTGTATGGTGTCAGATGGGTAGTGGACTTATTGGTGGATCACTTCATAAATTATATAAATGTCTACCTGAAATTAATATAAAATAATATTGAATGTCAACTATAATTAAAAAAATAGTCACAGGGATATAAAGTACACTATAGGGAATACAGTCAGTGATATTGTAATAACTATGTACAGTGTCAGAGGGTAATAGACTTATTGGGGTTATCACTTTGTGAGGTATATAAATATCTAATCACTACGTTGTTTTGTACACCTGAAACTAATAAAAAATAAAAAAATAAAAACATTAACTCTTCCAATCCATAAATCCACTATATAATTCCATTTACCTGTGGTGTTTCAATATCTTCCATCAAAGTGTTCTGGTTTTTAGTGTTTAGATCATTTTCAACTTTTTTAAAATTTATTCCTCAGTATTCTTTTCTTTGGCATATGACATTGATACAGTCAACCTATATTATAAAGTGTATTGGGCCCATCTGACCAGGTGAACTCCACTATCAGTGAAGTTGGGTGTGAAAGGGCCCCTCACAGAGCAAGCATCCCACCAGCCCACAGTCCTCTGAAGGACACACCACTGAAATCAAACCTCACCCTTGGGCATCCTCAGCCTGGGCCAAACAGTGCTCAGCCCTCTCGCCCCACCACCCCTACCTTCCAGGGCAATCCCTCCCTGGACTCGAGCCAACAGGGCTGGGGGTCCCTGAGGAAAGACCTCTCATGTTGACGGTGCTCCCCTTCTTCAAACACCACATTCTGATATTTCATCCACAGCCCAACTGACATCTGGGTTGTCACTTCTCAAGCATGCATCCTAGTATTCTACTGTTTTTGATGCCGCTGTAATTGGGATTGTTTTCCTTATTTCTTTTTCAGATATTTCATTGTTAGTGTTTAGAAATGCAAATTAACATATATTTCTGTATGTTAATTTTGTACACGTCAACTTTCCTATATTCATTTTTAGTTCTAACAGTTTTATGGTGATATTTAGGGTTTTCTCTATGTAAGATTATATCATCTGCAAACAGAGACTATATTACTTTTTCCTTTCCAATTGGATGCCTTTAATTTTTTATCTTTCGATTAATCTTGCTAGGAATTCCAGTACTAAGTTGAATAGGAGTGGTGAGAGTAGGCTCCTTATTCCTGATCTTAGAGAAAAACCTCTCAAACGTTCACCATTGAGGGTGACATTAGCTGTGGACTTGTCATATATGGCCTTTATTATGTTGAGGTATGTACCTTCTATACCAAATTTGTTGACAGTTTTTATCATGAAAAGGTGTTAAACTTTGCCAAATACCTTTTCTGTGTGTATTGAGATGATTATATCATTGTTATCATTCATTTTGTTGGTGGGGTGCATCACATATATTGATTTGTATATGTAGAACCATCCTTGTATGCCACAGAAAAATCCCAGTGGATGGAGTATGGTTTTTTTAAATGTGCTGTTGAATTTGGTTTGCTACTGTTTTGTGGAGAATTTTTGCATCAGTTTTCATCAGGGATATTATTCATCAGGCTTGTAAGTTTTTCTTTTCTTGTCGTATCCATATCTGGCTTTAGAATCAGTAATGCTAGTCTTGTAAAATCAACTTGAGAGTTTCCTCCTCTTCAATTTTTTGGAAGAGTTTGAGAGGGATTGATGTCAATTCTTCTTTAAATGTTTGGTAGAATTCACCAGTGAAACTGTCTAGGTGGACTTTTCTTTAATGGGTGGTTTTTCATTACCAATTCAATCTTACTGTTATTGGTGTGATCATATTTCCTATTTCTTTATGATTCAGTCTTGTATGTTTCTAGGTATTTATCCATTTCTTCCAGGTTATCCAATTTCTTGGCTTATAATTATTCATGGTATTTCTTATAATATTTGTATCTCTGTAGTGTCAGATGTAATGTCTCCTCTTTCATTTCTGACTTTGAGTCTTCTCTCTTTCTTCCCTACTTTGTCTAGCTTAAAATTTTTTACCTTTTTTTTTTAAAAAAAGACCTCTTATCATCATTGATCTTTTTATTTCTTTCTGGTCTTGATTTCATTTATTTCTACTCTCATCTTTGTTATTTCCTTACTTATGCCAACTTTGAGCTTAGTTTTACTTCTTTTTCTAATTACTTATCGTGAAAAGTTAGGTTGTTTATTTGATAGCTCTCTCTCTCTCTCTCTCTCTCTCTCTCTCTCTCTCTCTCTCTCTCTCTCTGTCTATCTCTTTCTCATAATGTAGATGCTTAACATTATAAACTTTTCTCTTAGAACTGCTTTTGCATCATCCTCTAAGTTTTAGTGTGATGCGTTTCCATTTTCATTTGTTGAGGTATGTTCCTTCTATACCTAATTTAATAGTTTTTATGAAAAGATGTTGAATTTTGTCAAATGCTTTTGCCGAATCAGTTGCAATATCATATGATTTGGTCCTTTGTTTGCCAATGTAGTGTATGACATTGATTGATTACAGAAATTGAACCATTCTTGCATTCCCATTCTTGCAAAATCCCAGAATAAAGGCATACAATCCTCTTAATATTTTAATATATTGTTGAATTTGAGTTGCTAATATTTTATTGAGAATTTTTGCATCTATGTTCATCACGGATATTGGCCTATAATTTTTTTTTTTTTGTACTGTCTTTTTCTGGATTAGTATCAGGGTAATGCTAGCTTCATAGGATGACTTTGGGTGTGTTCCCTTCTCTTTGATTTTTTGGAAGTGTTTGAGAAAGGTTGGCATTATTTCTACTTTGAATGTTTGGTAAAATTCACCATTGAATCTCTATAGCCTTGGGTTTTTCTTCATTTTCAGATTTTTGATTAGTGAATCAATCATTTTACTAGTGAATGTTTTATTCAGATTTTCTATTTGTTTTTCTGTGGTGTCAGTAGTAATGTTTCTTTTTCACGTACAGTTTTGTTGATTTGGGGCCTCTCTTTACCTCTCTTTAGTCTAGCTAAAGGTTTGTCAACTTTGTTTATCTTTTCAAAAAACTTCATTTTGTTAATCTTTTTCATTGCTTTCCTGTTCTCTGCATTATTTATTTTTGCTCTAATTTTATTGTTTTCTACTTTCTGCTAAATTTGGGCTTTGTTTATTCTGCTTTTTGTAGTTTCTTGAAGCATAGAGTTAGGTTGTTTCTTTGCAGTATTTCTTCTTTCTAAGGCAGATTTGTTGTTAGGAACTTTTCTCTTGCAACTGCTTTGCTGTATCCCATTAAGTTTTGGTATGTTACACTTCCATATTCATTTGTCTCAATATACTTTTTCATTCCTCCTTTAATTTCTTCTTTGATCCACTAGTTGATCAGAAGAGTATTGATTAATATACATATCTTCCTCAATTTTTCCTCCTGTAATTGAATTCTTTTTGTTAACATTGTAGTCATGGATGATACTTGGTACAATTTCCATCCTTTTAAAATTTGCTAAGACTTGTTTTATGCCCTAAAGTATGGTCTATCTTAGAAAATGTTCCATGTGCTGTTATGAAGAATGTGTATTCTCTCATTGTCAAATAGAATGTTCTGTATATGTCAGCTACATTCATTTGATCTATAGTGTTGTTCAAATCCACTATTTTCTTATTGATTCTCTGTCTGGATGATCTATCCATTGTTGAGAGTGGGTTAATAAAGGTCTCAGCTATTACTGTATTGTTTATTTCTTTTAGTGCTGTTATATGTTTAGCTTTATATATTTAGGTATACCAATGTTGTACATAAATATTTACAATTATTATATCTTGTTGAGAGATTTACCCCTTTGTTATTTTTTCTTTATTTTTTAACCATTTCTGTGTTAATGTCTGTTTTGTCTAATACAAGTATAGGTACCCCTGCTATTTTTCTTGGTTGCCATTTGCTTGAAATATCTTTTCTTCCCTTTGCTCAGTCTATGTGTGTCTTTAAGGCTATGGTGGATCTCTTGTAGGAAGCATAGATTCAACCACATTTTTGAAAAAATCTATTCAGCCATTCCATGGCTATTGACTGAACAATTTAACTCAATTACTTTTAAAGTAATTATCATTAGATAAGTTATTACTACTGCTATTTTTAAAACTGTTTTCTGGCTGTTTTATAGATTCATTTTTTTTATTTCTTATCTGTCTTTTTTTGTGTGTTTTGATGTGTTTTGGTATCAGTATGCTTTGACTTATCATGTTCTTTTGTATAATTACTATAGGTTGTTCCCTTGGGATTACCATTAGGCTTACATAAAATATCTTAAAATTACAAGACCCTATTTTAAGAGGATAACAACTAAGTATAATAGTATTGCTAAGCTTCACACTCTTACTTCTCCTTCTCCTCCTCCTCACAAATTAGGTTATTGATGTCACTATGTACAAATTTTTATATTGTGTATCCAATAAAAGGTTATTGTAATTATGGTTATTTTTACTATATTTGTTTGTAACTTTTAGACTAGAGTTGTAAGTAAATTATGCACCATTATTACTATATTACAGAATCTAATGGACTATATACTTACTATACCAATGACTCTTACACTCCCTTCTTTTTTGTTTTTTTATGGATTTTTTCCCTATATTTCCTTATTTTTATTAATTTATTTTTAATCATTATTAAATTTATTGGGGTGACATTGATTAGTAAAATTACATAGTTTTCAAGTGTATATTCTATAACTCATCATCTATACTGGGGGGTGCCAAAAA
Organism: Rhinolophus ferrumequinum; assembly: GCF_004115265.2. Lineage (NCBI taxonomy): Eukaryota > Metazoa > Chordata > Mammalia > Chiroptera > Rhinolophidae > Rhinolophus > Rhinolophus ferrumequinum. The sequence continues at coordinate 3,949,604 of NC_046288.1, read as the reverse complement.
ATGTATTCACATGACTTGTATTCATCTTTTGTTATTGGTATATATTGAATATTACAATTTTAAATACAGTTTTTTCCTTTCTTAAAATGTGTATACATTTTTGGGGCCCCCTCTGTATATTGCATTGTGTGTTCACCACCCAGAGTCAGTTCTTCCATCAACATATATTTCACCCCCTTTCTCTCTTCTACCACCCCTTTTCCCCTTTACCCTCTAGTAACCACTAAACTGTTGTCTGTGTCTATGAGTTTTTGCTTGTTGGTTTCTCTTGTTCATTTGTTACTTTCAGTTTTATATCCCACATATCAGTGAAGTCATATGGTTCTCGACTTTTTCTGTCTGACTTATTTCACTTAGCATGATAATCTCAAGATCCATCCATGTTGTCACAAATGGCAGTATTTCATCTTTTCTTATGTCTGAGTAATATTCCATTGTGTATATGTACCAAACCTTCTTTATCCAATCATCTATTGAAGGACACTTTTGTTGTTTCCATGTCTTCGCCACCGTGAATAATGCGGCAAAGAACATTGGGGTACATATATCTTTACAGATAAATGCTTTCAGATTTTTTTGGTAGATACCCAAAAGAGGGATTGCTGGGTCACATGGTAATTTTATTGTTAATTTTTTGAGGAACCTCCATACTATTTTCCATAGTGGCTGTACCAATTTACATTCCCACCAGCAGTGTATGAGGGTTCCTTTTCCTCCACAACCTTTCCAACACTTGTTTTTGCTTGTGCTCTTGATGATAGCCATTCTGACAGGTGTGAGGTGCTATCTCATTGTGGTTTTGGTTTGCATTTCCCTAATAGCTCAAGAAGTTGAACATCTTTTCATATATCTGTTGGCTGTTTGTATGTCTTCTTGGAAGAAGTATCTGTTCAGGTCCTCTGCCCATTTTTAAATTGGATTGTTTGTTTTCTTTTTGTTGTTGTTGAGTTGTATAAGTTCTTTATATATTTTGGATATTAGCCCCTTATTGGAGGTGTTGTTTGCAAATATTTTCTCCCATTCAATTTGTTTCCCCTTTGTTTTATTGATGGTTTCTTTTGCTGTGTAGATTTTTAGTTTGATATAGTCCCATTCATTTATTTTTGCTTTTACTTCCCTTGCCTTTGAAGTCAAATTCGTAAAATCCTCTTTGAACCCAAGGGCCATAAGTTTAGTACCTATGCTTTCTTCTATGTAATTTATTGTCCCAGGTTTTACATTTAAGTCTTTATTTCATTTTGAGTTAAATTTGGTATATGGTCACAAAGAGCAGTCCACTTTAATTCTTTTGCACATAGCTTTCCAGTTTTCCCAGCACCATTTATTGAAGAGGCTTTCTTTTCTTCATTGTACGTTTTTGGCTTCTTTGTCACAAATTGTCTACTCAGATATATGTGGGTTTATTTCTGGGTTCTCAATTCTATTCTATTGGTCCGTATGTTTGCTTTTTTGTCAATACCATGCTATTTTGATTATTATTGCTTTGTAGTTTAAATTGCAGTCATGGATTGTTATACCTCCAGCCTTGTTCTTTTTTCTCCAGATTGCTTTGGCTATTGTGGGTTTTTTGTGATTCCATACAAATTTGATTATTTTTTGTTCTATTTTCTTTTTTAAAAAATGCCATTGCAATTTTGATCGGAATTCCGTTAAATCTGTAAAGTGCTTTGGATAATAAGGCCATTTTAAGTACATTGAGTCTTCCAATCAATGAACACAGAATATCTTTCCATTTCTTTGTGTCTTCTACGAGTATAATTTCTTTTAATAATGTCTTATAGTTTTTAGTGTATAGGTTGTTCACATCCTTTGTTACATTTATTCTACCATCTTATGTTTTTATGATGTTCATTAGCATTTTTTTTACATCCATCAAAGAACTCCATTTAGTGTTTCTTGTAGTGCAGGTCTAGTGGGGATGTACTCCCTCAGCTTTTGTTTGTTTGAGAAAGTGTTTATCTCTTCTATATTTCTGAAGGACAGCTTTCCTGGGTAAAAAGCTCCTGGCTGACAGATTTCTTTTTCAGTATTTTGAATATATCATCCTATTCTTTCCTGGCCTGAAATGTTTCTGTTGAGAAATCTGCCTGTAGTCTTATTGGGGCTTCCTTGTGTGTAAATATCATTTTTCCCCTTGCTGCTTTCAAAATTCTTTCTTTGTACTTGACTTTTGATAATTTAATTATAGTGTGTAGCCCTATTCAGGTTCAACATATTTGGGGTCCTTTGAGTTCATGTGTCTTGATGTCCATTTCTTGCCTGAGGTTTGGGAAGTTTTCAGCCATTACATCTTTAAATATACCTTCTGTGTGTATCTATGAGTTTGTCTCTCTTTTGTTTATTTACATTGTGTTTCATAATGTATGTAAACGTCTAATCACTACATTGTACACCTGAAACTAATATATTGTATATTGACTGTAATTGGAAAATGAATAAATTTTAAAAAACAAAAAAAAATATATACTTTCTCCTTCCTTTTCTCTTTTCCTTTTGGCATTCCCATATTTGAATATTATTTCTTCTAATAGTGTCCCACTATTCCCATCAGCTTTCTTCACTCTTTTCATTCTTTCTTTTTTTTGCTCCTCTGATTGGATAATTTCAAATATCCTGCCTTCTCTAGGTCACTGATTCTTTTTTCTGCATGGTTGAGTCTAATTTTGAAGCTCTTTACTGAGTTTTTTTGGGGGGGTGGAATACTGGGGAACAGTGTGTTTCTCCAGGGCCCATCAGCTCCAAGTCGCTGTCCTTCAATCTAGTTGTGGAGGGTGCAGGTCAGCTCCAAGTCCAGTTGCCATTTTCAATCTTTAGTTGCAGGTGGCGCAGCCCACCATCCTATGTGGGAAGTGAACCAGCAACCTTGTTGTTGAGAGCTTGCGCTCTAACCAATGGAGCCATCCAGCTGCCCCTCCGGAAGCTCAGCGGCACCTCATTGTCTTCAATCTAGTTACGGAGGGTGCAGTTCACTGGCCAATGTGGGGATAGAATCAGCAACTCTGTTGTTCAGAGCTCGCTCTCTAACACACAAATATATATGCAGATAATTTTCAACAAAGGAGCCAAAAACATAAAATGGAGAAAAGAAACCTTATTCAATAAATGGACAGTTCTGGGAAAATTAGAAAGTCACATGTAAAAGAATGAAACTATACTGCTATTTGTCTCATATACCAAAATTAACTCAAAATGGATCAAAGACCTAAACATAAGCCCTGAAACAATAAACTGCATAGAAGACAGCATAGGTACTAAACTTATGGACCTTGGGTTCAAAGAGGATTTTATGAATTTGACTTCAAGGGCAAAAGAAGTAAGAGCAAAAATAAATAAATGGGACTATATCAAACTAAAAAGTTTCTGCACAGCAAAATAAACCATCAACAAAACAAAGAGGAAACCAACCAATTGGAAGAGCATATTTGCCAACAATGCCTCCAATAAGGGGCTAATACCCAAAATATATAAAGAACTCATACAACTCAACAAAAAAACAAGCAATCCAATTAAAAAATGGGCAGAGGACCTGAACAGACACTTCTCCCAATAAGACATACAAACGGCCAACAGACACATGAAACTTCACTAGATATTAGGGAAATGCAAATCAAAACCACAATGAGATATCACTTTACACCTGTTAGAATGGCCATCATCTACATGACAAGTAATAACAAGTGTTGGAGAGGTTGTAGAGAAAAAGGAACCCTCAAACACTGCTGGTAGGAATGTAAATTGGTACAGCCACTATGGAAAACAGTATGGAGGTTCCTAAAAAAATTAAGACTAGAATTACCACATAACCCAGCAATCTCTCTTCTGGGTATCCACCCCAAAAATCTGAAAGCATTTCTCTGTAATGACATATATATCATTATGTTCATTACAGCATTATTCATGGTGGCCAAGACATGGAAACAACAAAATTGTCTTTGATAGATGATTGGGTAAAGAAGATTTGGTACATATACCGGTACACAATGGAATATTAATCAGTCATAAGAAAAGATGAAATACTGTCATTTTTGACAACATGGGTGGATCACTAGATTGTCAAGCTAAGCAAAATAAGTCAGACAGGTTATATGTCAATTATATCAAAATTTAAAAAGGAATAAAGTACTGATATATACTACCACAAAAAAAAAAAAGTCAGACAGAAAAGGTAAAGAACCTTATGAGTTCACTCATATATGAAAGCAACAAACCAACAAGACAAACAAACTAACAAACAAGCAAACAAAAACTCATAGACACAGACAACAGTTTTGTGTTACCAGAGGGTAAGGGGGGGTAGGTGGTAGAAGAAGGAAACGAGGGGTCAAATATATGCTAATAAAGGAGGACTGACTCTAAGTAGGAATGCACAATGTAATATATAGATGATGTTTTATATAAATATACACTTGAAACCTATGTAATTTTACTAACCTATGTCATCTCACTAAATTTAACAAAAAAATGGAAAAAAAAGAAAAACACATTGGTAGGCTAAGAAGATACATCATGTGGATAATGTCTCCAAAGAAGAAATCAAAGGAAAATAAACCAAACAGAATAAATACTAAAACCTACAATTTAAGAAAACCTTCTTGAAGCAAAAAACAAATTTGCATTTATATATTGAGAGAGCACTACATATCTCACAATATTGACCTTCATTGATCAAGACATATCTTAGTAAAATTACTAGACTTTAAAGAAAATAAAAAGAATTTTGGTAATTAGATCAAAAAAGTCCTTACATAAAGAAAGAACATTAAATTGTCACTAGATTATTTTTCAAAGCAACACTTATGGTAGAAGAAAATGGAGCCACATATTTAAGATACTCAAGGAAACAAAATGATAACCAAGGATTTTGGACCCACGAAAACTGACTTTCTAATGCAAAGGACACAAACTGTTATCAACATACAAGAATTTATTGAATACTGTTTCCATGAGCCTTTTCTGAAGAATCTACTAGAAAATGAATTTCAGACAACAAAAATGAATAGAGAGATGTCAAAATAAAGACTGATAGTGAGCATTAATATACACTGAGGGTGTCAAAAAAATGTAAATACATGACTGGTATTCTATTTTTTGTTATCGGTATATATTGAGTATTACATTTTTAATACAGTTTTTTCCTTTCTTAAAATGTGTATACATTTTTTTTGGCATCCTCTATATGTCCTTGTAGAACTAAGACTAGGTAATGGCTGAAATGAAGTGTACATAGTATTAAAGGCTTTTTTATCTGACTATGTAAACTTAAAAATTGGGGAGGGAATGGGACAGGATATACAAAAAAAGTTTTAATCTGTTCTCAGCGATTATAATTAATAGTGATTGTGTTAGTATTATTCATCTAAAACTGTTGTGTATGTAGCATGGGATCCAGCAAATGACTAATAATGGATTATTGCTATCATTTCCTCTGCCATTAACAACTAGAAATCTTAGTGCATAAGACCAAAAAGATACAAACATATTTTAAAGAAGCTAACTATATAATCTGAGTTCTTAGTTAGAATTGGGGAAAAAAAAGTAATTGGAAGTACTGCAACAAATTAACAACATAGAAAAATGGCTTATCGGAGATCCAAGATGGCAGAGTAGATAAACACTGTGCATGCTTCCTTCTATGAATATATTATAATTACAACTAAATTATAGAACAATCAACCTGGAGAACCATCTGAAGTCTGGCTGAACAGAAGTTTTATAACTAAGAATACAAAGATGAAATCATGTTGAGACTGATAGGAGGGGCAGAGATCCGAAATGGGCTGGCCCCATACCTACATGTGGCGGTTGAAAATTAAGGGGGATATTTCAAACACGGAGTTCACCCCTCCTGAGGAATGAGGGAGTCCAGTCCCACACCAGACTCCCCAACCTTGAGTACCGGTGTCGAGAAGAGGAGCCCCCACAACATCTGGCTGTGAAAAACAGTGGGGATTCTGAACATCTGGGTGGAATGGAAGGCTGCAGGACACCCAGATGTCCCCTTGAAGGGCCAGTGCATAGATTCACTAACTAGCAGGCACTGACCTGGGGCTCTGGTCGAGGAAAGGTGACTATGGGGTGTCAAAGGCATGGGGAGGCCGACAGAGGTGTGTGGCTTTGAGGTGAAGGTTGGAGGACAGTTGCCGTTTTCCCTTTGTGGGGTCCTTCTCCCATGCAGCCAGTAGGCAGACACCGTTTTTCCTGTATTGAGCCCTCCCCAAAAAGGCCAAACTTGAATCTGAATTGGTCTGGTGAGCCATGCTGAGACTTCACCCCACCCAACTCCCCTAAGATACTTTCTCAGTGAACAGCCAGCTGAGTGGAGTGTCAGACAGAAAAAGACAGGGGCAATGTGATTTTTCTTATATGTGGAATCTAAAGAACAAAATAAACAAACAAAACAGAAAGAAACTCAAAGATACAGAAAACATTTTGGTGCTTGCCAGATGGAAGGGGTGTTGGGTGTGGGTGAAAAAGGGGAAGAGATTAAGTACATAGGTTGTTAAAAAGTAGTTATGAGGATGTAGAGTATAGTTATGGGGATGTAAGGAATATAGACAATAATATTGTAAGAGCTATGTATGGTGTCAGATGGGTGCTAAATTGTTGGGATGATAAATGGGAGGGGGTTAGGGGATAGAGTGAGAGGATTAAGAAGAACAAATTGGTAGTTACAAAATAGTTATGAAGATATGAAGTAAAGCATAGGGAATATAGTCAATGATATGGTAATAACTATATATAGTGCCACATGGGTACTAGACTAGCCAGGGGATCACTTCTTAAATTATATAAATGTCTAATCATTATGCTGTATATCTGAAATTAATATAAAATAATACTGATTGTCAAATATAATTCAAAAATTAAAAAAGGGGGAAAAGTTAAGGGGAATAAGAGGTCCAAATTTCCCAGTATAAAACAAATAGGTTATGGGGATGTAATGTACACCATGGGGAATATAATCAATAATATTGTGATAGCATAGTACGATGTCAGATGGCTGCCGGACTTATCATGGTGATCACTTCTTTAGGTATATAAATGTTGAATAACTATGGTGTACCCTTTAAACTAATATAATACTGTATGTTAGCTATATTTTTAATAAAAATCTTTTTTAAAAAAGAAAGAAAAATGGCTTATCATAATTTGCCTAGTTTGTTAGAGTAAAACACAAAACTGCTTGGTTCAAGCAATTTTGTATTTATACCACCAGATTTTCTACCACCACACAGAAATAATAGACAACAACAAACAGGCAAAGAAACAATGGAGACACAGTCTTACCAGAAAACTAAAGATAGAATGATAGGAAATCCTCACATATCAATAATCACCCTAAATGTAAATGGACTGAACTCACCAATAAAAAGGCACAGAGTAGCAGATTGGATCAAAAAACTAAACCCAACCATATGCTATCTCCAAGAGACACATCTCAGATACAAGGACAAACATAGACTCAAAGTGAAAGGGTGGAAATTGTCACTCCAAGCAAATGGTATCCAGAGAAAATCAGGTGGAGCCATACTGATATCAGATGAAACAGACTTCAGGGTAAAAAAGGTAACAAGAGACAAAGATGGACGTTTCATAATGGTAAAGGACACTATACAACAAGAAGACATAACAGTCCCAATATTTATGCCCCCAATCAGGGAGCCCCGAAATATACCAAGCAACTACTAACAGAACTAAAGGGAGAAATTGACCAAAACACAATTATACCAGGGGACCTAAATACATCATTGACAGCTATGGATAGATTATCCAAACAGAAAATAAATCACGAAATAGCAGCCCTAAATGACACATTAGATGAAATGGATATAATTGACATATATAGAGCACTTCATCCTAAAACATCAGACTACACATTCTTTTCTAGTGTACATGGAACATTCTTAAGGATAGACCATATATTGGGACATAAAATCAGCCTCAGCAAATTTAAGAAGACTGAAATCATACCAAGCATACTCTCTGATCACAAGGCTTTGAAATTGGATATCAACTGTAAAAAGAAAGCAGGAAGAAATACAAATACATGGAGATTAAACAACATACTTTTAAAGAACGACTGGGTCAAAGAAGAAATTGGAAGAGAGATCAAAAGATACATAGAACGAATGACAATGAAAATACATTCTACCAAAATTTTTGGGATGCAGCGAAAGCAGTTTTAAGAGGGAAATTTATATCATTACAGGCCTATCTCAAGAAACAAGAAAAATTCCAATAAATAACCTCATGTTACACCTTCAAGAACTAGAAAAAGAAGAACAAGTGAAACCCAAGGTCAGTAGAAGAAAGGAAATAACAAAAATCAGAACAGAACTAAATGAAATAGAGAACAAAAACACAATAGAAAAATTAATGTGACAAAAAGCTGGTTCTTTGCAAAGATTAACAAAATTGACAAACCCTTGGCTACACTAAGATAAAAAGAGAGAAGACACTACTTAACAAAATCAGAAATGACAAAGGGGAAGTTATCACGGACACCACAGAAATACAAAGGATCATCCAAGAATACTATGAAGGACTATATGCCACCAAATTCAATAACCTAGAAGAAATGGACAAGTTCTTAGAAACATACGGCCTTTCAAGGCTGAACCATGAAGAACTGGAAAATCTAAACAGATCGATCACCAGTAACGAAATTGAAGCAGTCATCCTAAACCTTCCCAAAAGCAAAAGTCCGGGACCAGATGGCTTCACTAGTGAATTCTACCAAACCTGCAAAGAGGATCTAATACCAATCCTGCTCAATCTCTTCCAAAAAATTGAAGAAAGACAGTACTCCCTAACTCATTTTATGAGGCCAACTTTACCCTGATACCAAAACCTGGCAAGGACAACACAAAAAAGAAAACTACAGACCAATATCTCTGATGAATACAGATGCAAAAATCCTAAACAAAATTCTAGCAAATCGAATACAACAATGCATTAAAAAGATTATTCATAACGACCAAGTGGGGTTCATCCCCAGGGCACAAGGATGGTTCAACATCTGCAAATCCATCAATGTGATACATCCCATAAACAAAATAAAGGACAAAAATCATATGATTATATCAATTGATGCAGAAAAAGCATTTGACAAGATACAACATCCATTTATGATTAAAACACTTAATAAAATAGGTATAGAAGGAAAATACTTTAACATAATAAAGGCCATATATGACAAGCCCTCAGCTAATCTCATAATTAATGATGAAAAACTGAAGCCCTTTGCTCTACGTTCAGGAACACGACAGGGCTGTCCCCTCTCACCTCTGCTTTTCAACATAGTGTTGGAAGTCCTTGCCAGAGCAATCAGGCAAGAGAAAGAAATAAAAGGCATCCAAATTGGGAATGAAGAAGTTAAATTATCACTCTTTGCAGATGATATGATGCTATATATAGAAAACCCTAAAGACTCCACCAGAAAGCTATTAGAAACAATCAACGAATACAGTAAAGTTGCTGGCTGCAAAATCAACGTACAAAAGTCCATTGCATTCCTAAATACTAACAATGAAATCTCAGAAAAAGAAACACAAAAAACAATTACTTTTGCAATTGCAGCAAAAAGAATGAAATACCTAGGAATAAACTTAACCAAGGATGTGAAGGACCTATATGCTGAAAACTATAGGACATTTTTGAAAGAAATTGAAGAAGACACAAAGAAATGGAAAGACATTCCGTGCTCATGGACTGGAAGAATCAACATAGTTAAATGGCCATATTACCCAAGCAATATACAGATTTAATGTAATCCCCGTCAATATGCCAATGGTATTTTTTAAAGAAATAGAACAAAAAACCATCAGATTTGTTTGGAACCACAAAAGACCCTGAATAGCCAAAGCAATCTTAAGAAAAAAGAACAATACTGGAGGTATCACACTCCCTGACTTTAGCTTGTACTACAGGGCTACAATAATCAAAATAGCATGGTATTGGCAGAAAAACAGACACATAGACCAATGGAATAGAATTGAGAACCCAGAAATAAAACCACATAAATATGGACAGATAATTTTTGACAAAGAAGCTAAAAACATACAATGGGGGAAAGACAGCCTCTTCAATAAATGATGCTGGGAGAATTGGAAAGCCACGTGCAAAAGAATGAAACTGGACTGCTATCTGTCACCATGTACCAGAATTAATTCAAAATGGATCAAAAATTTAAGCATAAGACCCGACACAATAAACTGCATAGAAGAAAACATAGGTACTAAACTTATGGACCTTGGGTTCAAAGAGCATTTTATGAATTTCACTCCAAAGGCAAGGGAAGTAAAAGCTAAAATAAACGAATGGGACTAGATGAAACTTAAAAGCTTCTGCACAGCAAAAGAAACCATCGACAAAATAAAGAGGCAACCAACTGAATGGGAGAAGGTTTTTGCAAACAGTGCCTCCGATAAGGGGCTAATATCCAAAATATACAAGGAACTCATGAAATGCAACAACAAAAAAAACAAACAACCCAATTGAAAAATGGGCAGAGGACCTGAAGAGACATTTCTCCAAAGAGGACATACAAATGGCAAATAGACATATGGGAAAATGCTCAACATCACTAATCATCAGAGAAATGCAAATAAAAACCACAATGAGATATCACCTCACCCCAGTCAGAATGGCTATCATCAACAAGACAAATAGTAACAAGTGTTGGAGAGGCTGTGGAGAAAAAGAAACCCTCATACACTGTTGGTGGGAATGCAGACTGGGGCAGCCGTTATGGAAGGCAGCGTGGACGTTTCTCAAAAAATTATGAATAGAATTACCATATGACCCAGCAATCCCTCTCCTGGGTATCTACCCAAAAAATCTGAAAACATTTATACATAAAGACACGTGTCCTCCAATGCTCATCGCAGCTTTGTTTATTGTGGCCAAGACATGGAAACAACCAAAATGTCCTTCGATAGATGAATGGATAAAGAAGTCGTGGTATATATACACAATGGAATACTATTCGGCAGTAAGAAAAGATGATATAGGACCATTTGTGACAACATGGATGGATCTTGAGAGTATAATGCTAAGCGAAATAAGTCAGACAGGAAAAGCAGAGAACCATATGATTTCACTGATATGTGGTATATAAACCAAAAACAACAAAAGAACAAGACAAACAAATGAGAAACAAAAACTCATAGACACAGACAATAGTTTAGTGATTACCAGAGGGTAAGAGGGGAGGGGGTGGTAGATGAAGGTAAAGGGGATCAAATATATGGTGATGGAAGGAGAACTGACCCTGGGTGGTGAACACACAATGGGATTTATAGATGATGTAATACAGAATTGTACACCTGAAATCTATGTAATTTTACTAACAATTGTCACCCCAATAAACTTTAATTAAAAAAAAAAGAAATATACTTTCAGTAGAAAAGATAATCATTTCATTTTCAGGCTAGAAAGGATTTATCTAAAATATTTCTGAGTGAAAAGCAAGATGCAAAATGAGTAAGTAAAATGAAAAACCATGCTACAACAACACTTCTAAGTAATTATACACTTATTTTATGTCTTATATATAATTTTTTACCTTGACTGCCAAAGGGTAATAAATTGATCACTTTTGTTGGGAATGTCTTTTGTCTGACACGTTTGGTAAAGAAATCTTGAGGTGAGGATCTATTTTCTTTTTCAAACATAGTCATACCTACAATAAAATTTACAAAGAAAAATTACATGAAGACTGTCAGTATTCACCCACTACTCCCAAACCCAATGTATCAGTCTTTATTTATGGATATATAATGTTTTCTTCCAACATTTTACTGAGTGACCACTTGTCTATTACTCCAGTTTCTATTATATAAACTATTTAATTATTTTCTCTTCTTTATTTTTATTCTGTGTTTCTTGATAGCATCTTTTTTTCAACTTTATTAAGTTATATATATACTTAGTGTACAAAAAATTGCACATATTTAATGTATATATTTTGATGTGTGAACATACGAGGTCTGCCAATTAAGTTCATGAACTCATCCTAGAAAAAGTGCTACATACCTCTTTGCGGAATATCACTACGGTCACCTTTGAAATACTCCCCTTGGGAAGCTATGCACCAATGCCAGCACCTAGTCCACCCTTCAAAGCAATTTCAGAACTCTTTTTCTGAAATGGCCATCAGAGCTGTCGTTGTATTACCTTTGATGTCCTGAATGTCATCAAAATGTCTTCCTTTCAGTATTTTCTTTATCTTCAGGTAAAGAAAGAAGTCATTGGGGGCCAGATCAGGTGAATAGGGAGGTGGTCCAATACAGTTATTTGTTTACTGGTTAAAGACTCCCTCACAGACAGTGCCATGGGAGCTGGTGCACTGTCGTGATGCAAGAGCCATGAATTGTTGACGAAAAGTTCAAGTCGTTTTCGTCTAACTTTTTCATGCAGCCATTTCAGCACTTCCAAATAGTGAATTTGGTTAACTGTTTGTACAAATTCATAACAAATAACCCCTCTGATGTCAAAAAAGGTTAGCAACATTATTTTGACTCTTGATTTGGACTGATGGAACTTTTTGGTAGTGGAAAATTGGCTGCCTTCCATTGTGCACTTTGATGCTTTGTTTCAGGTCATATTGGTACACCCATGTTTCGTCACCAGTGATAACAGCCCAAAACATTGTCTTGCCTCTCCAAAAGGTCTTGGCCAACTTCAACTCTCCTTTGCTTTTATTCATTGGTGAATTTCTTTGGGACCATTTATGCACACACCTTTCTCATGCCAAGATTTTCAGTTAAGATTTTTTTAACTGCTTCTCTATTGATATTTACTTGGTCTGCTATGCTTCTCACAGTCAGCCGATGATTTTGACGCACAATTTGATGAAGTTTTGCAATGGTTTCATCAGTTCTGCTTGTGACTGGCCACCCTGACCTCTCTTCATCAGTGATGCATTCTCTCCCCTCAGAAAAACGTTTAATTCATTTGTACACTGCCGTTTTCTTCATGGCATTATCCGCATAAACTTGGATTAACATGTCCCTGATTTCACTTGCACTCTTGCCAAGTTTAACAAGAAATTTAATGTTTGTTCATTGCTCTAATTCAAGCTCAGACATTCTCACAACGGCACACAAAAACACCGAACAACAATAATGAACACCACTCAGCAAGACACTGCCACACATTAACACGAACACGGTGTGAGACACTCATATACCAAGGTTATGAAACCTTACTGAGCTGTTTGTACAGTGCTGCCAATGTAAGCGCACAGTGGCAAGTTCGTGAACTTAATTGTCAGACTTCACATACTATTACAAAAGGGCTAGTAAAACCTTCATCACTTCATGTAATTACCTTTTTAAAATTTGTAATAACAAAATTGAAGGTCTACTTTCCCAGCAACTTTCAAGGACATAATATTGTTAACAATAGTCATCACAACATACATTAGATCCCAGAACTTATTCATCTTTTAGCTGAAAGTTTGTACTCTTTGACCAACATCTCCTCCATTTCGCCCACCCCCATCTCTTGGTAACTACCATTCTATGTTCTGTTTCAATGAGTTCAGCTTTTTTAGATTCCACATATGAGTTAGATCATACAAATGTTTTCTCTGTCTCATTTCACTTATACGATGACCTCAAGTTTTATCCATGCTGTCACAAATGGCAGGATATCCTTTTTGTGGATGAATAATATTCCATTGTACACGTTATACCAAATTTTCTTTATGTCTTCATCTGTCTACAGACACATAGGTTGTTTCCATGTCTTGGCTATTGTTGCAATGAACATGAGATATCTCTTCAAAATAGTGATTTCATTGACTTCACACATATATCCAAGAGTGAGACTGTTAAGTTATATGGTAGTTCTCTTTTAAATTTTTGAAATCAATACTATTTTCTATGGTGGCTGCATCAATTTACAATCCTACCAACAGTGTACAAGGGTCCCATTTTTCCCACATCCTCACATTTATTTCTTATCTTTTTGATGATAGCCATCCTAACAAGCGTGAGACAATATCTCATTGTGGTTTTAATTTGCATTTATTAATCAGTAATGTTAAACACGTTATCATATACTTGTTGCTTATTTGTACGTCTTCTTTGAAAAATGTCTATTCAGGTTTTCTGCCCATTTATTATATAATCACATTGTTTGGGGGTTATTTTGCTATTGAGTTGTATGAGTCCCCTATATAATTTGGATATTAACCCCTATGAGATAGATGGTTTGAAAATGCTTTCTCCCATTTTGTAGGTTGCCTTTTCACTACAAAAGTGTTGAGGGTTTCTTATGCAGTGCAGAAGCTTTTTTAGTTTGATGCTGTTCGTGTTCATTTTTCCTTTGGTTGCTTGTGGTTTTGGTGCAAAGTCCAAAATATTGTTGCCAAGACTAATGTCAGGGAGCTTTTCCCATGTGTTTTCTTGTAAAAGCATTAAGGTTTCAGATCTCACATTTAAATCTTTAATGCATTTCGAGGTTTTTTTGTTGTTGTTAATGATATAAGATATGGGTTCAATTTTATACTTGCATTGTGGCTATCCAATTTCCCAACACAATTTATTGAAGAGAGTTCATTTTCCCATAAAGCATGACTGGCTTACATGTCAAATTTTAGTTGTCAATATGAGGGTTTTTCTGGGCTTTTAATTCTGTTACATTGGTCTATGGTCTGTTTTTATGTCAGTACCATCTTGTTTTGATTATAATGGCTTTGTAATATAGTTTCAAATCAGGAAGTGTGATGCCTCTAGCTTTGTTCTGCCTTGGTTATTCAGGGTCTTTTGTAGTTGCAACAAATTTTAGAATTGTTTTTGTCTATTTTGGGGGAAAAGCCATTGAATCTATAGATGGCTTTTGGTGGTATTGGGATTTGAAAACACTAACTCTGGGCAGGGGGGTTGGTGGGCTGGGTGAGAAAGGTGAAGGGATTAAGAAGTACAAATTGGTAATTACAAAAGAGTCACGGGAATGTAAAATACAGCATGGGGAATATAGCCAATAATATTGTAAAAACTGTGTATGGTGTCAGATGGGTAGTGGACTTATTGGTGGATCACTTCATAAATTATATAAATGTCTACCTGAAATTAATATAAAATAATATTGAATGTCAACTATAATTAAAAAAATAGTCACAGGGATATAAAGTACACTATAGGGAATACAGTCAGTGATATTGTAATAACTATGTACAGTGTCAGAGGGTAATAGACTTATTGGGGTTATCACTTTGTGAGGTATATAAATATCTAATCACTACGTTGTTTTGTACACCTGAAACTAATAAAAAATAAAAAAATAAAAACATTAACTCTTCCAATCCATAAATCCACTATATAATTCCATTTACCTGTGGTGTTTCAATATCTTCCATCAAAGTGTTCTGGTTTTTAGTGTTTAGATCATTTTCAACTTTTTTAAAATTTATTCCTCAGTATTCTTTTCTTTGGCATATGACATTGATACAGTCAACCTATATTATAAAGTGTATTGGGCCCATCTGACCAGGTGAACTCCACTATCAGTGAAGTTGGGTGTGAAAGGGCCCCTCACAGAGCAAGCATCCCACCAGCCCACAGTCCTCTGAAGGACACACCACTGAAATCAAACCTCACCCTTGGGCATCCTCAGCCTGGGCCAAACAGTGCTCAGCCCTCTCGCCCCACCACCCCTACCTTCCAGGGCAATCCCTCCCTGGACTCGAGCCAACAGGGCTGGGGGTCCCTGAGGAAAGACCTCTCATGTTGAAGGTGCTCCCCTTCTTCAAACACCACATTCTGATATTTCATCCACAGCCCAACTGACATCTGGGTTGTCACTTCTCAAGCATGCATCCTAGTATTCTACTGTTTTTGATGCCGCTGTAATTGGGATTGTTTTCCTTATTTCTTTTTCAGATATTTCATTGTTAGTGTTTAGAAATGCAAATTAACATATATTTCTGTATGTTAATTTTGTACACGTCAACTTTCCTATATTCATTTTTAGTTCTAACAGTTTTATGGTGATATTTAGGGTTTTCTCTATGTAAGATTATATCATCTGCAAACAGAGACTATATTACTTTTTCCTTTCCAATTGGATGCCTTTAATTTTTTTATCTTTCGATTAATCTTGCTAGGAATTCCAGTACTAAGTTGAATAGGAGTGGTGAGAGTAGGCTCCTTATTCCTGATCTTAGAGAAAAACCTCTCAAACGTTCACCATTGAGGGTGACATTAGCTGTGGACTTGTCATATATGGCCTTTATTATGTTGAGGTATGTACCTTCTATACCAAATTTGTTGACAATTTTTATCATGAAAAGGTGTTGAACTTTGCCAAATACCTTTTCTGTGTGTATTGAGATGATTATATCATTGTTATCATTCATTTTGTTAGTGGGGTGCATCACATATATTGATTTATATATGTAGAACCATCCTTGTATGCCACAGAAAAATCCCAGTGGATGGAGTATGGTTTTTTTAAATGTGCTGTTGAATTTGGTTTGCTACTGTTTTGTTGAGAATTTTTGCATCAGTTTTCATCAGGGATATTATTCATCAGGCTTGTAAGTTTTTCTTTTCTTGTCGTATCCATATCTGGCTTTAGAATCAGTAATGCTAGTCTTGTAAAATGAACTTGAGAGTTTCCTCCTCTTCAATTTTTTGGAAGAGTTTGAGAGGGATTGGTGTCAATTCTTCTTTAAATGTTTGGTAGAATTCACCAGTGAAACTGTCTAGGTGGACTTTTCTTTAATGGGTGGTTTTTCATTACCAATTCAATCTTATTGTTATTGGTGTGATCATATTTCCTATTTCTTTATGATTCAGTCTTGTATGTTTCTAGGTATTTATCCATTTCTTCCAGGTTATCCAATTTCTTGGCTTATAATTATTCATGGTATTTCTTATAATATTTGTATCTCTGTAGTGTCAGATGTAATGTCTCCTCTTTCATTTCTGACTTTGAGTCTTCTCTCTTTCTTCCCTACTTTGTCTAGCTTAAAATTTTTTACCTTTTTTTAAAAAAAAAGACCTCTTATCATCATTGATCTTTTTATTTCTTTCTGGTCTTGATTTCATTTATTTCTACTCTCATCTTTGTTATTTCCTTACTTATGCCAACTTTGAGCTTAGTTTTACTTCTTTTTCTAATTACTTATCGTGAAAAGTTAGATTGTTTGATAGCGCTCTCTCTCTCTCTCTCTCTCTCTCTCTCTCTCTCTCTCTGTCTCTGTCTATCTCTTTCTCATAATGTAGATGCTTAACATTATAAACTTTTCTCTTAGAACTGCTTTTGCATCATCCTCTAAGTTTTAGTGTGATGCGTTTCCATTTTCATTTGTTGAGGTATGTTCCTTCTATACCTAATTTAATAGTTTTTATGAAAAGATGTTGAATTTTGTCAAATGCTTTTGCCGAATCAGTTGCAATATCATATGATTTGGTCCTTTGTTTGCCAATGTAGTGTATGACATTGATTGATTACAGAAATTGAACCATTCTTGCATTCCCATTCTTGCAAAATCCCAGAATAAAGGCATACAATCCTCTTAATATTTTAATATATTGTTGAATTTGAGTTGCTAATATTTTATTGAGAATTTTTGCATCTATGTTCATCACGGATATTGGCCTATAATTTTTTTTGTACTGTCTTTTTCTGGATTAGTATCAGGGTAATGCTAGCTTCATAGGATGACTTTGGGTGTGTTCCCTTCTCTTTGATTTTTTGGAAGTGTTTGAGAAAGGTTGGCATTATTTATACTTTGAATGTTTGGTAAAATTCACCATTGAATCTCTATAGCCTTGGGCTTTTCTTCATTTTCAGATTTTTGATTAGTGAATCAATCATTTTACTAGTGATGTTTTATTCAGATTTTCTATTTGTTTTTCTGTGGTGTCAGTAGTAATGTTTCTTTTTCACGTACAGTTTTATTGATTTGGGGCCTCTCTTTACCTCTCTTTAGTCTAGCTAAAGGTTTGTCAACTTTGTTTATCTTTTCAAAAAACTTCATTTTGTTAATCTTTTTCATTGCTTTCCTGTTCTCTGTATAATTTATTTTTGCTCTAATTTTATTGTTTTCTACTTTCTGCTAAATTTGGGCTTTGTTTATTCTGCTTTTTGTAGTTTCTTGAAGCATAGAGTTAGGTTGTTTCTTTGCAGTATTTCTTCTTTCTAAGGCAGATTTGTTGTTAGGAACTTTTCTCTTGCAACTGCTTTGCTGTATCCCATTAAGTTTTGGTATGTTACACTTCCATATTCATTTGTCTCAATATACTTTTTCATTCCTCCTTTAATTTCTTCTTTGATCCACTAATTGATCAGAAGAGTATTGATTAATATACATATCTTCCTCAATTTTTCCTCCTGTAATTGAATTCTTTTTGTTAACATTGTAGTCATGGATGATACTTGGTACAATTTCCATCCTTTTAAAATTTGCTAAGACTTGTTTTATGCCCTAAAGTATGGTCTATCTTAGAAAATGTTCCATGTGCTGTTATGAAGAATGTGTATTCTCTCATTGTCAAATAGAATGTTCTGTATATGTCAGCTACATTCATTTGATCTATAGTGTTGTTCAAATCCACTATTTTCTTATTGATTCTCTGTCTGGATGATCTATCCATTGTTGAGAGTGGGTTAATAAAGGTCTCAGCTATTACTGTATTGTTTATTTCTTTTAGTGCTGTTATATGTTTAGCTTTATATATTTAGGTATACCAATGTTGTACATAAATATTTACAATTATTATATCTTGTTGAGAGATTTACCCCTTTGTTATTTTATTCTGATGGGCTTGGTTTGGATTTATTTCTACTTATTCTACTTTCATAACTTTTACTGTGATGCATCTGGTTGTGGATTTATTTGTACTTATTGTACTTGAGCTTGAATGTGCAAAATCATACATATCATCAAATATGTTGGACATTTTTCAGCCATTATTTCTTTCAATGGTTTTTCTGCCATTCTCTCTGCTCTACTTCTATGGTTCCATGACTTTAAGTGGAGAGATTCTTTCTTCTGACTATTGAAATCTACCCTTGAGGCTGTCTAGTGAATTTTTCCTTGCAGTTGTTGGAGTTTCCATGCTACCATTCTGATTGTATTTTATTTTATTTTAAGTATAAATAATGCCTATCTCTCTTGAGTGTACAATTCTATAATACATCATCTATATATTGCATTATCTGTTCACTACCCAGAGTCAGTTCTCCTTCCATCACCATATATTTGACCCTCTTTACCCTCTTGTAACTCCCCACCCCCTTTACCCTCTGGTAAGCACTAAACTGTTGTCTGTGTCTATGAAATTGCATATTTCAAAAGGAGTAATTAGAATTGGTGATTCTTTGTCACTTATTGGGTAAAGTTTTGCATGTAAAAATTGGTTCCAACATAGCATTTAACTGAGTTGAAAACACGTCACAATCCAGACATCATAGATTGGAACTCTTCCTTTGGAGAAATGACCAAGCCTATGAATATTTAACATTTGCACTATCATCATGACAGTACATGTGATACAGTATCACTATAATTAAAGCAGTGGTGAAGTCCAGATGAAGCATCATTACAAAAACCAAAGACATATTGAATTGGGCATAACAAGTTTTCAATAATTAAGTAATAATACTTGGGCAAGACATATTAGGTATATCAACACATGACTAAAGAACATTTGTAGACATGTTTTAGACTTTGCTCTTTCTCCAGTAGACGTAATTGGAAGAAATTGTTTATTTGAATTGAGAAAGCAAAAATGGGCTTAAATACTATTAGCAAACAAGGTATGTTGGGGAGAAATTTATAATCAATTAAAAGTCACATTTTTTCCTCCCTCACAGTATCTTTCCATTGAGCAATTTTTTAAAATGAACATATAAAATACTATACAATTTTCCCATTTTAAATGTCTTATCTCTTGTTATTAACATAATATTTTCATAGAATTATGTAACAATCAGCACAGTCAATTCTAGAAACCACTTCAGATTTGTACTAATTAAATTACAATCAGTTTTAGAAATGTTACTTTCATATTCTATGTAGATAGTCCTATATATAACTCTAAATTAGTATACTCTTTCCCCAGTTTTCCCTCTTGTTATACATATTACACTTATAAACATGAATTTATTTATTAGAATTGCTTTTTTAAATTATTTTACATAACTTTGTACCATATAGAGAAAGTGAGAGAACAGCAAGTCTGTGTGTATAGTTTTGTAATATTAACCGTTGTATTTATATCTGGTTCTCTTTTCAGCCCTTATTTTTAATTATATTTTCTGCTCTTTAATTTCCTTGCTCTCCTTTGTAGTATTTCAGTACTTTTAAGTTTGCTGATTTTTTTCTTCTGACAGTATAAATCTACTGAGCCCCTCTAGTGATTTTTTTTTTACTTCAATTATTGTCCTTTTCAAAACAATACATTTTTCTTTATAGATATTCCCTATTTGATGAGACATTTTCATCATATCTTTTTGTCTTCTTAAGAATGTTTATCTTTAGTTCTTTGAACTAAAGAACTGATTTTAATAACTGATTTTTAGTTTTGTTCTTTAAGTCCAACATCTTGGATTCTCATAAGCATTTTTTGTTGCATTTGTTGCCTTTTTTTTTCTTGTTACGTGTCACAATTTACTGCTCCTTTGCATGACCCACAATTTTATGCTAAGAATTGGACATTTTAGATATATAATCTAGTACCTCTGCAAACTGATTTTTTCTTCCTCTTTTGGGGCATATTATTATTGTTTTCTTGTTTATTTTTTAGATATTTCACTGAATTATTTTACTGGTCATTTGTTTCTGCAGTGTGAAGCTGCTGCTGTTGTTCCCCAAGGAGTAAAGCCTTGGACATGCACAGTCATCTTTGATTTACAGTGATTTTAGAAGGGCTGTCTTTGAAAGTTTCTTTCCCTTATTTCTCTAAGTTATCTGTCTATTTTGTTATTACCTCTGAAGACAAAGGGCAGTGTGTCTATTATTGTTTCAAGAGTAAAGGCAGTGATATAATCTCTGACCTAGATAACACAACTACTGGACACTGCTACAGCTAAAGTATTTTAAATATGCCTGACATTCCATCAAATAGAGGGAAAAAACTGAATTTCCCTCTATTTCATGGAATAGAATACAAATGAATTAACTGTTACATTCTTTTTCTTATTATTATATTATTCAGGTAGTCTTTCTCCTTTTTGCAAATTTCTAGCAACATTCTATCTAAGTCAGAAATAGAAAGTCAGTAGCATTGAACATGCTTGCACCGAGCTTATTCTAAGGTCACTATAGTATTTAATTTTTATGGCTTAATTTCTAAATGGATAAGTTCTAAAACTCATGTCTGGATAATTTTTCACTTCTTGTAAATACCAAAGTATAACTAATTATGAGGATATTCATGAAGATTTTATCCATATAATAATAGCATGTAGGTACTTGCCATCAAAGATCCATATTTAATTAAACTCCAAAGAAGGTAAATAAACCAGAAGAATTAGACTAGCAAAATTCTTGTTCTTACCAAGGAGGTTCTTTGATTGTATCTTCATTTCTCCCATTAACATACGTCTTTCAGTAGCACCTTTCAATTGTTCTATATCAGTCTCTATAAAAATAAACAGATATTGAAACACTTTGTACGTTAACGCTAACATACAAGTGTACATGTATATGTATGTGTGCAGGACTACCTTAATTAGGTTTGTTATTAATAGGTAGTCATTATAATGAAATTTCTGGATTGCACAGTCACTAAACCTTAGATGTGGAAAGGCTGTTAACAATCATTAAACCTCTATATACCAAGGCTTATAAATGTTAATGATTTGACCAAGATTCTGTATCCAGAATCTTACAAAATTGATACGCAAACTTAAACCTCATAATTCTTTAACCAGTGCTTTTTCTATACAGGAAATGGTTAAATTTGCAGAAGTACCAGCATTAAGATTGGATCTCTTTCTATTTGAGTTTTTATGTGATTTGAAAATTTAACTTGATTTCAAAATTGCAAATTGGCCCAATTACAGGAAAAAATACGTGAACATTACTAAGGGAAAGTTCATATTGAAAAAAAGAATAATTAGTAATAGTCATCTAAGGTCTACTGCTGAGTCTAAAATTTTGTGGTGAAGTTGTTTCCAGCAGAGATTGTACCTGAAGTTGGAAATCTGTCATAGCTTATATGCCCAGATGGAAATCTTTCTTTAGAGAAATGGCTGAGTCAATGAATAAGTATTAAAGGTTGTGCTATGACTTTGGCAACCAAATTGTACCAACACTACAATCCGTATGCAGGTGGTAACCTGTTGTAACATCATTATTAAAATGAATAAAGCTGTGTCAGTTTGGGTAGAACAAATTTTCAATAATTAACATTTGTGAAAGTAATAAGATCTACAGAAAAAAAAACTGGAGAATATTAGCCGATAAAGAACCAGTTGATTCTTTCTCCAAGTAGAATATGTAAGAAGACTTTCGTCATTTGAATTAAGGAAGCAAATGATCCTTAAATAAGCAAGAGGCAATGAGAATAGCATTTGAGGAAGGGTTGGGTTAGGAGTAGGAATTAAAAGATATGTGCTCCAGAAACTTATAATCTAATAAGAGTCACAATTTTCTCCCTCACCATATCCTCTCACTTTTGGAAAAAATGTATTATCTTATTCTGCTTAGAATTCACTGGGTTATTTTTTTAAATATATATAACTTTTCATAAAATTTGCCCATGTAAAAAAGTGTTCAGTTCAATTATTTTAATATGTTTACAGAATTTTATAAACATCATCACAGTCAATTTTAGAAGAGATGAGACAATGTTCTTACCACAAAAAAAGAAATAATAATTATGTGACATGATGGAGGCATTGGCTAATGCTAGGGTGGTAATCATGTTGCAATATCTAAATGTTGTTTTCTCTGTCTTTTTTTTTTTTTTTTTCATCCTTTGTTTTAAACTCTATTTTGTCTTATATGAGTATTGCTACTTCAGTTTTGTTTTCATTTTTACTTGCATGGAATATCTTTTTCTATCCCTTCACTTTCAGCCTATACATGCCTTCCAATTTGAAGTGAGTCTCCTGTAAGCACCATATAGATAGCTCATGTTTTTTTAATCCACTCAGCCACCCTGTGTCTTTTTATTGGAGTTTTTAATCCATTTATATTTAAAGTAATTGTGATATGTACTTATTGCCATATTGTTCATTGTTTCTGTAGTTCTTCTCTATTCCTTTCTACTTCTCTTGATCTCTTTCCTTGTGGTTTGCTGGTTTTCTTTAGTGTTTTGTTTGCGTTTGTGTATCTTTTGTAAGTTATAGTTTTGTGGATACCATGAGGTTTATGTCTATCATTCTATGTCTATACCAGTCTATTTTAAGCTGATAGGAGTTTAAGTTTGAATATATTCTAAAAGGAATACATTTTCACTCCCCCCTCTATGCTTTATATTTCTAAAGTCATATTTTAGATCTTTTTGTTTTGTCTATCCCATAACTACTTATTGTAGTTTGTGTTAAGTTTGGTACTGCTATATGTTTGAATTTCTTGTTTTCTTTTAACACCAGAACTATACAGCTGAAATATTTTCACTCTTAGACTGTGTTCTACTGTGCCCAAATATCGTGTCTACTTACCTACCAATTTGTTTAAACCTAATTGAAATATTATGTCACTAAGTGATGGATACATTGCTGGAAGATTTTCTGCTGTATGTGGAAGTTCTGAGTCTGCTTCATTGTTAACTGTAATCATAACAGATTCCCATATTAGTGTATTTAAAAATAACATTTTCTTTGAGGTAATGTTATACATAAAATTAATTAGAGATATTTTACCTTATAATTATTTAACATATTTACTTCACAATTTAAGATACTGATTATTCAATTAAATACAAATTGTCTGATAATTTTAAAACTTTACCAAATAGCTGCAACATACTATAATATACTAAATACTTTTCAAATATTATCTCATTTAACTATCATAAGAATTCAAGGAAGTAGATATTATATTTCCATTCAACAGATGAGGTAAGTAGAGCTTAGAGAGATTGTACATATTTTGGAAGTTCACATAGTTATTAAGTACACAATCTTTCAATGAATTTTGTTCTTTTAAACCCTAAAACTTATTCTCCAGTCAGTAAACACTGGGGCTGCACATGTAATGTGAGT
The DNA here is from genome assembly GCF_004115265.2 of Rhinolophus ferrumequinum. Lineage (NCBI taxonomy): Eukaryota > Metazoa > Chordata > Mammalia > Chiroptera > Rhinolophidae > Rhinolophus > Rhinolophus ferrumequinum. The sequence continues at coordinate 3,925,430 of NC_046288.1, read as the reverse complement.
GAAATGAAACTGGTAGTGTTTGGAGTGGCATGAACAGCACAAGTGAAATGGAAAGTACATGTTTTAAATAAAGATATTATTCGCACTGATTGTTACAAATGCAGGGCCATCTAAATCCTGGGTCATCTAAATTCTGTACCATATAGAGAAAGTGAGAGAACAGCAAGTCTCAGATCAGGTGAGTAGGGAGGGTGTTCTAATATAGTTATTTGTTTACTGGCTAAAAACTCCCTCACAGACAGTACGCTGTGTGAGCTGATGCATTGTCATGAGGCAAGAGCCATGAATGGTTGACGAAAAGTTCAGGTTGTTTTTGTCTAACTTTTTTCACGCAGCCTCTTTAGAACTTCCAAATAGTAAATTTGGTTAACTGTTTGTCCAGTTGTACAAATTCATAATGAATAATCCCTCTGATATCAAAAAAGGTTAGCAACATCATTTGGACTCTTGATTTGGACTGATAGAATTTTTTTGGTCTTGGAGAATTGACTGATTTCCATTATGCACTTTGATGCTTTGTTTCAGGGTCGTATTGGTACACCCATATTTCATCACCAGTGATAATATGGCCCAAAACATTGCCTTGCCTCTCCAAAGGTCTTGGCAAACTTCAACTCTCCTTCACTTTTGTTCATTGGTGAAATCCTTCGGGACCATTTTTTTTTTAATTAAAGTTTATTGGGGTGACAATTGTTTGCACACACCTTTCTCGCACCAAGATTTTCAGTTAAGATTTTCCTGTTTTTCTATCAATGTTTACTTGGTCTGCTATGCTTCTAACAGTCAGCCAATGATTTTGACGCACAATTCAATGAATTTTTGCAATGTTTTCGTCAGTTCTGCTCGTTACTGGCTACAATGACCTCTCTTCATCAGTGATGCATTCTCTCTCCTCAGAAAAATGTTTAATCCATTTGTACACTGCTGTTTTCTTCATGGTATTATCCCCATAAACTTGAACTAACATGTCACTGATTTTGCTTCCAATCTTGCAAAGTTTAACATGAAATTTAATGTTTGTTCATTGCTCTTATTCAAGCTCAGACATTCTTGCGATAGCACACAAAAACACACAATGACAATAATGAACGCCACTCAGCAAGACACTGCCACATATCGACACAAACACAGCTGTGAGACACTGATATACCAAGGTTATGAAACCTTACCGAGCTCTTTGTACAGTGCTGCCAATGTAAATGCACTGTGGCAAGTTCGTGAACTTAATTGTCAGACCCCAGTAAGTCTTACACCCACCTGACACTATATATAGCTATTACAATATTATTGACTATTTTACCTAAGCTGTACTTTACATCCCCATGACTATACAGTAACTTCCAATTTGTACTCTTAATCCCTTCACATTTTTCACCCTAACCTCTCTCCTTTCTGACAACCATCAGTTTGTTCTATGAATTTGTTTGTTCTTTTACTTTGTTTATTAGATTCCACATATAAGTGAAATTATATGGTATTTGTCTTTCCCTGTCTGACTTATTTCACTTAGTATAATATCCTCTGGGTCCATCCATGTTTTCACAAATGGTAAGATTTTATTTTCTTATATGGCTGAGTAACATTCCATTATACATACGCATATGTGCTGCTTCTTTATCCATTCCTCTGATTGGAGCATTTAACCCATTTCCACTTAAAGTCATTATTGATATATATGTAGTTATTGTCATTTTATTGTTTTCTGATTATTTTTGTAGTTCTTCCTTGTTCCTTTCTTATTCTCTTGCTCTCTTTCTTATATGTTGATAATGTTCTGTGGTGTTGCATTTGGATTCCTTTCTCTTTATTTCTTGCATATCTCTTGTAGATTTTTGGTTTGTAATTACCATGTGCTTTATATATACCAAGTTATGTTTATAGCAGTCTATTTTAAGTTGATGGGTATTTGAGTTAGAAAACATTCTAAAATCACCTTTTCACTCACCCTCTCCATGTTTATGTTTTCGTCATAATTTATGTGTGTGTCTTTGTGTGTATCTCTTAATTTACTCTTGTAATTACAAATAATCTTCTTACTTTTGCCTTTTAATCTTTACAGCTTCAGTGTTGGTTGATCCACTGCTTTTATTATGTGTTTGCCTTTCTCAGTGAGGACTTTTTTTCTTTGTGATAGTTTCTTATTCATATGTTTTATTTTTTTCTTCTTCTTAAAGAAGTCCCTTTACATGTCTTGTAATACTGGTTTGGTAATGATGAATTCCTTTAGCATTTTCTTGCCTGGGAAGCTTTCTCTCTTTCAGTTCTAAATGATAGCCTTGCTGGGTAGAGTAATCTTGGTTGTAGGTCCTAGCTTTTCACAGTCTGAATGTTTTTTGTCAATCCCTTCTGTCCTGCAAAGTTTCTGTTTAGAAATCAGCAGACAGTCTTATGGGAAGTCCCTTGTAGGTAAATAACTACTTTTCTCTTGCTGCTTTTAAAAGTCTCTCTTTGTCTTTAACCTGTGGCATTTTAATTGATGTGTCTTGGCATGGGCATTTTTGGGTTCATCTTTTTGGGAGTCTCTGTATTTCCTAGACTTTTATATTTATTTCCTTTGCCCAGTTAGGGAAGTTTCCAGTCATTATTTCTTCAAATAGGTTCTCAATCCCTTGTTCTATCTCTTCTCTTTCTAGTACCCTATAATGTGAATGTTGTTATGCTTGATGTTCCAGAGGCCCTATAAACTTTCCTAATTTTTAAAAAACTCTTTATTCTTTTTGTTGTTCTGATTGGGTGTTTTCTGCTACGTTGCCTTACAAATCGCTGATTCAATCCTCTGCTCCATCTAATCTGTTGTTGATTCCATCAAATGTATGTATTCTTTGTTTCAGTTATTGTGTTCTTCATTACCGATTGATTCTCTGTTATGCTTTCTATCTACATTTTTTAAAAAATATATTTTATCTCTTTGGTGAAGTTCTCACTGAGATCATCTACTCTTCCCCTAAGTTCATTAAGCATCTTAATAACCAGAGTTTTAATTTTTGCCTCTGGTAGATTGCTTGCCTCCATTTTGTTTAGTTCTTTGGAGTTTTCTCATGTTCTTTCATTTGGGACATGTTTCTTTGTATCCGTATTTTGGCTGCTTCCCTGTGTTTGTTTCTCTGTATTAGGTAGATCTGCTATGTTTCCCAGTCTTGGCTGTCTGGCCTTACATAGTAGGTGTGCTGTGGGGCCCAGTGGTGGAGTCTCCCAGGTCACCTGCACCCGGCACTACAAGGGTGTCCCTTGTGGGAGGGTTGCATGTGCTCTCCTGTTGTAATTGAACCTGGATTGCTATTGGCACATCAGTGGGTGGGACTGACTGTCCGACTAAATGGGGAATGAGGACTAAAATGAATATAGTGGACAAAGTTATATGCAGGGGTTGACCCCATGGAGTGGGACTTGCTTCAGTAGGGTGCTGGTGACTTCTGAATACACCTTTTGAGTATGTCATTTATGGCACTACTTGGGTAATGTTCTGGTGTGGTCTGAAGCCAGTCACCAGTGTGTTGGTTCTGGGGCATCTTGGGAGGTACTCAGGTGCAGGCCAAAGTCAGCCTCTGCCTGTGTTCAGCCCAGGTCCACCTGGTAAAAGGTACAAAGTGATCTGCAGTTAGTAACTGTCTGTGCTGAGCTTAGAAGCACCTAGGAGTGGTTATGTTGTGAACTGAAGCTGCTTGCTACTACTACTGGAATTGGGGCTGCTTAACAAGAGGTACAGGGCATGTCGAGGCCAGTCATTGCTTGTTTAGGTTTTGTGGACCTTTGAAATATTTTAGGAAATTCTGCAGTGAAGGCTCCGGACTGCCACTTCTGTAGACTAACTTTTAAGGAGGTTCTGGCCAGGCAAATAAATTGGATGGGGCAGGATCTCAGAGAATCACCATGGTAAGGTGATAGCAGTATTAGCCATGTTAATTGAGACTCAGATTTGGTGCCCACATGCATCTGCAGGCTGTGTGGGAGTAGGGCTCAACAAAGGAAAAATGGCTCCTGACTGCATTTTAGTCCCTGAGAGAGCTGCCTCTCCAGCCCTTGCACTGAGGCCTGAAAATTCAGTTCCTCTCCATATGTCCATAGTGCTTTTAGAGCTACTGCCCTTTCTCTACAGATTAGAGCAAGTGTGTATAAGGAAGTGTGTGGGGGGGCCATTTAAGAGGGTACTAGGAAATCCAGCAGCCCTCTGATTCACCTAGACAGAATCCCCACTGATTTTTTTTAATTTTTAAAATTTTTATTAAATTTATTGGGGTGACATTGGTTAGTAAAATTATATAGGTTTCAAGTATACAATTCTATAATACATCATCTATACATTGCATTGTGTGTTCACCACCCAGAATCAGTTCTCCTTCCATCACCATATACTTCACCCCCTTTACTCTCTTCTACCACCATACTTCTTCCCCTCTTATCCTCTGGTAACCACTAAACTGTTATCTGTGTATATGATTTCTGTTTGTTTTTCTTGTTTGTTTGTTCCTTTCAGTTTTATATTCCACATATGAGTAAAATCATATAGTTCTCAATTTTTTGTCTGACTTATTTAGTTTAGCATGATAATTTTAATATCCATCCATGTTGTCACCAATAGCAGTATTTCATCTTTTCTTATGCCTGAGTAATATTCAGTTGTATATATGTACCACATCTTCTTTACCCAATAATCTATTGAAGAACAATTTGGTTGTTTCCATGTCTTGGCCAATGTGCATATGCTGCAATGAACATAGGGTACATATATCTTTACGGAAAAATGCTTTCAGATTTTTTGGGTAGATACCCAGAAGAGGAATTGGGTCATATGGTAATTCTATTCATATGGTCATATGGCAATTTCATACAAATATGGTAATTCTATTCTTAATTTTTTGAAGAATCTCTCTACTGTTTTCCATAGTGACTATGCCAATTTACATTCGCACCAGCAGTATATGAGGGTTCCGTTTTCTCCACAGCATCTCCAGTGCTTGTTATTACTTGTCTTATTGATAATAGCCATTTTAACAGGTGTGAGGTGGTATCTCATTGTAGATTTGATTTGCATCTCCCTAATAGCTAGTGTAGTTGAGCATTTTTTCATATATCTGTTGGCTGTTTTGTATGTCTTCTTGGGAGAAATGACTGTTCAGGTCCTCTGCCCATTTTTTAATTGGATTGTGTATGTGTGTGGGTGGGTATTGTATGAGCTCTTTATGTATTTTGGATATTAGCCTTATTGGAGGTGTTGTTTGCAAATATTTCCTTCTATTTGGTGGGTTGCCTTTTTGTTTTGTTGATGGTTTCTTTTGCTATGAAAAAGCTTTTTAGTTTGATATAGTCCCATTCACTTATTTCCCTTGACTTTGAGGTCAAATTCACAAAATCCTCTCAGAACCCAAAGTTCATAAGTTTAGTACCCATGCTTTCTTCTATATAATTTATTGTTTCAGGTTTTATATGTAGGTCTGTGATCCATTTGGACTTAATTTTGGTACATGGTGACAGAGAGCAGTCTAGTTTCATTCTTTTGCATGTGGCTTTCCAATTTCCCCAGCACCATTTATTGAAGTGGTTTTCTTGTCTCCATTGTATATTTCTGACTCCTTTTCAAAAATTATCTTCCTATATACATGTGGGTTTATTTCTCAATTCTGAATTCTATTCCATTGGTCTGTGTGTCTGTTTATCTGCCAATACCATGTTGTTTTGATTATTGTCACTTTGTAGTATAAATTGAAATCAGGGAGTGTGACACTTCTGGCCTTGTTCTTTTTTTCTCAGGATTGCTTTGGCTATTTGGGGTCTTTTGTGATTTCATAGAAATCTGATGATTTCTTGTTTTATTTCTTTGAAAAATGCCATTGGGATTTTGATGGAGATTGCATTAAATCTGTATATTGCTTTGGGAAATATGGCCATTTTAACTATGTTGATCCTTCCAATCCAGGAACATGGAATATCTTTCCATTATTTGTATCTTCTTCAATTTCTTTTAATAATGTCTTATAATTTTCAGTGTATAGGTATTTCACATCCTTTAAATTTATTCCTAGGTATTTTATTCTTTTTATTGTAATCACAAAAAGAATTTCTTTTTGCATTTCTTTTTCTAAAATTTCATTTCTAGTATACAGGATTGCAATGGATATTTGTACATTGATTTTGTATCCTGCAACTTTACTGTATTTGTTTACTGTTTGTAATAGCCTTAAATAACTCATTAGACCAAAAGGACATAATCGACATTTACAGAGTCTTTCATCCCAGAACACCAGACTATACATTCTTTTCTAATGCACATGTAACATTCTCAAGGATAGAGCATATATTGGGATACAAAACCAGCCTCAATAAATTTAAGAAGATTGAAACAATACCAAGCATATTCTTTGACCATAATGCTTTGAAATTGGAAATCAAATGCAAAGAGAAAGTGGAAAAATCCACAAATATTTGGAGATTAAACAACATGCTAATCAAGAATGACTGGGACAAAGAAAAAATAAAAGGAGAATTTAAGAGATTCATAGAAACAAATGAGAATGAAAATACAACATATTGAAATTATTGGGAGACTACTAAAGCTTTAATAAGAGGGAAATTTATATCATTATAGGCCTATCTCAAGAAACAAGAAAAATCCCAGATAAAAAACCTAACATTACATCTTAAAGGACAAATGAAACCTAACGTTAGCAGAAGGAAATAATTAAAATTAGAGCAGAATTAAATGAAATAGAGAAAAAGACAATAGGAAAATTTCATACAACAAAAGCTGGTTCTATGAAAAGATTAATAAAATTGACAAACCCCTGGCTAGACTCACTAAGGAATAAAGAGAAAAGACACAGATAAACAAAATCAGAAATGAAAGAAGAGAAGTTATGACAGACACCCAGATATACAAAGGATCATACAGGAATACTATGAAGGACCATATGCCACCAAATTCAATAACCTAGAAGAAATGGACAAGTTCTTAAAAATACATAACCATTAATTTTTGCGTTTACTTCCCTTTGAGGTCAAATTCATAAATATTCTCCAAAACCCAAGGTTCAAAAGTTTAGTACCTATGCTTTCTTCTATGCAATTTATTGTTTCAGTTATGTTTCAGTTTTTTATCTATTTTGAGCTAATTTTGGTATATGGTGACAGAGAGCAGTCTAGGTTCATTCTTTTGCATGTGGCTTTCCAGTTTTCCCAGCACCATTTATTCAAGAAGCTTTCTTTCCTCCATTGTATATTTTTGGCTCCTGTGTTGAAAATGATCTGCCCATATACCAGGGGTGCCAAAAAAGTACACATTTTAAGAGGTGTTATCTATGTATTACTTTTTGAAGTTGAATTGAATTACGGTAGCAATGTGTAGTATGACGTTTGCTCAAAAGATGGTATTAATCAAATGAATGTTGGTGTCATTTATTGTATTACAATTTTAATACAGTTTTCTCCTTTCTTAAAATGTGTATACCTTTTTTTGGCACCCTCTGTATATATGGGTTTATTTCTGGGTTCTCAACTCTATTCCATTGGCCTGTGTGTCTATTTTTCTGCCAATACCATGCTACTTTGATTATTGTCCTTTTTTCGTAAAAATTGAAGTCAGGGAGTGTGATACCTCTGGCCTTGTTCTTCTTTCTCAGGATTGCTTTGGCTATTTGGGATCTTTTGTGAGTCCAGACAAATCTGATGATTGTCTTTTTTTTTTTTAACACCGTTGGTTTTTTGATGGGGATTTCATTAAATTTGTATATTGCTTTGAAACTATGTTGATTCTTCTAATCTATGAACGCGGAATATCTTTCCATTATTTGTGTCTTCTTCAATTTCTTTTAATAATCTCTTATAGTTTTCAGTATATAAGTCCTTCACATCCTTTGTTAAGTTTATTCCTGAGTATTTTAATATTATGTGTGTGCGTCTGTGTGTGTGTGTGTGTGTGTGCATCATTGCTACTTTTATAAAGGGGGTAGCCTGGTTAATAAAATAAGGCTCGATAGGACTAAAATAAAATGAAATAAACTGAGTTCTACAGTAAAAGCAAAAGGGAATAAGCCATTGAGATGACATAAACTGAATTTTTATTTTTTAATTGTATGTTGGTAAGCCTATCTGTAATTAAACCATGAGAATAATGACATAGATCATAATTTATTTAGCCTACTGTATGTACTATTATGTTTTATGATCTATCATGTTTTTGACATTTTATAAATTTTCTGCTGTTACACTCTGGGATATTATAGTGTTATTTAAAAAGGTCCAATCTTTGTGCCATATCAAAATTATAACACAATATATGATTAGTACCTAGCCTTCTTTTTTTTTAAAAAAAATGTTTATATAATACAACATAGATAATATATAGCAAATAATACTAACAGTAAATAGTTTTATGGAGCTTACTATTATCCAGGCACTATTTGAAGCACTTCATATAATTTCCAAAATAACCTTATAAGGTAGAGTCTATCCATAGCCCTATGATTCAGATGAAGAAACAGGCATGGAGAGATGAACTAACTTAGTAAGAGAGAGAGGTAGACATTAAAGACAGGCAGTGTATCTCTAGCATCTGTTCTTTTAAACACTACCCCTACATTGCATCTCATAAAAAGATAGGTATCTCCTAATAGAAACAACCCAAATAGCCATCCACAGGATAATAGGCAAATTAATTGTGATATATACATAAATTAGATCATTATACAACAATAAAAATAAATGAAAAAGGGTTAAAATTGTCAATAGTAAAAAATCTCAAAAATTTTGAACGAATTAAGCAAATTGCTAAAGAAAGCATATATCACACTATCATTTAATCATACAAAACAAAAATTATTTACAGATACAAAACATCTCTAGCAAGAGTATAGAGAAATATAAGGAAATGATGAGCATCAAGTTCAGAATAGAAGGAGATAGTACTCTGAAAAGGAAAAGAGGGAACTTCAATATTTAAGATACATTTATTAAACTGGGACACAATCACAGCAATGCTCGTTATATTACTTCTTACACCTTTCTATATTTCAAAATAAGAAAAAGTAATAGAAATAACCTAAAATAACTGAGGTTTATTTGGTTCATAAAAAGATCAAATATAAATGAAATCTATTTCACTAAGTCAAAATCCAAATAAAATTTGTTCAAATCCTTCTAACAATGTTCAATTTTTCCTCAAATCCATTTTTGAAGCAGGGGGAATAAATAGAGAAATAAACACCAATATTGTGAATTGTAATAGAAAATATATAAGAACATCAATATTAAGTACCAGTAGATTAAAAAACAAATCTTCCTTTTCCCTTCTTGAAACTATATAACTATATAACCAACATGTTTTAGCAGTAATGGTATTTGATTAGAATTGATATGTGAATAATGGGTAAATGTCATACTTTTAAAAATGAAATAATTATAATATAAAATTAACATAAAAGTATTCCCTAAATTGGTGCTCCATGAAAATCTATTCCCAGATTATGAAAAAGGCATGGTTTCTTAGCGAATAATTTAAGACATATAATAACTAGAATATTAAAGACCAGGAGAAGTACTACCAAATGGTACTAATAGCATTATAACATTTACTAGCTCTGCAGAATTCCAATTTTTTGGTAAATTATGTTCTAAAATATCCAATCTAAAAATTCAATTATAAACCATAAATACAGCTGATTCACATTTAAACTGTATTTTTAAATTGTCAAGTGTTTTATGACTACTATTTTTAAATGCATTTATCAGTATCATACATACCTCTCAATCTTTGGGTAGCTAGTTCTAGATCTTCAAGTGTAAAACGCTCATCTGAGAGCTTTTTCATATCCTGATCTACAAACAAACAAATAAAAACAGTAAATTAAATACAAAAACTTTTAATCAATAAATATAGAAACACTACTGTAACGTAATCAAACACTATTGTAGCCTAATTCCAAGATTATTCTTACATATTACATCAAGTAAGAGAAAAATAATAAATGCCAGAAGTTCGTTTCACAAATTTTAACATCTGTTCCTAACGTAAACAATAATATAAACAGAGCCACTTTAAAAGAGACCTGGAGTAGCCATGCCAGAGGAACTGCCTTGCAGGTCTTATGCCTCAAATCTTTGGAATGTTAAAACAGGGCAAAATAACCTTTGGACTGGGCCTAAGCAACCTTGTGCCTTGCCAAAGAACTGTTTGCAAAATAAAAAGATGCAGTTATCATGACTATTGGACTGATGACTACAGGATGGAAAATTTAAAATACTGTTTAGAATTAAACTCACTATGTTATCTGCACCAATAGATTGATGTAATTGTTCCTCTTCTATTGATGTAATTGTTCCCATTCTTGCACTAAGAAAAAGGAGAACCAAACTTTCTAAATCAAAATTTTTCTTACACTCAATTAGAGAATTGAGGTCACAAAGCATAATGCTGCCCCCAAAAGCAGAGAGAAAGGTATATACAAGGAGCACAGTTTTTGGCAGCAGAACACGGGTAGCAGAAGCCCACTGCTGAAGCCAGTGGAAGAACACTTGAACTGTAACTGATGAATTGCTGAAAGTTCATTGTGTACTAACTTGAGTCTTAATAGTATTCCCACATAATCATGTGTTTTACCTCTAGCAATTCAACCAAATTTTCAAGGTGAAGCTCTGAGAAAAATCCCCACACACTTCCAACAAGGGGAGGGGAAAGTAATTACTTTTAAAGACACCTGAGATTTCTGTTCTCCTTAACAAAAGACTGTTTTCCAGAGAAACTGTTTTACCAGAGCTTAACCAACACAGGGTTTACCAGAACCTAACATACCTTGCGGAAGAAAAATATTTAACATGGGGGTAAGCAGATACACAATTTCATCCCTGTCTAGCCTTCCTGTCTTATCAAAGGGTTGGGAGAGACATGAGAAACACTTGAGAAAGTTGGAGCCCAGAGGCACAGCATTACTATCAAACAGAGAACTAATTAGAGAATAATAGAATGTTTCCCCTGTCCTGACACCTTACAAGCACATTAATAGGACTCCTATATAAAAATAGCAGATTACAGCTAAAGAAAAACAAAACAAACAAACAAACAAAAATAACGAGCTTTAAACCCTATTTAAGAAGGAGTCTCGAGGGCAAACCCAAAGATATCAGGGGAGACAAAAAGAGGAACAAAATAGAAAAATTTAGCAACTGACAGTTATAGATCAGGAAAAAATAACCACACCCTCAGCCTAACCTATAGCCAGATGAATATAAAGCCTCCCATTAAAGACCTGTGTACCTCAGTACCTTTTACCCAAAACATCATGTCTATAATTCAACAACAACAACACATGGTGTGCTAAAAGTAAAAAAAAAAAAAAGTCTGAAGAGACAGAGTTTATTTATTTATTTATTTATTTTAAAGATTTTATTGGGGAAGGGGAATAGGACTTTATTGGAGACCAGTGTGTACTTCCAGGATTTTTTTTTTCCCCAAGTCAAATTGCTGTCTTTTCAATCTTAGTTGTGGAGGGTGCCGTTCAGCTTCAAGTTGTTGTCCTTTCAGTCTTACTTGTGGAGGGTGCAGCTCAGCTCCAGGTCCAGTTGCCATTGCTAGTTGCAGGGGGCACATCCCACCATCCCTTGTGGGAGTCGAGGAATCGAACTGGAAACCTTGTGGTTGAGAGGATGCGTTCCAACCAACTGAGCCATCTGGGAGCTCAGCGGCAGCTCAGCTCAAGGTGTCGTGTTCAACTTTAGTTGCAGGGGGAGCTGCCACCATCCCTTGCGGGACTCAAGGAATTGAACTGGAAACCTTGTGGTTGAGAGCCCACTGGCCCATGTGGGAATCGAACCAGCAGCCTTTGGAGTTAGGAACATGGAGCTCTAACCACTTGAGCCACCGGGCCGGCCCCGAGACAGAGTTTAAATATGAGTATATGAGTACCAGGCTTGATATGACAGAGCTTTTGGCATTATCATACTGGGTATTTAAAATAAGTATGACTAATATGCTAAAAGATCTCATAGAAAAAGAAGACAACATGCAAGAATAGATGGGCAATGTAAGCAGAGGTCTGCAATCTCTAAGAAAAGAATCAAATGAAATATTAGAAATAAAAAACACACCAAAAGAAATGAAGGAGACCTTTGATGTGCTCATGAGTAGATTGAACACAGTCAAGAAAATAATCAGTAAGCTTGAAGATATGTCATTAGAAACTCTGAAATTAAAGAGAGAAAATAGATGGAATAAAAGGCACATAATATATGAGATTTTTGGAGACAATTACAAAAGGTGTAAATACATACATCAAGTGTACATACACATATGGGAATATCGGAAGAAGAAACAATGAAACAGGTCAAATATTTGAAGTAATGGCTCAGAGTTTTCTAAAATTAATTACAGACATCTAAACACAGACCACAGTAACTGGGAACATAAAAAAGGATCAATGCCAAAAAATCTACACCTACTCATCATATCATACTCAAACTACAGAAAATCAAAGACAAAGAGAAAATCATGAAAGACTTCAGAACAGGAAAGAAAACAAAACAAAACAATATCTTATATATAAAGGGACAAGGATAAGAATTACATCATGGTTCTCATCAAATCATGCAGCAAGAAGAGAATGGAGAAAAATATTTAAGGTATTAAAAGAAAACAACCAATCAACATAGAATACTAAATATGTAATTAAAGCTAGAGAAGGCATGAAAAGAATGTAAACTTGAACAAATAATCCTAAAATTTATATGGAATCACAAAACACATATATAGCCAAAGCAAAATTGAGAGACAAGAACGAAGTTGGAGGTATCACACTCCCTGATTTCAAACTCTACTAAAAGTTATGATCATCTAAACAGTATGGTACTGGCACAAAAAGAGACATGTAGGTCAATAGAACAGAATATAGAGCCCCTCGCTTATGTGGTCAATTAATCTATTACAAAGAAGACAAAAATACACAATAGAGAAATGATACTCTCTTCAATAAGTAGTGCTGGGAAAACTAAATAAATACACAAAGGAAAATTAAACAGGACCACGTTCTTATACAACATATAAAAATAAACTCAAAATGGATTAAAGACAAATGTAAGACCTGAAATCGTAAAACTCCTACAAAAAAACACAGGTAGTAAACTATTTGACATCAGTCTTAGCAATATCTTTATGGATATGTCCCCTGAAGAAAGGAAAACAAAAACAAAAATATACAAATGGGACTTCATCAAACTAAAAAACTTCTTCACAGTTCAGGAAACCATCAACAAAATGAAAAGACAACCTATTAAATGGGAGAAAATGTTTGCAAATGATATATCCAATAAGGGGTTGATATCCAAAATATATAAGGAACTCACATAACTCAATTACAACAACAAAAATAAACAATCTGAACCAAAAAAATGGGCAGAGGACATGAATAGGCATTTCTTCAATGAAGACGTACAGATGGACAACAGGTACATGAAAAGATGCTTGACATCACTAATCATCAGGGAAATGCAAATAAAAAACACAATGAAATACCACCTCATACCACTCAGAATGGCTATTATCAAAAATTCAACAAATAACATGTGTTGGCAAGGATGTGAGAAAAAACGGAATGCTTGTGCACTGCTGATAGGATTGCAAATTGGTGTAGACACTAAGGAAAACAGTATGGAGATTCCTCAAAATTTTAAAAATAGATCTACCATAAGACTAGGCAATTCCACCTCTGGTATTTATCCAAAGAAAACAAAAATATAATTTGAAAAGATGCGTGCACCCCTTTGTTCACTGTAGCATTGTTTACAATAGTCAAAATATGGAAGTAACCTAGGTGTGCATCAATAGATGAATGGATAAAGGAAATGTTCAGTACATTTATAATGGAATATTACTCAGCAATAAAAAGGAACAAAATCCTGCCATTTGTGACAACCTACATGGTATTATGCTAAGTGAGATAAGTCAGACAAAGACAAATCCTGTGTGCTTCTACTTATATGTAGAATTTTTTAAAAATGAAAACAAATGAATAAACAAAACAAAAACAGACTCATAGGAATGAAGAACAAACTGACAGTTGCCAGAAGGGAGGGGAGTGGAGGGATGGGTAAAAAAGGTGAAGGAGAATATATTTAATAATAGTGTGACAACTATGTACAGTGACAGATGGTTACTAGATTTGGTGTGATACATCATAAGATATACAAATCGAAGTGTCCTTCTAACAATTTAAGAATCAATTACAATTACCTCACTACATACTAATACGAAATAAGAAAGATGAACAATATATTAGGTTTTAGCTCATTAAAACCTTTAAACACTGTATCTTGAACATTATTTTTGTGAAATGTTTTATACTAAATGAAACTGTAATTTTCTACTGTGAAAAAAGATACATAAATGTCAAATCATTATGTTGTACACATGAAACTAATAACATTGCATGCTAACTATACTTTAATAAAAATAATATTAAAATAATTTCCAGGACAATCCTAAAAAGTAAGTAAATCACATTAATGTCAACCTACAAAAAACCCAGCAGATAACAAGACACTTAATACTCAGAAACTAAATGGTTTTTCCCTAAGATCAGGAATAAGTCATGGATGTCCCTTCTCACCACTCCTATCCAACATCCAACATCATAATGGAAGTTCTAGCTGATGTAATAAGACAAAAAAAAGAAATAAAAGATACACTGACAGAGAAAAATAAGTAAAACTATTTTTGTGGAACAACAACAACCAAAACAAAGTCCTGGAACTAGATAGCAAGGTTGCCAGATACAGGTTTATATACAAAAGTTAATTGCTTTCATATATATCAGCAATAAATAAGAGGGATTTGAATACTAATACAAAATCATTATATTAGCACCAAAAAATGAAATACTTAAGTATAAATCTAACAAAATAAATAAAAGAGATATATGAGAAAAACAAACACTGATGAAAGAAATCAAAAATCTAAATCAAGTAAGATCTTAGGGAGAGATATTTGATGTTTATGGATAAGAAGATTTAATACTGCTAAGATGTCAGTTCTTTCCAACTTGATTCAATGCAATCCAATAAAAATCCCAAAAAGCTATTTTATGGACATTAACAAACTGATTCTAAAGTTGTACGGAAAGGCAAAATACCCAGATCAGCCAACACAATATTGAAGAAAAACATGATCAAAGAACTGATGCTGTTATTTTTATAACAGATATGGGCAAATAAAAAAATTATAAAGAGTACATTTAAGATAAATTGAAAAGGAGATTCAAAAACAGATCAGGAAAGACAGAAAATACAAGTGATGGTATATTTACCTTCAAAGTAAATTCTGTCAGGGATATGGAGCAATGGGGACTCTGGTTCGTTGCTGATGGGAATATAAAATGCTATAGACACTTGGAAGATGGTTTGGCAGTTTATTACAAAGTTAAATACAGTCGTATATGATCCAGCAATCGTGCTGCTATGTGTTCACTTAACTGTGTTAAAAATTTATATTCCCACAAAAGTTATGCAGTACCCAGTAGGTGCTAAGTTGTTTGGACAAAACTAATTAATAAATAAACTGTTGGGCTTTCATTGTGATTTGTGATATTATGAAAAAATTACTACCCCACTCTGTGGCTGGGGCAGGTGAGTGCAGTCACAACACTGTCCCACTGCCTGCCTAATGCTGGCATGTGCACAAAGACAGGACACTCTCCTGCTGCATCACCAAAGCCCATGGTCTCATGCAGTCAACATATTTCCCTGCAGATAGCTGAAGATAGCAAGTGTGCCCTACCCCCAATACTCCCCAAATGCCACATTAAAGTCAGCAGGTATGCACAATCCACACAAGGAATGCCCCTTGATTACCTGGCGCATCCCTTGGGGGTGATATGCTCCTGGGCTCAAGAGGAATGTAATAATCATAAAAACAGTTCTTAGCAGGCTACCACTCTCAGGGCATGAGCAAAGAGCAGACTAAATCACATCCCCAGTCTCCCTGTGAAAAAGGCCTATTTACTTATCCTAGAACTTCAGCCTGAGATATAGGCTTCAGGTTTCCTAGTACATCTAGAGGACACTGAAGTACTCCCGGTGTATGTAAACAAAGTGACACCATCCTTGCACACCCCCTTTGCCTTATTAGAACTCAACAATACCTCCCAGAAACATGCTTAAACCAGGTGTGATTAAAAAATATGGTGAATTTTTAAGTGAAAAAAAATTTATTACAGTAAAAGACACATTGACTTAATCCCCCTCAAAATACTCCCCCTCACTTTGAATACACTTATCCCATGTTCTTGCCACTTTCTGAAGCAGTTCTGGAAGTCCTGTTTCATAAGTGTTTTTATTTGTGCTGTCGTGGCTGCCTTGATGTCCTGAATCAATTCAAAATGTTTTCCTTTCATGGTCATTTTGACTTTGGGGAAGAGCCAGAATTCTCACGGTGCCAGATCCGGTGAATAAGATGCATGAGGACACACGGTAATGTTTTTATTTGACAGAAATTCCCATACCAGTAGCGATGTGTGACATGGAGCCTTTCCATTGTGATCACAGAATATGGTGAATGTTGCTGTCAAGTGCCATCCAACAGAAAGGCAGGGATCTTCAACACAGGAAGCAGTGTGAATAACCTTAGAAACGGTGTGTGCCAAGTTTCAACTTGTTCAGTGAAGTCAGTTCAGTGTGCGCTACGGTTGAGAGAAGGTGTGTTTTAAAGTGTGCTGTAAACCATCCTCCATCGTGACAGCACTCTGTCACACACTGCTTCTGATATATGGCAATTTCTGTCAAATAAAACATTATTCACCAGATCTGGCACCATGCGACTGACTGACTCCTGGCTCTTTCCCAAAGTCAAAATG
Organism: Rhinolophus ferrumequinum; assembly: GCF_004115265.2. NCBI lineage: Eukaryota > Metazoa > Chordata > Mammalia > Chiroptera > Rhinolophidae > Rhinolophus > Rhinolophus ferrumequinum. The sequence continues at coordinate 3,908,604 of NC_046288.1, read as the reverse complement.
ATTCAGGACATGGAGGCAGCCACAACAGCGCAATTAAAGACACTCACAAAAGAGGACTTCCAGAACTGCTTCAGAAAGTGGCAAGAATGACGGGATAAGTGAGAAAGGAATATTTTGAGGGGGATTAATGGTAATGTGTCTTTTAATGTAATAGATTTCTTTTTAAATTTAAAAATTCACTGTATCTGATCACACCTCATACACATTGCTGGAGCCAGGATTTTTGCAACTGTCACTTCCAGATCTAGTCTGGAGTGCAGTAGGGTTTATGATTTCAGCCCCACATGACTGTTTATATTTGTATACTTTAAAGCTGCTGCCTCAGGTTCTGGCTTCCAATAAGCCTGAAACTAGACGCTAAAAAGGATTCCTCCCCTTGGAACACTGAGAGGTCTTGGCATAAACTCAACAATGGTGGCCCTATTAAGAATAAATCAGGCTTTGTAGACAATCATAAAGATTTGAGAGACAACCAAGAGTTAGAGCATGGTTGAATGATAGGGTTCATCACCTACACAAAGGCCACTCCTTCAAGACTAAGATAGATAATTCTTTTGCCCAATAAATATAAACAAACAGAGAGAGTCAAGCAAAATGAGAAAACAATGAAATATGTTCAAAATGAAACAACAAGACCAAAACCTCAGAAAAAGACCTTAACGATATGGAAATAATCTATCTGATAAGAAATTCAAAGTAATGGTCATAAATATGCTCACCAAACTTGAAAGGAAAATGGTTGAACAAAGTGAGAACTTCAACAAAGAGACAGAAAATAAAAGGAAGTACCAAAGAGAATTCAAAGAGCTAAAGAATACAATTGAACTGAAAAATACACTAGAGGGGTTCAACAACAGAGAGGATGAAGCAAATGAACATATCAGTGAGCTGAAGACAAAGCATTGGAACTCACACAAACAGAAGAGCAAAATGATAAAATATGTTTTTAAAGTAAAGATGCCTTAAAGGACCTATGGGACAACATCAAATAGAGTAACATTCACATTACAGAAACCTCAAAAGGAGAAGATAGACAGAAAAGGCAGAAAATTTATTTGAAGAAATAATGGCTAAAACATTCTTAACTTGGGAAAGGAAACAGACACCCAAGTCCAGGAAACCCAGAGTTCCAACATGATAATGCCAAAGAGATCCACACCAAAACATATTATAATTAATACATCAAAAGTTAAAGGAAAATTCTGAAAAGTAGTAAGAGAAAACAACTTGTTACGTACAAGGGAAACCTGATAAGGCTATCAGCATATTTTGTAACAAAATTTGCAGGTCAGAAGGGAGTGACATGATATATTCAAACACATACTGAAAGGGAAAAAAGCTTCCAACCAAGAATACTCTACCAGGCAAGGTTATCATTCAGAACTGAAGGAGAAAGTTTTCCAGACAAGCAAAACCTAAAGGAATTCATCATCACCAAAACAGCCTTATAAGAAATATTAAAGGAACTTCTTTAACCTGAAAAGAAATGGCACTAATTAATAACAAGGAAACATATGAAAGTAAAAAAAATCTCCCTTGTAAAGGTCCTATTCAACCTAGCTTTTGAATGCCGATGTCTGGTTAATATGTAATTTTTGAAGGTGGCACATAACTTTATATTTTTGAAAAAGCCTTCGACCTATGCTTCTTCCTATGGATGAGTTATGAAAATATATGACAAGAATAAAACAAATTACCTATATTGATCAAATCAGTCCTGTAACTGCTGAAATGGCATTCTAATGTTTTCTTTTTATTGGGATATACCATACGATGCATAGAGCCTCTTTCATGTGAAATGTGTGAATGTTTATGCTGTGTTGACAATATTACATTGACATATGTGCTGTATACATGTGCCTATTGTGTAAAGAAAGAGATTACAAGATGTATGAGTGTAATGACTTGCTAACCTTTCAGGATTCACAGTTATGAAAAGATGAAGAAAGACCAAATCTAAATAAAACAGTTCATCATTTCCATGTGTCATGTGTAAAGGCTTAAAGTATCATCTTTGATGAGGTGGTTCATGCATTCAGTTTCTCCAGTACAGTTCTTTGTCAAAAGTTTAGTTTTGATTTCAAAGGACTTGCTTACCTTGTCTAGCGTAGGAATTAATGCTCATGTCTGAAGAGGTAAGAGAGTTTAAAGTTTCTCTTTCTATTTGATTAAGATGTTGCAGTCAGGACCCCCAACTCACTTGATATGTTTTTGTATGTGATCATTCCCCTTGAAGTTTACATTTCATAAGGGACAAAAGAATACAGGTGAGATGAAAAACTTCTTGGCAGACCTTCAATTTCTGCCTTAACTGTAAACCAGATGTAAATGTTCAAAGGAGACTGTTTTCATTTTTGTGGTATTTAACACTCAGAAATTTGCTTTAGCATTGGAAACATCTCAAGCTGTTTCTATTTTGCAGGCAAGTGTTTTGACTTAAGTACTACCCTATTTCCCCGAAAAATAAGACCTAGCCAGACTATCAGCTCTAATGCGTCTTTTGGAGCAAAAATTAATATAAGACCTGGTCTTATATAATAGTAAAATAAGACCAGGTTTTATATTAATTTTTGCTCCAAAAGACGCATTAGAGTTGATTGTCTAGTTAGGTCTTATTTTTAGGAAAACATGGTAAAATTACATTGCAGAAATTTTGGAAAACAGTAATCTCCTCTATATTTCATTCAATTTTTGTATGTAGGTCAAATATGGCTGCATATGCATGTTCTCTTTAGTTAAGGCACCAATTGTTTTGGTTGGTTCTCCTAAGTCATACTTTAAAAAGAAGTTCTTTAAGTTTCCTAATTAAATTCTGGAGATTTTGGAGTATGTGCATGATAAATTATAATATATATGGTTGAAGCTGTTTTATTTTCTATTAACTGGAATTACTTTAATGTTCCTCATTGAAAAAATGTTATCATTTGTTTTCTATGGAACTTATTTTTGAAGGTAAACTACTTATTTTTTTATATGCATGAAAATGTATGTCTTAATCAGAGAGCTTAATTGCATTGAAATTGCAATTTTTTTTTACCTCATATGTTTGTATAGAAAAATGCCTGTTTATTCAGAGTTCGTAATGGTTTCTTTCAGCTATATTTTAAATCAAAAGTTCTGGGTAATGTATCAATTTTGATTAATACTATGTTTAAAAAAACAAAAAATATTGTAATGGTTAATAATAGAAATGTGTCACCCTTAAGTTTTGTATAATGTGAAATTCAATTAAAAGAATTTGTAGTTCATAATAACTTTCAACCAGTATGATAGTACTTGCATGAGGTACTTAAATATACATACGTAATGTATGATTATCTTGAAATTTCTGAGTACATAGGGTATTCTTTGTCTAAAAGTATTCTTTGTTTTGTCCTTCAGAATACTGTTATTTATTCTAATAATTAATCCTCTTGCACATGGCAGTTTGCATGGTAAGAGAGAAAACATTTCTTCTCTATTGCATTTTAAGACAACTAAGTAGAAGGCATTGAAAAATGTATTGACTTGCAGGAAGTATTTTGATATACGAAGTTTCTCAATTGAAGGAATTATTTTATAACTAAAACTAATAAATTTCTTTGAAATAATAAGGCAGTTTAAAAATAAATTGTAAAAATAACTGTATTATGGAATAGAGAATTATTCATCCAAGAGGAGAGTCAAGTGAATATTATTTGTTTATTGGTTAGTAAGTTCATTTGTAACCTTGATTATATTAAAAGGTAACTTTCAGTTAGTATTTCGGTATTAATAAAAATGAACAAAATTTTTAAAATGGAGTGATATAAAAATGGCAATCATGTGCCCTCTGCTGGACCATCTACGCAATAGCCTTACAGAAGAGATAGACCAATCTGGTTACAGAACAAAGGGGTCTCAAAAGAATAAATTGATGGAATCTCCACCAAGGACTCATGACCAGTGTGTGAGCCATGAGGGTCCCAGCAGGCACTGGGGTCCATATAGTGATGGCTACTATGGCTAATTCAAATGCTATTTCCTTCACCTATCTCAGTGAATCTTGAGACTTGGGTAGTTTGATTCCTTGATGAAGGAGGTAATCTTGTTAAATTTAGTGAGAGTGGGGTCCATCAATACAAACCCTTCCTATGTTTACCCAGACCTGTAAACTTTTATAAATGTGCATGACTAGAGATTAGCCAAGGTCCTTATGTCTCCAGTGGTTCCCTAAGCACCTATGCTAAGGTCAGAGTTCAAAGTGGAAGTGGGGAAAAATTGCATTTCTTCAGCCTTTTGAATACTGGTGAACACATTTCTCTGATATCCCTGACATGAGGATGAAAGGGAAACAGATAATTCTCAGACTGTAATTTTAAGTCTGAGGTCCCTACCACCGGGACTTTTTTCCAGACCCAGCTATAGGTGAATCTCTTTGGGGCACTACGAACCTCCATCATTATAGGTTCTCCTACTGAATGTATTATTGGTAGAAATGTACTTTCTATATCAACCAGAACTTGCATTTACCCCTATCCGCTGATGAAACTGCTGACGTTAGGTATTTTTGTGGGGTATGTGAACGTTCATGACCTACCAAATTATTGGCACCAAGCACAACTGTTTACCAAAAGCAATGTCAACAGCCCAGGGAATACAAAGGAATAACTGCCCTCATTGTTGAGCTTTTAAAAGCCCACAATATCTGTAAACTGTTTCTCCATTCAGTAGCTCCTGTGTGTAAGACCTTTGATGCCTAGACTCTAAATTGATTAGGGCTGCACAGAGAGTTGATGCTGCCTTTGGCACCAGTGATACCTAACATTGTCACAGTTATAGAGGTTATTGCTCAAGATCAAGGAATTTGGTATGCTGCAGTTGATGTCACAAATTCCCTTTTCAGTATCCTTCTCCATGCAGATGGTCAGGATTAGTTAGCTGAATATAGAATGGGTTGCATTACTAGTGTCCTTCCACAGACTCCCTAAAATCTCTGACTATCTATAATCAATACATAAGTCAAGACCTGGAAAAAGTCTCACTTCTGGAGGGAGCACTAGCCTTCTACTCTATTGATAAAATCATCCTAGTGGACTCAGACAAGGGCACTGTCCAAAAAGAAGTGGATGCCCTGTTCACCTACATGCAGCATGTAACTGGACTAATATTATCAGTAAGGTACAAGGACCTAAAACTGAAGTAAGATTCCTGGGCATGATCTGTAAAGAGGTACAGTGTATCATTTCAGAGATGATGATTGTCATGCTTTGGGCCTTCATTACCCGCCCAAAATAAAAATAATCCGAGCAACTCATGGGACTATTCAGATAATGCCACATTCTCAAGGGATCAGATAGCACCCATCTATCAGGTTATCATACAGACTGCTAACTGTGGCCCTGATGAACAGGATCCCCTGCAGGCTCTTCAACTGAGCACTCTAGCTGCTCTTTTTCCTGGTCCTTCTGATTTCTATTTGCTGTTTCAGTTACAGATCTCTTCAGCAACATCTCTCTTCGCCTACTGGAGTCTATGGTAGAAGGCCACTACCATCGGTGAAGGGCACCTATTGGGCTTTGAGTCCACAATCTGCCAGAGTTGGCTAAAAAGTACATATCCTTTATGAGACAATTATTGGTCTGTTATTGGCTTTGGTGAATGCTGAGAGCATGATCTTGGTCATATAATTTTATGACAAGAAATTCCAATCAAAACATATTATTTGTTTTTGTTCTCTAGTTATGTTAGGATATTCACACGTTAGGTCAGATATTAAATTTTTATAAAATATATGCTCAAATACGTAGTCACAAACCAAAGAAAGTTCTGATGTTTTAAATTTAAAACAATGTAAAATTATCTATAATTATTATACTTACTATTGAGTCTTTCTCCTGAAGATTTTTGTTTCTTTAATTGTACTTGGGTTTTTGACACTGAATCTTGATATCTGCGCATAAGACTTTTAACTGGTATTTCATGAAGAGCTACATAAAGATAAAATAAGTCCCTTAATAGAAACATAGATCTACTGTAAAATCTCTGGATTTGAAGTTTATAACAAGTTATTAGCACCATTTTCTCTCACTTTTATAAAGTTATAAGTAAATTATCATAATATTTGATCTGATACAAACATCCTGAAAACATTTGTAGTGGGTGCATGTTGACGCCGTCTCTTCATTTTATAAATATTCCCAGGCATCAAACATGTTTATTTTAGATTCTAATTTTCTTATATCATTTATGCTTTAAGTTAATACCTAGTTATAGACCAACCAGTGAAAATGCATAGGATGTCATTACAGCATTATCTGCAATTGCAAAATATTCAAAATCATCTTAATGTTCAAGAATAGAGAAGTGGTTGAATAAACTGATATATACCTATAAAACACAAACAACAGTATAATATTTCCCATAATATATGTAAGTCAAACATTACACTGTACATCTTAAACTTATACAGTGATGTATGTCAATTGTATCTCAATAAAACAGGAAAAGGACTAAGTTTTTTTAGAAAAACGGAAAATAATAACCCTTTTAAGTGATAAACAATTAAGGGAACTTTTATACAGAAACTTTAAGAAATTAAAATACATTTTAAAAGGAGAAAAATTTTTAAATAAAAATAAATAAATAAATAAATAAAACAGGAAAAAATAGCATAGTACAAATTATGCTATCTAAGGAACACGGTGAGGCACTCTTGAGAGTTTTAGCACATTATTTATGTAAGCTTTTTTAATTTTGAACTGTACTTCTCTTTATCTCCAGACACCCTGGCCAAAATGGCTGGTGGGTCAAATTAGAGATCCAACAGAGGGTCTCTGGGTAATCTAAGGAAGCAATTCTTTGGCTACTGCTAGTGTCCTTTGATGGTAGGACTAAAAATAGTTGCATACTCTGCAAGGTAAGTTGCACCCAATGATTGTTTTTAGACCAGATAAAGTCCCAGACAACAATGCATAGCCTACAACAAAGCAAGTTATTGAGACTTGTGGTTTAATGGATTGAACAGAATTCTTTGGGATTGCTTTGCCCAGTTACCTAAAGAGATCCTAGAGACTTGGGCTGTATGCTTATATGATGAAAGAAGTAATCTTCTTAAACTTAGTGAGGGACAGTGGCACTTAGTGGGGTGTGTCACTATAGAACCCCTCATTAAGAGTGTCCTGACAACACAAAGTTTGTTCAAGGAAGCGGAGGGGAACACCCAAGTCTTCCTTCTCCCTCAACTGGTATTATTTGGGCTCTGACAGCTTTGGCCCACCCATAATAGGGATGGCTAAAATACATGTCTGGACCAAGCTTTCAGAGATGACAGCAGCTCCACAAACTACACTGGTGATCCTTTGGTTCTACAAGGAGAGAATGAGATTGGTAGATGATAAGATTGCTAATAAGATTCTGCATTCATTAATACTATTCCTGCTGGTTATCAAGCTTTATTAAACCTTCTCATAAGGTTAGGTCAATTTGCCTATGACATAATCTAGATCATAACTGACAAACCCTGGGCAGGAATTAAAGCAACTACTGCCAAAATAACAAAAAGAGCCCATCACAGTTAGTGACATAAAAATGGTTATCTGGCAGACACTCCTGGAAGAACTTGGTAAGGGCTTTTCTTAAGAGATCTCTGGGTCTGGTTACTAAACAATAGGAGCTCAAAAGCGGAGGTTAATGGTCTCTCCACTAAGGAACCCATGAGCACACCCCCTTAGGGTGTGCCTTGTGGTGATCCTTATGACTAACACCAGTGCTGTTCTTTCTCCTTCTCCCAGTGAATTCTGAAATGAATCAGAGAGCCCTACCAAATTTTACCCAAACTTTTTGGCTTTTTGAAAAACAATACTTTTTAAAATGCTAACACCTCTATGCCCACAGTGAGGAATGGAGGCCCAATGCCAAAGTCAAAGTTCAAAGTAGATATGAGGAACAATTACATTTTGGGGACCGTTTGGATAACGGTGCACAAATGACTGTGACCCCCCAAACCCTTGGCATGAGAATGGGGAAATTGGTAATGCTCTCTGTTTATCTGTCTGAAGGCACCACCCCCAAAACCCTCACTCAGGCCTGACTATGGGTGTAACGTGTTACCATTGTTAAGGCTCCCACTACTGAATGGATTATTGTTATAGATGTATTATCTATGTGCATCCTTGATTGCATTCACCCAAAGCCCTGAAGGGAATTACTGCATGTAGGACCATTTTAATGGGGCATGTAGAAGACTATAAACCTATCAGACTTCCAACACCTAGCACTTTCATCACTCAAAAGAAATATTAATTGTCTCAGGGATAAAAAGAAATAACTGCCATCATTGCTGTGAAATGCTATGAAACTGCTGTTTGTAATACATTATTTACCATAAATTTGTATTATACTACAGTGTACACTATACACCTTAGTTATTTAACCAATCTCCTTTGCTTGAAAATTTATGTGGTTTTGAATATTTCACAATTAAAAATATGCTGTAATGAAAATCTTGTCCATATGCATTTTCATTTCTCATTCTATGAAATGTACTAACTTAAAGTATAAGTTAGAGAATATATATATATTCCAATAGAGAATATATATATATATGTATATATATATATATATTATATAATGCCTAGCAATGTTAATAATACAGCTTATGTTCTACATATATAAAAATGTAATTAAATCTATAAGGATAAGAAGGTGGAATCAAAGGATAAGAAGATAGAAAGTAAACTTAATGAAAAATAAGAAGGTGGAGAGTAAACTTAATGAAATGAATCTGCTGAAGGAAAAATAAAAGCAGTAATGTATCAATATGGTATTTAACATAAATCCTCACTCTTGGACATGAGAGTTAAATAGTGGGAGGTAGGTGAACCACAAACAAATCATGAAATCTTTTTAGTTGGTTGGTTTTGTTAATGATATATGGTAAGCAATTCTGAAACTATTTGAGAAGCATTATAGGTTTGAGCAAATGAATAAATGTGTTGATATTGTTCAGAGTTCTAGCTACCTCAGCCCAGGGTCCATAAAATGGCAAGAGCCTGTTCTCTGGAGTTCCTTCAGCTGCGAGGCCATCCCCTGCCTCAGTCTGCATTGATGTATCTGACCCTAGTCAGGTGCTGTTTCGTGGGGTAAAATGGAACATTAATGGAGCTAGTATCCTCCCTCTCTATAGACTATAATCTATCCTGTGGTAGTAAATGAATAAAGATTAATTGTTACTTTGAGTGTGGCTTGTTATCTTAATAGACCAGCGTCTCTAGCAAATTAGCACAAAGAGCAGTGGGATCAATGAAGCACAATGCCTTTCTGGAAGGGACATTTTGGGAAGTGCTAATGAGTGTGCAGGACATGGTAGGAGTGGGGTACTACTGAATTATTTGCAAGAGACCACGGGGTACTTTGCCAGTCAGGCAAATGAGTCTCATCAAGTATTAGAGGATGCCATGGGGCTCTCTACAGGCTACTGTATTGGTACTTTACCTCCATGCAGAATGAGGTAATCTTGTTAAACTTAGTGATAAAGAGGGGTACTTTGTAGAGCTTGTCATTGTAGAACCCCACTGTAGAACTTGACAGTTCCCATATTTCCCAAGAAGGTAGAGAAAAGGGGGATGAAAGACATGAACATGTGAGACCCTTCTCCTTCCTTAGCTGTGTATTATTTTGGCTCCAACAGGATGGCCCACCCATTACGAGTTTCCTGCCACTGGAAACCATGTTTGCATCATTCCTCCTGGAGGCGTTAATGGCTCTGAGAGCCACCTGGTGGTCTCTAGTGTCACATGGAATGAGGACAGTAATAAGATTTTTAACCAGACTCAGATTTCTAGTTTCATTCGGGCCACCTTTGCCAGTTACCTAGCTCAATTAAGCCTCCTTATAAAATGATGTCACTTAGTTTGCAGCACAATCCATATCTTAAATGACAAATTTCCAGGCATGGAAAAACTACCTGCCAACAGGATAGTACGCTTCAACTAGTGAACAGAGCAATCTAAAAATGGTAATGAGGCCCTCCTGGACAATCTGGTTAAGGGTTTTCCCAAAGAAATCTCTAGCTGTATTTACTCAATGATGAGGTCTCACATAGGACTTTGATGGACTCTCCACCAAAGACCTCCTGGCCAGGTAGTGGGGCATGGGTCCCAACACACATGCCCATTAAAGTTCAAATTGTGATGACCCTTATGTCTGATACAAGTGCTCTTCCCTCTGTTCCTCCAAGTGACATTGAGATGAATCAGAGAAATCTCCACTACTTTTACCCAGACCTCTCAGCATTCAAAAATAAACAAAATTAAGAGCTAGGTCAAGATTCCTATGTTACCACTGGTGACTTGAGGATGTATGCCAAAGTAAGAATTCAAAGGGACGGGGTGTGAAAATTACATTCTAAGGCTGTTAGGACACTGGTGCACATGTGACTGTGATCTCTATAACCTCTGACACCAGGTACTGGGGGAAAGAGATAAGGCTCTCTTGTGTCTCATCTGAGGCCATCACCAAGGAAACCCTTTACCAAACACTGCTATCTATGAGTGCATCCTTTCAGGCCACCACAAAACTCTATTTTTATAACTCCTCTATTAAGTGTACATTGATATAGATGTATTTTATTTACTTTTATCTTTCAATTATAGTTGGCATTTAATATTATTAGATTGGTGCAAAAGTAATTGCGATTTAAAGGTTAAAAATAATTACAAAAACTGCAATAACTTTTGCACCAACCTATATATATTTGTTTCAGGTGTAAAACATAGTTGTTAGACATTTATATAACTTACAAAATGATACCCCCAGTAAGTCTTCACCCACCTGACACCATACATAATAATTACAGTATTATTGACTATATACCTTAAGCTGTGTTTTACATGCCCATGACTATTTTGTAACTGCCAATTTGTACTTCTTAATCCCTTCACCTTTTTCACCCAGCCCCCAATCCCCTCACATAAATTTGTTCTTTGTATCTGCGTTTGTTTCTGTTTTGTTTGTTTGCTTATTAGATTCCACATATAAATGCAATGATATGGTATTTGTCTTTCTGTGTCTGACTTATTTCACTTAGCATAATAATAATGTCGCAAATGGTAAGATTTCGTTCTTTTTTTTTTCTTTTTAAAGATTTTATTGGGGAAGGGGAACAGGACTTTATTGGGGAACAGTGTGTTCTTCCAGGTCTTTTTCCAAGTCAAGTAGTTGTCCTTTCAATCTTAGTTGTGGAGGGTGCAGCTCAGTTCCAGGTCCAGGTGCCATTGTTAGTTGCAGGGGGCGCTGCCCACCATCCCTTGTGGGAGTAGAGGAGTCAAACCGGCAACCTAGTGGTTGAGAGCCCATGCTCCACCAAACTGAGCCATCCGGGAGCTCAGCAGCAGCTCAGCTCAAGGTGCTCTGTTCAATCTTAGTTGCAGGGGGCGCTGCCCACCATCCCTTGTGCAGGAGTCAAGGAGTCGAACCGGCAACCTTGTGGTTGAAAGCCCACTGGCTCACGTGGGAATCAACTGGCAGCCTTCGGCGTTAGGAGCACAGAGCTCCAACCGCCTGAGCCACCAGGCCAGCCCCAGATTTCATTCTTTTTTATGGCCAAGTAATATTCCATTGTATATATGTACCACCTCTTCTTTATTCATTCATTTTTAGATTGGAGCTTTTAATCCATTTACATTGAAAATAATTATTGCTAGGTATGTAGTTATTACCATTTTGTTGTTTTCTGATTGTTTTTGTAATTCTTCTCTGTTCCTTTCTTATTCTCTTGCTCTCTTCCCTTGTATGCTGAGGACTTTCTGTAGTGTTGTATCTGGATTCCTTTCTCTTTGTTTCTTTTATATTTCTTGTAGATTTTTGGTTTGTGGTTACTATGTGTTTCATATGTACCAAGATGTGTTTATAGCAGTTTATTTTAAGTTGACAGTCACTTAAGTCTGAACACATTCTAAAATCATTACCATTTTTACTCACCCCTTCTACGTTTATGGTTTGTCACTCTTTTTTACTTCTTATGTGTGTATTCTTTAATTTACTATAATTGCATGTAATCTTCCTACTTTTGCCTTCAACATTTATACTAGCTTTAGTATTGGTTAATCCACTGCTGCTAGTATGTGTTTGCCATTGTCAGAGAAGTATTTTCTTCATGATATTTTATTATTCATATTTTTTGTTTTTTTCTTCTTCTTTAAGAAGTTCTTTTAACCTCCCTTGTAAGCCAGGTTTGGTGGTTTACAAGAAATGCTTGCTCAGCATTTTCTTGTCTGGGAAGTTCTTTCTCTCTCCTTTGATTCTAAATGATAACCTTGCTGGGTAGAGCAGTCTTGGTTGTAGGTCCTTGCTTTTCATCACTTTGACTATTTTGTGCCAATCCCTCTGGCCTGCAAGGTTTCTGTTGAGAAATTACCTGACAGTCTTATGGGAGTTCCTTGTAGGTACCTAACTGCTTTTCTCTTGCTGCTTTTCAAATTCTCTCTTTGTCTTTAACCTTTGGCATTTTAATTACGATGTGTCTTGGTGTGGGCCTCTTTCGTTTCATCCTGTTTGGGAACCTCTGCACTTTCTGGACTTGTATGTTTATTTCCTTCACCAGGTTAGGGAAATTATCTGTCATTATTTCTTCAGATAGGTTTTCAATTCCTTGCTGTATCTCTTCCCCTTTTGGTACCCCTATGACGCGAATGTTGGTACGCTTGATGTAGACCCAGAGGTCCCTTAAACTACTCTCATTTTTTAAAATTATTTTTCTTTTTGCTGTTCTGATTGGTTGTTTTTCACTACCTTGTCTTCCAAATCGCTGATTCAATTCTCCGCTTTATCTAATCTGCTGATGATTCCATCTAATGTACTCCTTGTTTAAATTATTGTAGTCTTCATTTCTGAGAGGTGTTTTTTTTTTTCTATCTCCTTGTTTATGTTTCTTATTTCTTTGTTGATCTTCTCACTGAGATCATCTATTCTTCCCCTACGTTGATTGAACATCCATATAACTTTGTTTCGAAGTCTGTATCTCGTAGATGGCTTGCCTCCATTTTGTTTAGTTCTTTTTTTGGATTTTTTTCCTGTTGTTTCTTTTGAAAAATGTTTCTTTATCTCATTTTGGCTGCCTTCCTATGTTTGTTTCTACATATTAGGTAGATCTGCTAAATCTCCCAGTCTAGGCAGAGTGGCTTTATGTAGTAGGTTTCCCATAGGGCCCAGTGGCACAGTCTCCCTGTTTACTTGCACCGAGTGTTCCAGGTGTGTCTCTTGTATGGGTTTGTGTGCCCTCCTATTGTAGTTGAGGCTTGATTGCACATTATTGGGTGGGATTGACCCTCAGACTGACTGGCTATGCGGATTGGCTATGACTGCAGTAGATAAACTGTTGCCTGGGGACTGACTCTATGGAGTGGGATTCCTCTTAGCAGGGCTCTGGTAGCTGCTGAACCCACTATTTGGGCATGTTGTTTGTGGCACAAATTGGGTGGTGCTCTGGTGTGGTGGAAGCTGGCCATCAGGAGTGTTGGTTCTGGGGTCTCTTGTGAGGGGCTCAGGTACAGGATAAGGTCAGATCATGCCTGTGTCCAGCCTGGGGCCATCTGGTTGGAGCTACAAAGAGATCTGTGGTTGGTAGCTGCCTGTGCCAAGCTAGAAGGAGCCTGGGAGAGGCTATGCTATGAATCAAAATCAGATGGCCCTAGTGCAAGGCTTGGGGCCACTTAAAAAGAGGTACATGGCACACCAAGGCAAGCCACTGCTTATTTGGGGTTTATGGACCTTTGAGAGATTTTAGGAAAATCCACAGCATGGACTGAAGCTGGCCACTTGTGAGCAACAGCCACTGAAAGAGGTTTGGGCTGGAGCACAAGTTGGGTATTGGGGGGGGGGGTCTCAGTGAATCACTAGGGTGGGGTGAGAGGGGTGTTAGCCAGATTGTGAGAGACTCAGATTTGGTGCCTGCCTTCACTTGTAGGCTGTGTGGGGGAGGACTTAACAAAGGAACAATGGCACCTGACTGCACTTTAGTCCTCTAGAGAGCTGCCAGGCAACTTATTTTCTCTCCATATGCCCCCGGCACTTTTCAAGTCTCTGTTCCTTCACTGGAGCTTAGGGCAAGTGTTTGTAAGTCAGTGAGCCCTTTTAGTGGGGGATGTGGCAGACTGCAAACTTCTAAGCTAACAGTGCCTATCACATGTGTGTCCCAAAACAAATTCCTGAGGAGGAAATGAAATAAGAGTTCTCATTACTGGGCTTAATGAAGTAAAAATTCTCCATGAGACTATTACCCATTTTAATAAATAAGTTGGCCTTTACACACAGTGTGCATAGTGACTTGATTGATTTTGGTAGGTCAATGCTAGAGTACAGGCCTGGGCTCTATTGGTACCTGACATTGTAACTGTCATACAGGCTATTTTCCAAACTGAAGGAACTTTATATGCAACAACTGGCATCTCAAATGCCCTTTGCTGTATCCCTTGCCACACAAATGATCAGGGTCTTTTTATCTTTATATGGAATGAGTTGCAATATAGTAGTAATGTCCTTCACATGAATACTGAATTGCTCAATTATCTGTCATCAGTGCATAGGCCATGCCTATAAATGGCCGGCTCCCAGAGGCAGGACTAGTCTTCACCCAAGTGTGCCCAGACAACGACACTACCTTGTTCAAGAAGTAGATGTCCTGTTGACCCACCAGTAGTTCTTGGCTATGCCCTTAGTACAGACAAAGTAGTTACCTGATTCCCTAGTGAAATTTCTGGGCATGATCTCTAAGGGGCATGACATCTCATTCCAGAGGAGAAGAACGCCAAGCTTGACCCAACAAATCAGTTCCAACAAATATAAAGAGGCACAGCAATTAGTGGAACTCTTCACTACTACTCACACTCTTATTTTCCCCATGTGGGGTCCTTGATAATACCCGTTTATGGGGTTACCAGAAAGGCTGCTTCCTTTCAGTGAGGACGCAACCAAGAGGATGCCCTGAAGGCTCTCTAACAAGTCTCCCTGGCTGCTCTTTCCCTAGGCTGTACCGATCACCATTTGATGTTTGAACTACATATGTCAGAAACATGTTTGCCAATTGGAGCCTATGGCAGAAGACTACTGCCATAGTCAGAGGCTTACATTCAGCTTTTGTACCCATAATTATCTGGAGTCAGATGAAAGGCACATGACTTTGGAGAAACAATTATTCACCTGCTATTGGGCCTTGGAGGATACTGAGTGCATGTCCTATGGTCATGGAACTATTTTAAGACCAGAAATTTCAACCAAAAGATATCAATGCTTTTTTGCTTTTTTTTTCTCTAGTTATCTTAGGGTAGTCACACTCTAGTCAAAGTGTAAAACTTCTATAACATATGCTCAAATACATATTCTTGATCCAAAATAGAGAGATCTTCTGAGCTTAATATAAAATTTTAAAGTCATCTATAATTTTTATACTTACCATTAAGTCCTTCCCTTTTGTAAGTTCTTTGATTCATTTGAATTTCTGATTTTGATAGTGAACCTTGATGCTCAAACGTACGGTTTTCATCTGGTACTTGATCCTGTGCTACATAAAGAAAAGCATTTAATCCACTAAATTAAACAGAAATATGTTAAAAAATCCCTAGGTTTCAAATTTATAACAAGCATACAGCAGATTTTTCTCTCATTTTTATAAAGTTATAAGTAAGTTATCACAATGCCCTCTTCTACAATCCCCTCTCACCTCTTACCCTGGACAGAGAACTGACTCTGGGTGGTAAACACATAAGGCAATATATAGATGATGTATTATAGAATTGTACACTTGAAACTATGTAGTTTTGTTGATGATTGTCACCCCAATAAATTTTAATAATAAATAAAAAATAAGAAAATGAATACAAAAACTTATCAGAGAGAACATTCTCAGAAAAGTAAATAAATAACAATAATATTAAAAGTTACCATAATGTTAGATCTGATATGAAAACTGTGACAATTTTAATGGAGGGTGTGTGGAAAGTATCTTATTATATCATTAATATACATAGGCTTCAAATGTTTTATATTCATCTCTAGTTTTCACATTTTTTTATATTTTCAGTTAATACACATTCATAGAGCAAACAACAAAAAAACATATGCACAAGGTTAATCATTACAGCCTAATTGCAATTTCAAAATACTTAAAACCACCAAAATGTACAAGTATAGAAGGTAAGTAGACTACAGTAAGGTACATATATTATGATAATATAAACTATGGGATATGAAGCTATACATATAGCTGTAAAACGAATGAAAAAGACCCCTACAAACTGACTTGGAGGTATTTCTATGAAATGATGTTTAATGGAAAAAACCCTGAAAGACAGGGTATCTAGTATGCTATCTTTTAAGTAGGTAAGAAATGGAAATAAGAAAAAAAATGGAGATAATGACCCCAACAAATACAAAAGATGCCCAGTGATTGGTGGGACTATTCAGCTACTGGTACTCTCATGTCCCCCCTGCAGACATCTAAATGGCACCCATCTAAAAGGCTACCAAACAGCCTCTACCTTTGAATGGGTCCCAACCAAAGGAATGCCTTACAGGTCCTCCAATGAGCCTCTTAGGCCACTCATTTGCTTTGTTCTTCTGATCCACATTTGCCTTTTGAATTACAGTTCTCAACAACTTCTCTGCCAATTTGAGTCGATAGGATAATGCCACAAGTCAGAAGTGACCATAGGGCTATTGGATGCCAAATCTGTTAGAGTCCCCTGAAAAGCACTCACACCCCTTGAGATACTATTGGTCTTTTATTGGGTCTTGGTCTGAGCACATGACCCATGGCTGTAAAATAATCTTACAACCAGAAACCAACAAAAATTATGAATACTTTGACTTTGTTCTCCAATTATCTTAGAACATTCACACTTTAAGTCAAAGTATAAATTTTCTGTAAAATATATGCTCAAATACATGAACCAAAGAAAAACGCTATTCTGATATGACTGATTTAAAATAATTTAGGACAGGAGGATAGACGCGGTGCCCAGAAGTCAGGAGCCTGAGGCCAGGACCTCATGTACAGGTGCTGACATGGCTGGACCAGGAGCCACTATGGCCATGGCAGCAAGGCTTCCCTGGATGCTGGCTGGGGCTCTGCAGAGCGGAACGGAGGCTGGGCTCAGTCCTTGGGCGGGTAGGAGGCTGATGGACTCTGCTCCAATGTGGGTGGATGTAGTGGCAGCGATGGACGTCCTAGAGGAAGAGAACTCCCTGCTTTCTTTCTCTTATGCTTCTGATGGGGATTTGATACTATAGTTGATATTTAGAGGAGATTATCATGGACAAGGAGGTCCAGTTATTACAGAGAAATTTCATGGACAAGTATTATCAGGAGTTTGAAGACACAGAAGAGAATAAACTCATCTACACGCCTATTTTTAACAAATATATTTCTTTGGTATGAAAATATATTGAAGAACAACTGCTGGAACAGATTCCTGGAGTTAGCATGGCAGCTTTCACAATAAATTTATAGCACCATAAAGATGAAGTGGCTAGTGACATATTCGACGTGCTGTTCAAGGATTTCTGGCTTTCGAGAAATACTTCTGGGTTAAAGAGCAGAAAAAGAAGGCTGGGGACTGGACTTAAGCAGTGGTAGAGTGATGACTTCATCCTCTCTGCTTAGTTCCCAGAATAATCTGCGATGCTAGGTCCCAACTCTAGGCAAAGAGACTGTACTGGAGGTCAGCAGCCCAGTATCCTGGGAGAGGCTTCTGCTCATGACAGAAAAATACATCTTGAAGAGATGCAACTTTCCAAGAGTTGGAACTCTGCAACTCTTCATTAAGTATTGGTGAGTCAAAAAAGAATTACATGATCCTCCTGGGAACTGTTTCTCCTGAAAAACCTTCTGTTCGGTAACACTACTACTGCTCCCCAAGTAGACATTTCTCTCAGGAGCTTCTGAGTTGGATTCCTTTGGAGCAAGTCCACAGCCAGAATTCCACCTGGGGGGCCCTTCTCCAGCATGTATGTTGGTGTGTCACTACACACCATCACCAAACCTTTTAGTCCAGCAGGCTTCACCTGAAACTTCTTATGCACTCACAGCATTCTATCTATATGTGTCAAAGTTCAGTCCTTCTCTCTCAGTGTTTTTTGGTGTTTTTTTTTATTAGTTTCAGGTGTACAAAACAATGCAATAGCCAGACATTTCACCCTCCACAAAGTGACAACCCCCCCAAATCTACTGCCCCCAACATCGTACATATCTACTGCAATTCCATTGACTCTATTCCCTATGCTGAACTCTATACTCTATATCCCATAACTATATATATATATATATATATATATATATATATATATATATATATATATATATATATATATATAAAATTATAGTTGACATACAATATTATTCAGCTTCAGCTTCAGACCCCAATGCAGTGGTTAGGCATCCACACCGTCCCTGAAGTGGTCTCCCTAATAAGACATGTGCCCATTTGACACCCTACAAAATCTTTACAACATTATTGATTATATTCCTCAAATTGTCTTTCATATCCCCATGGCAATATGGTAGTTACCAATTTGTGCTTTCTAATCCCTCCACTTCTCCCTCATCTCCCCACTCCCATCTAGTAACCATCAATTTTGGTTTTGTCTTGTTTTGTTTTTACTGTTTGGGGGTATTTATCAAGGATGGTACTCAAGCCAACTGCCTGTCTTGAGATTTCTGGAGGTCCCATTGTCACAGCTAGTCTTGGCTGTAGGAATCAACTGAGACCTGACTTTTACCTAAAAGCTACGTATGTAAATCAATTCCTAGCCTTACATTTGCAGTCCCTGTATCACTATGTCTTTCACTGGTCCTAATGTAGTCCCACTGTTTCTAGAATTCTCTATTAAATATTTTTGAAAAAATATTTATAGACGAATAGAGACACTTACCTTTAAAACAGGAAACATATACGAGGTCGGAAAATTAAGTTCGCGAACTTTGTTGCAACGATGTTGCTAACCTTTTTTGATATCAGAGAGATTATTCCTCATGAATTTATACCAACTGGACAAACAGTTAACTGAGTTCACTATTTGGAAGTGCAGAAAGGTTGCATGAAAAAGTTAGACAACCTGAACTTTTCACTAACAATTCATGGCTCTTGCATCATGACAATACACAACACTGTCTGTAAGGGAGTTTTTAGCCAGTAAACAAATAACTGGATTGGCACACCCTCCCTATTCACCTGATCTGGCCCCCGATGACTTGTTTCTTTACCTAAAGATAAAGGAAATACTGAAGGGAAGACATTTTGATGACGTTTAGGACACCAAGGGTAATACAATGAGAGCTCTGATGGCCATTCCAGAAAAAGAGTTCCAAAATTGCTTTGAAGGGTGGACTAGGCTCTGGCGTTGGTGCATAGCTTCCCAAGGGGAGTACTTTGAAGGTGACCATAGCGATAATCAGCAATGAGGTATGTAGCAATTTTTCTAGGATGAGTTCGCGAACTTAATTGTTAGACCTCATAAGAAAATGATATAGTTCATTACCTACAAGATAAGAGGAGAATACTCGGGAAGGAATGATAATCCTATATCTTTTCACTTATTTTCTACTTTTAGAAGTATGTTATGTTACATATTCTAAAAATTAAAATTAAATCCACAAGTATAAAGTAGTAGAACTAAAATTGAAAGAAACTTAAAAAAGTGGATCTACTGAAGAAAATGTACTAATCCAAGTAATTGGTAAATATACTATTTGACATAAACCCTCATTCTTGGACAAGAGAGTAGGGGCCAGACTATAAAAAAATGACAAAATCTTTTCAGTGGTTTAATTAATTTATTTATTTTTAAATTTATTGGGATGACAATTGTTAGTAAAATTACATAGATTTCAGGTGTACAATTCTGTATTACATCATCTATAAATCCCATTGTGTGTTCACCACCCAGAGTCATTTCTCCTTCCATCACCATAAATTTGATCCCCCATACCCTCATCTGCCACGCCCCACCCCCTTTTAGTGGTTACCCTCTGGTAACTATTGTCTGTGTCTATGAGGTTTTTTTCTCATTTGTTTGTCTTGTTCTTTTGTTGTTTTTGGTTTATATACCACATATCAGTGAAATCATATGGTTCTCTGCTTTTTCTGTCTGACTTATTTCACTTAGCATCATACTCTCAAGATCCATCCATGTTATCACAAATGTTCCTATGTCATCTTGTCTTACCACCGAATAGTATTCCATTGTGTATGTATACCACAACTTCTTTACCCATTCTTCTATCGAAGGATATTTTGGTTGTTTCCATGTCTTGGCCACCGTAAACAAAGCTGCAATGAACACTGGAGCACAAGTGTCTTTATGTATAAATGTTTTCAGATTTTTTGGGTAGATACCTAGGAGAGGGATTGCTGGGTCATACGGTAATTCTATTCTTCATTTTTTGAGGAACCTCCACACTGCCTTCCATAACGGCTGCCCCAGTCTGCATTCTCACCAACAGTGTATGAGGGTTCCTTTTTCTCCACAGCCTCTCCAACACTTGTTACTACTTGTCTTGTTGATGATGGCCATTCTGACTGGGGTGAGGTGATATCTCATTGTGGTTTTTATTTGCATTTCTCTGATGATTAGTGATGTTGAGCATTTTCCCATATGTCTATTTGCCATTTGTATGTCCTCTTTGGAGAAACGTCTCTTTAGGTCCTCTGCCCATTTTTCAATTGGGTTGTTTGTTTTTTTGTTGTTGAGTTTCATGAGTTCCTTGTATATTTTGGATATTAGCCCCTTATCGGAGGCACTGTTTGCAAAAATCTTCTCCCATTCAGTTGGTTGCCTCTTTATTTTGTCGATGGTTTCTTTTGCTGTGCAGAAGCTTTTAAGTTTCATATAGTCCCATTCGTCTATTTTAGCTTTTATTTCCATTGCCTTTGGAGTCAAATTCATAAAATGCTCTTTGAACCCAAGATCCATAAGTTTAGTACCTCTGTTTTCTTCTATGCAGTTTATTGTGTCGGGTCTTATGCTTAAGTCTTTGATCCATTTTGAATTAATTTTGGTACATGGTGACAGATGGCAGTCCAGTTTCATTCTTTTGCATGTGGCTATCCAATTCTCCCAGCACCATTTATTGAAGAGGCTGTCTTTCCTCCATAGTATGTTTTTAGCTTCTTTGTCAAAAATTATCTGTCCATATTTATGTGGTTTTATTTCTGGGTTCTCAATTCTATTCCATTGGTCTATGTGTCTGTTTTTCTGCCAATACCATGCTGTTTTGATTATTGTAGCCCTGTAGTACAAGCTAAAGTCAGGGAGTGTGATACCTCCAGTATTGTTTCTTTTTCTTAATATTGCTTTGGCTATTCGGGGTATTTTGTGGTTCCAAACAAATCTGATGATTTTTTGTTCTATTTCTTTAAAAAATGCCATTGGGATTTGATGGGGATCGCATTAAATCTATATATTGCTTTGGTGATATGGCCATTTTAACTATGTTGATTCTTTCAATCCATGAGCACGGAATGTCTTTCCATTTCTTTGTGTCTTCTTCAATTTCTTTCAAAAATGTCTTATAGTTTTCAGCATATAGGTCCTTCACATCCTTGGTTAAGTTTATTCCTAGCTTTATTATTCTTTTTGCTACAATTGCAAAAGGAATTGTTTTTTGTGTTTCTTTTTCTGAGATTTCATTGTCAGTATATAGGAATGCAGTAGACTTTTGTACGTTGATTTTGCAGCCAGCAACTTTACTGTATTCGTTGATTGTTTCTAATAGCTTTCTGGTGGAGTCTTTAGGGTTTTCTATATATAGCATCATGTCACCTGCAAAGAGTGATAATTTAACTTCTTCATTCCCAATTTGGATGCCTTTTGTTTCTTTCTCTTGCCTGATTGCTCTGGCAAAGACTTCCAACACTATGTTGAAAAGCAGAGGTGAGAGAAGACAGCCCTGTCGTGTTCCTGAACGTAGAGGAAAGGGCTTCAGTTTTTCACCATTAATTATGAGATTAGCTGAGGGCTTGTTACATATGGCTTTTATTATGTTAAGGTATTTTCCTTCTATACTTATTTTATTAAGTGTTTTAATCATAAATGGATGTTGTATCTTGTCAAATGCTTTTTCTGCATCAATTGATTTAATCATATGATTTTTGTCTTTTATTTTGTTTATGTGATGTATCACATTGATGGATTTGCGGATGTTGAACCATCCTTGTGCCCCAGGGATGAACCCCACATAGTCGCGATGAATAATCTTTTTAATGCATTGTTGTATTCGATTTGCTAGAATTTTATTTAGGATTTTTGCACCTGTATTCATCAGAGATATTGGTCTGTAGTTTTCTTTTTTTGTGTTGTCCTTACCAGGTTTTGGTATCAGGGTAAAGTTGGCCTCATAAAATGAGTTAGGGAGTACTGTCTCTTCTTCAAATTTTTGGAAGAGTTTGAGCAGGATCAGTATTAGATCCTCTTTGAAGGTTTGGTAGACTTCACTAGTGAAGCCCTCTGGTCCCGGGCTTTTGCTTTTGGGAAGATTTGGATGACTGATTCAATTTCGTTACTGGTGAGCAGTCTGTTTAGATTTTCCAGTTCTTCGTGGTTCAGCCTTGGAAGGCTATATGTTTCTAAGAGCTTGTCCATTTCTTCTAGGTTGTTGAATTTGGTGGCATATAGTCCTTCATAGTAGTCTTGGATGATCCTTTGTATTTCTGTGGTGTCCGTTATAACTTCCCCTTTTTCATTTTTGATTATGTTAATTAGTGTCTTCTCTCTTTTTATCTTAGTGAGTCTATCCAAGAGTTTGTCAATTTTGTTAATCTTTTCAAAGAACTGCTCTTTGTCACATTAATTTTTTCTGTTGTCTTTTTGTTCTGTATTTCATTTAGTTCTGCTCTGATTTTTGTTATTTCCTTCTTCTGCTGACCTTGGGTTTCACTTGTTCTTCTTTTTCTAGTTCTTTAAGGTGTAACATGAGGTTATTTATTTGGGATTTTTCTTGTTTCTTGAGATAGGCCTGTAACGATATAAATTTCCCTCTTAAAACTGCTTTCGCTGCATCCCAAAAATTTTGGTAGGATGTATTTTCATTGTCATTCGTTTCTATGTATCTTTTGATCTCTCCTCTAATTTCTTCTTTGACCCAGTCATTCTTTAAAAGTATGTTGTTTAATCTCCATGTGTTTGTGTCTTTTCCTGCTTTCTTTTTGCACTTGATATCCAATTTCAAAGCCTTGTGATCAGAGAATATGCCTGGTATGATTTCAATCTTCTTAAATTTGCTGAGGCTGATTTCATATCCCAATATATAGTCTATCCTTGAGAATGTTCCATGTACACTAGAAAAGAATGTATAGTCTGATGTTTTAGGATGAAGTGCTCTATATATGTCAATTATGTCTATTTCATCTAATGTGTCATTTATGGCTGCTATTTCTTTATTTATTTTCTGTTTGGATGATCTATCCATAGCTGTCAATGATGTATTTAAGTCCCCTAGTATAATTGTGTTCTGGTCAATTTCTCCCTTTAATTGTGTTAGTAGTTGCTTTGTATATTTCGGTGCTCCCTGATTGGGGGCATAAATATTGATGACTGTTATGTCTTCTTTTTGTATAATCCCCTTTACCATTATGAAATGTCCATCTTTGTCTCTTGTTATCTTTTTCACCCTGAAGTCTGTTTCATCTGATATCAGTATGGCTACACCTGATTTTCTCTGGGTACCATTTGCTTGGAGTGTCAATTTCCACCCTTTCACTTTGAGTCTATGCTTGTCCTTGTAGCTGAGATGCGTCTTGGAGACAGCATATGGTTGGGTTTAGTTTTTTGATCCAAACTGCTACTCTGTACCTTTTTATTGGTGAGTTCATTCCATTTACATTTAGGGTGATTATTGATATGTGAGGATTTCTTGTCATTCTATCTTTAGTTTTCTGGTAAGGCTCTGTCTCCATTGTTTCTTTGCCTTTGTGTTGTTGTCTATTATTTCTGTGTGGTGGTATTCTATGATGTTTCCCTCTGTTTCTTCTTTTATTAAAGTATATATTTCAGTTCTGGATTTTTTTTTGAGTGGTTACCCTTAAGTTTATGTAAAAGAAAGTTTGATATTTAGAGTATTCCATTTTCTTCAGCACGCTTACTTTCTCCATTCCCATATTCCAGTTCAGGCCTTTACTGTCCCCCTTTTTATGATTTGGTTGCCACAAATTGTCCCTGTTGATGGTGGTCAAATAGCCTCCTTTAGTACTTCTTGTAGTGCAGGTCGTGTATTAGAAAATTCCCTCAGCTTCTGTATGTCTGGAAAGGTCTTTATTCCTCCTTCATATCTAAAGGATATCTTTGCTGGATATATTATTCTTGGCTCATAATTTCTCTCTTTCAATAGTTTGAATATTTGGTTCTACTCCCTCCTGGCTTGTAGAATTTCTGCTGAAAAACTGATGATAATATAATGGGCTTTCCTTTGTAGACTACCATCTTCTTTTCCCTGGCTGCCTTGAGGATTCTTTCTTTGTTGTTGATTTTAGACAATGTGCCTTGGAGAAGGCCTGTTGGAATTGAGGTAATTAGGTGTTCTATTTGCTTCTGTCCACAAGTTAGGGAAGTTCTCATCAACAATTTGTTTGAATATATTCTCTGTTCCCTTCTCTCTTTCTTCTCCTTCTGGTATGCCCATTATTCTTATATTGCTCTTACTGATGGAGTCAGAAAGTTCTTGTAGAGTTCTTTCATTTCTTTTAAGTCTCAAGTCTCTTTCTTCTTCCATCTGTGTAGTGGTGAACATACAATGCAATATATAGATGATGTATTATAGAAATGTACACTTGAAATCTATTTAGTTTTACTAACCAATGTCACTCCAATAAATTTAATAAAAATGTTTTTTAAAACTTCCCAAACTTCAAAAAAGAAATCAATGTATAAATTCAACATGCTAAATGAACTATAACTAGGAAAAACCAATAAGACCAATATTGAAACACATTATAATCAATCTGTCAAAAGTCAAAGACAAAGAGAATCTTCAAAGCAGCAAGAGAAAAGCAACTTGTCACATACAAGTGGTCTCCATAAGATTATAAGGAGATTTCTCAGCAGAAACATTGCAGGCCAGAGCACAGTGGAATAATATATTCACAGTACCAAAAGAAAAAAAAAAACTATTAGCCAAGTATACTATATTTGGCATAACATTCCTTCCAAAATGAAGGAGAAATTAAGACTTTCCCAGAAAAATAAAAGCTGAGGGAGTTTATACCACCTAGACCTACTCTACTGAAAATGCTAAAAAAGAAAAAAAAAAAGTCTTTCATTGAAATGAAAAAAACATTAGATGACATCACAAAGCTATGTAATAATATAAAGTCTTTGGTTAAGATAAATATATGGATATATGTAGAAACCATTATTGTTGAAATTTTGATGCATAACTTTACGTTTAATTCTCACATAGAATTAAGAAAAAGAAAACAAAAATATCTATAAGTCTATGATAATGGGCACACAATATATAAAGATGTAATTTGTGACATCAATAAATAGAGAGGAAGAGCTTTAAAGGAGCAAAGTATGTATGTGGTTCAAGTATGCATGTGATTGAAATTATTATTAGTTTAAAACAGACTGTTATAAATTTAAGAAGTTTAATATAATCGCAACAGTAACCACTCAATGTCTCCAAAGGATATACTCCTATACAAATGGCCAACAAGCATATGAAATGATACTCATTATCACTAATCGTGAAGGAAATGCAAATCAAAACCATAATGAGATATCATCTCACAGCAATTACGATGGTCACTATTAAATTTAAAAAAAGAACAGAAAATAAGTGTTGGTGAGGATGTGGAGAAATTGGAACCCTTATACACAGTTGGTGGAATGTAAAATGGTGCAGCCAATAGGAAAACAGTATAACAAAAAAACAAAACAAAACACTCACAAAATTAAAAATAGAATTGCCATATGACTTAGCAATTCCACTACTGAGTATATATTCAAAATAATTGAAAGCAGCATCTAGAAAAGATATTTGCACACCCATCTTCATAGTCACATTATTCACGATAGCCAAGAGGTAGAAACAACCTAAATATTCATAGACAGATGATTGGATAAACAAAAAGTAGTACATCCATATAATGGAATATTATTCAACCTTAACAATGCAAGAAATTTTGTCACATGCTGCTAATGAATAAACCTTGAGGACATTATATAAATAGACATTTCATAAAAATAGAAAATAGAATGGTGGTTGCCAGGGACTGAAGTACGGGGAAATGGACAGATGTTGTTTAATGGGTGTAGAGTTTTAGTTTTGCAACATGAAATAGTTCTGATCTATTACATGATGATGTGAGTGTACTTAACAATACTGGACTGTACACGTAAAAATTATTAAGATGGTAAATTTTATGCATGTGTTTTATATCACAATTAAAAAAACAACTTAAAATAATTAAAATGTATATTCACAATGTTATTCATCACAGCATATTTTTTATTGCAAAGTACTAAACACTACCTAAATGTACAAGCATAGGAGATTGGTTGACTACATCATGATATATACCATAAATTATGGCAATATCAACTATGATATATACAGTGGTACCTACTGTTTTTTATACAAATGTATAAGGAATAAGAAAGATCCCAGTAAATTGACTTGGAGATATTTCTACAAGATAATGTTAAGTGGAAAAAATACCTGAAATATAAGATATCTAGTATGCTACCCTTTCAGAAAGAAAGAAGGGAACATAAGGGGAAAAATAGAGAAAGAGTTACCTGTACAAAATGAAATGCTGGAAAGATAAACCAGAAAACAATGTAGTTGGTCATTAAAAGACTGCAGTTCCTTCTTGCTGAGTTCTACTCAATCACCGTTAACTTTAAGCATGTCCATAGCACAATGTATTGGCTTTGACAAATTGAGTGTTTGAAACTCATGTTCAGTGAAAAAGAATGTAGAGTCCTCAGGATCACTTTGCCCAGCATCCAAGGAGACCGTACAGATGGGTAGTTCACCTTCACCATAAAAGGGGTAATGCTGTTTGACTTAGCTAGGAACAGTGTACCTTCTTGGATGCATCATGAGAGACCGTGTCATTCTGAGTGCCCTGACAGTGACTAATTTGCTCAGGAAGAATGAGGAAGAGGGCTGGGAAGAAGAACATGAACACCCAAGATTTTCTTCTTCAGCTGGCTATTATTGGGTCTCTAAGTGGTGTGGCCCACTTCGGATGAGCTTCCGGCCACTAAAAAAACTTGTTTAGTGAACTATAATGTAAAATATGGACTTTGGGTGATTATGATATGTCAGTGTAGGTCCATCAATTATAACAAATATACCGCTTTGGTGAGTGATGTTAATATACATATCTGTACATGTGTGGAGGCAGGGGCTATATGGGAAATCTCTGTACCTTCCTCTCCATTTTACTGTGAACCTAAAACTTCTCTTTAAAAAACTGTCTTTTCATGGAAACAACCAAAATGTCCTTCAATAGATGAATGGATAAAGAAGTTGTGGTATATATACACAATGGAATATTATTCGGCGGTAAGAAAAGATGATATAGGAACATTTGTGACAACATGGATGGATCTTGAGAGTATAATGCTAAGCGAAATGAGTCAGATAGAAAAAGGAGAGAACCATATGATTTCACTGATATGTGGTATATAAACCAAAAACAACAAAAGAACAAGACAAACAAATGAGAATCAAAAACTCAGTCACAGAAAATAGTTTAGTGGGACAATAGTTTACCGGAGGGAAGGGGGGAGGAGGGTGGTAGATGAGGGTAAGGGGGATCAAATATATGGTGATGGAAGGAGAACTGACTCTGGGTGGTGAACACACAATGGGATTTATAGATGATCTAATACAGAATTATACACCTGAAATTTATGTAATTTTACTAACAGTTGTCACCCCAATAAATTTTTTTAAAAATGTAAAAAATAAATAAATAAACAGTACTGAGACAAAAAAAAAATTGTCTTTAAAAAAGAAAAGCTTGTTTGGACTACATCTACAACCATGTTCAAAGTGCACGGTTAGCCATCCTGATGGCCTCTCAGGTCAACAATAGGGAGTGAGAACAGTGGGTGAGGAGACTGTTAACCAGACTCAGATTTCTAGGTTCGTTCATGCCACACTTGCCAGTATGTTCAAGTAAATCTCATCACAAGGTCAAATCAAGTGGTCCATCACGCAATCCAGATCTTAATTGACAAATTTCTGGATATGAAAAAGTGGCTACTGCTAGATAGCAAAGTTTGACAAGCAGAGAGGATGACCTAAAAATGATAAGAGGGACTCTACTCCTGGATGATCTAGTGAAGGGCTTTTTCAAACAGATTTTTGGGTCTAGTTATTCAACAATAGGTCTCAAGATGTAGATATACGGACTCTTCACCAATAATCTCCTGACTAGGTGACAATCCATGGGAGACCCAAAAGGCAGCCCAACTAGAGTCAGATGGTGATGACACCTGTGACTAATACAAGAACTCTTCTCTCCATACCTCCCAGTGAATCTTGAGATCAATCAGAGAACCTGCCTAATTTTACGCAGGTCTCTAGGCTTTAAAAAGTAAACGATTGTAGGGTTTTTGTCAGGTCCCAATGTCTGGACAGATCTGAGGACCTATGCTAAGGTCAGAGTTCAACAGACACATGGGGGAGATTTGAGTTTGGGGGCCATTTGAAAACTGGTGGCTATTTGATGTATACCTTCTGTGTTAAACAAGAGAGTGGGGTACAAATAAATTCACAAAATCTTTTTAGTAGGTTAATTTTTCTAGAACTATGTGCTAAGCAATTCTAAAACAAATTTAGAAACATAGCATTGAGCAAATGAATAAATGTGTTAATGTTGTTCAAAATCAGGATTCACACTATGAAAGAAAGGATATACACGTATAAAATAGAGGAAGGCAGAAACAAGCCATGAGGGGATGGACTGAAATGGAAGTGTCTGTGAGAAGTCATCATTTCTAAATATGTCTGTGTATGTGCATATGCATGTGCACATGTATGTAAGTATACGTGTGTATAAATGTGTATATATGTGTGAATGTATAAGTATATATGTATATATGAAGAGTACAGCTCCACGCCAAAATCCCATGTGTGATTTTTCATGCCCGATTATGGACAAATACAAAGGTTTTCCACAGCTTGCCAAATGGGAGCAAGCTGCCTTCTCCACACTAGACTGGGTTGACAGCCAAGGCTATGTGCAGTTTCTGGAGGGGTTGCTATCAAGGTTTCAGGTCCCTCGATGTTGTCCAAGTTTTTACACACATCTGTATTCATAGACTAGGTACCTGCATTCAGAGAGCTACTTATGAGCGGTGGATGACCTTAGATGAGACATTTTTCAAGTACCTCTTCTAAGACCACCTTATTAGGGGACCTTGAAGACATATTTATAGGTTCTAACTCAGTATTTAGTATCTCTCCCTCCTAGACTTTTCACCTCCTTCTTTCCCCAGTCTCCAGTTCCATAAAATAGCAGGACACTTATGTCTGGGACCCCCTCAGAAGTAAAAGGATTCCCTCATCTGTGCTGTTACCACTGACACTTGCTTGGTACCACTGCATAGAGATAAATGAAGACTGGGGAGACAGTGCTCATTCCTGTTTAACCTTTTCTTTATAAAGTAACACTAAGTGAATAAAGGCTTAACTGGTACATTGGATGTGGCTCACTGTCTTATATAACCAGACAGACATATGGAACTCTCTCTGTGACAAACTGGCACATACAGCAGGGAAGTGAATAAAATACAATGTCATTCTGAAAAAAACAAAAATCCTGAAAATACCACAGTGGCACTTTTGGGAGATGATAGAAAAGTCCTCGGGGCCTCTTGGTAGTGGATCATTTGTTGGAGTTTGAAGATCCCTGATGAAATGGGGCACTTCATCAGCCATGCCGTGGGTCTTAGGGGTTGCCACACGGACTATGCAGTTTGATCTTGGAGAGTACTAACAGATGGCTTATGTAAACTTTTCAGTTCTGAGGGGTACCAATGGTCCTTCTCTTCACAGCCAAGATGCTTAGTGGTCAAATTAGAGACTCGACAGAGGGCCTCTGAGAAAGCTATGGAAGCAATTTCTGGGTTATTACTTATGGCCCTCTAATGATGAGATTAAAAGTTATCAGAGAGCCTGTGAGTACAGTTGAACTTAATGACTCATTTACTTTAAGCAGGTCACTGGCACCAATGGACACCCATGATGCAGTTATAGAGATATTCTTTAATGAAAAAGAATGTAGAGCCCTTTAGGATCACTTTTCCCAGCTGTCTGAAGAGACTTTAGAGACTTGGGTAGTTTACCTCCACAATGAAAAAGATAATCTTACTAACTAAAGTGAGGGAGAGTGGCACTTTGGGGGGTATATAACTATGGAACCCCTCTTTCAGAGTGTCTTCACGGACCACTTTGTCCGAAGAAGTAAAGGAAAGAGGATGGATGTGAGACAAACACCCAAGACTCTCTGTCTTCCTCAACTGGGTATTACTTAGGCTCTGAAAGATCTGGCCTACTTGTGATGAGTTCCATATACATGTCTAGACCACTCTTGTAGAGGCTATAGTAGCCCTTCAAACCACACTGGTAGTCACTTGGTTCTACAATGAGAGCATGAGAAGACTCAGTGATAGCATTGTTAACCAGGCTCAAATTTTAATTATCAAGCTCAATTAAACCTCCTTGTAAAATCAGATCAATTAGCCCATGAGAGAATTTGGATCATAAATAATTCCTGAAAAAAAGCAACTGGGTCTTGTTACTTAACAATGCTTTCTCAAATGAGAAGAGAGGTGGGCTCTCTACCAAGGAGCTCATGAGCATGCAGTGTGCCACTGAGGGTGCACAGGAAGCCCCCTAGGGTCTTCAGGATGAAGGTCCTATGATTGATATGTTATTCCCTTTACCTCTCCCAGTAAATCTTGAGATGAATAAAAAACCCTGCCACCTTTTAACAACAACTCTCAGCTTTGGATCAAACCAAGGGCTACATGTCCCCACTAAGGAAAAAATGCCATATACCGAATTCCTCAGAATTCAATGGGGAGATGGGAAAGAACTGAACTTTGGGGTCTTTTGGCATCTATGATCCACTCAACTTATATACCAGAATGAGGGAAAAACAGATAATCCTGTATGATTTGCTGTAAGAGGTCAAGATCAATAGGACTCTTACCCAGATTTGACTATAGGTAGGACCATCAGACCACCAATAACTTCTATTGTTATGGTGCCCACTACTGAATGCATTATTGGTATAACGCATTATCTATATACCGTGTTTCCCCGAAAATAAGACCTAGTCAGACAATCAGCTCTAATGCGTCTTTCGGAGCAAAAATTAATATAAGACCTGGTATTATTTTACTATAAGACTGGGTATAATATAATAATATAATATAATACTAGGTCTTATACAATATAATATAATACCAGGTCTCACATTAATTTTTGCTCCAAAATATGCATTAGAGCTGATGGTCCTGCTAGGTCTTATTTTCAGTAAACACAGTAATTGACATTCACAGAGCTTTTCATCCTAGAACACCAGACTGTACATTCTTTTCTAGTGCACATGGAAAATTCTCAAGGATAGACCATATGTTGGAACACAAGTCTAACCTCAGCAAATTTAAGAAGACTGAAATCATACCAAGCATATTCTCCAGCCATGTTTCGAAATTGGAGATCAACTGCAAAAATACAGCAAAAAACCCCACAAATACATGGAGATTAAGCAACATGCTATTAAAGAACAAGAGAGTTAAAGAAAATAATAAAGGAGAGATCAAAGGATGCATAGAAACAAATGAGAATAAAAATACATTGTATCAAAATTTTTTGATGTTACCAAAGAAGCATTAAGAGGAAAACTTGTATCATTACAGGCCTATGTCCATAAACATGAAAAATCCCAAATAAGAAGAGTTGGAGAAACTATGGAGAAAAAAGAAACCCTCAGAAGCTGCTGGTGGGCATGTAAATTGGTACAGCCAGTATGGAAAACAGTATGGAAGGTCCTCAAAAAATTAAGAATACTTCAGGGATGATGTAGATGCCTGATCACTGCATTGTACACCTGAAGCTGAAGCTGAACAATAATGAATGTCAACTACAAGTTTGTATGTATATGTATGTATATGTGTATGTGTGTGTGTGGATATATATATGTATATATATGTATATGTATGTACTTATAAGAAGCGGAGTACAGCATTAGGAATAGAGACAGTGGAAATATAATGGCTCTGTGCGACGTCAGAGGGATAGTGGATGGGGGGAGGGGGTTCACACATTGTGAGGGATATAAAAGATAAACGTCTAAGTATTACATTGTCTTGTGCACGTGAAACTAATAAAAAAAGGAAGAAAAAAATAAAATAAAAACAATGGCATCAATAAATAACAACAACAACAAAAAAATAAGAATAGCATTACCACGTGATCCAGCAATCCCTCTTCTAAGTATCTAACCAAAAAATCTGAAAACATTTGCCTGTAAAGATATATGCATCACTATGTTCATTGCAGCATTATTCATGGTGGCCAAGACATGGAAACAACCAAAGTATCCTTCGATAGATGACTAAATAAAGATGTGATACATACACACAATGGAATATTACTCAGCCATAAGAAAAGATGAAACTGCCATTTTCGACAACATGGATGGATCTTGAGATTTTCATGCTAGGTGAAATTAATCAGACAGTAAAAGTTGAGAACCATATTATTTCACTTTTATGTGGGATATAAAACTGAAAGCGACAAACAAACAAAGAAACAAAAACTCATAGACACAGACAAGAGTTTAGTGGTTAGCCGAGGGTAAGGAGGGAGGGGAAGTGGTTGAAGAGAGAAAAGGGGATCAAATATATGGTGATGGAAGGAAAATTGACTCTGGGGAGTGAACACACAATGCAATATATAGATGATATATTATAGAAATCTACACTTGAGTTCATATAATTTTACTAACCAATGTCATGCCAATAAATAAATCTAAAAAAAACACTTGACTACCTTTTTCACTTTTACAAATAGAGTCAGTCTTGTTACTTTTTAGATACTCAGAGACATGAGTAATTTAAAATTAATAATTTAATTTTGGCTAATACTAATAATTTAAAATATTTTCTAGTTTTCTTGGCATAGCCACATTTTTAAAATAAAGTTAAAATTTTAGGTATCAGATATGTCTAAGAAAAAATATGTAATTATATAAAAGAACAGAGAAGACAATAAAAGAAACTTATCAGGTAGGAAAAACAAGAAGCACAAAAAATAGAGTAACAAACCTCAAAATATCAAAATTGGATCAAGTGTCACTATGAGTGCTAATTAAAAGATAAAGATATCATATGGAATATGACAAATATACAACTGTAAGCTTCATACAAGAGATAGAGAAAAATCATAAAGGTACAGAAAGCTTAAACCAACAAGATAGAAAAAAGTATCATGCTAATACCAATAAGAAGTTGGTGGTGCTACACATTAATAGCAGGCATGGTAGTTTTTAAGGCAAACAGGAACAATAAAAAGGACAAAGTGGGTCCTTTCATTAGGAAAAAAAGATCTGTCTTCTAGAAAAATTATTAATTTTAAATTTATATATATGTTAATTATAAAGTGTCATAAGGTATAAGGCATACCCTGATACAATATAAGAAGAAATAGAGAAATCGATAATCACAGTGGGAAATTTAATACATCTAAGTCAGGAATTATAAAACACAGAGATTAAATCACCAATCAAGATCTAGAACTATAAACAAAATAGTTGTCGACATATGAACTATGGAACAAAGATCTCCTAAATTTAAATAAAAATAATTTTACCAGGTATTTAATTAATTACTTACTGCTAAAAATTTCATTTCTGGTAGCTTCAAAATTCTTAGTTTGAGATTGGCTTCTTAAAAATAAATCCATGTCTGCAGACAATTGATTTTCATCAGATATTATATCGTTTTGCTGATTTACAACAATTGCTGAATAGAAAAACAAATCTATTATAAAAACTTCTGCATATGCCAAGTAGTCAGCAAAATTTTTTCTCATTTGTACAAAATTAAAGAAAGGGGACTGCAAAGCTACAGCAGTGAGTGAGCTATTTATTTAAATAAACCATAAAAGTGAAGTGAAAAATTTGTGTGAATAGTTTTCTTGAGTGTGTATAGAGGCAGTCTTTTTACACAGTAGTCACTGACCAGGCAAATATCAGGCAAAGGTATCAAAAAGCTTTCACTTTAGTTCTGTAGTTATCTTAGAGTATTCACACTTACATCAAAGTGTAAAATTTCTACAAAATATATGGTCAAACATATATACATAAGCCCCTTGAAAAACATATTTTGATAAGCTTAATTTAAAATAATTTAAAGATAATTATTATAAACATAAATCATTAAAATAATAAAGATAATTATTATACTTACCATTACGTCTCATCAAGCCAAAAGATTTTTGTTTCAACGTTAGCTTCGGGAGGATTAACAGCATTTCATCCTCAGGAGTAAGATTTTCATATGGTACTTTATCAAGAGCTACATAAAGAGATGCATTTAGTCTACTAACTAGAAAAACAGATATGTTGTAAAATACCTAAATTTCAAATTTAAAACAAATATACAGGAGCATTTTCCCTCATTTTTATAAAGGTATAACTAAATTATCATAATGTAAGTTCTGACACGAAAATTATAAGAACAGTTTTAATGGGGCTGTGTTTTAAACTCCTTCTTTATTCCCAGGATACAATGATGTGAAAAAAAGTTTAAAAAAAAAAAAAGACACAAAATAAAACATGGGAAAGGTAAATCAGAAAACAATCAACTTAGTTACCTTCAAGAGGGTGGCAGGAGGACTGGGAGTGCAAACAGAAGGGTTACAGGAAGAATGACATCTTTCTAAGTATACCTTTTGTATATGTATACGTTGGGAAATAGCTTAATGCTGAAGGAAGGAAATAGTGAAGATCAGAATAATGTAGAAATAAACAAAACAGAATCTTAAAAAGCAACAATAAAAAAAATCAATGAAACTGAGAACAAGTTCTTTTAAAAGACAAAGTTGACAAACCTTTAACCAGACTCCACAAGGAAAAAAAGAGAGAAGACCTATATAAATAAAATGAGAAATAAAAGAGGAAAAGTGACAACTGAAAACAAAGAAATACAAAGGAAGGTAAGAAAATACTATGAACAAATGTATGTCAAGAAAATGGACAATATGGATAAAATGGATAAATTCCTAGGAAAAAAACCTTCCAAGACTTAATCAAGAAGAAACAGAAAGTCTAAACTGATTATAAACAAAATCAAATCAATAATCAAAAAATTGCCAACAAACAAAAGTCCTGGACCAGACAGCCTCACAGGTAAATTTCACCAAACATTCAAAGAAGATTTAATACCTAGCCTTCTCAAACTATTCCAAAAAATTCAAGAGGAGGGAGGGCTCCCAAGTTTATTTTTTGAGTCCACCATTACCCTGATTCCAAAACCAGACAAAGACATTACAAAAAAAAAAAAGAAAATTATAGGCTGATATCCCTGATGTACAAATCTCAAAAATCCTGAACAAAATACTAGCAAAGCAAATACAGCAATACATAATGATCAAGTGGGATTTATTCCTGGAATGCAAAGTTGGTTCAATATCCAGAAATCAAATAATGTGATATGCCACTAAAACAAAATGAAAAATAAAAATTATATGATCATATCAAAAGATGCAGAAAAGGTGTATGACAAAATCCAGCATCTATTTATGATAAAAACTCTCAGCAAAGTGGGAATAGAGGGAAAATAACATAATAAAGGCCATATACAACAAATCCACAGCTAACATCACACTCTGTCCCCACAGCTAAACAGTTCTAAAAAGATCAGGAACGAGACACAGATACCCACTTTCACCACTTTTATTCAACATACTATTGAAAGTCCTAATCACACAATCAGACAAGACAAAAAAATAAAGGCGTCCAAATTGGAATGGAATAAGTAAAACTGTCATTATTTGCAGATGACATGACACTATATAGAAAGAACCCCAAAGATTATACCAAAAAACTACTAGAACTGATAAATGAATTGACTAAATAGCAAGACACAAAATTAATATTCAGATTTTTTTACACCAATAATGAACTGTCAGAAAGAGAAATCAAGAAAACAATCCCATTTGCGATCGGACCAAAATGATAAAAACTACCTAGGAATAAATTGAACTAAGGAGATGAAAGACTTGTACTCAGAAAATTATGAGACATTGATGGAAAAAACTGAAGAAAATACAAATAAATGGAAGGATATACCATGCTCATAGATAGAAAGAATTAACATCATTAAAATGTCCATACTATCCAAAGCAATCAATAGAGTCAATGCAATCCTAATGAAAATACCAATGGCATTTTTCACAAAACTAAAACAAATAATCTTAAAATGTTTCAGAACGACAGGAGACCACGAATGACCACAGCAATCTTTAGAAATAAGAACAAAGTTGGAGGTATTACATTACCTGATATCAAACTGTACTACAAGGCTATAGTAATCAATACAGCATGATATCAGCATAACAATAGACACATAGATCAGTGGAACCAAATAGAGAGCTCAGAAATAAATTCACACCTATATGGTCAATTAATTTATGACAAAGAAGGCAAGAATATACAGTGAAGTAAAGACAGTCTATTCAATAAATGATGTTGGGAAAACTGGACAGATATATGTGAAACTGGACCACCTTCTAACACCATATTCAAGAATCGTCTCCAAATGAATTAATGACTTAAATGTAAGAACCAAAACTATAAAACTCCTAGAAATAAACATAGGCAGTAAATTCTCTGAGATTGCTCTTAGAGATATTTTTTCAGATATACCTTCCCTGGCAAGGGAAACAAAAGAAAAATAAACAAACAGGATTACATTAAACTAAAAAGGTTTTACACGGCAAAGGAAACCATCAACAAAACAAAAGGATAGCCCACTGAATGGGAGAAGATATTCACCAATTATATATCTGATATGGGGTTAATATCCAAAATTTATGAAGAACTCATTGAACTCAATACCACAAAAACAAACAACCAATTAAAAATGGGCATAAGACCTGAATAGACATTTCTCCAAAGAGGACACACAGATGGCCAATAAACATATGTATGAAAAGACGATCAACTTCACTAATCATCAGAGAAATATAAATGAAAACCATAATAAGATATCACCACACACCTGTCAGGATGGCTATCATCAATAAATCCATGAACAACAATATTGGCAAGTATGTAAAATAGAACCCTTGTGTACTGTTGGTGGGATTGCAAATTGGTGCAGCCACTATGGAAAAAAGTATGGAAGTTCCTAAAAAATTTAAAAATAAAACTACCTAATGACCTAGCAATTCAACTTCTAGGTATTTATCCACAGAAATCCAAAACACTAATTCTAAAAGATATATGCACCTCTATGTTCATTGCTGCAATATTTACCTTAGCCAAGATATGAAAGCAACCTAAGTGTCCATTAATAGGCCATTAGATAAAGAAGATGTGGCTAAAATATGCAACGAAATACTACTAGGCCATAAAAAGAATGCAATCTTACCATTTGTGACAACATGGATGGACCTAAAGTGAAATAAGGCAGACAGAAAAAGACAAATACCATATAATCTCACATATACGTGGAATCTAAAGAACAAAATAAATGAACAAACACAACAGAAACAGGCTCATAGATACAGAGAACAAACTGATTGTTGCCAGATAAAACTGAGGTTAGGGAGCTGGTTGAAAAAGGTATTAAGTACAAATTGGTAGTTGCAAACAAGTCATGAGGATATAAAGTATGGCATAGGGAATATAGTCAATGATATTTTAATACATGTTTATGGTGCCAGATGAGCACTAGACTAATCAGGTGCATCACTTCATAAATGATATAAATGTGTAATAGTGGTGTGCAATGCTATCCACCTGAAACTAATGTAAAATAATATTGAATGTCAACTGTAATTGAAAACTAAAATAATAAACTTGAAAAAGGCAACCTAAAAAAAATATTACATTTAAAATAGAACAGTAGAAACATTTCCATTAAATTCAGGAACAAATGAAAGATGCTCCCATAAGTGCTGTTACTTATCATTACATATTTCTCCAAAGATGATATACAGATGGACAACAAGCATATGAAAATATACTCACATCAGTAATGATTAGAGAAATGTTAATCAATACCACAATGGGATATCACTTTACACCCTTTAAGATGATTACTATTAATATAAAAAAACAAAAACAAAAAATAACAGGATGTAGAGAAATTGGAACACTTGTGCACAGTTGGTGGAAATGTAATCTGATGCAACTGCTGGAAAATAGTACGAATGTTGCTCACTGTATTAAAAATAGAACTATCTTGTGATACAGCAATTCCACTTCTGTGTATATATCCAAAATATTTGAAAAGCAGGGTCACACAGAGATATTTGCACATTAATGTTCATTGCAACTATTATTCACAAACGCCAACAGTTCGGAGGAAACTAAATGTCTATCATGGATAAGTGGATAAACAATATATGATACACACACACACACACACACACACACACACACACACACACACACACACACTGGAATATAACTCAGCCTTATAAAGGAAGGAAATACTACCATATGCTACAACATAAATGAAACTTAAGATCATTATGCTAAGTGAAAAAAGACAGTCACAGAAAGACAAATACTGTACGGTTCCATTTATATGATATATCTAACTTAATCAAATTCATAGAAACAAAAAGTAGAATGGCTATTATTATGAGCTTTGGGGAGAGGAAATGGGGAGTTGTTCTTTAATGGGTTTAGAGTTTCAATTTTGTAAAATGAAAACATTTTGAAGATCTGTTGCACAATAAGGTATGTAAACATAACACTATTGAACTGTACATATATAAATGATTAACTGGTAAATTACATGTTATGTCTTTTATCACAATTAAATATAAAAAGTAAAAAGAAATTCAACAATTAAAAGAGTTCAGCAAAGTACTGGCTAGTTTGCAATCAAATGTAAAAAGAAGCATAAAGAATCCAGATGTTCCAGGCTTTCTAAGTTTGAAAATGAGACTGTTTATTTCCAGATCAAATAAGTGGAACATTAACACATACTTCAAGACAAACACTAAATCCAGAAGTGACCACAAAGAAAACTACTCTAGGTTTAAGAACAAATCAATAGGGGCTGTACAAAAATTGGTACAGCTGCTATGAAAAACATATGGAGGTTTCTCAAAAAATTAAGAATAGAATTGTCACACGACCCAATAATCCCTCTCCTAGCTATATCCAAAAAATCTGAAAACATTTATCCGTAAAGATGTATGTACTCTGATGTTAATTGCGACATTATTTATGGTGGCTAAGACATGAAAACAACCAAAGTGTCCTTCGATAGATGATTGGTAAAGAAGACGTGGTATACGTACACAATGGAATATTACTCAGCCATAAGAAAAGATTAAATACTGCCCTTTGCCACAACATGGATGGATCTTGAGATTATTATGCTAAGCAAAATAACGCAGACAGAAAACATTGAGAATCATATTACTTCACTTATATGTGGGATATAAAACTGAAAGCAAGAAAGGAACAAGACAAACAAAGAAACAAAAACTCATAGACACAGACAACAGTTTAGTGGTTACCACAGGGTTAGGGGGGAGGGAAGATGGTAGAAGAGGTTAAAGTGGGTGAAATATATGATGATGGAAGGAGAACTGACTCTGTGGTGATGAGCACACAATGTGATATATAGATGATATATTATAGAATTGTACACATGAAACTTATGTAATTCTACTAGCCATTGTTCCCCCAATAAATTTAATTTTTTTAAAAAGAACAAATGTAACTTTACTAACCATTGTCACCCCAATAAACTTTAATTTAAAAAACAATAATAAATAAAATAAAGAAGAACAAATCACTGATTTGATTTCTTATTTTACATCATTTGTTAAGAATTCTAAGACTTTAGGGACTCCTAGAAGAATCTTCAAGCTACTGGAAAAAAGTCTCACAGAAAAAATAGCAAAGCCATCAGCACAAAAAAATATATGCCCGAAGTATGCTAATTACGTCTACAGAGAGGTCTAGCATGAAAATAATTGTGAGTAGCACCTAAATATATAAAACAAATATGGACAGACAGCAATAGTAACACAATCACAGTAGGAGATTTTAACACCCCACTGACACCAATGGACAGATTCTCCAAACAGAAAATCAACACAGAAATAGCAGTCTTAAATGACACATTAGACCATATGGATTTAATTGATATTTT
This sequence comes from Rhinolophus ferrumequinum, assembly GCF_004115265.2. Lineage (NCBI taxonomy): Eukaryota > Metazoa > Chordata > Mammalia > Chiroptera > Rhinolophidae > Rhinolophus > Rhinolophus ferrumequinum. The sequence continues at coordinate 3,868,218 of NC_046288.1, read as the reverse complement.
TAGAGCATTTCTCCCCAAAGCAACAGAATATACATTCTTTTCAAAGGAACATGGAACATTTTCCAAGGTAGACCACATTAGCCAACAAAACAAGTCTAAATAAATTTAAGAAGATTGAAATCATATCAACTATATTCTATGACCACAGTGCTATGAAACTAGAAATCAATTATAAGGAAAAAACTAAAAAACACACAAACAAATGGAGACTGAATAACATGCTACTACATAATGAATGGGTCAACAATGAGATTAAGGAAGAAATCAGAAGATACCTTGATGACATGAAATAGAGAACCCCCCAAATTCCAACAAACAATTATTAGAACTGATAAATAAATTTAGTAAAGTAGCAAGATATAAAATTAATATTCAGAAATCAGTTGCACTTTTATACACCAATAACAAAGTACTAGAAAGAGAAATTAAGGAAACAATTCCATTTACAATTACCTCCAAAAAAAAAAAGAATACTTAGGAATAAATTTAACCAAGGAAGTAAAAGACCTCTACTCAGAAAAGTATAAGACATTGAAGAGAGAAATTAAAGAAGACACAAATAAATGGAAACATATACCATGCTCATGGAAGGAAGAATTAATATAGTTAAAATGTCTATACTACCCAAAGCAATACATAGATTCAATGCAATCCCTACCAAAATACCAATAACATTTCCACAGAACAAGTAATCATAAAATTTATATGGAATCACAAAAGATCCTGAATAGCCATAGCAATCCTGAGAAATAAGAACAAAACAGGAGGAATCATGCTACCTGATATCAAACTGTACTACAAGACTATAGTAATAAAAACAGCATGGTATTGGCATAAAAACAGACACATAGATTAATGGAGCAGAATAGAGAGCCCAGAAATAAATTCATGCCTACATGGTCATGTAATCTATGACAAAGGAAGCAAGAATTTACATTGGGGTAAAGACAGTTTATTTAATATATGATGTTGTGGAAATTGGACAGATGCATGCAAAAAAGTGAAACTGGACAACCTTCTTACACCATATATAAGAATGAACTCAAAATGGATTAAAGACTTAAATGTAAGACCCGACACTATAAAAGTCCTAGAAAAAAATATTGGAAATAAACTTACAAACATTACCCTTAGTAATATTTTTACTGATATATCCCCTCAAGCAAGGGAAGCAAAAGAAAAAATAAACAAATAGACAACATCAAACTAAAAAGTTTTCTCACAGCAAAGAAAACCATCAACAAAACAAAAAGACATCCTATTGAATGGGAGAAGATATTTGCGAATGATACATCTGATAAGGGTTAATATCCAAAATTTATTAAAAAAAACTCATAGAACTCAACACCAAAAAAACACAAACAACAACAACAACAACAACAAAATTTTAAATAGACAAAGGACATGAAGAGACATTTCTCTAAAGAGGACATACAGATGAACAGTAGACATATGAAAAGATGCTCAAAGCCACTGATCACCAGAGAAATGCAAATAAAAACCACAATGAGATACCACCTCACTACTGTCAGAATGGCTATCATTAATAAATCAACAAACAACAAGTATTGGTCAGGAGATAAGTATGGATATAAGGGGATGAAAAATGGCAATATATATATTTAATATACGGCAATATATATATATGGCATATATATATATTTAATATACGAGGTCTGACAATTACGTTCGTGATCTTGCCATCATGAGCTTACACTGGCAGCACTGCTCAAAGAGCTAAGCAAGGTTTCATAACCTTGGTAAATCAGTGTCTCACAGCTGTGTTCGTGTTGATGTGTGGCGATGTCTTGCTGAGTGCCATTCATTATTGTTGCATGTTTTTGTATGCTGTCGTGAGAGTGTCTGAGCTTGAATTAGAGCAATGAACAAACATTAAATTTCTTGTTAAACTTGGCAAGAGTGCAAGTGAAATCAGGGACATGTTAGTCCAAGTTTATGGGGATAATGCCATGAAGAAACGGCAGTGTACAAATGGAATAAACATTTTTCTGAGGGGAAAGAATGTATCACTGGCTAGGAACAAGCAGAACTGAGGAAAACATTGCAAAACTTTGTTGAATTGTGCATCAAAATCATCGGCTGTGAGAAGCACAGCTGACCAAGTAAACATCATTAGAGAAACAGTTAGGAAAATCTTAATTGAAAATCTTGGCTGAGAAAGAGGTGTGCAAAAATGGTCCCAAAGGAGCTCACCAATGAACAAAAGCAAAGGTGAGTCGAAGTTTGCCAAGACTTTTTGGAGAAGCAAGACGATGTTTTGGGCCATGTTATCACTGGTGTTGAAACATGGGTGTACCAATACAACCCTAAAACAAGTGTCAAAGTGCACAATGGAAGTCAGCCAATTCTACACGCCCAAAAACGTTCCATCAACCCAAATCAAGAGTGCAAATGATGTTGCTAACCTTTTTTGATATCAGAGGAATTATTCATTATGAATTTGTACCAACTGGACAAACACTTAACTGACTTTACTATTTGGAAGTGCAGAAAAGGCTGTATGAAAAAGTTAGACTACCTGAACTTTTTGTCAACAATTCATGGCTCTTGCATCACAACAATGCACCAGCTCACACAGCACTGTCTGTGGGGGACATTTTAGCCAGTAAACAAATAACTGTATTGGAACACCCTCCCTACTCACCTGATCTGGCCCCCAATGACTTCTTTCTTTACCAGTAGAGAAAGGAAATATTGAAAGGAAGACATTTGGATGATATTCAGGACATCAAGGGTAATAATATGATGACAGCTCTGATGGCCATTCCAGAAAAAGAGTTCCAAAATTGCTTTGAAGGATGGACTAGGTGCTGGCATTGATACATAGCTTCCCAAGGGGAGTATTTCATAGGTGACCATAGTGATATTCAACAATGAGGTATGTAGCACTTTTTTTAGGCTGCGTTTGCGAACGTAATTGTCAGACCTCATATATTGATGTCTAGTGTTAGAACACATATAACCCAATTAAGGTGCTTCTCTCCACAAAGAGAGGACTCCATTATGAGGTTCAAAAACTGGAACGTCAGAGCATTAATGAAGAGTTACCTAGGGTGCTCAAAAGAAAGGCTTAGAGTGTACAAGGAACAAAAGGTGGTAGTCTTCGGCAGGCATATTCTAAGATAGAATTATACCAAACCAGCTTAAATGGTGAAGGAAAACAAAGAAGTAGATGGAGATAGAGATCCAAATAAAACAAAAATTTGAAGAATCATACCTAAGTTTAAAAAGTGCTATGTATTAAATAAATGCCTTCACAGTAACAATCCATCAAGATATAATAATAGTGAATATATATGCACACCATATCAAAGTACCTAAATGTACTAAGTAACTACAATTATGAAGAGACAAATAGACAACAATAGAGTAACAATAGTAGAGTAACTTTGGGGATTTCAATACTCCACTTTCAATAATGGATAGATCAGACAGAAATATCAACAAGAAAACAATGGACTTGAACAAAACTTTAGACCAAATGGACCTAACAGACATTAAAACATTCCATCCAATAGCAGAAGAATACACAAATATGTAGAAATTAAACAACAAAGTTCTGAATAATCAATAGTCAAAGAAGAAATCAAAAGGGAAATCAATTAATAGAGAATTAATTACTTAGAAAAATACATATTTAGAAAAAATGAAATGTAAATACAACATATCAAAACCTATGGGACACTGAAATAGCAGTTCTGACAGGAAAGTTTAAAGGAATAAATCATATATTAAGAAGTTAAAAAGATGGCAAATAAATAATCTAACTTTGCACCTCATGAGCTAGGTTTAGAAGAACAAATTAAGTCCCAAAATAGCAAAAATATGGAAATGATGAATATCAGAATGGAAATAGGTTAAATAGAGACCAGAAAAACAATAGAAAAGATCAATGAATTTAAGGGCACATTTTTCAAAAAGATAAACAAAATTGACAAACCTTTAGCAAGACTAATTAAGAAAAACAAGAGTGAAATCAAATAAAATCAAAAATGAAAGAGGAGAAATTCGAATCGACACTACAGCAATCCATAGGATCGTACAAGTCTTCTATGAACAATTATACGTCAACAAGTTAGATGACATGGAAGAAATGGATAAGTTTCTAGTATTATACAATGTACCAATTCTGAACCAAGAAGAAACAGAAAATCTGACTGATTAATAATGAGTAAGAATTTGAAAACAGGAACCAAAGACCTCACAACACAGAAAACCCCAGAACCAGATGGCTTAACTGGTGAATTCTGCCAATAATTCTAAAAAGAATTCATGTCAATCCTTCTTAAACTCTTTCAAAAAATTGAAGAGGAAGGAACACTTTCAAACTCATTGTATGAGTCCAGTTTTACTCTGATACCAATGTCAGATAGAGACACCACAAGAAAAGAAAACTATAGACCAATTTCCTTGATGAATATAGTTGCAAAAATTGACAATAAAATATTAGCAAACCGGTTCAAAAAGGGTCATACAGCATGACTAATACAGGGGGCTTTATAATATCAGAAAAGATAAGCTTTAAGTCATAAACTGCTTCATGAGACAAAGAATGACATTATATATGATAAAAGAATAGTTAAGAATATATAACTATAAACATATGCACAAAAAATATGCACATATGCACAAAAAACAGAACTCCAAAATATAAGAAGCAAATATTGAAAGATTGAAGGGAGAAATAGTTCTCCAATAGTTGGAAATTTCAATACTCTTCTCTCAAATATTCATAGAACCATACATAAAATCAATAAGTAAATATAGAACCTGAACAGTATAGACCAATTATATCTAACAGACATATATATAACACTCCACTCAACAATAGCAGAATACATATATTTTTCTCTAGTGCATATGGAACATTCTCCTAGATAGACCATGTATTAGGCCACAAAATAAGTCTTAATGGAATCAAACTAGAAATCAGTACCAGAAGAAAAACTGAAAAATCCATAAGTATGTGGAATTTAAACAACACACTTTTAATAAGCCAACAGGTCAAATAAGAAATCACAAGGCAAGCTAGAAAATATCTTGACAAATCAAAATAAAAACACAAGATACAAAAATTTATGAGATTATAAGATCATAGGAGAATAACATGAATAATTGTACACCAACAAATTGGATAACCTAGATGAAATGAACAAATTCCTAGAAACATCAAGACAGAATCATGAAGAAAAAAGAAAATCTTAACCGACCTTTAACTAGTAAGGAGATTAAATAAGCAATCAATAACCTTCCAACAAAAAAAATTTTAGGACCAAATGGCTTTTTTGATGAATTCTATCAAAAATTTAAAGAATTACTATCAATCCTTCTCAAACTTTTCCCAAAAAAAGAATAGTTTAAAAAAAAGAAGCTTCCAAAATCATTCAATGAGACCAATATTGCCTTGATAACTAAAGACATGATAAAAAATAAAATTATAAACAATATCCCTTATGAATATAGATATAAAAATTCTCAACAAAATACTAGAAAACCAAGTCCAATAATATATTAAATGGATTATATACCAAATGGGATTTGTCCTAAGAATGAAAACATGCTACAACCTAAGAAAATAAATGTAATATGCCACATTAACAAAACAAAAGGGGGAAAAAACATGGCTATCTTGATGCAGAAAACTCATCTGACAAAATTTAACACCCTTTATGATTTAAAGAAAAACTCTCTGTAACCTATAAATAGAACTTTCTAAACATGATAAATGGCATTTATGAAAACACACAGCTAACATTTTACTCAGTGGTGAAAGAGTGAAAGCTTTCCCCACTGAGATTAGAGACAAGACAAAGATGCCTCCTTTTACTACTCCTATTCAACATTGTATGAGAAGTTCTAGCCAGAGCAATTAGAAAAACAAAAAAGAAATAAAAAGACTTCCAGTTGGAAAGGAAGAAGTAAAACTGTCTCTATTCACAGATGACATAATCCTATATGTATATAGAAAATACCAGATTCCACACAAAAATATTAAAGTTGATAAATTCATCAAAGTTCAGGATACAAGATCAGTATGCAATACCAATTATATTTCTAAATACCTGCAATGAAAATGAAATTAAGAAAAAAATTGCATTTACAATAATATAAAAAAGAATAACATACTTACAAATAATATTAATAAAGGAGTTACAAGAATTGAACAATGAAAAGCACCAAATATTGCTAAAATAAATTAAGACTGAAATAAATGGAAAGACTTCCCAGTTTTATGGATTGAAAAATTTAATGTTTTTAAGATGGCAATATTTCCAAGGCAATCTACAGATTCAGCTTGTTCGCTGTCAAAATCCAAAGGCCTATTTGCAAAAAATAGAAAAAGTTTATCCTAAAATTTGTGTATAATTACAAAGCGTCCCAAATAGCCAAAACATTGTTGAAAAGAACAAAGTTTGAGAACTCACACTTCCCCGTTTCAAAACTTACTATATACAAGCTACAGTAGATCGAAACAGTGTGGTGCTGACATATGAATTGACTTATGCACAAATGGAATACAATTGAAAGCACAGAAATAAACCTGTATATATGGTCAACTGACTTTCAACCAGGTTGCCAATACAATTCAGTGGGAAAAGAAGACGCTCTTGCACAAATGGTGCTCAATTTCCACAGGAAAAGAATTAACTTGGACCACTACTTCATAACATAAAGAAAAATTAACTCAAAATGGATCAATGACCTACATATGAGAGTTGAAACCATAAAGCTCATAGAAGAAAACATAAGGACAAACATTATTTTGGATTTGGCAATGAACTCTCAAATAAGACACCAAAAGCATAAGCAAAAAAATAAATAAATAAATAAATAAATAAATAAATAGATAGATAAATTGAGCTTCATAAAATTAAAAACTTTCATGCATCAAAGGACATTATCAAGAAGTGAAAAGACAACGTATAGAATGAAAGAAAATATTTATAAACTATATATCTGATAAATATTTAATATCAAGAATATATAAAGACCCTCCTACAACTCAGCAAATAAGACAAACAGCCCAATTTAAAAATGGGTGAAAGAATTGAATATATATTTTTCCAAAGAAGATATACAAACGATTAATCAGCACACAAAAAGATGCTTAACATCTTCAGCAATTGAAGAAACACAAATCAAAATCATGATATACAATTCATATCTATTGAATGACTATAATTTAAAGAAAAAATGAAAGCATGTGTTGGCAAGGATGTGCATACTTGTATATTGTTGGTGGGAATATAAAATGGTGCAGCCACTGTGGAAAACAGTTCCTCACAAAGCTAAACTTAGAATTATCACATGATCCAGCAATTACACTTCTATCCAAAACAACTAAAAAACAGAGATTTAAAATTACCGTACACTAATGTGGTATACATATGCAATGAAATAATATTCAGCATAAAAAGGAATAAAATTCTCACACATGCTACAATGTGGATGAACCTTGAAAATACTATGCTAAGTTAATAGTCCAGAAAAAAAGTCAAATATTGTATGATTCCACTTATATGAAACATATAATAATAGGCACGTTCATAGAAACAGAAAGCAAATTTGAGGTTACCAGGAGCAGGATGAAGGCAGGAATGGAAGTTATATGCTTAATAAGTTTCTTTTGGGGTTGTTGAAAAGTTGTGGAAATAGATGTAGCGATGTTTGTGAATCACAACATTGTGAATGTAATTAATGCCACAGAATTGTATATTTAAAAGATTATTAAAATGGAAAATTTCACATTATGCATATTTTACCACAATAATACATTTTTATCGATTGATAAAATTCAGTTCAACTGCTCATTAAAAATTCATAATAAACTTTGAACAAAAAAAAGCATCCTGACCATAATAAAGAATATTACTCAGCCATATTAAAAAAGAATGAAATCTTACCGTTTGTGACAACATGGATGGACCTAGAGGGTATTGTGCTAAGTGAAATGTCAGACAAAGAAAGACAGATGCCATATGATTGCACTTACATGTGAAATAAAAAAAAATACAATAACTGAACAAACAAAACAGAAACAAACTCATACATGATGCAAAGAACAAACTGATGGTTGCTAGGATGGGAGGGGATTTACAGGGATGGGTGAAAAAGGGGACAGGATTAAGAAGCACAAATTGGCAGTTACAAAATAATTGTGGGAATGTAAAGTACAGCATAGGAAATATAGTCCTAACCTAAATCTAGTACCAGGTGGATATTAGACTTATTAGGGGTATCATTCATAAGTTATATAAATGTCTACACCTGAAACTAATATAATATTGAATGTCAACTGTAATTGAAAAATTTAAAACAACAAAGTATATCCAATGTAGACAGGAAAAATATATTGCCTTAGAATGTCTGTTAGAGTATGATCTGTGACTCGACCCTCATATTTTCGGAAATGGGATTTGTTGATCCTAATGAAGTATCCCATAAAATGCAGGTATCCTTTGAGAAGTTAAGGAAAATATTCTTTTAAAAATAATAACTATCTTGGATAACCAATCATCATAGCTGAAACAGTACAGGCACTCTCATTTCAAATTCAAAGCACAACAGAAGAGTGATGCCTCTGCACTCTACCTCACAACCATTTAATTTTATTTTGAAAGTTGAGGCCAAAGCAGTAAGATATGGGTTGATTATAAAAGCTATATATGTTGGAAAGGAAGAATAAATTTACCATTGTTTTTAAATATATTTTACATCAAACACTTAAAGAATCTAGCTAATATATTAATTATTTATACCACAAATCACCTTTTTTCCTGCTATAACCTAATGAAGAGTTCATAATGCTGTTATTTGGTTGGTGCAAAGCTATCACTTCCCTTTTGCACAGATCTTAGTTGAAATAGACTCTTTGAGTAATATAATATTAACTCCACAAATTAATTTTACATATTGGTCGATATATTTCTATGTTATCTTTTTGTCTTACAAAACAGAAAATCTTTTTACCTTCAAATTCTCTTTCTTCTTGATTAGTTTGTTTTTCAGTCTTTCTTTGTAACATCTCTTCTAAAATATCAGCCTTAAAGACAAAAGTTATAATATGTAGTTACAAATGATGTATCTTGGAACTCTGATTTCCTTCTTTTAGAGAGAGAACAATTTTTTATTTATATCTACAATATCATTGCAGAAACATTTTATTTTTCATTATTTCCTGAATGTCTCAAGTTAAAAAATGAGAACAATTCATAGATCCGAGAATTTGGGAACACTTAATAGTGAAGAGGGAACCAAAGCAATATTGTAATTCTCCCTCATAAATAATTTCAAATAAATCATGTTAATAATTATTGATTATAAACCTAGTTTAGATTTACATTTTAGTCTGAATGAGTCTCTAGACAAACTCAAATGGCTTACAAAATTATTTTTATAAGGCCACTTCAATAACTCCTATGATAAAAATATATTGTGAATATATGTCAAATATATTCAGCCTTTTTATCATTTCTATTTTCCCAGCATTTTTGCCCTAAGAATTTCCTAATTAATATCATTTTAACAATAGCAATTCTGATAATTTTCTAGGTCTCATTTAAGGCATATAAGATTACTTCAGAAATGACCTATGCTTTTACAACTAACTTAACGTATAATATTCTTTTTTGTAGATGAACCCAAAATGAAAATTTCTGTCTTAGGAATTGTGTGTCTTTTAACTTATCAATAACACTCTAATCAAGCCACAACTTCTTTTTCAATACAGATTGGAATTTTTTATGTTAAAATATTACTTTGATTCCCAAATATTGCTTTAAATATCCTAAATATAAAGCAGGTTGTATTAAGAGGCAAACTTTTAATTTCTTTTAAATAAGAAAATATTGATCTTTTTAACTAATATTTATTAAAAATATTGAAAGAGTCTAGCAATTCAAAGTAAATGGCTTTCATGTTACTGTACTACATCTTACCTTTGAGATATCACTATCCATTGACTTTTTTTCAATAACAACAGGGGGTGAAACAAATGATGTGGTTACTGATTCATTCCCTGGAAGTAATGTTCCAACAGACAGTAAATCTTGAATTTCTTTGCTCGATAATACTCTTGCAAATGATTTATCAGGAGACTTTGATGGAGGGGTAGGTGATAGGTCTTTGTGAGTTGAAACTTCATTTGAACGCTCTACAAAAACTGATCCATCTTTAGACTTGAGGATCTGTGAAAGATCTGAAATAGCAGGGCTAGCTCTTTTCTTCTCTGATCTTTAGAATTATAAGACATCAGGTATTAGATAATGTGAAGAACATTTTTATTTGTAACTGAAGAATTATTGTCATAAACTATAGGAATATTAAATAAGCAATTATAATTATCCATCAATGAATGGTAATACAAATATGACACTGAAGATAGATAACATGTTGAAGATAATAATGTGTTTTCTGGGAGTTAAAATAGATACACAGAATTAACATTTAACATAATAGTTATTCAAGGTCATACCAGGCCATAGAACAAGAATGATCTAGTCAGCCAAAGTAGGGTACAAGATGGTTTGGAGGGTTGCCCTTTAGTCACATTAATTCCCAATGTATTTTTCCACAATTTCATTTCAGAATGAAAATAAAATAAAAATCTCTCTATAACAGTTTTGACATTAAAAAGTCACCGTATTCCACAAGAGTCAGTTCCCAGGTTCTGAGTTAATGTTCTTCAAGGTAAGAGGTACTTATTCTCCATCAGTTGGCACAGAATCAGCTTTTAGGTTTCCAGAACTAGGGTGACCATATGCCATCGTTTGCCTACACAGTCTCAGTTTATGATTGTCTTGGCATTCCAGTTTGACAATTTAAATGGTCAAGCTACCTATGGTCTATAGAATTCAACAAAGCTTTCCTAGCTCTATCCAATGCAACAGAGTTTGATGGTCCTTCATTTCAAACAGCTATTACTCCAGTTAATATACTTTGCATAAGGTTTATTATAAAATGTTTAAAATAATGCCTATCCACCTCAAACATCAGAGTTTGGATTATTAAAAAGGGGTGGGTAGAGAGGACTATTCTGAGAATAAAAGTATAAGATGGTTGACAGTTAAAAACATATAATTTATGACAGACTATTGTAGTGGCATTATAAAAAGGATTCCAATATTAAAGTAAACAGACTAGGTGGCTGCCTGCCCTAAATTAAGGAGGGCATATCATCGTCAAACATGATTTAATAGTTATATTAGGTATTTGAATTTAAGGTGATTAGTTATGAAATAATCTAACACTCTTCTAGAGACCATTTTTGAAGATACATCCTAGAGGACCTATTCTCATTAAGCCATGAAAGCATAAAAAATAATTCAAGTGCATGATATAAATTGTTTTCTTTACAAACATGCCCATAGCTATACAAAAACCACAACTCTTGCCACTAATATTACCACATAGCTATAAGTAGAAAGCAAAATACTTTTAAGGATTTTAAAGTGTTTATTAGGGGATATCATTAAAGACCTGATTCTACACAAGAAAATGATCCTAATTGAACAACAAAGGAAATGTGTGGCAATCTCAAAAATGACTTAAATACTAATACAAAGTTCATTTATATTCATACTCCCACATGCAAGCATTCCCCACTGCTGTTGTCTCCGGAAACCATAAAGGATCACTGCATAACACCACGATACTTGTGCTGAGAGGGAACAAGAATAAAATATACTGGAAAGGCATGCAAGCAGTACTGTATTCAAGCTCCCATCCACCAAAGTGATGTCTCTAAGTGCAGATAGGCATACCTGAAAGCCCTGATGTTTGTTTGGATGATAAAAGAGGAGAAGGCGGAAGAAGAAGGGACGGAGGGAACGAGCGAGGGAGAGAGGAAGAAAGTGGAGAAAGGAAAGAAGGAGAAGAGAGGAAGAGGATAGAAAGGCTATGGAAGGCAGCATGTATTCACACAGAAAATAATAATAAAGCAAGTGATTTTCCCCTTCCCCATTCTTTGGTAAATTATCAAAAAACAACCTAAATATATTTTGTAAGTCTTGCCTAATTTCTGTCATTTGTTCTCCACTTTAACATTCTTTCTAGTCATCACTCCATTTTAAAACACTACAATTGTATAATTATGAGCATGTATTTTAACAGCTCTGATATCATAAGCATATTGATAGCATTCTATATGACAGTCTTCAACATCACTGAAGTAGTTTAAAGAATAAATTTCCTGCTTGCAAAAGCATTTGTTAATGCTGAAGATCTGACCATTGCATCCTTTTCTCACCAAGCAAATAGATGTATAGGGGCAGAATCTGTTATGCATATCATCATAAACACCTCATAATCCCTCTTAACACATTGTCGCCAAGGCAAAATGGAAGATTGCCATTGCATTACTGTCCAACCTATGCTGTTTTTTGTGTTCGCTTGTTTGTCTGTTTTCTGTTCCAAGACCTCTTTTTCAGGAGCTTTCCTTATTAATTCCATCCATTTTCTAAAGTGTCAACACAATCCCCAACCCATTCCCCTAACCACTTAGGGGAAAAAAAACTCTTGCAAGTATTGATGTATATACTGAATTTTTAATTATCAATGAAAATATAGAAACTGACTCCGGGTGGTAAAGACACAATGGGATTTATAGATGATGTAATGCAGAATTGTACACCTGAAATCTATGTGATTTTACTAACAATTGTCATCCCAACAAATTAAAAAAAAAATAAATAAATAATAAATTTAAAAAATTTAAAAAATAAATAAAATATAGAAAAGAATGGATTTAATATTCTTATCTGCAATAATGTAACATGTAGAATGCATCCTATATACAAAAAACAAAAAGATCTAGGATTCAAAGTGTGCAACATAATACAATCTAAAATGATTTTAAAGTTAACTTTCTAGGAAATTTTCAATATAGAGAATGTAAAAATAAAAGTCAAAAATTATAAAATGTTTGCAGTATTAAAAATTATAATTAGCATTGGTCAAATTCTTCATAGTAACCAGTTTTAAGCTCCTCAACCAAAAAGAAACTCAAAAAAATTGAAAAGGTTTAATAGAAATATAAGATGATGAAGAGCCTAGAAATGTAAAATGTTAAAACACTTGGAATTATTCTATCTAGAGAAAATAAGGCTGGTAGATTACTTAAAAATAGTTTGTAAATGTGTACAACCATTCTAATTCTTACACTGAAAATGTTGACTAGCGGCAGATAACAGCTATTGTTATTACAGAAATATCTAGAAACACAACTTAAGAAAATTATATGGAACAAAAAGAAAATTATTCTAACAGGAGAAAAACCAAATCACTGGTGAATCAGGATGATAAATATGTTTTCTCTTAATTGGCCTCAGTGGTTATCTCCCTTCCCCTCTTGGTAGCTTGGCAGAAACTCTCAAAATCTTTCTCTGATACCTGTAATATTGGAATGGGAACTCCCTCCAGATGCTCTTTTTTCCAACACATCTATTTCCCCTTGATCAGGGAGGTTCATAGCTCCAGAATAATCTGTTTTTGCCTGCACCCCTCCCAATTTCTCTATAAATATACATATGTATATAAACTAGTGTGTGGATAGGATCCTTCCCCTAGAGTACTTTCCAGCATCCATCGAGTTCTCCCTAACCCAAATGTTCCTTTTGCAAGATGAGAGCTTAGAATATTACATGTGTTCTGCTACTATTCTGCTTTTAAGTTTTTCTTAATCTTGTTATGTGTAGCTAGTTGTATGAGACTCGTCGGATCTTATAGCTTTTGAAAACAGAAAGAGTTCAATTGGGCACCACTGAGGTGGAAAATAAACCCACTGGAAGCCCTATACCAGCGAACTACTGAGTTGGAATGGCCAATATCTCAGTGACCACATTGTATATAGTCACAAAAGCTCCAAAGAGGGCAGACTACTTTGCCAAACCAGAATGACCGGAGCCTGGTAGCCACAGAGGTATGGGACACCATAACCTCCATGTGGGTGGGATGGCCACATAGTTCATGGACCACTGAAGTCCAAAAATGGTAACATTTCTTAGAAATCCTGGAACAGATTTGCTATAAAAGAAAAATCTGGGGAAAAAAGAAAGAAAAATCTGGAGCAATAAAGTTGTAAGTAGGTGGCTACAGTACTCTATTTACTCAAAGAATGGACAAAGAAGCCAGGCTCAGCAAAGCCTAGAAAAATTGGCATAAGTATGACTGAAAGTTAACAGGCCAACAGTACTAAAGCCTGAAAAGGACTTAAGAAAATTGCATGGATGAGCTGCTCTGTGGCCTCTCTTGCAATAGAAGGGAGGAAAACGATTGGGCCGATACAAAATGTGGAATAATCTTAACATAGTTAATATAAATAGGACAGACTGAGGCTAAGGCTTGAGCTAGAGCCCTGTCTTCTTCAGTTCCCCAGAGGGTGAGACCACAAGTATTCCTAAACTTACTATGTACCGAATGTTACACGGTGTGCAGAAAGGAGTTGACATACTAGCAGCACTGAGACCTCTATCCTTAGAAAGACCTGTTTACAAGGTTGACGCTTGGCTGGCATCTGGGAACTTGCCAGGGTTCCCACTATTCCCAGAACCAACAAAAGTGGCTCACTGTGCCCAAACTGTACAAACAATGTGGTTTATGTAGAACACCTGCTTACCTTTTGGGAGAATGGATTTTTGGTGTATGGTAGGTACAGAGTATCTATATGACCAGCCACCCGTAAAAACCCTGGGTACTGAGTCTCCAATGAGCTTCACTTGTAGAAAACATTTCATGTGTTTTCACAATTCATTGCTATGTCCTGTGTGACTCCACCGAGAGAGGACTTGGAGACTTATACCTAGTTTCTTCCAAACTTTGCCCCACATGCCTTTTCCCTTTACTGATTGTGCTTTGTATCCATTTGCTATAATATCTTAATAAGTACTGTGCTGAGTCCTGTGAGTCCTCCTAGCAAATCATGGTACCTAGGGATGGTCTTGGGGAGCCCCAGTATAGTTGGCGTTGGAAATGGGATTCACTAGGATGAACCCAAACACACTAAACTATGAAGAAAGCATTGTTTGGGAAAAGAAATTATGAAAGGTTGGGATGGGATATGATTCATTTTGGGTGGCTGTGGAGTCATCTATGGTATGAAATAGCAGCTGAGCTGTCTGTTGTGAAAGGTAAAAATTACCTATGAAATTTGAAAATGATGCATTCAACTCCAGAATTGGTTGCTGGATCCCCTGGCTACTTTTATGGTGCTGGGTAAAGTAAGGAAAAAAGATGCAGGTTAATGTCATTGGTTTTTGTTCTCTCCACCAAGGAGGAGAGACCACCTAAAAACTCCCAAAGGTGCGTTTTGGATCGACCAAAGGCAATAATAATTAGTTTGTAGTTACTCTCTCTTCCCAGTGAAAGAGAAAAAAGTTAAATCAGCTCCTAAGGCTGAAACAATGCTTTAAATAAACCAGAGAGAAAAAAAAAGTGAAAGTTGGGGTTAAGGAGTGGGCGACTCCAGCCTTTTCTTTAGTGGAGCCCTGCTACTGTCACCCATTTTCCCTTGCATTCCAGGTGGGATCTCCCTGCAGCTGTAATGTTAACCCAGTACATGCTGAATTTACTGCTAGTATAAATTTGCAATGAGGAAAAAAGGGGGAATATTTTTCTTTTTTAGTAAATGCTTTTATTTTCCCTTTAATTCAACGTGATTTCATATTAATACAAGAAACCCTGGTTTTCTTGCTTTTAAATTTATCTTATATGAGTTTTCTCATTCTATTTTTAACCATTCTAATTAATTTAATTGTAATTACCTCTTTTATTTTTAAACTGCAGATATTTGGGTGTTTTTAAAATCCTAATTGATATTCTTTTTTTAATTTTTATTAAAATATGGCTAACGTACAATATTATATTAATTTTAGGTGTACACCAGTTATTCAACATTTATATACCTAAAGAAGTGATCACCATGATAAATCCAGCAACCATCTGACACTGTACTGTGCTATCACAATATTATTGACTATATTCCCTATGCTGTACATTACATCCCCATGACTTGTTTGTTTTATAACTGGAAATTTGAACCTCTTATTTCCTTTCACCATTTAATGACAGAATTTTTTTAATGACTTTGTATTTTGTAGCTACCACATCTGGGTATATGCAAAAACATTGACGTGAAAGCTATGTTTTAATTTTATAAATGCTAGCAGTATCATGCTGATCAGGGAAAGCTGCAAAGAAAAGGAGTTATGGGACACAACTTCCCGGCATTTTGCCACCAAGGGTAGTTTGGAATTTAAATTCTTTGAATATTGAAAATAGGACAAGAGTCCTATTTTATGATTTTGCCTATTGGAGCCTCTGGAAAAAGAAAAGCCAAAGGAACGATAGAGCCAATCCTTAAATGACAATATACTTTTGGAGTTTTAAAAAGTAGCTTTTAGTTGCTAATAGGCTCTTGTAAAATCCGATGTTTCACTCTTAGAGGAGGATGATTTCTGGCCTGATGTGCACATTTATGAGTGAGTCAATCTAGGTTCGGAGACTGACAAAACCAAAGGGCTTGGGAAAGCCTTGATTGTCACTGTACTTGGAACAGGGCTATGTGTCTCTATAGCATCTCAGCTTTGCTACTAATAAAAAAATAATAATTAGTTAACTAATTAAACAATTAACAAAAGCTAATTCACAGATCCTAATTGCCTGGACCTGACTCTCAGCTGAAACCTGTTACTGTCTGCTAAGGGCTGTTGCAGCCTCAGCGTGGGTTGTTCTGAAGAACACAGAGGAGATATAGGCTTAGTTAGACTCTGGGACAGTTCCAGTTTCAGGACACCTTTCTTTGTGGCCCTAGACTGTAAAAACATCATGAATGTAGGCTGGACCATTTGGGTCACATACAAATGTCCACAAAAAAAGGACATGTTCTCTAATGGAAACATCTTAAAGCCAGCTGCTGATCTACTCTGTACACAGAGACTGATTACATTCCTAACTTGTTATCCCTGCTGAAAGTTACAAATTGGGAAAGGGTACATCTCAGAGACTGGCCCATTCTGCCGACTCTGAAGAGATTAGACTGTCACCTCCCTCTTTGGATGTTGATTATTGTGTTTGACTATCTGGATTACTTGCAGTTTGCAACAATTGACTGATAGCCTGACTTTATTTCCCTCACCTTTGTCCTTGTACACACATCTTAGTAAGGCAGTTTGACTATTAAATATAGCTGTTCCCAGAAAGGAATTGATTTCTTTTTTTGTAGGCTGCTCACTGGATAAATGATCAGAACAAAAGAAGAAATAAACCTATTTTGAAATTAATGAAAATTCAGTATTTGTTCTGATCAATTTTTTAACATGATATATCTTTCTTGTTACGTTGTAAAAAAAAAAAAAAAAAAAGCTTTTCTGCAACAATGCCTTTTTCCTTCTTCCATACAACAATGCTTCCAGTCAAAATATCTGGAAAATAGAATGTGATTTGGAAAAAAAAGTAAAGTTTTGATTACTGAATGGGAACACTGATTTTGTAGTACCTGACAAAACACAAAACATCAGCACCGTGGGAGGCACTGGGGAGGAGGGAGCGCATTAATAATCCGCTTTTCAGACTGTTCCAGGAAGTTACCGCCTCTTCCTCAAGGAAAACTCCCTTTGCTGCTTTTCCACACTGCTGAGAGCCCTTTGCATTCAAACTGACTACTGAGCCTAAGTGCACACAGTCTAGCCCAGATCCTGCACTTTTCACACACAACAGCTGCAGATGTCATCTGTACTGTCCAGGTAGATTAACTGGTGTCACTCAAAAGAAAAACTGTTTGGAAATGACAGCCTTCAAGCAGTCCTTCCTAATCAAAGGACTCAACTAAATCAATTGGATCAATTGGACCGGACTGGGAACCCTAAGGTGGGGGGTAGGAGAGCATGTGGGGGCCTTGTTAACATGTACCGCCTCGGTGTGCCTTCTCAGCCTGCCCTAACAATTGTAAAGTCTTTGTTTCCAAGGGTACCACATGTGCTGTCTGGGATTATATTTCTTATTTATGTGCCCTGATTGTCATGACATTGTTTCTGCCCCGGAAGGCCTTCAGGTCATCTTCATCTTATTGGCCAGAGTTGTGGAGTATGTGCAGTACCTGAATTGGTGCCTTGGGCAAAGTAAATATGTATATACACACATATTACTACAGAAAAATTAATGAGGAAGCCAGTTGGCTTTCTAAGATATAGTTAATGGGATTTCTTTTAATTAGCTAAGTCTAGGACTCCTAAAGGGCATGACTGAGAACAATACTATAGGTTGGTCTGACCCTGGAACATGGGGTCTCATTGATAATAATCTTAGACTTAAAATGCCTTGGCCAAGGCTGAAGGGGGTGTACTGCTCAGAAAAGAGCATAGCAGGACAGACTGCTGTCCTTAGAAACACCTGACTGCAAGGCTGAGTCTTGGCTGGCATTTGGGAACTTGGATTTGGGGAGGGTTCCTACAATTTCTAGAACTAATAAAAGTGGCACACTGTACCCAAACTGTGAAGACAAATAATGCAGTTTATGCAGAATACCTGTTTTCTTCCTGGGAGTCTGGAATTTCGGTACATCGTAAGCATAGGGTGCCACATGATCAACTACAACAAAAACTCTCAACACCAAGTCTCTAAAGAGCTTGATATTTCACATATGTTTTTACAATTTATTGCTGGAAGAATTAAAAGCACTCTGTGTGACTCTACTGGAAGAGGACTCTGGGAAGCTTGTATGTGGTTTCTTGTGAACTTTTCCCCATGTGTCTTTCCCTTTTGATGATTTTGGTTTGTATCCTTTTGCTATAACAAATCATAGCTATGATAATGACTATACACTGAGTCCTGTGAGTTTTCCTAATGATGGTAGAAGTCTTAGAAATGTCTGACACATGGAGCTACTATTTTTGTACTTTATGCTACAACTGAATTTGCTGCTTCTTTCTTAGATTACTTAATTGATATGGAAGTTCTGAATTATTAAACCCAGAACAGGTACACAGCCATGCTGGTTGGATAACCGCCTTGTTAGCCAAGTACATGACTATGTAAAGAACTGTCTGAACTGCCACAACAATTCAATAATATTGCATTCAGGGAGGGTAAAGATAAATTACTCTAAAAAACAATGGGATACATGCAGGAATGCTATGCAATGTCTAGCTAAAAAACCACTGGGCACCAAAATGGGCTACTGAAACTTAAACAAGGAAGAAAACTGTATCCCGCCTCCTCAGTCTCTGCCATTATACCAGCTACTAAATAAATTGCTATCAACACTGATACATGTATGCAGCAGCCAAGGTCTTAGCAAGATGTGCAACATACCTTTACTAATCTTTCTTGGGAACATTTGAATTCCTGTCATATGTTTTCAACACAAGGGACAAAACCTAACACAATGTAAACTGCTAGAAATATACAGATATTCTATTATATTGAGGACAGTGGTCAACGCTGAAGAAGTACTGCTTGTTTTCTAGGCACATCTGATTAAAAATAACTTTAAATGAAAAAATAATCCAGGGCCATGTCTGTCACATGAATTTGAAGGAGACAGTCATCATTTGGAGAGCATCCAAAAAATTCCTTGCAGCCCCAACTACAAAGGACTTTCTTCTTTAGGTATACCTGGTGATTCCTCAAAGTATTACATTGAAAATATCTGTATCAATGTAACTAATTTTAAATGGAAGCTCCTATATTGAGAAGGTTTGGAAGAGTTCCAGGCATCACAAAAATGAGTTTGAACTTTATATCTGCCATATTCTTCAAACAAGTGGGATTATAGGTATTTGTAAGGAAACTTTTGCCAATTGGATCCTTTGGCAACAATACTTCAAGTTATTTCTCAGTTCCTGGATTTTTTAACTCAATGATTTCTTTCTGACACATGCCCTTTAAGCAGTGACTACTAGCCTGTTACTGGGCCCTAACAGGACAGATTTTCTCTTTTCAACCCAACAATCTTGTCTCATAATGGGTCTTCTCTAAACCAAAATCCATAAGATGATACAACCTCAGGAAAATTCTATTGAAAAGGGGAGAGAGCACATCTAATCAAGGACCAATACTGGTCCTTAAGACCTTAGCCAAATACATGGCCACACATTCACTGGGCACAGAGATACACCCCTGCAGTTTTAACCAAACCATTGACTTAGTAAGGCCCTTGCCTGCTAGATTTGCCACTTCCCAAGAAAACATGAATCACCGATGGAACAGCCTCTCTTAAAGGTCATAAAATTTAATTTGATGGAGTGCTGCATTCACCCACCAGAATGATGGTAAATTGTTAAGATCCCATGGGATTGAACATTTTTCAAAATTGGGTGAAATTCAGGCATTGTTCATGGCCATAGAGTACACTCCCCTTAGACAGAAGTATAGTTTTAGAAACACTCATGAGCCATTGCTAATGGCCTAGTTATATGGTCAGGCCATTGGGCCACCCAGGACAAAAATTAAATACACACACTTTTCTGAGACACTTCTGCCCAAGGAAATAGACACAACAACTTAGTAACAAACTCTTACCTTATTTTTCATATGGATAAGCCTACAAAAAAACACTAAATCCAAAGGAAAATATCTGGTATGAAAAAGCCAGTCAAGAATGTGTGACCATCATCTCTACTATAGCCTTGGGTCCCGGTTCAAATCCATCCACCACGAAGCATGGGATATCTAATAAGGAGTTCATTTAAAAGATACATAAACTACTGTTGCCCATCAAACCTAGTCTGGTTGCCACCTAGGCCAGACACTTTAAAACAACTTCCACAGTGCTTGTTGGTCCAGCTTTCCCTGCTTATTTACCAGTTATAAGCTGCCTTACTCACCAAGGGCCCCTCTGCACTGACTGAACTCCAAAGCACTATGAAATTAGGGAATAAGTGAAAAGATTATTTGACCTCAGTACATGGGAAGACACAACCTATTGCTCATTTAAAAGATGAGCATTGTCTTTGCATCAGATGGTTCTGCAGAAATCCTCTTCTGATCCTGCAGGTGACTTATGATGGCAAAATGATAACTTTGAGGTCCCTGAATTTATCTCCCCAGAAAAATGATAATCTGGCTCATCTCCAGGGAGGAACAACAGATCTCAGTTTGTCAGGTAGGAACACATCTGACCCTGGGAAATGGTTGGAAGTGGAATGTCATCAAGGGCAATGACAAATACATTTCTCTTTTTGATTGCAGATATTGAACAGACATTTCAAAACAGTCTTCTTTGCTGTCCAGGAAGTCGAGCTTAACATGTGAATTTATTAGGATGCTTGTTCCACACCCTCACCTAACCCAGCTGGGCACCTTACTGACATCCTTCTCCTAGGCAATACTGTGGAAACTGTTATGTTCAGGATGAGGTGTTAGCCGGAGCTGATAGAGAGACTTATATTAATGGGACTCCAAGACTAAGAGGTGGACTGAGGAGACACAAATCTTTGTTTTTAGATGGCCCTAGTGGCCCTCATCCCTCCCACTTTTGGTAGTCTGGAAAAACTGGCTCACCAGGATGTTCAGTGGAAAAAATATTTCTCACTCACACCAGTTAGGTCAGTGTACCGAGTGCCTACTCCTCCAGGTGCTCTCTTTTTCTAACAAGGCCATTGCCCCAACCAGGAATCTCTCACTCTTACATGGTTGAGTAGGTGTTGCCCATCTTTACTCAATTCCCATGCAATTTTGTAAAGTGTTATGTGAAGAGGAAGTCTCTCTGAGGAGTACTTCCGCCTTGTGAATCCAGCTATGCTCAGTCCAAGCACATCTCTCTACGGAATCATGAATGATAGCTCGGGGGATATTGTGCCCTCTACTATTCCTTAGTTTGTAAGATTTCCTTTATGAAATATACCTTATGCCTACAATTTGGGTCACTAGTAATATGTTCCTTGCACAACAGTTAACTGAGAAAATTATGAGATCTCTTCTAGAGTTTTTAATAATAAGGTAAATTTCCATTTGTAGAAGTTTATTCTGGTAAAAATTGGAAAGAGAAAATACTTTAATAGTTTTTTGTTTCATAGTTACATAATCCTTTTCCATGATAGATAATACCTTTCTTGACCACCTAATCTAAGATATCCTTTCCTGTGACTCTATCAGAAAGGGAGTTTTCTTGTCTTCATTTACTTCATTACTCTAAAATTATCTTGTTCATTTATTTTCACTTGTCAATTGCCTATAATTCCCACTGTAATGTAAACACCACAAGAGAAGAGACCTAATTTGTATTATTTATCAGTAAAACCCAATGCCCAGAAGATTACCTGGCATGTGAAGGTGACAAAAAATATTTGTTGAATGAATGATTTTAGTGAATAAATGAATGAGTAAATGTACCAGCTAATCATCTATCTATGGAGAAGAAATGGACACATATTAATATACTTCTTTTGTACTGATTTTTTGCTTTATAACAAACTTAACTAGTATTGGAAGAAAAAGTCTTGAAAAAAGGGGGTTTAGAAAGAAGTAGGTTGGATGTGTAACTCTTAAAAATAAAACACCACGAAATAGTTTTACATTTTCATAGCTAAAAGGTGTGAATTTCAATACTGTAAATCATTTAAGAACAGCTAACAACACGTATGATGTGAAACACTAAATTATTAATATCAATTGTGCTTGACTAAAAATTTGCAACTAACTGATTCCCTAAGCCAAAATAAATTGCCAAATGTTGTAAAATTCAAAAATGTGTACTTTATTGGAAGCAATACCACGTGTCTGCTCAGGTGGGATCTCCTTACTTCGTCCCCATCCACTCTCTGAAGGTTTGGGAGACTTTTCCAAAGTATTTCAGAAATTCTATTAGGATCTAAGAAGTAACCCAAAATGAAGTTTGATGAAATAATATTGTGCTATGTGCTTAATAGTTTGAATTTTTTATTATATTTAGCAATATTCAACCTAAAGCTCTTAAGGGCAATTATATAAAACCCATCAAGTCAAGCTGAAACAACCTATTTCATATCATATCCTCCATTAATCTCCTCAATCTAGATTCCAAAACAATAACTACTGGCCTTTCCCTGACACACTGTGTAGATTCTAAACACCCTTCTTTTTGCATCAACTCTTTAGTCCACATGTAACACCTTTCCCTCATATTCCCCTGTTAAAATCCAACCCAACTGTCTTTCTTAAATTAAATGCTATGTTATTCTCAATCCAGCCAGAAACAACTTTTCCTCCTTTTTGATGCAGCTTTTTGATGACTTCGCATAAAATTCATCATCTGCATTATATTATATTTATTTTTGCACATCTTGTCTACCTTACCCAAATGTTACTGTGTTGAGGGCAAGAACCATATAGTTGTCATCTTTAAACTCCCCATAATATCTAGCACGGTGCATTGCCCGGCATGAATACTCAGGCCATATTTTTTCTCTGAACTAAATTGAGTTGAAATTAATTTAAATAATTTTCCTCCTGAAATTAGGGAACATTATACAAATAACATTTCTAGAAAATGAGCCATTTAAGGGGAATTATTTGATATCCATTCTACAATCCTTTTTCTGCATTTGATATCCTATATTCCCTATCATTCTTAGTCTGCTGTTGCCCATCCAACACTTCTTCCTTTCTTCCACTTCCCGTTATCACTCTTACCTGTAACTTATCAGCTAAGTAGAATAGGGACTATCAGGAGCACTAACTCACAGTAACACTATCACAACCACTCTTCAAGATTTTCCCAGAAGCTCATGGAAAGTAATTGAGACTGCTTTACTATGTCTTCATAGAGACTAAAGATTCTTTTTAAAACTCTTTTGTTTAAGCCAATGTTTCTACTTTCTGAGGTTCACCAAATATATAAAGGGTCTATCAAATTCATTAGCAGCAACTAAATGTTCAATATTAAAACAACTTATATGAAGAGTTATCATTTCATGTTCTTCAGGGTGATAAATTATTGGCTTTTTAGCACTTTCAAACCTGTATTTCCGTATATTTCATAGAAAACCTATAGTAATATGCCATGCTCTACCATAATTTCACATGAATGTAAGGCTATCGTGCTTTATTTGTTTCTATTTCTACACATTTCATAAGCTGGTTAAGTTCCATTGACAAAGATAAATATTAATAGTTTTTCTTATACGTTCTCAAATATTCATAATACTAACAATTCATATTTATAATGTAAAGAAATAAAGGATGAGAAATCTACCCATGATAAGTTTACAAAGCAACAAGTAAATGAGCCAATATTTAATTTTCTCAAGATATTAAAAACATATGCTTTTAAAAATATAATCACGACATTAAAAATGGATGTTTTCAAAACTTCTGGTCATTAATCATTACATTTATTACCTAATTCTTGCTAATTCATCTGGGTCTGTAATCTAAATATATTAAAAATAGTAATGAAGCCAAGAAATGCATACTCCTAGGTAATTCTTTCCTCTTTTCTGTGCGGCAATCAAGCCAAAATTTTACATGTTAAGCTGTGTATAATTAAGGAATAAGTGCCTCATGTACATTGAATTTGAATTTTCAATAGTTAAAGTCAATGACTAAAAGGAAACACTGACACAGTTTATTCTCATTGGATAGCAACCTCTTACTGACAGAATTTAATTTGCTGTTCCACTAATATATCTGGCTCAAGCTTTCTATTTCTTGACTGGTTTGAGAATAGCTCTATGAATCAATCATAATATGTTAATCAAACAGTCTCACTAGTGAAAACTATGGGATTTAATTGGATGAATCAATTCAATTACTTATATGCATGCATATGTATTTATACGTGATTCAGCAAAAATGAAAGGCAAAAAAACTTTAAATGACTTCTTTTATGTATTGAGGTCATGCTTCTGAATGATGGTAATTACCTTCAAAATAAGGGTTGGTTTCTCACTATCTATAAATTCAATTGCTGTTGTGGGGCGGGTATATGGGTTTGTACGCTAGATTGGTCCTTAACTTAAATTTTTCTTTCAAAATATTTTATTTTGACAGCATCCAAAACCATCAATCTTTAACAGTATCTAAAGTTTCATTCTATTTAAAATTAGTTTCAAAGATAAGAGTTAATATTGTAAGCAAAGATGTGAATCAAGAACTTTTGTGATACTGATTTTAGAATGGCTATTTTTACCATTTAGTTATGTAAACTGATAAAGATTAGAAAAAGAATAATTAATTTAAACATTTTACCTGTTTTCAACGGGGCTTCCATTCTGGACAACTGAGATCTGTGATAAAAATAATACTAAATTTAAATATACCAAATATGCACATAATGTGTTTACATTAAATCATTTCAAAAATATTATTCAAAGCAGTTTCTTAAACGTCAATTTTGTAAGATTAAGGACTAAAAAAATTAAGAAATTACTATATTTTGCATTACAAGAGACATTGTAGAAAAGGAATTGCTACCAATACTATATTTCTAAATAAGAGTAAAGAGGGTTTTATATGTAGTAAATAAAAATTATTTTAAACTTATCTATTACGTAATACTTAACCTTTTTATATTATTTTTGAAGCATTTATACTTCAAATGCCAATAGTATACTAGTATGGAAGTAAAACATTGTATACTAATACAGTAGTACTTCTTTTTAATTTACAAATTTTTAAAATGTATTGAGAATGCATTCTCAAAATACGTTTATTTGATGTGTGCTCAAAAGTGTCAGGAAACCAGAGACAGTGTAATTTTATTCAATAACTTACCCTTGGAACGATAGCTATTTCCTATAGCATAAATGTTGATTCTAGATTTTTATCTCAGGTCTATATATATAGCTGGCTTTATCCTTACCCACCTGTGGCAAAGATTTCTAGATGTTCACAAGATTAATTTTCTTTTCTTCTTAGTCACATCACTAGTCCACATGTCTAAGTACTTCCTGCACTTAAATGTGGCAAATTAAATGGGAGATAATGATGAGCACCACTTCCAGCCTGGTCAATGAAAATGACTGATGTTTGGTCTTCCATGTTCTTTTCTGGTAGAAAGATGTCTATGCCCAGCATGGTCCAGGAAGCCAACTGTAAGATGGCAAAGCTTCCACATGCCACGATACATAAATGACATTGTAGAGCATAATCCCTAACACAAATAATGATCCTGGACTTCCTGGGCCATACATATGAGAAATAAGTTTCTGTTATGTGTGAGCCATTATACATTTTGGACCTATATGTCACAAGAGTTAGCCAACATAGTAACAAATATACCACCACATTATTCATATGACTTATGTAAATAACTAGGACAGAACTAAATGATGATACAACCTAACATTCACACAGTACTTCACAATATACAGAAGTAGTTCATTAACATTGTCTCATTTTACCCTAACGGTATTTTTACAAAATATTGTCATCCTCAATTAATGGTTTTATAGAAAATGATGTTTAGTTCTTCACACATAGAAATAGGTCTTACCCTTCCCTCTATTTTAAAAGAGTATTTACTCCAGTAAACTACTTTAAAAACAGGTACAAAAACATGCTGCCGATAAGAGACCCACTTCAGATCAAAAGACACAGACAGACTGAAAGTAAAAGGATGGAAAAAGATATATCATGCAAAATGGAAACAAAAGAAAATCTGGAGTAGCAATATTTATGTCATACAAAATAGACTTTAAAACAAAGACTATTAAAAAAGACAGAGAAAGGGCCGGGCCCGGTGGCTCAGGCAGTTGGAGCTCCGTGCTCCTAACTCTGAAGGCTGCCGGTTTAATTCCCACATGGGCCAGAGGGCTCTCAACCACAAGGTTGCTGGTTCAATTCTTCGAGTTCCACAAGGGATGGTGGGCAGTGCCCCCTGCAACTAAGATTGAACACGGCACCTTAAGCTGAGCTGCTGCTGAGCTCCTGGATGGCTCAGTTGGTTGGAGCGCGTCCTCTCAACCACAAGGTTGCCAGTTCGATTCCTCGACTCCCGCCAGCGATGGTGGGCTGCATCCCCTGCAACTAGCAACGGCAACCAGACCTGGAGCTGAGCTGCGCCCTCCACAACTAAGACTGAAAGGACAACAACTTGAAGCTGAACGGCACCCTCCATAACTAAGATTGAAAGGACAACTTAACTTGGGAAAAAAAAGTCCTGAAAGTACACACTGTTCCCCAATAAAGTCCTGTTCCCCTTCCCCAACTAACAAAAAAAGACAAAGAAAGACACTAAATAATCATAAAGGGGTCAATCCAACAGGAGGATGTAACCAGTGCAAACATTTATGCACCCAACATAGAAGGACCTAAATATATAAAGCAAATATTGACAGATATAAAAGGAGAGATCTACAATAATACTGTCATAGTACAGGACTTTAACACCCCAGTGACATCAATAAGTAAAATTTCTAGACAGTAAATCAACAAGGAAACAGTGGCCTTATATAACATTAGATGAGATTAATTTAACTAATATTTTGAGACTATTTTATGCCAAAGCAGCAGAATGTACATTCTTTTCAAGTACACATGGAACATTTTCCAGGAAAAAATACATGTTGGGCCACTAAACAAGTCTCAAAAAATTTAAGATTGAAATATCAAGCATATACTCCAAACACAATGGTATAAAACTAGAAATCAAGTACAAGAAAAAAACTGAAAAACACACAAACACATGAAAGCTAAATAACATAGTACTAAATTATGAATGCGTCAACAACAACATAAAGGAAGAAATCAAAAACTACCTTGAGAAAAATGAAAATGAAAACACAACAACCCTAAATCTATTGGACACAGTGAAAGCAGTCCTAAGAGGTAAATTCATAGCATTGCAGGCCTATCTCAAGCAAGAAGAAAAATCTCAAAGAATCTAACCTTATATTTAAAGGAATTAAAAAAGAACAACAATCAAAGCCCAAAGTGAGTAGAAGAAGAAAATAATAAAGATCAGAGCAGAAATAAATGAAACAGTCTTTAAAAAACAATACAAAAGGTCAATGAAACCATGAGCTAGTTCTTTGAAAAGATAAACAGAATTGATACACTTTAACCAGACTAATCAGGAAGAAAAGAGACAGGACCCAAATAAATAAAATCAGAAATGAAAGAAAAGTGACAACAGACACCATAAAAATACAAAGGAATATAAGAAAATACTATGAACAATTATATGCCAACATATTGGACAACCAGCAAGAGATGGATAAATGCCTAGAAACATGCAATCTTCCAAGGTTTAATCAAGAAGAAAGAGAAAATATGAATAGAACAACAACTACTAACGAAAGTAAATCAGTAATAAAAAAATTCCTTACAAACCAAAGTACTGGATCAGATGGCTTCATAGGTGAATTTTACCAAACATTCAAAGAAGATTTAATACCTATCCTTCTCAAACTATTCCAAAAATTTCAACAGGGAAGGCTCCCAAGCTCATTTTACAAGGCCAGAATCACCTTGATTCCAAAACCAGACAAAGACATTACAAAAAAAAGAAAAGTACAGGCAATACCCCTGATGAACATAGACGCAAAAATCCTCAACAAAATCTCAGCAAACCAAATTCAGCAATACAATAAAAAGATCCTACTCTATGACCAAAGGGGATTTATTCTAGGATACAAGGTTGATTCAATATCCACAAAACAATTAATGTGATACAGCATGTAAACAAAACGTAAAAATCATATGATCATATCAATAGATGTAGAAAAAGCACTTAACAAAATCCAACTTGGATTTATGATAAAAACTCTCAGCAAAGTGGGAATAGAGGAACATAATAAAGGCCACATATGACAAACCAACAGCTAGCATCATACTGAATGGTGAAAAGTGAAACATGTTTTCCTTAAGATCAGAACAATACAAGGATGTCCACTTTCAACACTTTTAATCAACATAGTACTGGAAGTCCTAGTCACAGTATTCAGGCAAGAAAAAGAAAAAAAAAAAGGCATCCAAATTAAAAAGGAGCAAGTAAACCTGTCATTATTTGTAGATAACATGATACTATATAGAGAGAACTCTAAAGACTCCACCAAAAAACTATTAGAACTAATAAATGAATTCAATAAAGTAGTAGGATACCAGTTAATATTCAGAAATCAGTTGCATTTTTATGCACAAAAAATAAATTATCGGAAATTTAGAAAACATTTCCATTTATAATTGCATCAAAAAATACCTAGAAATAAATTTTACCAAGGAGGTGAAAAGCCTGTACTTGGAAAACTATAGACAGCAAAAAAAGAAATTGAAGAAGATACAAATATAATAAATGGAAGCATATGGATATGGATAGAAAGAATCATTAAATTGTCCATACTACAAAACAATCCCTATCAAATGCAATCCCTATCAAAATACCAATGGCATTTTTCACAGAACTAGAACCAATAATCCTAAAATTTATATGGAACTACAAAAGATCCCGAATAGCCAAAACAATATTGAGAAAGAAGAAAAAAGTTGGAGATACCACACTACCTGATATCAAACTATACTACAAGGCTATAATAATCAATACAGCATGGCATCAGCATAAACACAAACAATGGAACGGAATATAAAACTCAGAAATAAACCCACACCTATATGGTCAATTAACCTATGAAAAAGGAGGCAAGAATATACAGTGGGTTAAAGATAGTCTCTATATTAGTGGTTTGGGGAAATGGACAGAATCTGGATCATTTTCTTACACCATATATGAGAATAAACTGAAAATGGATTAAAGACTTAAATGTAAGTCCCCGAACCATAAAATTGTTAGTAGAAAATATAGGCAGTATTCTTTTACATGACTCATAGTAATATATTTTTTTTTTGACTATATCTCCTTGGGCAAGGGAAACAAAGGAAAAATGAACAAATTGGACTACGTCAAATTAAACAGTTTTTGCACAGCAAAGGAAACCATCAACAAAACAGCTTATTGAATGGGAGAAGGGGTTACACCGGATAAGGGGTTAATATCCAAAATATACAAGAAACTCATACAACATAACACAAAAAAAGCAAACAGTTCGATTAAAAACTGAAAAGAGAACCTGAGCAGACATTTCCCCGAAGAGGACATACAGATGGCCAACAGACATATAAAAAGATGCTCAACATCACTAATCATGAGGCAAATGCACATCACAACTACAATGATATACCACCTCACGCCTGTCAGATTGGCTATCATAAATAAATCAACAAACAACTAGTGCTGGCAAGGGGTGGAGAAAAGGGAACCCTTGTGCATTGTTGGTAGGATTGTAAGTTGGAGCAGCCTCTATTGAAAACAGTATGGAGGTTCCTCAAAAAAGTTAAAAATAGAACTACTGTTTGACCCAGAAATTTAACTTCTAGGCATTTATCTGAAGAAACCCAAAACAATAACTCGAAAAAGACATGTGCACCTCTATGTTCACTGCAGCACTATTTACAGTAGACAAAAATATGGAAGGAATCTAAGTATCCATTGATAGATGAATGGATAATGACGTGGTACATATATACATGTACAATGGAATATTACTTAGTCATAAAAGGATGAAATCTTGCCATTTGGAACAACATGGATGGACTTAGAGGGTATTATGCTAAGTGTAATAACTCAGACAGAAAAAGACAAATACCATATACTTTCACTTATATGTGGAATCTTAAAAACAAAATAAATGAACAAACAAAAAAAAAAATAAACTCACAGATACAGAGAACATTTTGACAGTTGCCAGATGGGAGTGGGGTTGGGAGAATGGGTGAAAGGGGGAAGGGATTGAGAAGTATAAATTCCCAGGGTAGCCTGTTGCTCAGTAGTTAGAGTGCAGTGCTCATAACACCAAGGTCACCAGTTCGATTCCCACATGGGCCAGTGAGCTGCACCCTCCACAATGAAATTGAAGAAAACCAAGGACTTGACTTGGAGCTGAGCTGTGCCCCAACAACCAGATTGAAAAAAACGACTTTACATGGAGTTGATGGGTCCTGGAAAAACACACTGTTCCCCCAATATTCCCAATTTAAAAAAAAAATAAAAGTAATAAAATAAAAGGAAGGAGCACTATATGCAAAGAAATGAAAAATAATAAAAACTAAAACAGGTACAAAAACAACATATAACTACTTTTTTTCTTGTTTATATTTTTCCACCTTTATATTGACACATTAACATTGTGTAAGTTTCAGGTATACAATGTGATGATTGGATATACATATATATTGTGAAATTTTTACCACAATAAGGTTAGTTAACATGTAATTGTCTCACATAATTACTATTTTGTTTTTGTATGATGAGAAAATTAAAGCTCTATTCTCATAGTAACTTTTGAATATACACTACAGTATTGTTAATTGTAGTGGTCATGCTGTACCTTAGGTCTCCAGAACTTAATCATCTTATAACTGAAATTTGTACACTTTGAGAAGCATCTCCCCATTTTTTCCAACCCTCAGCCCCTGTAAACCACCATTCTACTCTCTGTTTCTATGAGTTCAACATTTTTAAATTCCATATACAAGTGATATCATACAACATTTGTCTTTCTCTGCTGATTTATTT
Organism: Rhinolophus ferrumequinum; assembly: GCF_004115265.2. Lineage (NCBI taxonomy): Eukaryota > Metazoa > Chordata > Mammalia > Chiroptera > Rhinolophidae > Rhinolophus > Rhinolophus ferrumequinum. The sequence continues at coordinate 3,836,714 of NC_046288.1, read as the reverse complement.
TAATTATAAATGAGGGGTGGCCCTCAAGGTCCATCCATGTTGTTGCACGGCAGGATTTCCTACATTTTAATGGCTGAATAAAATTCCACTGTGTGTGTGTGTGCATATGTGAGTGTGCATCACATCACATTTTTATCCATTCATCTCCTGATAGACATTTAAGTTGTTTTCATGTCTTGGCTATTGTGCATAATGCTGCAATGAATATAAAAGTACAGACATCACTTTGAGATCTAGTTTTCATTTCATTTGCTTATTCCCAGATTTGTAAATGTTGGAATATACAATAGTTCAGTTTCTAATTTTTTGTGGAACCTCATTACTGTTTTCCATCGTGACTGCACCAATTTACTTTCTCACTAAAAGTTCACTTGGGTTCCCTCTCCACCACATCTTCAGCAGCATTTGTTCTCTTTTGTCCTTTTGATAACAGCCATTCTAACAGGTCTGAAGTAACAACCTCATTGTGTGTTTTTTTTCATTGAATTATAATTGCCATATAAAGTTATATTAGCTTTAGGTATGTAATGTAATGATTTGACATTTGTATATACTGATGTAATAATCACCACAATAAGTCCAATCACCATCCACCACCATACAAAGTTAAAATTTTTTTCTTGCAACAACATAAATGGACTTTGACGGTATTATGTTATGTGAAATAAGTCACACAGAGAAAGACAAATACTGTATGATCTCAGGTACATGTGGAATCTAAAAAAAGTTAAACTCATAGATACAGAAAACAGATTGGTGGTTGCCAGTGGTGGGGGTTAAGGATGGGCAAAATGGGTGAAGGAAGCCAAAAGGTACAAAATTCCAGTTATAAAGTAAATAAGTCCAGGGGAAGTAATGTATGACATGGTCATTATAGTTAATAATACTGTATTGTACATTTGAAAGTTTCTAGGAAAGTAAAATCTTCAAAGTTCTCATTATAAGAAAAACAATTCTATAACTAGTATCGTGACAGATGTTAACTAGGCATATTGTGTTGAAAATTTTGCAAAATATGCAAATGTCAAATCATTATGTTGTACACCTGAAACTAATATAATGTATGTCAAATCTATCTCAATACACATACAGCAAAAATAAATAAATAAGTAAATAAATAAATAAGAAAACATTATTTTATATCTGACAAGTCTTTATTGGCACAACTATCCTGAAAATAAAATTCAAAATTTGGATGCCTAAAAAAAAATCAGCAACAAAATCAATGCATATTTAATGTATAGATTTGTATTCAAAATAACAACGAATATACCCAGAAGATAAAAGGCAATAATCCAAGCAAAAAAAAGGGCATAGAGAATTTTTAAAATAATATCTAAAATAAATAATAATATAAAAGATTAAGCTGTTACAGCACATATTACTATCTTTATTTTGGTTATTTCCTTACCTGCGGATGTTCTTGGATTTTACCATCTGTATCTTGTCCACTTGAATCTACAACTTGTGCTTTTCTTGTTTCTTTTTCCAATGGTATATATTTTAAATCTTCACCTTTAACTATTTTACTAACAGTCCTTTCCACTGTGGTGTGGGTCATCTCCTCACTTTTAAGTAACTCTTCTTCCTTTAATTGAAGCTTAGCTGTTTCAGCTTCCTGTGTTTTAGAAAGTAACCATTATCAAGCATTATTTCTGTGACATTTCCCTGCCAATATTACAACTTTCAGGAATCTGCAAATATTCATTCCTATATTACTTCTCAACTTCATTTTTACTGAGTTAGAAGAACCTAAGTTAAACCACTGATATAACCCATAGTTTAATAGATCCTCAAAATTAAAACTATGACAGAATCTGTTCTGTCACTGTGAGGGCTACTTTTATACCGAAGAGGTTCTCCTGCTGTTATTTTTTTAAAGGATGTAATTAGTATACAACCACAGTAAAAAGTATACATTATACGAAGTGCTGGATTGTAACCAGAATGGCATCTATCATAACAAATAATAAAAGAAAATGTGTAAATAATTTACTACTTCTAGAATAAAATTTTTCTTTAAAATATTATTTTCTATGAAAGAATATATAGATCAACCAAATAAAATTCACAAATTATCTCACTACAAACAGAAAACTCACTGTTAACATTTTGATGTATATCTTTTTTAAATATTTCTAAATATAACTAATGTACATATATATTTTTAATTTTTACCTATTGAATCATACTATACATGCACAATATGACTTTTCATTATGTAATGTCATAGATATGTGTCCATGACAATAAATAAACATCTAAATGAGAATAGCTAACAGAAGTACATTTAATAACATACCTTAATTTATTTAGCAAATTTCTTATCAATGGACATATTGGTAATTGAACATTTTTTTGTTTTTTATTATAAATTAAAGTTTATTGGGGTGACAATGTTTAGTAAAGTTACTAGGTTTCAAGTGTACAATTCTGTAATTCATCATCTATACATCACATTGTGTATTCACCACACAGTCAGTATAAAAAATTTTATATTATACATAGTTGAACAAAATCTCTGTACACTTTTTTCTTCTTTACACTAATTTTTCACAACTGAAACTATTCAATGAAAAGTATATGTCTTTCCAACACTTTGTTATATGTTTTCTTTCAGAAAAGTATCAATCTGTACTGATAATAGAAGTATGTGAAAGATTGCCCATTTCAGCATGTAGTCACTAGTATTAGGTATTTCTGCTCCTTAAATTTCACCAAAATAATAGGTTTTTAAAAAACTATCTCAATGTCATTTTACACTGGATTTATTTGAAAAAGTGAGGTTGAATATATTGGTATGCATTTATTGGGCATGAGTGTTTCTAAAGTATGACCTGCCTATTTGTGCCCTTGACTATTTGAAAGGAGGGCTATCTGTATTTCTTTGAAATTTTTTAAATATCTTCATATAAAACATTTTGTAAAAATTTTTCATTTATCTTTACATCTCATAATTTTTTAGCATAAAAGTTTTAAATTTATATATTTAAATATACAAATATATTAATGTATTCCTTTTGGTATCACACTTAGAAAGCTTTGCTCTAGGCAAGACATATATCATTGTTACCAAGTGTTTCTTCCAATGTCTTCATAGTTCATTTATTACTTTTGGATCTTAAGTCAATCTGCAATGTTTATTACCTGAACTAGAGACCTATTTTTTCATAGTAGTTTCTTTTTTTGATTATTTTATACTTCTATGAAAAATTTTGATAACTAGAACTATAAAATAGAAGTATGGTGGCATGAGGAGTTCCCTTGATCTCTCCCCTTGAAGCTACAACAAGTTGAACGGATTCCATGCCCAACACACAAATATGTCTGAGAGATGCATGCATCAAAACATCTGAAGGTGGGCGAATTGGGGCAAACGGGGGAGGGGAGAAGGAAGAAGAGCAGAGATAGATGCCGCAAACACAGCCTGCGAACTAACTGAGGCACTCAGGAGAGGGGAAGAATCATCTACAGGGGCACACACTATAGCCCCAAGAATTCCTGCCTGAGTGATCAACATATATTATGACTGAACCCAGTCATTGGGGCAGAGATCAAATACAAAAGTTCTACCAGCTACCATTGCCAGTCAGAAAACAAAGCCACGATTACAGGCCACCCACCCAGAGCTCACTTCCCCATACATCCCTGAGCTAGCAGTGGGTCTCAAAAGAAACCACAGCAGTGAGTGCCAAATTAAGCAGCAAAAAATCTATCTACAGCAATGAGAATTGGAGAGACAGCTCTACGCAACAGATGCACACTGCAGTTAATCCCAGTGACATGGAGGGAAATACACAGGAGAGGCAGCTGAGGTCTCAAAGTTGCTATTACTAGGAGGAGAACAAAGCCACAAACACATCAGTGGTATGTACCAGCCTAACACCTCATAGAGAGAGGCTGATCCCAGTAGGGGCACTTGGTACACTTGAGGCAGTGCAATATTGTGTCTGGCTGCTTGGGAAACACTAAGATTGCAGGGGTTGGGAACCCCATAACCCACCACATTCTCCCATGATATTATATTATATTAAAATTGTCAAATATTAATGACAAAGTAATTTCTCAGGGCACCCAGGGAAAATAAAAAAGTAATCTATAAATGAAAGCCCATTTGATTATCATCACGTTTTTCAGCAGACAACCCAATCACAGAAGAGAAGTCCCAGGAAATACAAGGCATCTTCCACTGTCCAGCAGAGATCCAAGAAGCCATAGCACTAAAAAAGAAAATAAAATGTTTGCGCTTCAAAGCTACCTACTGGAAAACACAAGAAAAATCTTGTCTCATCAAACATATGAAGTTTCACTCTAGAGAGAGAGAAAAGAGTGCAGGGGGCAGAGTTCATTACCTTAAATGCCTAGACAGAGAAATAATCCCCCAAAAACTATGAACAACCAAGGTGATAAGGCAGCCAGAAAGAAAATGAAAATTTTCCAGAAAATAACATAAAGACATGGATGACACAGAATTCAAGATGGCAGTTCCAAAAAAAAAAAAAAAAAAAAGTACAACAAGATACAAGAGAGACAGTTCAGTGAACTCAGAAATAAAATCAACAAACAAAATGAATACTTTACCAAAGAGATCGAAATTTTTAAAAAGAACCAAATAAAAATTCTGGAACTGCAGAACTAAATAAAAGACATGAAGAATTAAATAATGAGCTTAGGAAACATAGCAGACCAGATGGAGGAAAGAATTAGTGATATTAAAGATAGAAATCTGGAAATGATACATTGGAAATGACACAGTGGAAGAAGAGAGAGATGTGAGAGTTAAAAGAAATGAAAGAACTCTACAAAAAATGTGTGACTCCATCAGAAAGAGCAATATAAAAGTAATGGGTATACCAGAAGGACAAGAGAGGGAAAAGCAACACAGAGCCCACTGACAAAAATACTCAGTGAGAATTTCCCAAACCTACGAAAAGAACTGGATCTTCAAATCCAAAAAGCAAACAGAGCATCCAATCATTTCAATCCAAACAGGAATTATCTGAGGCACTTTATATTAAAACTGTCAAAAATTAGAGACAAAGAAAAAATTCTCAGGGCACCCAGAGAAAAGAAGATGGTAATCTATAAAGTAAAGCCCACTGAATTATCATAAAATTTTTCTGGAGAAAAGCTACAAGCAGGACAAAATGGAATCAAATACTCAAACTATTGAAAGAGAGAAATTACCAGCCAAGAATAATATATACGGCAATAATATACATATACACACACACACACACACACACACACACACACACATATATATAATATATATAAATATGAAGGACAAATATAGATCTTTCCAGAATACACAGGCTGAAGGAATTTTTTCACCACAAGACCTGCATTACAGAAAATACTAAAGGGGGTTATTCTACCTGAAACAAAATGGCAAGATTATACAAAATATGAGTAAGATGACTAATGAACAGACAGAAGCAGGAAATTTCAACCATTACTCAGAATAGGGCACTATACACTTAAATATAACATAAAGGCTAAAGGCGATTAAAAACATAAAAACAGAAGAGAAAAATAGCTACTGCAACTTGGAAATTAACTCACAACATAAATGGGAGTAATATGTGACAATAAAAACATAAAAAGAGCGGGGGTAAATCTCTGAATTTGCAAAGGGGAATGAAAGTAAGTTGCATACAGAAGAAGAAAAGACTGCTGTATATATGAAACTTTCTTTTACATAGACTTAATGGTAACCACACCCCCCAAAATTAAAATCAACAACTGAGACACACAACATAAAAAAGAGGAAACAGAGAAAAAAAAAATCATACAACACCACCAAACTAAAATAACAGAAACACAAGGGCAAAGTAACAATGGAGAAACTGAGCTACCACCAGAAAACAAAAGATAAAATGGCTATAGGAAATCCTCATATAGCAATTATCACCCTAAATGTAAATGGACTGAACTCACCAATAAAAATAGAGTAGCAGATTGGATCAAAGAACAAAACTCAACCATATGCTGCCTTTAAGAGACACAGCTCAGCTTCAAGGACAAATATAGACACCAACTGAAAGGGTAGAAAATAATACCTCAAGCAATGGTACCCGGAGAAAAGCAATTGTCGCCATACTTATATCTGACAAAATAGACGTCAAGATAAAATAAGATAACAAGAGACAAAGACAAACATTTCATAATGCTAAAGGTGACAATACATCAAGAAGATACAATACTTATTAATGCAAATGCTCCCAATCAGGGAGAACCAAAATATATAAAGCAGCTACTAACAGAACAAGAGGGAGAAATTAACAAAAACACAATTATAGTAGGGGACCTAAATATCCCATTGACAGCCACGGACAGATCATCCCAACAGAAAATCAATAAGGAAATCTCAGCCTTAAATGACACAATGGATACAATCTACATTACAGAAGCTTTCATCACAGAACATTGGATTCTACATTTTTATCTAGTGTACATAGAACATTCTCAAGGATAGACCATATGTTGGGACACAAAACTAGCCTCAACAAATTTAAGAACTGAAATCAAACAAAGCATGGTCTCCAAACACAATGCTTTAAAATTGAAGATCTACTGAAAAAGAAAGTGAGAAAAACCACAAATATGTAGAGAATACACAACATGCTATTTAAAAATGATTGAGTCAAAGAAGACATAAAAGGAAAGATCAAAAGATACATAGAAAAAGATTAGAATGAAAATACAACATATCAAAACTTTTGGGATGCTGCAAAGCTGTAATAAGAGCAAACTTTATACCTTTACAGACCTATCTCAAGAAACAAGAAAAATTCCAAATAAACAACCTAATATTACATCTTAAAGAACTAGATAAAGAACAAGTAAAGCCCAAAGTCAACAAAAGAAAGAAAACACTAAAAACTAGAGCAGAATTATATAAAATAGAGAAACAAAGAGACATTAGAAAAAATTAATGCAACAAAGAGTTGGTTCTTTGAAAAAATTAATAAATTTGACAAGCCCCTGGCAATAGTCACTAAGAAAAAAGGGAAAAGACACAAATAAAATCAGAAGTGAAAGAGATATTACGACAGACACCACAGAAATACAAAAGATCATACAACAATACTATGGAAGACTATATTCCACCAAATTCAATAACCTAGAAGAAATGGACAAGCACTTCAAAATATATAACCGTTATAGACTGAATTATGAAGAACTGGAAAATCTAAACAGATCAACAGCAAGGAAATCGAAACAATCATGCAAAACCTCTGGAAAAGCAAATGTCCAAGACCAGATGGCTTCACTACTGAATTCTACCAAACATTCAAAAATGATTTCATACGTGTCCTCCTCAAACACTTCCAAAAAAATTGAAAAAGAATCAATACTTCCTAACTCATTTGATGAGGCTAACATTTCTCTAAAATCAAAACTTGGTAAGGATAATGCACAAAAAGAAAACGTCCAATATCTTTGATGAATATTCGTATAGATGCAAAAATCCTAAGAAAAATACTAGCAAATATAATACAACATTAAAAAGATTATGTACATCATCATCATGTGGGTTCATTCCAGGGGTTCAAAGATGGTTCAATATATGTAAATCGATCAATATGATACAAAATAAAGGATAGAACAAAATAAAGAATCCAAAATAAAGGATAAAAGTCATATGACCATATCAATAGATGCAAAAAAAAAAGCATTTGACAAGTACATCATCAGTTTATGATTTAAACACTTAATAAAATGGGTATAAACACATACTAAAGGCCATATATGACAAATCCTCAGCTAATAGCGTACTTAACAGGGGGAAAATGAAAGCTTTTCCTCTAAAATCAATAACAAGACAAGAATTTCCTCCTCACTACTGTTATTTACCATAGTATTGGAAGTCCTAGCCAGAGCAACCAGACAAGAGAAAAAATTTAGAATCATCCAAAGTGTGAATAAAGGAGTTAAAATGTAACTGTTAACAGATGACATGATTCTTTATAAAAACTAATATACAGTTTTATATGCCTTATTAAGCATTGTATAAGCACTATAATTACTTGGGAAGATAGATAACCAACTGATTCTATTATCAACTGATTCTAATACCAACTGATTCTATTATCCATGTTTGCTTGAGGAAGCAAAACTGAATGTATTTTCACAAAATAGCAAAAGAAAATATTCCAAAATGAAGATGAAATAAAGGATTACTGGTATTTTTGTATTGGATTACATAAAAAAGATCGGGCTACATAATTTACAATTTCTAAAGAACTTTTTATTATTTGCTTCTTACTCCTCTTATACCTTCTTAAGATAGATAGGGCAGCTATTATCTTAGCAACTTTAATAATGGAAAATATGAAGTTCCCGTAGGTTAAAGGGACTTATCTAATGTCACTTAACTAGTAAGACCCCGTTCTGACTCCTAGTATGATGTTCTTTCCTCCATGATATTGCCTATAGTTGAGTAAATCATAATTTTCATAACCTTGACAGTAAACATGCCTGGATTTACCATTTCATTTTCTAAAACTTACTGAGAACACTCAACCAACAGAAAAGAAATATCTTAGGAAGAACTTTAATACACACACACCTATATTCACATATATACTAACGTTGTCTACACATTCAATTATCAGAGCACTTCTCAAATTGTGATGCACAGAGAGAATGTGTTACCTGGGCTTTAAGGAAATCTTCTTGTATTTTAAGCTCTTTGACTTGAGACTTCTTCCTGTAATTAAGATTGTTTTAAAACATATCATGAGATTTTTAAATTGCAAGACTATTTTGCTTTCTTGAGGACTACTTAAACGCTTTATAAAAAAATTTTTTTCTAAAGAAATTCATACTTTGCAAGCTATAATATCCATATAGGTTAAATAATAAATAACTGAATACCATTTCTCAAAGTAACTTCTCACTGGTATGATTAAAATATGAAAAGATGAGATGGGGCAAGGATTTCTAAAGTATATTGGTTCATTGTTTCTTCTCTGGTCATTTTTTCTTTAAGTCAAATGTCAAGGCCATTTGTCCAATAAATTTCTTTTCAGAATTTCTTGATCTACAAAGATTGAATTCATTATTTCTTTTTAAGTTATATATTTGCATTAGTGTTTGACCAAGCCAATTCAAAATGCAAAATTATTTTATGTTACTGAAGAAAATATTCATTTAACAAGACCACTTTACAAAAATCCACATACATAATAAATAGATAATTGGCTTTATAAAATAAATACAATGAAGAATTTTAGTAAAAAAAAAAAAAGTCCCCAGAAGGAGGACTTAACATACAAATTACAAATCATTAGCTAGACCACCAAGGATACCATGTAAACTATTTTCCCTGAAATTATTTACAGATTTAATTCTATTTACCATTCCTAAATATCTTGTGGTTCATTCTCCTCCTCTTTAGTTCTTTGTTCTTCCCTTCTCAGTTCTCTCCCACAATCATATCCTAGTTTGCTTATAAAACTATATACAGTTATGTGTTGCTTAACAACAATGATACATTCTGAAAAATCGATCATCAGATGAATTCATGGTTTTGTGAACATCACAGAGAGCACTTATACAAACCTAGACGGTATAGCCTGGAACACACCTAGGCTACATGGTATAGCCTCTTGCTCATAGGTTACAAGCCTATACAGCATGTCACTGTACTAAATACTGTAGGCAACTGTAACACAATGGTGTATCTAAATATATCTAAACATAGAAAATGTACAGCAAAAATATACTATAAAATATTGGTACACCTGCATAGGGCACTTATAAATGGAGCTTGCAGGACTTGAAACTGCTCTGGGTGAGTCAGTGAGTGAGTGTGAGTGAGTGTGAAAAAGCTTAGGACATTGTAGTATACCACTGTAGACTTTATAAACACTATACACTTAGGCTACATTAAATTAATAAAATAATGAGATTAAATCAAGCACAAGAGAAAATGATGCAATGAAGAGACATGGTAAACATGAGATGCATGAGGCTGCTGCTGGCATAACAGCATACTGTTTAACAGTATACATTTTTTTACAAGTAGAAAGAGTACACTCTTAAATAACAATAAAAAGTATAGGATAGTAAATACATAAACCAGTAACATAATTGTTTATTATCATCATCAAATAATATGTATCACATAACAGTATGTGCTATACTTTCATACAACTGGCAGCACAGTGGGTTTGTTTACAACAGCATCACCACAAACAGTAATGCACTGCGCTATGATCTGACAGTGGCTACCATGTCACTAGGTGATGGGAATTTTTCAGCTCCATTATAATCTTACGGGAACACTGTCATATATGCAGTCCATTGTTTACCAAAATGTTGTTATGTGGCTCATGACCATATTTGCTAATGCTATGGTTTTTAGAAACCTATTAATAAGTTATGTGACCTCAAATTGTTGGTATAAACTGAAAATATAAATCAACAAGGAAAAAAAATATTAGCATGTATCTTTATGTCTTACTCTTCTGAATCCTCAGATTTTTCTTCGGTGTATTTCTTCTCTGTTTTCACAGTTTTCTTTGTTTGATCATGTGTAGGCTTTGTTTTCTGTGTAAGCCAAAAATAAAGACAATACATTATAGGGAATTAAATGATAATGTACATTACTAAAATCTCCATTTTATTTTGAGAATCACTATACTATTTTTCAAGAAAAATTATCTGAATAGAAACAAAATAAAATTGATGCTAAGGTCAGAATGTTTATTATAGTGCTCTACTAAATATACACTGTATATAAGTTAATGTATATCAAAATAATTAAATTCCCCTGATAAATTATAGTCAATTCTGCTATAATATAGCTTATGCCTTCCTGAAAATCACCTTACTACAATCATGCAATACAAACTGCATGATAGATGAAAAATCATGCAATACAAACTACAAGATATATGGGGAAAATAGGGTTAGGTGCACACAAAAAAACGTTGTTAGTGATACTTTTTTTTTTTTTTTTATAGAGGGCGCAGCTCACAGTGGCTCATGCAGGGATCGAAATGGCAACCTTGGTGCTACCAGCACCACGCTCTAACCAACTGTAGTAATCAGCCACCCGTAGTAATACATTTTAAAAAATAGAAATCTAATAAAAACGTTACTCCCATTTTATACAGTTAAATGATTAAGAAACACATACTATGACAAATACAGCTCTTTATCTTGCAAAAGACATGAAGCTTATTCGTGGAAGTGAGAAATGAATAGATTGCAACTTAGAAGTTATTGTGCATCGATGGAAAGTTGGTTATCTGAAACTGAACAAAAAATTTTAACACCAGATATGAACTGGTGTGGTACACTGTATACATGGTGAACCAAGGTAGGATGTAGAAGCTATTTTCTGCCTTCACCTATACTTTTTTGCAAATGAAATTGTGCATAAGCAAATGTAAAATTCACATTATGTTCAAATTGTTCAATTGTTTAAAACAAATTTTCATTTCAAAACAAATATTATAGCACTACTGATCACATACTTTAAAGTATTCTTGAACTACTATGTAGTACTAGATTATTTTATTCAAAAAAGTAGAGAAAAAATTAACAATTAGCTTGCTAAAAATTTTAGATGAGCTCAATAAGAGAGACCTATTAAAGTATTAGGTGGTCATTTCCTGTTTCAAAACACAAGTTACAATTCACTACAGTGGCAAACTTTTCACTTAAGTTAAACACAAAGTGTAACATTTCTCCAAAATATGGAAATTATTAATAAATACAGTAATTAATTTTTAATGAAAATTGTTAAGGTTCACAAATAATTTTTTTAGTTTAAATATGAAAGTACTATTCAGAAAAATCAAAAATATGCTGGCAATCAAAAAGTACTAAAATAATGAAAGGAAAAAAAACTAAGAAATAATGAACAAATTCAGTGAGCTGTGGGACTTTAAGGGGACTAATACCTATACAAAGGAATATTACTCAGCCATAAAAAAGAATGAAATCTTGCCATCTGCAACAATATTGATGGACCTACAGGGTATCATGTTGAGTGGAGTAAGTCATACAGAAAAGACAAATGCCATATGATTTCACTTATATGTGGAATCTAAAAAACAAAATAAACAAACAAATAAGACAGAAACAATCTCATAGATACAGAGAGCATTTTGATGGCTGCTAGGTGGGAGGCGGTTTGGGGGGAATAGATAAAAATGGGAAAGGGATTAAGTACAAATCGGTAGTTACAAAATAGTCACGGGGATGTAAAGTACAGCATAGGGAATATAGTCAATAATATTGTAATAACTATATGTAGTCTCAGATGGGTACTAGATTTATCAGGGTGATCACTTTGTAAGTTATATAAATGTCTAATCATTATGTTGTACACCTGAAACTAATATTGTATGTCAACTGTAATTGAAAAAAATATTTTTAGTTATTTAAAACAACTAGTCTGGACAAAATAAAAAGAAAGACCATCTACAGAGAGTGATTCCTGTATAGTCCAGATTTTAGAACCAGCATACAAAAATTTTAAAGCCACTGTTATAACAATAACCAAAGTAAAGGAAAATATGCTCATAATAAATGAAAGTATAGAAATCTTAGCATACAAATAAAAATTATAAAAAATAGACAAATGAAAATACTAGTACAGAAATATACAACGTATGAATTTAAATGGATGAACAAGGGAGCAGATTGGATATGGCAATGGAAAGAGTCAGACCATTTGTAGATACATCAATAGAAAATATCTATCTAAAGAAAACAATGATTGAAAACATGAATAGAGACTGAAAAACTTAGAAACTTAGAAACCAAAACTTAGAAACAGGGAAATGTGTGATTTAAATGACACAGAATTCAAAATGGCAGTTCTGAAAAAACTCAACAAGATGCAAGAAAACACAAAGGCAGTTTACTACACTCAGAAATAAAATCAACAAACAAAATGAATAATTTACCAAAGAGATTGAAAATCTTAAAAGAAGCACCAAATAGTAATTCTAGAGCTTAAGAACTAAATAAAAGAGATGAAGAATTAAATAATGAGCTTAGGAAACACAACTGGCCAGATAGAGGAAAGAATTAGTGATATCAAAGATAGAAATCTGGAAATGATATAAATGAAAGAAGAGACAGACTTGAGAGTAAAAAGAAACGAAAGAACTCTACAAGAACTATCTGACTTCATCAGAAAGAGCAGAAAAGGAAAATGGGTATACTAGAAAGACAAGAGAGGGAGAAGGGAACACAGCCTAATCAAATAAATATTCAACAAGAACTTCCCAACCTATGGAAAGAACTGGATCCTCGAATCCAAAAAAGAACACCCAATTATCTCAATCCAAAAAAGGCTTCTCCAATGCATTTATATTAAAGCTGTCAAAAATTAGTGACAAAGAAAGAATTCTCAGGACACCCAGAGAAAAGAAGAAAGTAACCTAAAAAGGGAAGCCCATTGGATTATAATCAAATTTTTCAGCAGGAACTCTATAAGCCAGAAGGGAGTGGAACCAAATACTAAAACTATTGAAAGAGAGAAATTACCAGCCAAGAATTATATATATATATATATATATATATATATATATATATATATAATATATACATGTATGTATATATTACATATATATTATATATACATATACATATATATGTATATATTACATATATATTATATATATATACATATATATGTGTGTATATATATATATATGGTATCATTACAGCATTATACATTCTTCTCTAGTGCACATAAACATTCTCAACAATAGACCATATGTTGGGACACAAAACTAGCCTCAAGAAATTTAAGAACTAAAATCAAACAAAGCATATTCTCCAAACACAATGCTTTGAAACTAGTGATCTACTGAAGATTAAAGGAGGAAAAACCACAAATATGTGGCGATTTCACAACATGCTACTAAAGAATGACTGGGTCAAAGAAGAAACAAGAGTAAATCTTATGTCATTACAGGCCTATCTCAAGAAACAAGAAAAATCCCAAATAAACAACCTAACTTTACATCTTAAAGAACTAGGAAAACAAAAACAAGTAAAACCCAAAGTCAACAGAAGAAAGGAAATAATAAAAATTAGAGCAAAATTAAATTGAGAACAAAAAGACAATAGAAAAAATTAATGCAACAAAGAGCTGGTTCTTTGAAAAAATTAATAAATTTGACAAACCCCTCACTAGATTCACTAAGGAAAAAGGGCAAAGACACCAAAAAATCAGACGTGAAAGAGATGTCACGACAGATACCACAGAAATACAAAGGATCATACAACAATACTAGAGAAGACTATATGCCACCAAATTCAATAACCTAGAAGAAATGGACAAGTTCTTAGAAGTATATAACCTCCCTATATTGAATCATGCAGAACTAGAAAATCTAAACAGACAGATCAACAGCAAAAATATTGAAACAACCATCTAAAACCTCTGAAACAGTAAATGTCCAGGACCAGATGGCTTCACTAGTGAATTCTACCAAACATTTGATGATTTAATACCTGTCCTCCTCTAACGCTTCCAAAAAATTGAAGAAGAGATAATACTTCCTAACTCATTTTAGGAGGCTAACATTACCCTGAAACAAAACTTGTATGGACAATGCAAAAAAAAACCCAACAAATCTACAGACCAATTTCCCTGATGAATACAAACGCAAAAATCATAAGACAAACACTAGCAAATTGAATACAACACATTAAAAAAATTCCATTCATCACAATCAGGTGGGGTTCATTACAGGGATGCAAAGATGGCTCAACATACATAAATTGATCAATGTGATACACCAGACAAACAAAATAAAGGATGAAAGTCATATGACCATATCAATAGATGAAGAAAAAAGCATTTGACAAGTACAACATCCACTTATGATTTAAACACTTAATAAAACGGGTATAGAAGGAAAGTACCTCAACATAATAAAGGCCATATATGACAAACACTCAGCTAATATCATACTTAACGAGGAAAAACTGAAAGCTTTTTCTCTAAGATCAGGAACAAGACAAAGATGCTCCCTCACTACTGTTATTTAGCATAATATTGGAAGTATTAACCAGAGCAATCAGGCAAGAGAAAAAATTAAAAATCATCCAAAGTGGGAATAAAGAAATTAAATTGTCACTTTTTGCAGATGACATGATTCTTTATAAAAACTGAAATACAGTTTTATATGTCTTATTAAGCATTGTATAAGTATTATAATACTTGGGAAGACAGATAACAATACCAACTGATTCTATTATCCATGCCTGCTTGAGGAAGCAAAACTGAATATATTTTCACAAATTGCAACTGCCGAGCAGGATTCAGAGAGCCATGTTTGCAGTTCAGATTTACAACTAATTTGTTCTCTATCCCTAAACAAGTTACTTTTTAACTTCTATTAATCTCTGTAATATGGCCCACCAGTGATGGATTATAATGGAGTTTTAGAGGAGGGAGATGAATTCCCTTAAAATTATCATTAAATCTCATAGGCCTTGCCCAGAAAAAAAGTACACCTACACAGAAAATTTTGACTTCACATTCATTTGAAAAAATAATAATTTAAAATGACACTAGCTGCTGCAAACTGAATGTTTGTATCCCCCCAAAATTCATATATTGAAACCTAATCCCTAATGTAATACTATTTGGAGGTGAGACCTTGGGGGGTGATTAGGTCAGGAGGGTAGTACCCTCATGAATGTGATGAGTACCCTTAATGAAGAGACTCCAGAGAGCTCTCTTGCCCTTCCTGCCATATGTAGTAAACCAGTGTGTATCAGGAATCAGGCACCTGGATCTTGGACTTCTCAGCCTCCAGAACTGTGAGAAATAAATATTGGTTATTTAAGCCCCCCAGTCTATGGTATTTTGTTATAGAAGCCTGAAAGTTGGTGCCCCCACCACAAAAAAATTCAAATGCTGAAATCTGAATGCCAAATGGGATGGTAAC
The DNA here is from genome assembly GCF_004115265.2 of Rhinolophus ferrumequinum. Taxonomy (NCBI): domain Eukaryota; kingdom Metazoa; phylum Chordata; class Mammalia; order Chiroptera; family Rhinolophidae; genus Rhinolophus; species Rhinolophus ferrumequinum. Next base: position 3,820,776 of record NC_046288.1, on the reverse strand, counting down.
GTGAGGTGGGGCTTGGGGAGGAGATTAGGTCATGAGAGCAAAGCCCTCATAAATGATATTAACACCTTTATAAAAGAGGCATGAGAGGGTTCTCTTGCCTTTTCTACCAGTGAGAATACAACAAGAAGTCTGCAACCAGAACAAGGCCCTCACGCCACCATGATGATACTCTGATCTCAAACTTCCAGCACCTAGAACTGTTAGAAATAGATTTCTGCTGTTTATAAACTGGCCAGTACCTGATATTTTGTTAGAGTAGTCTGAATGGACTAAGACAAAGCCCAAATTAACTAAAACACTAGCTTAAAGACTTCTACTATTAATAATATACTGGGATTATAATAACTTTTTATTTTTTTTTATTTTATTTTTTAAATTTATTGGGGTGACAACTGTTAGCAAAATTACATAGATTCCAGGTGTGCAATTCTGCATCACATCATCCATAAATCACACTGTGTGTTCACCACTCAGAGTAATAACTTTTTAAATATACAAAATGTTGTTTTATATAAAATAAGCTCATAAGTAAATGTGGCAGAAGAATTCTAAAATGGCCTCCATGTTCCCCATCCCTGGTGCTGTGGTCTGTATAATCCATTCTTTTGAGTGTGGCCTGCGATTTGCTCCTAGCCAATAGAACGTAGCAGTGATGAGATGCCATTCCCTCTATTAGATTGCATTATATAGCTAAAGTGACCAGATGTCACTCCCATGATTGTATTATATTATATAAGACACTGTCTTAACAAACATAATAGATTCTTGGCAAGATGCCGTGCTGTAAACCGCCTATGGAGAAGTCCTACAACATGGCTGAGGGCCTAAGTCCTACAACTACAAGGAACTGAAGTGTGCCACAGCCATTTGAGCTTGGAAGAGGAACCCAAGTTGCATAACGGAACAGAGCCTAGATAATACCTAAATTACAGCTTGGTGAGTCCTTGAGCATAGGATACAGTTAAGCCATGCTTAGACCCCCAATCCACTCAAACTGTAGGACAATATAAGTTGTCTTAAGTTACAAAATTTGTGGTAACTTGTTATGCAGGAATAGAAGACTAATACCATAAAGCTGTACATGTTACATTCAATATCACAAGCAGCACTCTCATTTTCTTCCAAATTTATGTTATCTGATTTTTTAATATTTCATGTGCATATTGTGGAAAACTTAACTCCAGCCACTCACTGAAATGGGTGGTATGATGCTCTGATGGCTATTGAAAAGTTAACTGTAGCAAAATATAGTATTCCAAAGTAAAGATGAAATAAAGGATTACTTGTATTTTTTATTGGATCACACAAAAAAGATTGGACTACATAATTTACAATTTCTAAAGACCTTTTTATTATTTGCTTCTTACTCCTCTTATACCTTCTTGAGATAGATAGGGCAGCTATAGTTTTAGCAACTTCAATAATAAAAAATATGAATTTCCCGTAGGTTAAAGGGACTTGTCCAATGTCACTTAACTAGTAAGACCCCGTTCTGACTCCTAGTATGATGTTTTTTCCTCCATGATATTGCCTATAGTTGAGTAAATCATAATTTTCATAACCTTGACAGTAAACATGCCTGGATTTACCATTTTATTTTCTAAAACTTACTGAGAACACTCAACCAACAAAAAAGAAATATCTTAGGAAGAACTTTAATACACACACACCTATATTCACATACATACTAACGTTGTCTACACATTCAATTATCAGAGCACTTCTCAAATTGTGATGCACAGAGAGAATGTGTTACCTGGGCTTTAAGTAAATCTTCTTGTATTTTAAGCTCTTTGACTTGAGACTTCTTCCTGTAATTAAAAATGTTTTAAAACACATCATGAGATTTTTAAATTGCAAGACTATTTTGCTTTCTTGACAGCTACCTAAACCCTTTATAAAAACAATTTTTTTCTAAAGAAATTAATATTTTTGAAAGCCATAAAATCCATGTAGGTTAAATAATAAATAATTGAACAACATTTCTCAAACTAACTTCTCACTGGTATGATTAAAATATGAAAAGATGAGATGGGGCAATGATTTTCAAAGTACATTGGTTCATTTTTTCTTCTCTGGTCATCTTTTCTTCTCCAAGTCAATGGTCAAGGCCATTTGTCCAATAAATTTCTTTTCAGAATTTGTTGAGCTCTACAAAGATTGAATTCATTATTTCTTTTTAAGCTATATATTTATATTAAGGTTTGACCAAGGCAATTCAAAATGCAAAATTATTTTATATTACGAAGAAAATATTCATTTAACAAGGCCACTTTACAAAAATCCACATACATAATAAATAGATAATTGGTTTTATAAAATAAATACAATGAAGAATTTTAGTAAAAAATAAAAGTCCCCAGAAGAAGGACTTAACATACAAATTACAAATCATTAGCTAGACCACCAAGGATACCATGTAAACTATTTTCCCTGAAATTATTTACAGATTTAATTCTATTTACCATTCCTAAATATCTTGTGGTTCATTCTCCTCCTCTTTAGTTCTTTGTTCTTCTCTTCTCGGCTCTCTCCCACAATCAAATCCTAGTTTGCTTATAAAACTATACACAGTTATGTGCTGCTTAACAACAATAATACATTCTGAGAAATCTATCGTTAGACGATTTCATGATTTTGTGAACATCACATAGTGCACATACACAAACCTAGACGGTATAGCCTGCTATACTCCTAGGCTACATGATATAGCCTCTTGCTCATAGGTTACAAGCCTGTACAGCATGTTACTGTACTAAATACTGTAGACAACTGTAACACAATGGTGTATCTAAATATATCTAAACATAGAAAATGTACAGCAAAAATATAGTATTAAAAAATGGCATACTTGCATAAGGTACTTATCATAAATGGAGTTCACAGGACTGGAAGTGCTCTGTGTGAGTCAGTGAGCGAGTGACGAGTGAGTGTGAAAAAGCCTAGGACATTACTGTATACCACTGTCGACTTTATAAACACTATACACTTAGGCTACAAGAATTTATAAAATAACGACATTAAATCAAGCACAAGAGAAAATTATGCAATTTAAGAGACATGGTAAACATGAGATACATGAGGTTGCTGCTGGCATAACACAGCATACTGTTTAACAGTATACATTTTTTAATAAGTAGAAAGACAATAACAAGTATAGGATAGTAAATACATAAACCAGTAACATAATCATTAATTATCATCATCAAGTAATATGTATCACATAGCAGTATGTGCTATACTTTCATACAACTGGCAGCACAGTGGGTTTGTTTACAACAGCATTACCACAAACACTCAGTAATGCACTGCGCTATGATCTGACAGTGGCTACCATGTCACTAGGTGATGGGAATTTTTCAGCTCCATTATAATCTTACGGGAACACTGTCATATATGCAGTCCATTGTTGACCAAAACGTTGCTACTGGCTCATGACCAATGCTATTGCTTTTAGAAACCTACTAATAAGTTATGTTTATGTGACCTCAAATTGTTGGTATAAAATAAATCAACAAGAAAAGAAAATATTAGAATGCATCTTTATGTCTTACTCTTCTGAATCCTCAGATTTTCCTTTGGTATATTTCTTGTCTGTTTTCATAGTTTTCTTTTTTTGACCACGTGTAGGCTTTGTTTTCTGTGTAAGTTATATAAGCCAAAAATAAAGACAATAAATTATAGGGAAATAAATGATAATATACATTGTTAAGATTTCCATTTTATTTTGAGAATCACTATACTATTTTTCAAGAACGATTATTTGAATAGAAACAAAACAAAATTAATGATAAGGTCAGAATGTTTACTATGTTCTTTTACTGAATGTACATTGTATTACGAGTAAGTTCATGTATATCAAAACAATAAAATTTCCTTGACAAATTATAGTCAGTTCTGCTATAACATGGCATATGCCTTCCTGAAAATCACCTCACTATGAAAAAAATCATGCAATACAAACTGCAGGATATATGGGGAAAATGGTGTTAGGTACATAGCACACGAAAAATGTTTTTAGTGATACATATAAAAAAATAGAAAACTAATAAAAACATCAGTCCCGTTTTATACAGTTAAATGATTAAGAAATTCATGCTATGAGAAATATAGCTCTTTATCTTGCAAGAGACATGAAGCTTATTCATGGAAGTGAGCGCTGAATAGGTAGCAATTTGTGAGTTATTGTGCAGTGTTAGAAGGTTGGTTATCTGAAACTGAATGAAAAATTGTAACACCAGATATGGACTGGTGTGGTACACTGTATACATGGTGAACCAAGGTAGCATGTAGAAGCTATTTTCTGCCTACACCTATACTTTTGCAGGTGAAATTGTGCATAAGCAAATATAAAAATTCACGATATGTTCAAATTGTTCAATTGTTTAAAACAAATTTTCATTTCAAAACAAATATTATAGCACTACTGACCACATGCTTTAAAGTACTATTGAACTACGATGTAGTACTGGATTATTTTATTCAAAAATGTAGAGAAAAAAATTAACAATTAGCTTGTTTAAAATTTTACATGAGTTCAATAATAGAGACCTATTAAAATATTAGGTGGTTATTTCCTGTTTCAAACCACAAGTTCCATCAGACACCCAATTCCCTATAGTGGTAAAACTCTCCATTAAGTTAAACATGAAGTTAACATATCTCATAAAATGTGGAAAGTAAATATAATAATGAATTTTTAATGAGAATCATTAAGGTCCCAAAATAATTTTTTCTTGTTTAAATATGAAAATACTATTCAGAAAAATCTACTATATATTGGCAATGAAAAAGTACTAAAATTATGAAAAGAAAGACAGTAGAGATAATGAACAGATTCAGTAAGCCATGGGACAACTTTAAGGGGATTAATATGCTTGTTATTGGAGTGCTATTATAGCATACAACTAAAAATTTGGAAGTGGATTTGGAATTGAGCAGTGGGCAGAGGCTGTAAGAATATTATGGAGGATGAAAACAAATATTTAGCAAATATACTATAAAGAAAAATCCCTTAATCTGGAGCAAATGAAATATGCTCTCATCAAGTCTATTCAGTATCATTCTAGAGGTCTTTGCCAGTGCAGCAATGTATGAAAAAGAAACAGAAAGTATTACAAGATGAAAAGCAAGAAAATTTAGGCTATTATTCATGAGTAGATACTTTAATTATGCAAGTAAGAAATAAAAATCTAATTATTACGACAGTATAGGTAGATCTCTACATGCAAATTCAATACATAAAAATTTATTATACCTCTCTAGCAATAGTTAAAAACATCTATAAAATATTGCAATTAATATAGCATAAAATATGAAATACCTAAGATTGACAAAAATGAATAAAGTTTTAAGAATAAAATCATAAACATTTATCATTAAGTTAAAGAAAACCTAAAATGGAGACATTTAATAATAAACAAAAAGATGTGTGTTGCTATCCTAGCTTTTATCCAATTTGATGTACAGATTCAGTGCAATTGCAGAACTTGACAACTTAACTCTAAAATTTCTATGGAAATGCAAAGGCCAAAAATAAATAAATTCTTATAAATAATAAGGTGGCTTGACTTTCTTTACAAAAATATCAGGATTTATTCTAAATCTTTAATCATTAAGGATCTCAGGTATTGGTGTAGGAATAGACAAGGCCAATGGAAAAGAATACAAAGAGCAGAAAGAAATCTTGAAGCAGTATTTTCCAACAATACCATACCAAAATATATACAGTAAGGGGATCCTATTTAGGAAGCTAGAATAGAAAGCCAGGTGATAGCAAAATGGAGTAAATAAGGAATCAACAAACTGTAGGCCAAAACTGCCCTGCTGCCTGTTTTTGTAAATAAATTTTTAAGGCAACACAACTCTGCTCACTCATTTATGTATTGTCTATGGCTATTTTCATACTACAGAAGCAGATCTGAGTAGTTGCAACAAAGACAGTATGGCCTGCAAAACCTAAAATACTTATCTAGCCCTTTAGAGTAAAAGTTTGGTGATACCAGGAATAAGTAAATAGAAAAGACAGTAATTTGGAAAACATTACGAAATACATTGGACACCATGTATTTGTGGCCAGTGTCCTTTTTCTCTTCTGTTAAGGAACAGCACCACATTGTAGGAGGGTTCTGAACCTCCCTCATTTTAAATTGTCCTGGTGACACTCTTTTTGTAGTTATTGCCATTTTACTTTTTATATATATTTTTAAATTTTAATTAAATTTATTGGGGTGACATTGGTTAGTAAAATTATATAGATCTCAAGTGTGCATTTCTCTAATACATCAGCTATATATTACATTGTATGTTCACCACCCAGAGTCAGTTCTCCTTCCATCACCACATATTTCACCCTTATTACCCTCTTCTTCCACCTCTTCCTCCCTTCCCCTCTGGTAATCACTAAACTGTTGTCTATGTCTATGAATTTTTGTTTATATTGTTCATTTGTTACTTTCAGTTTATATCCCACATATGAAATCATATCATTCTTGACTTTTTCTGTATGACTTATCCACTTAGCGAAATAATCTCATGATCCATCCATGTTGTCACAAATGGCAGGATTTCACCTTTTCTTACGGTTGAGTACTATTCCATTTTATATATGTAGTGCATCTTCTTTATCCAATCATCTATCGAAGGATACTAGGTTGTTTCCATGTCTTGGCCTCAGTGAATAATGCTGCATTGAATATAGGAGTACATGTATCTTTATGGATAAATATTTTCAGGTTTTTGGGGTAGATACCCAAAAGAGGGATTGCTCGGTCATATGCTGATTTTATTCTTAATTATTTGAGGAACCTCCATATTGTTTTCCATAGTGGGTGTACCAGTTTACACTCCCACCAACAATGTATAAGGGTTCCTTTTTCCGCACAACCTCTCCAACACTTGTTACTACTTGTCTTGATGATAGCCATTCTAAGAGGTGTAATGTGGTATCTTACTGTGGTTTTGATTTGCATTTCCCTAATAACTAGTGAAGCTGAGCATTTTTTCATATATCTGTTGGCTGTCTTCTTGGGAGAAGTGTCTGTTCAGGTCCTCTGCCCATTTTTTAATTGGATTGTTTGTTTTTCTGATGTTGAGTTGTATGAGTTTCTTATATATTTTGGATATTAGCCCCTTATTCAAGGTGTTGTTTACAAAAATCTTCTCCCATTTGGTTGGTTACCTGTTCATTTTGTTGATGGCTTCTTTTGCTGTGCAGAAACTTTTTAGTTTGATATAGTCCCGTTCATTTATTTTTGCTCTTATGTCCCTTACTTTGAGGTCAAATTCATAAAATCCTCTCTGAACCCAAAGTCCGTAAGTTTAGTACCTATGCTTTCTTCTATGGAATTTAGTGCTTGATCCATTTTGAGTTAATTGTGGAATATGTGACAGATAGCACTCTAATTTCATTATTTTGCATGTGGCTTTCCAAATTTCCCAGCACCATTTATTAAAAGGGTCTCTTTTCTCCACTGTATGTTTTTGACGCCGTTGTCAAAAATTATCTGCCCATATGCATATGTTTATTTCTGGGTTTTCAACTCTATTCCATTGGTCTGTTTTTCTGCCAATCCCATGCTGTTTTAATTATTGTCCATTGGTAGTATAAATTGAAATCAGGGAGTGTGATACCTTCAACCTTGTTCTTTTTTCTCAGGATTGCTTTAGCTATTCGGGGTCTTTTGTGATTCCATACAAATCTAATGATTGTTTTGTTCTACTTTTTTTAAAATGCCATTGGAATTTTTATGGGGATTGTATTAAATCTGTATATTGCTTTGGGTAATATGGCCACTTTAACTAAGTTAATTCTTCCAATCCATGAACACAGGATATCTTTCCTTTTCTTTGTGTCTTCTTCAATTTCTTTTAATGTCTTATAGTTTTCAATGTACATAGGTCTAGGTCCTTCACATTGTTTGTTAAAATTATTCCTAGGTATTTCATCCTTTGTGTTGCAATTTGCAAAAGGAATTGTTTATTTCATTTCTTTTTCTGAAATTTTATTGTTAGTATATAGGAACACAAAGGATTTTTGTATATTGATTTTGTATCCTGCAACTACTGTGTTTCCCTTAAAATAAGACCTAGCCGGACAATCACCTCTAATGCACCTTTTGGAGCAAAAATTAATATAAGACCAGTATTATATTATATTACATTACATTACATTATATTATATTACATTACATTATACAAGACCCAGTCTTACATAATAGTAAAATAAGACCAGGTCTTACATTAATTTTTGTTCCAAAAGACGCATTAGAGCTGATGGTCTGGCTAGGTCTTATTTTGTGAGGAACATGGTATATTTATTTATTGTTTCGAATAGTTTTTTTGGACTTTAGGGTTTTCTAAATAATCATGTCTTCTGCAAAAAGTGACCATTTAACTTCTTTATTCCAAACTTGGATGATTTTTATTTCTTCCACCTGTCCAATTGCTCTGGCTAGGACTTCCAGTACTGTGTTGAATAACAGTGTTCACAGGAGGCATCCCAGTCTTGTTCTTGATCTTAGACGAATGGCTTTTAGCTTTCACCATTAAGTATATTAGCTGATGGTTTCTCATATATGGCTATTATGTTGAGGTACTTTCCTTCTATACCCATTTTATTAAGTCTTTTAATCATAAATGGATATTGTACTTGTCAAATGCTTTTTTCTGCATCTATTGATACGATCATGTGATTTTTATCTTCTGTTTTGTTTAAGTGATATATCACATTGATCAATTTCTGTATGTTGAACCATCCTTGTACCTCTGAAATGAACCCCACTTGATACTGATGTATAATCTTTTCAATATATTGTTGTATTAGATTTGCCAGAATTTTGTTTAGGATTTTTACATATGTATTCATCAGAGATATTGGTCTGTAGTTTTCTTTTTGTGTGTTATCCTTAACAGGTTTTGGTATCAGGGTAATTTTTGCCTCTTAAAATGAGGTAGAAAGTATTGCCTTTTCTTCAATTTTTTGGAAGAGTTTAAGGAGAACAGGTATCAAGTCATCTTTGAATGTTTGGTACAATTCACTAATGAAGCCACCTGGTCCTGGACTTTTGTTTTGGGGGAGGTTTTGGATGATGTTTTCAATTCCTTACTATTAATTAATTGGTCTAGTTAGATTTTCCAGTTCTTGATTCAGTTTAGGAAGGTTATATATTTCTAAGAACTTCTAGGTTATTGAATCTCTAGGTTATTTCTTCTAGGTTATTAAATTTGCGGGCATATAGTCCTTCATAGTATTCTTGTACAATCTGTGGTATCCATCGTAATTTCTTCTTCATTTCTTATTTTGTCTATTTGTGTCTTTTCTTTTTTTTCCTTGTGAGTCTGACCAGAGGTTTGCCAATTTTATAAATCTTTTCAAAGAACCAGCTCTTTGTTACATTAACTTTTTCAATTCTCTTTTTGTTCTCTATTTCATTTAATTCTGCTCTAATTTTTATTATTTCCTTCCTTATTCTGTTTGAGGGCTTCATTTGTTCTTCTTTTCCTAGTTTTTTAAGATGTTATGTTAGGTTATTTGGGGGGTATTTTTCTTGTTTGTTGACATAGACCTGTAATGATACAAAAACCCCTATAATACTGCTTTCTGTACAGCAATAATTTTGATAGGATGTATTTTCATTCTCATTTGTTTCTATCTATATTTTGATATTGCCTTTGATTTCTTCTTTGACCAAGTCGTTCTTTAGTGGCATATTGTTTAATCTCCACCCATTTGTGGTTTTTTCCACTTTCTTTTTGTAGTTCATCTCCAATTTCAAAGCATTGTGTTCAAAGAATATGCCTGATATGATTTCAATCCTCTTACATTTGCTGAGGCTAGATTTGTGTCCCAACATATGGTCTATCCTTGAGAATGTTCCATGTGCACTAGAAAAGACTGTATAGTCCAGTGTTCCAGGATGAAAGGCCTGTAAATGTCAATTATATCCATTTGGTCTAATGTGTCCTTTAAGCTGATATTTCCTTATTTTCTGTTTGGATGATCTATCCATAGCTGTCCATGGCATATTTAGGTCCCTATATAGTTGTGTTTTTGTCAGTTTCTCCCTTTAGTTCTGTTAATAGTTGCTTTATATATTTTGGTGCTCCCTGATCGGGAGCATTTATACTGATGTGTTGTCTTCTTGATGTATTATCACCTTTATCATTATGAAATGCCCGTCTCTGTCTTTTGTTATCTTTTTTATCCTAAAGTCTGTTTCGTCAGATATAAGTATGGCTACACCCACTTTTTTCTGAATGCCATTTGCTTGGAGTATCATATTCCATGCTTTTACTTGGTGTCTATATTTGTCCTTGAAGCTGAGTTGTGTCTTTTTTTTATTAGTTCAGGTGTAAAAAACAATGCAATCGTCATTTTACCCCTCACAAAGTGATAACCCCCACCCCCAATCTATTGTCCCTGTGACATTGTATACATCTATTACAATTCCATTGACTCTATTCCCTATGCTATACTCCATATCCCATGAATAAATATATATATATACACATATATATGTATGTATAGTTGAATATATATATATATATATATACACACACACACATACATATATAGTTATAGTTGACATACAATATTATTCAGCTTCAGCGTCAGGTGTACAGTGCAATGGTCAGGCATCTACACCATCCATGAAGTGGTCTCCCTAATAAGACAAGTGTCCATCTGACATCCTACAAATTACAACATTATTGATTATATTCCCCAAACTGTCTTTCATATCCCCATGGCAATATTATAGTTACCAATTTATGCCGTCTAATCCCTTCCCCTTCTCCCTCATCTCTATACCCCTCTGTTTAAGCAACCATCAGTTTTCCCTCTATATCTCTGAGACTATTTCTGCTTACTTTGCTCCTTTATTCAGTTCTTTAGATTCCACATGTAAGTGAGATCATATGGTATTTGTCTTTCTCCAACTGACTTATTTCACTTAGCATAATGTGAGTTGTATCTCTTGAAGGCAGCATATGGTTGGGTTTTGTTTTTGATCCAATCTGCTATTCTGAGCCTTTTTATTGGTTCAGTCCATTTACATTTAGGGTTATTATATATATGAGGCTTTTTTATAGCTGTTTTATCTTTCATTTTCTAGTAGCTTGGTGTCTCCATTGTTTCTTTGCCTTTGTGTTTCTGTCTGTCATTTTAGTTTGGTAGCATTCCATGACATTTTCCTGTTTCCTCTTTTTTTACATTGTTTCTCAGTTCTGGATTTTTTTGGGTGTATACCATTAAGTTTATGTAAAAGAAAGTTCCATACATACTCTACTCCTTTTTCTTCAGCATGCATCTTAGCTCCATTCCCCTTTGCAAACTTAGACCTTTATCCCCTTTCGTTTTATGTTTTTATTTTCACAAATTATCCCTAGTTATGCTGTAAGTTTATTTCCCAGTTGCAGTACCAAATTGTCTCCTCTTTTATATATATATATACTCTCCTTTACCCTTTATGTTATGTTTAAGTGTATAGTGCCCTATTCTGTGTAGGGGTTGCCATTTCCTGCTTCTGTCTGTCTGTTAGTAATCTTACTCATAGTTTTGTACCCTTTTATCTTTTTGCTTCAGGTAGAATAAACTCCTTTAGTATTTTCTGTAATTCAGGCCTTGTGGTGGAAGGTTCCCTCAGCTTCTCTATATCTGGAAAGGTCTTTATTATTCCTTCATATCTAAAGGATAACTTTGCTGTATATATTATTCTTGGCTGGTAATTTCTCTCAACAGTTTGAGTACCTGATTCCACTCCCCCCTAGATTGTAGAGATTTTGCTTTAAAATCAGACGATAATATAATGGGCTTTCCTTTGCAGGTTACTGTCTTCCTTTCCCTAAGTACCTTGAGAATTCTTTGCCATTCACTTTTGACAGTTTCAATACAATGTGCCTTTAGGATTGGGTACTTAGGTGTTGTGTTTGCTTCATGCATTTGAGAATCCAGGTCTTTCCACTGGTTTGGGATGTTCTCATGAATTATTTGTTAGAATAGGCTCTCTGCTCCTTCTCTCTCTCTCCTCCTTCTGGTATACCCACTATTCCTATATTGATCTTTCTGATGGAGTCAGATAGTTCTTGTAGAGTTCTTTCATTTCGTTTGACTCTCAAGTCTCACTCTTCTTCCATCTGTGTCATTTCCAGATTTCTGTCTTTGATATCACCAAGACATCTGGTCAGCTGTATTTCCTAAACTGGCTATTTCATTCTTCATCTCTTTTATTTAGTTCTTCGGGTCCAGAATTTCTATTTGGTGGTTCTTTTTTAAAATGTCAGTCTCTTTTTTTCTGAGTTCATTAAGCCACCTATCTCTGTTTTCTTGCATTTCATTGAGTTTTTTTCAGAATTGCAATCTTGAATTATCTGTCATTTAAGTCACATAGTTCCCTGTCTTTAAGTTTATTTTCTGGATATTTTTCTTTTTTTTTATTTTTTCTGAGCTGCTTTGTTACCTTGGTTATTCATGGCAATTGATGGATTATTTCTCTTCCTAGGCATTAATGGGAATGAATTCTGCAGCAAGCTAATACTAAGAAGTCTTTCTTTTATTTTCCAGTAGGTGGCACTGGAGCATTTTATATTCTCTTGCCCTGTTCCAGCTTCTCACATTGGAAGGTTTCCCTGGGAGGAGGGTGTCTCTTCTCTAATCAGGTCACCTTGGTCTCAGGACACCACCCCCATGGGAAGATGTGGTGGGAAATGAGATTCTGCATCTCTACAATCCCAGTGCTGCCCCTGCAGCCAGATGCAGAGTTGAGAGCTTTAGCAGCCCTGGGTGCCCCCACTGGGATCAGCTGTGAAAGGTAGGGGTGGGGTCAGCTGATACATTTTTATCTTCACTCCTCTGAGTAATGGCGACTGAGAGACCACAGCTGCCTTGCCCCTATATCTCCTCCCTTATCACTGGGGTTAGCCACAGTGTGCATCTGCCACTTAGGAACAGTCTCTCCAGTTCTCAGGATTGTAGAGATATTCTGCTCTTTAACCCAACACTGCTACAGTTTCTTCTAGAGCCTGCTGCTAGCACTGGGAGTGTGTGGTGATGGTGAGCTTTGCTGATCACTCAGGCAGCATTGCTCAGGGACAAAGAGTGCACCTACAGTCTGAATCCTGCCCTCTCCTGGGACCACAGTGAACTCCAGGCTGTGTCTGTGCACCCATCGCTGCACTTCTCCCTTCCCTCCTCCCATTTGCTCTGATTTGCCCAACTTCAGATGTTTCGATTCATGGGTTCTCTCAGGTATGTTTGAGTGTTGCACAAGGAATTTTTCATTGAATTATAGCTGTTCAACTTGTAACTTCGAAGGGAGAGATCAAGGGGGACCCCTCATGCTGCCATGTTTCTTATGTCAGTTGTCCTGGTAACATTTGACCCAAGCAAAGCCAATAAGATCCAATCACCTAAGAATTAACTATTATGAAATGGAAGCAGTAGGAGCTGAGTAATTCAAGAGCCAGTAAATGAATAGGTGGGGAAAAAATAACCATGTGCTCGCTCTCTAAAAAGTCCCTCAAAAGAAAAATGTAGTAGCAGTTCATGAACTTCGGGTATTTTGACTCCAAGAATTACGGTAAAGTCTATTCCTACCAAACACGTTGTTCAATTTTCCTTCAATTCTTGGAGTTACCCATCCAATAAATTTCTTACTTTAGATAGTTAGGGGCAGTTCCTCCTACTTGCAAGAAGAATAAATAAATAAAACCCTAATCAACACAGGAAACTACTGATTAACATTTGCCAGACAAGAATAATAATCAAATGTGGCTTCTGATTATTAAAAATGGTTGTCTACAAAAATAAAATTATTAAAAGAATTAAGTTAGGAAAGGAAGCCTACTTTGGAAGAAAACATGTATTTGTTATTAGAAATCCTGAGCTTGACATAATTCATCAGCTATTATTCTCTTCCTACCATCCTATTACACCAACTAGTTCCTTTCTCTGAACAGACTGTCTCTCAGATCTCTTGATCATTATCCTCATGTGGATATAATATTACTACTACTATATACATAGTAATGCTCCTTCCCTATTTCTTCTTCACACTTCCACACTTTTTAGGTTTCTACACACAAAACCTAAAGAAACAATACAAGAAAGAAAAACCAGAAACTACTGCAGCATCTTCAAGTTATCTTACAAGCTCCAAAGTTTTTTGAATGTGAATTTAACAGTGAGTGATTAAGCGTTGCAAAATTCTTACACTTGGCCAGACTACTGAATTATTTACTATGACAATTTTCTACTTTATTTTATTTTTTGATTTTCTATTCCTAAATGGAACTATTCCTAATTGAATGTGTGACAACCCTGATCTTATATTTGACAAGTGTGTAGGATCAATGCTTCTCTAGCTGATTAAGTAGCAAATCTCCTGGTACTACTACTGATTCCTTCTCTAGTAAGAAAGAAATATCAGGTACCCAACATTAATGGATTTGAGAGTATTTTCCCTCATTTTATATTGATTTTATGTTAAAACATACATCTTACAGTTTTACATAGTTAATATAAATTTGTTTCTAATTCATTTGACTTTATTTATAAGTTATATGAAAATGGTAAAAAAGAAAAAGAAAGAAACTTTTCTATTCACTCCACTTGGTATAGTGAACTGAAGCACACATTATATAATTGCAAAGAATACAATAAAATACATTTAAAGGATATTTGAAAACCCTAATTTATTGATATTTTAATAAAGTTCAGTATTTGGCCTTGAAATGTCTTTCAGAATGCTTAAATATTATGTCTGTTTTTCATAGCATCCTTTCGGTTTTCATAGCTGCTATGGCAATTTAAATAGAGGATTATTTTACATTTTTAAAACACAGCTGTTACCAATTACTAACATTGAAAATATATTACAAAACATTTAAATATATATTTGATTCATATCCTAATATAATAAGGCTTTTTAGGTAATGTATACCATTTTCATACACTAAAATTTAACTAACCTCTGTATTCTTCAACTTTTGTAGTTCATTTTCCAGCATCAATTTCTCCTCTAATAACACTTGGAAATCACTTTGCATCTGTTTGTATTTCTAAAAACAAATATTACAATTTTAGTATTACTAAAAAGCAAACATCTCAATGTAGAGAACTCATTTGGGTACTTAATTATTAAAGTAAGAAAGTCTTTATTACCTCATGAAAGTAATGAACTGCTGGTACTAATCTGTATAGTGAAGCTATCATTGAGGGGAAGAGGCAAAGGGACTATGATAATGAATGGAAGTTTGGAAGACTATGGGATATTACAGTTCAATATTTCAGAAGTGAAGTATTTCTGTGTGATTATATCTAGTAAAATCAAAAGAATAAACAAAGCTTTCCAGCTCACATAAGCATAGAAATTTCTTGAATAAATCTAGTAAGATTATGTATTCTGACAATTTCTAGAATCTGTTAACAAAGGCGAAGTGTAATTTCAAATTGAGAGTGCTATACTTACAGTCTCTAACAAAACTTGATCATTCCTAGTTCTGAAAAAAAAATCCATAATTTGTCATTTATATTTTTATTTATGTAACATACTTATACAGTTTTTGTAAAACAAAAAAAATTTTAAATAATACAAATAAGGTTAGAGTATACTTTGACTACCATTTCAAAAATCCAGTGCTCTCCCCAGAGATAATATGAGATTGCTGTGCATCTTTCCAGAACTTGTTCCATGCATTTATACAAGACTGCATGTACCTATTAGATTCTACAATTTTTGTTAGTTGTTTGGATGTCTGTTTTATTTTTCACTGTATATATTTTTCTCAACTTATTTTTTTCACTTAACACAATTTCTGAGATCGATTTATACCAGTAAACACTGATCTATCTATCTCACTCCTTTTAAATACCGCTTCCTATTCCATAGAAGGATTTGGTAAATTCTTTCTATAAAGAGTCAGATAGTAAATATTTGAGACTTTGCAGGCCAGATGATCTCTGTCACTACCACTCAACTCTGCAAAAGCAGCTATAAATAATACGTAAATGAATGTTTCAATAAAACTTTATTTATAAAACTATGCTGCAGGCTAGAATTGACCCACGGACTGCAGATGGATGACAATTGTTCCATAATATAGATAAACTATAGATTTCTTTGACAAATGAGTTATTTATTATAATCAGAATTTTTAAAGCTTTATTAAGATATAATTAACATACCATACAAGTCACTCATTTAAAATGTGCAATTTAATGGTTTTTAATATGTTCATCAAATTATTACCATGATCTAATTTCAGAATAACTTAATTACTTCAAAAAAAGCCTCCATGCTCATTAGTAGTAACTCCCCATTCCTCTCAGCACTGCCCCAGCTCTGGCAGTCACAAATCTACCTTCTGTCTCTATAGATTTGCCAATTCTAGATATTTCATACAAATAGAATTATACAATATAGCAGCCTTTTGAGACTGGTTTCTTATACATAGCATAAGGTTTTCAGGTTCATCCATGTTGTAGCATTTATCAGTACTATTTTCCTTTCTATTGCCAAACAATAATCTGTTTATGGATATATACATTTTATTTACCCATTCATCAATTTAAGGACATTTGGGGTGTTTCTACTATTTGGCTATTGTGAATTATGTTACTATGAACACCCATGTACAAGTTCTTATGTGAACATATGTTTTCATTTTTCTCGGGTATAAACAGAATTTCTGGATCATATGTTAACTCTATATTTAACATTTTGAGGAACTCACAAACCATTTTCCATAACAGATGTCCCACTTAAATTTCTACCAGCAATGTATTAGAGTTCCAATTTCTGTACATCTTTGCCAACAATTGTTATAGCTTATCTTTTTTATTATAGTCATCCCAGTGTGTGTGAAGTGGTATATCATTATAGTTTTGATTTGCAATTCCCTAGCAAATAATGATGTTGAGCATCTTTTCATGTGCTTATTGACCATCTGTATATTTTGTTTGGGAAAATGTCTATTCAAAGAATATACCCATTTTTAAATGGGATTATTTATCTTCTTATAATTGAGGGGTTATTCTTTATATAGCTGGATGCAAGTCCCTTATCACATACATGCTTTGTGGATGGTTTTCACATTCTACGAGTTGACTTTTCATGCTCTTGATAATATCATTATGAAGTTCAATTCATGTTTTTTTTTTCTTTTGTTGGTTGTGCTTTTGGTGTCTTATTTAAGAAATCATTAACTCAAGGTCACAAAGATTTACTGCCGTTTCCTCTAAGATGTTTACAGTTTTAGCTCTTAAATTCTGGTCTTAGATAATTTTGAGATCATTTTAATGCCTGACAGGAAAATGGGATCCAACTTCATTGTTTTGCATATGAATATCCAATTGTCCAAGTACCAGTTATTAAAATAGATTATTCTTTCCCCCACTGAATTATCTTGGCTTCCTGTTGAAAATCAATTGGCCATAAATGTAAGGGTTTCTTTCTGCACATTCAATTCTATTCCATTGACCTATATAGGTCTATCTTTATGGTAGTACAATACTGTCTTGATTACTATCACTTTATATTTATTAAGTTTTAAAATCAGTTATCTGTGAGTCCTCCAACTTTGTTCTTCTTAAGATTTCTTTGACTATTTTGGGTTCCTTGTATTTCCACATGAATTTTAGAATCAGCTTGTCAATTCATGCAAGAAAGTTGGGATTTTGATAAAGATTGCAATTGAATCTGTAGATCAATTTGGGGAGTGTTGTCATTTTAAGATTAAGTCTAACAGTCCATGAAGATGGGATGTCTATCCATTTATTTAGGTCTTATTTAAGCACTTTCAATGATGTTTTGTAATTTTCAATGCACATATCTTGCATTTCTTTTGTTAAATTCATTCTAATTTTCTTTGGTACTATTGTAAATGAAATTTTCTTTATTTCATTTTTGGAATGTTCATTGTTAGTGTATGAGTTTCCTAGGGCTGCTGTAACAAAGTATCCCAATCTGGGTGACTTAAATAATAAGAATTTATTTTTCACAGTTCTAGAGACTATAACTAAAATTAAGGTGTTGGTAGGACCATGCTCCCTCTGAAATCTCTAAGGAAGGATGTTTCCTTGCCTCTTCCAGCTTCTAATAGTCCATGGAATCCTTTGGGTAGTCATAGTATAACTACCAATCTCTTCCTCCATGACTATCTTCCCTCTGTGTGTATCTATCTTCTCCAATTATTATAAGGATACCAGTCCTATTGGATTAAGAGGCTGTCCCACTCCAGTATGACTTCATCTTAACTAATTCTATCTACAATGACCCTATTTCCAAATAAGTTCATTTTGAGGTACTAGGGGATTAGAGCTTCAGCATACCTTTTTGGGGGATACAGTTCAACCCTTGGCACCTAGTGTATAGAAATACAATTGATTTTTTTTATGAATTTTGTATATTACAATCTTGATAGATTAATTTATTTCTTCTAATACTTTTTAATGGATCCCTTAGGATATTCTATGTACAAGATCATGAAATCTGCAAAAGAGGTAGTTTTACTTCTTCCTTTACAGTCTGAACACTTTTCATTTCCTTTTCTTCTGTAATTGCCCTAGCTATAACCTTTACTACAATGATGAGTAGAAGTGATAAGAATGTCCTATTTTGTTCCTGATCTTAGAATGTATTAAGTCTTTCACCATTAAGTATGTATGATGGTAGCTATGGGTTTTCATAGATAGCGTTTATCAGATAAAAGAAGTTCCCTTCTATTCCTAGTTTGTGGAACATTTTTATCATGAAAGGATATTGAACAAGACAAACAAATAAAGAAACAGAAAACTCATAGACACAGACAACAGTTTAGTGGTTACCAGAGGATAAGGGGGGAAGGGAGATGGTAGAAGAGAAGAGGGTACATATATGGTGATAGAAGGAGAACTGACTCTGGGCAGTAAACACATAATGCAGTATATAGATGATATATTATAGAATTGCACACTTGAAACCTATGTAGTTTTGTTGATCATTGTCACCCCAATAAATTTTAATTTAAAAAAATTAAATATAAATAAAAATTTAAAAAGAAAGGATATTGGATTTTATCAAACACTTTTACTTTCTCTAGTAAATCAATCTTGTGATATTTTTCTCCTTTCTTCAATTAGTATCACGTAATGTTGTGTTTCCCCGAAAATAAGACCTAGCCAGACACTCAGCTCTAATGCATCTTTGCAGCAAAAATTAATGTAAGACCCAGTCTTATTTTACTACAAGACTGGGTCTTTATAATATAATATAACATAATATAATATAATACCAGGTCTTATATTAATTTTTGCTCCAAAAGATGCATTAGAACTGATTGTCTAGCTAGGTCTTATTTTCGGGGAAACATGGTACATTAATTGATATTTGTATTTTGAACCAACCTTGCATTACTAGGACAATTTGCACTTGCTTGTGGTTTATAACCCTTTTTAGACTCAATTTGCTAGAGTCAATTTGCTAGTATTTTGCTGGGGATTTGGGGTTCATATTCATAACATATTGGTCTGAGGTTTCTTATCTTTTTACACTATTGTCTGATTTTGGTATCAGAGTAATACCAGTCTCATAGAATGAGTTGAGAAGTATTAACTCCTCTTCTACTTTTTGCAAGAGTTGTGAAGGGACAGTATTAATTCCTTTTTAAATACCTGATAGAATTCACCAGGAAAGCTATCTGGCCTGAGCATTTCTCGGTGGGAAATATTTTAATTACTAATTAAATCTTTTTTGTTATAGTTCCACTCACATTTTCCAGTTCTTTTTGAGTCAGTTTAGTTTGTGTCTTTCTAGGAATTTGTCCATATCATGTAAGTTATCTAATTTGTTTTCATACAGTTGTTGATATTACTATATTGTTGATATTCCTTAATACTATACATAATTGAGCCATACTCCTACTGACAAAAATTGAAATTCTTTCTAGTTTTTTGCTATTATCACAATGATGTGATAAATTTTTTTCACATATGCCTCATTGACCATATTCATTCATCTAGGGTGGATTAAAAGAGGCATGCTGTATAATAAGTTATATATCATTGTTGTTATTGTTGAATAAACCATGCTAAATTATCCTCGAAAGTAGGTAATTTCCAATGTATTGGCATTTTAAAATATTCATTACACTACATCTCTGTCAAACTTGATATTAGAAAATTGTTACTTTTTGTTAAACTGATAGGACAAAAAATGTATTTTTGCTATTTTGCTTTGCATTTCCCTTATCACAAGTCAGATTGAGCGCCTCCTAAAATGTTTATTGGCCATTTTTGTCTCTTCTTTAAATTATATGTATATAAATATTTTGCTTGGTTTTTGAGGGTTATTTGCCTTTTTATGGAATTATATATTCTTATTATCACTCCTTTCTCTTGTATGTGCACAACTATTATCTCTCAGTCCATGGTTTATCTTTTAATTTTCATTCATTTTTTGAACAAGATGTTTCAAATTTTGATAGAGTCAAATGCATTTCCCTATATTTATAATTTTGTTTTCTTACATTGAGGTCTATAATCAACATTAAATTTAGTTTTTTGAATGGTGTGAAGACTCTGTCATTATTTTTTGGCCAAATGGATGTCTTTGCCTTGCCAGTACTCTAGTTGGCCACTGAAATTCATTCAAGACTTTGAATTTGCCATATTGAAGTTAATATGACACCACCTTTGACATAACATAACTACCTGTGATACATGTACCTGAGCTAAAAAGAATTGGAAAGGCAAGACAGCCTATTAACCCTACTTTTGACCCTGGGCCTTCTTAGAATAAAACATGATGGGTTTCTTAATAGGCCTGCTTTCCTATCAGGACCACACATGATTCTGGTGATGGGTAATGTTCTCATCAATGTTAAAAATTTCATCCCCAACACTGGACACGAGCTCTCAGCATTGTTCATCAAAGAAGTTGTATGCCTTCATAAACCATCCTATAATCCAATCTCTATTTGGAATTCCAATTTGTTCCATAATTGAAAAAAAACAACTTTTCAAGGTCTTCTGGGTCTATGCTTACTTTTCAGTTTTCCACTACCCAACAGCTAGACCAACAGCTTGACCGGATCCTGATGAATAGGTCTATTAGTTCCCCCCAAAGACCAGCGTGATTGCTCTGACATGCATAATAACAAAATACAATCCTTTCATCTGTTTTCCTATGTTAATATTACTTTTATTCCATTACTTCTGCTCACTATTAAGTACCTCAGAAATAGACCCCACCTTTTTGGGGGAACCCTTCCTCTCCCCACCCCTCTGAATTGGTGTAATTCCTGAGAGAGCTTACATGATCATGAGACTTTGACTAGAGTTGACTGGTCCAGAAATGGGTACCTGTCTCCAGTTACACAAATTATCTTCTCACCAAGGACATTTAGACTTAGAAAATTCAAAAATTAAAATTAGAATTACCATATGACCCAGCAATCCTTCTTCTGGATATCTACCAAAAAAATCTGAAAACATTTGTCTGTAAAGATATATGTAGTCTGATGTTCATTATAGCATTATTTATGGTGGCCAAGACATGGAAACAACCAAAATGTCCTTTGATAGATGATTGGATAAAGAAGATGTGTTATATATACATAAGAAAAGATGAAACACTGCCATTTGTGACAATATGGATGGATCTTGAGATTATTATGCTAAACAAAATAAATCAGACAGAAAAAGTCAAGAACCATATGACTTCACTCATATGTGGATATAAAACAAAGCAACAAAGGAACAAGACAAACAAAGAAACAAAAACTCACAGACAACAGTTTAGTGGTTACCAGAAGGTAAGGGTGATAGAAGAGGGAAAAGTGATCAAATATACAGTAATGGAAGGAGAACTGACTCTGGGTAATAAACACACAATACAATATAGCTGATGTATTGTAGAAATGCACACTTGAGATCTATATAATTTTACTAACCAATGTCACCCCAATAAGTTTAATAAATCAAAAAATTATAAAATATAAATAAATAAGTAAATAAATAAATCATCCATAAACGCCAAAAAAAATTCAAATACTATCCCTCAGAGTGACTAAAACTGAAAGATTAAATCTTAGGAATTGTCAGTAGTCATGACTTCCCACTTATGGCAAAAAATTGCCAAAAATAAGAAAACGGAAGGAAAGAAGAGGTCTGCAATGAGAGAAAATAAAGCTCGTGTACAGAGAAAAATAAAAAGTATCCTGATAGTGTTCAAAAGTTCTCGTTTATACTTATTTCTGAGACTGAGCCACATTGCTATCGTTAGGTTCAATGATATGGCCAGAATATTAATAATAAAATGTATTTTGCTCAGACTAATTTGAGTTGGGATTCTGTCCCAAGCATTTAGCCAAATAGTAGTTCAATTAATATAGTATGTTCTAAAACTTTTAGTGTAGTTTTAAGCTTCAGTGACTTTAGAGATCTAAATGCTACAAACTTACAAAAATTAAGCATTTGATGGCTTATTTCCATTTCTTTAAGATATTTAATTTTGTGAATTTTGAACAATAATTTAATTTTCAGTCTCTCTGATCGAACATGGAAAATGCTGACCCAAACAAAAAATTTTAATTGAAAAATCTTTTTAAATTATTATTGAAAAATTTTAAATAAATGCAAAAGAAATGTACATAATCAAATTTCAAAATAATGTTTTTTTGAATGGTTGTATTATTATAGGTCTTCTGAAGTTACTAATGCTTAAAACCATGCTAAGATGTTTGCCACACACTGTATTTATTTTAACAAAATGTTAAAGTATATAAATGCAACAAGTTGTTAAATGAAGGCATCAACCGAGGCCTGAAGCTCACAGTATCACATACCAAAGTAAGAGGTGAGGCAGATAACCTCACAAAAAGACAAAAAAATCATTATTTTTAGTACCTGAAAAATAAATTAGGCAGTCAAGAAAGAGCACTAAAATCTTTCATCAATATGAACCACATAAAAGGGTCAGGAAAGAAGATTTAGAAACAGTTATTTCTTTGTAGAGAGCTGTTAGGTGTCTTCAGCCCTATCAAAACCCTTGGGAGATGGATATGGTTGCCCTTATCTCAAGCCTAGTGAGAGGCACTTGAAGGAGAATATGCATGAAATTTGTTGCATGTTATCTGCAATTATGGATAAAGGAAAGCAGTGACAGTCAAGTAAGACCTTTCTTGTATACCTTACCTTTCTTTCTTCCTTTCCCAAACACATGGGGAACAGAAACTACAGCGAGTTAGTGGGAAAGGGGGTAATAAAAGAGAAAAGGCAACCTCTCAGCAGGCTCCAGCTGGGATACTGGGGGTGGGGAGAAGGTAGCAGTCTTAACTTTTAATAAAAAATTAAAATATTGACTATAATATTTGACAGGGAATATTAATTACCAATTTAGGACAGTGCTTATAACAAAGTTAAATTAATTATTATCTAAGAGTAATCAGAAAAGTCATGGTACTGCCCTAATTTTTATCTAGGGGCAAGAGGAAAATTAGACCCAATTAGCAAATATAAGTGAACACAAACAGTCCATAAACCAGTTGTTTTTTTATTTCATTCTACAAGACATGCTTTTTCAATATACCAGTTGTGTAACTAATATAACCTTAGACACCTGAAAGAACTGTAGGTTATCTACAGTGACTTTCAAGATACTTCTTGACATGCAAAGAGACGCACAAAGCATATTCTGACCAGACAATTGTACAAACTTATTCTGGGTATAAGATAATTCAAGTTGCAAATCCTTTCCTTTATAGTAACACACTTAGCTAGTCCTTCCCACTGCTTTCTGTTCTGCCCAGCAAGTCTAAGAACAATTATAACCAGCACCAATAGCCTAACACGAGGAGCTAAAATAAATAACAGTATAGATATCTGCTTAAATGTCCTGGTTCAATGAAAAGAATATTCATGGAAACAAACCTCCACCTTTAAGAACATCCCTAGAACAGGTGATAGCTTTCATCTGACAAAGCTGTGAAAGTTCTGACTCTACCCTTCTGATAGGGAGGATGCTAAAGAGATAAAAGGGGGAAATACGAAATGGGGCCTAATTGAATTACAACACCAAATTCTTGAACATCAATCAATACGAGTCGTAAGTACTTTAGTTTCATTTTTAGCAGCTGTCCTACATATCATTTTCTTTACGTTTGATGTTATACTTTTAAGTCATTTTTTTTTCCTATTAAGTCTTGATCATTGGATTTGACAACTAGAAAATCTGATCATGTAGTTTCCCAATTTTTCAACGTTAAATCTAAAGAAATTTTTTGAAAACATTGTATGATGTGAATTTTCTGAATATGTTTTACTTTAAAACATTTACTTAAAAAATAATTATATAAGTTTGCAAAGAAATATCACTAATTGAAAAATATATATTCAAATGACATTTTTTATGATTGCAATTTTTTTTAGTTTTCTAAAATTGTGCTAAAATATACATAACATAAAATTTACCATTTTAACCATCTTTAAGCGTACAATTCAATAAAGTATATTCACATTGTTGTGCAACCAATCTCCAGAATTCTTTTCATCTTGCAAACTTGAAATTCTGTACTCATTAAACAACAACTCCCTAACCCCATTCCCCACAATCCCTGAAAACCACCATTCTACTTTCCCTGTCTATGAATTTGACTACAAGGTACCTCATATAGATGAAATAATAATTTTTTTGTCTTTTTGTGACTGGCATATTTTACTTAACATAATGTTCTCATGGTTCATTCATGCTGTACCATGTGTTAAAATTTCTTTCCTTTTTAAGACTGAATAATATTCCATTCTATGTATATATTATATTTTCTTTATCCATTCATTCATTGTTAGACAGTTGGGTTACTTCCACCTTTTTGCTATTGTGAATAACGCTACACTGAACATGGGTGTACAAATATCTCTTTGAGATTATTTAAATTTGGGGGGAATATCCCCAGAAATGGAATTGCTGAATCATATAGTAATTATATATATATATATTTTTTTTTGAGGAATTGACATACTGTTTTCCATTGGGACTATCAAGTTTTATATTTTATATGATTATAGTTTTAAGTTTTAAAAGTATATATATCATAAAAATTGATGTAAGAACAGAAATATTTTTAACAATGGTCTTATTTTCTTCTTTATATTTCCCATTTTTCTAAAAATAAATATGTACTCAGTTTTATAATTAGGAAAAGGAATCATTTTAACAGCTTACCTGTTTAACATATTTGACTGTTTTTCAAATATTTTCAACATGGCAGTCAACTGATTAGATACTGAATAAGCAGTTTCTATTGACAGAAAAAGGAAAGAAAGAAAACATTAAAGGTATTACAAATGGCTGAAGTTATACCTCTATGCTGATATAATTCACTGCTCTATGTGTGAGAACTAGAGAAGCATAATGAGGGGAGAGCAGGATCATTAAGTACTCAAGGAACAAAATGCTTAGGATAAAAACAGTTGCCATTTTATTAAATGTCTACTACGTGCATGACCCTATGCTACTTTACATTCTCTTAATCCTCAAAATAAACCCCCCAAAAAAGATACTATCACCATTTTCAAATAAAGAAATTGAGGCTCAGAGGGGCTATCTATAAGATCAAAATTATGCATCTAGTAAGTGACAAAACTGCACTGAGGTCCAGTGTGTGTAACCTCCTTATGATATTACATATAAGAGGACTATAGGATGCTAAGAGAGAAAACTGTTTTGGTTGTTGCTGCTAAAGTCAATAAGGTCTATGGGAAGAATCTAACAACCCTG
This sequence comes from Rhinolophus ferrumequinum, assembly GCF_004115265.2. Classification (NCBI taxonomy): domain Eukaryota; kingdom Metazoa; phylum Chordata; class Mammalia; order Chiroptera; family Rhinolophidae; genus Rhinolophus; species Rhinolophus ferrumequinum. The sequence goes on along the minus strand of NC_046288.1, from coordinate 3,795,025 downwards.
TTTAAATTTTCAACTAAATCAAATAACCCAAGAGGTTACTCAAGATGATACTTAAAAGGGAATCAACGTAATGAGGCTCCATAATAGTCAGTTAACTCTTAGGGCAGTAACACAAGACTCTTCAATCTTATAACACAAGAATTATATGACATAAGACTGTCCCTGCACTATGTTTGCTCCTAGATAAACAAAACATGACAAGTACAGAGAACATGTTAAATAACATGGAAGCATACCACAGTTCCTTCTTATCCACTGACATGAAATACCTCTTCATTTATTTATATCTCCTTTGATTTATTTCACCAGAATGTACTTGTCCTCATACAGATCTTGCACATATTTAGTTAGATTAATACCTAAGTATTGAATGTGTTGGTGCTAATCTGAATGGTGTGTTTGTAATTTCAAATCCTACTTGTTCACTGCTTGTACATAGGGAAGCAATTGCAATAAAAAAACTGAATATTGTTAAGATGTCAGTTCTTGCCAATTTAATCTTTAGATTCAATGTGATCCCAATCAAAATCCCAGCAGGTTATTCTCTGGACATCAACAATCTGATTCTAAACTTTATATGGAAAGGCAATATAATATTGAAGAAGAATAAAGTTGGAGGGCTGACACTAACCAAATTTAAGACTTACTATAAAGTTATAATAATCAAAACACTGTATATTGGCAAAAGAATAAACAAATAGCTCAATGGGCTTTAGTTAATAATGTATCAATATTGATTTATCAATTTTAACAATGTACTATACCAATGCAAAATGTTAACAATAGAGGAAACTTTGTTCGGGGGTATTGGAGGCAGAACAGTATATGGGAACTCTGCACTTTCTGCTCAATTTTTCTATAAACCTAAAACTGCTCTAAAAAACAAAAACCATTAATGATGAAATGAAGCAACCTCGACATTAAGTGATAGTCTAAAAAACAAAGAAAACAGAATGAAATATAAAAGTAGCTTTTGTCTTTTTGATTAGGCTATGGAATCTAATACAATTCAGAGAATGGGAAAAAAAGAACAGAATGAAGTTTTCCTGGAGAAGATGAAAGTGGGTACTGTTAAGAGACAAAGGTCGTATACAAGTGAAACAGAGTGATGTTGAGAGAAAGTAGATCTATACCAGTGGAGCTCAGGGACTGAAGTAGCTGACATGGGAAAAGATACTTAGGAATTTGCAAAAGATTTTACTCCATATTGTACAATGTAGCTGTGTCCTGTACTTCCCTTAAAAATCATGCATATAATTTCTACTATTAAATTTTATTTATTTAGAACTTGGTTTCGTGTTTGGAGGATGTGTTCCACTGGGCCTATAAGGAGACACAGAGACTTCTGCTTTTGTCCAAGATGGAGCACTGAGACCAGAATTACCTTTTCACCTTAAACTAATTAAAAACTGGACAAAAAGAAATGAAACTGCAATATTCAGAAACTGCAATTTTGCACTAACTGCACAACAGATAGTGCAAGGCAGTAATCCCTGACAGAAGGAAAACAAAAGAGAAAAACCCTGTGGTGACCCCAGTTTATTGCCTGGAGTTTCCAGGCCAGGGTCTAAGGAAGAGGAAACCAAACAGAGTTTACTGGTCTCCCTGAGTTCAGAGACCAAGTTTAGAGTTTGGGGAGGCCAAAGCAGCTAGAATTCACAGGATGTAGGACTAAAGAGAAGATAGCAGCACAGACTGAGAGACAGAGAGCTCCATAGATGTGCAGAGGGTTTCAGGTAGAGGAAAGCCTTTCACTATCCACGCCAAAGCTCTAGATACCTTTCTACCCTACCTTGTCTGGGCTGTCTTGGATCAGAAGTCTCTATAGAACTTGGGAGCACTGTAGCTGTCCTTGCTGTCCTTGGTTTAAACATGGTAACATTAGGGTTTAAAGCTGATGTTGAAAGAGGACCGGATTCCCTTCCATTTTTTCAAACCAAATCTTATTTTCCACGTCAAAACTGTATTCCACAGCATACATTACATGACTTACAAAATTCTGTCCAGTATTAAGACTTAAGCAAGGTAATTTCTCCTTCTTGTTGACAAGTCGTTAGAAGTTTAACATACGAATTCTAGTAGCTTTGATGCACTGAGTACCTACATACCTATCAGCAGCACGAGCGTATGTGAGATAATCTGCAATTCATAGTAACAAAATGTACAAACGATCTCTTAAATTAATCACTGCTCTACCTTAAAGGTCTGCTACCCCTGCAACATTTCAGTAGCATATTCTAATCACAACTACAATTCCTCCATTCCAAGTAATAACATGGCCCTCCTCAAAAATGAGTCTGTTTTTGGTAACATGTAACCTTAACTAGGAATTTCAAGACTTGCTTGATAGCCAGCTCATTGACTCCAAACTTCAGGGAATCAATGTTGTAACTTAATGATTACTACTTTAAATTATAGAAAATTATAGAAATTAATCCCTTCAACAAAGGTTATTAGCACAATGATGTTTACATGAGTGGAAACTTACGTGGCTCAGGTGCAAAAACATCTCTAAATTCTTCAGTTGTGTGGGTTTTTATGAAATCTGAAATAATATCAATTTGTCATAAGTTTCAAATATAAATTATATGTATTGAATTTAAATTTCATGAATTTCATCTTTATTTTAATAACTCATTCAATAGAAAGAAAATGCTAAGGAGCTGTCAACACTACACCTCCTCCCAACCAGGCAACAAATGGTGATATCTGAAAGAATGTGTCTGAGTGATGTGAACTCATCATATTTTCACCGAAACTTGTTTTTCCTCTGATATACTCTTGGTTAATATTACCATCATCTAATCTCCCTTCCTTTCATACCCAGTCACCAAGTTTTGCCAATTTTATCAGATAACCATTTATCAAATCTGCCCCCCTTTTTTTTAACTTGTGCTCTAATATAGGCACTTATTGCACATCTAAGATACAGCAATAACTTCCCTTTCCTACTCCCAGTCCCCAAAATCTAGCTTCTACAGTATGGCTAGAATAATCTCTCTAAAATTAAAATCCAACAACGTCACTTCTCTACAAAAAGAATCTTCAGTGATTCCCTATTACATATAGAATTAATTAATGAATGAACAGCTCCTTAGCACAGCATCCAATCCCTCTGATTAGGCTCTCGCCTACCTTATCCCTACTTATTGCTTTCCACTCTAGTACCATTCTGGTTATAATTCCCAATTCATACTGTTTGTTCATACTATATCTTCTTCTTTTTTTTATCAAACTTTATTGGGGTGACAATTGTTGTTAGTAAAGTTTCAGGTGTACAATTCTGCAATACATCATCTATATATCGCACTGTGTGTTCACCACCCAGAGTCAGTTTTCCTTCCATCACCATATATTATATTTTTAATATACCAAATATCTCCTGTCCTCACTTATCTAAGTCCTATTCATGTTTTAAGGCTGCATAAAATCTTCCTAACTCTCTCCAGTTGAACAAATTGGCTCCTTTCTGCAGACTTTTTTCAAATTACACAAACATTTATCATGCATTACACTATAAAAAAATGATATATAATAAAATGAAAATGTGCTTGTGTCCTTAGTAAGTTGTGGGTTTTATGGGGGTAACAAGCAAATTTTATTCATTTTGTATATTCCCAGAATCTGGAATATAATAAGAACCTTTACTGAAGATATCAAATTCACTATTGAATATCTTTTTAAATTTACAAATGTATGATTTTATGGCTATAAACTTTTTAACTATCAGTCCCAAAATGTTAATGTATTTAGGAAACTTTATAAAAGCTAAACAGATATAAAATATCACCTTCAATTTTCTGCTGTATATTTTCACAACCTTGCATTTCTTCTGGTGCATTTTTACTATCCCTGTTCAAATGTCAAAACATAAAACATATTTATTGTCAAAGAATAAGATTCTTAAATAAGAACTAGAATGCATGCTCTAGACCTATATAGTTTGTAAAATAAAATTTAACATATTCTTTCATCTTTATTCACAAATAATACAGTAAATTAATTATTAGCAAGCAAATAAGCATAAAAGTCAAACCATGTAATTTTATGTATTCCATAACTATAATTAGATATACCAACAATATTAACAACAAAAATAGCAAGAGTAAATTGGGTAGAAGCATGAGATCTCTTTTTACTAATGTATTATTAATGGTATAATTATTAAGAGCACAAGTTTTAGAGTCAAACTATTTGGTTCAAACCTGTTTTCCCCACTTACTAATTATTTGACCTTGGGTACTTAAGTTACTTAACCTCTCTGAGCTTCAGTTTCTTCATCTTTTAAAACTGAGGTATTAGAGAACCTATCTCATAAAGCACTTGTAAGGATCAAAGAATATGTACAAAGTTACCAGCAAACATCAGAGACTTGAATTTCAAGTATCAATATTAACATGTGATTAGAAACTAATTTCATTCCTCACAATAGATAGCTCAAGGGAATATATCTGAACCTCTGAACTAAGCATCTATTATGCAACCCCCATTGGAGCCAACTCAAGTACCACTCCCTTCATTCCTCTAAATCTAGTCATTGACAGATGGAAATATCAATAAAGTAATTGCATAATAAATAGTAATCCCTCCCAATTATGGGTACTTTCTATTTTAACACTATAAAATAAAAAGGGTTAGTTTAAGTTTAATGCAAATAAAAGGTTGTTTATGAATATAAATTTTTATTTAGATAAGTTACCATACCAGATATGATTGAAGATAACAGAATAAGAGGAACAAACAAAAAGATATTCTATGTTCACGGATTGGAATAATTAACATTGCCCATACTACCCCAAGCGATCTACAGATTCAATGAAGTCCCTATCAAAATTTCAATGACACTTTTCAGAGAAATAGAAAAACAATCCTAAAATTCATATGGAACCAGAAAAGATATTGACTAGCCAATGAAATCTTGAGAAAAAATAAAAAAGCTGGATGAATCATAGTTCCTGATTTCAAACTATAGTAATCTAAACAGTAAGGTACTGGCATAAAAATAGACACAGACCAGTGGAACAGAACAGAGAGCCCAGAAATAAACTCATGCATGTGGTCAACTAATCTTTGACAACAATGCTAAAAATAAACAATGAGGAAAGGATAGCCTCTTCAATAAACAGAGCTGGGAAAACAGGATGTCTACATGTAAACGGATGAAGTAGGACCATTATCTTATACCGTACACAAAAATAAACTCAAAATGGGTTAAAGACTTAAGTATAAGACCTGAACACATAAAACTCCTAAAAGAAAACATGGGGAAAAACTCCTTGACATTGGTCTTGGCAATGATATTTTGGATATTACACCAAAAGCACAGCCAACAAAAGCAAAAATAAACAAATGGGATTGAATCAAATGTAAAGTTTCTGTACAGTGACAGAAATATCAACAAAATGAAAAGGCAACCTACAAAATGGAAGGAAATATCTGATTAGGGGTTAATATCCAAAATTTATAAAGAACTTATACAAATCAATAGCAAAAAAAAAAAATAACCCAATCAAAAATGGACAAAGAAATAGGCAAATGAATAGACATTTTTTTCTTAAAAAGACATACAAATGGCCAACTGGTACATGAAAAAGGTGCTTAATGTCATAATCATTAGAGAAATACAAATCAAAACCACAATGAGATATCATCTCACACTTGTTAGAATGGCTATTATCAAAAAAAGACAAGAGGTAAGTGTTGGCAAGGATATGGAGAGAGGGAACACTGGTATACTGCTGTTAGCAATATAAATTGATACAACCTTTATGGATAACCATATGAAGAGTCCTCAAAAAATTAAAAATAAAACTACCATATGACCATCAATCCCACTTCTGGGTCTATATCCAAAGAAAATAAAATCTGTATCTTTGAAAAGATATCTGCACTCCCATGTATATGGCAATATTATTCACAACTGCCAAGATATGGAAACAACCTAACTTTCAGTCAATGGATGAATGGATAAAGAAATCATGGTAAATATATACAATGGAATATTATTCAGCCATAAACAAATAGGAAATGTTGCCATTTGTGACAACATTGATGAACCTTGAGGACATTATGCTAAGTGAAAGAGAAAGACAAATACTGTACAACCTCACTTATATGTGGAATCTGAAAAAGTCAAACCTTATAACCAGGGAGTAGAATAGTGGTTTCCAGGGCTGGGGAGTTGGGGAAATGGGGAGACGTTGGTCAAAGGGTACAAACTTTCAGTTATAAGTTGAATAAGTTCTGGCGATCTTACATACATCATTGTATTTACAGTTAATAATACTATTGTATACTTGAAATTTGCTAAGAGAGTGAATCTGAAGTATTCTCAACACACACAAAAAAGTAACTATGTGAGGTGGAAAAAAATCACTGAAGATATTCTATGATGATGATTTATTCATCTACTTAATTTCAAGACAGATAAACCTCAAATATCAAAAATGAACATCAACAGATAATGGGAGTATAACCATAATCATTCATTTGAATCCTCCTCCCACCCACAAAAAAAAGGAAGGCCTTTCTCAACTAAAAAGTAGGAATTTATTCTTCGGAACATAACCCTATGCAACTTTAAATAATGATATTCATGAACAATGAAATATTTAATCATACTTTAGTTTCCTATTTATTATGAACACTACCTAATCATACTAAGAGAAGATTTTATAAGCCAGATATTTCAAAGTTAGCAATGTCCAATAAAACTTTATAACAATAGCCACAGGTGGTTACAAAGCCCTTGAAATGTGGCTAGTATGACAAAGAAATTGGTTTTTTTAATTAATTGAATTTTAATTTTAATAGCCACATATGGTGAGTGTCTACTATATTGACAGTGCCATTTCAAGCTATTTAAAATTTCAAATAAGAACAAGCTGACTAGACCTTTTGATTTGATTTAGAAGCTCTATGTATGTAGTATAATATCTGAACCACTTTCTTACATTCGTTACTAATTATATACTCACTCGTACTGTTTTAATTCTACTAACTCATATTTAACTTACATGGAGGTAGACATCGGGGATGTCAAGGAGAATGTGGATCCTTCTCTAAGGCGACTTTTCCGTTCTTCAGGTTTTTTAGCATGCTTTCCTACTTTTGCAACGTTTAAAGTGACCTCTTTATCAGATGTTGGATACTCTGCTTCTGAAAAACTTTGACCTTTACTTAGCTAAAATAATAAAATTAGCCAGTTACTTAGGAAATACCATTTCGTTCCTTTATCTCAAAGCAATTTCATTGTTTCATTTATCTTATCTAAATAATTTTATATTATTTTTATCTATAGCTATAATCAAGTACTAATATTTTACAAATACATTGATATGAGCAATTACTTAGCAACAGAATTATAGCCAAGTGTTGACCTTTACATGTCAAAACTCAAATCCAATCTTCTATTTTAATATATAACAATTTTGAGCAAGTGCAGTAACAATTGTAGCAGAACCAGTTAAAGGAAACTCAAAATATTTACAAGAGAATTTAAACTGTTTCCTAAAATCCTTTACAAGAATACTCTTATTGTGATAATTATGGAAAGACAGTAATTTGCCCTCAAAGACTTCTACGACTAACTCCCAAAAGTCAATATATAATGGTCTATGGAGCTGGTATACCTCAGTCTGTATGAGGAAGACTGAAATCCATTTGGGTGTCTCAAGCCTTTTGGAGTATACCAAGCTACAGAGTAATGAGCTGCCAGAAGAATCAGTAAGAGCCACTGAATAAGATGACAGACAATAATTGGTACTTTAGGCAATAAGACTATTTAAACAAAGTTCAGCAAGAATGAGTGCAAAAAAAACATAATAAAAGAAACCCAGAAACAGCCAATACGTGGATACACAAGCAAACAGAATTACAATTGAGGTAAAAATGCTTTAACAGGAGAATAATAGAAATCTATCCACACAAACACCTTTAATCCTTATGATAGGAGGGACAGCTGTTGGGGGAGAAGTAGTAGTCAAGGCATAGTCCCCAGACTCAGCAAAGAGAAATTCTAGCATTGGGAATTTAGAACAGAGTTTTCATTTTAGTAACGGGTATTTGGACTGGGATTAGCATATAACAGCACAAGTGAATACTGGGCAATGTACTACAAGCCTGAGATTAGGAGATGCAGAACAGGTGGAAGGGTAGAAGGAAATGTATGGAAACTCTATGGACAAAGATATGAGCCCAAAGAAGAGGACACCAATCACAAATTAAGTCTAAAAAGTGGTGTAGCAATCAGCTACAGTTATCAATTTATTGCCTCTCATTGAAAATCCATTCTTTGAAGTCCTGCTCATAATAATGGAACATTTCTCTCTTGACAGGTGGCATGATGTTAACCTTTATCAGTGGAGGGTCCTAGACACTAGAAGAAAAAGGAGCTTCTCCTCCTAGTTCTGGGGGGTGTGTGTGTGTGTGTGTGTGTGTGTGTGTGTGTGTAATCCTAGGGCAGTGCACAGTATATACCTAGTAGTGTTCACCTCCAGCAAGTTTCAATGGCACCAACCCCATGATGGCTTCCTAGCAAGGTCCCCGGCATGGCTCATTCCTATGGGCAGCTTCTCGCAGAACTTCTTATTAAAATCTACCAGCGCAAAACCTCTCTTTGGGAAGATTACCAGCAAATCACCAGTGTGGACAGCTTCCCAGCAAGGAGTCCAGCACCTCCCTGGAAGATAGCTTTTCCCAGCACCACAGAGGATGGCTTCCCAGTGCACCACCCCGATGGGCAGCTGCCCAGTGAGTTCTAATGCCATCATCATGGCACTCCAGCAAACTTTTTGCCATCCGATGATGACAGTTGTTTCTTCTTCACAAGATCTGACTCTTAGGCGTTGGTTAGGGGGAGGGGGAAAATGTGGGTGTTCAGATTTGCTCCCTCCTTGAGTGCTCTACTTCAATCGTAGAGGTAGAGGCTGCTCCCTGTATTTTCTATCCTTGCATATCTCTACTTCTGTAGTAGGTATTCTTCTGTTATAATAATTCTCTATGTTAAACTTTCCCTAGTCAGATTACTCTGTCATTTTTGCCTTTTGATTAGACCCTAACTGATACATTATATTTCCCGGTATGGATTCAATGTGAACATAAGTCCTGTCTAGGAGAAGAGGAAATGTCATAGAACTAAGGAAATATGGGAGAGACAGTGGATTATCAGCTGTAAGATTTCTTTAAAGAGACCTACTAGTACAGGTTCCAGCACAACTCTGAAGCATTTAGGCTACTTGCTTATCCTGCATTTATCTAGTGCCAGTCACTTGTATATTCTGAAGGCCTCAACTCTGTTAATGCAACAGGACCACAGGCATTTACCTCATCAGCATGTAGTGACAATAATAAAATATGTCAGCAATAAACACAGCAGTATTCCAAGATTCTCAAATGTTAGAGTGCATAATAATCCTCTAAGGGAGTCGGTTAAAGGGGAAGATTCCTAACACACACAGACACACACACACACACACACACACACACACACACACACAACTTTAATTCAGTAAGTCTGATTTGGAGGTCTGAAATGTGCATCTGTAACAGGTATCTTAGGTACTATTTAAACATGCTCTATCAATTATGCTTTAAGAAACACTCCCTGAAAGGCAGGAGATAAAATAACACTTGGACAATGTACCAGGTACACCAAATTAAGAAAATATCAATCATGGGTTTAAATACTGAAAACCTTGGAATTTCAGATCAGAAGTTTAGTGGTATATGCAAGATTCCTCCTGGTGAATATGAAAAGCAGATTTATACTAGAGATAACGGTTATTGGCACCAACGTATAAGCAGTAGATACAGAGTATAGTAGACACATTTGGCAGCTATTTAGGAAATAAAATCAAAAGGATTCATGGATGGACTGAATATTAGGGACAGATGGAATTGAGTTGTTAAGGTAAATTACCACATTTCTGGTTTACCCAATAGGATAGATGCTAGTATTACCACTCACTGAGAGAGGGAACACTGGAAGAGGTATGAGTTTAGCAGTAAAAATTTGATTTGGACCCATTGGGATTGAGATAGAATAATCTAGTAAGTAATTATACAAATGTCTGGAGTTCACAGGATGGTTTTGAGCAAGAGGTGTTTATCTCTAAATCTCCAGTATAAAGGTAATACTTGAGTGAAAAAACTGGATGAGACTGCCTAGGGGAAAACTTTGAAGTAAAAAAAAAAAAAAAAAAAGGAAGACATAGAATGAAATCTTGAGGCTATCTAACATATTTAACTGTTATAGAAAGAAGGTAACTCCAAACAGGAGACAGCCAAAGAGGTAAAACAATAGCCAGGAGAGGGTAATTCACAAAAAACAAAGAAATAGTGTTTTAAAAATAAGGAAGTTATTGATAATGTTGACTATGGCTAAAGTTAAAAAAAATGCTTGTTGAATTTAAAATGCCTGTTGAATCGCAGAAAGCCATACAGAATATTTTCTTTGTTATGGGCACAGAATCCAGTCTGGGTAGGCTGAGAAATGCTTCAGTAGTATATAATAAATTTATTAAAACAAAAAAACAAACAAAAAAAAACCTCTGAACCTGTAAAGTATGGTCCTCAACTAAACTGTTAAGGTTTTGTACACAATCCAAAAACAACTCCAATCTTATTTGATACCCCTAGTTGGCTCTTTCAAGGAGAGAATGCCCACATTAAACTTCTACACTAGGTGCCAGTTTATCAGTTAACAGTTTTTAAGAAAAATTCAACTACTTCCATAATTCCTAAACTATCTGCAAGGCTTTTCTCTCACGGTGTAAGACCATGAAAGTCTATTCTGGGGCCAGGGGTTAAATAACAAGAAGGTGCTAGGATACAGTTACCATTTCTACCTTTACTCTTTAATTTGTATCCGAAATAAATAAACCTATTTAATTTAAAGTGTCTGGGCTTCCAGAGTCTTTAATTGAACAAAACCACAAACATAGCCAAAGGAAAACTAAAATAATTCTGACTCACAGAAGCTACCCTGAAAATTATTCTGCTATATTAACAGCATCCATAAAGACTTTTCCAAAATAAAATTAAAAGCCCCTAAGGATAGAGACCAGTAGTTTTTCAAACTGGTTGTAAAGCACCTGAAAATAAAAAAGCACAAAACAAAATCATTGAAATAACATTAATTTTGAAGAATACCAATATATAATTTTATGAGTAAGCATATATATTACACAAGATTTTTTAAATATAGGGGAATTTTTAAGTTGATAAGTTTTATCTTGTCACTTGCTCTTTTATGTAAATTAGGGAAATAATAATTCAATTTCTATTGTTCAATTTTAGGAGAAAGAATGTGCCAAAATCAGAGTATGCCAGATACGTTCAGGAATGTAGTGTGTAAATCACTGAGACACTTTTATTCTACCCACTCATTCTTTTCTATCTAAATCAAGATTATAACCATGGCTATTCAAAATTTTTTAAATTATACTTCAAATTGGTTTGTAAATGAGACAAAATATTTTTTAATTAACATTTAAGAAATGTTATATTTACCTCTTCCACCTGATTGACTTGCTGCTGAAACCACTTTAAAAAAAAAAAAAACAGAAACAAAAAAGAAATAGTTATTGACAAGTTAAATTTCTACAGTGAAAAAAATGGGTATGCATGTGTGTGTGTGCGTGTGTGTGTGTGTGAGAGAGAGAGAGAGAGAGAGAGAGAGAGAGAGAGAGAGAGCGAGAGAGAGAGAACTTTCACATATCAACTATTAGTACTGAACCAAATATCATTTATCCTAGGGTTCATAATAGGGCTAATGTAACATACAACTGGAACATAAATTTTTTAAATACATATAGTAGCAAGTTTGTGACTACTTTTTACTTTCTCAAAACTTATATGTATTTCTGTATTAAATTTTAGTAGTCTTAAAGTGAAATATATTGAACATACCTTAAAAAGAGATTCCAAAATCTGTAAAATAAAGTTTTAATACGTTTTAAAATAAAATTCTTCACAATGCATATGATAAAATATTTAATTCAAGTCTCTTACAATTTTCAATCACAAAAATGTACAAATTACTAAAATGAAATTATAAATCTATAATCCAAAAATCAAAGTATTTTTATATTTGCAGATAGGTTTCAGTACATCTTGCACAGACAACTTATTAGGTTGGTGCAAAAATAATTGCAGTTTAAAGGGTTAAATATTGCAAAAACTGCAAATACTTGTGCACCAACGTAACAGTTCCAGAAAAAAAGAATTTTACGTCTTTATACTAGATCTATATATATTAGAAGACCCCAAAATAATTCACATAAATGATTTCGTATGTTTTCTTAATATAGTTAAGGGATAAAATTCAAATTACTCTCAGAAGAGTATTATTCTATTTTCATAGAGAAGAGAGTAAAATAATGCTTTTCATTATTTTACTCAATATCACCTTTTCAATATAACTTTGCTCTGCTAAAAGGCCTAAAAATCAAGACATAAAGTATTATACTACTACTTGATATTTTTAATAGAAAATGCAAACATCTGGTATGGAAAATTGTGAGAAACTAAATATACAAAACCAATCACTAAGTCCAAAAGGTACTAATATTTACCACTTAGAAAATGTAGTGTTAAAATGATTACACCTGCCACACAAAAAAACAACAACAACAAAAAAAAAACTATCACTTCTGGATAAAAGTTTTGAATTGCATTATTAAAGAAAAATATTACTATATGTATTCCATCAGAAAAAAAGTTAATTAGCAAAAAATTCAAGCTAGTCTAAACTTTGTCTTTGGCAACACTAACTCTAGATCAATGGTTCAAAAAGTGTGGTCCCAGGAACAACAGCATCAGCACCAACTAAACAATCAGATTTGTTAGTAATGCAAATTCTCAGGTCCCACTCCAGCCTACTGAATCAAAAACTTTGGGAGTAGGGCCAGCAATATGTGTTTTAACTAGCCCTCCAGTTCATTCCTTTGTATGCTAAAGTTTGAGAATCAAGCATATCAAAATAGGCATCACTTGCATATTGAAAGAAATAAATTTTCAAATTGACTGGTAAAGCAATGAACATCATGCTATATACAACAGACACATCTTAATGTAGTGATTCAAAAAGGTTAAAAATAAAATGATGGATATTTACTGTAAAAATAGAAACAATAAAAAAGTAGAAGTTGCAACCCTAAAACCAAAATAAATATTGAGCCACAATACCACTAAACTAGACAAAGAAGTACACTTTATAATGTTACAACATACATTCCACAATGAAAATGTAATATTTAGGAATATCTATGTAACAAGTAACATAATAATCACTGATATAAAACAGTTTGACAAGTCAAGTGAACCAAAAATAAATAGTGACATTAATAAAATCAAATAACTGAATAAAGTAGAACCTTTGGTTATATATGAAATACACCTGACTAACACTGATTACACTCACACAATAGAAAACATACTTCCTTTTCAAGTGCACGTGGAAAAAATAGATTATATATTAAGACATAGAGAAAACCAGTAGGTTGTAAAAGTGGAAATATTACAAACAACACTCTTTGATCACAATGCCAAGTTGGACTGTAAAAGCAAAATCCAAAAAGCATCTTCCATTGGGATATTACTCAACAATTCTTGAGTGAATAGAGAACTAAAAGAAATTACAGAATTTCTGAAAAGTAATGATAATGAGAACAATGTATATCATAATGTATAGGAGACATTTATAGCACTGATCAGTGGGAAACTCACAGCCCTAAGAAAGACAAATAAATTCTAACTCAAAACACTAGGAAAAAAAGTAAACCAAGCATATATATATTACATATATATATAATCATACAATTCACACCAAAAAAAAACAAACAATCCAATTTAAAAATGGGCAGAGGATCTGAATAGACATTTCTCCAAAGAGAACATACAGATCGCCAATAGACATATGAAAAGATGCTCAACATCACTAATCATCAGATCAACAGAGAAATGAAAATAAAAACCACAAGATACCACCTCACACCTGTTAGAATGGCTATCATCACCAAGACAAATAATAACAAGTGTTGGAGAGGCTGTGGAGAAAAAGGAACCCTCATACACTCTTGGTGGGAATGCAGATTGGTGCAGCCGTTATGGAAGGCAGTGTGGAGGTTCCTCAAAAAATTACGAATAGACTTACCATATGACCCAGCAATCACTCTCCTGTGTATATACCAAAAAAAAAAAAAAAGCGAAAACATTTATCTGTAAAGATATGTGTGCTCCAATGTTTACTGCAGCTTTATTTACAGTGGCCAAGACATGGAACCATTACCAAACTTCCCTTCGATAAATGACTGGATAAAGAAGATGTGGTATATATACACAGTGGAATACTATTCAGTCATAAGAAAACATGAAATAGTGCGATTTGTGGCAACATAGATGGATCTTGAGATTATTACTATGCTAAGCGAAATAAGTCACACAGAAAAATTCAAGAACCATATGGTTTCACTGATATGTGGTATATAAAACTGAAAGCAACAAAGGAACAAGACAAACAAAGAAACAAAAACTCATAGACACAGACAGTAGTTTAGTGGTTACCAGAGGGGAAGAGGGGAAGGGGATGGTAAATGAGGGTAAATGGGGTCAAATATATGGTGATGGAAGGAGAATTGATTCTGGATGGTGAATACACAATGTGATATATAGATGATGTATTACAGAATTGTACACTTGAAATCTATGTAATTTTACTAACTACTGTCACCCTAATAAATTTTAATTTAAAAAAAGTAAACAAAAAGATAATATAAGAAAGGAAATACTAAAGGAAAAGAGCAGAAATTAATGAGGAAATGAAAAAAATTAAATGATATTAATAAAACAAAATCATGTTCCTTGAAAAAAATGAACAAAAAATTACTAGCTAGTTAATCAAGAAATTAATAAAAGCACAAATACATTAAAACAATAAATGGAAAAGGAAAATGTAACTATTGGTAGAAGAAAAAAAAATTTTAATAAGACACTACTTTGTATACCACCATGCAAATAAGCTTCAAAACCTCAATAAAATGAGTAACTTCTAAGAAAAATAATTTACCAAAATTGACCTTAACAGAGAGCGAAAGCTTAAACTGACAAGTTTCCATAAAATAAGTACAGAAAATTATGTATAAACTACTCCATCAAAAAACCACCAGGCCCAGATGGTTTCATGGAAAACTCTAGCAAATCTTTAGAACCTAATCAAAATGCTGTAATTGTTTCAGCGTCTAGAAATTAAAGGAACACTTCTAAATCTCTTTCATGGAAAACTGAAAATACTGATACGTAATACTGATAATGATAGCACAAAAAAAATCATAACCTGATGTTACTTATGAATATCAATACAAAAATCATAAATGAAATATTAGCTAACTGCAACATATTAAGAAAATAATACAGAATGACCAAGAGAAGTTGGTAACAAAAAATGCAAGAACGACTGAATATTGGAAAAACTATTAGTATAATTCAACATAGTATTAAGTCCAGAGAAAAAAACAGTATGATTATCTCCATAAATGTTGAAAAAGTCTGACAGAATTTAACACCAAGTCTAATAAAAACACGAGAAAATAAGAAGGGTAAAGTTTTTAACATGATAATATATCTGTGTGAGGATTAGATAGATAGATGATCAAAATCCATAGGATTTTACTTAATGGAGAATCATTATAAGCATTTTTGCTAGAAAGAAACAAGACAAAAATGTCTACTTCCACCATTATTTTTTCTAGCTTTATTGAGATAAATTGACATAGAATATTGTGTAACTTTAAGGTGTACAATGCATTGATTTGATACTTATATATTGCAAAATGATTACCACCATAGCAATAGCTAACAACTCCGTCATGTCCCATAATTACCATTTCTTTTTTTGGTGAGAACATTTAAGATCTACTCTCTTAGCAACTCCAAATACGTTATACAGTTTATTAATTACAGTCATCTCTCATCCCTCCGTATCCACCAGGGATTGGTTCCAGGACCCCCTCAGATCGAAAATCTGCAGATGCTCAAGTCCCTTATATAAAATGTCATCATATTTGCGTAGTACAGCAGGGTATGCCTACATGTCACTTCATTCACATGGATTCAGCATAGTGCGCGGCACATGGCAAATTCAAGTTTTGCCTTTTGGAATTTTCTGAGATTATTTATTTTTTTGAACATTTTTGATCCACAGTTAGTTGAATCTGCAGAAGTGAAACCAATGGAAATGGAGGGCTGACTGCATAAGCACCATGATGCACATTTGATCCTCAGAACTTATTCATCTTCTAACTGGAAGTTTGTACCCTTTGACTAACAACTCCCCATTTTCCCCATCCCTCAGTCCTTGTAATCATTATTCTACTCTGTTTCTATGAATTTGGCTTTTTTTAGATTCCACATATAAGTGACATTGTACATTACTGATCTTACTGTGTCTCACTTATTTCACTTAGCATAATGAACTCAATGTCCATCCATTTGTCATATGGCAAATTTCCTTCTTTTTCATGGTTGAATAATATTCCATTGTGTATTGTGTACAATTTCCTTACCTTCTTCTGTGCACTTAGCCTGTTTCCATATCTTGGCTATTGTGAATAACGTTGCAAAGAACATGAGAATGCAGATATTTCTTCAAGATCCTGTTTGGCTGCATACCCAGAGGTACATATCATTTGCATTTCCAGACCCAACATGAAGACACTCATGTGCTGGGTGCAATATCAGCAGCCCAAAACTTAGATAACATTAGTGTTCTTGTTAAATGCTCCACTTGACTAAGACTTCCGGTACTATGTTCAAAACAGTGATGTGAGTGGGTACCCTTGTCTGGTTCCTGATCTTAGAGGAAAAGTATTCAACCTTTCACCACTGAGTATGATGTTAGCTATAGGTTTGTCATATATGGCATTTATTATTTGAGGTATTTTCCTTCTAAATCCAATTTGTTGAGAGTTTTTAAAGAGTGTTGCATTTGTCAAAGGCTTTTTCTGCATCTATTGAAATGATTATATGATTTTTATCTTTCATACTATGTGTGTGGTGTATCATGTTTATTGTTTTGCATATGTTAAACCATCCTGCATCACAGAGATAAGTCCTGCTTGATCATAGTATATGATCCTTTCAATGTGCTGTTGAATTTTGTTTGCTAATATATTCATGAGAATTTTTGCACCTATATCAATCAATGATATCGGTCTGTAGTGTTTCTTTTAGTGTCCTCATCTGACGTTGGTATAGGGTAATGCTGGCCTCATAAAATGAGTTTGGAAGTGTTTTCTCCTCTTCAATTTTTTTGGAAGAGTTTGAGAAGAACTGGCACTAATTTTTCTTTAAATGTTTGGTAGATTTCACCCATGAAAGCATCTGGTATTATGTTGGGGGTCGGGGAGGTGTGATTTTTCATTAATGACTCAATTTCCTTACTCATTATTATTTTGTTTACAATTTCTATTTCATGATTCAGTCTTTCTAAGTAGTACATTTCTAGAAATGTATCCATGTCTTCTAGGTTATCTTGGTTTGGCATGTAATAGTTCATAATAGTCTCTTGTGATCCTTTATATTCTGTGGTATCAGTTGTAGAGTTTCCTCATTCATTCCTAATTTTGAGTCTTCTCTCTCTTTTTCCTAGCATAGCAAAAAAAAAAAAATCTTTTATCTTTTCAAAAAAGCAGGCTCTTAGTTTTATTGATCTTTTCTATTTTTCTGTGTCTATTTCACTTATTTCTAATCTAATTTGTGTTGTTTCCTTCCTTCTGCTAACTATGGGTTTAGTTGGTCTCCTTTTTATAACTCCTTGAGGTGTAAAGTTGAGTTGTTTATTTAAGATCATTCTTTTTTCTTAATGTAGGTGTTATTTCTATAAATTTCCCTCTTAGAAATGCCAGGTTTTGGTCTATAGTGCTTCCATTTCTGTTTGCTCGAAGATATTCTTTTCTTTCTTTTTTGACCAGGTTGCACAGGAGTACATTAAATTCTACATATTCTTATATTTTTCAGCTTTCTACTGTTATAGATTTCTAGTGGCACACCACTGTGGTTGTAAAAAATACTTGGTATGATTTCAGTCTTCTTAAATTTGCCACACTTCTTTTATTACTTATCCTATGATCTATCCTGGAAAATATTCTGTGTATGCTTGAGAGGAAAATGTATTCTGCTGCTGTTGGATCAAATGTTCTGTACAAGTCTGCTAGTACTATTGGTCTAAAATTTGGTTCAATTTCAACATTTTCTTGTTTATTTTGTCTGAATGACCTGTCCATTGCAGAAAGTGCAGTGTTAAAGTCCCTACTACTATGGTATTGTTCATTTCTTTGTTCATATCTGTTAGTAAGTGCTAAATATATTTAGGTGCTCTGATATTGGGTGCATATATACTTATCACTGTTCTATCTTCTTGATGAATTGAGACCTTTATCATTATATAATGACCTTCTTTGGATTTCCACAAATGTTCTCTCTTGTGAGTAACTACCTAAGTCAGTGTTTTCCAGGAGCCCTTGAAACATGATAAAGGGCATGGGGCCACTTCATGGATCACTGCATAGTCCACAGTTGGGACTCATCACTGCCTGCCTATCACCCAGTTCCCAGGTAGATGAGCTTCTCCCTGGCCCCTTGCTGTATGGTGCTGAATCCCACAGCTCCTCCAAAGCACTTTTGTCTGTGGATGGATACTGAATTTTTATTGTTGGGAGAGCAGACAAACGATGAATGTCTTATACTGCCAAGATGCTGATTTCACTCCTGCCTATTTCCAATATATTTAACATTGTTCTGGATGTATTACACAGTCCAATCAGGCTAAAGAAAACAATAAGCTTTCCATGAAACTTGGAAAAAAAGAAAAAAGCTCTATATTGGAATTGCATTAAATTTATAAGGATATATCGATATACCTGCAGAACCCTGTAAAGTCAATAAAAAACAAAACTAACTCAGACCATTTCCGGCAACAATGGTGTAGTAGGTAAATGCTGTGTTTACCTGCTCTCACAACCACATAAAAATTACAAATAAACTACAGAACCATCACTGAGAATCACCTAAAATATTCTAAAATGTTAATGATGCTTATCTATTAAAATTAGATTACACATAACTTATTTTCCTATATATTTTTCTCATTTTTTCAAATGTCCCACAAGAATACCTTTATAATCAAATAAAACACAACACACATTATTTTTCAAAACTCAAAAAATAATAAAGTGCATTACTAAAGAGTACGTAAAATGTAATTTCATTTTTAAAGATATATATAGATATAGATATAGATATAGATATAGATATATAGATATATAGATATATACAACTGGAAAAACAGGAAGGTAAACAAAAATGTTTACAATAGTTGGTTATTGGGGCAATAGAATTATAATAATTTTATTTTCTTCTTTTTGCATGTGTTTATATTTTTAATTTTCATTGTGACATATTACTTTTATAATATAAATTTACTTATAAAAAGCACATAAAATACAAAACACTACATATAAAAATACTTATGACCCAATCAATGCTACACTTAAAGGAAAATTCACTGATTTAAATGACTATGTTAAGAATAAAGAAAATAGAGATTTCCAGGCAAGATGGTAGAGTAAGTAAATGCTATGCTCATCTCCTCTCAGAACCACATCAATTACAGCTAAACTACAGAACAACCATCATTGAGAATCAGCTGAACTCTAGCTTAACCAAAGTCATACAATTAAGGACATACAGAAGAAGCCACCTCGAGACTGTTAGGAGGAACAGAGACACAGAATGGGCTGGTCCCACACCCGTGTGTGAACATTAAAAATCAGGAGAGGTATCTCATCTATAGAGGCTCCCCCAGAGGAATGAGGGGTCCCAGGCTCACACCAGGATCCCAAGCCCAGGGTTCCAGTGCCAGGAAGAGAAGTTCTTCTGGCTGTGAAAACCAGCAGAGAAAGTGAGTGAAGGAAACGGAGGGCTGCTGCAGGACTACGCGCACAGACTTACTCACTGATGGGAGCACAGACTTACTCGCTGATGTACTCACTCACTTTGAGATCCAGCACGGAGGCAGCAGCTCAAAAGGCACCAGAGACATACAGGGAAGAACTGAATCAACTAGTTTCAAGGTGAGGGCTAGAGGGGCAGCTTTCTCCAGGAGGTAGTGCCAGAAGCCATTGTTTCTATGTTGAGCCCTCCCCAGCCCTACATGCAGATGCAGGCAGACACATATCTGAGTCTCCATCAAACTGGCTATCACTTTTCATCTGCCCCACCCTAGTGATTCCCTGAGACCCCACCCACCCAACTTTCAGGTGCACCCAAGCCCCTTCCAGTGGCTTTCCTGGACAAACAACTTGTCTTAGCTCATGCTTTGAACTTTCATAAAATCTCTCAAATGTTCACAAAACCCAAACAAGCAGCATCTGGCTTCAGCGTGTCCCATACCTCTGGCTGAGCAGCCATAAACCCAGCACTTACAACAGCCAACCTCAGTTTGCAGACTGCCCTCTTAAGTCACCTCCAAGCCCAGTGTGAGTTGCAGCCATATGTGAATTGCTTTGTGGCTCATACCAGGTGGCCCCAGGTAAGGAATAGACTGCAGCTAAATTTGGAGTGCAGCAGATCCCCTCCCAGAAGGCCCCAGGTTTGGCATGCTTGGTGGCCAGCTTTGGACCAAGCAGGAGCATCACTAGGCCACCTCCACAGACAACACACTCTAAGGGCAGACTGGTCAGACACCAGAACCTTGCTAAAGTGAATGCTACACTTTAAGGTTAGCCCTTGCACCACAACTCCCCCACTGTAGTCATGGGGAATTCTCACAACCAATCAGTTTGAGGGTCAATCCCTCCTATTGACATGCAAACAGCAACCAAGGCTCAACTACAACAGGAGGGTACATACAATCCACACAAGGGAAACACCAGGTGCACCCAGCCCTGGTGACCAGATAGATGGCACCTCTGGGTCCCACAGGACACTTACTACATAAAGCCACTCTACTAAGATAGGGAGACACAGCAGCCCTACCTAATATATAGAAACAAACACAGGGAGGCCAAAATGAAGAGCAAAAGAAACATGTCCCAAACATAAAAACAGAACAAATCTCCAGAAAAAGAACTAAATAAAACAGACATGCAATCTACCAGATGTGCAGAGTTCCAAACACTGGTTATAAGGATGCTCAATGATCTCACAAAGAACTTCAACAAAGAAACAAGTAACATAAAAATAGAGATAGAAAATATAAAAAAGAATCAATCAGAAATTAAAAAATACAATAACTGAAATGAAGACTACATTAGAGGGACTCAAGAGTAGATTAGGTGAAGCAGAGGATCAAATTGGCAATTTAGAAGATAAGATAGCAGAAAACACCCCATCAAAACAGCAAAAAGTAAAAGAATCCAAAAATATGAGGATAGTTTAAGGGGCCTCTGGGACAACATCAAGCATAACAACATCTGCATCATAGGGGTACCAGAAAGAGAAGAGACAGAACAAAGAATTGAAAACCTATTTGAAACAATAATGACTGAAAACTTCCCCAACATAGCAAAGGAAATAGATATACAAGCCCAGGAAGCACAGAGAGTCCCAAACAAGATGAATCCAAAGAGGCCCACACCCAGACACATCATAACTAAAATGCCAAAGGTTAAAGACAAAGAGAGAATCTTGAAAGCAGCAAGAGAAAAGCCAAAAGTTAAAAAAAAAGAGAGAGAATATTAAAAACAGCAAGAGAAAAGCAGTTAGTTAGCTATAAGGGAGCCTCCAAAAGATGGTCAGCTGATTTTCAACAGAAACTTTGCCAGTAGGGACTAGCAGGAAATATTCAAAGTGATGAAAAGCAAGAATCTACAACCAAGATTGTTCTACCCAGCAAACCTATCATTTAAAATCAAAGGAGAGATAAAGAGCTTCCCAGACAAGAAAAAGCTGAAGGAGTTTATCACTACCAAAACAGTATTACAAGGAATCTTAAAGGGACTTAAGATAAAAAGAAAAGGGAAAAAAAATCAAAAATACAAATAATAAAATGGCAGTAAATGCATATCTATCAACAATTACTTTCAATGTAAATGGATGAAAAACTCCAATCAAAAAACAAGTGGCTGAATGGATAAGAAAACAAGACCTTACACATGCTGCCTACAAGAGATTCAATTCAGATCAAAACACACAGAGAGACTAAAAGTAAAGGGATGGAAAAAGGTATTTCAGGAAAATGGGAAAAAAAAAAAAAGCTGGGGTAGCAACACGTATATCAGATAAAATTGACTTCAAAACAAAGCCTATAACAAGAGACAAAGAAAGACCCAGTAATCCCACTTCTGGGTATTCACCCAAAGAAACCCAAAATGATACTTCCAGGGGACAAATGCACCCATATGTTTATTGTTGCATTGTTTACAATGGCCAAGATGAGGCAACCTGGGTATCCATTGATGGATGAGAGATAAAGTGGACGTGGTACATATACATAATGGAATATTGCTCAACCATAGAAGGGAATGGGTTTTTGCATCTGCATGGCTGGACCTGGAAGGGTTTTGCTGAGTGAAGTATGTCAGACAGAGAAAGAAACATAAAATGTGATTTCACTTATATATGGAATCTAAGAAACAAACAAAACAAAGAAACTCATAGATACAGAGAACATTTTGATGACTGCCAGATAAGAGGGGTTTTGGGAGTGAGTGATAAAGGGAAAGAGATTAAGAAGTACAAATTTGTTGTTACACAGTAGTCACGGGGATATAGGATATAGCAAATGGAATATAGTCAATAATATTGTAAAGCTATGTATGGTGTCAAATGGGTATTAGATTTATTGGGTTAACAAATGGAAAGGGGGTTGGGTGGCAAAGAGTGAAAAAATAAGACATTAAGAAGTACTAATTGATGGAGAGACGTCATCAAAATGATGGCGTGAGGTGAGCCTCTGTAAAGCTACCCTGAAATTTACAACTAATCGAACAACAATAACTCCACAAAGGACTCCCTGCACAGCAGACAGGCAAGACGAAGAGGCCCACTACTGAATTCACCTAAAGGTGGGTGAATCATGAGAGCAGGGGAGGAGGGAAGGGAGAAGTGCAGAGACGGAGCCACGCGGGCGCAGGACACAGACCTAGCTCAGTGCTCCAAGCTCGCTGCATCCCAGAACTACCGCAGCTGTGGGAGAGGGAAGAACTCGGACTGCTAGGGCTCCGCTTATGGCCCACAGGGCTGAGGGGACAGCATATAACACGGCTGAACCCAACGCTCACCAGCAGAGACCTCAGAGAAAAGACTGAGGGAAGAAGGCTGAAATCGGTGGTTTAAGCCCTCACTGCCAAGCAGAGAATGGAAGCCTTAGTCACTGAGACTAGCTGCCCCCTTCCTAACCTCCCAGAGCTCGCCCCGCCCTCACCTGCCTGGTGCTAGAAGCGGAACAGTAGCAGTGTCAGATCAAAAGAACAGAATATTTACTGTTCTGAAAACTGTGGACTGCAGACACAGATTCGCCTCCCAACTAGTTCCGGTAAAGGGGAGGAAGCTGTGGAAGCAGGACCGGCTGTGGTGGTGGTCACCGCCATTGCTCTAGGCCACCTATCACAACTCACCCAGACTCTGTCCCCACCTATCTGGGCGGATCCCTGCAGGAGTAAACAGAACTGCTGAAACATACGGGCTCTGAATCTGGTGCAGGAAGAGCTTTGGAACTTCAAAAGCTCTCCGCATACCCACAAAGACACTGCGCCCTGTGACCCAGGCAAACTATTAACAGAGGAGAAGCCCATCTCCCAGGGAATTCCCCTATTGTGTGAGAAGCTGGAATAGTGCAGAGAAAACATAGACTACCATGTGAGAGAGAATAAAAGGTTGCAGTCGGAGAGAAAATAAAACATTCCACCAACAAGTACTGGAAAACAAAAAAAAGAACTCTTCCTATCAACCTGTGGCAGAAGCCACTCCTATAGATGCCTAGGAAGAGAAATAATAAATCAGTAATTACCATGAATAACCAAGGCAACAAAACACCTCAGAAAGAAAGTGAAAAGTCTCCAGAAAAGGAACTTAAACATATGGAAATATGTGACTTAAATGACAGAGAATTCAAGATTGCAGTTCTGAAAAAACTCAATGAGATGCAAGAAAACACAGAAAGGCAGTTTAATGAACTCAGAAACAATCAAAGAACAACATGAGCATTTTACGAAAGAGATTGAAATTTTAAAAAAGAACCAAATAGAATTTCTGGAGATTAAGAACTCAACAGAAATTAAGAATGAAATAACCAGCTTAGGTAGTAGAGTTGACCAGATGAAGGAAAGAATCAGTGACATCAAAGATAGAAACCTGGAAATCACAAAGATGGAAGAAGAAAAAGACTTGAGACTTAAAAGAAATGCAAGAACTCTACAAGAACTTTCTGACTCCATCAGAAAGAGCAATATAAGAATAATGGGCATACCAGAAGGAGAAAGAAAAGAGAAGGGAACAGAGAATATATTCAAACAAATTGTTGATGAGAACTTCCCAAACTTGTGGACAGAACTGGATCCTCGAATCCAAGAAGCAAATAGAACACCTAATTACCTCAATCCCAACAGGCCTTCTCCAAGGCACATTGTATCGAAGCTGTCTAAAATCAACGACAAAGAAAGAATCCTCAAGGCAGCCAGGGAAAAGAAGACAGTAACCTACAAAGGAAAGCCCATTAGATTATCATCAGATTTTTCAGCAGAAACTCTACTGCCAGGAGGGAGTGGAACCAAATATTCAAACTATTGAAAGAGAGAAATTATGAGCCAAGAATAATATATCCAGCAAAGATATCCTTTAGATATGAAGGAGGAATAAAGACCTTTCCAGACATACAGAAGCTGAGGGAATTTTCTAATACACGACCTACACTACAAGAAATACTAAAGGAGGCTATTCGACCACCATCAACAAGGACAATTTGTGGCAACCAAAACATAAAAAGGAGTAGAGTAAAGGCCTGAACCAGAATATGGGAATGGAGAAAGTAAGTGTGCTGAATAAAATGGAATACTCTAAATATCAAACTTTCTTTTACATAACCTTAAGGGTAACCACTCAAAAAAATCCAGAACTGAAATATATACTGTAATAAAAAAAGAAACAGAGGGAAACATCATAGAATACCACCACACAGAAATAATAGACAACAACACAAAGGCAAAGAAACAATGGAGACACAGCCTTACCAGAAAACTAAAGATAGAATGACAGGAAATCCTCACATATCAATAATCACCCTACATGTAAATGGACTGAACTCACCAATAAAAAGGCACAGAGTAGCAGATTGGAGCAAAAAACTAAACCCAACCATATGCCGTCTCCAAGAGACACATCTCAGCTACAAGGACAAGCATAGACTCAAAGTGAAAGGGTGGAAATTGACACTCCAAGCAAATGGTACCCAGAGAAAATCAGGTGTAGCCATACCGAAATCAGATGAAACAGACTTCAGGATGAAAAAGATAACAAGAGACAAAGACGGACATTTCATAATGGTAAAGGGGACTATATGACAAGAAGACATAACAGTCATCAATATTTATGCCCCCAATCAGGGAGCACTGCAATACACCAAGCAACTACTAACAGAACTAAAGTGAGAAATTGACCAGAACACAATTATACTAGGGGACTTAAATACATCATTGACAGCTATGGATAGATCATCCAAACAGAAAATAAATAAAGAAATAGCAGCCATAAATGACACATTAGATGAAATGGACATAATTGACATATATAGAGCACTTCATCCTAAAACGTCAGACTATACATTCTTTTCTAGTGTACATGGAACATTCTCAAGGATAGACCATATATTGGGACATGAAATCAGCCTCAGCAAATTTAAGAAGACTGAAATCATACCAAACATATTCGCTGATCACAAGCCTTTGAAATTGGATATCAACTGCAAAAAGAAAGCAGGAAAAACCACAAATACATGGAGATTAAACAACATACTTTTAAAGAACGACTGGGTCAAAGAAGAAATTAGAGGAGAGATCAAAAGATACATAGAAACAAATGACAATGAAAATACATCCTACCAAAATTTTTGGGATGCAGCGAAAGCAGTTTTAAGAGGGAAATTTATATCATTACAGGCCTATCTCAAGAAACAAGAAAAATCCCAAATAAATAACCTCATGTTACACCTTAAAGAACTAGAAAAAGAAGAACAAGTGAAACCCAAGGTCAGCAGAAGAAAGGAAATAACAAAAATCAGAGCAGAACTAAATGAAATAGAGAACAAAAAGACAATAGAAAAAATTAATGTGACAAAGATTAACAAAATTGACAAACCCTTGGCTAGACTCACTAAGATAAAAAGAGAAAAGACACTAATCAACAAAATCAGAAATGAAAAAGGGGAAGTTATCACGGACACCACAGAAATACAAAGGATCATCCAAGAATATTATGAAGGACTATATGCCACCAAATTCAATAACCTAGAAGAAATGGACAAGTTCTTAGAAACAAATAGCCTTCCAAGGCTGAACCATGAAGAACTGGAAAATCTAAACAGACCGATCACCATTAACAAAATTGTATCAGTCATCCAAAACCTTCTCAAAAGCAAAAGTCCGGGACCAGATGGCTTCACTAGTGAATTCTACCAAACCTTCAAAGAGGATTTAATACCGATCCTGCTCAAACTCTTCCAAAAAATTGAAAAAGAGGCAGTACTCCCTAACGCATTTTATGAGGCCAACTTTACCCTGATACCAAAACCTGGTAAGGACAACACAAAGAAAGAAAACTACAGACCAATATCTCTGATGAATACAGATGCAAAAATCCTAAACAAAATTCTAGCAAATCGAATACAACAATGCATTAAAAGATCATTCATCGCGATCAAGTGGGGTTCATCCCCGGGGCACAAGGATGGTTCAACATCCACAAATCCATCAATGTGATACATCACATAAACAAAATAAAGGACAAAAATCATATGATTATATCAATTGATGCAAAAAAAAGCATTTGACAAGATACAACATCCACTTATGATTAAAACACTTAATAAAATAGGTATAGAAGGAAAATACCTTAACATAATAACTGAAGTCCTTTGCTCTAGGTTCAGGAACACGACAGGGCTGTCCCCTATCACCTCTGCTTTTCAACATAGTGTTGGAAGTCCTCGCCAGAGCAATCAGGCAAGAGAAAGAAATAAAAGGCATCCATATTGGGAATGAAGAAGTTAAATTATCACTCTTTGCAGATGACATGATGCTACATATAGAAAACCCTAAAGACTACACCAAAAAACTGTTAGAAACAATCAACGAATACAGTAAAGTTGCTGGCTACAAAACCAACGTACAAAAGTCCATTGCATTCCTATATACTAACAATGAAATCTCGGAAAAAGAAATACAAAAAACAATTCCTTTTGCAATTGCAGCAAAAAGAATAAAATACCTAGGAATAAACTTAACCAAGGATGTGAAGGACCTATATGCTGAAAACTATAAGACATTTTTGAAAGAAATTGAAGAAGACACAAAGAAATGGAAAGACATTCTGTGCTCATGGATTGGAAGAATCAACATAGTTAAAATGGCCATATTACCCAAAGCAATATACAGATTTAATGCAATCCCCATCAAAATCTGAATGGCATTTTTTAAAGAAATAGAACAAAAAACCATCAGATTTGTTTGGAACCACAAAAGACCCTGAATAGCCAAAGCAATCTTAAGAAAAAAGAACAATGCTGGAGGTATCACACTCCCTGACTTTAGCTTGTATTACAGGACAACAATAATAAAAACAGCATGGTATTGGCAGAAAAACAGACACATAGACCAATGGAATAGAATTGAGAACTCAGAAATAAAACCACATAAATATGGACAGATAATTTTTGACAAAGAAGCAAAAAACATACAATGGAGAAAAGACAGCCTCTTCAATAAGTGGTGCTGGCAGAATTGGAAAGCTACGTACAAAAGAATGAAACTGGACTGCTATCTGTTACCATGTACCAAAATTAATTCAAAATGGATCAAAGACTTAAGCATAAGACCCGACACTATAAACTGCATAGAAGAAAACATAGGTACTAAACTTATGGACCTTGGGTTCAAAGAGTATTTTATGAATTTGACTCCAAAGGCAATGGAAGTAAAACCTAAAATAAACGAATGGGACTAAATGAAACTTAAAAGCTTCTGCACAGCAAAAGAAACCATCGACAAAATAAAGAGGCAACCAACTGAATGGGAGAAGATTTTTGCAAACAGTGCCTCTGATAAGGGGCTAATATCCAAAATATACAAGGAACTCATGAAACTCAACAACAAAAAAACAAACAACCCAATTGAAAAATGGGCAGAGGACCTGAAGAGACATTTCTCCAAAGAGGACATACAAATGGCAAATAGACATATGAAAAAATGCTCAACATCACTAATCATCAGAGAAATGCAAATAAAAACCACAATGAGATATCACCTCACCCCAGTCAGAATGGCTATTATCAACAAGACAAATAGTAACAAGTGTTGGAGAGGCTGTGGAGAAAAAGGAACCCTCATACACTGTTGGTGGGAATGCCGACTGATGCAGCTGCTATGGAAGGCAGTGTGGAGGTTTCTCAAAAAATTACGAATAGAATTACTATATGACCAGCAATCCCTCTCCTGGGTATCTACCCAAAAAATCTGAAAACATTTACACATAAAGACATGTGTGCTCCAATGTTCATTGCAGCTTTGTTTATGGTGGCCAAGACATGGAAACAACCAAAATGTCCTTCGATAGATGAATGGATAAGGAAGTTGTGGTATATATATAAGGAAGTTGTGGTATATATACACAATGGAATACTATTAGATGGTAAGGAAAGATGATATAGGAACATTTGTGACAACATGGATGGATCTTGAGAGTATAATGCTAAGCGAAATAAGTCAGACAGGAAAAGCAGACAACCATATGATTTCACTGATATGTGGTATATAAACCAAAAACAACAAAAGAACAAGACAAACAAATGAGAAACAAAAACTCATAGACACAGACAATAGTTTAGTGGTTACCAGAGGGTAAGGAGGGTGGGGTGGGAGATGAGGGTAAGGGGGATCAAATATGTGGTGATGGAAGGAGAACTGACTCTGGGTGGTGAACACACAATGGGATTTATAGATGATGTAATACAGAATTGTACACCTGAAATCTATGTAATTTTACTAACAATTGTCACCCTAATAAATTTAAAAAAAAAAAGAAGTACTAATTAGTAGTTACAAAATAGTCATGGGTATGTAAAGTAAAGCATTAAGAATATACTCAATAATATGGTAATAACTATGCATAGTGTCATGTGTGTACTAGACTAGTCAGGGGGTTCACTTCTTAAATTATATAAATGTCTAACTACTATGCTGTACAACTGAAATTAAAATAATATTGAATGTCAAAATAAAGTGTTAAAAATAAAATAAAATAACTACAAAAAAAGAAAGAAAAATAAATAATGCTTTCTAATGTCCTTTATAATTACTTAAGGCATTGTATCTAGACTAATAATACTGACTATTATCACATTCAAGTCAAAAAATCAATATGACTTTAAATATTTTATTATTAAAATTATTGTTAATAACATTTAATTTATTATACATAATTAATACTGTTGTTTTATTGATTAATATTGATTACTAATAATTAAAATTATTAAAATATTAAGTAAGTAACATTTTATACTGGGCAGTTTACACAAAATACATACATGATGTTCCTCTTGAACTGCTTCTTCTAATTGAGCAGCAAATTGTGAACAACATAACAAAAATGAATTCAGATCATCCCCAACCTTTGAAAAGAATAACAAGTAAAAAGTTACTTGTATTTCAGAATTTATATGCACATTCATCTACAAGTTCTAAAAATTAAGTTCGCAAATTTGCCACCATGTGCTTTCATTGGCAGCATTGTACAAACAGCTCAATAAGGTTACATAACCTTCGTATATCAGTGTCTCACAGCTGTTTTCATGTTGAAGTGTGGTGGTGTCTTGCCGAGTGGCATTCATTACTGTTGTTGGGTGTTTTTGTATGCCATGGTAAAAATGTCTGAGCTTGAATTAGAGCAACAAACAACCATTAAATATCTTGTAAACTTGGCAAGTGTGGAAGTGAAATCAGGAACATATTAGTCCAAGTTTATGGGGATAACACCATGAAGAAAACGGCAGTGTACAAATAATTAAATGTTTTTCGGAAGGGGAGAGAATGCGTCACTAATGAAGAGAGGTCAGGGCGGCCCGTAACGAGCAGAACTGACAAAAACATTGCAAAAATTCCTCAAATTGTGCATCAAAATTATCGGCTGACTGTGAGAAGCATAGCAGACCAAGTGAACATCGATAGAGAAACAGGAAAATCTTAACTGAAAATCTTGGCATGAGAAAGGTATGTGCAAAAATGGTTCCAAAGGAGCTCACTGATGAACAAAAGCAAAGGAGAATCAAAGTTTGCCAAGAACTTTTGGAGAGGCAAGATGATGTTCTGGACCATTTTACCACTGGTGATGACACATGGGTGTATCAATACGACCCTGAAACAAAGCGTCAAAGTGCACAATGGAAGTCAACCAATTCTCCACAACCAAAAAATTTCCGTCAGTCCAAATCAAGAGTCAAAACGATGCTGCTAAACTCTTTTGATATCAGAGGGATTATTCATTATGAATTTGTACCAACTGGACAAACAGTTAATCAAGTTTACTATTTGGAAGTGCTAAAAAGGCTGCATGAAAAAGTTAGACGAAAACGACCTGAACTTACCTGCAAAAATTCATGGCTCTTGCATCACGACAATGCACCAGCTCACACAGCACTGTCTGTGAGGGAATTTTTAGCTAGTAAACAAATAACTGTTTTGGAATACCCTCCCTACTCACCTGATCCGGCCCCCAGTGACTTCTTTCTTTACCCGAAGATAAAGGAAATATTGAAAGAAAGACATTTTGATAACATTCAGGACATCAAAATGATGACAGCTCTGTAGGCCATTCCAGAAAAAGAGTTCCAAAATTGCTTTGAAAGGTGGATTAAGTGCTGGCATTGGTGCATAGCTTCCCAAGGGGAGTACTTCAAAGGTGACCTTAGTTATATTCAGCAATGAGGTATGTAGCACTTTTTCTAGGATGAGTTCATGAACTTAATTGTCTGACCTCATATTTTAGCATACTTAACTACTTTTGAAAATTTTTTGCATGTAAAGTATGTTCCTTCAAACATATAAGATAAGAAACCATGCTCCAAATGCTATACTAGCAAATTCTTCTGGAAAGAAAGTGTTGAAGAAAGTATATTCTGAGGAATGGCCCATTAATGACATATGCCCAGTTATGTCTTTTATTGTCCTCTACACAGTTGCAGAAAATCAAGCATCTCAGCCTTAGACTCCTGAAATGCAATGGGTGGCCAAAAAAAGGTAACCACTGTGTGTATACTTTACAAATATCTGTGTGTTAAAAAAGTGAATGCTAATTATGACTTCTGATTATACTTGCCACTTAATAGTCAAGAGAAAACTTTAAGGAAAAACTAGCTACAAATTAAAATGTCACAATAATCGAAGCTCTTCTAGAAGACCAGTGATTTGTAAATCATAGAATTGACCCATGATAAACAAATCTCAGATGCTTATATACAGTTAGGGTTCTCATATAATGTTCTCCCTGAGGAATATGTTCCCTCAACACTGCATTTTAAACATAGTCATAGATTTATATATTTTTTTATCATGCTAAAGACCTATACCAGATGGGGGAAATCACAATAGTCATTTAAGAGAGTGGGAAGATGAATAAACTAGAGTTACTAACCACAAAGGTAAAATGAGACCATTAGCATACTTGGGGATTTTCTTCCACCCACATTCACGTGTCACAAATATAAAGACAATAGAGAGATATCAATTAGATCAGAGTTGCAGTTTAACAAAATAAGATCAATAAAGGACAGGGCAAAAGCATTAACTACATATGCAAGGGCGTAATAACAATGGACCATGGAATCTGATCTAGGTAGGTAAAAACACAAGGAGGATTTGGGACAGGAAAAGTAGCAGGACCACTGGATTATATTACCCAGTGGAATCAAAGGATTTGGGAGTCAGAATATTGGGTAGACTAAATGGGAAGTATAAGAGGAGGTAGTAGCCAGAGATAAGGATATTTAAAATTTTAATTATGAAAAAGTTAGTTGTTTCTCTCACCAAACACCCTTCATCTGAATTTTGCTAAGAAAGTCGCAGAAAATGAAGACTACATACCCATTAGAGAAGGTCACAATTAGAAAGACTGACAACACCAATTTTGGTAAGGATGTGGGGCTACTGGAACTTTGATACAGAGCTGGTAGGGTACTGCCATGTTGGGAAACAGCTTGGCAATTTCTCATAAAGTTAAACACATACTTAAAATATAACCCACCAGCTCTACTCCTAAGTAATTATCCAAGATTAATGAGCACATATGTCTTCACAAAGACTTGTGCACAAATGTTCATAAAATCTTCACTTATAATAGCCAAAATACCTACTGGATCCAACAACCCAAATGTTTATTAACTGGTGAAAGGATAAACAAATTGTGGTTTAGCCATGAAATGGAATACTCTTCACAATAAAAGGAATAAAACACTGACATCTAGAACAACGTGAATCTCAAAAACATTCTGGTGAAAGGGGAAGCTAGATAAACAAGGCTACATACTGTATGATTTTATTTATATGAAATTCTAAAAAAGGCAATGCTATAGTGATAGATCAGTGGTTGTCTGGAGCCAGGGTAGAAGAAAATTGACTGCAAAGGAGATTTTGGGGATAATGAAAATGTTTCACTGTTTGACTGAGGTGGCAATTACACGACTACAAAAAAGGAGAAGCTAAAAAGCAGAAAAATCTCATCCTGCGTGTTCTTGTAGTAATTGTATTTTGAAACTCTGTCAGGATTGAACCAAAATGTGAACCAAAACTATTTAAATTTGAAGCCCAAACTCCTGCCGGCTAAAATACTGACAAGATCAAAGAAATCAGCCCCTCAGGGGAAGCAGCAATAGGAGATACTATGGATTAGACAAATCAAACAAGAACGCAACCTAATTGAACATATGGATTAGTTCCTGCTCAACTCAGTTCTTAGCGAAATGAGAATGATTAGGCCTTCACCCTAAATGCCAGATTGGAAAGGGCAAGCATTCTCTAGAAAACAAAATGTTGTACCACAATTTCCAATGTTCTACTAAATACAATGCTTGGGATCCACTAAAAAAAGTATAAAATGAATAACAAAAAATATGATCCATAATCAAAAGAAAAATAGTAGAAGCAAACGCACCAATGATCCAGATATTGTAATTAGCAGATATGAAAAATTTTAAACTCAATTTTTAATAAAAGAATTTACAGGAAAAGATAGACTAGGTGAAGAGATGGCTAACAGAAGGAGAGATATGAAAACCCCTAAAAAGGAACCAAAAGGTAATCCTAAAGGCGAAAATTACAATATTTGAAATAAAATGTTCATTGGATACAGTTTAACAACACATCAGACACCACAGAAGGTATTGGTGAACTTGAAGACAGGGTAATATATATTGTTAAAACTGCAGCACGGAAAGAGGAAACATTGAAATAAGTGAATAGAGTGTGACTTTTTACACAGTATCAAGCAGTCTAATATATGTGTAATTGAAATGTCATCAAAATAGGGAAGGGAGGCAGTAATATATCTGAAGAAATAATGAACAAAATTTTCCAAATCTGATGAAAAACATCAACTCAAAGCTTGATGGACTCCAACAGAATAAATACATTGAAGACCTCACTTAGGCATACTTAAACTGCTGAAACCCAAAAAATAGAAAATCTTTAAAGCAGTCAGAAAAAAGGGGAAACAATAATATAACAACAATAGCACAAAAACAGAAGTGAGATAAATAGAATTATACTGCTATACAGTTTTCACATTAGAAATGAAGCTGTATACTATTAATTCAAGATAGCTTGTAATGTTTAAGATACATACTGAATTCCCTAGAGAAAGCACAAAAAAAGACATAGCTAAAAAGCCGAGAAAAGAAATACAATGAAACACTAAAAACTACATAAGTTACCCATATAGAACAAAGAACATATGGGACAAAGAGTAAAGGAACAAAGAACATATGGGACAAAAAGAAAGCAAATAGCAGGATAGTAAACTGACTTCACATTATGTCATTAACATTTCATTATAATAAATTAATTACATGATTTTTAATTGTATAATTAACTGTAAATGAACTAAACACACCAATTAAAAGACAGAGATTGTCACTGTTATAAAAAAGCAAGACTCAACTATATGTTTCAAAGAGACACAGTAAATACCCAGTCATAGATAGTTTGCAAGTAACAATTTGAAAGAAGGTATAATGTGCAATGACTAATCATCAGAAAGCTGGTATCAGACAAAGCAGACATCAGAACATGGAACTATATCAAAGATAAAACACAATTTTGGACTTCCAGTTCTGGCTATGATAGACTAGGCCCATTCCTCTAATCTTCCCTCCTACAACTAAAGTACCCTAGATATAACACAACAAACAAACATTGGAAAATTCTGAAAGGTGGAAAGAGAAAGCAGGGATCTCATGAACTTATGAATAGTGAGTTTCTTAGGTTTTCATTTTACGTAATGAATGGAGCCCTGGAAAAGCCTGCAACCTGGAACTGCCAGTAAGCACAGACCAAAAAACAAACAAACAAACAAACAAAAACCCTAAGAAAAGCCAGAGGATGGTAAAAGGGGATCTCTATCATAAAACAAAACTGTTTTGACAATACTTATTCTACTTGAGCCAAACACCAAATAAAAAACTGTACCACCGCCCCACCTGTGTGAATAGGACTGAAAAATAATGTGGCAGAGAAAGTTGGCTTTCCTTATTCCCCACCAGGGTGTTGTCAGTGGGGCTGGAGAGTGAATTTCCACCACTTAGCAGTAGTAGGTAGCACTCCAATTCTCCCACCAGAGTAGTGTTGGTGGAGCCAACCAGAGAACTGAACGTCCACCCTTGTCTGGAAGTAACAATCAGAATGAGTCAAGGATGTCCATTCTCATCACTATTATTAAATATAATACTGAGAACCAGAGCCAGCACAAGTCAACAGAAAAGAAATAAAAAGCAAATGAGAAACAAAAACTCATAGATACAGACAATAGTTTAGTAATTATCAGAGGGTAAGGGGGTGGGGGCTGGGAGATGAGGGTAAGGGGGATCAAATATGTGGTGATGGAAGGAGAACTGACTCTGGGTGGTGAACACACAATGGGATTTATAGATGATGTAATACAGAATTGTACACCTGAAATCTATGTAATTTTACTAACAATTGTCACCCCAATAAATTTTAAAAAATTTAAATCTAAAAAAAAAAGAAAGAAAGAAAGAAAAAGCATTCCTATTGGACAGGAGAAGTAAAATTGTCCCTATTTGAAGGTGACATAATTGCCTATGTAGAAAATCTCAAGGAATCTACAGAAAAACTCATAGAGCTAAAAAGTACACTGAGCAAGGTTGCAAGATATAAGATCAACAAACAAAAATTAATCATATTTCTATATACCAGTAACAAACATGTGGAAACTAAAATTTAAAACAATGCCATTAAATATTATTCCCCAAAAAATGAAATATTAATGTATAAATCTCCCAAATCACATGCAGGATTTGTATGATGAAAATTACAAAATGCTGATAAAAGAAATTAAATAAGACCTAAATAAATGGAGAAAGACACACCATGATCATGGATTGAAAGACTCAATATAGGTGTTTTATTACCAGGAGTCAAACTCAATCCCTAACTAACAAAACTAATTATAAAATAGACAAAAAATACTCTATGAGTAAGTGTATTAAAGTACAGTTGAATATTTTTGAAATATGTAAAATAATTCATTAATGGATTAAAGGAGAACCAAATAATGACTTTAATAGTTATTTCAATTATATACAACAAAGACATTTGTTAAAACTCAATAACCTCTTTATTGTTTTTTTATTCAGAAAACTAGAAATAGAAGAAAACTTTGTTAACGTGATGAAGAATACTCGTATACATCAAAAACTAATAACTAACTACATGTTTAAAAATTAAACAGGAGAAACATTAGCATTACAAATAGGCTCAAGATATATATGTATATTTACACATACACACACACACACACACACAAATACACACACACCTTAATTAAACTTTAAGTGTTGGCAGAGGATGGAAAAATCAGTACTCTATTTTCAAGTTTCCTAAGAGGATCATTCTCATGGATGGGGAATTCATTCAGTGAATATATATGGACTCCAAAAGGAAATCTTAGCTCTTTTCAATGTTAATGTCTCTGCATTAGGGTTATGTATACTTACAGATAACGATAATTTTTCATGTTCCGGTTTCACAACTGGTTTTTCTACATTTTCAGTACTAACTCCA
This sequence comes from Rhinolophus ferrumequinum, assembly GCF_004115265.2. NCBI lineage: Eukaryota > Metazoa > Chordata > Mammalia > Chiroptera > Rhinolophidae > Rhinolophus > Rhinolophus ferrumequinum. The sequence goes on along the minus strand of NC_046288.1, from coordinate 3,758,471 downwards.
TAGGTTTCTTCCAAAGAAGAAACAACCTAAGAGAAAATCAAAGCAAATTCAATACTTTGATAGTTTAAAATTATTATATTAAATGTAAAAAGATGTCAAATAAACCATGTCAGGACTTTTTTGGCAGTAAGACTTATTTCTGCCAGTGCCATAAACTTAAGTTTTCCATCTTATGCTCCATCTCATATCATCATGAAGAAGTGATGAGCACCAGTCCTTGAACCTACTTCCTAATAGTGAAGAGAGGCCCTATAACACGTCCGTTTCTGTGTTGACAAGGAGAGGGTCTGTCTATGAATAGCTGAAGCATCGTCTCTACTTACCACCAAAGTATTCCTCTAAATCTAACTGACTCGACTTTGTTCTTTGAAGAGAGTGGGGAAACTAGAGATGGAGACCAGAAAGTAATACGTTTTTAAAGAAAATTCTTTGAACCCCTCAAACTTTGAGTAAACCTTTATTTTGGAAGTTTGACAAACTATATTCTTTTTATATTTATGCTATTCCTCATTGTTCTCACTTGGTATTTGGTACCTTTACAATTCAATTCTGGATCACTGTGCAAAAAGAAACCCACAGAAAGGGATATTTCTTTCCCAAAACTAAGAGCTAAAGTTTCTAAACTGTAGTGAAGAGTTAACACAGCAGGCATGAGACTTAGAAAAGCCTATCCTTAGAAAGATCTGTGTGCATCTCAGAACTTAAGATTTTAAGAGTTCCCACTATTCAGTAACTAATTACAGTGATTCATTGCCCCTAAACTGTTTGTACAAACAATGATTTATGCCAAACACCTACTCTCCTTCAGGGAGTCTGGAATTTTGATATATGAGAGACAGAGTATGTGACCAACCTCCAATAAAACCCAGGGCACTGCATCTCTAATAATCTTCCCTGGTAGACATTTCACATGTGTTGTCACAATTTGTTGTTGGAAGACTTGAGCATTTCCAGTGTGACTCCACAGAGAGAGAAATCTTTAAAGCTTGGACCTGGTTTCCTCTAGATTTCACCCATGAGCCTTTTCCTTTTGCTGATTTTATTTTGTATCCTTTCATTGCAATAAATATTACTCATTACTATGATTATATGCTGAAACTAGTGATTCCTCCTAGCAAATCACTAAACATGGGGAATGTGATGGGGACCCCCAACACAGGGACCAAGTGTCTTACCATCTTCAGATGTTTGGTAATCTTCCTGAGCAATTCATCTTCTGCTATTAACTCCTTTGTCTTACTTGATGGAATGGGCAAAGCAAACCTCACAACAGATTCTCCTGTTGGTGGAGATCTTAAGACCATTGGTTCAAGTTTATCACGTACCACTTTTACATTATGTTTTTCTTTTGGCTTAGGTGACAATGGTGAATTAAACAGTCTTTTTTTGTAACTTAGTTCTGGAACATTTGCCAATTTATTACTAGAGGCTGACAGATACTTTACTGGCTTCATTTTGTTATTTACTTAGCTTCCAAATTATAGGTGAAAAAATTTTACTTCTCCCTGTGAATAAAAAGATTAAGATTTCAGATTTAAAATGATAGCAGGATTATCAATTGACATAAAGATAGTGAATCCCAAAATCAAGTCTAGAGAAATTACAAAATGAAAAAAGAAACATTCCTAACAACAAATAATAACAACAAATTCTTAAGAACTGTAAGAAACCCCTAGAGATGGCTGAAGACTGATTTATGTAAGGGCATTTAGGATGGGATCTGACAGGAGAGAAGAAGACAGTGGCAACAGTGAGAGAATATATTTAGAAAACTTTAAAACTTTATTCTTAGCTTTCTGCCATTTTTGAGCTAATATGTACTATATATATAGTAAAATTTCAATTTTATTCTATATACTCAATATATACCAATAACAAAAAATGAATACAAGTCACATTTGACTTCTGCAATTATAAGAGATACTCAGAGTGGCTACCATCAGCATATTTTAATACAATTTTTTCCTTTCTTAAAATGTGTACACATTTTTTGGGCTCGCTCTCGCTTTATACACACACACACACACACACACACACACACACACATGATATATATACCAGGAGTGCCAAAAAAATGTGTACAAGTGGACTGGTCAACGTTGCTCAAGCAGTAGTTCACTGTAATCAGAAGTGTCTGAGGGAGATATCATCAAAATGGCAGTGTGAGGTGAGCCTCTGGAAATCTCCCCTGGAATTTACAATAAATAGAACAACTATAACTCCACAAAGGAGTCCCTGCACAGCAGACAGGCAAGATGAAGAGGCCCACTACTGAATTCACCTAATGGTGGGCAAATTGCGCAAGCAGGGGAGGAGGGAAGAGAGAAGTGTGGAGACGGAGCCACGCGGGCACAGGACGCAGACCTACCTCAGTGCTCTGAGCTTGCTGCATCCCGGAACTACTGCAGCTGCGGGAGAGGGAAGAACTCGGACCTAGAGCTCCATTTATGGCCCACAGGGCTGAGGGGACAGCATATAACACAGCTGAACACAATGCTCACGGCAGAGACCTCAAAGCGAAGACTGAGGGAAGGAGGCTGAAAATGGTGGTTTAAGCCCTCACTGCTGAGCAGAGAATGGAAGCCTTAGGCACTGAGACTAGCCACCCCCTCCCTACCCTGCCAGAGCTCACCCCGCCCCCACCTGCCCAGTGCTAGAAGCGGAACAGTAGTGGTGTCAGATCAAAAGAACAGAATATTTGCAGTACTGAGAACTGTGGTCTGCAGACACAGATTTGCAGACCAACTAGTTCCGGCAAAGGGGAGAGAGCTGTGGAAGCAGGACTGCCTGTGGTGGTGGTGGACGCCGCCATTGCTCTGGGCCACCTATCACAACTCACCCCGACCCTGGCCCCACCTATCTGGGTGATCCCTGCAGGAGTAAACAGAATTGCTGAAACACACGGGCTCTGAATCTGGTGCAGGAAGAACTTTGTAACTTCAAAAGCTCTCCACATCCCCACATGGAGGTGGCACCCTATGACCCAGGCAAACTGTTAACAGAGGAGAAGCCCACCTTCCAGGGAATCCCCCCATTGTGTGAGAAGCTAGAATAGTGCAGAGAAAACATAACACTAAATGTGAGAGAGAAAAAATAGGCTGCAGTCGGAGAGAAAATAAAACATTCTACAAACACGTACTGGAAAACAAAGGAAAGACCTCTTCCTATCAACCTGCTGAAGAACCCACTCCTGTAGATGTCTAGGAAGAGAAATAATAAATCATTAATTGCCATGAATAACCCAGACAACAAGACAGCTCAGAAAGAAAGTGAAAAGTCTCCAGAATATGAACTTAAAGATATGGAAATATGTGACTTAAATGACAGAGAATTCAAGATTGCAGTTCTGAAAAAACTCAATGAGATGCAAGAAAACACAGAAAGGCAGTTTAATGAACTCAGAAACACAATCAAAGAACAACATGAACATTTTACCAAAAAGATTCAAATTTTAACAAAGAACAAAATAGAATTTCTGGAGACTAAGAACTCAATAGAAGAAATGAAGAATGAAATAGCCAGCTTAGGTAGCAGAGTTGACCAGATGGAGGAAAGAATCAGTGACATCGAAGCTAGAAACCTGGAAATGACACAGATGGAAGAATAAAGAGACTTGAGTCTTAAAAGAAATGAAAGAACGCCACAAGAACTTTCTGACTCCATCAGAAAGAGCGATATAAGAATAATGGGCATACCAGAAAAAGAAAAAAGAGAGAAGGGAACAGAAAGCATATTCAAACAAATAGTCAATGACAACTTCCCAAACTTGTGGGGAAAAAATGGATCCTCGAATCCAAGAAACAAATAGAATACCTAATTACTTCAATTCCAACAGGCCTTCTCCAAGGCACACTGTATTAAAGCTGTCAAAAATCAACAACAAAGAAAAAATCCTCAAGGCAGCCAGGGAAAAGAAGACGGTAACCTACAAAGGAAAGCCCATTAGATTATCATCAGATTTTTCAGCAGAAACTCTACTGCCAGGAGGGAGTGGAACCAAATATTCAAACTATTGAAAGAGAGAAATTATGAGCCAAGAATAATATACCCAGCAAAGATATCCTTTAGATATGAAGGAGGAATAAAGACCTTTCCAGACATACAGAAGCTGAGGGAATTTTCTAATACACGACCTGCACTACAAGAAATACTAAAGGAGGCTATTGAACTACCATCAACAGGGACAATTTGTGGCAACCAAAACATAAAAAGGGGGAGAGTAAAGGCCTGAACTGGAATATGGCAATGGAGAAAGTAAGTAACAATGCTGAAGAAAATGGAATACTCTAAATATCAAACTTTTTTTTATATAAACTTAAGGGTAACCACTCAAAAAAATCCAGAACTGAAATATGTACTGTAATAAAAGAAGAAACAGAGGGAAAAATCATAGAATACCACCACACAGAAATAATAGACAACAACAAAAAGGCAAAGAAACAATGGAGACACAGTCTTACCAGAAAACTAAAGATAGAATGACAGGAAATCCTCACATATCAATAATCACCTTAAATGTAAATGGACTGAACTCACCAATAAAAGGGCACAGAGTAGCAGATTGAATCAAAAAACTAAACCCAACCGTATGCTGTCTCCAAGAGACACATCTCAGCTACAAGGACAAGCATAGACTCAAAGTGAAAGGGTGGAAATTGACACTCCAAGCAAATGGTATACATGATGCTATATATAGAAAACCCTAAAGAATCCACCAGAAAGCTATTAGAAACAATCAACGAATACAGTAAAGTTGCCGGCTACAAAATCAATGTACAGAGTCCATTTCATTCCTATATACTAACAATGAAATCTCAGAAAAAGAAATTTAAAAAAAAACAATTCCTTTTGCAATTGCAGCAAAAAGAATAAAATACCTAGGAATAAACTTAACCAAGGATGTGGAAGATCTATATGCTGAAAACTATAAGACATTTTTTAAAGAAATTGAAGAAGACACAAAAAAATAGAAAGACATTCCGTGCTCATGGATTGGAAGAATCAACATAGTTAAATGGCCATATTACCCAAAGCAATATACAGATTTAATGCGATCCCCAACAAAATCCCAATGGCATTTTTTTAAGAAATAGAACATCATATTTGTTTGGAACCACAAAAGAGCCTGAATAGCCAAAGCAATCTTAAGAAAAAAGAACAGTGCTGGAGGTATCACACTCCCTGACTTTAGCTTGTACTACAGGGCAACAATAATCTAAACAGCATGGTATTGGCAGAAAAACAGACACATAGACCAATGGAATAGAATTTAGAACCCAGAAATAAAACCACATAAATATGGACAAATAATTTTTGACAAAGAAGCAAAAAAACATACAATGGAGAAAAGACAGCCAATTCAATAAATGGTGCTGGGAGAATTGGAAAGCCACGTGCAAAAGAATGAAACTGGACTGCTGTCTGTCATCATGTACCAAAATTAATTTAAAATGGATCAAAGACTTAAGCATACGACCCGACACAATAAACTGCATAGAAGAAAATATAAGTACTAAACTTATGGACCTTGGGTTCAAAGAGCATTTTATGAATTTGACTCCAAAGGCAAGGGAAGTAAAAGCTAAAATAAATGAATGGGACTAGATGAAACTTAAAAGCTTCTGCACAGCAAAAGAAACCATCGACAAAATAAAGAGGTAACCAACTTAATGGGAGAAGATTTTTGCAAACAGTGCCTCCGATAAGGGGTGAATATCCAAAATATTCAAGGAACTCATGGAACTCAACAACAAAAAAACAAACAACCCAATTGAAAAATGGGCAGAGGACCTAAAGAGACATTTCTCCAAAGAGGACATACAAATGGCAAATAGACATATGAAAAAATGCTCTATGTCACTAATCATCAGAGAAATGCAAACAAACACCACAATGAGATATCACCTTACCCCAGTTAGAATGGCTATCATCAACAAAACTAATAGTAGCAAGTGTTAGAGAGGCTGTGGAGAAAAAGGAACCCTCATACACTGTTGGTGGGAATGCAGATTGGTGCAGCTATGGAAGGCAGTGTGGAGGTTCCTCAAAAAATTATGAATAGAATTACCATATGACCCAGCAATCCCTCTCCTGGGTATCTACCCCAAAAATCTGAAAACATTTATACAAAAAGACAAGTGTGCTACAGTGTTCGTTGCAGCTTTATTTACGGTGGCCAAGACATGGAAACAACCAAAATGTCCTTCAATAGATGAATGGATAAGGAAGTTGTGGTATATATACACAATGGAATACTATTCAGCAGTAAGAAAAGATGAAATAGGACCATTTGTATCAACACGGATGGATCTTGAGAGTATAATGCTAAGTGAAATAAGTCAGACAGAAAAAGCAGAGAACCATATGATTTCACTGATATGTGGTATATGAACCAAAAACAACAAAAGAACAAGCAAACAAATGAGAAACAAAAACTCATAGACACAGACAATAGTTTAGTGGTTACCAGAGGGTAAGGGGGGAGGAGGGTGGTAGAGAAGGGTAAAGGGGATCATATATATGGTGATGGAAGGAGAACTAACTCTGGTTGGTGAACGCACAACAGAATTTATAGATGATGTAATACAGAATTGTACACCTGAAATCTATGTAACTTTACTAACAATTGTCCCCCCAATAAATTTTAATCAAAAAAAAAACAAACAATAAAAAAAAGAAAAGGAAAGGAAGAGCGTTGGGGGATGGGTAAAATGGGTAAAAGGGATCAAAAGGTGCAAATTTCCAATTATAAAGGAAGTAATCATGGGGATATAATGTATAGCATGGTGATTATGGTCAGTAACATTGTATTCCATATTTGAGAGTTGCTAGGAGAGTGGCTTTTGAAGGTTCTCATCACAAGAAAGAATATTTTAGTAAATTTGGAAGGTGATGGATGGTAACTAGACTTATTGTGGTGATCATTTTGCAATGTATACAAATATTGAATTATTTTGTACATCTGAAACTAATATAATGTTACGTCAATTATACTTCAATAAAAAAGAGCTAGATAAAATGAAACAAATTGTTAGTAATGTAATTTTACTACATTAGTAAAATTGAATCTTTAATTATGAAAAAAAAAGAAAAAGAAGTGCCTGGACACTGATGGTAACCACTTTGAGCACTTCCTGTAATTGCAGAAGTCAAATGTGTTCATCTTTTGTTATCGGTATATGTTGAGTATTACAATTTTAATACAGTTTTTTCCTTTCTTAAAATGTGTATACTTTTGGGGGGGGGCAATATGTATGTTTATTTCCATAGAAATAATATCCTAGGCTCAGGGTATGAGTAGAGTAATATCAAGGCAGCACCAAAATCATGCTGGGATAAGGAAGTATCAACTGGACAGGACTTAACTCTTTCATTCTACTTCTCTCTCTCTCTAAAGTTGATTGATCAAGATTCAAGACAATGCCTCCTCCCAAAGAGTTTTAAAGTATCCACCTGACCATAGGAGTTATTGGATGGACTGGCAAAATTAAGATAGAACAGCATTGGTTCTCTGTAGTCTGAAACTCTTCACACCTAAACTAGTCCTGTGTCCCCCAAAAAGATATGATCAAGTCCTAACCCTTATAACCTATGACTATAGCCATGTTTGAAAATACGCTTTGCAGACGTAATCAAGTTAAGATGAGGTCATACTGGATGAGGGTGGGCCCTAAATCCAATGACTGCTGTAATTATAAGTAAGGCATGTGAAGACACATGTGTATAGACATACAGGGAAGAAGGCCCTGTAATGACAGAGGTAGAGATTGGAGGCAGCTGCAAGCCAAGGAATGTGAAGGATTGCCAGCATCCACCAGAAGCTTGTAGAAGGGAAGGGGAGATTCTTCCCTAGAACCTTCAGGGGGAGCACAGCACTACTAATACCTTGATTTCAGACTCCTAGACTCCAGAACTGTGAGAGAAGAAATTTCTATTGTTTTAAGGCACCCAGTTTGTGGTACTTTGTCACAGCAGGCTTAGGAAACTAATACATAGTCTGATGGAAATGATTCAATAAAAAGTAAAAATGTATCAGTGGTAGAGAGGAAAACTACTGGGCTGATATCCTTGAGTAAATAAGAAGAAATGGGTTTTAATGCACAAATGGGCCAATGAACTTTAGATGAAGCACAGGAAATGTTTACCTATAGTAACAGACAGGAAGGCAGAGATGTGGGCGACTTCAAACCAGTAGGAAAAAAATGGGACACTCCCCAAGTGCTATAAAGCAACCTAACAAATGTATCCATGAAGTTCACATAAATACAAAAATAAAAGTTACATGCAGTGAATACTTATATTTACATATTTACTTCATTTAAAACCCTCCTAAGAATCCTAGGAGATTGATATTATACCACCATAAATTGGCCCAAGTTGATCAGTCACTTTTCACCACGAAAACAAATGTTTTCTGGTTTTCCTTCAAGGATTAACGTGATTATCAATTTCAAATCTGTAATGATACAGTATACAAAATTGGGGAGGTGTTGGGGTAGAAAAGTATGATTTGCCTGAGATTATGCATCAAAAGAAGCACGAATACTACTGAGGTCACACAGCAGAAAAATTAAGAGAAAAATAAGCATGCGTTTGTTAGAGAATCTAATAAAAACTCCCACAACTTGGTGAGGGTGGTAGCGCATCGGTCTCCCCTCCCAGGAGTATACCTGCTGTGGCTGTTCGAAGTTAGGTCACAGGGTGTTTCTGCCTTGGCGAGGCTGGCTCTGAGGTGACCAAGTTGGAAATTCTGAGCCTCCCAGACTTCCTTCAAGACGGAAGTCTGAAAACATTCCAGACTCCAGCCTTGCTATTTTACAAACTGACATTTGTGCTGAAAGGAAAGGCCCAGCCTTTGCGGCCCCCTGGGCAGCAGCAACGACCTCAGGGTGCCTGCGGCTGGGCTGAGCCGTTGACACGTTGCGTTGCGGATGTCCAACGCCTGACGCGCATGGGCGCGAGCTGCATATGGAGAGGTGCTGATCCGCGGCTTTCCTGGAGCAGAAGACGTTGAGGAATTTCGGTAACTATGGAGTCCTCAAGAATAATGTCCAGACTCTTTCTTCGTTGCTCTCTCTACTATATAACTCTTTCCAGGACACTTCACAAGTACAGATTCTTTCAGGCATCTGACCTAAAGAAATAAAATACGGGCCCATTGAGAACTCGGGCATCACCAGCAAAACCTGAGCCACAGGCCCTCATCTGCCATTGTCTAAAATAAAGCTCTTTTCAGTGAGACCTTCTGTGGAGTCCGTTTATCTGACTCTATACTCCCACGGAATTGTGCCGCATTTTTGAGGTTTTAAAAATAAAGTGGACTAGACAGATGTATTGTCTCTTTTGCCATAAGTTTCCACTCATTTTCATATGCATTTTTCCAAGGCAGAGTTTTTTCCATAGTTTGACTTTAGGAAAATAATTTTTTGTCTGTAAGAAATTGAAGATTATTCACTTAAGTTAAAACTCTCTCCAAATAAAGCTTTGTTGACCAGAATAAAATGCTTTATATCAAAAAATATTAACGTGATATAATTTAATTGTTAATAATGGCTATGTTTAAGAACTGCCTCACCAAATTCCTGAAAATTTATCCATCAGCTCTCAACCTCCAGTGTAATATTGGTAGTTAGTGTTGGGATTGGAAAGTAACACCAAGAAGTCTTCTGCAGTGAAATGCTTCCTGCTCTGACTTTCTGGGTGTGTTCAAAATATCATGAAGGTTTACAATTATTATTTGTGCATTTTTCAGTATGTATTATGTCAATAATAAAAAGAAAAATATGCATATAGTGATCAAACATATTAAGAACTACACTAACATAAAAAATGTTGGCAATAAATTTAATCTGTAGAAATTGTTTACAAAGAATTGAATCGCTAAATTCAAAATCTCTGAAAACCATTATAAATGGAAGAGATAGGAAAGATGGAACCAAAAATCAGAAAAGAGACATTAAAATTAAAAGAGATCCTCAAATTTCTAGATTTGACAGCAGATTTCTACTATTTTCCAGAATCTTAAAATTGATAATATCTAGTTCTTTTTAATTTTACTGGCAAAATCTGAATGGTCAAGTTGTCAAATTACATGAGCGAACCACTCAGCATTAGTCAACTCAAAAATCTAGCATCATTATCTCTCTATGTCTTTAATATTCAACATAGCTGGGAAATAAAGACAAGTATCAGTGCTGATAAAGTAAAAGTGAAGAAGCCTGCAAGATGAATAAATTTAATCATAGAATGTCAAACTTGGCAGTTGTTCAAATCTATGACATGAATGAGTCCTTTATTCTTAGCAAACGGACAAGCAGTATCTAGGAATAGAAACTTTATCATCTGATAAAGGACATCTATGAAAATTCTACAGCTAATATCATATTTAATGTGAAAAATTGAGTAATTTTCCCTTAAGATTGGAAACAAGGCAAGGATATTTGACCTTACCATGTCTATTACATGTTCTGGAGGTCTTAGCCAGTGCAATAGAGAAAGTAATGAAATAAATATAACTGTCTTAATCCCTGGACAACACAATTGTGTTCCAAGAAAATCCAAAGTAATATATAAACAAACTACTAAAACTAATAATTAAATGTATCAAGGTCATGAGTTGAAGGTCAATATACAAAAATCAATTGTATTCCTACATACCAGCAACAAACAATTGAATTCCTTCACAGACAGAATATAAGATTTATTAAAAATCATTTATACTATGACCAAAAAAATCAAATATTTAGGAACAATTTTAACATGAAATATGCAAAACATATACAAATAAAACTATAAAACATTACTGAGAGAAATTTTAAAAGACCTAAATAAATGGAAATGGACACCATGTTCCATGGATTAGAAAATTCAACATTGATAAAATGTCAGCAGTCCTTAAATTAATCTATGTTTATTAATATTACATTTATAGACTAAATGAAATCAAAATCCAAGTAGACTATTCGGTAAAAATTTACAAAATATTTTTTCAATCTATATGGAAATGCAAATATCTAGAATAGCCACAACGATCTTTTAAAATGAGCAAATATTTAAATAACTTATTCTATGTAGTTTCAAGAGTTATAATAAAGCTATAGTAAAAAAAGGCAGTACAGTACTGCACAAAGATAGACAAATAGATTAATGGAACAAAATTAAGAGTTCAGAAATACACCCACTCATACAGACAGTCCCAACTTATGATTATTTGACTTATGATGTTTCAACTTTACGATGGTGTGGAAGTGATAGGCACAAATAGAAACAGTACTTTAAATTTTGAATTTTAATCTTTTCCTGAGCTAGTGATATGCAGCACGATAGTCTCTCATGATGCTGGGCAGGAGAAGCAAGCCACAGCTCCTAGTTCGCCATGTGATCACAAGGACAAACAACTGATACTCTGCAGTGTATTTATTGTGCTAGATGAGTGTGCCCAACTGTAGGCTAGTGTAAGTATTCTGAGCACATTTGAGGCTAGGCTAAGCTATGATGTTCAATAGGCTAGGTGTATTAAATGCATTTTCAGCTTATAATATTTTCAGTTTATCATGGATTCATGGACTATAAGCCCAACATGAGACAAGATGCATCTATACGTTCAATTGATTTTCAACAATGCCAACTTCAATAGGGACAGAAAACCCCAACAAATAGAAACAGAACAGCTGATATCATTATGGAAAATAATTTTCCCATGACTCCTGGCTAATGCCATACCTGAAAATTATTCAGAATTGGATCATAGACTTTGTACCATAGACATGTACTATTTTATCATTCTTCAAAAGATAACATGAAGAGGTCTGCTTCTAGCCAAGACAGAGTAACAAGGGACTGGGTTTATGCTCCCAGCTGAAAAAACTAAAAAATTAGATAAAATGTATGAAACAATGAATTTCAAGATGGCTACCAGGCAATGAATGACAGTGATCCCTGTGTAACAGGAAAAAAACAAGATGAGCCCTATGATTTCCTAAGCTTACTTCCTAATGAGAAGAGTGTCCAAGTCATAATACAAAGAGAAAAGAAAACAGGCAGATCGCAGAAATCAGCCTAAGTTGAGAAGAATCTGTCCAGAAAGGCCAAGGAAGCTAAAATTAAGAGAAGAGGATACTGGAGAAGATATTGAAGAACAGAGCAAGCTCCATAAATCTTTAGAGGGACTCCCTGATTAATGGTCACTGTACACATGTATGGAAACTACCCAAGGCTAGGGAAAGAACCACCTGAAAGAATCATAGAGTATAATACTCAGATCTCACAAAAAGCTGGGAATGTTTTATGTTCCCACCAATTAGACCTGAATCAGGAGGGGGTCAAAACTAGTCTTATACTACACACTCCTCTGGACCTGCCAAACAAAGCTTTAAAATAGGACCTGGAAAGAACAAATGTTTCCAATAATTTCACTGAGATCCTGAACAAAATCTCAAAAACATTTATAGGCCTACAAAAAAATCTAGAACCCAAGAAGGTAAGAATCACAATGTCCAGTATCCAGTCAAAAGTTATATAACATGTGATTAGCTAAAATGGTCCCAGATGTAAGAGATGATAGTCTTAGTAGACAAGGACAACAAAAGTGATGACAACTGTATTCCATATAGTCAATAATCTAAAGGAAATACTGAACATGTTAAGCAGAGACATAAAAGACATGAAAGCACTCAAATCAACTTTCCAGAAATGAAAATTACAATGTCTGAGATAAAAAATGCACTGGATGAGAGAAACAGTAAATTAGCAATTATAGAAGAAAAGATCCATGAACCTGATGTCATAGCAGGATAAATTATCCAGAAAGAAAGCTACAGAAAAGATTTCTGGGGGAAAATTATCTGGATTTCTGTGGAAAAACTTCAAATGATTTAATATACATGTATGTGGAATCCTAAATATTTCCCTAAGTTTTATGAAAAGTATAACCTCAAAGATCCAAGAAGTGCAATGAACACCATGCATGAGGAACATGATGGAAATGAGACAAATTGTAATGAAACTGCTTAAAAGCAGTGAAAAAGAGAAAACCTTAAAATAAACCAGAAAACAACACACATTATATACAGAGGAACAAAGATAAGGGTGACGACAGATATTTTGTCAAAAACAATGCAAGACTGGAGATAGTAAAGCAACATAATTAAAGTACTGAAAGAAAAAAATGGTCAATCCAGAATTCTTTACATACAATAATTACCTTTTTAAAAACAAGGTGAAATATAAAATTTTCGACACACAAAAGCTGAAATAACTAATCAAAAGCATTCCTACACTACAATAAATTTTGAAGGTAGTCTTTCAACCAGAAGGAAAATTATATCATTTGGAAATCTAGATCTGTCAAAGGATTAAAGAGCACCAAAAATGGTAACTACAGGGGAATACATAAAAATATTTTTCTAATTTAAATCTCCCAAGATAATTGATTGTTTAAAGAAAATCAGTAACAATGTAGTGAAGAATTCAGAGCATATGTTAAAGTAAAATGCATGAAATAATAGCACAAAAGCCAAATGGAAAAAGTGGAAATATATTGCTGTAAGGTCCTTATTTTATATGTGGAGTGTTATAATACAATTTGAAAGTAGGCTAGGATGTATTCTGGATAATGGTCCCCAAAAATATTAGGTCCTAACTTCTGGAGTCTGTGAATGTTCACTTATATGGCAACGACTTTGTAGATGAAATTAACTTAAGGATTTTGATATAGGGAGATTATCCTGGATTATTTTATTAATCCCTAAATGTAATCACAAGTGTCCTTATAAGAGAGAGGTGGAAGGAGACTTGACACAAACAAACAGAGGAAAATGCAATGTAACCATGAGGGGAAAGATTAGAGTGATGTGGTCACAAGTCAAAGAATGCCAGCATCCAAAACTGGAAAAGGCAAGTAACAAATTCCGAGGTAGAGCTTCTGAAAGGAGTGTGACCCTGCCAACACCTTGACTTTAGCCTAATTAAATTTATTTCAGATTTCATGAGAAAATAGTTTTCTTTTATCTAAGCCACCAAGTTTGTAGTAATTTGTAACAGCAGCCATAGGAAACTAATACATGTGATAAGTTAAAGATGTATACTATAAAACCTAAAGCAAGCAATAAAATAACACAGAAAAGTTATAGCTAATGACTCAAAAATTAAAAGAAGATAAAATAGAATTTTAAAAATATCCAGTCTAAAAGGTGGCAGAAAAAGAGAACAAAGGAACAAAGAACAAATGAGACAAATAGAAAATAGATAGCAAAATAATTGCATAAATTTCAACCATATCAATAATCAAACCTACCCAAATATTGCCCTAAAAGGAGAAATTCTCTTTATTATTCTGGTCGGAAACAAAATATGCCTTCAGACCAGGTTGGAGACACCATCTCTATCTTCCAAGGCTGTTTGTTATATGAATATCCTTTAAAAATAATACAGGACAAAAGCTGAAACAGAAGTACAAAAAAAGTAAGAGATCCATAGAAAATTGCCTCCCAATAGACAGAAAAAGAGATTTCATGCTAACACTAATGAAAAGAAAACTATAGTTCTTATATTACAGAAAAAGTAGTTTTTTAATAAAGACTACTACCAGGCATAAAGTGGGTTATTTCATAATGATAAAGAAGTCATTCATTAAGAAGACATAACAATCCTAAACACTTATGAAACTAACAAGAGAGATTCAAAATACATAAAGCAAAAACAGATAGGATTCCAAGCAGAAACAGACAAATTCACAATTAGAGTCAGAGATTTCATTTCTTCTCCCTCCATAATTGAGAAAATAAATACAGAAAACCCATTATAATATAGAAACTTGAGTAACACTTTCAACACTAATAGCATTATCCACCAACTTGAAGTGACTGACATTTATAGAACACTGGAAAAAAAGAAAAAGACTGGAGTACATAATCATATCCCTCCACATGTAACATTTACCAAAATAGGCCATATTATGTACCTTAAACAAATCTCAAAACTTTTTATATTATTTCAATTTATTTTAATTTTGTAAGTATGTGTAGTGATGTATGTTAACTAGAGCTATTGTGTGGTGATGATTATTTTGCAATATATACAAACATCAAATCATTACATTGCACACATGAAATTCATATAATGCTCTATGTCAATTCCACCTTTTAGAATGGCTATCATAAAAAAGATAAGAGATAACAAGTGTTAGTGAGGATGCGGAGAAAAGGAAGACTTGTGTACTGTTTGTGGGATTGTTAATTGGTTCATCCACTATGAAAAATAGTATGAGGGTTCATTAAAAAATTAAAAATAGAACTACAATATGATGCAGCAATCTTGCTTCTTGGCATATATCTGAAGAAAATAAAAGTCATTATATTGAAGAGATATATGCACCCCCACATTAGTGCAGCATAATTCACAATAGCCAAGATATGAAAACAACCTAGGTGTCCAATGACAGATGAATGGGTAAGGAAAATGTTATATACACATACACACACACACACACAAACACACACACATTCACACAAAATGCAATATTATTCATCCATAAAAAGAAGGAAATCCTGCCATTTGCAATAACATGGATGGACCTTGAAGGCACTCTGACAAGTGAAATAAGTCATAGAAAGACAAATATTGTATGAGCTCACTTATATGTGGAATTAAAAAAAAAACAAAAAAAACTCAGAAACAAAACAGGTGATTAGAGCCACAGGGGTGGGTCGGGCTGAGTGAAGGTAGTCATAAGGTACAAACTTCCAGTTATAAGATAAATAAGTTCTATTCTAATGCACAGCGTGGTGATTATAGTTAACAATACTGTATTGTATGTTTGAAAGTTGCTAAGAGAGGAGATCTTAAAACTTCTGATCCTAAGGGGGAGAAATGTAACTATGTCAGATGATGAATATTAACTAAACCTACTGTGGTAATCATTTCACAATATACATATACATACCGTGTTTCCCCGAAAATAAGACTTACCCCGAAAATAAGCCCCAGTTAAATCAGCCAGATGACGCATTTAGTACCGTATGACAATGTTTCAGAAGAAGATGACATGACAGTATTTGAATAAATGTAGATTGTTCTACATGAAAAAATAACACATCCCCTGAAAATACTTCCTAATGCATCTTTTGGAGCAAAAATTAATACAAGACCCGGTCTTATTTTCGTGGCACTACGGTGTAAGACCTGGTCTTATTTTCGGGGAAACACGGTACTTCAAATCTTTATGTTGAACACTTTAAACTAATACAATATTATAAGTCAATTAAATCTCAACAAAACTGGGGGAAAAACAAATATTGATCCCTATTTGGGGAATTCTCCACAGCTGGACTGTCCTTCTCCCAGCACACCCCAGAAGCATTTCCTTATGAAACAGAGGGAGAAAAGAAAGAGTTCCAACAGCTACCAAGGGTGAATAATAGTTACACTGGGATGAATCTGAGTGAGTATTTTCTACTAACAACCAAGACTGCCTTCTGCCTATTATCAAGGGGCCAACTCTGGGTAAATTAGCTGTGCTTCAGTGAAGGGCTTGGAGGAGACCCAATTCACCACATTCAGAAGAGTTCCAGGAACTCTGAGAGACTGTATGTTCCAAGCAGAGAGAAAGAACACAGAAAGCAAAGCCTGAAGTGGAGCTCAAAAGGGTATCTAGTAAGAGACATGAGTGTGGAAAATTAGCATTTAAATTAAAGTTGCTCAGAAATTCTCACCATCAATAGATACTGTGTTTCCCGGAAAATAAGACCTAGCCGGACCATCAGCTCTAATGCGTCTTTTGCAGCAAAAATTAATATAAGAATTGGTCTTATTTTAATATAAGACCAGATCTTATATTAATTTTTGCTCCAAAAAACGCATTAGAGCTGATGGTCCGGCTAGGTCTTATTTTCCGGGAAACACGGTAGTCCACATACTTAAGGTTTTAAATATGCTCTTTTACAGCATTCCTTTTTGTTCATTAAAAATCTTAACAGAATTCTGAACAAGAGTGATGACAGAGAATAGCCTGTTGAAGAGAACACTGGCTGATTCAGAGTAATAAATATTCCCATGTGTACATATACCAAAAAAAGTGGGATATTCATGAGGGGCATACTGGTGATTACAGGATGCTTTCTAAGCATGAAGTTCACTCTTTATTATTCCACAATAATAATCTGCGGTGTTAGAGTCATCTTTATCTTTCAACAAATGGAAAAATGTGATTTTAAATGAAATCTAGGAATTTTGGCAAGTACATCTTAGAAAACTTATTGTTAAAAGTCAGTCTACCAAAAGAAATTCTAACACATGCTACAACATAGATGAACCTTAAAGACAGTATGCTAAGTGAAATAAACCAGTCACAAAAAGAGAAACACTTTATCATTCCACTTATATAAGGTGCCTAGAGTTGTCAAATTTATAGAAATGGAAAGTAGAATGGTGGTTGCCAGGTGGAGAGAAGGGAAATGGGGAACAGTTGTTTAATGGGTATAGAGTTTTGGTCTTCCAAGAAGAAAAAGTTCTGGAGATTCATTGCACAACAATGTGAATATGCTTCACAGTATTGAACCGTACACATACAAATGGTTAAGATGGTAAATTTTATGTTATGTGTATTTTCCCATAATTTTAAAAATTTTTATCTAACCTCTTTCACTTTTTAAAATATTTTTTATTTTTCAGTTACAGTTGACATATATTGTATTAGTTTCAGGTGTACAACATAGCACATTTATATACTAAACATTAGACATTTATATAACTCATGAAGTGATCAGCCAACAAGTCTGACACCATACATAGTTATTACAATATTATTGACTATATTCCCTATGTTATAGTTTACATCCCCATGATTATTTTGTAACTACCAATTTGTGCTTCTCAATCCCTTCCCCATTTTCACCCACTCCCCAAAACTCCTTCCATTCGGCAACCATCAAAATGTTCTCTGCATCTGTGAGTCTGTTTCTGTTTGTTCGTTTATTTTGTTGTTTAGACTCCATATATAAGTAAAATCATATAGTATTTGTCTTTCTCTGACTGATTTATTTCACTTAGCATAATACCCTCAAAGTCCATCCATGTTGTTGCAGATGGCAAGATTTCATTCTTTTTTTATGGCTAAGGAATATGCCAATATATATATGTGCCACTTCTTCTTTATCCATTCATCTATTGATAGACACTTAGGTTGCTTCCACATCTTGGCTATTGTAAATAAAGCTGCAATGAACATATGGATGCACATGTCCATTCGAAGCAGTGGTTTGGGTTTCTTCAGATAAATACCCGAAGTGGGATTACTGGGTCCTTCTTTGTCTGTTGTTATAGCCTTTGTTTTACAGTCTATTTTGTCTGGTATATGTATTGCTACCTCAGCTTTATTTTTCATTCCCATTTTCATGAAATGTTTTTTCACCACTTTACTTTCAGGCTGTGTGTCATTTGATCTGAAATGAGTCTCTTGTAAGCAGCATATGTAAAAGTCTTGTTTTCTTATCCTTTCAGCCATCCTATATCTTGGTTGGAGCGTTTAATTCATTTACATTTAAAGTAATTATTGAAAGATACGTAGTTATTGTCATTTCATTATTCATATTTTTAATCTTTTTTTTTCCTTCTTCTTAAAGAAGTCCCTTTAATTTTTCTTGTAATACTGGTTTGGTCATGATGAACTCCTTTAACTTTTTCTTCTCTGGGAAGCTCCTTATCTCTCCTTCAATTTTAAATGACAGACTTGTTGGGTAGAGTCATCTTGGTTGTACGTACTTGCTCTTCATCACTCTGAATATTTTGTGCCAATCCCTTCTGCCTGCAAAGTTTTTGGTGCCATTAGCTGACAGTCCTATGGGAACTCCCTTATAGGTAATTAACCACTTTTCTCTTGCTGTTTTTAAGATTCCCTCTTTGTCTTTAAACTTTGGCATTTTAATTATAATGTGTCTTAGTGTGGGTCTCTTTGGATTCATCTTGTTTGAAACTCTCCCTGCTTCCTGGGCTTGCATGTCTACTTCCTTTACTAGGTTAGGGAAGTTTTCAGTCATTCTTTCTTCAAATAGGTTTTCAATTCCTTGTTCTTTCTTCTCCTTCTGGTACCCCTGTGATGGGAATTTTGCTATGCTTGGTGTTTTCCCAGAGACCCTTTAAACTATCCTCATTTTGGGGGTTCTTTTTTCTTTTTGTTGTCCTGATTGGGGGTTTCCCTCACATTTCTTTGTGTCCTAAGGATAAAACCCACTTGATCATGGTGTATGATCGATCCTTTCAGTGTGTTGTTGAATTGTTTGCTAATGTTTTGTTGAGAATTTTTGCATCTATATTTCATCAGTGATATTGATCTGTACTATTCTTTTCTTATAGTGCCCTTATCTGGTTTTGGTATAGAGTAATGCTGGCCTCATAAAATTATTTTGGAAGTGTTCCCCCTCTTCAATATTTTGGAAGAGTTTGAGAAAGATTGTTAATTCTTTAAATGTTTGGTAGAATTCATCAGTGAAACCATCTGGTCCTGGGCTTTTCTTTCTTAGCAGGTTTTTGATTACTGATTCAATCTCCTTGCTCATTATTGGTCTGTTCATATGTTCTTCTTCTTCATGATTTAGTCTTGATAACTTTTATGTTTTGAATTTATTCATTTTCTAGGTTATCTAATTTGTTGGAATATCATTCTTTATAGTAGTCCCTGATGATCCTATGTATTTCATAGCATTTTTCTTATGATTTTTATGTATTTCAGTTGTAATATATCCTCTTTCATTTTTTTATTTTATGAATTTGAGTCTTCTATCTTTTTTTTTTTTTTAGTTAGTCTAGCTAAAGGTTTTCAGTTTTGCTTATCTTTTCAGAAAAAGCAGCTTTTATTGTGGATCTTTTCTATTGATTTTCTGGTCTCTGCTTCATTTATTTCTGCTCTAATGTTTGTTTTTAGGTTGGTGCAAAAGTGATTGTGGTTTTTGCAATTGTTTTTAACCTTTTAAACTGCAATTACTTTTGCACCAACCTAATATTTCCTTGCATCTGAAACTTTGGGCTTAGTTTATTCTTTTTCTATTTCCTTGAGGTATAAAGTTAGATTATTCCCAAAAGATAAAGAGAAGTGAATCAGAGCATACTACCACAGAAGATCACTAGTTCACAAAGGAAGGCAGCAATACAGGGAAAAGGGAACAAGAAAACGACCAAAAAAACAGAAAATAATTAATAAGATGGCATTAGTAAGTCCTTACATATCAATAATTATTCCAAATGTAACCAATTGGATTCTTCAATTAAAAGGCACAGAGTGGCTGGATGGATTTTTTTTTAAAGACCCAACTATATTTTGCCTACAGAAGACTTCATTTCAGCTTTAAAGAAATGTATAGGCTCAAAGTGAAAGGGTAGAAAAAGGTATTCTATGCAAGTGGAAACCAAAAGAGAGCAGGGATATTGGTTGTATTTCTTCCTTGTCCTTTTCTCTTTTCCCACTGAGTAGACCCCAGATAGCATAGTGATCCAGTCTCAACAATGCAGATAACAGTAAGGCTACAAGTGACCTATACCTCCACTTGTGGTAGAACCACAAGTTGGAAGAAGCCTGGGTTCCTCTTCAATTTGTCAGAGCAGAGCTGTCCCACTCACTTGGACTGTACACCTTGGATTATTCTGTGGAAGAGAAATAAACTTCTTTGCACATTAGGCCATAATATGATTGAGTCTCTTCTTGTAACAACTTACCCTTTGCCCTAACTAAGGTATCTGTCATTTAGAAAATGCTCAAACAACATTTATTGAATTCACAGGACAGAGAATGACATGTGACAGCCTAAAAGAATCTAATCACAAAGAGGAGATGAATATGCCTCAAACAAGAATCTAATGAAAGGAGCAGTAAGAGGGAGATACAAGATGGCAGAGCAGATAAACACTGTGCCTGCTTCCTCCATGAACAAATAAAAATTACAACTAAATTATAGGACAATCAAGCTAGAGACCATCTGAAGTCTGGCTGAACAGAAGTTTTATAACTAAGGAAATAAAGAAAAAGCCACGTTGAGACTGGTAGGAGGGATGGAGATGCAGAAATGGCTAACCGCAAACCTCCATGCGGTAGTTGAGAACAAGGAGAGATATCTCAGCCATGGAGAGATATCTCAGCTCCCCCCCAGAGGAGCGAGGGACCCCAGCCCCACACCAGCCTCCCCAGCCCAGAGTACTGATACCGGGAAAAGGAGCCCCCACAACATCTGGCTGTGAAAAACAGTCAGGATTCTGACCATATGAGTAGGACATAAGGTGGTGGGAAACCCAGGCATCTTCTTAAAAAGCCGCGCACAGACTCTCTCACTCCAAGGCAGTCACCTTGTGCTCCAGCGGGAGCTGTCAGAGACATATGGGGGGGGCAGACTGATTGTGCAGCTTTGGGACAAGGGCTGGAGGAAGCTTGGCATTTTCCCTGTGGAGGGTCCTCCTCCTTTTCAGCCAGCAGGCTGGCACCATCTTTCCTGTGTTGAGCCCTCCCCCTATGCTTATGGCCAAATCTGAATCTGATTGGTCTGGTGAGCTTCACAGCTCCTCCCTGCTAACTCACTGGGACCCCACCCCCACCTCCAACTCCCCCAGTACAAGAGGCACTTTCTCCAATAGGAACCAGCCATGCCCTCACTGCACCCTTTTCTTGGAAAACTGTCAGAGTCCCACAGACCCCAGACCATGGGGGACTGGCCTCAGTGTGCTCTGAAACTTTTGCTGAGAAACTTAAGGCTCAGCATTGACACCAAACCAGAACTTACATTAACCTGTTAACTACAACTCTTCCCACTCTAGTTAGTCCCTGAGACTCTGCCTCACCCAACTTGCATACCACAAAAGATTTTATCATGGCTAATCCTTAAAGGAGCTGGCAGGTGGCAGCAGGCTTCGGGGTGTCCTACCATTATGCAGGGCTACCCCAGTCCTGGTATTGGTGGCAGATATCCCCGGTTCACAGCATGGCCTCTCCCACACACCTCCAGGGTTAGCACAGGCAGTGAACAACCATGGATCGTGTTGTAGCTATTACCAGGTAGTCCCCAGCTACTCATAGGCAGTGGGTGACCTGGGACTGCACCAGAACCAACATACTTGGAGGTTGGCTTCAGATCACGGCAGAGCACTGTCCAAATAGCCCCACAAGTGGCACACCTAAAGGGCAGTCTCAACAAGCACTAGATCCAACTGGGGCAAATTCAACTCAGTAGGATAAGCCCCCTGCACAGCAGCCTGTAAGCTGTGGATATGGCCAAACCCCACAGTCAATCAGCCTGAGGGTCATTTCCATCCAGTGATATGCCAATAGCAACCAAGGCTCAATTATGATAGGAGGGTACACACAGGGATGCTCCTGGAGCACTTTGTGCAGGTGACCAGGCAGACTGTGCCACTGGGCCCCACAGGGCACATACTACTACATAAGGCCACCTGGCCAAGACTAGAAGACATAGTAGATCTACCTAATATAAACAAACACAGAAAGGCAGCTGAAATGACAAAACAAAGAAATATATCCCAAATGAAAGAACAGGGAAAACTCCAAAAAAAGAACTAAACAAAATGGAGGCAAGCAACCTACTAGAGACAGAGTTCAAAACAATGGACGCTCAAGGAACTTAGTGAGAATTTCAACAAAGAGATAGCAAACATAAAAAAAGAAATAGAAACCATAAAAAAGAATCAGTCAGAAGTGAAGAATGCAATAACTGAAAAGAAGAATGCATGAGATGGAATCACCAGTGGACTAGATGAAGCAGAGGACGAAATCAGCAATTAGGAAACTAAGGTAGCAGAAAATACCCAATTGAAACAGCAAAAAGAAAAAAGAATCCAAAAAAATGAGGATAGTAAAGAGACCTCTGAAACAACATCAAGTGTAACGACATCTGCATCATGGGGGTACCAGACGAAGAGAGAAAGCAAAGGATTGAGAATCTATTTGAAGAAATAATGACTGAAGACTTCCCTAACCTATAGACATGTGTCCAAGAAGTGCAGAGAATCCCAAATAAGATGAATCTAACCAGGCTTACACAAAGAAACATTGTAATTAGAATGTCAAAGGTTAACAACAATGAGAAAATCCTAAATGCAGCAAGAGAAAGGCAACAAGTAACTTATAAGGGAGCCCCATAGATTGTCAGCTGATATCTCAACTGAAACTTTGCAGGCCATAAGGGACTGGCAGGAAATATTCAAAGTGATGAAAAGTAAGGACCTACAACCAAGATTACTCTACCCAGCAAAGCTGTCATTTAGAATTGGAGGACAGATAAAGAGCTTCCCAGGCCAGAAATAGCTAAAGGAGTTCATCACCACCAAACCAGTATTACAAGGAATCTTAGAGGGACTTCTTTAAGATGGAAAAAAAATCAAAGTTATGAAAATAAAATGGCAATAGCTACATATCTTCCAACAATTACTTTCCATGTAAATGGATTAAATTCAAAAGACATAGGAGGACTGAATGGAAAAGAAAACAAGACCCTTATATATGCTGCTACAAGAGATGCACTTTAGATCAAAAGACACACACAAACTAAAAGTAAAGGGATGGAAAAAGATATTTCATGAAAATGGAAACAAAAAAAGCTGGTGTAACAATACATATACCAGACAAAACAGACTTTAAAACAAAGGCTATAATGAGACACAAAGAAGGACCCAGTAATCTCAATTCTGGGTATTTACCTGAAGAAACCCAAAACACTACTTTGAGGGGACAAATGCATCCATATGTTCATTGCTGCATTGTTTACAACAGCCAAGATGAGGCAGCCTGGGTGGCTGTTGATGGAAGAATGGATAAATAGGAGGTGGTACATATATACAATGGAATATTGCTTGGCCAGGGAAGGGAATGGGTTCTTGCCATCTGCGGCGACATGGATGGACTTGGAGGGTATTGTGGAGTATGTCAGACAGAGAAAGACAGATGCAATGTGATTTCACTTATATGTGGAATCTAAAGGACAAAATAAACAAACAAAACAGAAACAAACTTATAGATACAGAGAACATTTTGGTGGTTGCCAGATGGGAACAGATTTGGGAATGAGTGACTAGGGGAAAGGGATTAAGAAGTACAAATTGGTTGTTACACAGTAATCATGGGGATGTAGTTTATAGCATAAGGAATACAGTCAGTAATATTTCAATAACTATGTATGGTGTCATATTGGTACTAGATTTGTTGGGGTGATAGATGGGAAGGGGTTGGGGACAGGGTGAAAAATGGTGAAGGGATTAAGAAGTACAAGTTTGTTGTTACACAGTAGTCAGGTGGATGTAGGGTATTTCATTAAGAATATAGTCGACAATATTGTAATAACTATGTATGCTGTCAGATGGGTACTAAAATTGTTGGGGTGATACAGGACAAGGTGCTGGGAGGCAGGGTGTCAAAGGTGAAGGAAGTAAAAAGTACAAATTGATAGTTACAAAATAGTCATGCAGATGTAAAGTAAAGCATAGGGAATATAGTCAATAACACAGTAATAACTATTATGTATAGTGCCAGGTGAGTACTAAACTAGACAGGGGGATCACATCTTAAATTATACAAATGTCTAACCACTATGCTGTACACCTGAAATTAATATAAAATAATACTGAATTTCAACTGTAATTGAAAAATTAAAAAGAGGGGTAAGGTGAAGGAGAATAAGAGGTTCCAAACTCCAGGTATAAAACAAGTCATGGGCTTGTAATATACAGCATAGGGAATATAGTCAATAATATTGTGATAGCGTGGTACAGTGTCAGATGGTTGCTGGACTTATCATAGTGATTACTTCTTTCGGTATATAAATGTTGAATAACTATTGTATATACCTGAAACTAATATAATGTAGTATGTTAGCTATATTTTGAAAAATAAAATAAATTAAATTAAAAAAAGACCAACAAGAAATCAGCAGTGGTAACCAATTTTGGAGAGTATTTGGAGTTATTATAAAGTGTAAATTATAATATATTACTAAACTTCCAAAAATGAATAAATGTTAGCATTATGGAATTTACTTCAGCTTTTTTTCCCTTTTTTAAAAAGAAATAACACCTTATAAATAAAATTAAAATCCCCTATAATTATCCTCCTTGGAGGAGGTTTTTCAAAATATGCTTCTCAAAATATGGCTCCTACAGCTGAACTCCAAATAAGGACTGACCATGAGTAAATATAGAGAATTTATGACTCACTGGGATCTGGACAGTACAGTTTTATTAATAGAGCCTAAGATACCATGGCTTCTTTAATAACTACTTAACACTGTTTGCTCATATTAAACTTGAAATTTACTAAAACTGCCCAGCCCTCTTTTATATCAACTTCTACCACCAGTTCTCCCATTTCTATGCTAATAAAACTTGTGAAATTGACTACTGACATAAGTGCACCACCCAACATTTACTACATATTTGTAATTGCTGTACTCTTGATTTTGGTTTATTGGTGGTAAAGATGACTTTTCTTCTGGTAAATTTCTGGCTTCTTATGGCAGACATTGCCCACTTATGAGGATTGCAAAAATTCAGGTGCATCCTAGCACTTCCAATATCCTACATTAACACTATCTCTTAGGTCTTTCCCCCCAAACTAGTCAATATATCAAATGGGTACAGGATGCTTGGTGAAACCAGGGCCCCATTTTTGCTTTTTTGTTTTCTTTTGGTTTGAATCTGAAAAAGTTTCATTTAAAAGTTGCCATAACCAGTAGCAACATCAATTATTCCGTAGAACAGATTTCCTTTGTTTTGGAAAAATTACAAGAAGGAACCCATTAGTTACATTTCTCCCAATTGTTTTGTGGCTTGTTTTGTGGCAGCATGGAAGAAGAGTTTTGTTTTGTTTTGTTTTTGTTTGCTTTCAAGGAAAGAATGGGTGAAATTAGTCAGTGCTAAGAGATTTCCAGGTGGTATTATTGAGTGAAAAATATAAGAGGCACAGAAGTGTATAATATTATCCCATTGTGTATAAAAAAAACAAAAAACAAAAATATGTGTATAAATATGCTTATAAATGACTATTTGAATATAGAAAAATTACATTAGGCTATACACCAGATTTTGAACATGAGGTGTTCTTGTGGTATAAGAGAAAAGCAAAAATAGGGAAGGCAGTTAAAAATAGAAACAGTAAAAGAACACTAAAAAGCAACATTACCAAATGCCCATCGGTAGATGACTGGATTAAGAAACTGTGGTACATTTATACAATGGAGTATTATGCAGCCATAAAGAAGAAAGAAATCTTACCATTTGCAACAACATGGATGGACCTAGAGAACATCACGTTAAGTGAAATAGTCAGACAGAGAAAGATAAGTACCATATGATCTCACTTATATGCCGAATCTAAAGAAAAGAATAAGTGAATGAACTAATCAGAAACAGTTTTGGAGACAAAGAGGAAAAACTGAGGGTTGCTAGATGGGCGGGGGGGTGGGGGGAAGGGGGAAGGTGAGGGGATTAGAAAACAATCAGTAACCACCAGATGGCCACGGGGTTTTGAAAATTAATCTGGGGAACGTAATTTAGTGGTTACCAGAGGGTTAGGGGGGTGAAGGGTGGGAGACGAGGGTAAGGGGGATCAAATATATGGTGATGGAAGGAGAACTGACTCTGGGTGGTGAACACACAATGTAATTTATAGATGATGTGATACAGAATTGTACACCTGAAATCTATGTAATTTTACTAACAATTGTCACCCCAATAAATTTAAAATAAATAAATAAATGAATAAATAAATAAATAAAAAGCAACATTACCTATGTGATATGAGTGAAAGATTGGACTTCATTACACTAGCTGTATGGAGGCTCAAAGTCATTATATTTTAAATATAAAAAAGAATGAGACCTCATTTTGTGGTCACAGGCTTATGAGGTTTGTAGACATCTGTATGGTAACATGAATATCAAATTTTTAAAAAAACTATATGAAGAGGACATACAGATGTCCAATACTTTTAAGGAAGGAAAAGGAAGTAAGGAAGGTATATTCAAAAGTGGAATATTATACAGCAATGAGTGCATTATAACTACACAACAAAAAGAATGAATCTCACAAACATAGCCAAACAGGAAAGTATATGTCATATGATTCTGTTTATATAAGGTTCAAACATAGACAAAAATAGTCTACAGTGTTAGAAGTAAGGATAGTAGTTATTTGGAGGGTAATAATAAAAAGAGGGTATAAAGGGGGTTTCCAAGGATTCTAATATTATCCTGTTTCTTGTTCTGGGTCCTATTCATTTTTTTAAAATTTCATCAAGCTATATACTTACAATTTGTATATTTTTTAGTATATATGTTAAATTCAATAAAGTAGGTATGCCTCAAAAGACTCCTTCAGTGAAATACCATTGATCCTTAAGGACCTTCAGAAGTTTTCAGGGACAAAAGAACATTCATAGGTCACTGTCTAACATATCCAAGAAAGGCCAGGATTCTTCATGTCCCCTGGCTATGGCAGTGGTCTTTTCCTCTGTCCCAAAACCAGCTTACTCTAACTAGTCTGAGCCCTATATGTTTGAATCAAATATCTCTAAGATTATGTGGGTACCCTTCTGTAGCTAGAGGACTTTTGGGAGTGAGGGAACCTCCATGTTTATACCTATATTTTTGAGAAAACTGACTCTGCCTAAGTCAAATTTGCAAATATGTGTTTCAGAGCCTACTCAACATCAACGCATCTTCAAGATCTGGAGACTACTCCTCCTTTGGAGGTGGTAAAATCCAATCATGACAGGTGAACACCTCCAGAACACAGGAAAATTCAAATATCTTCTCTAAAATGCTGAATTTAAGATTAAATTTAGTTCTATATAAATCTTGAGTTCATAGTCCATCTTTTAGTCTTAAATAGCAGATATTTTTGAAAGCCCTGCATACCCCAAGAGATGCTTTGCCCCTTCAAAATGATGTGAGCCTACAACCACATTTATTGCTATGAGACCTAAATCAGTGGGGAAACTTGGCTTTTTGCTGCTTTGATGAAGAGAAAGAGAAATGAAATTTATCTCTTCCTTTTCCATAGGACTCAAAAACTGTTAATCACATAAAAGTTTTTGCACTCGCATTTGGCTTTCTAGAAAGCAATTTAAGCTTAAGGTAACATACTTAACTATTCTCTAGAGCTACACTTAATGGAAGTATGGGGCTACTGAATATATTCACAGCAGCATTTTTCTGTAATAAAGAGTTCAAGGTTGATGGCTTGTTCCACGTATTTCTACCATTATTGTCACCACACTCACACCACAAATCTTGCTCAACTGATTTAAAGAAACTTTCTAATTTTTTCATTGCTACAATGTAATATTTGCAGCTTTTTTCTGTTTATATTTACATGTAACCATTCCTTATCCTCAGCCCAATTCATAGATTTGCTACAATATCTAGCAATTCTCATTTTTTCTCCATATATTTCTTCCAGAATAAATCAAAGTGTGCCTCTCATCCAAGGCTTAGCCAAGTTATATTTGTTCATTCTTGGCAGCTGAATCATTGAAAAAAATTGTATCTGATAATTGTTCCCAACGGCATTTTAATCAGGACTCTCACAAAATAATCCCTATATTTGGGCAATAAATTATTTATTTTAATTCTCTTGTATGATGCATTGTATTTAGAATGGCTCCATGATCTGTGTTCTTTTCCTAAGAGACTTCCTCTAGGCCTTCCCTTGCTCGTCCAGTGACCAGCAATATCGCTGAGTGTCGCTACCACCTAAGCAACTTACGCATTATTTTATAAGCCCGTAAAATGTAAAGGAACCCTTCAGGATGTGGAATATGTATATTTCCAAAGTCAATAGATTAATTTGGAATGATCATCAGAAGCAGAATTTTGCTCAGAAGTCAGGACTTACATACAATTTTTACCACTGAAAACACTTATTATCCTTTTTTCTTCAACTCCAGTGTCGTGATTTTCTCCCTCATTCGAAGCCCTTTATTCTAAGATTTACCATGCTTTTTGCTTTTCTTTACTCATCTTACTACTCAAAACCTACAAGTAGGGCTCATGGAACTTTCTAGGTGTAACCAAGGGAGAGAATGTTGCTGAATTTGGTACCCTCTGGTTTCAGCTCTGTATCATTGCTGATTCTCTTTATTTGTAGTTTCTAACCTCTATTAGTACCTTCATTCCATAACCTAATGCCTTAGATTCTCCAGTTCCTGCAATTGGCACAGGAAACCTATCCTCTTTTCCTCACAGACAATGGCATGTGATGAACATGGTAAGTGGTTTGGAAGCTTTTTTCAAATAGGGAAAATGATGGCACAGAAAGTTCTACTGCTTGCATACTCTGCAATAGTTTATGTAATAGTTTATGTGATGCTTAGAAATAAATGGCCGCCTCCTAATTTCCAATCCCTGTCACTGGAAATAATTTAATAGCCCTGTCTTACTGCCATTATATTTTGTTTTAAGATTATCATCTATTAATAGTAAGTGAAACTGTTCTCCTATTAATGGTAGCAATATAAAGTCTCCCTTTAAAATAACACGTAAGTAAAAGTGTCTTGCTGGCAAGCAATTAGAGGAGGGATCCTATCACAAATTGGAACACCCAGGGAATATGCTGACAGGGATAATCTGAGCGACAGCCTTCAAGTTCTATAGAAACCATAAAACTATGGATTTAAATAAAGCAATAAAGAAACACACAAGTTGGCCAGGATCAGAGAACATGGATTTGCATGCCACCTCACCCTTGCAGAACCAGTCTCTTAGTTTCATTTTTTGGCTCTTTCTAAGGCAGATATGGATCCTGGGCAAGTGTACAATGGTGACAGAAAGAGCATGGTTCTCGGGGACACTTTTGAGAGTCTACTAAGGAAACTATAAATAGGGCACCATCTTTGTTTGATATTTTATGGTATTTGTTAGAGCAAGTATTTTTTTTTCAGCTAAAAAATGATAAATATCTTATTTAAGCGGCAGATAGTTGGAATGGTAATTTTTGTTTTTGGCAAAGCTACAAGAGGAAAAGCCACAAGTGGGAGTGGGAGGATTGGCAGGGGAGAAGAGAGAGGGAGAGGTGGGGAGATAGACACAAAGATCTAAACCCGAAACAACAGGGCAAACTTTAGAAAAGGAAGCTCATGCTTTTGTTTAAGAACAATTTATAGGACCAGAAATTAGAACATAGATCAACCTTGGGGAAGTCTTAGAACTTTTATTGCTCTTAGATTTCTTCATCTGACAATAAAGACAGCAATAACTGACTTACCCCCCACAAGTCAATGTGTGGATTGCATGAGATAATGTATATAAATGTCAATAAATGTGACTTCTCCATGAAACCAAAAGAACTCAGTTCCTAATCTTACTAGTTATATAACCATGGGTCAGTTTATTTATCAATCGAATTTTTCCAAAATGTATATGAGGCAGATTCTAAGAATTCCAAATAATAAAACAGCATACATAAAATGTCAGAATCAGGAAAAACACAGATTAGGATAGAAAAGCAAAACCAGCATTATGCTAAATGAAATAAGTCAGACAGAGAAAGACAAATACCATACGATCTCACTTATAAGTGGGATCTAAAGAATAGAACAACTGAGCAAACTAATCAGAAACAGCCTCAGAGATTTAGAGAAAAACTGAGGGTTGCTAGGTGGGAGGGGGATGGGGATAAGGGAGAAGGTGAGGGGATTAGAAATTATCAAATTGGTAACCACAAGATTTCCACAGGGATACGAAAGACAGTTTGGGGAATATCATTAATAATGTTGTAAAGATTTTGTAGGGTATCCGATGGACACTTGTCTTATTAGGAAGACCACCTCAGGGATGATGTAGATGCCTGATCACTGCATTGTACACCTGAAGCTGAAGCTGAGTAATGAACGTCAACTATAATTTAATATATACATGGTCACAGGACCTGGAGTACAGCATAAGGCATAGAGTCAATGGAATTGTAACAGTGCTATATGATGTCAGAGGGTCACCGTGTTTCCCCAAAAATAAGACCTAGCTGGACCATCAGCTCTAATGAGTCTTTTGGAGCAAAAATGAATATAAGACCCGGTTTTATTTTAATATAATGGTCCAACTAGATCTTATTTTTGGGGAAATACGGTAGTCGATTGGGGGTGGGAGTTATTACTTTGTGAGGGGTGTAAATGTCTAGCTAGTACATTGTTTTGTACTGAAACTAATAAAAAAATAAAAGAAAGAAAAACAGAAAAGCAAGACCAGGAAAAACAATATATAACATAGATATCCAGACCAGTAAGTCCTACACAAGCACTAATGTGTGCTAAAGTACAAAATTACCTTTGGGCTTCCTAGCAACCCAAAAGAAAATGGAAAAATGTTCCATTACAAAATATTCCTTTGTTCTCCATGAGGGCAAGAACTATCAAATACTGATGGCAAACCTATGTTTTTCAGGGCATTATCACTTCAACTGTCCAAGCTTTAGTCTCCTCATTTTTATAACAACAAAAATAGCTAGCTTTCAGGATAGATGTTAAAGACTAAGAAAAATAATGTATATGAAAAAGTATTTTATCAATATGATGTGCTATGTAAAAGGTAAATATATTACAAACCTTAATTTTATCCAATAGAGCAAACTTCTCACACTTTTGTATTTTCACTTAAAATATTGAGCTGGGGGGGTGGGGGTAAGGGGGAAGGTGAGGGGATTAGAAAACAATCAGTAACCACAAGATGGCCACGGGGTTTTGAAAATTAATCTGGGGAACGTAATTTAGTGGTTACCAGAGGGTAAGGGGGGTGGGGGGTGGGAGATGAGGGTAAGGGGGATCAAATATATGGTGATGGAAAGAGAACTGACTCTGGGTGGTGAACACACAATGTAATTTATAGATGATGTGATACAGAATTGTACACCTGAAATCTATGTAATTTTACTAACAATTGGCACCCCAATAAATTAAAAAAAATACTAAGTAAAAACTGATTAAATTTTGATAAAATAAAATATGGAGAGAAAAAGAAAAAAAATATTGAGCTAAATTATCTTTACCATACACTACCTAGCATCCCCAGGCACTATTCTAATAATTTACATATATTTAATTACTCCCCACAGAAATAGTAGGTACTATTATCCCCAATCAGATGAAGAAATTGGGGCACAAAAACGTTAAGTAACATTCACAAGGTTAATTACTCTGCTACCGTGTTTCCCCGAAAATAAGACCAGGTCTTATATTAAGTTTTGCTCCAAAAGACACATTGGGGCTTATTTTCAGGGGATGTCTTATTAAAAATCATGCTAGGGCTTATTTTCGGGGAAACACGGTAGTAGCAGGTAACAGTGCTAACATTAATATCCAGGAAATTTGACCACTAAGTCCATGGTCTTTAACCATCTTTGTGCATTCGTACAACCAGATAGAAATTCTTTCTGCTTATAGAGCTTATGTAACTATAAAAAATACCAATCTGTACAGCGAATATAAACCAAGCAATAAAACCAATAAGCTTTAAATTAAAAGTCTTAATTTTATGTGGCAGATGAAACTGTTTTTCTCATCACCAGCTGTAGCATGAATTACTGTCAGGTTACTACCAGGTAGTGTGAGATGACAATCCCTATCACTTTCTTTTTTCATTCAAATTACTCTAAACCATTTGTTCATACAATTTGTTGTGATATCATGTAGCCTTCACTTGCATAAATGTATCATGTACATATTAAGGCTGCTTTGGTTCTTTTCTCATT
The DNA here is from genome assembly GCF_004115265.2 of Rhinolophus ferrumequinum. Lineage (NCBI taxonomy): Eukaryota > Metazoa > Chordata > Mammalia > Chiroptera > Rhinolophidae > Rhinolophus > Rhinolophus ferrumequinum. The sequence goes on along the minus strand of NC_046288.1, from coordinate 3,725,750 downwards.
AGCTCTCTGAGTAAAGGAGAATTGCTCAGTGCTGACTCAATTATAAACACAAACACAAGATTAAAATCACTAGGTTGAGCTTGGCTGTAGAGATGTCATTCAGATGATCCATAAGATGCTTATATTCTTTATAAAATTATTATTTAAATGAAAATGGAAGCACTAGAGAACTCCCTCCCGCAGAAATTCTCCAGAATAGTCTTTCAAGATTCCACCCCTTTCTATCATGTACTCAGGGCATTTGGGGGCATCTGGAGCTGGGGAGTCCAGCTAGTCTGAGTCCTATTTTAATATAGACCACCGGGTAAAGAGAGAAACAGTGGGCAGAGATTTGACTACCATAAATCTGTTTTGATGGTACCAAGTGCCACAAGCGGGCCCAAGGGGCTTCAGAGTGACAGAGGGTTCTTTGGGGTTCTTTTGGCAACAGGAAATTCCAGCATCATGCTTGGCACAGTCTCAAGCCTAGAGGGTTACAGCTCTCAATGAACAGTTAGTTCAGCCTTTATTTCTCAGATTCCCAGGGTGAAAGCTGATCCAGAATCAGCTTTTTGTTTTTTTTTTAACCCTTGTTTCTTATTGTAAGTATCCCTCAAATTATGGTTGCAAACTGAAGTTTGATGTATTAATTTTCCAAATATATACAATGGACACAGCAAGTGTGAAAATGCAAACATTTTAAGACTTCTATGATGACACTGAATATATTACAACACTCACTCCAGAGAGGCCAAGACAGAGTTCAGCATGCCAGCTTTAGGCCTACATTTTCCACAAAATAAAGAGCCAATAACATAGATATTTACTAGCAGTCCTGAGAGTGAAATCTCTACCCTAAAATAGAGGGACTCTAACTTACTCTCACAATGACAGAAACCTGATCTGGGCCTCATCAACATTTTACACTAACTCCTGGATAAGCAGGCTCTTCAAAGAACCCTCAGTGAGGATAAATAGTACCCATCTGGCATTTTCTTTTCTACTGAAAATTGTTTAGGAGTAAATAATGGTGAGTCAAAAAATTAAGGATGGTAGTAACGAGACCTCGTCACATATATGATAAAGGTAGCAAACAGTTGACTGACACCATATTGCCTGATTTTCCCTGTATAATCCAGACTGTTATCCCACTGCAATTATTAATAGTGCCATTTTCATTCTTGAAATTATTCTGGATTTAACTATTAATTATCTGGTCACTCTTATCTATGGCACAGTCCCATATTATTTTATGCTTCACCTCCCCCTTTTTTTAATCTTCTCCCTCATCCCCCAAGAATCCCATGTCTTCATTTTTGCCCATTGACTGTCTTTCCTTGTTTTCCAAATGTTTCATGCTCCAAAGTTACCCCTCTTTTCAATATGTACTCCCATGTAACCCCATTCATTCAGCTCAGATCTTGGTAAATGATTAAGAAGTAAGCAATCTGATTATTTCAATTACAATAGTTCATACTTGTGCTATCTGTGATTTTACAAATAATTTAGAACTAAAGAGGGGAACAGTTTTCTAATGCCTCTTGCAAACTCTTTGCCCTTTATCAAAGTAAGGTGCAATTGTGTTAATTATGTAATCGCTTCTGGCTGAGTTATTTTTGTGACTGCTATTATATATACTTGTTCAGTTATATAATAGGGATCGCTGACTTGGCACCCTTTATTCTGAAAGTTTGCCAACATAAAAAGAAGCACAAGGAAAGACGTTGGAAAGAGATGCAGAGGAGCAGGACTACAAGTTGTTAGTATGTTTTTATTACACATTTCTATATTTTCCAAATGGCTGGTGATGACTTTACTTTACTTTTACCACTGGGGAAAAATGAATACAATAAAAGAGAATAATATGCAAGAAGAGTAAAAGACACTTAGACCATTACTGATTTTTATCAATAAGAATATCTGAAACTAGATTTGCCATTGGATGATAGTCTGCTAACTATAAATATATATATTTACATCACAGGTGTCAGGTAAAGCTTCTTTCAATAGTTAAATGTTGAAGTGAATCATCACACTGGCAATCTGGCTTTGCAAGAATTCTCTCTCTTTTACTAATCACCCTTACTAGCAAAATAAATGCCCGCTGTTTCCTAGTGTGGGGCCCTGTAAGGTGTTAACCTGGCCACATAGAAATAAGCCTTGTAAAAGCACATTTTGGTATGGGATGCTGCTACTCTACACCACCTGCTGTGAGCACCAAAATTTTGATGGTAATTGCCAGTTGAGGGCTATTCAATCCCCAAATCTAACCTATAACAATGCCTAAAATGTTCTTTTAATGCAATACAATATAATGACAGGAGGATTCATTAAGTGTAACTAACTAAATATTAAAATACAAGTCATCTGTGTAGAGTCTATCAGTAACATCAATCCCCACCCCCCCACACACTAAGGAATTATACAAATCTTTAGCTTGGAGAGATCCAAGATGGCGGAGTATATAAACACTGTGCCTTCAAGCTTCCATAAACACATTAAAATTACAACTAAATTGTAGAACAATTAACATGGAGAACCATCTGAAGTCTAGCCAAACAGAAGTCCTATAGCAAAAATATAAAGAAGAAACCACAACGAGACTAGTAGGAGGGGCAGAGACGCAGAACGGGCCCCAAACCTCCTGGTGGTGGTTGAGAATCAGGAAAAATACCTCAGCTGTGGAGGTTCCCCCCAGAGAGGCGAACCCCCATACCAGGCTCCCCAGCCCAGAGTATTGTTGCTGAGAAGAGGAGCCCTCACAACTTGTGGCTTTGAAAAACACTAGGGATTCCAACCATTCAGGTGGGACAGAAGGCTGTGGGAAAGGTAGGCATCCATCCTCTTAAATGGCCCCATTCACAGACTCACTCGCTCACAGGCACTCACCTTAGGCTCCATGGAGGGACGGTGACTCAGGGGGCCTCAGAGACATGCAAGAGGCACACTGAGGAGTGTGGCTTCAGGGACTGGAGGACAGTCAGCATTTTCCCAGTGAGGAGTCTTCTTCCTATAGAGCCGGCAGGCAGGCGCCATCTTTCCTATGTTGATCCCACCCCCACAGGCCAAATCTAAATCTGATTGGCCTGGTGAGCTCTGCTGCTCCACCCTGCCTCACCCACCTGGGGCACCACAGGAGGCACTTTCTCCAAGAGCATCCATCCCTGCTAGCATTGAACTCTTTCTAGGAAAACTTTCAGAGCCCACGGGCCACAGGTGGGCAGTGACTGGCCTTGGTGTGCTCCGAGACTTTTGCTGAGTCATTCCAGGCTCAGCACTGGCACCAAACCAGAGTCTACATTAATCTGGTGACCATAGTTCTTCCCACTCTAAGTGACTCCCTGAGACTTTGTCTCACCCAACATGCATATCACATGAGGCTTTCTCAGTGGCTGAAACTTAAGGGACCTGGCAGTGGCAGCAGGCCTCCAGGTTTCCTGGCTTTTTGCAGAGTTACCCCAGGCCTGATACTGATAGCAGCCATGTGTGGTTCACAGCGTGGCCTCTTCTGTGGGCCTCCAGGTTTAGCACAGGCAGCAAACAACTGCGGATCACCTTGTAGCTCCTACCAGGTAGCCCCCAGCCAGTCACAGGCAGTGGCTGACCAGGGCTTGCACCAGAGCCCCTCCCAAGAGGCCTCAGAACCAACATACTTAGAGATTGGCTTCACATCACAGCATGGCACTGCCCAATTAGCCACACAAGTGGGGTAAGAGCTCCCACACAGCAGCCAATAAGCTATGGACATTGCCAAACCCCACAACCAGTCAGCCCAAGGATCAACCCTGAGTGTCAATAGCAATCAAGGCTCAACTATAACAAGAGAGCATATACAATCCACACAAAGGACACTCCTGGAGTACCCAGCTCAGGTGCCCAGGAAGAAACTGTGCCCCTGGGCCCCACAAACACCTATTATATAAGGCCACACAGCCAAGACTAGGAGACACAGCAAATCTACCTAATACATAGAAACAAACACAGAGAGGCAGCCAAAATGATGAAACAAAGAAATACATCCCAAATGAAAGAACAGGGGAAAACTCCAGAAAAAGAACTAAACAAAATGGAGGCAAGTAACATATCAGAGACAGAGTTCAAAACAATGGTTATAAGGATACTCAAGGAACTTAGTGAGAACTTCGACAAAGAGATAGCAAGCATAAAAAAGGACATAGAAACCATACCAAAAAAAACAAACAAACAAACAAAAAAAGACCAGACATAAGTAAAGAATACAATATCTGAAATGAAGAATGCACTACAAGGAATCACCAGCATACTTGATGAAGCAAATGATTGAATCAGCAATTTAGAACATAAAGTAGCAGAAGACATCCAAACAGCAAAAAGAAAAAAGAATCCAAAAAAATGAGGATAGTCCCCCCAAAATGGGACAATATCAAGCATAACAACGTTTGCATCGTAGGAATACCAGAAGGAGAAGACAGAAAGCAAGAGATTGAGAACCTATTTGAAAAAATAATAACTGAAACTTTCCTAACCCAGTGAAGGAAATAGACATACAAGTGCAGGAAACACAGAGAGACCCACACCAAGACCCATTCTAATTAATATGGCAAAAGTTACAGACAAAGAGAGAATCCTAAAAGCAGCAAGAGAAAGGCAACTAGTAACTCATTAGGGAGCTCCCATAAGATTGTCAGCTGATTTCTCAACAGAAACTGCAGGCCAGGAGAGATTGGCACAAAATGTTCAGTGTGATGAAAAGCAAGGACCTACAACCCATATTACTACACCCAGCAAAGCTATCATTTAAAATCAAAGGACAGATAAAGAGCTCCCCAGACAAGAAAAAGCTAAAGAAGTTCACTACCAAAACAATATTACAAAAAATTTTAGAGAGACTTCTTTGAGATGGAAAAAAAAAATCCAAATTATAAATAATAAAATGGCAATAGCTACATATCTATCAGCAATGACTTTCAAAGTAAATGGATTAAATGTTCTAATCAAAACACATAGGAGTGCTGGATGGACAAGCGACTCACTTCAGATTGAAAGACACATATAGACAGAAAATAAAGGGATAAAAAAAGATATTTCATGAAAATGGAAATGAAAAAACAAACAAACAAAAAATCTGGGATAGCAATACTTATACCAGACAAAAGAGACTTTAAAACAAAGTGTATAAGAAGAGACCCAATAATCCCACTTCAGGTTATTTATCCAAAGAGACCCAAAATGGTACTTCGAAGTGTTGAGTGCATCCATATGTTCATTGCAGCATTGTTTACAATGCCCAAGCTGTGGAGGCAGCCTGGGTGTCTGTCGATGGAAGAATGGATAAAGAATAGGTGTACATGTATACAATGGAATATTGCTCGGCCATGGAAGGGAATGGGTTCTTGCCATCTGCAGCGGCATGGATGGACCTGGAGCACATTGGGCTGAGTGGAGTGTCAGACAGAGAAAGACAGATGCCATGCAATTTCACTTATATATGGAATCTAAGAATAAAATTAACAAACAAAACAGAAAGAAACTCATAGATACAGAAACATTGTGATGGTTGCCAGATGGGAGGGGAGTTGGGGGAGTGGGTAAAAGAAGGGGTAGGGATTAAGAAGTACAAATTGATTGTTACAAAATAGTTATGGGGGAGTAAGGTATAGCATAAGGGATATAGTCAATAATATTGTAATAACTATGTATGGTGTCAGATGGGTACTACATTTTGGGGGGTCATAGATGAGGGGGGTTGGGACAGGGTGAAAAGGTGAAGGGATTAAAAAGTACAAATTGGTAGTTATAAAATAGTCATGGGGATGTAAAGCATAGGAAATATAATCAACAATATGGTAATAACTACGTATAGTACTAGGTGAGTATTAGACTAGTCAGTGGGATCGCTTCTTAAATTATATAAATGTCTAACCACTAAGCTGAACACTTGGAATTAATATAAAAGAATACTGAATATCAACAGTAATTGATAAATTTAAAAAGGGAGTGAAAGAGGAAGGGGACTAGAGGTCCAAATTTCCAGGCATAAAACTCAAGGGGATGCAATGTACAGCATGAGGAATATAGTCAACAATATTGTGATAGCATACGTAGTATGGTGTCAGATGGTTGCCGGACTTATCATAATGATCGCTGCTTTAGGTATATAAATGTTGAATCACTACGGTGTACCCCTGAAGCTAATATTGTTTGTTAGCTATATTTTTAATAAAAATCTTAAACAGAAAAAAATGAAGAAAAAAAATAATCCTTAGCTTGTTATAGCTAGGAAAATTATTTATGATTTGATCCTATTAAATTTTTCTTCCTTTGTCATCCTAGACCTGAATTATTTGTGGACTCTCTGTTTGTTCAATCACTCTCAATAATGATTCATGTTCCATAACCGTAAATGGTGTTTCTTGTGTGGAAACTTTAATGATCTCTTACAGAAAGTTCTTATCTCTCTTTCTATAATTGTTCAAGTTTCATACTTTAAGAGTCTTTACCAACTGTGTTTCCATTGCTATAGCTATTCCAGTTCCTCTTTTCCTTCATAAACTCATGCAATGCTGAAATTTTAAGCAGTATGGTCTCTGTCAATGTGTGATTTTTTTCATCACTACCCTGCAATATGTGTGCGTGTGTGTGTGTGTGTTGTGGGGAGTTTGTTATGGAGGGGGGAGGAGTTCTTTATAGTTCTTTTTTTAAATACCAAAAACAATAATTTTCATATTGATAATTAGATGAAAATTTCCTTTTGTTGTGTTTTTACTATGATACTTCCTATATCATACTGCAAAAAAACGTCAACCTAAGGCTCTGCTGTCTAACCGTTTCAGATCCACTAGGTCCACAATAGGTCAGTTACCACAGATCCAAGAATTCTGATAAGCCACACAGGAATGAGAAACTTGAATGACAGTTAGTTAAGATCACTCAAGATTAGGGTTCATAGAATGAAGTTGGCTGCTACTGACAAAGTCATGCATATATAGCTGTCAAATAGAATATAAGAAAAATAATACTGAGAGAGTGAATATTGATGGAATATGCAGCTCTAGAACACCATGCCGGCAACATAATTATAGAGAAATGTTTATATACAGGAGCACCATTTTTTTTTAATTGGGGAATATTGGGGAACAGTATGTTTTTCCAGGGCCCATCAGCTCCAAGTCGTTGTCCTTCAATCTAGTGCGCAGTTCAGCTCCAAGTCCAGTCTCCGTTTTCAATCTTCAGTTGCAGGGGGCGCAACCCACCATCCCATGCGGGAATTGAACCAGCAACCTTGTTGTTGAGAGCTCCCACTCTAACCAACTGGCCATCCAACCTCCCCAGGAGCACCATTTTTTAATGAGAGAAATGGGTAGCTGTCTTAGGCACTTAGAACAAAAAGATTATTGAATATTTTTTAAAGGAATTAAATCTGCCCAGCTCTTTTACAAGGTCTATATTCAAAATTTCAGAACCTATTACTCTGTAATATATTAAAATAGCCTTCTTTAATGAAGGGCTAACATACATAAAATAGAGCACACTCAGTGTACTAATCAATGAACAAGTCAATAAATTTTACATATATAATATATATGTACATATATGATACATATATAAATATATACTTATCTCATACATATATGTAACCACATGCCACCACAACCCAGATTAAGACAGATGTTTTGCATTCATAAAGTTCTCTCATTCCCCTTCTCAGCCTAGTACTACACAGCAATTAAAAAGTAGCTGACTTTAACAGAGCAAATACTTTGAAGACTACTCACACTAATTGAACTAGGAATTGTATTTGCCTATGAAAAAGAGACCCCCATTAAAAAAAAACCCGTGCTTTAAACAAATTAGTGGTTTACTTTTTTTCTCCTGTTAAAGAAGGTCTAGATGGAGTGGTGGTTCCAGAAAACCTAGCTTTCCTCCTTCTGGTCAGCTACCCTTAGCCAAGGCGTGACTCTTGGTTGTCACAATAGAGTTCCTGATGCCACCCAGGTGTGGTGACTAACCTCCAAGCAGGAAGAAGGGAGAAGGTGAGAAGCAGAAAGCACGGCCTACTGAGTCAGCCACCTTCAAATGTTTTCCCAGAAGCTCCACCAAATGACTTCAGCTTAAATCTCACTGGTTGAAACTGTATGATAAACACAATTTTGGGTGGCAAACCCAAAGTAAAATTGGATTTTATTAGTAAGAAAGAAAAGGGAGATGGATATTGGTTAGTCAGCAAGCAGTCTTGGCCACACCAATGATCACAAACTGCTCCCACGAATGACCTTTCTTGGAAATGCCATTTCTTTTCATGGATAAATGAAATCTGTATCATCCCGCAATGTGTGATGAGTTCTGAAATAAATACTCTTATAATCTCTGCTAAAGGCATAATATTAAAACATTTTGAAAAGAAAAAGTCTAGTGAGTTACTGCTTTAAAATATGTTTGCCAAAAAAACAAACAAACATAACTTTTCACTGTTCTTAAGAGGAAAATACGGGGGAAATGTAAAGGGTAAAATTAAAAGGATTTCTCTGAGACCACACAAATAACTTATTATTAAAGAAATTTAATAATATGGTGTACAGTAATCAGTAGTGCCCACAAATGGAAATCTGGCCATTTACAAATTATAACTATTCATAATCATTAGGATTATGAGCTTTCATTTAAGCTAAGAATAATTTTTTTAAATACCTGAATGGGACTAAAATCTACAGATCCACAATCTCTTATCCACAATTATGCATTCCTAAAATCTTTAAACACTGAAAGCTTTTTCACAAGTTGTAGTATCTGTTTGGTGACAAAACCTGACCTAAACTGATACGGGACTACTTACAGTCTGTTTTTACTCCCATTTGGTTTGATTGGTAATATATTTCACTGCAAAAATACTACTGTATTTGATTATGGGGTACTGTATCATGTTATTACTTTAAAATTATTAGATTTTAAGTTAGCAGATTTCTTGTATTCCAAGAGGTCCCCAGGTTCATCTCCTCAGCCTAGTACCACATAGCAATTACACAATCACAGATTTTAACAGGGAAAATACTTTGAGGATTACTCACACTGATTGTAGTAAGAATTGCATTTGGTTATGAGGAAGGGACTCCATAAACGGTGCTTTTAACAAAATTAGTGGTTTTCTTTTTCGCTCATGAAAAAAAAGGTCTAGATGGAACAGAGGCTTCACAGAAACTAGCGTCTGAATTCCAAAAATATATCTTCCTTCACCTCACAGTTCTGAGCGGTAAAGATCTTAAAAACTGCATTACCTAACAGGTTCAAAATTTGATTTGTCTAGAGATTCCTATTACAATCAAAGCTCACTCAAAGCATTACACATCATTGAATTGATCTGCTTTTTAAATGTTTCTAACTCTCAGAATCTAAGAAATTGAACATATTATTGCTGCCCATGTGTACATAATATTGTAGTTTGCTAACAGCCAGTTAGTAAATTCAAAAAGAATAACTGCTTTTATTCCAATTATATTAGTTAAATTCAAGCTTTAATAAAGTTTTGCCTCATTTGTTTAATAAAAAGTGTTAATTGAGCTTTGTTTAACTGATATGAAATGTAAGGTTTTTTGAATAAAAAATACCAAAGGCAATACTACTATAATGAAGCAGAAAACTGAGGTAAATTGTTGCCTGAATTCTTTCTTTTCATTTTACTAGTAATATGTATGATCGTAGATAATTGTTTCTTGTTCGTATTTATTTGTGAACTCATTCATAACCAATGGTTGTAACACGCAGATGAAATGTGGCTTTTAAAAAATATAATACCAAAACACTGTGGTGCAGTTCAAAATTAACATGGAGTTTTTTTCCTCCATTTCACCACAGCTTCTCTGGATCTTATCATCACTAAAACCTCCAAAATCTCAAATTCCAACACTTTACTCTCTGAATACAATTCACTTTCTTAGATATGGACCTCCTTCCTGTAGCGTTCCACTCTGCAGAATGTCACTAGATTGCTGACTTCATCGGATGTCATTTTCCCTTTCAAAATACTGCATAGACATTGGCCTCATTTTACTTCCTGGAATACTCCAAGCTCCATTCTGCCTCCGGGCATTCACACATGTTCTAACCTTTTCCTGGTCGTCTATTTCATATATTTTTCAAGTTTGGCTCCTTCTCATCTAGATTCAATGTCACCTGCTTTGAAACAACTTTCTTTGCCACCTACGTGTTTCCTTCCCTGTTATTGTCTAAGACTGCACTCTGTTTCTTTCTTTAAATAGCGCTTACCATAATTGGCAATTTAATATTTGCTTGCTTCTTCTTCTGTCTCTCCACTAGACTATCAGCTCCATGAAGGAGATAAACTGTCTACTTGCTTATTAATATATATTCATATAGTACCAAGCACCATGCCTGGCACACTCTAAGCTCTCAAGAACTATTTAAATGAACAACAAGAGAATTACTTATCCTATGTCTTACAGTGGTAATTTTTCCAAAGCATCCTACTCTACATTTTACCTTTACTGAAACAAAAGATGTTCAAATCTGGTACATGATGAATATTGTCACAAAATCTCTGAAGAAAATTCTCTCCCAGAAAAGTATATAATTTAAAATATTCATATTGTGGAAAGTGTACAGAATATTCTAATCTGTAGATAATAAAAGTATATATACATGTATATACACATGTAAATTATATTTGCATAATTATATGTATGTATATATACATATATGGATGTACATGTGTATGTAAGGGTGGGAGAAGGGATGGGAAAGAAAAGGACAGGGCTGGGGTGGTCGCAAAACAAAGGTATATAGTGAAAATGGCCCCTAACAAAATTTTTCTATTGGAAGGAAAACCACTTAAAAATTTCTGAAGAATTTTAATCTACTCTCTTCATTAGATGACTTCTTTAAAATGTTTTCTTGATTTCAATCAAATAAATGTTGTTGAAATTTAGTCTCATCGGGTCACTATTAGTGAGACCACAAAATAAAATGGAAATATTGGTATTTTCTTTACCATGATTGTTCATCAAATACATCTGAATCTGAGTCTTTCATTGTCTACTTCCCTTCTTGAAGATAGAACAAGGGCAGTAGATACAGTCCAGAGAAAGGATCTAAGTGAAGTTTTATATATATTGGCCTAGCACCTACGTCTGTTAGGTGACCTGTCTGGCAAAAGTTCAAGGAGGTCTCTCTGAATACTAGTGAGCTCTATCTCCTGGTTTATCATGGACAGTCTCTAGTTATTTCAGTTAATGCCCCCTTTCACTCTCAAAAATGTCCTGGTTTAGCCAATGAATTAAATAGTCGCCCTACCTATAGCTCTTTAAGAATGTTACCTATTAAATACCAGGCAAGGATAGAAATACTAGACTAGTGTGTGGGGTGGGGGAGCGGGGAGGGTTGTGGGCGCGCGCGCGCGCGCGCCTGGGAAAAGGTCCCCTGAAGAATGCAAGCAATTCCCCACCCCTTTCTTCATCCAATTCCTTTAAACCCTATTCTATCCTTGGCTCATTAGAAATTTAGCTGGCAAAGAATTTTGCACTGAATGTGTTCAACTAAAACGTATATGCAGTATTTGACACATTTTGATATTTGCTGACTTTTGTGACTTCACATTTGCAATCAGTCATAGTGTAGCATTCGTTTGACATTATTATTTTTTAAATTTCAGACTTCATTTTTATTTAAAAGCTCGGTTGCAACCACCAAATACCTGACTCAGCTCACAACTAGAGACAGAGCATCAAATTTCCCAGCCCACTTAATTTGAAAGCCTGCCAAGATAGGTGAAAGACCTTATAAATATGTAAAGCAGGAAGTTCAAATTACAGTCAAGTAAATCTCTAGTGATTGATGTTCTTTTCAAAACAATTAAAAAAAAAAAACTAATAAAAAGCAGCACATTTCTAAGACCCCCTTACCAAACGAGTCACCCGAGTTCAGACCGGACAATGTACTTTTAGTACTGTATTTATTTTGGATTTTTACCACTTCCTGGAGGCCAGGACGAGGCACAGTGGGAGGATCCAAAAAAACTCAGTACCACAGCCATTTTGTTTGTAAGGCAGAGTGGTAGAATTCTGTCAGCCAGTGAAGGTTTTTGAAATAGAATTTTTAAGGAGGGAAAAAAAAGTCTCCCCATTGTTTAATTTAACCACCAAAGTCATTATTTTATTTTTACTCTTTGCAGGAATGGTAGTTATGGCTAACAAATTTTATTTTTTCCAACGAATTAAAGCTCTCAGAGCTAAAGAAGCCGTGAATTTGTGCAAGGATGACTGGCTTCTTTAGGTACCTTAATCTCGAATCAAAAGTGTTTTGACGAAAATAGTATGCAAATGGCCGTATTCGTATGGAAATTATACACCGACGTTTGTGAAGTAATAAACAATTTGCTTAAGAAAAGCATTATATTCCGTAAAAACACACATGTAAGAAACAAGAGTGTTCTTTGAGACGTTAAAATGGCATTTTCCTGAGCTAACAGGCAGTCGTGGGTGCTATTGTTTTGCAGTGTCACTTAATAACGAGCTTAGACTTTTGTCATTTGGGTGGCTGTGCTTTTAAAAGCCCAGTGTAAAATGGCACACACACTGCATTTTTTTCCGAGCTGCAGGAGGTGGGGGGGAGCGGGGGATAGTGCAGACTGTAGGGACACTGCCCTCGTAGCCAATCAGAGCACGCCTGCTTGCCATCGCAAAGTTGTTAACCCCAGAGTCTTCTGGCTGCCGCTGTCTCCTCTGCTTTTAATCTTCCGTGGATATTTCTCCGATTTTTCCCAAACGCCCACAGATCCTGGGGGAAGGCACCCCATTCAGCCACCGATCATGGAAGAAAGTGTTACTTTTTATTTACCAAAAATTTTAAAGATGTTTCAAGATCCATATGCTGCCTGGAGGCTGTTGTTTCTAGGGACACAAGTATCCAGCCTATATTGTTACAATTATTTTTCAAGAACTGGCTTCTTCTTTGCCTACACTAATGGTAAGTTTAATATAATTTTAAACATTTATGTCATTAAATCTTTGAACGAGCTACCAGATAAAAAGGATTTTCATTGTGTTTCTTCTAACAAAACCAATCTTTGTATTTTTCTTTAGCGTTGATCTGCACATTCCACCTAATCTTGTCTGGTTAATTTTTACCAAAAGAAAAAAAAATAGTTTTTTTTCATTGTTAAAGCTAAATGTTTATAATATAAATTATACTTTAATTACTGTGAACTACGGAGGAACTCAGCTATTTCAAGATGGACTTGTTTTGTGCCAGCAATGTTGGTAATGCCAAATATGTGCATATCCTCTTTATAAAAATTATATATTACCTAATTTGTCCAGGACTAAATTATCAGCAGGCAAACTATGGACGTAGTTTTGGATTGTTTTTTTTTAAGGCCTATTGTGGTTTTCTTGATGGATTACTTGGATACAAACTACAGAAAAGCTGCCCATGGTATAATGAAGGTGGAGATTGACATAACCCGGTTTATATTAAGTTATGGCTGTTACTAAATAGTGAGTCTTTTATTTGCTGATCAGATCTAAACTTATATTCCATGATATTAATTCTTTAATGCTCTTCGTCAGATAATCTTTGCAGATCTACCTTGCTTTTCTCCAAAAAGGTACATTTGGGAGACATTTTGTAATTTTTGGCATTTTTCTAATTTTTTTCTTTTTGCACACGGTGGGAGATCTTTTTTGTTTTGCATTGATCTGTGTTGGTGGCGCTGTAGTGCTCCTCAACAATTTATGTCAGTTTCACTAAAAGAAAAAAGGATGAAAAAGAAGAGGTGGGGCAAGATTTGATCTATTATCTTATCCCTTTATTTCCTTAAAGAAAGTTCAATTTAGTCAGAAGAAATTATTCAGTTGTATGATTTAAATGCTTTCTGTGAACTGTGAACTGTGGGTGAGAGCAGACATGTCGTCACAACCAGTCCAGGGAGCATCAGGGGCAAGCATGCAGTTTGCAGTTGTGTTTTATCTGATATGATTATCACTAGATCAGAATTCTTTAATAATAAAGCTGTCGGTTTACCCTCTCCTTCCTTAATAACATTTTGTGTTTTCTGTGTATTACAACATTACACATGTTAATGTCTTAACAAAAGGTCTGAGTTTTAGTTCACCAAACATTGTAAAAGTTGAATTTCATTTTGAACCTAGGGATTTCTTAAATAACTATCCTAAGTTTCTCCTAGGAATTTTCTAGTAGTTTGACATATAACAATGCCTATATTATTGTTTATTTTGAAATGCTACTTCAATTGAATTAATGTATATCCTTACTTTAAAAAGATCAAATATTTTTGGAATAATTTTTTTAAGAATATGTATGCAACTGCTTTTAACTTTTAAATATTGGTATCACATATCTGAATGTAGGATAAATCTTTTCCATCTTTGTTCTTATTGAGAATTATCTGATTAGAGAATATGGGATTTAGGCCCAAAGCCTCACAAGAACAAAAATGTATATTAAAATATGACATAGGTTTTACTGGCCTCTGTGGACATTTTAATTGTTTATGAAGATAGTAAGTATATCCTTCATTCAAAAAGAAAGTAGTTGTACCTAAAAACATATTATTTTGCCAAATAAAATAAAAACAACTGAAATAATATCCTAGACCACCTTTCCATAGGATTGAATAGATTATTTCTTGAGAGAGTAAAAATTGCTATGAGTTATTATTTAGTGTTTTTATTCACATTGAAATATATAAATGCTCATTTGACTAATCATTTAAAATTCTGAAGTAAAAGAATGCGTGACAATGAGTAGAAATATATTTCTGATTTTTGTGTCCCTATAATTTACCTGTTTAGGATCCTTTCCTTGAACCTCAAAAATAATTATTATGCTTGTATTTTGTTTATATTATGCTATAAAAATTTGAAAATATTCAGTGTGATATTTTATCTCTTTGTAAAATTTAAATGCCCCCATCAAGCTAGTTATGACAATATAGATTATTTATAGAATGAAATACTGCAGGTATAAATATATTATCTAACCCTCTGGTCATGATGGAGAGTTTAGTTCTCTAAAGTTGATCTACTGAATAAAATATACTTGCCAATATGTTTATTGCTAAAATATTCTATTATTCAGCTGGTGATATTTTAATCTGTGAAAACGAAAAATGTTTATGTATTTTAGCCCCCCTTTTAAAAACAAACTGATGCTGTGAAGTCCATATGTAGCTATGCAATGCTCTTTGTTCTCCTACATCATTGACTATTACATCATTGATTATGAAGTAACCATTATAGTTAAATCTTTAAAAAATCATCCATAGATATTTATATTAAAGATATTCTTCTATCTGTGCTCTTACATCACCATGTAAGTAAGGATGTTCAAGTCTATGAGGCAAAAACAATTCATTATTTTATATTATTCTCCATTTTTAAATCTACCTTGTGCTTCATTTTAGCTCTTGATTGGGGATGTTGAATTTTTTAAATTAACAACATTTTTCTAGGCATTTAGTTCATGGGTTTGGTGTAATTATGATTAGACGTTTTATCATAAACTATGTTTTCATTGTGAAAAAAATCTTTATTTGTTAAATATAGTATATGGAGAATTCAGTTTTCCACTGTAACAGTTGCTAGATCACAAGCAATAAAGAATTATTGTTTAAAATCCTGAAATGTCATTTTAGTCAACAATTACTTGTTTCTTTCTTGCACATGATTTTATCAGAGATTTTAGCTAGTAGCAAAATTAACTATATTAAAGTATCATATCATTTTTTTCACCCTGCCCATCCCTCTGATAGAGGGAGGGGTCAATGAGTAGTGAAATGGCCAAAAAACAGGTTGCAGAAAGAAGAAACAAATGATACCAAAGGCACGGAGAATCTGTAAATCAAATTCTGAACAATAAATCTCATAAAAATGAACTTGAAATTATGGAGTTTGGTCAATAACAGAAATAAACTGAGAATTTATTAAGACAATGCAATGAATCAATAAAATTTCCTAATTTATTAATTTGTATTCATTAATATTGCTAAAGATTGAGGAAATTTTCAGGTTAGCCAAACCTGTTAGGAAAGATGAGGTAACAAAGGGAAGAAACATTTATAGAGATATTAAGATGACCTAACATAAAATGCTGAAAATATTAGCCAGGACCAATCTAACATACCTTGGAATGAACTTTTTTAGAAGAAGGAAAAATAGCTAAAAATTTTGTCCTCTGAAAACCAGGTTCAATACAGACCTAAAATGTGTATGTTTCTAATTCCACCCACTTCTTGTACATATTTACTTCTGCTATTTCTTGCACATATCACTACTTTCCATAAGACTATACACATTCACTACTGTCCTCAGCATGGTTTTGCAAAGGAAGAAAAGGGGAAAATAATAGACAAAGTGGGTGTTTGTGTTATGACTGTTCTTTTCTTTTCAAAAGTATTCTCAAATAGAGAATCTAAGGGGAAAGTAAAGCAAAGATAATGGTTTCTTTATGAAAAAGATGAAAGCGGTGTACTTTATACTTGATTTGTGCAACATTTATTTTTATTTGGGGGTTTGTTTGCTCTAGATTTTCCTCCTGTCTATTATGTGCTATTATGGTAAGATGCTAGAATACAATATTAAGAAAAAGAGGGAAGGATACCTCATGGAGTTTATAGTCTAATATGGTTGAAAGTTCTAAGGAAGGATACTTTAAATCTAAGATCTTAGATGTGGGAGGGTCTCATTTGGGAATGAAGGCCAAATAAGAATTCTGGAGTACATTTTGTTTTTAATTTATAAAATTGAAGGACACTTGTTGTTTAGGTACCAAATATTCACACACTGAGGGTAAAGTAGCCCTCAGTTTCCAGATATGGCCCAAATAGATGTTACATAAATAGATGGTTACCTAATGCAAATTCCTATTGCAAAGTGAGAAATAGAAATAAAACATTAACTTATTTTCTTGGAAAGAGAGATAGAGAAGATCACTCTGGTAGTAGGACTTTTGGATGTGTCCTTCTGAACTCCACGTAATAAAAACTTTTTTTAAATGTGGTAGAGCTTTCATTTTGAAAATTTTGCTCACATTCTCATGAAATAAATGCCAATGTAAATATAAATTGTGAAATGATGCAGGGAACTAGAATTACTGTGTTAAAGGATTCTATCAGAATTAAAATATTTTTATTTTGAAATCTTCTGGAATAATTTTTAATAATATGTATAACAGAAATTTTAGAAATAAAAAACAAACACTTTAATTTATGAAGATAATATAATGACACATTTAGCTAATGGTTAATTAGTTAAGCACATCAGATATGGAGCAGGAAAGTAAGACTGCTGTTACATACAGCTGAATTAGAGAAGGAACTATTCATTAAGGATTCCCTATATGTGGTTTAAGAATAAAGTCACAAAATCATTTTGTCTTAGAACCAATTAATCCATCCTAGCTAGATGTATTATGTCATTTAGTTTGCTTTCACAGTAACACAGAATGCTACTGATAGTGGCATTAAAAAAAAGGAAAAGGACACTGATTATTTTAACTAAATTAATAATCAGGAGGCAAGCCAGTTCTAGGTTTGGTTCAATAGCTCAACAGCATTATCAAGTTCCTTAGTAGGTTTTGTTTTTTCACATTGCCGTAACGTCAGTGATGTCTTTCCTCACAGTCACAAGATGGTTGCTGCAGCTCTAAGCATCATATCCTGATAGAAAATTTTCCAAAGGGAGAATAGTTTCTCTTATGCATCTTTTTATAAGTGAAGAAATTCTTTCCAGAGGCCCACAGCACACTGTTTCTTACAGCTCATTGGCCAGTTTGTGGGACATAGTCATACCAAAACCAGTCACTGAGAAGGAGATTGGAATTACCACGATTGGTTTGGCTAGGAAAGAGCTCTTGGAAGGGTGAACACCTGCTGAATATCCAGTGCTCAATATGGTTAGCTCTTGTTTGCTTTGTATAAACTTCAACTGCTTTGTATAAACATTCTTAACTGATAAAACATGAATATCTGTTTTTCACAGAGACCAAACTGGTCACAGATGCAGCAAATTTAAAAACCAAAACCAAAACAAAAAAAACTAAAACCAGACATTTAATTAGAGCTTACTATGTTCCAGCCTCTAGGCTAAATACCCTTCTTATCTCCTGAAATCCTCACACAAACTTTGGAAATAGGACAATTACTATACCCATTTTATAGATGAGGAAACTGAGGCTTAAAGAGTTTGGGCCCAGCTTGCACAGTAAATGAAAAAGCTCAAGTTTGAACCTAGGAAGTCTGAAATCAGAGCTTGTTTACTTACCTGCTCTTCTCCACTGTTACATTAGATATTTGCAAATTTAGGTTGTATAAATTGATATTTTAAATGTACTGTGTGATGTCATTGTTTCAATGAATTCTCTAGTGAATTATTTTACAAATCTAATAATCTTTTCATAAAATGAGTAATTGCCCATGTAATTTGTACATATCTGAATGTTTGTATGTTGAATTTGCTAAGGAAACACTTGTACTGCATCTCATCTTCTCAGGAATATCTCATGAATTTCTTTCAGAAGTTGAATTTTCACAGGGAAAATAATGATCGAAGACTAGAGATTCTGTGAGGCTTTGTTGAAGTGGATAAACTCGTGATTCACATCACTAGGTCTAAATATTGGCTTCTATTTCACAACTTACAAGGTCAATTTTATATACAACATGTTTCGATCTTTACCAACTTTGGGACATATGGAAGTTTTAGACTCTGGGATATTTTGGGGGGATTCAACGTACTCTAGATCAGTGGATCTCAAACGTTAGAATGACCAGAATCACCTGAAACACAGATTTCTAGTCCCTACACTTAGGGTTCCTGGTTCATTTGTTCGGGGGTGTGGCCTAAGAAGTTGCATTTCTAACAAGCTCCCAGATGATGCTGGTCATGCTGATGCTGCTGGTCCATGGACCACTCTTGGAGACATTGCTCTATGGAATCAGATAGTACTTGCCATGATAGATATTTTGGCTTTGCAATATGCCAAACTTTAAGGGGTGGCATTTAACGTTTGGCAAATATATGAATAAATACATATTGCAATATTAAATAGGGTGGTCAGGATCGGCTCAATGAAAAAGGGAGACTTCAGCTATGACTAGAAGGAGGATTCTTCTTATGTCTCAGCATGAATGTCACATTTGAGATTTATTTGCCAACAATTTATATATGTATGTATTTTTAACCTTTTAAAAAAATAGCAATCTATAACAAAAGTTATTCTTCAAAGCAGATAAAAATAGAATTTAGTCGTGCTCAATAGCAAGTTACATCTAAAAAAGACTTTTATATTGTGGCATTTTGCTGGGTTTTCTCAAGATTTTATCCCACCAACCACTAGATGCCCTGCACTCATTAACAGGACATGGCTTCGATGAGACTGTGAAAGAGAGGCTGCCATGCCAATGACCTATATTTAGCTCTGAAACTCTGCCCCAATCCACTGGAAACTCGCCATCCTCCAAGACCAAAGTCAGAACCTCCAGTTGAAAAACACTGTAATGTGCCAACGAGCAAAGAGGACTTTTTCCAAGAGTTGAATTGCTTCACTGCTTTGAAACTTAAGAAATTTTTAGTTCTTAAAGGCCTTTGCTCATTTTTCATTTCAAGTATAAATCCCAAGAAACAGTCTGCCAACATAAATGAGTAAAAAACAATCAGCAAATTCAGTCGAGCTATCCTTCCATACCACTAGAGCCCTTGTCCAAGAAGTTAGTGTGAAATACCCAGAACAGGCAAGAGTAGTAAGTTTGGACTGGCATGGTCTAGTATCAAAGAGTCATTTAGTACCTATTTAATAATCATTTTAAATGGCCTAAAACTGCTAGGACTGTGCTGTCCAATACAGTAGTCCCTAGCCACAGGTAGCAAAGTAAATTTAAATTTAAATTAATTGAAACTAATAATTCAGTGGCTACACCTGGCTAGTGGCTACCATACTGGACCACAAATTTATACAACATTTTTGTCTTAGTCTGTTCAGGCTGCTATACCAGAATACCACAGACTGGGTGGCTTATAAACAACAGAAATGTATTTCTTACAGTTACGGAGGCTAGGAAGTCCAAGATCAAGGAGCCAGTAGATTTGGCATCTGGTGAAAGTCTACTTCCTGGTCCATAGACAGCCATTTTCTCAATGTGTCCTCACATGGCAGAAAGGGAGAGGGAATTCTCTGGGTCTCTTTTATAAGGGCACTCGTCCCATTCATGAGGGCCGTACCTTCATGACCTTATCAACTCCCAAAGGTGCCACCTCCAAATACCATCACGTTGGGGGTTAGGATTTCAATATATGAATTGGGTGGGGAGTGGGGTATATAAACATTTAGTCTATAGCACTTTCCATGATTGCAGAAAGTTCTAGTGAACAGCACTGGTCCTTCGCCATGGTCAGCTCACACTGTTGCACCAGGTGGTTCTCCATTTCGCCTGTACTTAGGATCAATCACCCAGAAACTTAAAAACAAAATGCCTGCATCCTATCCCCAGAGAGTCTACTTGGTCTGGGATGGGATCTGAGCATAAGTCTTTTCTAAAACCTGTCCATCATATTCTAATATGCTGCTGGAGTTAAGAATTGCTAAGTTACACTGTTGAACTCAGTCACTAAACCTAAAATTTGAGAAATCAGTAGGTTAGTATCACTACTTCCCATTTCAAGCTTTCAAAAGCTACAATTCATCTCCTAGGAAGCGAGGAAAGTTCAAACCAAAATAAAGAAGAACTGAGCTGCCAAACCAAGTTCTATGTGATGAAACATTAAGTTGGCGGCTTAATAAACACCAACTTTAGCTGGAAGAAAACAGCCCAATAGCTGCTCTTAAGTTATAAGTTACTTCATGTCCTCAAGAGTGAGTCTTGCATGTTGAAAGACTATTCTAAAGATAATTTGAATTTTTAAAAAATAACATGAAATTTATTAAACTTACATATCCAAAGGTAATTCTTATGTTTTTGAATTTAGTTTACAAGTCTTACAATATTTATAAATCTTGCCAATTTTAGAAATCATGGTTCTTTAAAATTTGGTCTCATTTATAGCACTACTTATTAAACGCCTCCCAACTTTTTATACTGCATTTATAAATTTACTACACACAGTTGCCTCCTTTATTACTTAGCAAACATTGTCAGGAAGTTAAGAAAGTCATACATATTGAATAATTTTAACTTCTAAACAGGGTGATTCTTAAGTTCCCTTTAATGTTTCAACACTACATATAACTTAGTAGGAGTTCTATTAAAAGTCTAATAGGCTGACCTCGTACTCCGTTAGATCAAATGTTCTTAAACAGAACAATTACCTACACTGAAAAACATATCTGTACTTATTCTAAATCTTTCTGATGTTAAAAGAGTCATACCTATGTGGAAAACAGTTATGTGCAACCAAACAATTTTGGGTGTTGCCTTTCCAAGTGATTTTTTTTTTTTTTTTTTTTTTTTTGGTCTGCCTTCACAGCTTATTAAGATTTCTTGGTGAGCAGAGATTTGGTTGGAACACAGTTAGACCCTTGTCTGAGACACTGATGTGACATACTGAGCCTTGTTTATATTCACTGTACCAGAGAGAGAGGGAGAGAGAGAGAGAGAAAGAAAGAGAAAGAGAGACAATTCTCACAGCTTACTTGCCAAAAATATTGAGTCATATATTTCCTTTTTTAAAAGCCAGTTTAGAAATCTTTGGTCCCCATGCTAGTGGCTAGCTACATCAATTGACAAATATTTGGATTTTTCATTTCTTAATCTTCTAGAATATATAACTGTCCTTTATTCTAAATCTAGAGGCCTTTGAATTTGGCAGAATCCTACATTCTTTCACATTCTGTCTTGTAGAGCAACTCTTGCAGATATTAACAGATACTCAGTTAATACTGAATCGCTCTCATGGCACTGTCTATGTGGTCACAATTCCCAAGTATATTCTATAGACAAGGTTTTTTTTAACTTCCGGAATAGCTGACTAGAAGCATCTCCTTACACATTTCTATTGAAGACATTATGAGAACACTTTAAGTACACAGCTTGGACAGATCTGTTTGAGTTCCTAGCTCTACCCTTTACTACATGTATCACCGTGGGCCAATTACTTATCTATCCAGACCCTCAGTTTCCGCTTCTATGAAACAAGGTAATATTACCTACCTCACCTAGCTGGTGTGAGGCCACAGTTAGTTAATGCATTTAAAGCACCTCGAAACATGCCTGACATGTCATAAGCACTCAGTATCAGCTTAAAGTTCATTTTTTGCGTAGCCACCCCTGATTTCAGGAATCAAAATAAGCCTTACACAGTGTGATGTGAATTAAAAAGTTCACCCACTGAGGTGCATGGATATTGCATTAGACAGGCGCTCATCATCTTCTCCAGGTACTCTTAAAAACCAACAAGTCAAATAGGTTGCCCAAGAATTAAGTTTTCTTCACTATTTATTAAATCTTTAATGAGCATCTACTACATTAAAAAACAACATTATGCTGAGCCGTAAAGGATTAAAGAGAGAACAGAAGAGAAGCATTTGAGAATTGGGGTAACTTCATAGAGAAAGTCATTTTGACCAGAGCATTGAAAGACAGGATGGCTTTCAATGTGTAGAAATGGAGAAGACATCCCAGGTAAAGAAAGTAGCATGAGCATAGGCAAGGTGAAGAGAAAACATGACATTTAGGAATAGCAGCTACAAGTCCAGTGTGGGTAACGAGGAAGCTATAACGTGTGAGATTAGAGCCTGGGAGACAGAAACCCGTGACAGAAGCTTGGAACCAGTGCAGGGAGGATCAGGAATCCCAAGCTAGGATGTCACTCATTGCCCACAGAACACTAATTCAAATGCTTGTAACTGGCCAGAAAATGTTGATGGGGTAAATAGGAGGGAACTACCTCTTATTTATAGTAACCTGCTTGCCCATTAGCCTGGTAGAGGAAAATTCCGATGGTCTGGATCTCTGGTCAGGTAAGTTTTGATGGGGAGAGTAAAATGAAGCAGAAAAGGTTGCAAGTTTGGGACAATTTTCAGGATGTGTGGACACTGGGCAGCAGGGGGCAGCATGAGGGCGCCTAAAAGTTGAAAGAATGCACAAGGGATTTGCTTCTGTGGTATTTCTTGACAATTATGAGTTTATATCTATAAGTTACTTATAAATTTCAATTGGAAAACACACCTTATATGACTCCTTAAGATTTTGCATTTTTTTAAAATATGCTTGTTCAGCTATACTACGTTAAAGGAACTAGTAAAAAAGTGGGAAAACACTTGAAAATAAAATTTTAGTTAAATAATAAAATTTTTAATATATATTCTATTTTATATATCAAACATGGAATTGCAAATTTTATTTCTTTATGATTATGAAAATTTTGGACTTTTAAATGAAATTTTTTCTTTATATCTAAAATTCAAAACTATCTGTACTAAATTTCATCCTATTTTTCTGATAAAATTCACCTCTCACTAACTGGTTTAAAAGTTTGGATAGTTACTGATGTTAAGGGTTGAAAATTGGAAGTCTCCATGCAGATATTTTTTAACTCTGGAATTTTTTTAACTTTGGAATTCATTGTGGATGCTACATTAAACCCACCACAAAATCTCTCTCTCAAGTATGTGAGGAAGATATCATACTGCTTTATGCACTGTATACTTAGGGAGAAACTTTCCCTCTCATTGTTCCTTCATAATTCTCTCAAAGTTCGTCATACATGTTTAGGAGGTTTGATCTCTGTGTAAATCATCCTTCATATGCTGCTTTTCCTTCCCTCATTTCACCTTATTGTTTATGCTTCTTTCCATGTATTGACATAATACCTCATGACTTTAAATGGTGACATAAATTGATGGCTGACTATTCCATAATTGTTGAATATTGATTTTCAACATTACTAAGGAAAACCTGAAATGATAAGTAACCCTTTGGTCTAAGATAGTTCACCTAAAAATTAGTTCTTAAATGTCCTGAAAAGAGGTGAAAATAAACTACTTTGTAAGGCAAATTTATGAAACATTTCCTGCATATTTTATTTCAATCATTTGTAAATTTGAAAATATAAAGATAATCAAATTACTTAAAAGTTACCTTTCAAACCAAGATTACCAAGATATACACAGAGGACATACCCTGTTTGTTTTTACAGGAACTAAGTTCACCTTTTTCTTTTGTATCTCCCATGATTGATAATACAATGTTTGCACAGAGGTGGGGCCCAATAAATGAAACAACATTAGGAAAACTTACTGAAGTTTATCAAACATAATCTAGTTTTTTAATGTAAGATTTAAATGTACTCTTCATACCCTCATCATACTTTTCAAATTGTTAAACTGGTTAAATTGTTACTATTGCTGTTGATGGTGGTGTTTGGTATTTTTCTAAGTGCCTGGACAATACCATTGTGTTAATTATTTTGTTAATTTATTATATAGAAATTTCCTGCACTTTTCCAGTGAGAATATCAGACTAATTGCAGGTCATTTTTTATAAGACTTCATAATTTTGGTCATTTCTGACTCAGCTTTTATTTTGACGCTCATATCTTTTCATATAAATTCTGAAGCTACACTTTTCAGTTATAATGATATTTGTAACTACATGGATTTCTTAGATGATATCTGATCATGCTTATGACAAATATAGTCAGGAAATACCTAAAGGCATAGTTTCTGAAGAAATCATATATTGCAAACTTAATATCTCTTCTTAACTTATTATATTTAAAGAATTTCATGTATCCCTGTTTTGTTCTACCAACTACAGAAAAGGGGAGATAATCTAAAATTTGAGAGTTGGAAGAATTGGGACAGATCACCAAGTCTTGGTCCTTCTTTTCAAAGTTGAGGAGACTGAGACCCAGGGAGATTAAGATGAAGACCATACAGCTAATTCGTGGCAGAACCAGGATAGGAACTACATTTTTAAAAATAAAGTGCTCATGAATAACTATTTTATACAAGTGAGATAGCTAAGCATAGATTATTTTTTAATTCATGATGATTCACTTATAAAAATGTAACATGATATTATAAGCTTCTGCTTTTTAAAATAGTCCTAAAAACTCCCATGATGGAGGCAATACCATTATAAAATTAGACCCTGTTCTCTACACTTAAAACTGTTTTTCTTTTTATTCCCACTGAGAATTAAGAGAATTTTAAGAAAGACCACTATATAGAATATAGTTCAAAATTAATCCTGGAGAACCATTATTTTTCAAGTAGACCGTGAAAGTTTAGTTGTTTGAAAAAGCACAGACTATGGAATAACCCAAGAATATGAAGTCAAGGAGAGTTCTGTTAAGATGGAAGAAGAGCAACTAGACACTGGAGAGACAGACACAAAACAGTGTCCCCTATAAGCCTGATGTAAAGAAGTGTGTGTGTGTACACAGTGTTTTTGTGCATGGAAGAAGAAAGGATGGGATTTGTTCAAGAAGGAACACTTTTTTATTCAGATAGCATTTCTTTCCTTTCAAAGTTTGGGTTTTGAGTGATTTTGTTCCAGGCAAAGAAGGACTGAACACCTAGTGCAAACCCAGTTCATCATTTATATTAAAATGAAGATAATGAGGACCTGGTTCAGCCTACTTGGGGGCAATCATCTTTCCACCCTACACTGGAAACTATTCCTTAATCTTCCCTCAAGAAAAATGCTCAGCGAAGAGAGTCCAGTCAAGATGGCAGAATAGGTAAAATGTGGTGTTTGCCTCCTCCCATGACCACATTAAATTACAACTAAATTATAGAACAATCAAACTGTAGAACCAGTGGAAGACTAGCTGAACAGAAGTTCTATAACTAAGGATATAAAGAAGCCATGTCAAAACTTGTAGGAGGAGCAGAGACGTGAAATGGGCTGGCTTCACACCCATGTGTGGCAGTGGAGAATCAGGAAGAATAGCTCAGCTGAGGAGTCTCCCCAGAGGAGCAAAGGGTCCCAGCCTCACAATGGGATCCCCAGCCCAGAGCACCAGTGCCAGGAAGAGGATCTCCCACAACATCTGGCTGTGAAAATCAGCGGGGATTCTGTCCATCCAAGTGAGACAGAAGGCTGCTGGAAATCCAGGCATTCTTTTAAAGGGCCCATGCATAGACTCTCGCTCCTAGGCTCTCACCCTGGGCTCTGGAAGAGGGATAGTGGCTCGGGAGGCACCAGAGACATATAGGGAGAGATTGAGTTGTGGGGCTGCAGGGTGAGGGCTGAAGGGACAGCCACCATTTTCCCTGTGTTTTGCCCTCCTCCCATGCAACCTACAGGCAGGCACCATCTTTCATGTGTTGAGCCTTCCCCCACACGGCCAAATATGAACCTGCATTGATCTGGTGAAATTTGCTGGATCCACCCTGGTGACTCCCTGGGACCCTGCCCCACCCAAATCATGCAATGCCAGAGGCACTGGTGTGCTCTGTGCCTTTTGCTGAGTGGCCCCAGGCTCGGCAATGGTGCCAAACCTGAATCTTCATTAACCTGGTGAACATCACCCCACCCTGGTGACTCCCAGAGACCCTGCCTCACTCCACTCAAATACTATCTGAGGCTCTTTCAGTGGCTGAGCCTTACGGGCAGTGGACAGGCTATGGTGGGCCTCGGGGTGCCCTCAGTCTTACACTGAGCTGCCCCATGCCCAGTACTGGTGGCAGCTGGCCTCAGTTCACAATGTGGCCTCTCTCATACACCTCTAGTTCCAGCACAGGCAGCAACCAACTGAGGATAGTTTTCTACCTCCCACCAGGTAGGCCCAGGCTGGTCACAGGCAGCAGCTGACCTTCCCTGCACAGAAGCCCCTCCCAACGGGCCCCAGAACCAACAGACCTGGAGTCTGGGTTGAGACCACAACAGAACACCACCACTTGATTAGTCCCACAAGCAGCACACCCAAAAGGTGGTGTTGGCAGGTTCCAGAGCCCACAAGGGTGAATCCTGCTCTGTGGGGTCGCCCCCTCACAGCAGCTCATACACAGTGGGTGTGTCCAATCCTCACACGCAGTCAGCCTGAGAGTCAATCCCATCCACTGTCCTAATTGCCAACAACAATCAAGGCTAAACTTACAACAGGAGGGCACACACAACACAAGGGATACACTTGGGGCACCCAGCACATGTGACCAGGGAGACTGCCACTGGGCCCCACAGGGCACCTACAACATAAGGCCACCCAGCCAAGACTGGGAGATGTAGCAGATCTACCTAATACATAGAAACAAACACAGAAATGCAGAAAAACAGGAAACAGAGAAACGTGTCCCAAATGAAGGAACAGGAGAAAACTGCAGAAAAAAGAACTAAACCAAATGGAGGCAAGCAACCTACAAGATACAGAGTTCAAAACACTGGTTATAAGGATGCTCTAGGAACTTAATGGTAACTTCAACAAAGAGATAGTAAGCATAAAAGAAGACATAGAAACCATAAAAAAGAACTGGTCAGAACTGAAGAATACAATAACTGAAAATGAAGAATACATTAGAGGGAATCAAGAGTAGATTAGATGAAGCAGAGGATCAAATCAACAATTTGGAAGACAAGGTAGCATAAAACATCCAATAGGAACAGCAAAAAGAAAAAAGAATCCAATAAAAACAAAATAAATATAGTTTAAGGGACATCTGGGACAACATCAAGAATTGCAACATTTGCAATCATAGGGTTACCAGAAGGAGAAGAGAGAGAGCAAGGAATTGAAAACCCATTTGAAGAAATAATGACAGAAAACTTCCCTAACTTGGTGAAAGAAATAGACATACAAGCCCAAGAAGCCCAGAGAGTCTCAAACAAGATGAACCCAAAGAAGCCCACACCAAGACACATCATAATCAAAATGCCAAAGGTTAAAGACAAAGAGAATCTTAAAAGCAGCAAGAGAAAAGCAGTTAGTTACCTACAAGGGAGCTCCCATATGACTGATTTCTTTGCAAGCCAGAAAGGGATTGGCATGAAATATTCAAAATGTGAAAAGCAAGGACCTACAAACAAGAGTACTCCAACCAGAAAAGCTATCATTTAGAATTGAAGGACAGATAAAGAGCATCCCAGACAAGAAAAAGCTAAAAGAGTTCATCACCACCAAACAAGTATTATAAGAAATGTTAAAGGGACTTCTTTAAGAAAAAAAAAATGAAAAATATGAATAATGACAATAACTACATATCTCTCAACAATACTTTCAATGGAAATGGATTAAATGCTTCAATCAAAAGACATAAGATAACTGAATGGATGAGAAAACAAAACCCTTACATATGCTGCCTACAAGAGCTCATTTCAGATCGAATGACAACACAGACTGAAAGTAAAGGTATAGAAAAAAATATTTCATGAAAATGGAAATGAAAAATAAAGCTGGGGTAATAATATGTATACCAGACAAAATAGACTTTAAAACAAAGGCTATAAATAGAGACCAAAAAAAAGGTACAGTAATTCCACTGCTGGGTATTTATCTGAAGAAACCCAAAACACTGATTTGAAAAGATGTATACATCCATATATTCATTGCAGCATTATTTACGATAGCCAAAATATGGAAGCAACCTAAGTGTCCATCAATAGATGAATGGATAAAGAAGAAGTGGTACATATATACATTGGAATATTACTCAGTCATAAAAAAGAATGAAATCTTGCCATCTGCAACAACATAGATGGACCTAGAGGTTATTGTGCTGAATGGAGTAAATCAGACAAAGACAAATGCCATAGGATTTCACTTACATATGGAATATAAAGAACAAAATAAATGAACAGACTCATAAAACAGACAGACTCATAGATACAGAGAACAAACTGATGGTTACCAGATGGGAGGTGGGTTGGATGAAAAAGGTGAAGGGGTTAAGAAGTACAAATTTGTAGTTACAATATAGTTGTGGGGATATAAAGTACACAGGGAATATAGTCAATAATATTATAATATTATTATATATAATATTATTATAATAATATTATAGTGCTAGATGGGTACTTGACTAATTGGGGGGATCACTTAGTAAATTATATATAAACATCTTTTATATAAACATCTAACCACTGAGCTGAACACCTGAAACTAATATAAACCAATATTTAATGTCAATTGCAATTGAAAAATAAATAAAATGCTCAACTTTTTTGTGAAATAATAATATCTACTACTTACTGAAATCTTACTATAATGACAGGTACTGAAGCTATCTCATAAGATTTTGTAGTGATTAAATGAAATAACGCATGCAAGGCACCCAGCCCAAAGAAAGAACTCAGTAAATTTGGTTATATGGATTATTTATCCATCCCAAACAATACATGGAAGTATGTATTATCTCCACATTATTGGAAAGGAAGCTGAAGCTCAAAGAAGTTAAGAATTTAAGTTTACAGAGCTTGGAAAGACAGAGTTGAGATTCAAACCCAAATCATGTCGGCTCTGGAGCTAGCACTTTCAACGACTACATTATACTCTTTCAGTAATTTGTTTTCTTAAAGATTCTGCTTATCATCTGTTGGCAACCTTGAATGCTGCTTCTAAAAAGGGGGAAACTAGTGAGCAAAGAAAATTCAGAAAGAAAACATTTTTATTGATTTTCTGTTCTAAATGGAGTGATAAGAAAAAATTTTGAGAAATTATATTGAAATTATAAAAATGTTTCATTGTAAAAATGATAATACAGGTACACTTCTTTTCTCAAAGAATTCAAACTTATCATAGATTTCCTAAACATTTATATTGTACTAGACACTGTAGAATAATTCAAACAAATAGAGCAGGATAAATTAAGAGGGGTGAAAAATAAATAAAATGGGTGAATTTTGGTGTTGTCTTAAAGATTTGCTATTTAAGGATATGTCCAAAGGGCCTTAGCCTAGCAATGAAATCTTCTGTGACCAAGTGCATGATTTGAACAGGTCATAGATTTTCTGTTACAAAGTGTTATATAGTATATATGCCCTTCCTAAAACTGCTATGGTGAAATTGAAATAGAATATATTCTTCCTTATATTTGAACAACACTTTGAAATTGTCAAAGATTTTTCACTATATTATCTCATTTGTTCTTCACAATGGTCTAAGAGGGAGAACAAGTATTCTTTATACCAAGCATATGAGATACTTAAGGCTCAGAAATTAAATAATTTCTATAGAGTCATACTGCTAGTAATGGTAGATTAGACTCCAGATCTTCAAACATGGTAGCCAGTATTCCTTCCAGTACATAATACCGCACTATGTTGCTACTTGGAATGCAAAATGTTACTTTTCATTTGACTGTTTTTACACAAAGCACTCACCCTGAGAGAAACAGTAGCAACCTGTGCAGAGAGGCCTTGATCCCCTGGGAGTTTGCTTGACCAGATTGAG
Source organism: Rhinolophus ferrumequinum (assembly GCF_004115265.2). Classification (NCBI taxonomy): domain Eukaryota; kingdom Metazoa; phylum Chordata; class Mammalia; order Chiroptera; family Rhinolophidae; genus Rhinolophus; species Rhinolophus ferrumequinum. The sequence goes on along the minus strand of NC_046288.1, from coordinate 3,695,439 downwards.
CAAACTGGAGATTGAGCAGTCACTGGGCAACCACCTGATGAATCATTTGGCATTGGGGGGGTAGAGAAGTGGGGAGGGGGGGGTGCAGCAAAGCTCCTTGTAGTTTTAAACATAGGAGAGATACAAACTACCAAATAGAAACAAAACAAAAGGTTTCAAAGATGTCACAAGAAAACATCTTCTTGTGAGCAGAAGATGAGTATAATATTTTATATAAATGTATGTGTGTGTGTGTGTGTGTGTGTGTGTGTGTGTGTGGTCTTTGGTTTCATTTGAGGATTTCTTAGTTTTGTTTCCTCAGCTATGAGTTTTGAAGCTTTTGCAATGTCATGTTTTATACTGTATATACAAAAATAAAGCTCATTAAAGTAAAATGATCTAGTCAAAGGAATAGAATTAAAATATCCTTAAAAATAGGTCACGTTTATTGAGCTTGACTTGTGTCAGGTCCATGCTAAATGCTTTGATTGATTTCACTGAATCCATATAACAACCTGGGTGATAGCTTGTTATGATTCCTTTTTTTAGATGGAGAAACTAGTTCCAAGAGCTTAAGTTAGAGTAAAAATCTCTGAATCAAAGTTCAACATGTTCTTTATAGTAGAGACTATTTTGGAAAGAAATATAGCTAGACATTATAGTTAATTTGGTATTAAACAACAAATACATTGCTAAAATATGGAAACCCGCTCAATTCTAGTGCTTGTTAGAATGTTGTCCAGTTTTATATTCAAATGTCTGTTTCGTACTGTTTTTTGCAGGATAAAAATCTTAAGAAGTGGTAATATAGTACTTTACATTTATAAGATATTTATGCTTTTTCAAAATTTACATGTCAAACTTTTCAAACAATTAAATGGATAACTTGTTCAGAAAAACTTCTATTTCCTTGAATTGCCTAGACTGGAATTTCTCAAAGTGGGCTTTTATTGAACTAATGGTAATAATAGATAGTACATGATAAGGGGTTGCATGATCAGATAAATTTGAAAAATACCGTGCTAAACATCGGTAAATAAATTTATTTGCTGCAGGACTTTTTTGAGCTTATACAATATGACTCTACACATATTTTAAAGACAAAGTTATAATAGGCAGTATTTCCCTAGCTTATTGGTTTTTTATGTAACTCATTTCAGAATGTAACATCTGGATTAGTGTTTTATGGAACACACTTTTGAAAAAATGCTAAGCTCATATCGTGGAAAAAATATTGACATTTATAACCTATGTTTTTGCCATAAGCTCAAATTGACAGTAAAATTGCCAACCTTCATGTGTGTAGACTTGGCACCATTGTTATTCAAAGAACAGCAGACATTTGTTCTGGGTCTTAAACCATGAAAATTGAAACCCATTTTTTTTATTTTAAATGTTCTATGAAGATTACTTGTGTTCTTTATAATAAAGAGAAGTCAGTGCATTCTAAATGCCCCTTGAGAGGGTGAAGCTTAAGTAAATTATGGTATATACATAGGATAGGATAAGTGTCTTTGTCAAAAAATCATCCTATAAGGCTATTTCATGAGGTGGAAACATCCTCAAATTATATTGAGGACCACAAAACAATATACAGAATTATTCCTATATTATAGAACAAGCAAATGAAAAACAAAAGCAGAAAAAACTAGAATATAAACACCAAAATGTTAACCTGATTATGAGTAAATCAACTAAAACCAAAATATACATCCAAATAAATGTGCTACCATAGGGTACTCGTGTTTTTTGGTTTATGAGTCTAGTGTTTGGAAAACCTAATTCAAAAGAAATCTTAAGATCTGGATGTGGCTTATACCCTTGTGAGCAACTCACTTAAACAAGTCAGGCTGGTCTTTTGTTTACCAGTTTCTGCAACTTTAAAGATGGAAGATATGTTTTATTTCCTCCTGTCAACAGGATATTGTGAAGACTTGTGAAATAATGAAATGTATTTTCTTCTGATGTTTAACGCATGAGGTGCTGATGATGTTAGCTACACTATTTCCCTGGCCGTGTCCCGAAGCTAAGCTGATTTTGATCCTCAAAGTGCTCTCACTCCTGTGAGCAAGTACCTGGAAAAGTGTCACAGGAGAACCCTGGGAATCACTTCAAAATTTTACATGGCTGTGGCTTGCCTGCTAAATGATTAATATGCTTCAGCCACCACTCAACCTTTAATTCCTGTCTCAAATGAGCATAGTATATTTTCCACCCATAGCATCATATAGAAATTGTGCTTGCTGTGATTTCCAGTGACATCTTCAGTGTTTTTTGTCCTTCACATTGATCATCTCCTTGAAATACTGACCTCACCTGGCTTCTCTCCATGCTTCTCCCAGCATCTCTCTGCCCTCTTCCAGGCTCTTCTCCTTCTGTTGTCTCCTACATGTTGCTGTTCCCTGGGGCTCCCTTCTCCATGCCCTCCTCCTCTCACTCCATGAATCATTCTTCACACCTATAATCTCACTGCTCAGGTTTGAAATCATTCACTTTCCCTTCCCTACTCTGAAAGAGAGAAGGAACTAGATTCAGAGTGCTTATCTAAGCAACTGGCACAATGTTACTCAAAGTATAAAGAAGAATAAATATAGTAAAAGTAAAACTTTTAATTCACTAATATTAACTTATTAGATAATAAAAAGGATAATCCTGTTTCAGAAGTAAAACAGAAATAATTTCCTCCCTGGCGTCATCCCTTCAGTCTTCATGTACCACTTATACCATGCTGATTTGTATGTGTTACTTAGTAAAACGAATGCTCAAGTAGTGTGTTTTATGTGCTCAAAACTGTAAGGCACCTAAAGGTTGCCACTTTTCCCTTTTCCTCCCTTTTCCTTCTCACCTGCCTCCTCTCCCCACCCTCTCATTTTTATCCTTTTGCCCCTTACAACCTTGGACTAACACCAGGCTATACACGGTAGTGTGACAGTGACTGCCAGCCATTGGGTTAAATAAGGTAACAGTAATTAAACAAAATCCCTTTTAGATAAGTACTACCAAATATATATATATATGGCTGAATTCTTCAGTTTTTCTTCTTTTCTAAGATGGACCTTTATTCTTCTGACAAATTAATTGTTGGAATGGATGACATTCCTTAAATACTATATTGTTATTGTTCAAGTTCCAAATGATTTCCTATTTATGGCTCCCACAACTTCTCCAGCTGCATCTAGTAGCATCTTCATTAAAATGTTGCCACAGAGTTCTCATCAACTGCCTACTAGGATAGTGAGGGAAAGATCAGATAACATATGCAACTGGGAATTAAGGAAGACAAGTCCTAAAAATGGTCAAACTTAACCAGTCACCTTTGTTTTTCTGGGGGGAGGGGACTGCTAAAGTTTGACAAAATCCGTGCTGTGCTCAGAGCAGATGTCCTACAAATTTAGGATTTTACATTATACAATAAGAGGTATTGTATTTTATTAACTTTTTTTTAATCCCAATGGTACTAGAATCACTTTGTGAATTTTTAAAAATTCTAATCCCTTCTCAGACAGGCCCAATTTGTTTTAGTTGTGTATATTGTAGATACAGTTAAATTGAAATAACTTTGAGTCCATACTGCTATAGTATGCTAGGATTAATAATTTGCCCTTTATTCTTTTAAGGTAGAGATGACTGGGAATATTCTGAGCTATCTTATTTTATATCAGACATAGTTCTTAAATATTATATACAGAATTCTACACATAAATCAACTGTAGAGAAATCAGTAGTTCAGATGTTGTTACTGTGACTCTCTTAAATATATTGCAATGCAATTGCAGTATTTCACTTTCCAACATTTTATAAATGAAAAATAAAAAAACTCACGCATAATAAAAAGCTGCCAGTTCTTATTTTTCTAAATCTTATATTGGAAGAATTATTTGATGCCATTTCTTTATATATCTTATTATGAAAATAAAAAGCAAAAAGTTAAGAAAAATTATAACTTCAAGTGAAAATATATTCACTATTTAGATCTTTTGTACAGTGCTTTAAATTATTACATTTTAATGTTGAGATCCTTGTGCATTCACACATTTTAAAGAAATTCATTTCACATTTTCCCAATTAAGTAAAATGCAGTATGTCACTTTATTGTGAGCTCTGTGAGGCCATAGAGATCATGTCTTGTTTATCATTGCTCCCCAGCACAAACTGCTTTATCTAGCTCTTAGTAAATATCCAATAAATATTTGTTGAATGTTGAAGGAATGAAGAATCTGGACTCCTGCTATCAAAACTAGCATATATATATATCGTATATATCTATCATATATATGATATAGAGCTATATCCTAAAGTTAATTCATTTACCTTATTCTTTGCTTTCAGCATACAAACATGCTCACATCTCTCCCACCTTCAGAAATAATAAAACCAGTGGCCTGAATAGCTACACCTCCCTCTCCGTCTCCCTTTCCCTCTCCCCTCTTCCCGCCCCCTGCTCCCCCCATTGCCAAGCCTCTTGAAAGAGTAGGCTACAGTCAACATCTCTCTTTCCTCACTTCCAGTTCATTCCTCACTTTACTTTATAATCTGGTTTCTGGGCTCCACTCTGGAACCAGACACCAGGTATTCTAGCCTCAGCATTGCCTCCCACTAGCTTTGTGACCATAGGCAGGTCTCGCAACCTCTCTAACAGGACACACCTCGTAGGGCTGTCACAAAAATTGTACATTTAAAATGTACTTCTGCATTGCCTGGCACATAGTAAATGTTCAAAAATGGTAGTTATTATTCTTACTGATTAAAAGTGTAATAGGAATTCACAGATGAAAAACATTGGTATAGGCTTAAGAATTATTTTGAATTCACCTACCCACTCACTCATTCTTCAGATTAGGAAATTAGGACTCAGAGAGGTTGAGTAGTCAAAGAAAGTTGCATGAAGGAGGTGATAGTTGAGTTGGATTTTGAGGGATAATAACAATAGTTGATATCTACTGAATGTTTTCTGTGGGCCAGAGACCATTCTAAATGCTTTACATGGGTTGTTTTATTTAATCCTCAAAAATGTAAGGTAGCATTTCAGTAGAAGTAGATGGTCTGCAGCCAGACAGGAAGAATGGAGAGAAAGGAATGAATAAAAACCTGGAGGCAGGAAAGACATGCTGATTTCTAAAGATGAGGAGCTTGTCTTAGGTGGTGATGAGAAATGTTGTTGGATATACAGCGAGGCAAAATTATGAGGCTTTGACAACTATACCAAAAAAAAAAAAAAAAGCAAAGGCTTTGTGGAATAGCAAAATAAAGAGCAGTTATAAATAAATGACATGGGGAAGGGAGGATACAGATGGAGGTGGGGTTTTGGGCACTTGGATTTGGTGGCATGCATTATGAAGCCCTGAAGGCAGTTTGAACTGTGTTCTTCATAGTCCCAGGGACCCACAGCTTGTACTAGCCACTGTGGGTTCCCTTTAGCCACTATTAGGAGAGTACTAGCATAGTTTCTTGTAAAGTAGGAGCTTAATAAAGGTTTATCAAAGTAATGAATTAAAAAATGGATTGGAGGTTGTTTGTAGGTAGGACGTGATGAGAACTGAGATATGATTAAGACAATGGGAATGGAAATAATGAGTCAAATCCCAGAAACAATTTTAAGAAGAAATAAAAGGACTTGGGCACATATTGGACATAAACTAACATGTAGAGCCATACGTCAGGTTTATTATATGCAGCAAACTGCAGTGCATTTGACACATTCTATTTTGTTGTTTAAGCAGAAGTTCTGTATTTGATACAAATTGAAATGAATCACATTTCAGGGTAATGATACTATAAGTAGTTTCATTTTTACCATTAAAACTTCTGTCTCTTTACTTTCTACTCCTACTCCCTCCACCCAAGTTCTTACCAGTTTTACCCGGATTGTTATTGGAGTTTCCTATGAACTCTGGCCAAGTAAACTTTCTCATCTTCAAGCACACCTGCCAGTTTCCTCCTCCCACCATTTTGTTCACACTGTTGCTCTGGACCATGACTACCCTTTCTCCTACCATTTCATTCCCATTACCAGTTGGGATCTTAGTCATTCTTCACAACCACATCACCTGCTCACTTCTCCATGTCTGATCAATCCAGCTAGAACTGACTGCTTTCCTTCTGAACTCCCTGACTGCATTTCACCATGCTGCCTTGTTCTGGTCATTTGATTAACCTTTATCAGTATTTTTATTTATATCCCCTACAATGATGGTACTGTGTGTTGCCTAGGTATTCAGTAAATATTTATGGCATGAATCAAAAGTATTTTAAATACTGCAAATTCCTTCCCAACAAAAACTTTCCCTTTGAGGAAAGGTTAGTGTATTCAGTTTTACGCTAGTATGCATCTTTTGTACCATTGAGAATTTTATGTCACCATTGTTGGAGATACTTAGAAAAAGAGGGAACTTTAGGGGAATAAAAGGAGTTAACGTGAAAGACTGTGCAGGATTAGCCATTTGTGCAAGGAAACTTTTGGTTAGATAAAGGAAGCTCAAGAAAATTAAACCTGAACCTTTATTGCTGCACTCCTGCCCCTTAGAAGGTAGGGAAGTAAACTGAATATAAGAGGTTTGGGACTCCAGCCTTTGGGTCCTTGGGAACCCAGTAGGACCTGGAAGTCAGAAATCCAGAGCATTGAGGCTGGATGAGGAACCAGTGCAGAAAGAAGATGCCTCCTAGCAGGCATGTTATCTGCAAAAAGGGCAAGCTTAATTTGTAAGCATATATCTCAACTTGCTGTGGAGGGTGATGCTACAATTTCTAGGGAACAAGAAACTTAGTTGTATAGTGCCCATTATTACTAATGCAGGGTGTGGAACATGTTATCTGTAGGCTGTTATTTTAATGAAGGTTAAATATTCTATGTTCGTTTCCTTGGTGGTTCACTCATGACTTAAGACTACTTTGTTCTATAAAGTCTTAGGTTCCTCAAGCAACCAAATTCAACTAGTAGGATTTTCAGAAATCTAACACAGTCGGCTGAAGAGGACTGCTGTACTAACATTCAGCCAGAATTTTCAGAACTGTTAAACCTGGCTTGATAGGTGTCTTATTCCACAGTGCAGTTGACAATTCTTGAGGATCCCAGACTGTGACATTGTCTCTCATGACTTGGAGTCTTTGCACATGCTCCTTCCCTTGCCTAAAATACCTTTCATCTCTTCATTTTTCTGCAAGGTTAACCCGTACTTATCCGATGTATTTTTTTCTCAGATATCATCTCCTCCAAAAAGCCTTCCCTGAATGCTTTCATTAGAGCCACTCCCCATGGATTGGGTGCCACTCCTGCCTGTTCCCACGATTGCCTCACATCAGTTGTGGCAGTTGCCATCCACAGGTCCTTCTCCCACTGTGCTAGCTCCTCCAGGAGCCTTATGGGTGCTAAGTAACCAGCAGCATACTTAGGCCATGAGGGCCCAATAAATGTTTTTCATTGAAAGATTAAGTGCACAGTCTTAGTATAGGAAGTATAAATGGAAATCCCTCTGCCTCACAGAGGTGAATTGTCAATATTAGAGTTTTAGGATAATTTTGGAGAACTCCAGTCTCTGCTCACCTTGTGTCTTCCCCACCAAGGTGTAGCTAAATCAGCCTGAAAGACAGCAGTGTGCCTATGGGCTGTAAGCTAGTAACAGTTCCTATCCAACCCAGTATTTGAGTAATGATTATTTTTACTATGTAGCCTCCAGGGAGAAGAGCAGACTTAAAGAAACATTTTTGTATCTCAGTGAACATATGAAATTTTGCTGCCAAACTGATTAAACCCATCCCATTAAAACAGTCTTTCTGATTTTTAAAATACTCTGCTGGAAAGAGCTCTCTGGGCATAACCGTTTTCGTGTGTAATATAAACCAAATATTAACAATCTAGCACATGCATCTAAAGCTCTCTAATACAGCTTTTCCTTTACTCTTTTTCGGTTTGGCAGGAGCACTACAGATCTTTGTATGATTCAATTTTATAAAGTTTTTCAGAGAATAAATGGTGTCAATTCATTAACTATGTTGAACTAGCATTTTCTTTCAGTACCAACAAAAATCATGAGCTACAAATGGCTCTAAAATTTTGAAGGTCTTACTTTAATTTTTTTCTTAAACATTTATCTGATAATAAATATCCCCTTTGCTTCAATTGTAATAAAAGAGTGAATATGAGTAGATAAAATGCAGGATTAAAAAAAAACCCCTACTTTATATCAGAGTAGGGTAACAACCGTTTATATTGAGCCCGATAGGTGGGAACTGACCAGTGATTTGTTGCGGAGCCTCTCAAATATTATAATCCATTTTCCTTAGACGTAAAAATAATTGCTGGCGAAAGTTCACCTGAAGTAGCATTTTGCCCCTAATTTCGTTTGCATTTTGTTTTAAGGACCTAAAACGCAGCGATAACTATGTATCACCCACAGACTGCCATCGGTGCGCAGCGCCCCCGGAGCGCCGCTCCTAACCCCACCGCCCACGGCCGTGGCCTCCGGCATCGCCCCTGCCCCGATCCCGGCTGCGAGCGGGGGTGACAGGTGCCGGAGCTCGCCTGTCCCGGGCAATAGCGCCGCCCAGCCAATTCTCCCGCCGTGGCCATTCGGAAAGCCGGCGTGCGGTGCACATAGTTTCCCTGCACCTTCGCCTGTCAGCAAACGGCGCTGGGAGCGAGCGAGCGAGCGTGAGAAAGTGAGCGAGTGCGGGCAGCGAGAGGAGGCGCGGGGAGTCGGCTCCCGGCGTCCGAGCGCCCACTCCGCCCCGGCCGCCTCCAGACCCGCAGAGGGCGGGGGCCTCGAGCAGCCAGGCGCGGACAGCGCGGCCGGCGGGCGCCGGGGGTTGGCGGGACGCGCGCTCCGTGCCGGCGCCCGCTCGAGCCCGCGCTCCCCCCCCCCCCTCCGCGCCCGCGTGCCCGCGCCGCTGCGCGATGCAGTGTGGGGAATGGCTGGGGTTGGCTGAAGAGCGCACAGTGGAGTTTTAATGTCCGCCATGTTGGCCATGGCGTATTGAAGAGAGCGAGCGAGAGAGGAGCGGAGCGGCACAGCCTCCCACCCTCCCGGCTGCTGTTAGTGCCCGGACGGCGGGCTCTGCGCTCCGCCCCTCAAGTCCCCGGCAGCGGTAGGCGAGTGGGGACCGAACCCCCGGTTCTCCATGATCCCGCTGGCCGGGGCCGTTTCCCCAGAGCGGAGAGGTATCTGCTGCGCCTGAGATGAGTAAACTGTCGTTTCGGGCGCGGGCGCTAGACGCCTCGAAGCCGCTGCCGGTTTTCCGCTGTGAGGATCTGCCCGACCTGCACGAATACGCCTCGATAAACCGGGCCGTGCCGCAGATGCCCACCGGAATGGAGAAGGAAGAGGAGTCGGTACGTGTTAACTCCCCTGTCCGACCCACCGCCAGGCCCCGCTCCCTCTGCTGCCTGCGGCGGCGGCGGAGCAGCAAACCCACACAAAATGGCCGCCATCTTCTCTCCGCCGCCGACTCTCAGTCGCCGGCCGGGCCTTTACCCCGCCTCCCCCGGCCTCGACCCCCAGCCGCCACGGCCCGGCGGGGTCTCCACTGAGGCCACCCGCCGACCCCGGCCACTTGTACCCGGGTCCCACGGAGTTCGGGAACCCAAAAGGCACAAAGGGGTCACGTGACGAAGCTGCCGGCAGCCATTTTGTGGTCTCAGTTGTTGGGTTGGGCCTTGTGCATCCGGAGAGGAACGGGCTGGGTGGCGGTGGGGGTGCGGCGATCCGGGAGCCGGGGAGGACCCGCCTGCAGGCCGCTCCGCGGGCCGCTGGGTGGCGCTCTAGGGCCACCTCGGCCTTCGCGCGCTGCCGGCGCCGGGGAGCGCAGATTCTGTGTCCTGTAGGGGTACTTCAGTTCCCGGTGGCGGGGAAAGCTTGTGAGGCTCAGTGCGGCCCCCACGTGGAGCTTCACAGGGGCATGTAATGTTGACTGTAGGTCTTTGAGGCTTGTATCTCCTTCCCTGCAACGAAATGTCGAGGGTACTGCTTGTTTGCCCAGACGACTGACTTTCATAACATGTAAGACTCATTTTCTGTATCCTCGTTCTGGGACTTTTGCATCCATCCCTTCCCAAGTCTAGTTAGTCGGAGGATATATAAACGTCCCTGAGTTTTCCTTTGATCCTTGAGAGTATGTTGCAGGTTTTTCTTCTGTTTTTTTTGGAGTGCGTGGCTCTTCTAAAACATGTAACTTCATTATTATTGGGTTTTTTTAAAAATAAAATTTAAGTTCGCATGCTTTCTGGTTTCTCAACGTGGGGAGAGAAAACACCCAATTTAAGTAGATGTTACAGATCTAAATTTTGAAAGAGGGACTTTTCTCATCCAGAATCGAACTGAAGTGAATTCATTCACAGAAATCTTAACATCGAGATACCTAATTTAGGTGGGTTTCAGTATTTAAATATTTACAGCTAATAGACATTTGATCATAGCTGTGGCTTTACCTTGTTATAGAAGTTGGGTTTAGACACAAGGATAATAGAATCTTCCTCTCATTTCCCCCAGATCCTTGACAGTATAACTTGATGACTTCTAATCCTAAGGAATTGCATTCCTTGGTTTTCAGGTACAGCCATTTAAACAGGGTGCAGTGTATTGACAGTTCAAGGAAGTCGAGGAGTCGCTGGATTTGTGTGCTACAATTTTGTTGTGGAAAATTGTACTGTAATACCTCTATTGGTAACTGTAAGAATTTTAAATGTGGAAATTATGCTCTGTAATGTTGATTTTGAAAATAAAGCTGTTTAAACTGTTTGGGTTGTTCAACCTTTTAAAGTAAAATAGTTGTGACAGTCGAATGTTACTTTTGAGAGTAGTGTCTGAAATCTAACTACAGATAAGCTAAGTGTTAAGTGTATGTAGTAGTTGAGATTGTCGGATGTAGTACCGACTTGCAGCACATTATGAGACAGAACTCTAAATTTACTTGTATCAACAGAGTAGAATGGTGCCATTTGTTCATTTTTAAATGAGTGATTTGTTTTTAAAAATTAAAGTACTTGTGACTGCAGAATGTTGTCTTTTGGTTTTATTTTTGTTTCTATTTTTAAGTTTTACAGATAATACTTGAAATTTGGGGTATTGGTGTTACACTGCCCTGGAAATTAATTTGTAGTTCTTGTTTTGCAGCCAAGGAAGGGGAGAACCCTGGTAAAAGCAAGATAGCACTACAGTACACTTTAGAAATTTATTTAAGTCTTGCTTTAGTTAAGTCTTGGAGAGGACCAAGAGCTACAACCTGAAATCAAAGCTGAGATCAACTCAGGTAGCAATACGCTTGTTAAATATTACAGATAATTTTTTCTTCACTGAAATACTTTGACATTTTATAGCGCAGTGGATCTCATTAGTTTGTAACACACGTGGAGTCTGTTTGCGGGCCATAAGAGATTTTTTTTTTTCCCTTCACTACCTTTTTCTATCCTCTGTTTCACTTCACATCCAACCAAAACTATGATCAGTGAAGCATAGACCTCAGGAATAGATACTGAACTTAATAGAAGAATATAAACAGTACCAGGTAAACAGCTGTTCTATATTCCTGTGGCTCATGCTGGTGGTAGTGGCTATATAAATCACAATATTGAAAGTAGCATGTTACACAATTAAGAAAATGTGTACTAAGCATAAATAAACGTAATTGAATTCTGACTAAACCTTAGAGAAACAAATTTTTTTTTAATAATTTGTTGAAGCATGATTTACTTATAAAGACAAAAAGTTTAAACAAACTTTTGCCTTTGACACATTAGTTGGGGTGTCTCTTAGGTTGAGTGACCTATAACCTTAATTGAGTGTCTCGTTTAGAAAAAGCATAATCCTATGTTGATCATGAAAGATGGGACAGTTTTTGGATAAGAACAGTTTTGTATACACCACTTCATTAAGAAAGTATTTCATGAAATGATCAAAATGTATCTGCAAAACTGTGAGGTGAACTATACCTGGTAATTTTTACCATAGTTTGTTTCTATGGTAAACTTGAGAGAAATTCTGGAAAAGGAACACTTAATATACTCCCATGTAACCAATTTTTATAAGCTGAACACTGACTTAATTAGGCATGCTTAATTTTTAAGAAACAATTTTAGAAGTTCCCTCCTTCCCCCAGAATTACTTTTTCTCAACTTTATAACTTTGTTAGTCATTTCTTGATTACTGTAGTAGGATTGAAAAGTAACTTCAGGTTATGATAAATTGAAGGACTTGATTGAGTCATACCGTGTTTCCCCGAAAATAAGACCTAGCTGGACAATCAGCTCTAATGCGTCTTTTGGAGCAAAACTTAATATAAGACCCGGTCTTATTTTACTATATTATGTATTATGTTATCTTACATTATATAAGACCGGGTCTTATATGAGACTAGATCTTATATAATGTTATATAAGACCCGGTCTTATTTTACTATATTAATTTACTATATTATCTTACTTACATTAATTTTTGCTCCAAAAGATACTTTAGAGCTGATTGTCTGGCTAGGTCTTATTTTCGGGGAAACACCGTTGATGTTAGGGATTAAATATCTGAATTACTGTAATTTGCTATATACATTGTAACTTGCTAAATGAAGTAAATCAATTATCCTGAAAAGTTAGTACTTGTTACCAGCAATTTGTTAAAACAGTAATTTTAACGTACAAGCTAGCATTTTTAAAAGGAGCAGTAATACATGGAATGATGATATACTTTGTGATTCTAATTCTTAAACTGATGAAGGTTTTGATCACTGAATTACAGAAGTAATTTTCAAATAGGAAATCAATAGACTGTCAGCTCTAAATATGAGATAAATGAGTCTCTTTAGGGCTTAAACATATCAGAAGTTTAAGCACTCGTGGAGGGACAGATGTTGCGCCATTATATTTTAACATTTTTATTTAAGATTACAAGGTTGATTTTAACGTCTTAACTTTAAAGTTAGAAATGTTAAAATACTAAGTTTAGTGCCACAATTTCACCTTTAAAAGGGTAATTTTTATAAAATATCAGTACTATTGAGTAATTTTGTTAAAATTGATTCATTTTGGTTCAAATTGGAGCTTTATGTAAAGTTATAATTCTCCTTTCTGAATACTTATCACTTTAAGAAAAACATTCTGAAAAAGTTGGTCCTAAAGTGATATTTGGAGCTACATGGTTCCTATAGTAGTTTAACTTCTTTCATTAGGATGGCTGGGTTATGTGGCTCCATTTTATTATATGGGACAGAAAATTAACCTTTCTTCTCTTAGTCTGGTTTGGGTAGAATATGTGATGTAATTAAGATGTTAATGATAATATGTTGACATTACCTACAAAGCCACCTTTGAGACTTAGAATCAGGGTCTAACCATCACAATCCAATACCTTGTTTTAATAGGGTTCTAACCAGATGAAAGAGTCTCATACACCTATCTTTTCTCTCTTAAAACTATATCCTTCATTACTGGCTGAGTGTACAGTCTTATTAGATGCAAGTTAAGGACCGTTTGTAAAGTAGACAGGTTTTTGTTTTTAATTAGGGGGAAATTGGATATATGTATTTATCTCTGATAATGAGAAAAAAGTTAAGCATTACATTTTCAAAATGATAAAAAGAATAGCTTTTTTATAAAAATAAGTTTAAATTACTTTAAGTTTAAACTTTGATTTCTCATTTTTGAAAAATAATCTTTTTTCCTTTAAAATTTTGTAAACCAAGATTTTTTAATCCAGATAAAATCACAAGTAATTAAGAAGCAATGATAAAATCTAGTTTCAACTTTCTACCATGCCCAAGATATTTTTTTTTATTTTATTTTATTGGGGAATATTGGGGGATAGTGTGTTTCTCCAGAGCCCATCAGCTCCAAGTCATTGTCCTTCAATCTTGTTGCGGAGGGCGCAGCTCACTGGCCCATGTGGGACTCGAACCAGTGACCCTGTTGTTAAGAGCTTGTGCTCTAACCAACTGAGCCACCCGGCCGTCCCCCCAGGATATTTTTGAGTACAAGTTTCTAAGTTGGGGTTTTAAGGGCTACAATGAAATGATTCTGGAAGTCATTGAATTTCCACGATATGCATGTAAAATTTTGTGATGGTATATTTTTCTAGGGAGAAAGTTCATATCTGTCAGTTTCCTGAGATATTGGTAATGGAGGGGCACAAAAAGTTCAAAGTTAAGAGCTACTGTCCTGGAAGTTTCAGTCATTTTGGTTTTATAAGAATGTCAGTTGTTACGTAGACTTACTAGGAGAAGGATAATTGAAAAAGGCTCAGGAAGAGACTGAGGACTGAACTACAAAAGGAACCTCTTGAAAACTATAGTGCCTAGGTACCTGAAGTGTTACTGTTAGCTCTTGTTTCAGTGTACTATTTGATTTTGGTTTAAAATTTTGGATTAGTACCATTTGTACTTAGACTTCATTTTCTTACAAAACAATCATGAAAACTAACGGTCTTATGTGTACAGTGGTGCTCGTGTGTGCATTGTGATCTGTAACAGAATTTGTGCTAAACTACCTTTTCTTTCTGTTAATCAGTAAGACTTAACTAAAAGTACCATCTAAATATAGGGTAGCTTAACTTTTGTAAACAAGGAATAATCTATGCTCACAAGTTCATGTTTAAAATGGACTAGGTTTCAGTTTTACCTTTTGCATTCTACTACATCTTGGTATGTAGTAGTAATGATAAAGAAACAATTGGAAGATAATCTGTGTGTGTATACACACGTACATAATGGCAGGACGTCTGTTTGTATATATGAAGGTGTGGATTCTATGATTCAATTTTCCTGGAAAGTTAAAGGTACTTATTGTCAGCGGTTGGTTAAAACAGTAATTTCAAAGCACAAGGTAAGATTTTTAAAAGGAGCAGTAATATATGGAATGATGGTATAGTTTGTAATTCTACTTCTTAAAAGAAGTCAACCCACAAGGAAATGAGAATTTTATGTTTTAATTTGGGAGTAAAATGAATTGTGAGTCTTTAAATGCAAAAGTGGTATGAAATACTTCACAGAGACAGAACTAGATAGAGTGTCCAATTTTGAAGTCTGATTTACATTAATATATTACACTATTCTGTAAGAATAAATTTATGGGGAAATCAATGAGAAAACAAGTGATTCAGATGTTTTAAACAACTTGCTAGAACTACTTTCAATGAGTTAAAGCTAACTATGTTGTCTATAGCACATTTATAAATTGTGGCAGATCTTTCTTGATTAATTTTACTAGCTTAAGGCCTGTGGTAGTAATTTTGAGCGATTACAGTATTTGAAACATAATGGACACCCATCTTTGCACCTTTAGATATATGAAGTGAATTTCATCCACCAGCCCCACTGCATAGTAGGTAAATGAAAAACAAAAAGAAACTTGTAGTCAATAAATCTATTCTGACCCATTGTCGGGAGTTGTAGCTGTGATGAGTGGGGATACAGTCAGTTCCTTAAAAGAAAATCCTTTCCTCAATTATTTGTTGTTATGGAGGTTATCTTTAAAAAGTTTGGTTTAGCTTCAGATATGCGTGGTTCCATAATTTGCTGAATTTTTCAACAGATTCTTAAAGGTTTAATTTCGTTCAGTATAGCAGGTACTGGCTGAAAAAATAGGAGGACGTGGTCTTTGAGTGAATCCAAGGGCTGAGATATTCTGAGGATTAAATGTGCTATGGAATTTAATATAGGTTCAAGTGTTTTTATATATTGCAATGAATTATTTTGATAATTTTGGAATCACAGGTAGCAGTTGTATATCCTCTGAGAAAATGTTGGTTAACCTTCCTAAGTGAACTTGAGTCTCTTCATGTGTTAACAGTCTTCTGACCTACTTTAGGAGGTTTCTCCGAGGAGTGAATCAGGCAGTACGTATATGTAAACATGCTGTACTATCAAATACTCTAGAATGGCCTTTTTGTTGATGCTCAAAAACTACTTACATTTATACAACCCCTTGTATTTGGAGTCATCTGAGATAAACATGTTAGATGTGTTCTCTGTCCTTAAGCAGTTGTGTGGTATAATTGTGAAAATTTGTATCTTTAAATTAGGTAATTATTAAGAAACTGGGAGTTATTAAACCTAAGGCCTCATCCAGGTTCCAATGCTGTGTGTGTGTGTCTGCATGCATGCTCTCACTCACCCAGGTTTTCTTAACTGCAAAATGAAGTAAAACTATGATAGTTTCATGTTGTGATGAGTATATTATGGTATCAGTATATTTAAATATTTTCATATGTATCTTATGTGTTTATAGGATAATCATTAAATCTTGAATTAGTTAATGATTGCATTTGCATATTATATAAACTTTGTTTACACAGAACTAAAGTAATCTGGGCATGGATAAGTGGTTCCAGTTTAGTCTAGGAAGGCTCTAAAGGATTTAAAGAATATAAATGGATACAGTAGTCACCAAATTGTTTTTAGTGTTACGAGAATTTGAAATTGGAGCTGGAATTTTGTGATGGTTGCAAATTTGTACTTTACCCATAAGGTAATAGGGGGAACAAAAGATAAATATGGCTGTTTTGAAGTCTACAGCAAGAATTTGATCATTGTTCTAAGGCTAAGTGAGGGTATTTGAGGTGAAGTATGTTGTACAAAAACTGAGAAAATACAGACAAATCCACTTTCATTCACTTTTTTCGCAAATGTATGTTGCGTATTTGCTATGAACCAATGACTGTTAATGCCCCATGGATACAACAGTGAACAAACAGGATTCCTTTTTTCATAGATCTTACATTGTAGAACGTAGCCCTATAAGGGCAGGAGTTTTTGTCTGCTTTGTTCACTGATGTGTTTTCAGTGCCTGGCACATAGTTAAGTGTTCAAGATTTGTTTCAGTGAATGACCAAATTCTAATGGGAAAACACAAAAACCAAAAAGCAAATGAATAAAAGTGAAAACATATAACACAACTCTTACGTGACAGTGGAACAAGATTATATAACATTTTAGATGGGAAGAGGAGGGTTTAGTTTTCTTTGCATAGATGGTCAAGGATATTTGAATGGTGAGAATGAGCCAGCCCTGTGAAGGCCTGTATGAAGAATATTCCAGGCAGAGAGACCTACAGATGCAGAGAGCCTGAGGTAGGACCAGAAGACCGGTATGGCTAGAATTTAGTGAAAAACGGGTTGAGTATAATGATGTAGAGGTAGTCAGGGGGTCCATGTTTGGTAAGATGTTACAGGCTACCTCAGGGAGTTCGGATTGTTTGGAAATGCAGTAAGCCATTAGAGAATTTCTGGCAAGGGAGTGACATCTCAATTACAGTTTTTCAAGATGACTCTCACTACCATATGGAGAAGGAGTCATACTGGGCAAGAGTGAGAGTGGCTTTAACTAGGGTGGAGACGAGAAATGGGTGGATTTGAGGTATATATTTTGAAGGTAGATCCAACAGAACTTGCTGATACATTTGAATGTACTAGATGGAGAGAAAGAATCAAGGATTAACCCCTGATTTTTACCTTGAGCACTGGATAGATGTGTGACTGGGCCACTTACTAAGACGGAAAATTGGAGGAGGTAGGGTATCGGAGGGATGGACTTGTTCAGTCTGAAGTGCCTGTTACTTGTGAATATTTAATTGGATATGTAAGAATGTAGTACATTAGGGCAGTTTGCACTAGAGGTGTACTATTTAGGAGTCTTGTGCTGGTACTGTAAATTAGAAAGTTTTTGATGTATAAATGGTTTTTAAAGCTGTGCCCCGGGGCTCTGGTAGAGGAGGAGCTGTTAGAAAAGCAGGAAGAAAATGAAGCTGAAAGTGTCTCAAGAAGGAAGGACATTCGCCCCAATAAACTTGAATAAAAAAAAAAAGAAGGAAGGATATTGAGTTAACTGTGTCCACTGAGAAGATGAGTGACTATTTAATTAGATGTGTGCTATTGGTTTATTTTAAGTGGTGGGAAGAAAAGCCCAATTGGAATTGAAGAAATAATGAATAATAAGTAAAAGGGTCATAGCAAGCATAGATGACTCTTTGCAATAGTTCTATGAAAAGGAGCAGAAAAAAAAAATAAGGCCGTAACTGCGGGGTCAACAAATGATTTCTTTTTAAAATGAGTTACGAAGTTCCAGCAGACACAAACGAAGGGAGGGAAGCAAAGCTGAGCTGTCGAATGCCCTAGTCACTATCTAGAGAGTTTCCAGGCTGCAAGTGTAGGTGAGGGAGATCCCAAAAAGAGCCTCACAGCCTCCTTCAGTTGAAGAGAGACAGAGTTCAGAGTTTTGGGAGGCTGAAGTGGCTTCAGAGCAGGGCACCAGAGATGCACAGGGAGGTCCACTTAAATCTCTGGCTGAAAACATCTGTGAGGAAACGTCCAAGGCTGGGGGAAAGGCAACTGGAAGTAGGAGGAACAGTTCTGGAAGCTCACAAAGGGCTGGGAGTATGTTGTGTCCTCATAGCCAGAGTACAAAGAAAGGCCTCTTAATACGCAGGGCAGCAGATAGGAGTTCTCAGAAGGGTTATTTCCTTAGTGGTGGGGCCAATTAACTCTAGACTACAGACGGTTCTGGACTTACCCTAACAAAGATCAAACGCTAGCCTCCAAAGGATCAAATTAATTTCAAGTAATGTAACTGTTTCCCAGAATAAAGCCCAGAATGTTTAAAGGAATACTAAAAGACTGTACAACATAAAACTAAGTGTTTGGCACCCAGTAAAAAATTTAGCAGGCATGCAAAGAAGCTGGAAAATATAATTGATAACTAAGGAAAAGGGCAACAAAAATAGACATAGAAATAACCCAGGTAATAGAATTAGTACATAAAAAATGTTAAAATAGCTATTAAAGATAAGAGTTATTAGAACCAGTACAATATCCCTTCTCCTATTCAAGGACTTTGCTCCTGAAGACTATTTCCTGTCTTCTGGATCAATTTCTTGGAGGGGATGGATACTAATTAGAGAAGAAATACTTTTCCTTTTTAAAAGTAGGGAAGGCAATATATGAGAAAAGATGTAGATCAGTTGGTAGAGTTGGCAGTGGGAGGATGAGATAGTTGATCCTACTATTTTCTCTATGAAGCATGAGGTGAGGTCATCACCTCAGAGTGAGGAGGAACCTTAAGAGAGAGAAAGGTATGTGTGGAAAAGCAAACTGACGAGAGAAATGTAGTAATGTTGATGAAGTAGCTGAGGGGTCAGAAAAGCGAGACCAGTCAGCTCACTTGGGCAGTTGAATGTAAGCATTCAATTTGAATACGAGCACAAAATAGGTAAACGGTTTTTCCTGAGGTTAGCCCAGCAAATACAAAGGAGGAAGAGAGAGATGAGGAGATTTAAAGTATTTGTGAGGTAGATTGTCACTCTAGACCATAACATCTAAACTGGCTAAGCAGGGAAAGGACCATCAGGGAGCTGATGAGTAGTGGGGAAGTGGTAGGACTCACTGGAATAGAGGTCTTAGAGTGGGAGTGCTGGAATAGGTGAAACTAAGTCATGAGTGTGGTGGCTAAAGAGTGAGATGCTTGAATTTAGATTTCAGAGGTGGCATGATTATTAGTGAAGGCTAGATCTAGAGCAGGGGTGTCCAAACTGCGGTCCGCGATCCATTGTTAATTGGCCCGCAGCAAATTCCAAAAATATATTTAGTTTACTTAAATAAACCAGGTGAGGCAATACGTACTTCACCTCGAGTGAGTGGCCCGGCTGTTTGTGTATTTTACCGCATATGGCCCTTGGTGAAAAACGTTGAAAAAAGTTTGGATACCCCTGCTCTAGAGTATAAACCACAGGAGTGGTAGCTGAGGTAGAGAAAAGATTAGTGCGGGTGAGAAGGTTATGGTATTAGATGTATCATCCGTTTAGATATTGTCACTGACAGTGATGCCAGAAGACTGTGAGCTCTGTGACCGTAACCAAGAGTGTACATGACAGCTGTGGAGAAAGTGTCGCCGTGAACTTCTGAGGGGTTATGAGTTCGAGGACGACATAGGAGTGGTGGTATGGAACGAGCAGGAGGAAGCAAGGAGTTTGAGCACATATCCCACCTGTAAGTATGTGCAACGTGGGGAAATAAACAGCTTCTGCTTGAAAGGCTTACAGGGAATACTGTTTTGGGAAGACACTGCAAGGCTTCGGGTAGGACAAGAAGAAGAGAGAACAGTGGAAGAACTTGAGACTATAAAGAGTTGGTTGGTATATCTTTATTCTAAAGAACAGCGTGGCAGAGTTTGGGAAGGTGGGGAAAGGTGGAAGATTGCATCTGACTAAGGGATATTGAGATAAGAATGATGAGAAGAGCCAGGGTGATGCTGTGAAGTCTTGGACTTGGTTGGTAATGGGTATGAAGAATGATGGGATTTGTCCAGCCTACTTCAGATGCACAGTTTTAGATAACCTTTCTACAAGATACGCTGAACTGTACCAGGACCATTCCTGCAGCTGGAGAGGGGCCTGAAGGAAGGGCAGCCCCACTAGGTAGAAACTGGTGGTTCGATGAACTCCAAGGAGTCCCTGTCACTCCTATGGCACAGTTTATAGATGACTGTACCTTGAAGGATCTTTGCCCAGCACTTGTTCCGAGACCCAGTAAACAGACCTTTAGGGTTGCTATTGAACATCTGAGAACTCTCCTTCCTCTGCATTGGTTCTCCACAGGGACTGGGCCATTTTGTCACTCTCAGGACATTCTGGAAAACTGTGGGGATGCTTCTGATTGTTATAGTTTCGGGGAGACGCTACTGGGGCCAGGAACAGTATAAATTCCACCACGCAGAGGATAATCCTGCAAAACAAAGAATTGCCCATGTGACTTTTGACTTTCCCACAGAACATCCCAGTAGGTCAGATTTCCGATTTATAAATTTCCTGAGTCTGTCTAGGACCTAATTCCATTTTTACATGTAAAGTATTCTTTATACAGTTCGATATATCCTAAAATTTCCAGGACTGCAACAAAATATAAAATAAAGGAATGTTGTACTTTATTTTGTTTAGAACTTTTGCAGGAGATGTTATTACCATTTTGGAAATAACTTCAACAATACCGTTTGTGGTATTTGAGTCGATAGCAGTATAGGCTGTGTAAAGTCTGGTTTTTTAGCTGTGGCGTTCTCTATAAACAGGTAACCTGTGATTCCTTCATTTTGTGTTCTGGATACATACCCCAAGCTTTACAAGTTACAATACATATTTTATTATAAATTACTTTCCTTTTATTGGTTTTGTTTTGCAATTTGGTCCTTGGACTGATTATTTGAAGAACGTGTGTAAGTAGAATAGTGAAGGATTTAAAAAAAGAGGGACTGATAGGGTTATTGGGTCTGATAGGGTTGAGAACATCTACTGTACTGGATTTAAAACATCAACTATGGAGTTAGTCAGTTAAAGTTCTGGTTGTGCTTCTTACCCCAAGTCTCTCTTAAGTGTGATGTAAGAATTAAACCAGATCTGTGTAAAGTATGTAGCGTGGTGTCTTACCTGTACCTAATAAGTGTTCAGGTCTTTTTAACTTATTTTAGTTTCACTTTTAGCCCTTGAAGGATAGAAATGTGTTTTTAAGGTAAGTTTAAAATTTTTCAACAAATTTTCCTCATAACATTTTTGTTACGGAGTGTTTAGATAGTGGGTGGATACTGGTTTTTATACATATTTAGTTGTGTTTATGATAGAATGTGAGCTACTAAGCAAGGTATCAAAAAACATCGCCTTAAGTAGAGGAGGATGTCAACTCAAGTGGATTGTTTTCTCAAATGCGTGGTTGGTTTCCCAGGGGATACCTGAGATACATAAAGTGTGTTTTGAAGAATTTGTCAGCATTTATTTTTCGCACTTTTTAAGAGGTTCTGTACATTTTGGCAATTTTTAGTTCTTAAGGCTGCCCTTCATGTAAATCAATGCATTTGGATCTAAGAATTCCTGTTAAAAGGTTAGGATGCCCTCTTTATTCTGAAAGGTTTGTAATTTCTTCTTAACTGGTCTCCCTACTCTAGTTTTCATATTTCTAACCCCCTCAAAGTTACCAGGGTTATCTTTTAAAAATGTGAGTGGTTGTTACTTTGATATCTAAAAATCCTTTTTTTTTTTTTTTTTTTTTTTTTTTGGGTAATAGAATAACATGCAAAAACTCCTTTGGGGTTACTGACCTATGTCTCCATTTCTAGTCTTTTTCCCTTTCTCTTTCTTAACCCCTGTATTAGCTATTTATTGCTGCATAACAAATTAACTCCCAAACTTAGCAGCTTAAAACAAAAAACACTTTATTGTATCACAGTTTCTAAGAGCTAGGAATCTAGGCGTAGCGTATCTGGGTTACAATGGCCCAGGGGCTTTTACAAGGTCCCAGTCAAGTTCTTGCTAAGGGCTGCAGTCTTCTAAAGGCTTGGCTGAGTCCGGAGACTCACTTCTTAGCTCACTCACATAGTTGTTAGCAGGCTTCAGTCCCTTGCTGACTGGAGGTCTCTGTTCATGAGCGTCTCCATTGCTGTCTCACTGTCATCATAGCAGGAGGCTTCACCCAGAGGGAGTGATACAAAAGAAAGAGTACAAATGACAGAAACCAGGTCTTTTATGACCTAATTTTGGAAGTTATATACTACTGTCATATACTATCGGTCACACAAACCAACCCTGCTAAATGTAAGAGAGAACTGACGGCACGAGGCTGTGAATGCTCGGAGGTGGGGGCTGGTTACCACAGTCCCCACATGCAGAATACTTGCACCTCCTCCCAAAGCCCCCAAAAGTCTCATCCCATTACAGTATCAGCTCACAGTCCAGCATCCCATCCGGATGGTCTCAGGTACAGTTAAGGCTTCTCAGATATAGTTCTGTAAGTACTACTTAAGTACAAATTCTTTCAACCTAAGAACCTAAAGAGAGAGATCTGCCATTCCCCCCCACATACACAGTGTACAATATTGGGTCAGTTTTAGGGTAACAGCTATAAAACATTCCTATTCAAAGGAAGGCAGAGCGTGGGGGTGGTAGCCACAAGGGAGTCCCTGGCACAGAGCATTTCTGAAATCCGGTAAGGCAAATGATGGTTGTTCCTTGGTTATCAATTCCTGGGTATATTTCACTCAAGACTCTCAGCTTTGGCCTATGTGCGTTTGATTCTACCCTCTATTCACCTTTCCTTTTCCATGAAAGGTAGGTGAAGGCCTCTTTTTATTTTGTATCATCTCGTGTCTCTTGCAGTCCAAGCAGGCAATGTTGCTAAGTATATAATTCTTTTAAAATCTTTGTAAGTCTTCTGTGAAATTTATTGGGGTCCATGCCATTAGTTGAAAGCCACACCCATAAATCTTTTTGAGGTAAGCCTTTTACTACCTTGAGCTTCTGGTGAGAGAAAACACTTGTAAGCTTCCTAAAATTTAGCTTTATTGTTTGAGAGAATCTTTGAGGCACACAGTCTTTTCCAGCAGGCCTTTTGTCTGACCCAGTGGTACCACAAGTCCTCTGAGGCACCGTCTCTGATCTGTCCGAGGTCTTAACAGAAGATTTTTAGTCACTCCTTGGGCTTCGTTGTTTTAGATCATGTTTTTCTGTCAGTACCCTAGATTTGATCTTGGCTCAGAATCCATTGCTAAATTTTAGCGTTGTTCTCAATCTAGAGAGACTACAAATTTTCAAAATCATCAAGTCCTGGCCCCTCTAACAGTGCTTCATTTAAGTAATTCTCACTCCTCCCCCCGCCCCCATATATAACAGGAAAAAAGGCAACACTTTCAACTCTGGTTGAAAATCTCCTTAGCTAAGTCACCCAGTTCATTAGGTAAATTTTCTACTTTTCACATAACTAACGGTGACAGGGTTACTTACTAAACTTTCCGTCCCTTCCTAACAGGGATAACCCTTCCTCTGGTTTCCAGTAACATCTGCCTCACTTTTCTGCCCTTACCTGCAGCTTTGTAAAATACCATGAGGCTTTTATTAACAGCGTGCTCACTAATACTGGCCTTAAAGGTCATGGTCCAGTTCAAAAGCCATCCCAACAATTTAGGTTTTTGTTGCACAACCAGGACTCTCAGTGACAACATATGTGTTAATCTATTGCTGCACAACTAATCCCGATCTTAGCAGCTTAAACAACAATTTCACAGGTTCTGAGGATCAGGAATATGAGAGCGCTTTACTGGGTGGTTCTGGTTCAGTGTCTGCAGAAGACTGTTCAGCGTTGCAGTTGTCTCAACTGGAAAATGTGTTTCCGGGCTCACTCACATTGTTGGCCAGAGGCTTCCGTTCCTCCACAAACAGGCCTCTCCATTGACTGCCTGTGTGTCCTTACATCTGGCTCTCCCAGAGCAAATGATCCAAGAGAAAGGGTGTGTACAAGTGAGTAAGAGCACGTAAGACAGAAGCTCAGTTTTTTATTACCTAACCTTGGATGTGACGTACCAGTGCTTCTGCCATATGCTGTTGGTCATCCAGACCAATGCTGGTACAGTGTGGGAGGGCACTGCCCAAGAGGTAAGAATCGTTGAGGGCTATCTTGGAGGCTGGCAACCACAAGCCCTCTGCTCAAACTGAAATGTTGTACTTAGTGTTCTCTTGGCTCCTCCCCTCTGCCTTTGCTTACACCACCCCTCTTTGCCCCAAATGCCTTTTCTTTCCCGATGTTCACTCAGCAAGCTCCTGTTTTATGAAGCTTCTCTTGACTTGCCCTTTCCAAGCCCTGTGACAGCAGCCCACTTTAGAAGACAAATTCATGTATGTGATTGTTTCCTTTACTATAAGCCCTTTGAAAGCAGAAACAGTGTTGTATCTTAAAGACTTCATATTGTTCTTGCACAAATGTTTCTTCAATGTTTAAATAGTTTTGGAAAAATATAGGTACTTTATGACTGTGTTCTAAAATGGTAATCAGACACCTACTTTAACTGACTTTGAGCTGTTGGATGAGGCTAATGAAGTAGTATTTAAGCTATGATTTTTGTGGTTTTGTGAGATGGGGGAAGGCATGAGACACTCTAATAATTAAGCCAAAATTTTAAGCCAGAGAAAATGTCATGGCATTTCCAAAATTATGTTTTGCGAAACGCTGTGCTAAACGTACTTATATTGTGTTGACTTATCAAATAATTGTAAACTTACAAAGTATAATGCTAAATATTGTGGAGGCCACAGACAGGTCTTTCCTTCGAGGGCCTTACAATTCATGTGATAAACCATAATCTAAGGCAATCTTTTTAAGTCCCTGTTGTAATAGATCAGAATTACTTATTTTTACTTTGAGTAGTTTGTTATCACTCGAAGCCTAATAAAACTGTAGAAGCCAACTTCTAAAATTAAGTTCCTGGAAAATCATCTTTTTTTCCCCATTTGAAATAAATATAAGTAAAATAATCTAAAATCAATATTATTTTACTCTAAAGTTTTTACATTAAAATTCTTCTGTCAGATCTTAGAGTGTTTTGAAAAGAAAGATTTTGTTTGCAGGGACCTTTTTGTTACTTTCTTTGAGGTTTCCTTTTCATCTATTGTAAGTAGCATCTTGACACTTTATAGGAGAATTCTGTATGAATTTTCCCCTTTTGAATGTTTTCTTTATACTGCAATTCCAATAAAATAAATGCACTCTTTTTTTCTGTATACCATACAATCAACTCCATAAAACTATATTCCATGATTCCTTTGTCTTAGGTTTTTCTATACACTATTTAAAAACGTCTGTTGAACTCTTATTTTTTTCTGAACTTTTATTTTGTGATTTTGTAGAATACACTTCAGAAATTCCTCCTAACATTTGTAGTGATGAAAAAAAATTTTTTGAAGATGGGGCAGAATAAAATGATGGAATTAATATTTTTTATGGCCTTCATATTTTTAGGACTGGGTTTTTCATATAAAATTTTTAATTCTTGTATCTAAAACCTGTTTCTCAAGGATGCCTAATACTTTGTATCACTAGTAAGAAACCAATTAAATAACTGTAATGTTCCTTTATTTCAGGGCTCAGCTATCTTAAATCCTTCCTGAAATAATTCTTAAGTTTGAATAAAAAACATGTATGATTTCTAAGATTTCTAGAAAATTTTCATTAGATAGACTGTCTTATCATTTGGGAAACAATGGAATATAAAACAGGGAGACCAATATTCCTAATATGTATAGCTTCTAAAAGTATTGCTGGGACCTTTGTTATATAAACATGTGACATACTGAAAGTGGCTTATATACTAGGCCTTGTGTAATCTGGCCCCTGCCTCCTTTTGGTTCCTCCAAAGCCTTCGTTTCCTCCAACCACAGGATCGTCTCTCATGTATTCCCATGTGCTGAAGTAATATTCCTCTGTGGGGTGGCTTAGTAATCTTTCACTGACCCCTCAAATCTCAGCTCCGGGTCACTTCTGTAGGTATATTAGGATAGGTCTGTTACATGCTCCCATAATAATCATAACTTTCTTACGTAGTAATTACTGTTTAAACTTCCATTTCATCTATGCGATGATTTGATTAGTCTTGACCACATGACTGTAAGCTCCAGGTACTTTTAGCTTCGGAGCTTAATACCTCCATTATTTGTTGAATGAATGACTGGATTGGACTGTTGTTAATTTATTCGTATGTTTCTAGATCATTCTATCCCAGAGCTGTGTTTAAAGATTAGGAGCATAACTCCCATTCTAAATTAGAAGTATCTGAGGATATAATGCTTCCATCACATTTGATGGTTCCATCAAATTCTACCATGTTGTTACTATGTGATTAGACAAGTCACTTAACTGCTAGATCTTTTATCATTTGTAAAAGGGACTTGAACTAGTTGATCTATAAGCTTGCCTCTGACTCAATGACATTAAGGGTTTCCTTCCACTTACCAGACAGGCTAGGCAAAGTTGTGCTGTAAACATACAATCCCAAAACCTTAGTGGCTTTATAACAGATTAATTCCTATCACTGCATTGCCCATTGGGTTAATTTTGGGGGTTCTGTTCTCCATGTCCTCACTCCAGGATCCAGCTGACAGAGCAGCCTCTATCCTGAACATTGGACACTAGAATAGAGGAAAGAGCCTTAAAGTACCTCATGTCTTGTATTAACTGATACAAGATGCCCTGTCCAGAAGTTACATGTCACCTCAGCTCAAAGCTTGATGGCCAGAACAAGTCGTATAGCTCCACCTAACCACAAAGGGAGCAGGAGGTATAATCCTACCATCTGACAAGAAGGCAAAGAAGAAAATATTTGGCAATCAATGCTAATGACAGATCTGCCATCTGGTTAACCAAAGATTTGGCTCGCTCTTCTACAAAGTATACTCATCTCCTCCCTAGTGAATCCAATCTGAAAATCCCAGCTACAGAGCATCAAGCTTGAAAGTTTTAGATTTTCAGGCGATATACACACAGTTCTCTACATCAGGTTTGCATGTGTTTCCTCTTAATCTGGAGATCTGTGAATGAAAATACTGTACAATCTGTACCCCCCCACACACACACACACACCCTATATACATTGGAATAACAGGGACGTGAGAAGAACGCCCATTAGGATCACAGAAGATTGGGGGAAACACAGCAATCCCTAATCCATAGCAATTCAAAAATCCCACCAGCCTGACTTTATAAGAGGTCCCCTTCCTCTGGATGTGGGGAATATTCTTGTTTCGGTACTAAGTCCACTCTCCTGGAGGGGTTCCCCAGTCCATTGTTGGTTGTGGCTCTTGGCAGTGATATCTGGGAGATTGTTCCTTTCCTGTTATCTTCCCTAGCCTTATCTGACGTAGCTATTGGAAAATATGCCCTTTGTGTTTGGAGGCTTTATAGTCTGCTTCCTACCTGTAAAAGGTTGGAGACCTAAGTGTACGTACTCACAGATTTTTTGTCTGTCTGTGTCCTGAATCTAATACCTACCGTGTTTCTCCGAAAATAAGACCTAGCCGGACAATCAGCTCTAATGCGTCTTTTGGAGCAAAAATTGATATAAGGCCCGGTCTTGTTTTACTATAATGTAAGACTGGGTATAATTAATATAGTATAGTATAATATAATATAGTAATACTGGGTCTTATATTAATTTTTGCTCCAAAAGACGCATTAGAGCTGATTGTCCAGCTAGGTCTTATTTTCAGGGAAACACGGTATTAATTTGCTGGAAGAGCTACACCCTTAGTGTCTCTGTTAGTATTTTTCCTCTGAAAATTTTGTTCAACTGGGAAGTATTAACTGGGTGTCACAGTTTTAACTGCGCCTCCACTCTGAGATTCTAAATCCATTCAAATGTTTTAACTATTATGGCCATACCCTTGATTTGAACCTTACCCTCAAGGTTGATTTCCTATGTTAGTCAAAGGCCTTCTTGATTTTTAAATTGCTTCAAACACTGCAAGTCCCAAAAGTTTTGGACTCTTTCCTGCTTACAAACTGGTCAGTTTTTAAAAAAATTTTTCTTGTAATACCAAACACAGGGCAATGACCACACCATTTTATTGTTCATTTTTTTAACTTCTTCTCCTAGAGCTACAGGTTTGTTAATATACGTTACCTGCTTTTCAAGTTATCGTAACAGACTTATGCCAGATATTTTGTACTGCCTAATATGCATTGCCATCCGTCCAGCCTCTTGAGAAATCTCCTTGCTTCTTGGCCCCCAAACTAATGGCATATCTTACAGTCTTTGTGTTATAACAGTACTCCACTCTTAGGACCAGTTTATGTTAGTCAGGATAAACTAGGTTATGTTGTGGTAACAGACAACCTCAAAAGTTTATTTATTGTTAATGTCACATTTTCTCATGAATCAGCTGGGGAACCAGGATGTTGTAGCAGTTAACATCTCAAATATGGTGACAGGTGGAAGCAGCATTTTGAAGGATTTCACATCTTTGACCAGCAATTAAATACTCTGGTCCAGAAGTAA
This sequence comes from Rhinolophus ferrumequinum, assembly GCF_004115265.2. Classification (NCBI taxonomy): domain Eukaryota; kingdom Metazoa; phylum Chordata; class Mammalia; order Chiroptera; family Rhinolophidae; genus Rhinolophus; species Rhinolophus ferrumequinum. Next base: position 3,666,696 of record NC_046288.1, on the reverse strand, counting down.
CATAAAATGCTTTGACTCTCAACTCATTTGCCAGAATTAGTCACCTAGCGCCACCAACCACACCAGGGCCAGAAAACACAATTGTACTTTGTGCCTGGAAGGCAACCAGAAGTAATTTGATGAACAGAATTAAAGACTGTGTTACACTTTCAACATTCATCTTTGTGTATTAGGGAAAGATGATGAGGAAAAGAAGGTATTTATTGTAGATTAAATTCTACAACTCCTTGCGTTTTGGCAGTGTGCTAACTGTCCTCATTTTTGGAAGACATTTGTGAAGATGGATAAGAGGTATAACTGCAGTAGGCCACATAAACCTATTCTGCCCTCTATAGTTTGGTCAGATGGTAATAAAAATATAAATACCTCACTAGAGGGCATATTTGGTTTTAATCTTCCTCAGCTCCATCCTTCATATCCAGTGTGCCTGGGTATTACTAGCAGTTAAGCTTTATGAGCCCTAGTGTGGTAAAGCACTCTAAGGAGAATCCTGTAAGAGACATCAGGAAATCTGCTGTTACTTCCTTAATTTATCTGATCCTTGTAGCCATGATGCTATTGCTCATCTCTTCAGTTATTTAAAGTCCTGTCTGCATTTCTTTTAGTACTCTGAGTCCTTCCCTGAGTATCAGCCAGAACTCAGCCATACATGTTGAGCGCAAAAGAAGACAAAAAGGAGAAATTAAGCTACAGTAGAAAGACTGTGAGGTTCTGGAGTTAGACCTATATCCAAATCCTACTTCCTGCACTTGGGGCAAGTGACTTAATTAATCTTACTGAGCTTCACTTTCCCTATAAAATAGATATAATAATACATCTGCAGAATGCATATTGTATCTAATATAGGGTCTGAACCTAGTAATTGAAATGTTTACTTAATAACTACCCTCTTCTCTCTGTCATTCTCATCATGTAAATAGTAGAACATGGTCTAGTGTCTGCCAGTGGTCTACCTTACCACAGCCAGACTGCTGAATCTTAAAGATTAAATAGCATAAATAACTATGTATCGAGTCTATAAACTTTGTAAAGAAACAGTAAATATTTTGGGCTTTGCAGGCTTTACAGTCTCTGTCACAACTACTCAACTGTGCTGTGGTAGGGCAAACAGCCATAGACAATATGTAAACAAACGAGTGTGCCTTTGTTCTAATAAAACTATTTACAAAAATAGGTGGTAGGCCAATTTGCCCCTAAGGCTATGGTTTGCTAACCCCTAATCTGTGTTCATGTCCATAAAGGGAGTTCTGTTGTCAGAGATTTTATAGTTTAAATACAGCCCCCCCTTTTTTTCTTAAAAAACAAAAAATACTTCGCTATGAGTTGAACAATAGAGTCACGAGATTGTTTCCTAGAAATGATAGATTATTTATTATTGTAGAAGAGATTTTGTACACCACAGTTTAACTTTACAACTTCATTTTAATGCTTACTATACTTTTTATGCTGAAAAGTAGACTTGTTTCCACCAAACATTTATAGATAAATCACACTAACAATGTTCAGTGAATAATTAGGAAATATTGACTTCTATGTCACTCATTTGGAAAAACATGGTGCTTTTTAGCTATGTAAAAATCTATGATGATTCTTCTGTAAAGGAACTGTTCAACATTGTTTATCCCTGTATATGCATTTCCCAAAATTATTTACTCACAGAACTCCACATAACACCTAATGGTACCCTACAACTACCCTTCAGAAGACAGTATTCTAAGACTAACTGGTTTAGATAGGGAAATTAAGAACCAGAAACTTAACCGACTTATAAAGATCATGCAGTTACTTGTCAACAATTCTGGAGGAAGTACTTGGATCTCTTCTTCTTGCTTACAGAGTCTACTCTTTTTTTCTTAAGTTTCCTTTTTCTGTTAGCTTTAAAAAAACACTATTATTTGAAAATAATTTCAAATTTACAAGAAAAAGAGTAGTATACCCGTATATACTTATTAAAATTTTGCCCCATTTGCTTTATTATTTTTTCACACTCTTTCTGTCATACACACACATTGTTTTCCCAAACCATTTGAGAGTAAATTGCCTACATCAGGACTCTAAATATTTCAGTGGGGGTTTAATCTCTTACGATGTAGATATTAAGATACAGTCCCTTTGATTTTTTTTTTTTAAATAGAGGGATACATTTGGGGTTTTCTGATGTTTTCTCAGATTCAAGTTTTGCATTGCCAGCTAGACTATTACATAAGGGATGTTATATTCTCATGGCATCACGTCTGGAGGCACATATATCTATCTGTCCCTCATTAGTAATGTTAATTTTGATCACCCAGTTAAGGTGCGGTCAATTTATCCCCTGTATAGTTACTAGTTTTGCCTTGTAACCTAATAAGCAATCTATGGGTGAACCTACAACTTTTTGAGAGTCAATATAGGGAAATTGTTAAGAGCTCACACTTGAGTCACGACTGCGTTTGAATCCAGCTAACTGGATGAACCTAGGGAAGGTTACTGATCTGTGAGATAGGGATTATAGTTGCCACCTCTTTTTCTATATAGGTAGGTAGGTAAGGTAGATATTACAGTTTGTGAGCTTTAAATGAAATAAGATTTGTGACGCTCAGGCCTGACGTGATAAATGCTCAGTTACACGTTAGCTATTATTTTAATTCTGGACAGATGAATTAATAGGCATAGTAATAAAGCCTAAGGCTTTATAACCCAAAAAGGACTTCACAAAGTCATTTTTTCCAGGTAGACAAATATTTTATCCAAGATGAATTCTTTTTTAAAATACCTAATTATTGAGCTTGTTCTTAACTCTTGGTGTTCTTCCCTCCCTGTTGTGCCCTGCCCCTTCGGGTGTGTGTGTGGCGAGTAGTTAGGGATTAATACCCTATCAGGACATTTTTTTCCCTGGATTCTCATTTGCTCAGACTTCAATTTCATAAGGATTTTAATTGAATATTAATGAAACAGACATTTAAAAAATCACCCCTTCCTGTTTTCTGTGGTTACCATTGTGACAGTGTTATATAATAGTTGTGAAAGACTTTCTAGAAAGGGGGGTAGACATCTTCGTAGAATTATAAAGAACACAGAGGTTTGGATGGACTTAAAGACATTGCCTATAGGTTTTACTAGAAAGTTCTGTTCAATGCTCCCTATGGCCAGAGTGTAGAATTCAGGGTAGAAAGTGGTAAGGTGCTGAACTGGAAGAATTAGCTAAAGCTAGATCATGAGGGACCCTCTTTGCCGTGTCAAGAAGTTTGAATTTCATTACGACGGCAATAGAGAGCCAAGGATTAAGTGTGAGAGTGGTGTGATCAAACTCTTAGACCAGTGGCAGTAGCTACAGGAGGGAATTGGAGAATAGTGTAATACTAGATGTAAAAAGGCTAGCGAAAAAAAAAGTTACTGAATAATTTCTAGATATAAAATTAATGAGATCTGTAAGATCTGGTGCCTGACTTGGAAATGGGGAAGTAAGAAGCAAGAGGGCATTGGAAAAAGTCAAGGCTTCTGGCTTAGGTGACTGGATGTATGATGGTTCAATTCACTGAAATAGGTCAAATAGAAGGAGGAACAGATTTGGAGATTTAGCAGATGGGGGATGTTGTGTTATGTGAAGTATGTCTCTGGAGCATGTACTTGTAAGAGGTCTTCATACATGTGTCTAGAATTCAGCAGAAATTTGGGCAAGAAATTAAGATTTGAATCATGTCATCAACATACAAATGGTAATGAAAGCCATGACGGATGAAATTGCGAGACTTGAGTTTATATAATAAGGACTAAGGACTGTCTTAGTACAGCTTTTCTTTGTATTAGATTATCTAAACATGTTTAGCTTTAGACAAGTTTAAATGATGTTCAGTTTATTCAAAGTTGTTGCTTTAGGGTGTTAGCCAAAAAGACATGAGAAACAACATGTGAATTTTATTTGACTGCCTGAGTTAAAACATATTAAATAGTGGCAAATGACTAGCTCTCAGGAGTACTTTGGAGGTGCAGAAATCATCAGCCTGATGATTATAACCAACTGTTGAATAACTCTGATGTATCCCTGAAACTAATAGAATATTGTATGTTAGCTGTATTTTAATAAAAATCTTTAAAATAAAATAAAGACTATAACCAAGAGCTTTTTGAGCTTTTTTAAATTTAATTTTTAGGGAAACATTCCAATAAGACTGACTTTTATGGGAGTAGAAAGAAACTAATTTTAGTTCTTTCTCTTTCACGTTGCCAAACATCACGTTGGGCATGCAGACTCTTAATAAGTACAGCACAAACAACTCATGTCTAAAGGGTTATAGAGTACAAATAAGGAACATGAGAAGTCAAGGGTCAAAATGAAACTTGATTTTTCCTAGCACTGTCTTTGACCATACTACTTAGTAACTTTTAAATCCTGAATATTTTGTAAGGAAAGTACTAAAGTGACATATTTCACACTGAAGAGAAATTCAAGACTGGACTATTTCACCTATACCTTAGCCAATAGTCTTCCTTTACTGTTTTTTACCCTAGAAATAAAAGTAATTTTTAAGTACTGAGCTTAAGTGGGAGGAGGGGTAGAGGGTAATAGCCTTAGGATCTTTTACCATTCATTTCTAGCGGAAAATAAGTATTGAATTGTTCTTTTTCTTGCCAAATATCCTATCCTTCAACTATTTTAATTATTTACCCTTGAGTATTTTAAATACAAAAGCAAAATGTGTTCATCTTAGTTTTTCTTTGCTTCTGTGAAATTTAATCTTAGTTTTTTTATGAAGTCTATTCCAAACCATGACAGTTTGTGGGCCTTAAATAACCAGTACAATTAATTCACTGACTCATTTATTCAGCACATTTTTGGGGGTACTTGTATGTGTTGTGCACAGTGCTAGATCTCTGGGGTAAAGCAGAAAAACAAATTCCTACCTTCATGGGTCTTATATTGTGGGGAAAGAAGACAGACAATAAATAAAACCATAATTCAGTATATAAAGCAGTAAATAATGCTACAGAGGAGAATAAAGTAGGATGGGGGTAGAGTGAGTGTTCTGGGGTTGAGAGAGGAGAGATTCCATATTTTGCAACATTTTATGAAAATTCAAACATACAGTAACGTTTCAAGAATTTTACCATGATCACCCACCCATACATCCACCTGTTAGATTCTGCCATTTACATTTTACTCTACTTGCCTTATCGTGCATCTATCCATCTCTCCATCCATCGATCCATTTTATTTTTTTGATGCATTTCAAAATAAATTGCAGATATCAGTGCATGTTTCCCTAAATACTTTGGTATATATATTATTAAAGAGTTCAGTATTTGTTTACTTTTTTCTTTTGAGATTGAGTTTTTTTCCAAAGAAATTCACAAATGTGTTAGCTGAATTTTGACAAAATTATATACTTGTATAAACCAGCCCCCATCAAGAGCAAACATTACTGTCATCCCAGAAAATTCCTTCATTCCCCTCACAGTCAGTCCTTGCTTCACACCCCAGAAGCACCTACTGTTCTGATTTCTTTTCACCATAGATTTATCGTGCCTGTTTTAAAACTTCATGTAAATGGACTAAAAAGTATGGACTCTTGTGTAAAGCTATTTTTACCCCAATGTTTTGGGGATTTACTTGTGTTACGTGTGTAACTAGTTTGTTCCTATTGTTGCTGAGCAGTGTTCCATTCTGTTACTATACCGCAGTTTGTTCATCTGTCCTATTGATGGACATTTGGGTTTTTTTCCTACTTTGAAGCTATTATGAATTAAGCTGTATGAACATTCTTATTCAGACCTTTTTGTGGGCTGTGTTTTCATTTCTTTCAGGTAATACCTAGGAGTAGGTGTGCTGGGCCATGTGGGATGTGTGTTTGGTTTTATAACATCTGCCACACCTTTTTTCCACTAATGTATGAGATTTCTAGTTATTCGGCTTCTTCAGCATCATTTGATGGTACCAGGCTTTCGATTTTAGCCACTGTAGTGCCTGTGTAGTGGGAGAGCTGGTAAACAATGATCTGTCTGCAAAGCTAACTTTTGAACAAAGACGTGAAGGTGAGGGAACAAGCTCGCTTTTCCTCCCTCCCTCCCTCCCTCCCTCCCTCCCTTTCTTTGGAGGTTATTTTTTTTAAGTTTGACAAAGAGCATAGAATCTTGTATGACAAGCAGAGTGAGTGCAGAGTAGAATAGAAAATGATGTCAGAGGGGTAACAAGGAAAGAAGAAGGCAATTCATGGTGGACCTTGAAAGCAATTTTAAGAACTTTGGCTTTTATTCTGAGTGAGGTGGGAAATAACTGGAATATTTTGAATGGAACAATGGTGTAATCTGACTTGTATATTAACAAATTACTCTGATTATTCTATTAAGAAGAAGCAGGGAAACCAGTTATGATGCTATTACAATGAGCCAGGCAAGAATTGGGTGTTTGGATTTAAAAAAAAAAAAACTAGGGAGTAGTTGCTGGAACGATGTTCCTAAATAGGTATTTATGTTTTGGTTCTTAGGAATGTCATTAGAAAGTAATTCAGCTCAGCCCTTTCGTTCAAGTAGCAGTGGAGTCTAGCTCTACATGCATAAATAATCAGGAGTTCTTCTTAAGTGCCTTTTTAGTAGTAGTCGTCACTCATTTCCCCATGAGGAATTTTATACATTATTATTGCTTTAATAAGCTGTTTTTCATTCAGTAACCCAAAAGGTCTAAATGTGATCTTAATTGTTTTATGGCTAAGTGTTAAGGTCATTATTTGCTTAAATAAAAATTTCATGAATATAAATTTAATATTTATGAATTCTCACAATACAACCTTGAATAGCTCTTTCGTGGTTTGGTGATATTTATTAGAACTTAACTGCAGAGCAAGTAGAAGTATCTTGTATTTTTTTCATGCATTGTATTTAGACTCTTCTCATTTTTCTATAATGATGTTTTATAAAATATTGAGAATCTGCAATAAAGGAAAATACAGTATTCGATGCTGAGTAGAGCACAAGAATAATCTTATTTCGTCCTCATCCTTAAGAGAATTTGGAGTTCCCAAATCCTACCAGAGAATACATATTTTAAAGGAAAAGATACAAAGTTTAATTTCTGTCTAATCTTATAGAGCTCCCATTTTGGAGATCAGTACCTACACAAATAAATAATTACAGCACAATTTCTAAGCAGAGAATGTGTATACTATAGGAGCACAAAGTAGGCGACACAAGTAGTCATTTTAAACCAGACTTTGAGGAACAAGTGGGAATTTTCCATTGTGAGGTGGGGCATGGTGAATGGTAACGTCCGCAGAGGTACCTACCTATCCACTTGAGCAAAGCCACAGAGCAGATGTTGAAGACACGTTTGCAATGCTGTCCCTTCAGATAGCTTTTTATCAACAGATAGCTAATGCCACTCTTACTTAATCAATAAAAATGATATTATCTGACTTCTCAAATATAGGTGGTATGCCCTGTTAATTCTTGAGCCAGTTAATTCTTTTGTAACTACCAATGCGTTTAACAAAGAGACCATAAAAAGCCACCTGAAAAGGCATAATTTTTCTAGGGTGTGCAAAAATAACAAAGAGGAGAGAGTAAAACAAACATGAACTGCTGGAAAACAGAAAGGGAAAGATAGGTAAGAAAAAAATATTTCTCTGTATAATACCATCAGTCATGATGGGTAGGTGCCAAGGTGACTTGCTGGACTTGGGGTGTGAGGGGGAAGCGAAGGTTCTAACTTGGGTCTTTACCTCAAAGCCCACACTCTCACAATGCACTGGGCTGGCTGAAGTCACACCAGTGAGTAATTTTGGATCCCAGCACCAATTGCAAGGTCCATGGAGACCCAAAAGTGTGCCTCTGCACTTTCTAAAGATCGTTGTTCAGTCTGTTTTAGATCCTCTTTTTTATTGTTCATATTGTATCTATAGAAAACATCTGTAATTACTTGCAGTACAAGAGGCTTTTTAAGTTATTTGCTTAATCATAAATTATGGTTTATCTGATTCTATTTTATATAAATATTAAATATTATTAAATTTAATATACAATATTAAATATTAAAGAATTCTTTAGATTATTTCATTTTATTTTGTTTCCTGTGAGATGAGACTTGTTTGAGGTTATGCCTCTGTTAATTTATGGAAAATTGGAATTATTCTTGGTGGTGTTTTGGTTACTAACTCTTAAATTGGCAACTGAGTCTAATTATTTATAAATATTCTATGATGTAAAGAAATTGTACCCAGCTAAGGTGTCAAACTAGTAAGTGCTCTTCAAACATAGCTTATTCCCTTTTCTTAAAACAATCTTTTAACTATTAATAACTCTCATTCCTGAACATCTTAGTACAAATGTCACTTTGTACTAGTGAAAGTGATACTGTCCTTGAAATCCCTCTCCTATTTATATTTCCCTTAACACATTGTACTGTTCCTTCATAGCACTTATCACACTTTACAAGTTATTTTTAGGACTATTTTATTTGTATCTCTCCACCCTACTGAAGTGTAAGCTCTGCAGTGTCAGGAACTGTGTCTGTTTTATTTACCATTGTTGTTCCCAAAGCCAGGTACATAGTTGGTGCTCAGTAAATATAAACTAAGTTAATTAATGAACAAACTTAAGCCGAGATGTTCTGCTCCATATCTCTAGTTTTTGTTCTATGCCAGCATTTCCCAAGCTATTACAGAAGTTCTCCATGAACTATTCATAGATATTTTCTGAAAAAATGATAATGTGAGAATGATTGTATCCACCCTCATGAATTTACATTAGCATGTTAAAATCTCTCAGAAGTCCTAAAGTAAAAAAAAAAAAAAAAAAAATTTAAATTTAGAATCAACTTTCGCTACCTTTTTTTTTTTTTTCTGTCAAACTCTTTACTGAACTATGTTGATAATTCGAAATTAAGTATTCTAGTGAACACAGTTTGGGAATGCTGGTGTACTCAACGCTGCAAGTTGATTTTTTTTCTGAAATTTTATTGACAGGTATTATCTTCAGGGAACATCTAACTTTTTACATAGCTATGATTTAGAGTTGGATCATCTTAGGTATTTAGTCAAGACATTCCATAAATAATTGAACTGAATTCAGAACTCATTCTGATTTATTTCATTTGTTACTTGGCTTCACCATTCTTTATTTTCCTACTGGAAGCAAAAATCTCATTTTCACTTAAAATTTAATGTTGCTATTATATAATTTAATGTTCTGTTTCTTAGAAATAGATGTACATAGTTTGAGATTTTAAAAATACTTTCATTACCTGGAAAGCTACGAGTATAATGTCTTACTCATTTGTTTAATAGTTACTTTTTATATTTATTTTATTACGGTTTAGATGGCATATAATATATTAATTTCAGGAGTATAGCATAGTGATTCTATATTTATACACCTTACAATGTGATCACCACAATACATCTGGTAATGATCTCTCACCATACAAAGATAATGACTGTATTTTCCGTGCTGTACATTATATCCCCGTGACTTATTTTCCCTTATAGGGGGAAGTTTGTACCTCTTATTCCCCATCACCTCTCTCACCCATCCCCAACCCCTTTCCCCTTTGGCAGCGATCAGTTTGTTCTCTGTATATGAGTCTGTTTCTGTTTTGTCTGTTCGTTTGTGTTGTTTTTTTAAGATTCCAGATATAAGTGAAATCATAAGGTATTTGTGTTTCTCTGATATTTTTCACTTTGCATAATGCCCTCTAGGTCCATCCATGTTGTTGCAAATGGCAAGATTTCATTCTTTTTTAATGTTTTACTCTTAAACTAAACTGACTTAAATGGGAAAGGTTTTACTGACCCAAATAATGTCTTTTAGAAATTATTGTTGTATCTTAGAAAAGTATTTAGTGAAATGTATTCAAATTTTTTGTCAAATTTTTTAACAAATTGTACATTTGTTAAAATGTACAAATACATTTTAGAAAATATGGGAAATAAAATTACAGAAGAGCATTTAAAAGTTGTACCACCTGGAGATGATCTGTTAGCGTTTCATAAACTTTGAAGCTGTGTGAGTGTGTGTGTACATACACAGATACATACCTACATACTTCTTCAACAGATATTTAAAGACAATGTTTTGTGCCCAGCACAGTTTTAGGGTGGCTATTTAGCAGTAAACAAAACAATAAAAATCTCTTATGATGCCTAAATTGGGATGGAGAGGAAAGGTTGACAACAGTAAATAAACCAAGTATATGACGTGTCAGAGGATGGTTAAGTGCTATAAAAAATAAAGCAGGGAAAGGAATATAGGAATATAAAGAGGATTGTTATATAGAGAGTGTGCCAAAAAAATCTATACACATTTTAAGAAAGGAAAAAACTATTAAAATTGTAGTAACATATACCGATAACATAAGATGAATACAAGTCACGTGTATACACTTTTTTGGCATATGCACGTCTACTTTTAGAAATATATATATTCAGCTGTGTCTTTTTCTTTTAGAAAAGGTTAAACACAAGATATCCTGAACAAAAATTTTAGGTCTTTTTTACTTAATAAAGTGATGGGGTTTTTCATATCATTAAATATTATTCTGAACCATTAAAAGACTACACATATTCCATTTTATAGACTATGGTCCATTTCCTATGCAGCAACCAGGGTGATCTTTTAAAACCCTTCAGGCACTATTTCTCCTAGCAAAAGGACAAATCCTTAACATGACCCCTGACCCCACATGATTTGCTGCTGACATCCTGTGCAGATGCATCTGTCATTCTCCCCCTACACTTCTGTGCCCCATCTAGCCACAGAGGCCTTCTCTGGTCTCCGTCCTATCCTGGTGTCCTCGTACATGCATGGGGAGAGAGTAAATAGCGATATGTAAGGTTATAGTTATATCCCAGTTGTTGAGGAATGATTTTTAAGACTTGGAGAAGAACTTAACTGTATTTGTTGTATATTATATACGTCTTGGGTCCTTAGTACCGTATACTTCTTTATTTAACTTTTTATCAAAAAATTTTCAAACTTACAGAAAAGCTGAAAGAATAATACAGTGAACAACTATATTACTCTCAACCTAAATTAATGTTTAATTAATGTTTTGCAGTATTTTAAATTCTATAATAAAATGTTTTTGATTGAGCCATTTAAAAGTGTGTTGCACACATCTTGACACTTCACCCTTAACTGCCATATATTAAAGGGAAATCATTTTCTTAACTGTTAAAGATTTGAGGAAATTGTGTGAAATATTTTATAAAACAAAAAATCACAAATACGTTTTTTTTTTTAAGCAGTAAGTATTCACTATAATATTGATAAACACAAGTTTGACTTCAGTTTTGGAAAATGGATATAAATATAAAGAAAAATCTTTCTACAGAATACTGTTCATACTAGAAAAACTATAAAAATGGTAATTAAGTATATGGAAAACTCTTCAGCTTCTTTAATATTGAAAGGTATACATTTGCTACCACGTTTTGGGTACTTAGTATGTCTCAGGCATTTTATCTTAACCACAGTCACATGTGGTAGGTACACAAATGTCCATTTGCAGATGATAAAACTTGCCGGGATAAAATTCTTGTTCCAGATCCCAAAGTCATAGAGCTAGTAAACTGTGGAGCCAACATTCAAATCCAGAGTATTTAAACATCAATGAGAATAGAAAAGCTGCACTTTTGACAATGAGCAAAATGCAGCAACATTTAAGGTCAGAAAAACTTAAACATCATTGTAAAGAAATTAACCTAAAATAACAAGATAGATGGTGAATTTAAGATTCTAAAGGGATGTTAAGTTACTACATATATAAGATTTTATATATATATATATATATATATATATATATATATGTTGTAATCTCATATACCCTTTGAGCACTTCCATTTGTAGTTGCCCTATAGATGCTTTCACAAGTCCTCAAAAATGTCTTGTATGTATAATTGTACAGGAGTGGTTTTTCCAGTATTTGGGGAGAAGGATAGGCATTTAGGTTGTTTCCAGGGTTTTTTTTTCCCATAAGTGTCTGGTTAAATAAATTATACTTCATCTATATATAGTGGAATACAGTGCAGCTGTTGCAGAAAATTGTAGAAGTATCAGCATGGAACCATCTCCAGAATATATCAAGGGAACCAGAGCTCTAGGGATAAAGCTCTGTATGTTATGTAGTAGAATCCTAACTGTGAATTTAAATATATATAAACGTGTAGGTATTTAATAGAGGCTACTTGCTGAAAATTGGAATTTCTTGTTTTCATACTATTGGAATATTTTTCTTCCCTGAACTTTATATAATTTTAAAAAACTAGTTTACATTTAATAAATGTTTACCAAAATTCAGTGATCATGGGGCTGGGTGAGAACTGATATTTTTATGGCAGCTGGTAGTTTCACAAACTGGCAAAATAATCCTGTGTGGTGATTAAACCAAAGCTTATTTTGAGCACCTGTTATATGTCAGGCATTATACCGTGTTTCCCTGAAAATAAGACCTAGCCAGACTGTCAGCTCTAATTCGTCTTTTGGAGCAAAAGTTAATATAACACCCGGTCTTATTTTACTATAAGACCCGGTCATTATAATGTAATATAATATAATAATACAATATAATATAATACTGGGTCTTATATTAATTTTTGCTCCAAAAAATGGATTAGAGCTGATTGTCTGGCTAGGGCTTAATTTCGGGGAAACACGGTACTAAACGTTTTATACACGTATATCCTGCTTAAATCTCCAACCAACCCTCTAAAGTAGATGCTAGTTTTTTTCTTGCTGCAGGAAACAGATTTAGAAGACTTGAGAAGATTTAGAAGTCTTGCCCAAGAATCACAAACTCCATAGCCTTTGCTTTCAACCCCTGACACTTTCTCTATTACTCTTCAAAAAAGGGTCTGGAAAGTCATTTAAAAAGATTTTTACTCAAGACATAAGACAATGTTTGAATCTGTGTCCATTTCATCAACTGAAAATAGGGATAATAATCTCTACCCTTGTTTAAAAAGATATTTGCATGAATGTACTGAATAGGAGATTAGAGTCAATAAATATTTTTTATCCACAGCCTGCTTTCCTCATACAATAAGTTCAGATGTTTAAACCCTTTTAATCTCATCTGTAAAGTGCAATTTTAAGTTTCAGTCAACTTTTTGAAATCTTTTGTATAATTTACCTCTTAATTTCAGTGTAGTACCTTTTCATAAACTGAGGAAATATACAATGTAACAAAATCTCATTTCTACTTAAAATGTTTTCACCACTAACTGTATGGTTGGCAGCATTCTTTCAAGACTACTAAAACGATGAACAAAAACCTCTTCATGAGGATATACGTTCTGTTGGCTCTTCTTTTAAGACATAAACTTATCTATTTTTCCTTCTTTTCAGGAACACCATCTTCAGCGGGCTATTTCAGCACAGCAGGTGTATGGCGAGAAGAGGGATAATATGGTTATTCCAGTCCCAGAGGCAGAAAGTAATATTGCTTACTATGAGTCTATATATCCCGGGGAATTTAAGATGCCAAAGCAGCTCATTCACATACAGCGTAAGTAACTACTATTAATAATTATATTTTGTATATTTATTACCTTCTTATGTAACTCTTGACAGATTTTTTTTATCTATTCAAGGCCATTTTCAGTACCCATTTCAGTGACCAACATCAATGAATTGAGAGTTACTAGAGCCCATTTTCAACTTTTAAAATTGGGCTTGAGATTTCTGCCTGACAAAAAGAGACAGCATTTTCATCCTAGATTTTCAGTTTCATCTCTGCATGGGATCTAAAGTTACTTTAGACAAATAGGATAAAGACAGTGCCTCAGATATAATGTTTTTTTTACTGTTCAGAAACAGTAATAGTAATAGCCTTAAAGAACTACTTAGTGTTAGTCAGGAGTCAGCAAACTCTCTGTAGAGTCAGATAGTAAATATTTTAGACTTTGTTGGTCATTTTTGTCATTTATCACAACTGTTCCACTCTGCTGTTGTAAGGCAAAATCAGCAATAGACAATACATAAACGACTGGACATGGCTGTGTTCCAGTAGAACTTGGACAGAAACAGATGGCAACCCAGTATTGGCCATTAAGTATTATGTTACCTGTAGGATTATTTGTAGTAGCTCTTTATGAGATTGAGGGAGTTCCCCTCTATTCCTAGTGTACTGAGCTGTTATCATGAAAGAGTTTTGTCAAACATTTTTTCTTCATCGATTAATAGCATAATGTGATTTTTCTTCTTTAGCCTGTTGATGTGATAGGTTACATTGCTTGATTTTCAAATATTGAACCAGCCTCTAAGGGATCGTGATTTTGGTATTAACTCCTTTTTGCCTTGTCCTGGGTCTCAAAGATTTTCTCCTATGTTTCGTTCTAGAAGTTTTAACATTTTACATTTAAGTGTATGATCAATTCTGAATGTGAGGTTTACATCAAGGTTTTTTGTTTTTTGGGGGGTTTTGCCTATGGATGTCCAGTTATTCCAGCACCATTTATTGAAAAAACTATCCCTCCTCCATTGAGTTGCTATTCCTTCTTGTTCAAAAATCAATTAGGCATATTGATGTGGGTCTGTTTCTGGGTTCTGTGCTCTATTCCATTGATCTCAGTGTTTATCTCAAGACGGTGTTTTTGTCTTGATTACTACAGATACATAATAATTTTGCTTAATATCAGGGAGAGTGATTCCTCCTTTATTGTTTTTCTAAATTGTTTTGGGTATTCTGGGACCTTTCCATATAAATAATACAAAAAACTTTTATCTACAAAGAAACTTACTGAGATGTTGATAGGAATTATATTAAACCTATAGATCATTTTAGGAAGAATTGATACCTTTACAGTGTTGAATCTTCCAGTCCATGACCATGGTATGACTCTCCAACTATTTAGATCTTCTTTGATTTCTTTCGTTGACATTTTATAGGTTTTACAATACAAATTCTGTACATGGTGTAGTTTTTTTTTGTTTTTGTGGAGGTTTGTTTTGGGTTTTTTATTTATTTATTTTTTTATGCCTGAGTGTTTTATTTTCTTTGGAGCAATTTAAACTGATACTGCTTTTTTAATTTTGGTTTTCACTTGTTCATTTCAGTATATAGAAATGCAATTGAAATATATGGTGATGGAAGGAGAACTGACTCTGGGTGGTGAACACACAATGGGATTTATAGATGATGTAATACAGAATTGTACACCTGAAATCTATGTAATTTTACTAACAATTGTCACCCCAATAAATTTAAAAAAAAAAAAGAATTACAGAATAATTGCAAATACTTAAAAAAAAAAAAGAAGAAATGCAATTGAATTGTTGATCTTATGTCCTGTGATCTTAACTAAAATTACTTACTAGTTCTAGGAGATGTTTGCAGATTCTTTGGAATTTGTATGTAGAAAATCATGTTGTAGCCTGCAGATAGAAACAGTTTGTTGTTTTTTTTCCAATCTGTATGTCTATAATTTCTCTTTCTTTCTGTATTATAGTGGCTAGAACTTCAGTACTATATTAAAGTAAGGGTAGTGAGAGCAGATATCCTTGCCTTGTTCCTGATTTTACAGGGAAGAATTCAGTTTTTCACCATTAAGTATTATGTTACCTGTAGGATTGATTATTTGTAGTAGCTATTTATGAGATTGAGGAAGTTCCCCTCTATTCCTAGTGTACTGAGTTGTTATCATGAAAGAGTTTTGTCAAATGTTTTATCTTCATCAATTAATAGCATAATGTGATTTTTCTTCTTTAGCCTGTTGATGTGATAGGAGGTTACATTGCATGATTCTCAAATATTGAACCAGCCTTGCATACCTGGAATAAATCCCACTTGGCTGTGGTGTATTATTTTTTTCATATGTTGTTGGGTGAGATTTGCTAAAATTTATTGGGGAGTTTTGCATCTAAGTTAATGAAAGAAATTGGTTAGTAGTAGTCTTTTTTTATACTCTGTCTTGTTTGGTTTTGGTATCAGAGTAATATTGACCTCATAAAACAGGTTGGGAAGTGTTCTGTTCTCTTCTGTTTTCTGGAAGAAATTGTGTAAAATTGATGTTAATCCTTTAAAAATTGGTATTGGCTTTTAATGTACTAGAATAAATAAAAAGTTAATTATAGTGTAAATTTCTGCAGAGTTAACATTGAATCTTGACTGCTAGGTGGTCTAGTGAATTGCCTGTGAAGGGTACATTACCAATTATATATATGGACCGGTTCACTTCAGTTCTCTTAATTTCTGTTTTGTAAAGCTCTTAAATGAAAGTTACACAAACTGTTCTTTAGCGTTTTTGAGATATTAATTAGTATGCCTTTGAAAAACAAGGACCAAACATATTAGAATTATTGCATGTTACATTCTCCTCTCCACCCCCAGAGTCATACAACATATTACTGTGTTTATAGATATTTAGGTATTTAGATAACTGTTACAGTTAAAAATAAATAAATGAAAGTTTATGTTTATCTTAACCCAGCATTTTCCAAACATATTCATTACCTGTTATCTGTTAACATTTCATTGAATGTTCGTTTGGAAAATTTCAACTCTATTCTTGTCTTCAACAGGCTTAGGAAAGAGATCACAATTTACTCCTTTTTATCCTAGTCAGAGCTCGGAAGGAAGAAACCCATATTAAAACCATTATCCCCCTCATTAGTTCCAGACTGTAGTTATCTTCTAAGCTATTTCACTAAGTGCTGCTCACATTTCCTGATCCAAAGGGTCTTGATGGTATTTCTCTTTTGATTGGTGATCTGTAAAGCTTCTAGATTATACAGCTAGGACTTCTCTTTTCCTATTTATATTGGAAGAAAGGACAGAACAGCTCTGACCATAGTAGACAGGAACAGTTAGTTTGTCTCCTTCTTCCCCTTGCACTTGGGCTTCAAAGCTCTACTGTTAATCCTCAGAGGAAATCTTTTTTAAAAGAGCAGTCTTGGGAGGGGTGGTTGGGGGCAGGGTGAAAAATGTGACGGGATTAAGAAGTACAAATCGGTATTTATAAAATAGTCATGGGATGTAAAGTAAAGCCTGGGGAATATAGTCAATAATATGGTAATAACTATGTATAGTGCCAGGTTGGGTATATTGTGATAGCACAATACGGTATCAGATGGTTGCTGGACTTACCATGGTGATCACTTCTTTAGATATGTAAATGTTGAATAACTATGGTGTACCCCTGAAACTAATATAATATTGTATGTTAGCTATATTTTTAATAAAAATCTTTTTTAAAAAGAGCAGTCTTAATGTGTATTTATATGTGTATGCATAGATGTATTAAGTTGGTGCAAAAGTAATTGCGATTTTGCAATTGTTTTTAACCTTTTAAACTGCAGTTACTTTTGTACCAATCTAATAGATATATGCATTTATAGTTCTGTCCACTGGAAGGGCCAAGAAGCAAATATATTCAGTAGCAATGAGCACACCTAGCACCTGTTCTTTAATCCATTCTCCACTAAATGGGACCAAGAATCGGTGAGAAAAATGGCTAGTTCCAGGACTGGGGCCAGGTAGGTACAGGATAAACCTGGAACAACTTGTAATGCCAGACATTAAGCACTCTAAAAAAAATAGCAGAGACATATCACAAGGACACAAGAGTTTCAGTTGGCTAATTCTGGGACAGTTGAAACAATGGAATAATTAAGTACAATAATGAATTGTAAACCATTGAAAAAGTAGGAATTCATGAGTCAATACTGATAATAAATAGATAAATGGTGGAAAAGAGTAGAATGCCAAGAGCTGAATGGCACAATGTGAGAGAGAGTCTGGGAGCTGGGAAATCATTTTTGCAATTACCTTGATCAAGATTGAATCACACAAGAATCATCAATGTATGCTCAATATAAGAGGAAATTTTGATGAGGTGCATGATGTTTGCATGGTCTTAAGCTCTCCTCACAAACTGCGTTTTAGTTAAAAGGATGGGAAAAAATACAGTGGAGGAATCAGGCAATGTCTTGACTGGTGATCAAAATTATCATTACTTATGAGGAATAGATGAACATGTGTGCCCTACATGTCATATCCTGCGGAGGACTAAGACAGTTGAGTATTGCAGGGTATCAGGTAACAGTGCTTACTCTCATCACAGTGGGAAAAAATCAGGCATAAAGTGAGAAGTGTGATGATGATGATGATGATGGTGATGATAACAGTAATAAAGTCCTGGGAAGAGGGACGTTGTCTTCAAAAACCAATATCTTGAAGGACAAAGAAAGGCTGTGGAAATGTTCCAGATCAAAGTTGGCTAAAGAGATAACAATGAAAATAATACTTGATCCTAGACTGGTCCTGTGCAGGCGGGGAAATGTTATAAATCATTGGATCAGCTGATAAATTGGAATATAGGCAGAAGATTAAATTGTATGAGTGTAAATTTATGAAGTTAATGACTATACTATGATTATATAATATAACCTCGCTTTTCTTAGGAAATACACTGTGACGTATCTAGCAGTAAAGAGCCATTTTGAATGTAATTTACTCTTCGATGGCTCAAAAAATTGTGTGTGTGTCTGTGTGTGTCTGTGTGTGTGTGTAAAGAGAGAGATGCACATGCAAATGATAAAACAAATGAAATAAAATTTTAACTGGGTGAATCTGGGTAAAGGATATGCAGGTGTTCCTTGACTTTTTATTTTGTAAATTTTGTAAGTTCGAACTCCTAAATTAAAAAAAATATTTTTAAAAAATAGATCCTTATAGAACTTACTTTTTTATTACCTCTCAAAATAGATGTGTCCTGTCTTTATGCCCTCATTCTGAAAGACTGCATTTTCTCCTTCCCTTTGCCTGTCTTCTGCATCACACTACAACATACAGTCTTATGCCATTATTCTTCTGGTACTACTTTCTGACATAAAATCTGTAGCATGAACCAAAAAACTTTGTCTACAAAGGATTTCATATCTGGAATTTCAGATCTGTCAGATCTGGGATTCTCCATTTACTCTCCCCAGGTACATTCTAGAAGTAACTCTAAGCTCTGTCTCTAGTAAAGAAGTTGAAGGATTTCCTGATCTAGCTAGCCAGTGAAAGCTTTGTCTTCTTAGGTCTAAGGCAAAGATATCAAATACCTAATACCCCGTAGTAAATATCATTATTATGACAGTCTTTTCTGCTGCTCAAAATTTATTCCAGGAGTTTTGCAAGTAGATATTCCAGTCATTGAGAGTTAGTGCTTGAGTTGGTAAACCTGTTTACCATTCCTGGTCTGAGAAATTTCTCCTCAACCTTGGATAGTGTGCCTTCTTTTCAATCAGGGATTATATTCTGTCCCTTATCCACATTTTGTGCCATTTCATGCATCCAAATATTTCACTATTTGCTTTTCGTATTTTTAAAATACTGTTTGGAGTTATGGACATACCCACCCATACACGCATAGTCTGAGCCATAGTGTGGCATTTGTTACGTAGACCTTTATATACGTTTCATCTCTCACTGGATTCTTAAATCCAGGGGCAAGTACTGTGGTTTGTACCACTCTGTTTAAAATAATCTAATCAATTATGTTCTTGTGTTCTTCTTGCTTAGATTTATTTTCTCCATCTGTACATTATATTGTATTTTGCTTAGCCATACACATATCTGTTTATCCTTAGCAAATATTTTAAAGGAGTCAGTTTGTACAGTATGGCTCCCATTATTTAACAATTATTGGCCAGCTAGGTCTCATTTTAATTGGTAGAACTTAATTAGAAGAGGCAACACATTTGCCTGTTTTTCTTTATGCCCTTTGAACACACTCACTTACGTGGCCCAGAAAATTTGAAGATAACTCCATTTCTATGACCATGATAAATACGTTACATCTGTATTAGCTGTACTTGAACTGTCAGTTGGAATTACAGGTTTGGATAAAGCTATATTACACTTTAATCATTGCCTGTGGATTTTTTGGTCAAATGAAATCCTAAAGTGAATTTTTTCATGTTACCTTTTCTCTAGGGCTTTAATATTTTGTAACTGAACAAGAATTGGCTCTCCTTATATTTTTAAGATCTTAGATGTGTTTGCACCAATTAAGAGAAATAACTTCTTGCAGAGGCAGTAGTAGTCTCTCAGTTAACTTCAGTGGGAAACCACTGAGCTCACTAGGAGAGGAATTTTCCTTTTCAGTCTTGATTCTTGTTTCCTGATATTTTGGACATGACTTATCATTGATGATATAATGTATACCAGAAGTATGTCAAATGTATTTTGATGATGCAAAAGTAAGGTGATATTAGGTGAGCTTGTTTAGTTTTTATGAATTATTAAGCTTTGTAAATGTGATTTGATCTAAACAAAAATGTTTTTTATAGTGGAGGAGGCAAAAGTAATATAAAAATGAGACCCTAAAAATATAAAATATACCCTTAAGAAGGCAGAACATTGCTAGTTGTTTTTCTGCATTATCTGGATCACCACTCTTCAGTAGAACTTCCAGTGATGATGAAGATACTCTGTAATTTGTGCTGTCTGGTACAACAGTAGCCACTAGCCACATGTGCTGTTTAATACTTGAAATGTGGCTAATGTGACTGAGGTACTGAATTTTTTTTTTAAGTTTAAATTTAGTTAGCTAGTGGTTACCCTATTGAACAACACAAATATGAATTATCTTAGTTAGGGACAAAAAACAACTGTTTTTAATCCAACAAAGTTTTCATCCACTTTGAGATCTCCAAAAACTCTGTTTGCATAGCAATAACAAACAGAATTAGATGATCGAAACTCATTGGAGGGCCTAGCTATCAGGTTGTAAAGATGTTAACATACAGAGATTTTTATGGAGTCTGAATATCCATTTACTATAATGAGAAACATTATAGAAATGTGATATGGGTCAAAATAGAAAAATGAAACATAATGGTATAATATATTTAATTCTATAAATATTTATTGGATTCCTCTGGGCCAGATACTATATTAAACTTGAAGTAGGGATGGCAGATTTGGGGCAAATGGTAGTCTTCTCTTGTACCTATCATAGATACCACTAATGGATGACCGCACATTTTTTCAGCTTTTTCCCCCACATGAATAGATGCAGTATCAGAATGTTTTTCTGGAGAGTACTACAGACAGTTAGCATGCAGGATGAACATGTTTACTATCTGCACTAGAGGTCAGAGATAAATAAGAAGACACAATGCCTCCTCTCGAGGAAATCAATCATATTCTAATGCTTAACATGTAGATTATAAAGTAGTGTAGAAAACAGTACAAAAGAACGGAAGTGATCTAACCTTGGTACCAGAAACTTTTAATATTTGAATTGCTTGTAATTTATGCAAAATGTATGTTTACACAGTATTGTCCTGGGTAGAAGCTTCATAGATTCTAAAAAAGATAAAAGTGGTTAGGAATCTCTTATTTATAGAGGGCAGTCATGAAATGATTCCACAGGAGTTATTGTCAGGTTGGGTTTTGAAAAGAGTAGTCATTTGCTAGGTGGGCAGGCAGGAACTAGCTAATGTAAAGGCCTGAGGACATGAAATAGCTTGCTGTGTTAGATACATAAAGTTGGATGTTGCTGGATCGTAAAGTACTGATGAGAGTGGACAGGCTACATCAAAAAGGGCCTCATATAATTTTGGTTCTAAGATGACGGGAAGTTAGGAAGAATTAAACAAGGGAAAGATGTGAGACAAATTATGACATCAGGCTACTTAATATTTTAGTTATATTATCAACCTAGCTTTATTTGTGTAAGTAATTGAATGGCATTTAATAATACAGAGCAGTGGGTTTTCTGCCCCCCCTTTTTTTTCAAATCTTGACAAATACAAGAAATATCTCACATTTCTATCATCATAGCAGTGATTCTCATGAGGGAGCAAAACTTACCAAGAATGCACTCACTGAATGATAGCTGTTACTGTTGTTGGCACTGGTTCTACCACTTCAGCTTTCATACCACTCCCTAAGCTTTTGGTAAAGTAATTAAATCTGTTTTTTAAGAGGACTTAAATATTCTAAAAACAATCTTATTTAAAGACCGTATCTCTCTATATTATGTCAAAGCATGAAATTGATGATATTTTATCAAGGTTTGAGCTACTTTTCATACAGTTTAACCCAATACATTTAATAATCTATGTTCTTAATAGTAGGTTTCTAGTGTATTTGCTTTTGGGGGTGGGATCACATCCATGACCTTTTATCACTTATCTATATTAACAGTAAAGATCATCTCCTTTCTTAAACTTTAAATATGGGAAACAAAACTATAATCTTAGACTGTGTGTCTGAAAACAAAATCAAAAAAAATTTTTCTCATTTCTTTAGAAAGTTTAGGTCTTGTTTTTATCCAGACATCTGTGAGAGGTTTTTGTCAGTGGATTCACACAGTGAATGATTGCTTATGGTTTCTTCTGTCAGCTTTTAGTTTGGATGCTGAACAGCCTGATTATGATTTGGATTCTGAAGATGAAGTATTCGTGAATAAACTGAAAAAGAAAATGGACATCTGCCCATTGCAATTTGAGGAGATGATTGACCGTCTAGAAAAAGGCAGTGGTCAGCAGGTACAACTTAATCGTATATATAATAAGAGAGAGAGAGAGAGAGAGAGAGAGAGTGTGTGTGTGTGTGTGTGTGTGTGTGTGTGTTTTGTATGCATTTATATACATATCAACATTTACATGGAAAAAGTATAATGTTGGGGAAGGGACGTGAGCAGGCTCTGGAGTTAACAAGCACGAAGTCGTATCCCACTTCTGCCCACTATGACCTGTATTGTCTAGAGCAGTATGTTTAAATTTATCTGTACCTCAGTTTTCCCATCTGCAAAATAGAGATGATAGAATGGTTGTGAAAATTAAATAAAATAGTGTATATAAAGCATCTAGCTCAATGACTGACACGTGCAAGCTACTCTGTATGTTTGCTGTTGTAAACACTGTTATTATTTTGATGGTTGTCATTTAAATTTAGAAGTGCTTTTGAACCTTATAAATGTATTATATGAAAATGACATCATAATTTTACATTTAGCCAGTCAGTCTGCAGGAAGCCAAACTGCTGCTAAAAGAAGATGATGAATTAATTAGAGAAGTTTATGAATACTGGATTAAAAAGAGAAAAAACTGTCGGGGGCCATCTCTTATCCCATCAGTAAAACAAGAAAAGCGAGATGGTTCCAGCACAAATGATCCTTATGTGGCTTTTAGAAGACGTACTGAAAAAATGCAGACTCGAAAAGTGAGTGAATTTGGGAAATTGGGTGGTAATTATTTTTTGATGTAAGAAAAATTGTTTATAGTTGTGAATATCAATATCTGAAGCCTGTGTTTTAATTTGTATTTAAATACTTTACAGTATAATGAAAAATATTAATTTAAAATGAATCGATCGTAAGATTCATTGTGGCGCTGTTGATATATTTTAATGTTAATCCGTTTAAAATCATACACAAAATTGATTTCCTTGTGATGCATGCTCCCTTTCAGTTTTTAAATTCTCTTCTAATATATATGTTCTTATATATATATCAATAGCTATTATGTTCAGAATGCCACTAGCTAGCAATACTTATTGATACTAAATAAGCAACTTTATATTTGCAGAATCGCAAAAATGATGAAGCCTCTTACGAAAAAATGCTTAAACTGCGTCGAGATCTAAGTCGGGCTGTTACTATTCTAGAGATGATAAAAAGAAGAGAAAAGAGTAAAAGGGAGCTATTGCACTTAACACTGGAAATTATGGAAAAGAGGTAAAGTATATTTTAATAATGTTAGGAAGTATGGTACCATTAGCATTTTCTATATTGAGTTAATTTATTTCTTAAGCAGTTATCTGTAACTCCAGAAATATCTTCTTTTAATAATAATTAGAAACTATTTAAATGTGTGGTATGATATACTTTGTATAATGTTACATATATTCCTCTCTTTTCTTTAAAAGTGACTGAGTTCAGTAAAATTAAAATATGCCAGGTATTTCCATTTTGAAATCTTATTCTTTTGTCCTTGCGTGAGTGTGTGCAGAGCTATGATGGACAGAGCATTTGTCAATTTAAGGTTTTTATTTTATCTACTAGATGGTACTGATTTAAAAAAAAGCATAAGGGAGGAGAAAAGGTTTATAATCTTAACATTCAAATAAGCATTCAGGAAGGTACACAGTGAAAACTTTAAGCTTTATTCCCATTTCCTAGTCGTTATCCCCAAAGGAAACCATTATTAAATTTCTTGTGATTCATTTCAGAAAAATTAGTTTTATAGCACAGGCAATTCAAGTTAGCAGAAAGTTCCTCAGCACCATTTTAAGCATTAATTTCAACATCTCCACCGACTCTTTCACCAGAATTGCTGAGTTAAAATATGAACCTTTGCCCCCTGCCCCCCACAATCATATATTTAAGGTGCCAAGATAATGCTATAAGTCAAAAAGTAAAAGGAAGAAACCAAAATAATTATGTAATCTTTAATTTTAATAAGCATTCAGCAAATTAGTCAAATTTTAACTAATTTTACCAAGTCTAATCAGTGTTTATAATTATATCTCAGTTGGTTATTAATAGGAATAAGGATAAGTACTTACAGAGATAACTTTTTAAACTTTCTTTTATATAATTTCAGGTATAATTTGGGTGACTACAATGGAGAGATTATGTCTGAGGTCATGGCACAGAGACAACCAGTGAAACCTACTTATGCCATCCCCATCATCCCTATTACTAATAGCAGTCAATTTAAACATCAGGAAGCAATGGATGCGAAGGAATTTAAAGTTAATAAGGTGAATAAAAATTCTGTGATGATAGTAGCTGATAATGGAGTGGTATTTTATCATTAAAATCAAAGCAAAATTTAAAAAATACATAGAAAGCCTACCACGAAATATGCTGCAGTGTTAATGGTAATCTGACGTCTGCTTTGTGTGTATGTAAAATTGTTTTCATTATTATTTTCCCTGTATTTGTTAGTTCTTTAGAATAAAGACTAGATATCCCTTTTTATTCTGCTGTATTTTCATAGAAAATTAAGAAAAAGATATGGGAGCCAGTGGTAAATACTAAGTGCAGTTACAGGGTTTCAGAAGCTGGAAAACTTTCATTCTTTTCCTTTACTTTAATTGAAACAAAATACTTTATGAAATTATGGTTAGGTTGTAGGAGCGTATTAATGTTTTCACAGAGACCAATCAATCTCTAAGACTTGACAATATAAGATGGTAAAATGTAAGAGTCTTGTATCTATTATGAGTTTGAATGCCTTCATTTAGCAGTAAACTTCATTTTAAAACTTCCCTAAAACTGCAGGTTTGTTGAACATGGTTTCCTAGTGTTTGATTAACTCATGACTTTATTGCAGCAAGATAAAGCTGATCTTATCCGACCTAAACGTAAATATGAAAAGAAGCCCAAAGTCTTACCATCGTCTGCTGCTGCTGCTCCTCAACAGACGAGTCCCGCTGCACTGCCGGTGTTTAATGCTAAAGATTTAAATCAGTATGACTTTCCCAGCTCAGACGAAGAACCTCTCTCCCAGGTAAATATAAGAATTTCCCTATGAACATACAGAAGGAATGTAGAAAGTCACATGTCTTGACCCACTTCATTTTATTTAAAGGTTTTGTCTGGCTCTTCAGAAGCTGAGGAAGAGAATGATCCCGATGGTCCCTTTGCTTTCCGTAGGAAAGCAGGCTGTCAGTACTATGCTGTAAGTTTCAGGCTTTCTTTGTAAATTACAAACTGTTTACCCTTAACTGACAAAAATAACTTGGATTTTTTTTTTTTTTTTTTTTTTTTAAAGCCTCACTTAGACCAAACTGGCAACTGGCCTTGGACTAGTCCTAAAGATGGAGGATTAGGGGATGTGCGATATAGATACTGCTTAACTACCCTTACCGTACCCCAAAGGTGTATTGGATTTGCACGAAGACGGGTTGGGCGCGGTGGAAGGTAAGGTATTTCTGTATTCGAAGCATAGCAATATTTTAGACAATAGGATAAATTGAACCTAAAATTTAAACTGAGGTAATCCTTAATAGCTCATTTGTTCCCACTTGTTCTTAACTAATTTTTAGACTGAAATATTTTGCTACCTGGTTCTTATATAAACATAGCTTTTAAAGCATAACTAATGGGTCCCTAATGGATCTGCTTTTCTTCCCAAGTTTGAAAACCTCAGATATCTATCCTTGTGGATAGAATTCTGACAAAAGGCACTAGATAAAGGCAAGAGTAATTCATGATTGCATAAATTGTATTAAGTTAAAGAAAATACAGGTTGTTTCAGGAGTTCTGGGAGATATTGAAAAAAAAGGATTAAATAGGCTAAGAAATGTCATATATAACATACAGAGTTGTTTAACTCATCAGTAAAAAGCCTCCAGGATCCATGCATGACCTGATCTTGACTTCCCAGTTTGTCAGGATCTAATTGCTCTTCTTACTTTGGTTAAATCTGATAGAACTCCTTCATACTTGATGCCCTTATCCTTCATACTTAATGCCTTTATCCTTCATATTCGATGCCTGTATGTGAGAAGTTGTGTGTGTGTTGAGGGGGCGGGGGAGGCAGGGAAGGAATTGCAGAACGCATAAAAGCAAAGAAAAAGAAGACTTCATGTAAAATGTGAAAAAAATTAAAAGACAAAACAGATAATATCAGTACTTTCAGGGAGAAACCTAAGGGTATAATTTGTAATAAATAAATGGCTTATATATATTTGTTTCATTTTGTAATCGTAATTGCAGTTTTTACCACATAAACATTAGTTTAGAATTATCAGGGCATTAAAATACATTTTATTAAGTTCTTTTTCTCACATCATTATGTTGACATCAGTAGTGGTGAAAATTCTCTGTTAGCTATATTTTATTCTATACCAGCTTAATATCAATGTTAGCATTTAAGATGGGATCATTTATAAAGTTTATATTAGTAACAAAAAGATATCCTCTAGAGTAATGGATCAAATACTGTTAGAAATTTTAATGATATGACATATCCCAAAGATCACATAGCTTTTACTGATTTCTCCTACCTCCTCCTACCTTCACACACCACAAAAAAGTTGTTTTTCAAAAAAAAAAAAAAAAAAGTTGTTTTTCCTTAAATAGAGGACAGGTATGCTAGCAGCGTTTCATAACGTTTTCTGCTGCTTTGTAATGAAAGTGAAAAATCTTTGGTTGAAAAGAAAAATACTTTCATATATGTAATTTATATTTGTAGGCCAACCCAAAGAACTGTTAGAAACTCACTGTTGTAAAATATTTACCTCATTCTGTGAAATGGATTACTCTCTTCTTTAATCAAATCATTATAACATAAAAGAAAGAACGTTTATCAGATATTGATATTTTAGCCTATAGAACCAAATACTGAAATAATCAAAACCATAGCTTTTAAATATTCAGTATGAGATGTCTCTTTGAAGTTGGGGAGAGAAAGAAAAACCTTTTTTATATAATTTATGAATAGCTGTTTTATATACATGTTTCCTGCCTTGTTTTTAATAGGGTCTTAATGGACAGAGCTCACTCAGACTGTGACAGTGTGTTTCGCCATCTGGATTTGGAAATGCTTTCCTCACCACAACATTCTCCAGTCAATCAGTTTGCCAATACCTCAGAAACAAATACCTCGGACAAATCTTTCTCTAAAGACCTCAGTCAGATACTAGTCAATATCAAATCATGTAGATGGCGGCATTTTAGGCCTCGGACACCATCCCTACATGACAGTGACAATGATGAACTCTCCTGTAGAAAATTATATAGGAGTATAAATCGAACAGGAACAGCACAACCTGGGACCCAGACATGCAGTACCTCTACGCAAAGTAAAAGTAGCAGTGGTTCAGCACATTTTGGTATGTTTATTTGTTCTGATGTACATTTCTATACAAATGTCAGGTTCATCAATTTTTTGAATATGTGGTTTATTATATTTATGGCCAGAAGTCCTTTATTCTCAAAATAGTTAAAAAAAAAAAAAAGACCTATGTTTAAGTATTTATTTGAATCCTGTTTGTACATGTGTCTTCATTTAAACATACCTACATACAAAGGCGGTTTATTACTATTTAATCTATTACATTTGTTTCCTGGACGAACTCTAAGAACCACAAGATTCAGCAATTATATCTTCGAAATAATATGAAAAGAATGTGGTCCATAAATTGTTGCTGTTGTATGCTTGAACTCTTCTCTAGTCTTAGACTGCTTAAAAGTAGACTAGCAAATAGATAGATTTGCAAAGTCTTATCTGTTGTCACAGTAATTCAGAGTAATTTAAGAGAGAAACTAATTTTTCACAGAATGATATTTAAGTAAAAGGATTATTTTAATAATTTTGGAAACATTTTTAGATAATGTCTACTTTAGCATTATGTATCACTACTTTGTGTAATGTATCTAAAATAAATGTTGTCTACTTAAAATATTTCTAAAATTCTAGCTTTCTATTTTAAAGCATAAATCTGTGTTATCTGAGGCATGTAGATTATAGAAATCCATTCTTAAAACTGTTACTGCAGATTTTGGTAAAGATAATTTAAACAGAGATGTTGAAAAGACTGGAAAGATATTTATTCTGTCACCCTAAACATCTGGTAAGGCTACAGTAAAACCTTCTAATAAATATGAAAATGTGCTTATTCTTAAAGACCTCCAGAAAAGATTTCATAAACTAATTTACTTTGTGGTTAGAAAAACAATATTTCTATGAAGTGGAAGTCTTTCAGCTTGTAAGAACAATAATCACATTTCAGAAATCAGCTAGAAGATAATCTAAATTATCTGAGGCCTAACAGATTATTTATAATCCCATCAATTTCAGTGGATGTCATGAAGAGTCACTTTCTCTATTTTTGTAGTCTTAATCAAAATGAAGTTTTCAGTATGAAGGAGGACTTATTTTTGGTGTGAGTGTAGAGATTTTAAAAGTATAAACTTGGGATATGTTTTCCCTGATAAAGATTTATAAGCTGTATAAAATTCTTTGAGACTTCTCATAGAAAATTGGCATGTTCATCAATCCCCATCTCCTTCACCTCAAGATAGAGAAGTTGAATTGTGTAACTATCCTAAGAATCTTGTAATGATCTTTTTTTTGTAAATTGTTTTGCTATACAACTTACATAAGCATTGATATTGTAAAACTTACTTGATTTGTGCTGGCCAAAGAATATTAAAAGGTGAACATTGAACAGTAGTATTACCACAGATTTAGCTGGGAAAAAAGGGTTAATAACTCTGTAATATTCTTTTAAATCATATTCTTCCCCTATATATGTGATACAACTTTTTAAAATACGGGTTTATCAATTTTTTTTCTGTCGCACTTAATTGTTTTCAATTTTTCCTTAAATTTTACTAGATCTTCCCTTATAGAGAATAAATGCCTACAGATTGCTGTAGAGTAGCACTTTATTCTTTCATATTTGTGAATATCCAGAAACCTAAAGCTTTTCTCTTTATGATCTATAAAGTGTATTACAGTGGAGTTATATGTACTTTTAAGTGAATTCAACTATAGGACATTGGGGGAAAAAAATTAAAATTTAGCAGTTCAAATGTTATATGGGATTCTAAATACAATTCTACTAAAATGTATTTGCCAGTGGACCCCTGTGGGCATGGGAGAAGTGGATCTATTGTTCCCCATGTCGCACTGCCACTTCATTTATAGGCTAAGCATCTCACCTCAGGCAGTGTAATTATAGTTTTAAAGATTTTTTTCCATAGAGCATAGCCCAAAAATACCACATCACCTAGTACTCAGCCACAGAAACTCCGATCTAGTCTGATGTCAGAGGAGAAACTGGCTGTGTTGGGTTTATTGAAAGAGATGGGTCTGTATTGTGTTACACTCTAAAGGAATTTTTAAGGAGGCTTAATTTTTACTATATTGACTTTAGAGCTTAACCATTGTATGAGATACGAGTCAATTGATATATTTGCCTGCTGCTGAAGCCAAATATGTAGGTTTTGATTTCGCCGTTTTTTATTATTCTATCAGTCTTAAATATTAATATTTAGATGTGTGCTGTGACGGGATGATGCCTTCTAGACAGATTTTCCTTTTTCTTAAAAATCATCTAAGTGGGCCTATTCTCATTTTGAAACAGGAAATTCTAAATAAGATATCAAGAGCCCATTATTTGTAATAAAGGGAATGAGCTTTAACACACCAACTTTTGTAGCCTCTGTTTCAACTGCTCAGAATCTTTTTTTGCTTGCTTCTCAGTCTTGGCCATTTTGTATAGTTATGTAGCCAAATGGTAGCCTGGTTAGTTACTAGAGTGCTTGGTCCTCTGGATACTATATAGCAGAATAACACAATATGGAGGAATTTGGGGAGACTTAACTATGTGTGTTTTCACAATTTCCTGGACTAGATTTTAGTATAAATTGTGTATTTTTAATAGTCTTTAGTTAATATGTGATTTGGACAGTTTCCAAATCCATTCTATTTTTTTTTCTTTTTATCCATAAAAGCATCTCTGAAAATTTAGTGTTTTTTCAATAACTGAGTATCATTTGCATATGTTTGGGTTTGGCGGATATCAGATGTCAGAATTAGTACCCTTTTTCATAATTAGGACTCTAATTCAGAAAGACTAAAAACAGAAAAGTGATTTTTAAAACCACCATTATATGTTTAGGATTTGAATTCCTAGTTCCCAGTGAAATTTCATCTGCATATCTGCACTAAAGATTTGCTTTATTTCGTAAGTGAATAGGAAATGTGTAGCTAGAATGTTAGTCTCAATATCTGTAGCTTAGTGCAGTTTACTTCAGTTTGTAACATAAAATTTTAATCTTACCATAGAAAAGGAACTCTGGATTTGAACACTGAATATTTTCATTGTTGGATTTTGTAAAGCTGCAGGTCCTTAATCCTTATCCAAATGTGTTTCAAAATTCAGAATTACATCATTAGCAGAGTCTGGAGTAGCACCTGGAGTAAAATACATTAATGGTTGTACGGTTTTATAGTGAAGTGCAGGAATATTCACACTAAGTAGAAGGTTTGACCACAAGCAATCTCATGTTCAAGTCATTTGGAGTCAAATGAATTCAGATTCGGTCATGTTTTGCCATCAAGTGAATTACTAAACTTCTGTTTTCAGATTGGATTCCTGGATGGCTGATAAATGCTCATAAGCTTCCATCAAAACTATCAATTCAAGTTTACTGATTAAGGGGTCATACTTTAATATTGTCTGGAGTCCTTTCATTTTATATTTATTTCTTTAAAGTTACCCTTTTTCCTGTATTAAAATAATCCCCTGCCTTTTTACTGCTCAGAAAAATTTCTAATTGAGGGGTGGTTTTTAAAATAGGTGTTTGGTTTGTAGGGAGTTTTGTTTGTTTGTGTACAAAATACACATTTTGGTAATCTAGAATCCATCTTCTCAAGCTGAATTTTTAAATTGTTTTTTCCTAAGTACCTGTCACCCGCCCCACCTGCACTTCTTTGATCATTTCAGTTGATCTGCTTCAGCTATAGGAATGTGACCTAAAGGGCAGCAGCCTGAGCTGTCAGCTATGCCAGGTGCTGGTGTGCCACGTGCTAATTTCCTTGTATAAGAAGGAGACTTGTAAAATCTCAGAATATTTCATCAAAATTCCTACCTCAGAGAATTATAAGAAGCTACCAAACAGAAGTTTCTGACCTGTGTCTAGACACCTCTTGTAAGGACAAATTCAACAACTTTCTTAATCAGATGATTCTCCAGTTGGGAATCTTGTTTAGAAGTTTGTCCATATATTGAACAAAAGCTGCCTCCTTAAACTTAAATCTTCTGGTTCCTGTTTTACCTTTGGAAGCACATTGAATAAGTTTCCTTGATCTCCAACATGGTAGTGTCCTTCAAATATTCTGAGTCCTGTCATGCTCCTCCCTGTTCTCAGCTTTTAAGCGTGTCCCTCACATGACTCTTCCACGGCCTAGATTCATGTTTGTTAGGTGCTATATAGATGAGATTTTTCTAACAACTTGGTTCACACTCTTCGTACATAAAACGTTTGATTATTTCTAATTTAAAAATATTTAAAATAAACTTTTGTCTATTTTTATATTTAAAAATTTCACAAGTTTCAGGGTGGTGTTTTGTCCCCCTTCCACTAGTAAATATCTTTGTGACCTCATGTGAGTTTTTTCATCTCTATTATGAAGTTATAGGAGGAAATCACCGAGGATCCCTCCTGATTTAAAATTTTTTGGTTCTGTGAAATGATTCTGATTCTAGGTTTTGTCATCTGTCCACAAAACCGATCTTGTCCATCTTTGCATGAATTGCAAACTTAACTAACACACGATATTTAGATGTAGACATACAACCTAAAAACTTTCTACCTTAATAGAGATTTAGGGAAATAAGAGATTTAGGTCATTTTATGTTTATTGTCTCTTAGCATTTGGTTAGACTTTGAATTATAATGGCACCTGAGGTATTCTTGGTTTTCTGTATAAATAATAATGTAAAACCCAATTCAGGTTGTACTTGCCCCAGTTTCCTACCTTACCAAGCTTTCCTTTCATTGATAAGCCTTTTGGATTGGCATTTTATTTCTTAGAAAAAATATAAAATCTTAGCATCTCATGGCTGAAAAGGACTACAGTGATCACATAATTTGATCTTTTCATATTTTCAATGAACATACTGAGTACCATCACTTCCAGCTTGTATGTTGCTCTGTACATTTCTTCTCGGTCATTTATCAAAAACGTCTAGGGAAAATTTTATGACTAGACTCGAGAGATATCTTAAGAAATAGGCTACCACAGTGATCTAAAATCTTTTTTAATTTTTATAACAGTTTATTTGAGCCAAACTGATGACATGTGCTGGGGAACAAGATCTCATATTCTCCCTAAAATCTTGATGAGTATTAGTGATCTAAAATGTTGGGTGCATTTTTATTCCTAAGTCTGTATTGGGGGAAGTTAACAGTTGTTAAAAAGTGAAATTCATAAGATACTCAGAGACCAAGGATTAAAATGTTGATTTAAATAGGGCAAAAATACTTGGAATCTTTATTTAATCAATTTCTAAATTATTATTGTTAATTTTTTTTATTAAAACACACAAACACCAGCAAAGTTCTACAACAGAGTATTTCCATTCATATAAATGGAGTTTTTTATACAGGTCTTCAGTGAATGCTAAATTAGTGATTTTCTCAATCTGTAATTACCTGACCTTCCAGAAATGGTCCTTTATATGAAAAATACACACACATATATATATATATATATATATATATATATTGAGCATCCTCTATTAGGAAATTCAAGACTTAGCCAATTCCCTCAAACCTGGGAAATTAAAGTATAAACCTCAAAAATGTATTTGCAAAACTAATAAATTAAGGATCTTAGGTTTAAATAATTACTTCTTAAGGATTTTTTAAAATATAAATATTACGTGAATCATAAACATTCAGGGCTGTATTAAATTTTGTAGATTTTTTTCAAATTCTGAATCAACGTATTTCTGTTATATGGAAAAGGTCATGTTCACGGAAAATTATTTTTTGTCAATATTTAGGGATTATTCTATTATCAATAAAAGTCTTCCCTACAGAAATCAGATTTGAAGATTTCAAACATAGGAAAAGAATCTCATGAAAGAACAGATACCAACTCAACAGATTTTTAACACAAAAATTTAAAAATCAATAGAATTTTCCCAACAAGAAATTTTTTTTGTTCTTGCAGCCCAAAAACTTAAGCTCAACTCAATATAAGAGCCTGTATAGATACTAACTTCTGATGTTTTCTTAAATATTAGTTCATGATTTTCTGATTCATCCAAAATATAGAATTTCTTACCTAAACATTTTAGGTAGTTGTATAAGGTGGAAGCAGTATCCTGATAAAGATTCTTCATGAGTTATAAGTGAAAGTTACAAAATTTGATGAAGTGATATTCTAACTAAATTATCAAAATGCAATTAAAGACAACAACAAATTAGGTGGGAGTATTTTGAAAACATTAAACTTGAGATTGAGGAAATTTGCATGACTTGTAGATTCCCTGGTACCCAGGGATGCATGATAACTTTTTTTTGTTTGTTTTGAAATAATTCTTACCCAAACATCACAGGCTTCTTAAAGAAGCCTTTAAGGTCAGATGTTGTAATTGTATATGCTTTTTATATTTTTCCTTTTTTTAATTGGCAAAAAAAAGAAACAGGTTTCCTTTTTAAAAACTGCACACACTTTTTGGGGGGTAATAAATGAACATTTTTTTGTTTGTTTTTTTTAGAACTGAGCTCTCCATAGACAAACATAAGTAGCATAACACAGTGTCTTTCCTCAGACATCATTCTGTACAGTAAATCAACATAAACAACTCCGTTCTTATTGACTGGATTTTTTCCAGGTGGGTTAATTGGGTGGGGAAAATTAATTAACCTTAAATTTGGAGCCTCTTTTCTTCCTGTTAAACTTAAACAATGGGTTTAAAAAAAAAGGTAATAAACCGACAACCTTAATATATTTCATACAGAAGAAATGTTTTTAACGATTAAAATTAGAAAGTATGTGGAACAGTTAGTATTTATACACAGAACTGTTAGGGGTCATCTGACTGCATTGGGGCAGTAATAGAGTAAACTAGAAACCAAATGGTAATTATCAGATTTCTTCTCAAGCTCAGTGCAAAGTTGAATTCCAAATATGTGGATGAAAAAGCTGGTATTACCTTTTTACACTGTCTGGCACAAGTGTCGCAGCTTACAAAAATAACGGTTCTGCAACTTGGGAAGTGAGCACTTCTCTTTCCTATGTTTAACTCAGGAAGTTTAATTTTGTTTTTCTTTAGACTCAAGCCACTCTTGTTAAATGTGGGTTGAAAAAATGCTGAAAGTTTCATTTGAAAAGGACCTTTAGCAGGACCTTGAGCTTTTGTCACATACTTTAGTTCTGCACACATTTTGTTCATGCTGAAATGTACTTTCGTATTGTAAGATGTGTATGATATCTGTGCGTTATTACAAAGTGTTTCCTCGTTTTATGTTCAGCATTTACAGCCGAACAATACCAGCAACATCAACAGCAACTGGCTCTAATGCAGAAACAGCAGCTTGCACAAATTCAGCAACAGCAAGCAAATAGTAATTCCTCCACCAACACTTCACAGGTGAGGGATTTGTCTGTCTTATGATTATCCCTCATTGTTTCCCACCAGAGTTCATCTCTAATTACCAACTGTTGTCATAGAACCTTGCATCTAACCAGCAGAAAAGTGGCTTTCGCCTGAATCTACATCATAGCCATTCTATACAGGGTTTAGAAAGAACATTACAGGTGAGTATGGAAGCTGTTGCCTCTGCTCCCTATTTTTAAAAGTAAAACTAAAAAGCATAATTAAATGAGACGGAGACCCTGTCTTCAAGTCTGACCTGTAGTCTGTGAATGTACC
The DNA here is from genome assembly GCF_004115265.2 of Rhinolophus ferrumequinum. NCBI lineage: Eukaryota > Metazoa > Chordata > Mammalia > Chiroptera > Rhinolophidae > Rhinolophus > Rhinolophus ferrumequinum. The sequence continues at coordinate 3,631,379 of NC_046288.1, read as the reverse complement.
TCTTTAATATGTAACCCTGCCTACACCTAGGTCATTATCTTGGGTACTTTAATTACTGTTAAAATTTAGTAAAAATTATCATACTAAAATAACCTGTTTTTAGAAGAAATCTCTTAAACCTAAAGCATGATCAATGTTTGCCATTTAAACACATTCAAGACATAAATGCTGAGAGATTTGAATCTCTAAGCATCTTGGAAGATAACTTCATTTAAAATAATTCAAGGACCTCCTAATTTCTAGGCTAAGTTTCGATACGATATTTTGTTATTTCCATTCTAAAGGGACAGTTATCTTACTATCCCAAAAGTACCTTTGGTTATGTGTGTAAATGTGTGCAAGTAAGGTGAAAGAAGTTTACCTATTCATTTATTCATTATATGTGTTTGTAAGTCACTGAAATGTTGTACTAGCTTATTTCTTGTCCAACACTTTTGTGTTGGATGTTTACTGTTTCCACATTATAGGAGGTTTATTTTGGTACTTGACTTGTCCATGTTATATATTATTACATGTGAAGATCACAATTCGTAATCCTTGAGTTATAAGATGACTTGAACATTTCTCAAACTTAAGACTATCAAAAGCAATAAAGATATTTCAGTGGTTTGCCATTTTTGTTTATATTCAAATTGATTTTGCTCTACCTGTGTAGCTTTAATACTAACCTGAGACTAAGTGACACTGATTAGATTTTTGTATTTGCTTTTTAGGGTTTTGTTTCCAAGACTTTGGATTCTGCTAGTGCTCAGTTTGCTGCTTCTGCTTTGGTGACATCAGAACAACTAATGGGATTCAAGATGAAGGATGATGTGGTGCTTGGAATTGGGGTGAATGGCGTCCTTCCAGCCTCAGGTAAGGTTGTTTAAGACACTTAAATGGTTTTCATCATGTTTGTAACACATATCTGGAATAAACAGCCAAGCTGCACATTGTTTAGATGCTCCTTTCTTTTTCTCTAGGAGTATACAAGGGCTTACACCTCAGTAGTACTACACCAACAGCACTTGTACATACGAGTCCATCAACGGCAGGTTCAACTTTGTTACAGCCTTCAAACATGACACAGACTTCAAGTTCCCACAGTGCACTGAGTCATCAAGTAACTGCTGCCAATTCTGCAACAACTCAGGTTCTGATTGGGAACAACATTCGATTAACTGTACCTTCATCAGTTGCCACTGTAAACTCGATTGCCCCCATAAATGCACGACATATACCTAGGACTTTAAGTGCTGTTCCATCGTCTGCCTTAAAGCTGGCTGCCGCAGCAAACTGTCAAGTTTCCAAGGTTCCATCTTCATCTTCTGTAGATTCAGTCCCAAGGTGAGTAGTTACTTTAAGACTAACATGTTTGAAAAATACGAGATCTAACTTTAAATCTCTGGCATTGCTCTCTACTTCTTTCTTTGTGGTTTTTTGCTCTTTTCTTTATACATTAAAATTTATAGATGAGAAATCCTTATTTTTTCAAGAACTAAACAAATAAATGCATTTCAGTATTGTTGAGAATTTGAACTAAATGGTATAGTGAATATTGCATATACGAGTTGGGCATCATTTTCTTAGTATAATAGCTTATAATGCTCTCATTTTTCTTCCACCTTTGGATGGAAGGAGTTCTCGCTAGAATGCTTCTTTTGTTTATGATTTCTCCTACAGCTTCTTGTGGAGACAGAAATGATAGACTTCCCCATGGCTAGTGTGCTACGCTGCTCTTAATAATGTAAAGGCTTATAGTATTCGTGGCTTATAGTATTCATGGCAAGTCACACCGTTATTTTCTATGCTAACTTGTCGTCTTGGGTTTCAGTAGACGGTTTACAGTGTTTGCTCAGGCTCTATTCTGTTTTAAACATTAATGGTAATTAAAATCCTGCTGACAAAGGACTATGGGGGAAGCAAAAAGAGAAAGACAAGGAGTTTTCAGTTTAATTAGAAGATAAGCATAAAAGTGTGATAAATAATGTTTATTGCAAATAATAGGTGAAAATCATTCTAGAGGTATCACAAAGCATTATATGCGTGTCAAATTAATTATAGATTACAGCTATAATTTCAATATAAGGTAACATCTTTTCACACCAGGAGTGTTCTGGGAATGTTCTGCAAAATAAGATCAGATTTGATCTGGGTTGGGCAGAAACAAGGAAGACAGTTGGGGAAATACAAATGTGTTCAGAGGTTAACAAGTGAACTAGTTTGTCTAGAGGTTTGAGAAGGTTAGTAGTTGGCGTTGGAATGGTGAGGAGGCATTGGACTTCCTCAGCCAACGCTGGCCTAGGAGGAGGAGCAGGGCTTGTAGCGACAGACTAACCTTTAGTTTCCAAACCCGTGCATCCCTGTCTGCCTCTGAACTTAATAGTCACTATCTGCTCATTACTAATCCATTCTTATTAGTATTCTGGGTCTAGTCATAGCTCATCAAGCAATTATAGTTCTTAAATACATGGTTTGCAGTACTAGAGAATTGTATAATCATGGAACACTCGCAGTGCATGGAAAACTTTTTACGTTCCTTCTTTTAGTCCCTTTGTTTTAAAGATGAGGGAACTGAGAACCAAAGAATTTAACTGACTTCTCCCGCACACTCAGAGTCTAGGTGGTGGAACAAACTAAGTAAGGCCCTGGTTTCTGACCCCAGCTCGGTCGGCAGCTATCCTACCCAACTCCACATACGCAACCAGACTTCAAGTCCTGACGTGAATGAACCTCAGTTACATTTGTTCCTTTTTTTAAACTGTCATGAAAGGTTTAGTGGAGGAGGAAATTGAAACTATAAACTATAAAACTGAAGGATTTTTTTTTAATGTGTTTTTAACATGCAGGTTGCTTGGGTGCTAACTACAATTGTGTTAGGAATATGGTTGACCTTGGAATTGATAAGCCTGATTTCTGATTGTATATTCCTGATAATAAACTAAAAGGTTCATATTCCTCTACTTGATATCTTGTCCCAAATGAGTCAAATTTCTTCCTATTATTAAAAATACGTAAACTTTTTATTGGGAAGATAGTCTTGATTTGTTAAATTTGTTGCAGAAAAATAATTTATTGAACTTATTTTTTCAACAGGGAAAATCATGAATCAGAAAAGCCAGCACTAAACAACATAGCAGACAATACAGTAGCGATGGAGGTGACGTAGCTCCCTCAGGAGTGGGACTGGAACCTGGGGACTTGATTAGGTGCTATGCATCAGTAGCATTTTGAATGCAAGGGATGATGGAATGCAGCACATGCGTTTCTGTGGCAGCTGTGGGGACTTGACAGCAGTGCTCATCTCTCATGCTTCAATTTTTCTTACTGTTAATAGGAAAAAATCAACACCTGTAATTAAGACTACAGCAATTATCTGTACAGTACTGCATCTTTGTAATACCTTGTATATACGTTACTTGAATACAGAAATGTTCATTTGTGATGCTTTGCACTTGGGGGTGGGGGGTGGGGGGGAAATAAATTGCAACAAAGAGTGTGAGATGTGAGATTGTATAGAGATGAAGTGTCATCACATCATGTGCATGGTGCGGAACCTGCTGTTTTATCTATTTATTGTGCCGTGTTTACAGTTTTTTGTACACTGTACCTTCATTGGTTCCTGTGCTGTAGTAAATGTGTTAGGTAGCTGTGGACTCCTTGGTATTTTGTAAATGGTATAACATAACTTGGTTCCCCTCTGGGTCCCTGAGTTTTCTGTGTATCACGTGAAAAAAAATGGTGACATACATACAGAATTTTACAGAAAAAAAAGGCATCAGTTTTTAAAAAATGGGGAATGTACTGTTAAATGGGGATCTTCCTGGTCTACTATCATTAGGACAAGTAACAAGCTAAAAATGAAGTCTCTTGAATCTTCCCATCCCCACTTGCCCACAAAGCTGTGGGTAGTTTCTGGTACTTAAAGCACTAATGTTATGTTGCTGCTCTACAAACAGCCCGGTAGTCCCATTTCCTTCCACACCAAAAAGTGTTAAATCAAGTATGCAAATGGAGTCCTTACAACTGGAGTTTATGTTGTCTTGCCCTTTTTTTAGCACAAAAAAAAAAATTGTACTTTTTTATTGTCGAATTGTTTAAAAGACTTCATTCTTTACTTGTTCTTACAAAAAGGATATAAGGGAGAAGAATGCAGTAATTGCTGTACGTGTATCATCATTCCAGTTTCTAAAAACAGCCAGCCAGCTTTTTTCCTTTTAAGATTCTCCAGAAGGCTGCAAGGCCAGAACCACAAATATCGGGTGCCTTCCTTTGGAAATATTTGACCTCTCTTCTGTGAAGAGAATGGTACTTAACAGACTACTACTAGTGCTTTGTCAGTACCGAAGTCTGAATGCCCAGTCCAATGGCATACATTATCCTTAAGGTTTTTAATCCCACCTGGAAAAATTGTGATAGAATTCTCACAAAATAAACCCAGGGCATTACATGTTGACAAACTAATGTGTTAGTGGTCTTTTGCTTTCATTTTCACCCCAAGTACTTTTGTGTGACTTTAATTAAAATCATTCAGTAAAGGGGGACATGGGAATGAGAGTGATGACTTCAAGTGCATTTTTTCAACAATTATTTATTGAACGATCACTCTGGTTGGGACTGTTTTTGATCCTACGACAGTGAAAAAATTCCTGCCCTTGTGGAGTTTATAATCTCAGTAATAAAAACAAAATTAATAAGTAAAATTTAAATCGTATTATAGTATTAGGAGGGAAAGTAAAGCAAGGAATTGGGAAGAAGCAGTGCCAGGATCAGGTGGAGGGTGGGCAGGGAAGGGCTCACAGAGATGGTTACATCTGATCAGAGACCTGAAATTGAGAGGAAAGCATGTAGGTGGAGAGAATAAGTACAAAGATCCTGAGGTGGGAGTGTGCCTGGTTTACTAAGCAACAGCAGTGTGACTGGTGCCACGGAGAAGGGAAGGGTAGTAGGTCAGGGAGTGGTGGGGAGCCTGCTCACGGACCGCCTGGTAGGTGATTTTAAGGACTTGGGCTTTTCCTCTACTTGAGAAAGGAGTTTGGAGCAAAAGAGTGATGCCATCTGACAGGCTCACTCTGGCTTTGGTGTTCAGAACAGATTTCAGGGGGAGCCTAGTTAGAAGCAAATGGTAGTAATCCAAGTGAGAGACAGTCGTGACAAGGGTGGCTGTGAAAAGTAGTTGGATTTTGTTTCTATTTTAAAGGTTGACCCAGTTAATGTTGCTCACTGAATAGATGTGAGGTACACGAGAGAAAGATGATTTAAGGATGACTCCAAGGTATTCGGCCTGTGCAACTCGCCACAGTTGGAGAGCACTGTGGGAGGAGTGGGTTTGGGGGAAGCTCAGTTTGGGACTATTTGAGACCTCCATTAGACAGCCAACTAAAAGTGGTAAGTAGGCAGTTGTATATAAAAGTGAAATTTGAAGAAGAGGTCTGGGCTGGCGACCAAAACTGAGTTATCTGCATAGATGATGTCTGCATAGATGAATCCGGGCGAGATCACCAAGAGAGTGGGATTCAATCTTGGTGTAATAAATACAGCTATCACTGACTGCGTGTTGTACAGTTATTCTTACCTTTAAGAGAACTCCCTGTCTCAAAGGGACGGATTTCCAGTTTGGATAACCACTTTTGTTTCTTCTGTTCTACATTCTTTAAGGAGAAAAGATAAAAAGCTGCCTTTTCAGTTCTAGTGGTCAGTGTGACTAAAAATTTTAAATGCGGGCTTGAATGTACTCAAGAATAATCAGGATTAAAATTTCTAAAGGAAACCTAGCAAAGGGTATGACGCCTGGACCCCCAAAGTGACTAGTATGCGTGTTGTCCACAGACCAATTTATAAATGGATTGGGGAACAAGAAAAGGAGTCATCAAGCATACCCAGTTAGAAATTTGAAATGAATTGCATGGGGGTAGAGAAGTGGCAGACAGGCAAGTGATGGTCAACACACATGTTGGCACCTACTCGGTTATTTGACCACACCAACTCTGAGATGCAAAAAAAATAAATTACTCACATTTTAAAATAAGGAATTTGATTCAAAACTGCGACTTTGGCCTCTACATTTCTTGCCATTTTCCCACATACCCTGCTATCAATGTTGTAATTAGCCTGAAGTGAAGGACTTGATAACAAAAGCAATTTAAACATTAAGATCTTAGGGAAAAGGAGAATTAGGGTATGGAGGGAACTTTGACATCTCGTCTAGTTAATACCATGTTTCCCCGAAAATAAGACCTAGCCGGACAATCAGCTCTAATGCGTCTAATAATTTTTGCTCCAAAAGACGCATTAGAGCTGATTATCTGGCTAGGTCTTATTTTCGGGGAAACACGATAACTACCCCATATTTACAATGTAACATCCTATGTTTGGTAATTGTCTCGTTTAATCCTCACAATAGCCCTTTGAGGTAGGTACTAGGATTATCGCCATACTGTAGGTGAGATTCACTCAAGGTTATACAGTGATTGACTCTCTAGGATTTGAACTCTGCCAGATCAGATTCCAAAGCTGCTGCTGTTTGCATCTCCCTACTTAGTGAATAAGCCTGGAAACAGATTTCTAATACTGAAACCAGAGGCCAACCGAGTCTGAGGCTCGTGCTGCCTGCGCCGCTCAGCCAGGCGAAGACACCTCCAAAAACTGCCTTAACGTTCACAGACTGGCTTGGGGTGTTGAAGGGAAAATATGGGCCTTCCTCCAGAAGCTACGACTGTTTGCATGGAGGCTTCCCTCAGGCAATGGGATTCTCCAGTGGTGTCAGCAACCAAGGAACAATGATGGGAGTAGCCTAGTAGGCCATTGAGATTGTGATCAATAAGCCTAAGGATATCAATCATAAGGGTAATTTTCTAAAACAGAACTGGGTGGGACTGGGAGCTCAGCAGGGGGATGATCTATTTAAGCAATAGTTCTAGGAAAGCTGAGCCTGGGGACATTGCAAGGCCTCTGTTGGGGTCCCAACCAGGGCTGTTTCAATACAACTTCTTAGTGACTTTTGCTCCTGTTTTGTTTCTAAAGAAATTGGTACTGTTAATTCTGTTACTTTGGTATTACTGTGCTTTTGTCCATTTCATGAGCAAAAGCCCAAAAAAACTCCCAAAGTCTGACTTTTTATCCTAAGTATAAATTGCGTTTAAAAAAAAAAAAAAAGATGTTTTCTGAACTCCAAATTTAGGAGTTTTTTTCATGAATATGGTAACAATGTAGAATATACTACAATGTTAATATATGTTAGAGAGAGGTAAGCAGCATTTTACATTCATTAATACTTAGTAGAGCAGAACTACTTTTATCTATTTTATGTGTTAATGTTCCACATAAATTCTTTCCAAAAAAGGATTGTGCTATTTTAAAACAGTTGGAAAGGAACAGCGATAGAGGAATGAATAGACAAATTGCACGTTGATTCAACAAATACTTTTTAACTATGTATGCCAGGCACTAATGTAGATGTTGGGGACACGGCAGTGATGGAAGTCCCTGCCTTCACGTAGCTGGCATTCTCTAGGATATGTGCTGAGTAATAGGCTAGACAAAATGAAACAATATTAGAATTAACATTAGATAAAATGTCTAAAGGAGCCATCGTACTTGAGATGTTTAAAATTAACATTTATACAGCTTTGGAAATTATGGAAAACATTATTGCAAGAACCAGAGGACAGTTCCAGTATTTTCTCACAAGGGTGTATTCTGAACAAATTAGGTACAAAGGCCAAAAAAAAAAAGTTTCATATAGGCAAAAAGTAAAATTGTGCGTTTTGAAAGAGAATCCAGTCTTATATAATCTGCCCTACTTTTGTAGTTCTATTTAAAAATAAGAAGTTGGTCTGTAGACTATTAGTATTGTAGAGCTTTAGTCTTTACCAAAAACCTTATATCTGACCACATGTATTCGTTTCCCATGGCTGTACTAATAAATTTCCACAAATGATGGCTTAAAACAACAGAAATGGATTCTCTCACAGTTCTGAAGTCCAGAAGTCCAAAATCAGTTTCATTGAACTGAAATCAAGATGTCGGCAAGGCCGTGCTCCCTTTGGAGGCTCTATGGGACAATCTGTTTCTTGCCTCTTCCAACTTCTGGTGGCGGCCTAACATAATAACATCCCTTGGTGTACGGTGGCATCACTCCAAAGCCTGTCTGTCTTCACATTGCCTTCTCTGAGTCTGTCTGAAAACTTCCTCTGCCTCTCTCTTGTGAGGATACATGTGACTGCATCTAGGGCCCACCTGGGTCATGCAGGAGAAACCCTTCAAGATCCTTAATTTAATCACATCGCTTGCCATACAAAGTAATAGTCATAGTCCTTGGGATTAAGACTTGCACATATTTTTGCCACTGTACTACAATACTTACATAGCTCCAAATATCTAAACAAAAGATAGTTAAAAATATATATATAGAAACAGTTTAACCTTGTATCAAGCCATTGTTATACGTAGCTGGATTTTTTTTTTTTTTAATTCTGGTTTGTCTATCTCAAGAAAAAAAATTGTTAGGTTTCTGGGAAAAGCATCTCGAATGATCATGGAGATAAGAAAATTGTATTGTGGATAGACAAAACATTTGGTCTCTAATCTGGAAAGATGGACAGGCTATGACTAAAGTCATTACAAAAGATAGAGCGATCATTGATTTTGTTCAAATATTTAAATTCTAGAAACGAGAGCCTCCTGACCCCATGCATCCACACACGTACTTGATTCTGGGAAAATATTTATGATTGGTGGAAGAACTATGCAAGTTCACAGTGAATTAATTTAAGGTACCGACTGTGTTTAGAAGTTAGATAAATAAAACTTTCACAACAGGTTTAACGTATGTAATAAAATCGATATGCTATTTACGGTCAAACTAGGGATTGTTTAAGGTAAGTCTTACTTGTAAGGTAGCCATCATAAAACTAATTTCCCTTAGATTAATCTGATTTGACTCAAGTTAGATTTTATTGTTTTATCAGTTGCACTCTTGACTAAACTCCAATCCTATGCTGTTCAATATGCTAATTACTAATCACTTTAATACTTTAAATTAAATAAAATTAAAGATTCAGTTTCCTAGGGACAGTAGCCACATTTCAAATGACCAAAGACATTTTGCCTAGTAGCCATCATATTGAACAGAACAAATACAGGACATTTATATCACTGCAGAAAGGTCTATAGCACAGTGCTATTCCAAAGCCATATATATATACATATACATATATATATATATATATATGTATATATATATATGTATGTATCTGTTTGTTGCTCATTTCTACTTGGATGTCTTAACACACTTCAAATTCAACATGTTCCACACTAAAGTCAACTTTACTCTTCCTCCTCACCCCTAAAACAGAACCTACATACGCAATTTGGTTCTTCTCTAGTGTTCTCTAATTTAGTAAATGGCACCACAATTTACTCCTCTTAGGGAGCCAGAAACCCAAGTCATCCTTAGTTTTTTCTTCAACCTAACCTTCCACATCCATCAGACAAACATGATTTTTTTTAACTTGCCATATGTGTTCAATTGATACACTTCTGTCCATCCCCACTGCTGCCACATTTGCGTAGGCCACCATAATCTCTCTTCTGGACTATTGCTACAGGTCCCTAACTGCTCTCCTGCTGTCAGCCTTAATTCTAAACCTTTCCCCATCTCATTCTGCTGCCAGAGCATTCTTTCTAAAACTAAAATCTGACTATTTGATGCCCGCAGGGTGAATTCTAAACTTCTTCACATAGTTTACAAAGACCACGTTTGGCCACTTACCTCTTCACACTAGCCCTAATAACACACTCTAGCCCTAATAACAGCTAACATTTGTTGAGCACTTACTAAGTGCCAGCCAGCACTGCTCTATGCACTTTGTTCACATTATCTCATGTAATTCTCATAACCAAGGCCACTGGGTATGGTTGTACAGGTTATGCTACTATTAAGTATGTGGTCCCATATAAACAGCAAAAAACCCCCAAAAACCTCCCAATTTACAGATGAGAAATCAGGGAAAAAGTAACCTGTCCAGCTAGGATGTAACTCCAAACCATTTTAACTCCTGAAACACATAGGTACCGTGTTTCCCCCAAAATAAGACCAGGTCTTATAATAATTTTTGCTCCAAAAGATGCAGTAGGGCTTATGTTCAGGGGATGTCATCCTGAAAGATCATGCCAGGGCTTGTTTTCCAGTTAGGTCTTATTTTCAGGGGAACACTGTAAGTGAAGGCCATATGTTTAAGTAGCAGGTTCATTTCAGTGAGGACAAGTGCAAAATATTGTGCACTTACGGATAAATAATACAAACCATTATGGAGGAGATTGTGTATTCAAAACTAAGAGTTACGAAAACCAAAGAGGCTTTATTTCTAAAAGGAAACATTCCCTCTTTCTTCATAAAGTTGGAAGGTGGAAAAAATTCTCACACTCTCCAGCCTTTGGTAAAGTGAAGCAATAAATCTTTGTGTGACTTGTTGGCCATTCCAGGAAACTCGATAATTTAGGCATAAATGACATCTAACAGTTTGATAATTCTGAATTTTGGATGTATACAAACAAAGAACATCCAAAATGGTAAATATGTAGACACATATAAAAAACTTCTTCCGTTTTAGTCTTTTTAAAAGATAATTAATTTTTTGAAGCAAAAATAATAGTGTATTATGGCATTATAACATAAAAAGGAAGAAAATGTATGATAACGGTAGCACAAAGATCAGGGATGGGAGAGGACCTAGGGACCTTATGCTATACTTGAAGTTGTATGATATCACTTGAAGTTAGATTATGATAATTTAAAGATGCATACCAAAGTCCTAAAGCAACCACTAAGATAAGAAAATAAAGAGCTCTAGCTAATAAGCCAGGAAAGAAGATAAATTAAAATCATAAACAATTATTTATTGACCTAAAAGAAAGCAGAAACAAAAAAGGAAGCAGGACAGAGAGAGTAAATATGAACATGGTAGATTTAAATCCAATCACATCAATAATAATATTAAATCCTAATGGTCTAAACAACCCAATTGAAAGGCAAAGATTGTCATACTGCATTAAAAAAGATAAACCCATGAATACACTGCCTACAAGAAACCCACTGTAAATCAAAGATACAAATAGGGTAAAAGTAAAAGGATGGAGGAAGACACCATGTTAACACTAATCAAAAGAAATCTAGAGTGGCTATGTTAATATCAAAGTAAATTCTGCAAAGAATATTACTAGGGATTAAAGAATGTCATCATAATGATAAAAGGATCACTTTATCAAGGAGACAATCTGAATATTCATGCATCTAATTATATTCAAAATACATGAAACAATAGTAATGGAATTCAAAGGAGAAATAGGCTAATATGAGTGCAATTACAGCTAGAGATTTCAATACAATACTTGATAGAACAAGTAGACAGAAAAATCAGTGAGGACTTGACTAGGACATTTTCAATCAACTTGACGTAATTGACATTTATAAAACTCCATCCAACAACTGCAGAGTACGTATGTGCTTCAAATGTACTTGAAATATTTACAAAGATATACTGTGGGCCGTAAAACAAGTCTCAATAAATTTAAAAGGATTTAAATCATACAAAGTATGTGCTCTGACCACAATGGAATTAAATTAGGATTATCAACAGAAAGCAATCTAGAAAAACCTTAAATATTTGGAAACTAAATAACAAGCTTCTAAATATCAAATGTGTCAAAGCAGAATTCAAAAGGAGAATTAGAACGTATTTTGCACTAAATGAGAATGAAAGTACACATATTAAAGTTGTGAGAGATAGCTAAAACAGAGTGTAGAGGGAAATTTATAGCTAAAAAGAAATAAATCAATGACCTAAACCTCCTTAAGAAACAAGGAAAAAAAAGTGCAAATTAAACCTCAAGTAGACAGAAGAAAGGAAATGATGAGGATCAGAATGGGAAAAAAGGGGGGAAAATAGTAAAACAATAGAGAAAATCAATGAAACCAAAAGCTGGTTCTCTGAGTAGATCAATAAGATTGATCAACTTCTAGCCAGAATAATTGGAATAAAAAGAGAGAAAATATAATTTACTAATATCAGGAGTATGAGAGGTAACATCATTACAGATTCTACTGGAATTAAAATGATGAGGAAATATTAAAAGCTATTTGCCAATAAATTTGACAACTTAGGTGAAATGGAAAAATTCCTTATAAGACACAAATTACCAAAGTTCCCTCCAGAAGAAACAGATATTTAAAAAACAATTTTTAAACTACAACAAAAGAAGACTACAGACCAGTGTGCATCATGAACATCAATACAAAGAAAATCTTTTTAAAAATTTTAGCAAATCAACTGCAACAATATACACAAAGAATTCTACATATGACCAAGTAGGAATCACCCCAAAATGAATGTGTGGTATATGTGGGTGATTAATGCTTGAGATACTTAAATAGTATTCTATCCCATGATCCAGAAGTGACATTATAAGACATCTGAAATTTACCTTATACTTCTTAGAGGGTTTGAATAGAGGTCAGATGGAGCCAGAGCAGTAAGACTGTGCATTAGAAAATAAGGAACACAATTATGTATCAACAACCAAGGATCAGATGGGGCAATGTATACCCTAGCATGTGCCAATGTGTGATCAGATGACAATTGAAACCCAGGCAGCTCTGGTTCAAATTCTGGCTATACCACTAGCTGTGTGACTTTGTATGAGTTACTTTAACTCTCTAAACTTCAGTGTCTTTATTTCTAAAATGAGGAAAATAATAGTATCTACATCGTTTGGAGAATTAAATGAGATCATGCAAGTACAGTACTCACTGAGGCCAATGTTAAAAAATTAAAAAGATAAAGAATATAGTGCCTTCCCCTAAAAATAAAAATAAATAAAAATAAATAAATAAGTAAATAAATAAATAAATAAATAAATAGAACAGAATTTCATGCTGTCAAGATGATGCAGTCAGATGGGGACTAGGAAAATAATTTACAGCTTAATACTTGTTCTGGTTTTCTGTTTGTTTGCCAAATAAATTGACATACAATGTACTTTTCATTTCTTGCCCTTCCTATTATTATGAGAAATTAAGTGAGTCTCTCAATTCACTGAGGCCCAAATTGAAAGAGGAAAAGAGACATGAAAAGTTTAGCCAGTAATATGCTGGAGCCAGCTCCCACTGAGTCACTAGCTATATCACTAGCTGTGTGACTTTGTATGAGTTACTTTAACTCTCTAAACATCAGTGTCTTTATTTCTAAAATGAGGAAAATAATAGTATCTACATCGTTTGGAGAATTAAATGAGATCATGCAAGTACAGTACTCACTGAGGAATTTTCAGGAATTTTAAATTTTCAGGAATTTTATGAACTGATTATTAAACAGCCATTATTGAAAAGTAAGCTATTTAAACATACAAGTAAATAAATTATATAAAAACAAAGGTAATACAAAAAGAGAACAACAGAACAATATCCCCGATGAATATTAATGTAAAATCTTCAAAACAAAATATTAGCAAACAGAATTCAACAACACTTTAAAAGGTTTACACACCATGACCAAGTAGGATTTATTCCTGGAATGCAGTGATGGCTTAACATGTAAAAATCAATCAGTATAATACAGTACATTAACAGAACGATGAGAAAAACCCACATTTTTATCTCAATTGATGTACAAAGAGCATTTGACAAAATGTAACACCTTTTCATGATAAAAAACACTCAACAAACTAGGAATAGAAGGAAACTATCTCAACATAATAAAGGCCTACATGACAACCTCAAAACTAACATCATACTCAATGGTGAAAGACTGAAAGCTTTCCCTGTAAGATCAGAAACAAAATAAGGATGCCTGCTTTCACCATTTCTATTCACCATAGTACTGGAAGTCCCTGCCAGAGCAATTAGGCAAGAAAAAGAAATTAAAGGCAGGCAAATTGGAAAGAAAATAGTAAAATAGTTTGTTTTCACAGATGACATGGCTTTATATGTAGAAAACCTTAAAGATTCATCAAAATAACTGTTGGAATTAATGAACAAGTTCAGCAAAGTCACAGGATACAAAATCAACACACAAAAATAAGTGGTGTTTCTATATACCAACAATGAACAATCTAAAAAATAAATTTAAAAAATAATTCTATTTATAAAAGCATCGAAAAGAATAAAATATTTAGAGCAACCCGTGTTCATTGACACATGACTAGATGAAGAAAATGTGTTATATACAGATAATGGATTACTATTGAGCCTTAAAAAAAGAAGTGAATCCTGTCACATGCTACATGGATGGAGATTGATTGCACAACGTGAATGAATATACTTGACACTACATAAATGTACACTTAAATGGTTAAGATGGTAAATTTTATGTCATGTATGTTTTACCAAGTTAAAAATAAAAAATAAAAAAACACACAAAGATAATAAACACTCAAACCTCCTCACTTCCTAGTAATTTTACTGTATTTACTCTATGCTTCTGAAGTTACATCTATTGTATGTATATGGTAGACATACCACATACAGGTGGGCTTCTACACCATCTCTTCCCAGCTCGACATTTAATGACATCACACTGATAGCTTGAAATCAGCCATGATGGGAGTATTTACCTCCACAGAAATTGGTAAACACTAAAAATGTTTGTTTGTTTGGAGTGCTGGGTGTTAAATTTTACCAGTACACCCCTAGGTCTAGCACAGGTAAAGATTTGAGCCCTCTCTGCCACTGAACAATAAACTAATCACCAGCACAGGGTGGCCCTTCCTTTCTAAGCCCCTTGACAGTGCTAGGGGATGATGACGGTGGGCCTTGACATCACATGAAGAGTGTTATTTCTGTTCACTGGCCCCAGGAGAAAGAGATGTGGAAAAGATCTCCAGGAGACTTGATGGGGAAAGTATGGTAAGCCTGCAGTTCTGTTTTTGAGCCTCTACAAAACCGCTGCATTATTCAGAGCAGTCCTTTCTGCCCAGGATAGCCCAGACCAAACCCCTCAGACAGAAATCCCCAGGCCTGGCCCAAGCCGGCACACCCTACATCTCTATGCAAATAAATCTCTTTGATTATTATCAGTGGCCCAAAGTCAGCGGTTCTGGGATTCATCCTGATGTAAAAGACCCAGATCTTTGAGGCCATCGGTAGTAAAGTCTGGCTGATAAAACATTCTAAGACTTTTCAAACACTTGCTAATTGCTTACTAATTTGGCAACTTGGTTAGCACTCTGAGTACTACGAGGAAGTCACTGGTGCCCCCTAGTGTCAAACTTTGAGAAGACAAGAACCCAGAGCTGCCCATAAACCGTGGAAAATGAAAGGGCGTGTTAGATAACAAGGCAAAGGGCAAAATAGGGCGTGTTGTGGTGCTTCCACTTGTGTCCTGAAAGGAGTAAAGATGGGGAAGCAGGTCTATAATATCTCTAGAAGTGGTACTATGTCAATGTAACGCTTTAAAAGTGTTTTTAAGAAATAGAGACAGCTTGTCCTTGTATAAGGAGAAATCACACAGCGACTGTTAACTGAAGCTGTGCCAACCACTCTTGGGCATCGTTTCTCGAAGTCTGGTCCTCTGACCACCTGCGTCAGAGTCAGCTGGCATGCTGAGAAAAATGCATATTCCCAAACATCATCCAAACACGACAGATTTCATTTCTGTATGTATGTACGTGTAAAACAAGCTCCCCAGGTGTTTCTGCTGAACATAATGTCTGAGGGCCATTTGAATTCAAAGATGAGGAAGAAATTCAGGTGAGCTATCATTGCTGTTCTATGTTCATATATGTTCTATCACTGAAAGTCTCGTGTGTAATCTGTCCCAGATCAAAGGAGACGAAAGGGACAGGATAATTAAATATGATACGTAACCGTGGATGGATCCTGGTCCAGAAAAAGGACATTAGTGGGGCAATTGATGAAATTTTAAAAATGTCTGAAGATTAGTTAATAGCATAGTTTCCATGTCAATTTCCTTGTTTTGGTAATTATACTATGTTATATATGAGGAGTTAGCGTTCCAGGAAGCTAGAAAAGGGTGCCTGGGAATTCTTTGCACTATTGTTTATGTTTGTGACTTTTTGGCAAGTAAAAAAAATTATTTCAAAACTTTAAGTTACAAATTTTTAAAAATTTTAAAGTCTCTGTGGGGACAGAGTCCCAGAGAGCAGTTTCCAGGCTCTCGGCCTCACATGGAAAGGTGCTGACTCGGGTAGTAGATGGCCATCAGCTGTGACTAGTTGGCCATCAGCTGTAACCAGTTAGCCATTGGCCACTGATATAACTGCCGTGGCTAAGCTAACAAGCGCGGATTGCAGTTAGCAAGTGGGGTTGGTTGGTAGGTTGGCAGAGAAGTGCACGGCAGATTGCGGATCGTGTGGCTCCTGCTTCCTGTGTCTCCCACCCAGCTGCCAGCGAGAATATAGTGGTGTGACTCCTCTAGCTATGGCTCCGTGGGTGTTCCTTTTTGGCCTCACCATGTCCTGTGTTCTGGTGTGGGGAGCGGGACCAGAGACCCCGCATGACACCCTGCATGACAGTCTCTCATTTGGTGAGTACTTTACATCCTTGCTATCTGAAGTGTGGGCCAAAGGATCAGCTGCGTGAGCTGCACCTGAGAACTTGTTAGACGTGAAAATTCTTAGCAACCTCCAGGAAACACTGAGCCAGAATCTGCAGTTTAACAAGAGTCCCAGGTAATTCATACGCTCATTCAAGATTGACACAGCAAACTTTACTCATATTACCTCATCAGATCTTCCAACATTACAATCCAGATAATTTTATTCCCATTTTACTGATGTACAGATTGAAACTCATGAAATCATCATTTGCCTCTGTCCTGTGAACAAATAAGTAGAAAGGCTAGGTTTGAACCCATGTCTATCTGATGCTAAAGCCCATTCTTTTAGTTAAAGTACTGCCTACCATCCGGTTGCATATGTAAATTTTACAATTATATGCAAGACTAGGACTCAGCTCTTATAGACCCTATTTTCTGGCTTTGTGGATGAAAAAAAGGGGTTCTATGGAAAGTAGCCTCACAGGGTAATCTGTTCATAGATTCCTAACTGGGCAGGTCATGAAGGGTAGTCACACCCCAGGCGTGACTTTTTTATTAAATGGCTTATCTTTGCCTTAAGCAAGCCCTGTCCATTGTTTCTATGCATCTAGGTTAACATACCTTTGAAATGCCCTCTTTCGGCCCCCTCCTACACTGTGCAAGAGAGCACATAATCTTAACTACCCTGTAATCTGATCCCTGCCTTGCTTTCTCCCACCTTCACGTAATCTTCCTTATGTTCCCTTCTTAATCTCAAATGCATAAAATAAACTGTTACTCTCCAGAGCATTTGAGATCTTGATCCCTGGCATGTCATCAGTTTGGCTCAAATAAACGCTTATAAAAATTCTCTACAGGCTTAGATGTTTCTTATGTCAACAAGTGAATGGGCAGAACAGATACATTCATTGCACAGTCTCTCCCGGCTCCAGCATCCAGTTCAGTTAAGTTTGGGTCACCTTTATCCAGGCCCCACAGCTAGCTGGGGTGCTGGGGTGAGAAGTAGGCCTCCATTACGTGCTTTTATCTAAGCCCACCAAGGCTGATCTTCAGAACTCATGAAGTGAATGACAGCTCTCATTGGTGTCCTTTTCCTCTTACCCACAGGACCTCCCAATACTGCCAGTCTCTCCCTTCCCAGGCTCTTTGCCTTTGTATCAGGCCAATAGAATTATGCTTTCAGCTGGGTGCGTAGCTCAGAAAGACCTGAATAGAAAAATTCACTGTGCAGTGTTGGCTGAAATAGCTTGCAGAGTGGTTCTCCCAGGACATCTGCATGTACGCAGTATGAAGCGTGAAATAGTGGCACTCAAATGGTGACAGACGCAACTGCAAGCTGGTCAGATGACATTTCCAGGCCCTTTAGGTATCACACAATTGTCTCTATATTCAAAGTTAACCCTTTCAGGAAGAAGCTGCCAGGTTATTCGCGCTACTACATAAAGCAGGAGGAAAGCTGTTACAGCCACACCTGTAGTCCTGACATGTCTCAGGCAGCTACTCAGAGATAAGCATGGTGAAAGGTCTGAGGCTTGTGTCAGTGTCATGCAGGGTGTCATGTGGGGTCTCTGGTCCCGCTCCCCATATAAGAATGCAGAACATGGTGAAGCCAAAAAAGAACACCCACGGAGCCATAGATAGAGGTGTCACACCACTGTAGTCTTGATGGCGGCTGGGTTGGAGACACAGGAAGCAGGAGCCACACTGTCTGCAACCTGCTGTCCACTTCTCTGCAATCTGCAACCCTCACTCCGCCTTGCTAACCTCAATCCGCGCTTGCCAGCCACCATCTCCTTGCTAGCCCCCATTTGCTGCTAGCGTAGTCACAGCAGTTACATTAGTGGCCAATGGCTCACTGGTTACAGCTGACAGCCAACTAGCCACAGCTGATGGCCATTTGATCACAGGTGATGGCCATTTACTACCTGAGCCAGCACCTTTCCACGTGAGGCCGAGAGCCTGGAAACTGCACTCCTGGCTCTGTCCCCAGAGTCAGGTTAGAGTTTATCTCTCAGAAGACTTACGCGCAATGGTTGTCTTCCTCTGACTCCCTTTATCTCAACCCATTTTGTGTGTGTGTGTGTGTGTGTGTGTGTGTGTGTGTGTGTGTGTATGAGAGAGAGAGAAAAGAGAGAGAGAGAGAAACAGAGACAGACAGGCAGAGAAATTGAGACTGAGAGAATGAAATGAGAAAGATAGAAACATCCTTAAAAATCCATTCAAACTGGGTGTGTGGAGTTAAATCACCTCAAATCCCGCTGACACAGGAAGTTTCACTTCTCTCTTTCTCTCTCCTCCATTGCATGGTTATTGGGAAATCTCATATTCTTAGAATCATATTTCCCAAGGGAGAGCCGTGTTGGGGGTAGGGGAGAGTATCCAAATCATCTGAGCAGCTTTTTAAACTACCTTTTTTTGGGGCAATCATTCTCAAAACTAGTTTGCCTAAAAATCATATGGGGTGATTTTCATAGGTCTTGAGCAGGCCCCAGAAATACGCATTTGTAATAAGTATTCCCAGGCAATTCTGCTGAGGAAGGTCTAAAGACCACCCGCTGGGACACAGTGCTATATACTAGCAGACTTCTCAAGCTTTCATCAGCATTCCTAGGGATTTTGTTGAAACGCAGGTTCTGACTCAGCAGGTCGGGCCTGCAGCAGGGTAGGGGTTGTAGATCCCACATTTCTAACAAGCTCTGAGAATATGCTAATGTTGCTGGTCAGAGAACCAGCCAGAGCTGCAGGACTCTTTAGTATGAAGACTTTTCCAATTGTTCACCCTGATTTGTATGTTCTCTAAAAACGCGCTTTGCTCTGTTACAAGCTTCTTGAGTTATCAAAACTATGACTCCATCTAGGAAAGATAGGACAGTAATTTTGTACGTTCTTCTCCCTGCTAAAAAAAAAAAAATAGAATAAAATATTGTGTGATTGCTTGAGCTTAGATAAAATTGTTACACAACCAAACATAACTAAGTCTTGCCAGTCAGCTAAGAATTACTCTATTTTTGAAAGCCATATACAATCCAATAAAAAGTCTGCTGGGACCAGGTGTTTTCCGGTCTTTGGAGACAAAACTGCGAATTCAGGCTCCAGCTGCGAACATTTTTCCTTCTTGATTTTTCTTTCCCTCTTGGGAAAAAAAGTTTTAAATTCAGTGACAGCAGAACTTTACAGCTCACTCCTGTAGAGAGAACTTAAAATGTTCTCCAGGTTATCTGTTGCACTGTGTGTGTTCCAAAGGCCCTGGTAAAGGGACATTGTCACCTGTCCCGTAGGAGCTGATGGGAGAAGTGGCAACTTAGCCTAGGATGATCACACAGAATCAGGGTTTCAGAAAGGCCATAAGACGTCCCTTAGATTTTTATTGTTGTTGTTGGAGATTTTCCTCCTATTTTTTAAAATTTAGTTTTTTAAATTGTGTTAAAATATACATAACATAAAATTTACCATTGTGAGGACAGAGTCCCCAGAGAGCAGTCTCCAGGCTCTCAGCCTCACGTGCAAAGGTGCTGAATCACGTAGTGGATGTCCATCAGCTGTGACTAGTTGGCCATCAGCTGTAACCAGTTACCCATTAGCCACTAACATAACTGCTGGGGCTCTGCTAGGGAGTTGGTTGGTTGGTTGGCAGGCAGGCAGGCAGGCAGAGAAGCGGCCAGCGGATTGCAGCTAGCAAGTGAGGTTAGCAAGCAGATTACGTTGCGGATCCTGTTGATCCTACTTCCTGTGCCTAGCCTGGCCGCCAGCAAGAGATTGGGGTGCATGAAGACCCCTTGTTGGGGTACTGGCAGATGATTGCTTTTGTGTCTCGACCAGCCGCCATCGAGAATAGAGTGGTATGACTCCCCTGTCTATGGCTTCGTTGTTGTTCCTTTCTGGCCTTATCATATCCTGTGTTCTTGTGCGGGGAGTGGGAGCTGAGACCCTGCATTACACATGGCACAGAGAGCTCAGTTGGTGGGTTGGTTGGCAGAGAAGTGGATGGCGGATTGCGCATCGTGTGGATCCTGCTTCCTGTGTCTCCAACCCAGCCGCCAGCGAGCCTATAGTGGTATGACTCCCCTATCTATGGCTCCGTCAGTGTTCCTTTTTGGCCTCACCATATCCTGTGTTCTTGTGCAGGCAGTAGGACCAGAGACCCCACATGACAGCCATTTTAGCCATTTTTAAGTGTATGGATTAGTGGCATTAAGTACATTCACGTTGTGCAATCATCACCACTATCCAGGTCCAGAACTTTTTCATCATCCCAAACTGAAACTCTGTACACATCAAACAGTAACTTCCCATTCCTGCTTCTGCACAGCCCCTGACACCCACTCTCCTACTCTCTATCTCTATGAATTTGCCTACTCTGGGTACCTCACATGTCTTAGTAAGCTCAGGCTACCATAACAAAATACCACAGGCTGGGTAACTTACACAGACTTTTTACTTTCTCACAGTTCTGGAGGATGGAAGTCTGAGATTAGGGTGGCAGCACGGGTCTTCTGTTGAGAGCTCTCTTCGTGACTTGCAGATGGCTACCTTCTCACTGTGTCCTCACATGGCAAGAGCGCAGAAAGAGAGAGAGAGAGAGAGGAAGAGAGGAGGGAGGGATGAAAGGGATGCGGAGAGAGCACTCTCTGGTGTCTTTTCTTATAAGAACACTTAATCCTATTGGATCAGAGCCTCCCCCTTATCGCCTCATTTAACCTTAATTACCTTCATAAAGGTCCTATCTCCAAACATACTCACATTGACAGTTGGGGCTTCAACGTGAATTTTGGGAATACACAACTAAGTCTAAAACATTAAATATGAGGAAGTATAAAATATTTGTCCTTTTGTGTCTGGTTTATTTCATTTAGTATAATGTCTTTAAGTTTCATTTGTGTTATATGTCATGTACCAGAATTTCATTTCTTTTTAAGCCTGAATAACATTCCATTGTATGAGTATAAATGAACATTTTGTTTATTTATTCATCCATTGATGGGCATTGGGTTTTTCCCACCTTTTAGCTATTGTGAATAATGCTGCTGTGAACATTGGTGTACAGGTGTACAGGTCTTATTTTACTATAATATAGTATTTTACTATATATTATTTTACTGTATTATAGTATATTATATTTATGTATATTATTTTACTATAATATACTTATTTTACTATATATAATATAATATAATATTGGGTCTTATATTAACTTTTGCTCCAAAAGATGCATTAGAGCTGATTGTCTGGCTAGGTCTTATCTTCAGGGAAACACGGTATCTGTTTGAGTCCCTGCTTTCAGTATATTTCCAGTAGTGGAATCGCTGGATCAAATGATCATTCTATGTTTAATATACATATTTTTAAAATTCTATTGTGGAATACTGGGGAACAGTGTGTTTCTCCAGGGCCCATCAGCTCCAAGTTGTTGTCCTTCAATCTAGTTGTGGAGGGTGCAGCTCAGCTCCAAGTCCAGTTGCCATTTTCAATCTTAGTTGCAGGGGACGCAGCCCACCATCCCATCCTGGAATGGAACCGGCAACCGTTCTCACATCTCTGGTTACAATCGCAGCTGAATTGTGAGCCCGACTCAGCAATCCTACTTCCTGTTCCTACTCAGCTCCTTCCACCTCTACCCTCCGACCTCTCCACACGTCTTCTAGCCATTCTCACCACCTGTGCTCTCAGCTAGAACGTTGTGCTCATTCACAGAGAAAATGGAGTCTCTCAGGCAGGAATACAAGAGAGCTCGTGCTCTAACCAGCTAAGCCATCTGGCCAACCCTCTATGTTTAATATTTTGAGGACCCAGCATATGTTTCTTTGACTCTTGAGCCATGGACACATGTTGACATACGGTTCCATGGTCCCATCATATCCCCTCAACACAGGGCCGACCTTGTCAGGATCATAAAGGGAGAATTTTATCATTTTCTCTCTGAAGTGTGTTCAGCATCTCTCATCCTGCCTCTGTGCTGCCCACTGAGTGGCTCTTCACCCACCAGATATGCCTATGATGGACCCTGGAACTTGTTAAGACAAAGGCAGAGATTATCACATTGGATAAAATAACCGAGACCCAAAAATATTGTGTCCATATACAACTGACTTTAAATATAAAGGTACAGACAGGTTAAACATTTAAAAAATAAATAAATAAAGACATACCAAGCAAAAACTAATTGAAAGAAAGCTGGAGTGGCTATATTAATATAAGACAAATAGCATTCTTTTCTCTCTGATTCACTAACAATTAAATAAATATTTATTATCTTCCTCCATTCCTCATATCAAGGGGCTGGCAAGCAATAAACATCTCCCAGCCTCTATTACACCTTTATGGAAAAAAAAATCAGCCGCTTTTGAGACCCACACTGTCTGACTGTTGTACCATCTTCCTTCCCTCATTCATAGACTGCTGATCATCTCCTCTCCAACTCCAGAATCATCCTTGGAGATTTCCTGTAAGTATCACTTCTAACATGCTAGCCTCTTAGTTCTTCAACCATTTTTATGGTTGCAGCCCAGTTTTGTACCGTCAGACTTCAAGGAGGTTTCAAAAGACTCAGAAGAGTACTAAATAAATCAGCAGCAATTTCAAGGGCATCGTGACTACTGTATATCAAAGTCTCATAATTTCCATAAAATGTCTACAGTTGTCACACTCCTCAGAAGTATGAAGCTGTTTGAGTAGAACAGTTTCTTGTCCTGACTGATGTAGACACATCCCACATCTCTGGTTACAATCGCAACTGAATTGTGAATCCTACTTCCTGTTCCTACTCAGCTCCTTCCACCTCTACCCTCAGATCTCTCCACACGTCTTCTAGCCATTCTCGCCATTTGTGCTCTCAGCTAGAACGTTGTGCTCATTCACAGAGAAAATGGAGTCTCTCAAGCAGGAATACAAGTTCTTCATCCCTGACCCACAGAATGGTTTGTATCTGTACCCACACAGAACTTCTTTGCTCCTGCCCTCTCTAAAAGAGCTGGTTCTCCTCCATCTAGGGTTAAACCCACCTCATGTGCTTGGGCTCTATTTCCCTGTCTCCTCAGATATGTGGCTTTTCAAATGTTCCCTCTTTTTCTTATGTCTTCAATTGCTCCCTTTCCACTGGTTTCTTCTCTTAAATAAATATGCTCAACATTTCTTAAATCCTAAGGGGGCGGGGATAATACATTTTTTTTCAAAACAACATTTTCCATTTCTTCATCCCCACTTACTCTGTTTTTTTCACTGGAAACATTTATTGCTATTTTCTAACTTCTAAAAGAATACATTTTTACTTCAGAACAACTTAGCCAGAAGTATACACAACCTATTTTAATTCTCCCTAACTTGGCTACATGTATCAAATGTATCCAGCTCGGAACCAAGCCCTTGTAAAAGGAAAGAGACCAATTTGTTGGGAACTGTGAACAAAGAATTGACAGAGATTCAACCATTTGCATCTTCCCTGTCCCCCTCTATCCCTGTTCTCTCCCCTCTAGTCCCAAACCCCAAAACTGTCATACGAGTAATCTGGGCATTTTTCACTTCAGGTGGGTATGGCTGGTGACAGCTGAGGATTTTAATGGCTCCTTTTGGTCCATGTCTTGACTATTCTGAACTCCCCAGCTCCTTGAGGAGCAAGAAATCACAGGGTGAAAGTGAGTAAGATGGATGTCATGGCATCATTTCTTTAAAAATGCTCCCGACTTTCAACTTCAGTCCATCACCTCTAAAGCTATTACATTAACTTTAACTGGCTTATTTCCTCTTAAACTAAGAGGAATAAAGAGTGGTAATTATTATTGACTTAATTACTTTATCTTATTTGGTAATAATTTGATAATAATCAGTAATCAAAAATTCTGTTGGTCAAGTCTCATAGATCTATGCAAAGATGCATCTCTGATCCGTCTTTTGTTTGTCACATCTCTCCCTGACCACAGCCAGAAAAGGTTCCCAACTTTTAAGGGTTCGTGGGATTACACTGGACCCACTCAAACAATCTTTCATTTTAAAGTCCTTAACTATAATCGCATCTGCAAAATCCTTTTGTCCATATAAAGTAATATATTCACAGGTTCTTGGGATTAACATGCGGACATCTTTGAAAGATCATGTTTCTGCCCACCACACATGATACATTTTAAACCTTCAATAGCTGAATCTCTTGCCATAATTGTTTACAAGTGTGAAAGTGTAAAACAATGGGTCCGGTTCACTGGTGTGACCTGTTATGTCAATGGTTACATTTCAACCCAGATAAGGTTAAAGTCAAGAGGACTTGTTCTGTATATTGAAGCTATCATTCCAAAAGTAAAATCTAAAATCTACACACTGTTTGAAACACAGAGAAGCCCTCAAATGTCTGAAGAGAAAGAGAAGTACTTAGGTATTTAATAAAGCTGTTTACATTGTTAAATTTGTCCATTTTTAACTGAATTCTCCACTTGTTTTCAGTTCTGTGTAGAGATGATCAGTGACTCCAAACAGTTACTCTTTCACATTGAAACTTTTACATTTTCCCAGTGTCCTTCCAAATCATGAGGAGAAAGTCATTTTGAAAAAAGCCATTATTCTCTGAGTTAATATGCTTCATAGGATGAATTTTCACATGAGCATAACCTGCAGATGCATTTGTTCATCTGAACAACTTGAATTTATTCCTACAAAGCAGTAGTAGTCCACAGGAGAGGCAAAGTGTACCCAGTAACAATAAAACTAGATCCGGGGAGGGGCGTTCTTTGATCATGGTGTGCTTGATTCCTTTTGTTAGTTGAACAAATAGGTTTTGAATTGAGCCAAAGATCTTGCTGAGAGAATTTGAAACTAAAAAGACCTCAAACAACTTAATAAAAAAAGATTCTCATAAGTGTTTTTCCAATCTCATTGGCAGCCTCGAGTGAATAAGGAATGTTGTTTTTTTTCTATCATTTTGGGCGTCATTGCCAAATAACTCAACACAAGTACAAGTTCTAACAATCTCTTCAGATGGTTTCTTTAAACTAAAATTTTTTTGAACAAGAATCACTTACATGACCTTTGTTAGGAATTGTCAAAAGAGTAAATTATATGTAATCACTTCTCAAACTATGAATGCACATGAATAGAATTCTTGGTTCAAGTTTACATCAAAACTAAAACATTCTCATAAATGTAGATCCTCATTTTTTTTTTCCTTAAACCATGTGAAGTTGAGCTGAATATCTTTGTTTCCTAAATGATCTTAAACACGTTTCTCCCCATTAGAGAACATCTTGGTAAATTGATTAAATATACCACTGTTTATATTACATGGTTTACTTCCTTATTTCCATTATGGCAAGTGATACTATTTTTCTGCATAATAACACAAATTTTTTCTTTTAAAATACATTTATATTAGTAAAAATAAGTCAAATTATACAAAATAGTGTACACTGAAATTTGGGAAACACTGACATAAAATTAAAAGTATTTGCGGGCCAGCCCGGTGGCTCAGGTGGTTGGAGCTCCGTGCTCCTAACTCCAAAGGCTGCCGGTTCAATTCCCACATGAGCCAGTGGGCTCTCAACCAGAAGGTTGCCGGTTCAACAACTCGAGTCCCGCAAGGGATGGTGGGCTCCGCCCCCTGCAACTAAGATTGAACACGGCACCTTGAGCTGAGCTGCCACTGAGCTCCCAAAAGGCTCAGTTGATTGGAGTGCGTCCTCTCAACCACAGGTTGTCGGTTCGACTCCCGCAAGGGATGGTGGGCTGCACCCCCTGCAACTAACAATGGCAACGGCAACTGGACCTGGAGCTGAGCTGCGCCTGCGCCCTCCACAACTACGACTGAAAGGACAACAACTTGACTTGGAAAAAAGGCCTGGAAGTACACACTGTTCCCCAATAAAGTCCTGTTCCCCTTCCCCAATAAAATCTTAAAAAAAAAAAAAAAAAAAGTATTTGCCTAAGTTCCTGGCAAATAGTATATACATGATAAAAGATAGCAACTATTTTATTTTTAAAAAAATTTTTTTCAGTTACAGTTGACAGTCAATATTATTTTATTTCAGGTGTATGGCATAGTGGTTAGACATTTATATAATTTATGCAGTGATCCCCCAATTAGTCAAATACCCACCTGCCATTATACATAGTTGTTGCAACATTATTGACTATATTCCCTAGGCTGTACTTCATATCCCCAAGACTATTTTGTATTTCTTAATCCCTTCACCTTTTTCATCCAGCTTCCAAACCACCCTCCCCTTTGGCAACCATCAATTTGTTCTCTGTATCTATGAGCCTCTTTCTGTTTGGTTTGTTCCTTATTTTGTTCTTTGGATTCCACATATACGTAAGTGAGATCATATGGCATTTGTCTTTCTCAGTTTGACTTATTTCACTTAGCATAATACCCTCTCTATCCATCCATGTTGTCACAAATGGTAAGATTTCACTCTTTTTATGGCTGAGTAATATTCCATTGTACATATGTACCATCTCTTCTTTATCCGATCGTTTATTGATAGGCATTCCACATCTTGGATAGTGTAAATATTGTTACAGTGAACGTAGGGTTGCATATATCTTTATGAATTTGTGTTTTGGATTTCTTTGGATAAATACCCAGAATGGAATTGCTGGGTCATAAGGTAGTTCTATTTTTAATTTTCTGAGGAACCTCTAAACCATTTTCCATAGTGGCTGCACCAATTTGCAATCCCACCAACAGTGCACAAGGGTTCCCTTTTCTCCATATACTCAACACTTGTTGTTTGTTGATTTATTGATGATAGCCATTGTGGGGACAGAGTCCCAGAGAGCAGTTTCCAGGCTCTTGGCCTCACATGGAAAGGTGTTGGCTCTGTTATTAGATAGCCATCAGCTGTAATCAGATGGCCATCCGCTGTGACTAGTTGGCCATCAGCTGTAACCAGTTAGCCATTAGCCACTAATATAACTGCCATGGTTATGCTAGGGGGTTGGTTGGTTGGCAGAGATGACCAGATTGGACGGCAGATTGCGCATCATGTGGAGCCTGCTTCCTGTATCTCCAACCCAGCCACAAGCGAGACTATAGTGGTATGAACCCCCTGTCCATGGCTCCATTGGTGGTCCTTTTCGGTCTCACCATATCCTGTGTTCTTATGCAGCGAGAGGGACCAGAGACCCTGCATGACAGCCATTCTGACAGATGTGAGGTGGTATATCACTGTAGTTTTAATTTGTATTTCTCCAATGATTAGTGATGTTGAACATCTTTTCATATGTCTATTGGCTATCTGTAGGTCCTCTTTGGAGAAATGTCTGTTCAGGTCCTCTGCCCATTTTTTTATTGGATTGTTTATTTTTTTGGTGTTGAATTGTATGAGTTCCTTATAAATTTTGGTTATTAACCCTTTATCAAATATATCATTGGCAAATGTCTTCTCCTTCAGTAAGCTTTCTTTTTGTTTTGTTGGTGGTTTCCTTTGCTGTGCAAAATTTTTTTAGTTTGATGTAGTCCCATTTGTTTATTTTTTTCTTTTATTTCCCTTGTTCAAGGAGATAGATTAGAAAAAATATTACTAAAAAAAGCAATTTCAGAGAGTTTATTGCCTATGCTTTTTTCTAGGAGTTTTATGGTTTCGGGTCTTACACTTATGTCTTTAATTCATTTTGAGTTTATTCTTGTAGATGGTATAAGAAAGTGGTCCAGTTTTTTTTGCATGTATCTGTCAAGTTTTCCCAACACAATTTGAATAGACTGTCTTTACCCCACTGACTATATAGGCATGGGTTTACTTCTGGATTCCCTATTGTGTTCCATTGATGTGTCTACTTTTATGCCAGTACCATGTTGTTTTGATTAATATATCCTTGTAGTATATAGTTTGATATCAGGTAGTATGATAGCTCCAATTTTGTTCTTCTTTCTCAAGATTGCTATGGCTATTTATGGTCTTTTGTGGTTCCATATACATTTTAAGATTATTTGTTCTAGTTCTGTGAAAAATGCCTTTGGTGTTTTGATAGAGATTGCACTGAATCTATAGATTGCTTTGGGTAGTATGGATATTTTAACAATGTTAATTCATCCTATCCAGGAGCACAGTATGTACTTCCATTTATTTGTATCTTCTCCAGTTTCTTTCTTTAATGTCTTCTAATTTTCCAAGTACCAGTGTTTTTCCTCCTTGGTTAAATTTATTCCTAGGAAATTTTATTTGATGCAATTGTAAATGGAATTGTTCTCTTAGTTTCTCTTTCTGACAGTTAATTATTGGTGTGTAAAATACAACTGATCTCTGAATATTAATTTTGTATCTTGCTACTTTACTGAATTCATTCATCAGTTCTAATAGCTTTTCATTGGGACTTTTGGGGTTCTCTATATATAGTATCATGTCATCTCTATAATGACAGTTTTACTTCTTCCTTTCCAACTTGGATGCCGTTTATTTCTTTTCCTTGTTTCATTGCCATGGCTAGGACTTCCAATACTATGTTGAATAAAAGTGGTGAAAGTGGCCATCCTTGTCTTGTTCTTGATCTGAAGCAGAACATTTTTAGCTTTCCCCTCCTGACTATAAAGTTAGCTGTGCGTTTGTCATATATAGCCTGTATTATGTTGAGGTATGTTGCCTCTATTCCCACTTCACTGAGAATTATTATCATAAATGGATGCTGGATATTGTCAAATGCTTTTTCTGCATCTATTGATATAATCATATGATGTTTCTCTTTCATTTTGTTTATGTGGTGTATCACATTAATTTTGCAAATATTGAACCAAGCTTGCATCTCAGGAATAAATCCCACTTGATCATGGTACACAATCTTTTTAATGTATTGCTGAATTCAGTTTGCTAATATTTTGTTGAGAATTTTTGCATCTATGTTCACCAGGGATATCAGCCTATAATTTTCTTTTTTGTGTGGTATCTTTCTCTGGTTTTGGAATCAGGGTAGTGATGGCCTCATTAAATGAGCTTGGGAGCTTTCCCTTCTCTTGACTTTTTGGAATAGTTTGAGAAAGATAAATGTCCATTCTTCTTTGAATGTTTGGTAAAATTCTCTGTGAAGATGTTTGATCCAGGACTTTTGTTTGCTGGGAGTTTTTTGATTACCAATTTGATTTTGCTAGTATTGGTTCAGATTTTCTGTTTCTTCTTGAATCAGTCTTGGAAGATTGTATGTTTCTAGGAACTTATCCATTTCTTCCAGATTGTCCCTTTTGTTGGCATGTAATTATTCATAATATTTTCTTATAATCCTTTGTATTTCTGTGATGTCAGTTGTCACTTCTCTTTCATTTCTGATGCTTATTTGGATCGTCTCTTTTTTCTAGATGAGTCTGGTTAGAAGTTTCTATATTTTGTTTATTTTTTGAAAGAATCATCTCTTGGTTTCATTGATCTTTTGTATTATTTTTTTAGACTCTATTTTGTTTATTTGTATTCTGACCTTTGGCCATGTCCACAGCTTATGGGCTGCTATGCAGGGGCCTTACCCTGTGAAGCAGGATTCACCTCAGCGGGCTCTGCTGCCTGATGAGATCGCCATTTTGGTGTGCTGCTTATGGGGCTAATTGGGTGGTGCTCTGCTATGGTCTGAAGCCCTCTGCGTATGTTGGTTCGTGGTCTCTTGGGAGGGGCTCCAGGGCAGGCCCAAGTCAGCCACTGCCTATAACCAGCTGGGGACCACCTGGTAGGAGCTACAAAGTGATCCACAATTGGTCGTTGCCTGTTCTGGACCTGAAAGCCTGTGGGAGAGGCCATTCTGTGAACTAAGAATGGCTGCCACCAGTACTGGGCCTGGGGTAGCTCCACAAAACGCCCAGGGAACTCTGAGGCCTGCTGCTGCCTGCCAATTCCCATAAGGCTCAGCTGCTAATGGAGCCTTAGGTGGTACATGAGTTGTGTGAGCTGGGGTCTCAGGGAGTCACCAAGGTGGGAGAGTGAGTGGTGCTCACCAAGTTAATGTAGATTCTGGTGTGATGCCACTGCTGAGCCTGGAGATACTCAGCAAAAGTTTCAGAGCACACTGAGGCCATCTGGGGCCCGTGGATCCCCAAGAGTTGTCCAAGCACAGGTGCAGTGCATGCGGAGCTGCTACTGGCTACAAAAGTGCCTCCAGCATCGCACAATTTGGGTAGGGCAGGGTCCCAAGGAGTCACCATGGTGGAGCAAGTAGAGCTCACTAGGTCAATGCAGTGTCAGATTTGGCCATGTGGGGGAGGACTCAACACAGGAAAGATGGCATCTGCCTCCCGGCTACCCTGGAAGAGGATTCTACACAGGGAAAAATGATGACTGTCCCTCCAGCCCTTGCCCTAAGCCAAACAAGTCAGTCTCTCCTTGTATGTCTCTGACTCCTCCCAACTCACTGTCCCTCCACGGGAGCCCAGGGTGAGTGCCTGTAGGTGAGTGTGTGCGCAGACCCTCTAAGATGATGTCTGTGCTTCCTGCATCCTTCTTTCTCACCCAGACAGTTGGAATCCCACTGTTTTTCACAGACAGATGTTGTGGGGGCTCCTCTTTCTGGCATTAGTACTCCGGGCTGAGGAACCTGGTGTGGGTCTGGGTTCGCTCACTCCTCCAGGGGGACCTCCACAGCCGAGATATCCCTCCCAATTCTCAACCGTCACATACAGGTGTGGCACTGGCCTGTTTCATGTCTCCATCCCTCTTATCAGACTCAGTGGCTTCTTCTTTATATCCTTAAGTTATAGGACTTCTCAATAGTTACTATTGTAAAAACACTTTTACTTATATTTTTAGTTAAATTATTGTGAATTTCTACATTTGTATTATTTATTTTACAATTTAAAAATTTTCAACAAGTATGCAGATATTGCCTGCCCATACATGCCAGACCCTGGGAATTCAAAGATGGGGGAAAAAAAGGAAATAGCCCCTACTTCGAGGAGCTATCAATTTAGCGGAGAGAGAGATATTAAACACCAATAACACCATAATGCTTTATTTCTTATTGTGGAGTGATATACAAGGTATTGTAGGAGCACAGAGAATGATCCTCTAGGTCTGCAGGGCAGGGTCAGGGAATTCTTTACAAGAGAAAGCAGTTGAGCAGAAATGTCAAAGGTGAGTGAAGGGACCCAAAAGCAGTTCTATACTCCAGAGAATGAAGCTGATAGAAGGGGACAGAGGGAGATGAGCTTAACAGGAAGGCGGGGGGCAACTCTGAGGACTTTTGTATGCCATGCAAAAACCTTTCAGCTGTATCATGTAGCTAGCAGGGAGCCACTGAGTAACTTTAATCTGGGAAGAAAAATAATTAGATTTGTATGTTAGAAAAATCACTAAAGTGGAGCAATGTGGAGAACCCATTAAAGAGGACAAGGTTAGAGGCAGAAGAGTGGTAGGTAGCTGTGCCATAGCCCATGTGAGAGCTGATGCAGACCAGACCAGGACAGAGCTGATGGAGAGGATGGGCAGATCAGAGCAACGGGCAGGCAGAAGAGTCAGCCAGACTTGGTGATGGATGGCATGTGGAGGGGAAGGGAATGTCTTCTCCAACCCTCACCACAAACCTACCAGATTTCTAGATAATCCTGCAGTCAGTTCCACTTTCTCTTAGTGAAACCAGAACAGCATTCTTTGCAGCCACTTTCTGACACTCTCATGCAAAATAACAGGAACCATTTAGTTTCCAAATCAAGCAACTGTTGATTGCCTTGTCTTTGAAAATCAGTATTCCATTCACTATACTGCAAATGCCTGCTGATAAATGTGAGTTGAACAGATGTTAAAATAATGTTTTGGGTAAGTAGGGTGCTCTGTGAACAAGGTTAGAATCTTCCCAGTATGATTTTCTAACACCACACACCTGGCAGCTTTGCTAATTGAAACTGTTAGATATCACCTGCCATAAATTCTCCTCATATGGCTAATGTAGCATGAAATTATGCCAATTAAATCAAAACATAATGCATAATAAACATTGGCAAAACTAGTGACTATAACAGCAGCTTGCACATGGAGTACATAATTGGGTTTTCTTCTTGGAACATGTGGCAAATTTTTTTAAAGTGGAATGCATAAAACAAAATAAGGAATGTTTACTAAATTTGCATTGTAAAAGTAAAATTTCACTGGTTATGGAGTTATGGAAACAGTAATAAGGATCACATAAAGGGTCCTAGTCAAGGTTTTCTGATTTTGGGAAGGTGGTTTTGACAATTTGGTGCCTTGTAAGTGTGTGTAGATCTTCCACATTAAATACTCAAGACAAACCTGGCTGTTCAGGGCCAATCACAATCCCATGCTCTGCAATACTTGGCCATTTCTTTGCCCTCACCTAACTTAAGGGTTAGGTAATCCTTAACAACAAAAAGCACCACCACTACCACAACAACTAACATTTATTGAGTGCTAACTAACTATAAGCCGGGTACGGTCTAAGAGCTTTACGTATATTACCTCAATTAATCCTCTTCACAATCCTATGAGGCAAGTACTATTATTACATACATGTTTTAGCTGAGTAAGCCAAGGCACAGAGAAATTTACTATTAATACTTGGCTGAAGTTCAGATAGCTAGGGAGTGGCAGAGTCAGGATTGAGACCTCAGGATTCCTGCTTTTCTATACTGCCTCTACCTGGGAGGAGATGCTTGGTGACCTTAGGGCCTGGAGTCACATTTTGGAATTTATGCCATAAGCAGAGTCCCCTGCATGAGAAACCAGAAAACCTACCACATTCTCTATATCAATGAAATACAGCTAGAAAATATAATTAAAAAGTAAGATTTCATTTACAATGATGACCCCACCACCGCTAAAACAAGACTCAAAACACTTGGGCATTAACTTAGCTTAGGAAGCAAGAGAGCTAAGCAATGAAAACTGCAAAATCAAAGTGGAGACTCTTTGAGTACATCATCATTAAAACATATAGAGATATTTTTCTGGATAATCCTCATCACAAATTTATAAAGTTCTAAAAAAAAAAATTCTGGTGATTTTAATTAAAATGAGTACTACAAAGAGAAAATTACTTTAAATTCATGATTAAAAACTACACAAGACTCCATAAATTAACTTCACCAATTACATGAACTTAATGAATTATAAAGCAGGACTGGTATAGCAGAGGGGAAAAGGAAACTGTTTAATTAATGCTGTTGAAACAAGTCTACAGCTGGGTAGCAGATGGACAAAACTGTTTGACTCCCGAAACAGCAAACTATTACGAGTGGGTTAAAACATTACAGCGTATAAAATTTATAACGCACTAGATCATCCAACTGGGAAAGAGAAAGAAACTTATGAAGAAATGAAAGATGTTATCTGTCCTAAGATGTTTGGATATTTTTAAAATTTATCATTGCATAATGGGACACATTTTGCATATGTCACAAGAAAAATAACAGTCAAGAAACTACATTTAAGAGAATACAAGTGACAAAAGCTGTCCTTTAAGAACATACAAATAACAGAACCAAAAGCATTTATTAAATGCCCTGAGATACAGTAAGGGCAGGTCATCAAACGCACGCCCTTCCCTTCCTTCCACGCTTCCCCGAAGGTTCCCACCGGCAGAAGCGGAAAACAGGGAGGAGCTCAGCCTCGGTTTCAAATCTCCCAGACCTGGCGGCCAACCTCCGATCTCCAGTCCTGACGGCCCGAAACCACCTGCCGATCACCGGGGCCATAAAAAACCAAGGGCTCCTCTGCCAGGGAGCGCCCAAGATTACGGAGAAGGCATTAAACCAATCAGAGCCGAGGCGCCGCCGCCATGTTTACTACGGGCGGAAATTGGAAGGAAATCTTTGCGCCAGTAGAAAAGAGCTGTGGAGCAACGGCCGCGCGCTTAAGAAATGGGCGATAATTGTTAGGTCGCTTGGCCGTGCCCTGAGTTAATATGGCGACGTTAGTTGCTTCACTGACTTGGAGTCGGCGCCAGGGAGGCCTCCTGCGTCGGCCCACAAAGCGAGTTGGAAATGATTTAATATTGTGGCGGCGGAGGGATAAATTGCCGCTTCTCAACGGCGGGATTTCGCAGCTGGCTTTGGCACATTGTAGGGCTCAGGTGGAGAGGGCGAGTTGGGACACACTGTCCCCTGCCCGTGCCCTGCGTGAGGAGTAGCCGACTCGCAGGAGCGAGAGTCGCAGAGCTGAGCGGCTGAGTCAGCGGAAAGGCCCCTCCCGGGGTGCAGGCGGTCGCCTAGCGTCGAGGGAGCCGAGGTCTCTACTGGGCACGTTTGTGTCCTTCGTGAACCAGCTTGTTGGGGAGCACGAGGGAATTTGGGAGAGCCAGGTGTGCCTCCGGTCCCTCTCTTAGCTGCCATTTGGGCAGGTTTTTTACTTCTCGAAATAGTTTTGGATCCAGACTTGCAGAATGATTTCTGAAGTCGGAATGGGTGACAGCGTCATCACAGCATTCTATTGACCATAGATTCTTAGGATGCACCAGAATCGACTCCCAGACAGTGCATCCTCAAGCCTTAAAGACTATAGGTGCCGCCCCTCTGTAAAAACGATTAGAATCAGCCAGGAAGGGGGACTTCATTTGTCCTGACTCCACCTGGAAGGAAAATTCCAAATGTTCACAGTTGCAGGAAGATGTTGCTTCTCAAAAGGTTGCATGCATTCCTTCCACATAAGCAATAGACTTTATGTAGTTTAACTCCCCTAAATAAATAAATTTTCCTATACTAATCTCAAAGAGTATTCTAAACTTTTGAGTGCATTTATTGCTGCTGAAAAGCAAAAATGACTTGCTGTGAAAGTGGGAGAAGACTTCAATATCAAAATAATTTTCTCTACTAGGAATGAAAGAAAGAAATCATGAAGCTTTTCTTGTCCAAATACTGTCAGAATCTTAATTGCCATCTGAGAACAGAGAAAGTAGAGTGTCGTGGACTGGTTGTTTCTGCTGTATATTTGGAGACAGTCTTCTGGAGACTGTTTCACAAGATTTCACCTGTCTACCCTTATTCCTTGCAAATGGAGCAGAGACTAATACAGCCACACTTGGAACCTGGTTTCAGAAAACTTTTGACTGTTATTTCAGTCTTTTAGCAATCAATGCAATGCTACTGAAATTCTTTGGTGTGTACCCTGTACCCCTCAGTGTCTGGACATATACCATACATGCAGAGGATTCAAAAGCTTTGTGGAACAGTGTCCACAAAACACCTGGGGAAGTTAGCCAGGAGGAAGTTGACTTATTCATGAACTGCCTTTATTCACATTTCCAAATTTATCGGCCACAGGATTGGTTCAACATCTGTAGCTTTGGCACATACTAATGGAAAAATAAAGGTTCTGTGTCATAAATACCTTATTGGAGTGTTGGCATGTTTGATAGAACTGGTAATTTTTCAAATTGAGTGAAGCCTTGTGAGAACTGTAAGATATGAATTATATACCTTTTTCTCATTGATTATTTGCCTAATTGCTATGCTGAGAGGGACTGCAGGAGAAATGGGCATCCATCTCTGCATCTCTTTTCCTCACGTGCCTTTGGAGTTGCCCAGATGGAAGCCAAAAAGGATCGAAAAGAAGAAGGTAATAGCGGATGTACTGCAGCCAGGTGCTCGTGTAATAGTCATGATGATCTGGGATGCCAGTCTCTAGAAAATGGTGAGTTGTTAATTTGTAAAAATTAACATCTTTATAAAAAGTATGTAATGCTTGTTAGGTCATACTTTTAGGATTCATATGAGATATCACTGATCTTGAGTATTCCTGATTTGGGTCTTTAAAATCTTTACTCCCTTTTAAGCAGTTTTAGACTTGTATTCAGAGTGAATTTCTGTTTTCTAAATATATTTCCCTAGCAAACTTTTGCTGTACAGAACTAGCAATTAAAAAAATCCTCTCCAAAGGAAACTAAGGATTAGTACACATTTTTAAGCCACTAATATGTTTATTTTTAATATTATTCAATTCTTATTGCAATGTTGAATTAAATATTCACTTTTATAATGGAAAAAAAGCGCCCAGATTTCATTCTAGGAGTGATTTTAGAGTAGATGAATTAAGAGTTTACATGGGGGGAAACAAAAAACAAAATCTACAAAAGTACTCAGCTTCAATAACAATGAAAGGAAAAGTATTTTAAATAACTGAAGGTACTATTACCATAAATGATAAATGAGAACTTCTTGTTTTTGTCACCCTAGTCTTACAACAAGGAAAAACGTGATAGACAAAACATGGAAACATAGAAATAGGCAAAGATTTGTAAGTGTTCTTTCAAAGCAGCTCTGGGCTTGCACTTTTGATTGATTCTGTATTGACTGCACTATTTTACAGCTCCATAGGGGCGGATTAACTTGTGGCGTTTTTGTCTAGTACAGATGCGTATGATTTCTGTTCAGCAGAAAAGAGAATGCCAAAGGTTATGGTTGATGGCCCTGCGAGATACTAAGCTGCTTATAAATCTCAGCTCCTCAAATGCTCCTTGAGCCAATTTTAACATCTTATTAAACCCATCTCATCAACTAATGGGTTTAATAATATTTTTGGCATGAACTTATGTTTGAGAGAGAGTCAAGATTTTACCTTTCTGAAAACTTACTTTAGCCCTTTCAGAGGTCATTCTGTTGCGATGTCCAAGTGGACTTACCTAACAAGCAATTAAACTGCCTTGCAAGGCCAGTTATTCTCCACTGATGGCAGCAATGGCTGGAAAATGTGCTGATGTAGTCTGGTAATTTGGGGATCTCTGTTGGATGGATGACAGAGATTTATTCTCTATTCGGTAACAGATGACAGGGAATCTGTTTTGTCCGTCTTTTTGTTTCTGTCTTTGTGAGCTCAGTTCAATCAACCCAATATTTGATGCCCACTGTGAAGGAACTCTTTGAGATTAGGACAGGTGAGATTTTGTATTTCTGTGTTTACTTTTTTTTTTTTTCTTTTTTTTTTTTATTTATTTTTTAATTTATTGGGGTGACAATTGTTAGTAGAATTACATAGATTTCAGTTGTGCAATTCTGTATCACATCATCCATAATCTGTGTTTACTTTTGATTCATGGCTGAAGTCATACAACCGAAGCTATAAGCGTTCTTTGTGTTTATGTCTATAATTTAGAATAGCCTTTACCTCTAATTGTGCAATTGTGAAATATTTCCCTATATTCAGAGGTTGTTAATAATTACTTCTCTTCTGTTAAAGGAGCTCTGTACTGAGTTTTTACAGAGATAAATACATAGGTGCCTAAACAAATCAAATATTGACAAAATTTACAGAAAATAAAAGAATTGTACCTTTAATATTTTAAATGTGCTAAACTTTTAGGGGGAAAATCATTTTTATAGAAACTGCTGGCTCAGAATCATAAAAATCCAAGTTTATATAACTAAGGTAAATCATTGGACAAATTAGACTGATTTGACAATTTTGGTTTAAGATAAAAATAGTTTTGTTTTTTCTTTGATTAATTAGTGCTAAGTAAATATAAGCATACAGTTTACTTTTTCATAAGATTTATTTTTTTCATAAAGAGATTAGTTAATTTGAACTTCATAACTTTCTTAATATTGGTTATGTGGGGACAGAGCCAGGAGTGCAGTTTCCAGGCTCTCGCCCTCATGTGGAAAGGTGCTCACTCGGGTAATAGATGGCCATCAACTGTGATTGGATGGCCATCAGCTGTGGCTAGTTGGCTCTCAGCTGTAACCAGTGAACCGTTGGCCACTAATATAACTGCCGTGGCTACGCTAGCAGCAAATGGGGGCTAGCAAGGAGATGGTGGCTGAGCTAGCAAGAGCGGATTGCAGTTAGCATTGCAGATTGCAGCTCGCAAGTGGGGTTGGTTGGTTGGCAGAAAAGCAGATGGCAGGTTGCGGATAGTGTGGCTCCTGCTTCTTGTGTCTCCAGCCCAGCCGCTAGCAGAACTATAGTGGTATGACTCCCCTACCTATGGCTCCGTGGGTGTTCCTTTTTGGCCTCACCATGTCCTGCGTTCTTATGTGGGGAGATGGACCAGAGACCCCGCATGATACCTTGCATGACAGGTTATTTATCAAATAAGCTAACATTACTCCTATATAATGTATAAGATTATTAAAATGTATATTTGTGTTCAACTAAATTGAATCATTTCAACTACATTTTTATAACAGTAACTACATTTTATAGTATTCCAGCTTAAAAATAATTTCCAAGATCCTTAGATAACTTAAAAATTTGGATTAATAGTAAATCAGTTTAATGAATGAGTGATCTTTTGATACCTGAATAATTTCTAAGTGTGACTGAATACTGAACACTGATTACTAAGTATAATCTTAAATTTTTGGTTTTTACTTTTGGGTTGTATTTTTTTTTAATACACAGTGAGTGATTGGTTATACCTTTGGGTCATGTTAAGGAATGTGTTCATTTTGCTACTTTAAGGAGGTGTGAAAAGAAGGTGTGTGTGTGTGGCTGTACAGAATTGTGGTATATGTATACATGAGCTTTGCCAGTCTGCTGAAATGCTTATATGTAACAAACTGTTCTCAATGATCTGTCTCCCAGTTTTCTACTTGAAATTTAAGTCAGTTACTTTGGTTAAGAGTTATAATTAATATGCATGATTAATCATGCATGGTTAATATGCATGGTTAATATGCATATTAAGCAATAGTGACGAAATTAAAACTGTGCATGCAAAGTAATGGGATGACTTTTTGTTTTCAAGGAAAAAGAGTAGTTTTGTTCTAAAATAAAATAAGTTTGTTTTAGAATATGCAAGAGTATAATGAAAGATAAAATTTGAGGGTGTGAGAGAAGTAGATTTTATTCACCTTAGTTTATTCTAACTGAGTCTGAAAAGAAACCAAGATATATGTTAAATTTTGACAAACTCTGGATGGGCTTATTCACCACGTAATTGTTTATAATGGGGGAGCATCATAAAACTTTTACTTCTATCTACTATGTTAATACAAAACTAGAACTTGGCGTTCTCTCTGTTACATGATAGGTTGGTCCTAGAGCTTTAACCAAGCAGTGGCAAAAGGTTATCCTTTACCTTCTGAGTGATCTGCCCAGATAGCAGAGATTCCATAGCTTACCAGAATAATGTCTTTGATCATTCAAAACTAAACACACAGTGTTCTTCAGTTGTGAAAGAGCTAAGGTTCTTTACAATCCTGCTGCTTTCGTCTATGTTTATTTTAAAATATTTTCACATTGGCTAAATAAGTAATGAGGTATTGATTCCCAGGCTCCGTATGATCCTATCTTAATGAAGTATCCAAATATCCTCTGATTAGTCTTTTGATTTTTTTTTCTTTCTTTTTCTTTTCTTCTTCTTCTTCTTCTTCTTCGTCGTCGTTGTCGTCGTCTTCTTCTTCGCTGTCTTTTACACAAACTATTTTTGAAATTTCCCAGAGGGCCCTTGGAAATCACAAAGATGTATTCTTTCCGTCTTATAAAAGGAGAGATACTGGAAATAAATGGGTGTGTTCTATATTTCTTTATTAGCTCAACAGTGTTGTAAGAACTGCATGGAAAAAATTGTCAAATCAGAAGAGATGCCCATCCTTACCTAAATTACATGGATATCAGTAAAATGTTATTAATATAGGTATTTCAAAATGTGTATGTTTTATGGGAAGGTCTATGGAGATTTATAAATCCTCTCACTGTCGCTAATATATTCTTACTTGCAGGGGAAACATTGATTAAACCCTGATGAAATATTGACCCCAGTAGAGAATTTTACTTTTCTCCGTTCTGATATTATTGTAATATATTAACCACAACTATTCAGTCTCGTGATCACATGGGTGTCTGCTTCCCTCAGATGCTTGTCTGAGGGCTCTGCTGCTATAAGCTAGAATGTGTTCTTCATCAAAGAACAGTTGTAAAACCCTAGGGAAAGGACTGTAACAGGTACTTTAAACTACTGATACTTCAGAGTAGACTCCCCTTATAGCCTTTTGAGCTGATGTTGCTTAGATAACATTCAGACTATTTCAGTGAACTGAGTGGGGATTTCCAGGACTCTTCAGTCCAGATGCAGACAATGTCATGAAAGCAGACTACTGACCCCAGATCCAGCCACACGAAAATCAATTCCAATAGGACTGACCTGAGGCAAATTTCACTGTGCTATTATTTTGTTTGGGATATTGTTTGTGTTATTTTCTAGTTTTCATGGAAATAGGAGGAAATCCTTTCTCTGTCTTTTAAAACTATAGCTAACTCTCAATTTAGTAGCGTATGCTTTTGCAAACTGAAACTTTAATGCATTTTTAATTTGAAAATTTTTAAACTTTTGTACACTTCTAATGGTATTTGATTCTCACACCCTTCAGAATTCAGAAAACAAACACTTTTTGCTGAATCTCCTTACTTTTTATAACAATGTAGTTATTTGTACCGGTTTAATAATAATTTGTCCTTATTTTTACTTGAGAATAATGGGAAAATTAACTGTGCAATCAAGACCGTACCTGGAGTGTTATATTTGAGAATGATTCTTATTTGTCACGTCTAAATAGGCACTGCAGGTGCAATCTGGTAAACGCAGCATCTTGTGCCTTGTAGTTGCTCGATATTATATGGCTCTAAGTTTGCAGAGCAAACTCAAGTTGGTCTGATGGTTAATAATTATCTTGCTACACCTATGTAAATAATCAAGCTAACCAACTCTTAGGAGACCAGCCTTTTGTATTGAGAATAATCTTTGGAGATTATTTCTGATTGAAAGTAAG
Organism: Rhinolophus ferrumequinum; assembly: GCF_004115265.2. Classification (NCBI taxonomy): domain Eukaryota; kingdom Metazoa; phylum Chordata; class Mammalia; order Chiroptera; family Rhinolophidae; genus Rhinolophus; species Rhinolophus ferrumequinum. The sequence goes on along the minus strand of NC_046288.1, from coordinate 3,590,246 downwards.
GGAATCTGTCAAAGTAATTATGCAAACTTTGGAAATCGGCAAAAGAGATTTCTGGGTGCAGTGCCAGGCTTGCCCTTTGATTTGCTTTCTACCAATTGGGCTATTTTGCAGCTCTCAGATCTGCCTGGTAGAAAAGGTAACCACAAGAATGACAGTTTATTGCTCTTTAGATATTACACAGTTTTTTTTAACCTAACCATGCAATCTTTCCCTAACAATCCTTTTCTAAATTGCTGTTAAATGCCCAGCTCTGCAAGTGCTCTTTGAGCCAGTATTAACATCTTCGTAGATCCCTTATTAATTTATGAGCTGGGTAAAGTTTTAAAAATGTGTTTATTATATATTTGTGTTAAAGTTATGATTTTACCTATTTTAGCAGAGGTTCAAAATATTTGCTAAATTAATACAGAGCCCCACAGAAGAAGATCGAGAGAGTGCACTTTAAAGATGGGAGGGGGGGCTGAAATCTAGCCTGTGCTCCATCCACAAAGCCTCTGCCCTGTCACGGACCTGTGTCCATCCAGAGGAAGGCCGCTTTGCCTTTACACAAAGATGGCCTGCATACAGAGATGCATCTTCCTGGCTGCTCGCTTCTAATTTGCGCAAAGGCACTGATAGGCAAGTGGTATCCCGAAATGTATGTGTGGAAATAACAAAAATAGTTTCAAAGTATAAAACCCGATGAAATAGGTCCTGCATGAAAACTAGTATAAGTATTTTGTGGGTAGCCTGAAAATATTTCTATTCTCTGAAAGGAAATCTGCCAATACATAACAAGCTTTGAGACTCACTATAATTTCATTCAGTGATTCTATTTTGGGGTGGATAGCCCAAGAAAATAGTTTCTCCCCTTTCTCCTCCAGAAATGGATGTGTACATAACAGCACATTAATAACATCAAAAAATTTCACACATTATACACAGTTGTACAAAAGACTATGTCAATACCTTGGTGTCTTTCTATAAATTACTAGTACATGAAAAAAGAGCACAATACAAAAATGTAAACTGCTTGATGGCAGGATCGTATATCCCCAGCCTCGTAGCACCTGGCACATAGCAGATACAGAGCTCACTGAGAGTGTGATCATAGAATGACTTTGTGTAGGATATACACACTTAAAGAGCATTGTGAAATCATACTGCATGTATAACAACCCAATTCCAACGAGGCTGGAAAGGATTAAAGACATGTGGAGGCTATTGGCTGCCAGACTGTGGAATTCAATCTTTACACTGGCCAGCGAGAGCTGCAAAATGTTTTTCAAGAAGCAACATGATTAAAACAGTATTATAGGTAGTAGTTGCGACTATTTGAATAAAGGTTAAGGTGGGATATAGATGGCTCCAGTATTCCCAGTTTTGAAAGCTGGCAAAAGATTAGGAGTGAAAGATTCTCCATTTATATATGGTTACGGAGAGTTTGAAGTGATATAAATAATAAAGGGCTTACTATTTTGATTCTTTTCCTGTAAAGTTGTATACATTTCTAATTAATTTGGTATTAATAGTCTTAATTTTAAAAAAATCTTAATTGACCTGGTTCTGTGTTAAAGTAGAAACACCTTGAATTTCCCCGGGGTTATCACTAGAGGGCAACCTGATCATATCCACTTGACATCTTTCGAGCCTGACTGCATTCAGTGTCGCCCTTGGAGCAGCAACAGCGGCCCATCAGGGTGCTTATTACAAATGCAGACTCTTGGGCTCCCCTGAGACCCACAGAATCAGAATCTATATTTTAACAAACTCCCCAGTGGCTGTTATGCACATTGAAGTTGGAGAAGCACAGCCTGCAGCACACAGATTTCCCCTACCTTTTTGTGGATGATGGTGTGGCATTTCTTTTCAGGTGCCAGGCCTCAGTCACTTATTGGCTGTTTTTATCTTTTCTATTCTATTGCTCCGCATTTTCCTATGGCCACTTTTCACCTTTACCTCAGAACAAGTGGAATGTATAATGGGAGAGCAGGGCAGGACCCAGCCAACCCCACAGCTGCTCAACTCAAAAGCTGTTGGCTTTTTAAGGCCAACGCAGAGCAGCTGTTTCAACCCTCTTGCATTTCTGTGGGATAACAAGATAAATTCTGGTTTTGACTTACCAAAACAGAAATAGAGAACAGCTGCTTTTCAAAGAATGTTTACCACCGAGGTCACATTTTCAAGTAAGATTTAGCTCTTGAAATCAGTCTGTCCGGAAAACCAAACAGCATACCCAGGCTTTCCCCACGCTCTCACAGCGCAGCAAGAAAGGGAAGAAAGGAAGTCGGTTTGTTTATGGCCAGGGCCAGACTGGATCTTGGCGGGCAGGAGCCTCACAAGGGACTGGCTTGATGCATCTTTGCAATTGTTCCTCTCCGTAAGGGCACTGGCAGGTTTGGGGCAGTAAGTTTATTCTTGGCTCCATTTTGCCCTTTATGCTAGTGGAATCCTCCCAACCCCCATCCAGATTTCCCTGTATCGTACTGATCTCCAAAGAGGAATCCTTAGTTTGCCCTCAGAGATAGGGAAGACGATGTCTTCCAGGTGTGGAAAAAGCACGATCCCAGGGCAGCAGCTAGAGCCTTGACCCATATCCTCAATTACAGTTCATGTTCTAAAAAATAACACAGCAGATCTCAAACTTTCCAAGGCATCCAAATCCCCTGAAGAGCTTCTTAAAACACAGACTGCTGGGCCTGACCTACAAAGTATCTGATTCAGCAGGTGTGAGGCGGGACATGAGAATTTGCAGTTCTGCGGTGCTCCCAGGTGGTGCTGATGCTGCTGCCTGGCGAGCACACTTCGAACACCATTCAGACGTTTCAAAGCATCTTACGGCACGGCCGTACTTTCCTGCACTGAGTTAGTGTGGCAGGCTTTGGGATTTCTGTAAACGTTAGTCAGCTTTTTCAGGTTTTGTTCCCCATTTAAAAGACCATTTTAAACTGTTGAACTAAGTACAGATTAAAATATGACTTGACTTAGCCCAACCCCACCAAAGGGCAGGTTTGCTCTGTGGGTATGTTTCGTTTCCCAGGAAAATACCATGTTTCCCCGGAAATAAGACCTAGCCGGACAGTCAGCTCTACTGTGGCTTTTGGAGCAAAAATTAATATAAGACCTGGTATTAGATTAGATTAGATTTTATATAAAACTCGGTCTTATATAAGACCGGGTCTTATATTAATTTTTGCTCCAAAAGATGCATTAGAGCTGATTGTCCAGTTAGGTCTTATTTTCCGGGAAACACGGTAGGCCTACTAGAAAATCTGCCTCTTGCTTCTACCTCCATAATCCACAAGGTGGGGCTATTGGGCTGCCATGAAGGAGGCTGGGAAAATCCCCGGGATGTGAGGTCATCAGTAATGTTTCTAAGGGTCCGAAGAGCATGTTAGTTTCAGCTTGAAGAATGTACTGCAGGTTCCCCATAACCAGAGCACAGTGTGACTCCAAGAACTCCTGATGGTCCTCCTTCTTTTCCTCACCAACTCATCAATTTCTTCCCATCTTCCCATCAGGGTTTACAGTAAATTTTTGTAAGTGAGGTGTTGTGTTCTGTTAAAATGCAGTAATCTCAAGGGGGATAAACATTGTCAGTCACAAGAGTTTGAATTATTTTGTAGTTTGGCTATCAAACATAGAAATCTTGGCTGGGAGATGGTAAGCAGTTACCAGCAGCCCTGCCCCTCCACCACTCTGAGGAGTTAAAGGGAGTAACATTAGTAAGATGGCAGAATAAGAGTTTCTACTGTCATCTCTCCCATGAACATTGATTTTGACAACCACCCCCACACAAGTACCCTTGTGGGAGTCCAGGAGTCCAGCAGGGAAGTTCCAGTACGTCACTGGTACAAAACAATCCAAGAATTGATGCACTGAGGAAGGTAAGAACAGTGTCACTTTACCTGCATCACCCCTCCCCTAAGGCAGCAAATGCTAAGAGAGACCCCCTCAGCCCTCAGTTTTTCTCATAGGGGAGATGGAAAGCAGAGTGAGTACCCAGCTTCCCCAGCTGTGCAAGAGGCTCACTTCTTTCACACCCCACCCAGAAGACTAAGGTGATCAGCACAGCTAAGAGGTTGGGAGAGGCTGGAAGCATAGCAACAAGGGCTCAGCCCTTATCAAAGGGCCAAGGAAGCTTCACAGACTCCATCAAGAAGCCCGACCATGAGCTGCTTAGAATGCCTCACCTGTGGACCCCTCTCACTGGCCCACAGGTACCCTCAATGCTCTGCATGCCTCACCTACTCCCCATAGCCATCCCCATGTGCCTCCACAGAGTGCAAGAGTGAGCCTTTGGAGACTGCTCGCAAACATGTGCAGAAGGCTGGCCCAAATCTACAAGGATGGGAAACGAACTCAAACTTGAACATTTTGTGGCACTGCCCCAGGGAAAGCAAACAGAAAGTTCTCAACGCTGGCCTGACTTTGTGGGGTGAGAGAAGGCACACAATCTTAAGAATTCCCTACCCCAGGAGAGAACAGGCGGTGGGGAGCAGGCACATCCCTAGACAAGGTCTCAGAGAGCCTCAGAATCCCTAAGTAGGCTGACTGGTGAAGGTCTTACTCTCTTAAAGTCAAGTGTCAAGTAGTAAAGACTGGAGATGGTGATTGCTTCTTTAAATGCAAAGACAGCAATGCAGGATGCCAAAGAACATGAAAAATCAAGAAAGTAAGACACTACCAAATGATTATCATAATTTTCCAGTAACCAACCGCAGAGAAATGGAGATTTATGAATTGCCTGACAAAGAATTCAAAATAATTGTTTTATGGAAGCTCATCAAGCTGTAAGAGAACATAGATAGACAACTCAATGGAATCAGGAGAACACATGAACACAAAAAGAAGTTCAACAAAGAAATATAGATCATACGGAACCAAAGAAATTCTGAAGCTGAAAAATGCAATGAATGAAATGTGTCAACGAAAGAATGTCCAGCCTAGGAAAAAGTCTCGTAAGAGTTCAAGCCAAACTGATGACAGTTGCCAGGAAGCAAAATATCAATGGATTGAGAATATGCTCCAGAAAATGGCAGTTTTGCAGTCTTATTTTATGCATTAGAATCAAAGGAAGAGATGTAAGGACGGTAGATTAGGAAGCAGGAGAAAGCAGAGTGAGGAAACCTCTGAGATTGGATAAAAATAAAAATGGAAAGATACATACTTCTTTTACATTGGTGGGTACAGGATAGTTAACATGTACAATACATAGAGATGGTATGTGGGCAGCAAGATAGCAATGTGGTCTTGTGCTCTGGTTGTGCCTTCGAGGAATCTGGCAAAGAAAATTACACTGACATTTCAAAAGTGTGTTATCTTAGATGTACAAAGACAATAGACAGAATCACTTAAGGTAAAGATTGACTTTTGTCATGGAAGCTACAAGGCCTAGGTCGTGACTACCCACCATGACCTGCTTTTAGTTAGGAATTTATAATGTTCAGACCATCCTGTATGGTTGCTTTCGGTCTCTGGGTTTGTAGGTCCCACCATCCAGGACTCCACTCAGCTTGTCAGGTTTAGTACGTGGCCCCTTTTTCGTCGTCCACAAATGAAAAAAAGGGGGGGCATAGAGAGCATCAACAGCAGACTTGATCAATCAGAAGAAGAAATCTTTGAACTCAAAGACAGGTCAAAATGTTTTTTATTTAACTGGATTAAATCATCTTAAACAGATCTCCTTACTGCAGTACTTTTCAGAGTTTTTAATAAGCCAATGTTGTTTGAGAATGTCCAGTATAGAGTACAGCCTTTCTTAAATGTTATAAATTTCCTAAATTTTTTTGGCTGTGTAATGCTTTTTTCATGGACCAGCATTTGGCAGAGCCTGAGCTTGAGAAATCCTAGCATAGCACGACAGTGTGGGAATGGGGTGATATTATAATGCTATTTGGGAACCCCAGGACCCTGAACATCGTGTCCTTGACAAGTCATCCCTCCCTAAAAAGTCCCATCGGGGAAATACATGTCCAGAGGACAGTGATAGGTAAATTGGCATTCATTGTTACTGAGATTTGACTCCTAATCAAACATAGTGAAAGATAATGGACCACGTAAAGAATGTCTTGTGTCTAGATTAGATCAAGTCTAGAGCCCAGAACTAAGGCAAGTTAAAGGACCTCTTTTCTCCTGAAGAGAGAGAACATCTTTGATCCTCCCACTCTGAAGATGAGAAAATGTTGACCCAAAGAGCAGAAGAAAAGGGGAAAATAAGAAAGAGAATGCTTGCCCCACTCAAGGCTCTCTTAGGTATTGGCAGTTGCAGAGTGGAACTGCGTCCTTGGCCCTTCTGAGCTCACCTGCCAAGGCAGTCCAAAGAGGCAGTGAAGAAGAATAGCAGAGGAAGAGAGAGCTGCCACCTGATCTGTCTTTTGGGTGTTGAGCATTCTAAGGGCTGAGCTTTCAGAAGGGAAGCATGTCACCAGTCCATCCATCCATTCATCCTATCATTAATTTGTGTGGAGTTCCAAGTGTGCAAGATGTCACAAACAGGGTCTCTGTCCTCAGGAGCTTGCTTCTGGAGGAGTGGGCTGGAGAAGAGAGACAGAAGCTGATCAAATCAACACATACATATAATTTAAAATTTCTTCTCTCTTTCTTTTGGCACATTAGTAAATTTGGCTTTCTGGTCTCCCTCTAACCCACTGAGATCTAGGTTCATACCTGTTTTCTCATTGTCACTCGTTCTAGCTGCTCAACAAATTATCCCCAAACCTAGCAGGTTTGATTATGCTCATGGATTCCGTGGGTCCGGAATTCAAACAGGGCATAGTAGGATGGCTTGCCTCTGCTCCACAATGTCTGGGCCTTGGCTTTGAGCTGGAATCATCCAAAGGCTCCTCCACTTACATCTTTACATCTTTGGTGCCTGGGCTGGGACAACTGGAAGAGCAGACTGCTGGCTGGAGTGCCTTCGCATGGCCTCCGCGTATGGCTTGGACTCCCTCACAATGCAGAGCCTCAAGGCAGTGAGACTTCTTACATGGCGGCTCAGGGCTGCAAGTAAGATGGTTGCATCACCTTTTCTGGCTCAACCTTGGAAGTCACAGAACGTCACTTCTGCCATACTATATTGTTTAAAGGAGTCACAGTTCACTCTGGTGCAAGGGGAGGGGACATATACTCTATCTCTTAAGGAAGGGATGTGGCAAATCATATTGCAGAGGAACATTTGGGATCAAGCAATTGTTGTGGCTCACTCTGCTATACACCTCTTATTGCCGTCAGCTCAGTAATCAGCTGTATCTGGCACTTTTTACTTTGAATAGATGTTGAATTTTGTCAAAGACTTTTCTGTACCTATGTTAGAAAATTATATAATTCCCCTCTATTATTCTCTTAGTACAGAACATTACTTTTAATGTATGAATTTGTCTAAGTAGTTTTTAGACCAAAAGTCTGTCATCTCACGGCATGAATGATTAGTGCAGACGTAGTCAAACAGGTTGTAAGAAAAAAAAGGGAACTAACATTTATTAAGGACCTACTGTGTGCCAAGCATTGCAATAAGTACTTTATTTCTTTAGATACGAGTATTTCAGTCTCATCCAGTCTTCTTTGTTATGAATATGTCACTGCTGTAACTCCTTCTCACAAGCAGAGGATGAAAAACAGGGAAATGTCTCCCAAAGTTACATGCAGATAGAACAGGATAAAACAGGGAAAGGGGTACAGAATTAAGGCATTCAAAGACTGACATATGTGAGCACTTTTTCCCATGACCATGTATATTAAATGAGTGAACAGATATAAACATTGCTTGGGACATAAGAACTCCATAAAGGGTAGCTATAATGATGATGATGATTTTATTACCAGGTCTATTCATTGAACATTCAGGATTATTCATGAACTCATCCTAGAAAAAGTGCTACATACCTCATTGCTGAATATCACTACAATCACCTTCGAAATACTCCCCTTGGGAAGCTATGCACCGATGCCAGCACTTAGTCCATCCTTCAAAGCAATTTTGGAACTCTTTTTCTGGAATGGCCATCAGAGCTGTTATATTACCCTTGATGTCCTGAATGTCATCAAAATGTCTTCCTTTCAATATTTCCTTTATCTTCGGGTAAAGAAAGACGTCACTGGGGGCCAGATCAGGTGAGTAGGGAGGGTGTTCCAATACAGTTATTTGTTTACTGGCTAAAAACATCCTCACATACAGTGCTATGTGAGCTGGTACATTGTCATGATGCAAGAGCCATGAATTGTTGGCGAAAATTTCAGGTTGTCTAACTTTTTCATGCAGCTTTTTCAGCACTTCCAAATAATAAATTTGGTTAATTGTTTGTCTAGTTGGTACAAATTCATAATGAATAATCCCTCTGATATCAAAAAATTAGCAACAGCATTGCAACGAGTTCATAAACTTAATTGTCAGACCTCGTAAACAATGTGGATGTCACTAAAATTAGAGATCTAAGTACAGGATTATTTAAATCCCAGAAAGGACAGAAATTCACTGAAACAGTTCAGAGGAGAGGCATATACACTTTTGGCCCAAACCCCAGTTGTCAAGATCCATCATAGTTCCAAATGTTTTGCTTTGTTGCTTCTGCAAATTTACTTAACATTTGTCCCAACAGAGTTCCAATTTCTGGACAATATGGCCCCACAGAGTAAAGGCAGTTTTCTTTATAAGAAAATTGTAGGCACCCAAAACGGGGCCCCTGCTGGTACTGTTCTAGAGGCTTATACAGCAGTGTTCAAGCTCCGACCTGAGTATACAAGTCCTCTGGGAGCAGCCCTCCCTGTCTGCCTCTCCTCTGCCCCGTTCCTCCTCATTCCCCTCTGCACTTCATGGCTTTAGTTAACTGGACCTACTGGGAGTTCCCGAACACTTAGGGCATTTTCCTGCCTCTGGGTGTCCACCCCAGGTTGGTGGGAAATGGGAAAGAGCCGTTCCCTTTAAAGGACTAAAGAGTAAAAGTGGGACCGTTATCTCTGACTTTCAGATGAATCCAAACTGATGTTCCCGTATGTATTTGATAAACACAAATATAGACACAGTGAAAGTCATGTCAGCCAAAATCACGTAGACTAAAAATGAGGAAAGGCCAAACGTAGAAAAAAATCCAAATGACTTAATTGGAAAGGGAAATATATGCAGGGTAAGTCCAACACAGCTTTCCTTCATTTTAAGCAGGGAAGGGAAATCAGCAGGACAAAGAAACTAAACATCCTCCTTCCTCTGAGGACAGGAGAAACACAAGTAATCCAAGGAAGGCTTGGGTCTGAGTCCTGCTCTGCCCAGGAGCTGGTACCCAGCTGGCTGTGGAAGGAATTCGGACAGCTTTCCTAACCGCTGTGTAAAGTTGCCTTCTCCATCAACAGCAGATTGCCCAGGTACCTTCTGAGAAATGGCCTCTCGTCCAGCAGGGACTGAGGGTGAAAACCTTCACAAGAATTATTGGCCAAGGGAGGCAGTTCTCCTGCAGTTCTTTCAAACCCAAACCCAAAGTCCAATAGATATTCAGGCAACTGAATTACTCTCACTCCCACTTTCCTGACTTGATTTCAGAGCCTGTCAAAGGTAGTGTTGGATGCCTGTTTTTAAGTTTATTTTCTTACCCCTAGTCAACATACTCTTTCCCAGCAGAGCTTTGCCCGATCTCTGTGTACAAACACATGCTTTCCAGGAAGAGAACAGTGGGACTTATCAGTCTTCATAGGTGGGTGCTAGTACTGCCAGCTGGGTGATGCCAGGATGTCAGGAACCCAGATCTGGTCAATTATGTTTTCCTATAAAATTAAATCTCCATCAGCCATCCACATAAATACCAATTAATCTCTAATTTGGATTCGTAAACTGATAGGAAATTCCAAACACAATTAAAAGAAGTAAATATACTTAGGCCCAAGTCAAGTATCTTCCTTGTCCTAGAAAAATTACAGATGGAAGGCACTTGGAAAATCATGAAGCATTACATAAGCATGACTGGTATTAATGCCCTGCAGGAAAGCCAAGCAGCCTTAGACCTTCCCCCAGAAAGAGAACCTTCCTAATGACTGATCTCAGAGGCAGATAAATGCAGGGGATGGTGCCAAGATTTCTTTCAGTTCCCTTCAAGTTACTTTGCAGTTCAGCACTGAGAAAGCCTTATGCCCCATCACAGGTGGTCATCTTCCTTTCCTACAGGGTCCCCACTTTATCCTGCCAATGGGACACCTCCCTTCACCCCGTGGGACCCTGGAAGAACAATTGCCATCCAAAAAGAGGACTTCAAGCCCTGTATAGCTCCACAAGTGTGCCATACATTATCAGTGGCTACATCGAGGTATCTTAGGAACTTCTCTAAAACCACACCAAATACACACACACACACACACACACCCTACAACACACACACATCACAACACACACACCCTACAACACACACACACACACACACCCACAACACACACACACATCACAAGACACACACACCACAACACACACGCACACACCCCCCACAACACACACACACCACAACACACACACGTGCACACACACACACAAAATTGAGCAAAAATACTATAAATCTCTGGGACGATGATTGCACAGCTGAGTTTCAGAAAGGAAGAAACTAAATTTATAATAAAACAACTGACTGGATTTTAGGGGGAAAATTCTCAAGGTAATTATACAAAACCCACTTAACTATTGCATTTATGTGAATAAAACATTCATTTCTATTGATCAAATTTTTCTTGTTTCATTTTCTGGTGATTAGCTTGTGTTTCTGGCAAGTAATTTTGTATTTCTAGTGTTCTCTTAATCATTTTAAAATTTGCTATCTTTATTTGAACTGATTTTTTAAGACTCTAAGTAAAAGTAGTATGCTTGCTGCACAAGACAAGTCCACTAGTCACTTTCCCAACTAAGCGCCCTCTTCCAAGCACATAGCTCCCCTCCACTCTTCTGATACGTGTTGTAGAAGAAAGAAAACTAAACAGGATACCAAGACACCAGAATTCCAGTTCTGCTCTACTTTCAGCTGACCTTACACTACTGGGCATTCGGTTGAATTTACTTGAGCCTCTGTTTACATATCTGCCAAAGGCTGGACTAGATCAGTGATTTCTATATGTGATTCCCATTAAATCAAACGGGAATTTTTTGAAATATTCTGGGTCCCACCTCAGCTATACTGAACTGGAATCTCCAGAGGCACTACTGTGGATGGTCAGTGAGGAGGCCCTTCCTGCTCTTCAGCCTCCTCCGAGGACCTTCTGTATGTCTACTATCCCCCTGTTTTCCCGAAAATAAGACCTAGCCGGACAATCAGCTCTAATGCGTCTTTCGGAGCAAAAATTAATATATTATATTATTATATCATATTATATTATAATATTACATTATGTTATAATATTATATTATATACTGGGTCTGATAGTAAAATAAGACCAGGTCTTATATTAATTTTTGCTCCAAAAGACGCATTAGAGCTGATTGTCCGGCTAGGTCTTATTTTCAGGGAAACATGGTAGAAGGCTCCACAGGTGTCCTCCTTCCTCATGGAGACCCAGCCCTCCTCCTGTCAATCAAGAACAAGCTTGGAATCCAGAAGATTCCCCCAGGGTCTCTCTCCTGCTTTCATTGGTTGGCCTTCCAGTCCATTCAAGCCTGGATGGGTGCCCAGGGGTTCTTTCTTCCCTAACATCCTCCAGGCTTCCTCTTCCATCCATCTGCCCTGTCTTCCACCCCACCTCCCTCCATCCTGTCTCCATCACCCTTCGGTCAAGGCCAACAAAGCCGGAGAGATGTGGTTCAGGCTCTGTCCTGTGAGGGCACCAGAGGATCCTTAAATTATTCAGAGTGAAGCTTCTATTACACACACACACACACACACACCAGCAACCACCTTCTCTCCACAATGTCAACCACCTGTCACAGCACATCTTCCGTGGACCGTCACCTCCCCTACCAGAGGCAGAGGCAGGAAAGTCTGGTTAGGAGCACAGTCAGCCAGACTAGCTGTGTTTGAGTCCCTACTTACCAGCTGTGTGACTTTGTTCAGTCACTGAACTTTTCTATACCTCAGTTTCCTTGTCTGTAAAGTGGGATTATATAATAGTACATACTTATTTCATGGGGTCTTATGGCGATTAAGCAAGTTAATATATATAAAGCACTAGAAAAGTGCCTGAGCATAGTAAGTTCTATATGAGCTAGCTATTTATTACCAGGAATGAAGATTGGGGAAGATTACAGGGAGTGAAGAGACAGACAAACTCGTACAGTCATTTAGCATTCTGTTATTCATCTAGCATAGAATCTAGGAAAAAGAATCTCTAATTCACTTTTATTACAGTGAGTGGTTCATTGGTCAGAAAGCTTTGGATCCCTGTCCCACTTTTCCCTGTGTCTAAGCGAGCCAGGTGTGGATTTCCTCCTGATAACTCTTCCAGCGGATGCTCAAAGAAGGTGTCTTTCCTCAGAGAGAAATGCACTTATTTTCCAGGAAAATTTCCCCCTAACCTCACCATTACTGTGGACTTCTTTCAAATTGAAAACAAATTACATCACTATCAAGCACCCAATAATATATTTAGCCACGTTAGCCGTGTGAATATTTGAGATTATATAGTCCAGGTTCCTTATTTTATAGACTGAGCCCCCACGGCCAACTGGCTATCCAAGGCCCCACAACCTGTCAGTGAAACCTGCCTCTTGGCCTCCAGCGGCACCCCTGTCCTGGGCACCACACAGCATCCGCTGGGATGGAAGTGCAGTCCCGGGCCCCTCCCCCTCATGCAATAATAGTGTTCTCCTACCTCTTGATTATTTATTGACCGATTTGAAATCTTGAGGGGCAAGATTATAATGGACCGGGGGTAAAACCTACGATGGAAGGTGGACAGCCAGGATCATAAATTCATTTCACTACATTTTTGGTACATAAATTTTTGAAAATAGGTATTTGAGAAGGGCAAATGAAGGAGAGAAGGAGGGGAAAGGTCCAGGAAACTTCAAGTCAGTTAATTTAACATCAGGAGCTGAGAAAATAAAACATCCGTTCTATAATCACTTTGATGGGAACATCATGCAATGAAAAAGGCAGCATTTGCCCTCTTAGACAATCATGTTAGATTTACCCGATTTCTTCGATAAAATTACAAATGTACTACATAGAATACTGTGTTAGATATTGTGTTTCTGTATATGGTAGATCTGAAGAGAAACAAATGCAATTCTCATCTTTTCATCTGGATTTCAGCCAGGTAACTCAACTCAGTTCTAGATAGGAATTGCTTGTATTCAAATTCCTTCTAATGCTGCCAGGTGGCCACTTGTGCCCGTGTTGGGTTAGTAAGTGATTGGCAGAGATGAGGAAGCCATCTCTGTTCAGATCCGGGCCCCCATAGACACCCTATGCAGTGAGAGAAGTCATTGCTTCTGTGCCCCTGTCCCCAGCCCTGCAGGGGCTGTTGGGGCAGTCGCTGTGTCTGTGGAGATGACGTTTCCAGCTGGCGTCTTTCCACTCACCGGGGCCTTTTCTCCTAAACCGTGTGGGCTCATCATCCTCCAGATCCCTGATGGGCTGGTATGAGTCACCACGTGTTGTGAAGGTGATCAGCAGGGAGCACCACTGGAAAATTTAGAGGTCAACCGTAAAACGTGCAGACTTCTGCTTTCCACTTGCACAGGTAAAATACTCAGTGATACACTTTTAAGTCTTCATTTTCCAGAAACTTTATAGTTGTGGGTCCTCGTTTTGTAACTTCAAAGTAAAAAAAAAAAAAAAAAGAATGTGCCCTCAGGAAGCTTACGTGCATATTGCTAAGTGAAAGAAGCCAATCTAAATGTAATCAATAATGTTGTAAAGATTTTGTAGGGTATCGGATGGACACTTGTCTCATTAGGGAGACACCTCAGGGAAGATGTAGATGCCTGATCACTGCACTGTACACCTGAAGCTGAAGCTGAGTAGCAATGATTGTCAACTACAAGTTTATATATATATATATATATATATATATATATATATATATATATATATATATATATATATATATATTTACAAGAAGCAGAGTAGAGCATTAGGAATAGAGCCAGTGGAAACCTAATGGCTGTGTGCGATGTCAGAGGGGAAGTGGATGGGGGGAGGGGGGTTGTCACTGTGTGAGGGATACAAATGATAAATGTCTAACTATTACATTGTTTTACACCTGAAACTAATTTAAAAAAAATCATGGTAGGATACAAAAAAAAAAAGAAGCTAATCTAAAAAGGCTACATCCTGTATGATTCTAATTATATTACAATCCTGGAGAAGAAAAAAACTCTGGAGACAGTAAAAAGTTCAGTGGTTGCCAGGGGTTATGGGGCGATGGGGGAAGGAGAGATGGCTAGGTGGAGCACAGAGGATTTTTAGGGCACTGAAAATACTCTGTATGATACAGTAATAGTGGATACATGTCATTATACGTGTGTCCAAACCCATAAAATGTACAATACCAAAAGTGAGCCCTAAGGTAGACTATGAACTGTGGGTGGTTGTAATGTGTCAACAGAGGTTCATTCTTGCTAAACATGTATGTACCATTCTGCTGACTGCTGTGAATAATGGAGGAGGCTGTGCATGTGTGGGGGCAGGGGGTAGATGGGAAATCTTTGTACCTTCCTCTCAATTTTGCTGTGAAACTAACACTGCTCTAAAAGCATAAAGTGAAAAAAAAAAAAAAAAAAAAAAATCTTCCCCAATTTTCCCCCAAATCATGTGACCTCAATGGAACCAGAAATAAAATCTGGTCATGACCGATAACTTGCCTGTTTCTCTCTCCCTTCTCTTCGCTACCCGGTGCATTTTCAGATTTGTTCCCTGTGTGCGAAGAAACCATCTCTACAGATTAGCCTGGCAGGTTCCCGTGATGCCAGATCTGTGCCAATTTTGTGTTCCCCCTCCCTCAGAAATGTGCTTAACTGCCAGGCGCTCAAATTCCCTTTCCAAAGAGCCTCTTTAGTCTCTAGCCAACGCTGACAGTGCTCCACCCACATCACACCACACACACACACACACACACACACACACACACAACCACTAACCCCAGAGGTCACTTACAGACCAGTTCCCCTACCACAGGGCTTCTCTGAGAGCTTTTTCTCAGCGTTAAACCCCAGGAGCACCCCTCAACTAGTGAGGGGTGAAGGGCTCGTGGATAAATGTCCCATCTCTCTCAGCCCTGGTGGGGGAGGACAGTTCTCAGACATTCCACAGTCTCTCAAGTGTCCCCAGGAGAACTGGGCCTGTTGCCCATTGCACTAATCTGCTCAGTCACACACCCAAATACAGTAATTGCACCTGAATCCTTGTCTCGTGGTTTGTTTTGGGGGAAACTCAAACTCAAATGAGCTTCTTGCTCTCCTCAACAACTCCTGACTCTTCATTCTCATTCTTCCAAGCTGTATTTCAAAAGAGGCAGAATCTTGCCCGAGGTTCAGTGCTGTGCCTCTCGTTTTGAGCTCAACTGGGAATGGCCCACCCCCACCTCAGAACCTTCAGTTGCCCTCTTAGTGGCTCCTTTCCCTCTTCAGTCCCTGGCCCCAGAGATCTGGCAGGTCCCCTGGGGTGGGAGGTGCCCAGAGGTGTGGCTAGGCAACCTTTAGTTTGCTTACATCACCAGAAAGGCCTTGGGGCTTAGGGCTGTGTTGATGTTTGGAGACAGGCCTCTAGGGAGATGTTCTCCAACCTTTTGTTTGCCCACAGCTTTCCTCTCTGGTTTTTTTTTTTTTTAATTTATTCCAGCTATATGATTTTATTTTTTAATTAAATTTATTGGGGTGACATTGGTTAATAAAATTATATAGGTTTCAAGTTTGTATTTCTACAATACGTCATCTATATATTGCATTGTGTGTTCACCACCCAAAGTCAAATCTCCTTCCATCACCCATATATTTGGCCCTTTACCCTCTTCTATCTCCTCCCCTCCCCACTTACCCTCTGCTAATCATTAAACTGTTGTCTATATGAGTTTTTGTTTGTTTGTTTGTCTTATTCGTCTGTTGCTTGCTTGTCAGGGTGGCCGAGTGGTCTGAGGCACCAGATTCAAGCTTCTGCTTCTGGTTCTCGTACACACACCACACAGCTGTATGACTGCTGAATACATTCCTGCTTACACCAACAGGTCTTCCTCTGCTTCATAACCTAGACTATCTCTAACCTGGGAAGGAATCCCATCTCCTTTCCCCAGTGTCCCTCTTTTATCCATTGTACTGACAATAAAAATGTAGGGCATTTCATTCCATAATTTCAGGTGACATTTAAAATACCAGCAAAACCATCCAAGCCACATGTTCAAACGAATACAGCAGTGCTCATAACTGAGTGTTGGCAAAGAATGGGCAAGGCGTCTGGGGTGCCGGAGCCAAGCTTCGCTGAGCTTGTCGCAAGCAGCCCATGGCTGTAGTGTTTCCCAGCCAGGTTTAGCAAGGGTTTAACTGAGTAAGCAAAGGGGTTGGAATGTTTTAAAGGCCAATTTGGGGAGAACCAGAATAACATCAAGTATCAACTCATGACCAAGCAGGGCAAGAGGGACCTCCACCATGCTGGGCAAAGCTCTTCCTTAACATCCCTTCCACAATTGCTTCTTTTCCTTACTAGCTCTCCCTCTGATCTTCCTCTTCCTTTGCTTCTGTGCTGGGAATTGGTGTCCCGCCCAGATGATGAGCAAATGCTCCTGGGGCTCCTACATCCCCAGCTTCCCAGTGTCAAGGAAGGAGGCTCCACACCGTTCACCGTCACCCCCAACAAACACATCAAAAAGAGAAGAGGACACACAGATCAGCAATAGTTTTATCAATAGCTAGGACCCCAGGCATGCCCTCACTTCCCATGACGTAGATACTTAAAAGACCACAGAAGCTGGGTTTAAGCAAGTCTCTGGGACAGTTTTGCTGATGAAAGTCTCCATGGACCAGCTTACTTCAGCCCTCCATGCTGATTCAGTTCTTTCAGGAACAGCAGTTGAGAGCTTGTGTTCTGGCACCAGACACTGCTGGGTCTGGGTCCTTACTCCTCCATGTACTATCAGTGACCTTGGGCAACTGATTTACCCACTAAGTTTCCTACTCTATCAAAGGGATGATAAAAGTATATACTTCATCATTTGCTGGGAGGATTAAATAAAATAATCCGTTTACAGTGCTTGGCATAATTCCTGGCACATAGTAAGCACACAAAATATCTTGGTAATTATATTATTTAGTTCAGTAGGTTGGCCCACATTTTACTCTTCTAATTTCATGATCTATGTTCATTCTACCATCCCTCCATCCACCCAAACACCCGGCCCCACCATGAAAACTCGGAAATTGCTTTTGAGCCCAGTTAAGTTTCATTGACCTCACATGTCACAGAAGGGTGATGTGGAACTGTTTTGAAACTTTATTCCAGTGTCTGCTTTTTGTCTGATCATTTGGATAGATGACCATGCACAAGCAGCTCCATGTTCTCTCCCAACAGGCTCAGAGGCTAGTGTTCCAGTTACGGATTTAGGTTCTTGGGGGTAGGAATGGCGGGGGGGGGGGGGGGGGAAGAAAGGGGCAGCTGATGCTTGCTGCAGCATCTTGCTCTTTTCCAGGAGATTCCCTCAGGGCTGATCCCATTCTGTTGGAGGGTGGGCAGGCCTTAAAGAAACATTTTTGAGATCGTTTATGTTGTGGTCTATCTAAACCAATTTAGTCCTTCACATTATTAGGCCTTTTTAAGGATTAATGGATACTGGTATGAGTCACCACAAAAAGATAGGGGTAGGTGAGTGTGTTACATGAAACCACCTGTCTGTTGGGCAGTTTGCTACAATGAAAGCAAGTCTCAGAGAACTCTGTCTTGCCTACAACTATTTACTAGCAGGTTGTAAAGCCTGTTCTGTAAGTTCCATGAAATGGCAGCTCTCTGCTCTTTGCAGGCATACCATCAAGGACCCTGCATGAAAGGTTTGCCTAGGGCGGACTCAACAATATCCTAGCAGCAGGGTTCAGCAGACATGGTCAGGACTGTGTGAGAGATGCCTCTGGAGACCCCGGACACAGGACTGTGCCTGAAACCGTGCACACCATTCCAAAGTATGGAGGAGTCACGAATGAAAAGCAGAGGCTGGAAGCCTGGATGTGGGAGGAATAGTGGAACAGAAGTCAGAAAGAAGTGCAAGATAGTGTTGGTGACATCAGACCTGGACCGTACTTACAGACTCAGTGTCCATCAGCTGCATTTTCGATTCACGGCTTTTCAAATCAGCCATCTCAAGTGTGGGGAACTTTTCAATAAGCGCTGCTGGTTATTCATTCCAGAGAACTTGGGGGTTAGTTCTCATTTTAGTTCAGTTAGAATTGCCTGGGGTACTTATTTGTAATGCAGATTCCAGGGTTCAGTGTCCAGAGGTTCTCATTCAGCAGGTCTGGGGTGGAACCCAGAAATTTGCATTTTTCAGAAGTAGCTGGGCCATTCTATCAAACACTGACCCATCCATAGCACTGCTCTAGGTTTAGCGTACTTTTTTTTCTGCCCTAAGAAAAAGCTTTATTAGTTATTCAAGTACCACATACTCAATATGAATTTGAACAATTCATAGGAGTGTAAAGAAAAAGTGAACCAACTGATTAGCGAATAGAGTCAATGGAATTGTAACAGCTATATGCAATGTCAGAGGGGTAGTAGATTGGGGAGGGAGGGTTATCACTTTGGGAGGGGTGTAAATGTCTAACTATTGTTTTGTATACCTGAAACTAATTAAAAAAAACTTACACAATGTTATATGTGAATTATATCTCAATAAACTTGGAAAATTTGGTATTAAAAAAAAAAAGAACCAGCTGAAATGTGGCCACTAGAGATATTTGGTTATCTTATTAACATTTTATGTGCAGAATGCACCTGATCGAAGGAACCACTGAGCCAAAGCCAATCCTCTTATTAATATTTTATAAACGATCACTTTAGGAAATGTTTAGGAATGAATAAATATGTATACGTTTGTATAGGTGGAGTCATACATATTTTGGGGGACTTAAATGCATTCTTTTATTTCTCTTTTGTCTTTGCTTGCCTTCCCCCCACTCCTGCTTTCATTTCTCCCACTCCTGTCAGCATCTGCACCACTTACAGGTATGTGTCCTTTCATATTTTTCTCCCTGCTTGCATAATCAAGCAAAAATATGTGTATAGGATTTTGTCGTTATTTGACAAAAATGTGAGGGTTTTTTTGTTTTTATTATATATGAATAAAATAATTTCCTTAAAAAAATGAATCATATAATGATTATATATAATGATATTCCTTAAAAAAATGAATCATATAATGATTATATATAATGATATGTAATGATTATACGTAATGATAATACAATAATATAACTTCTATATGTAAGATTCCTTTTTTTAAGGAAATTATTTTATTCAGGCTATTGAAATAGGGAGAATGTTTATTTTTTTAAAAGATTTTTATTAAAAAATATAGCTAACAGACAACATTATATCAGTTTCAGGTGTACACCTAGTTGTTCAATATTTATATACCTAAAGAAGTGATCACCATATTCCAGCAACCATCTGACACTGTACCACGCTATCACAATATTATTGACTATATTCCCTATGCTGTAGGTTACATCCCCATGGCTTAATTTGTTTTATACATGGAAATTTGAACCTCTCACTCCTCTTCACCTTTCCCCCTTTTTTAAATTTTTCAATTACAGTTAACATTCAATATTATTTTTATATTAATTTCAGGTGTACAGCATAGTGGTTAGATATTTTTATAATTTAAGATGTGATACCCCTGTCTAGTCTAGTACTCACCTGGCACTATACATAGTTATTACCATATTATTGACCGTATTCCCTATGTTTTACCTTACATCCCATGACTATTTTGTAACTACCAATTTTTAATTCCTTCACCTTTTCACCCTGTCCCCCAAAACCCTCCCATTTATCACCCCGATAAATCTAGTACCTATCTGACACCATACATAGTTATTAAATATTATTGACTATATTCCTTATGCTATACCCTACATCCCCATGATATTTTGTAGCGACCAGTTTGTACTTCTTAATCCCTTCCCCTTTTTCACCCACCACTTTAACCCCCCTCCCATCTGGCCGCCATCAAGATGTTCTCTGTATTTATGAGTTTGTTTCTATTTTGCTTGTTTATTTTGTTCTTCATATTCCACATATAAGTGAAATCACATTGCATCTGTCTTTCTCTGTCTGACACTCCACTCAGCACAATACCCTCCAGGTCCATCCATGCTGCTGCAGATGGCAAGAACCCATTCTCTTCCATGGCCGAGCAATATTCCATTGTATATATGTACCACCTTCTCTTTATCCATTCATCCATTGACAAACATCCAGGCTGCCTCCACATCTTGGCCATTGTAAATAATGCTGCAATGAACATATGGATGCACATGTCCCCTCGAAGTTCCATTTTGTTTTTTTCTGGATAAATACCCAGAAGTGGGATTACTGGATCATTTTTTGTCTCTTGTTATAGCCTTTGTTTTAAAGTCCATTTTTTTCCATTTCCATATTCATGAAATAACTTTTTCCATCCCTTTATTTTCTGTCTATCTGTGTCTTTCAATCTGAAGTGAGTCTCTTGTAGGCAGCATATTAAGGGTTTTGTTTCCTTATCCATTCAGTCAAGCTAGTTTTTGATTGGAGTATTTATAACCGATTTACATTGAAAGTAATTGTTGATAGATATGCAGTTATTGCTATTTTATTCATAATTTTGATTTTTTTTTCATCTTAAAGAAGTCCCTCTATCATTCTTTGTAATACATGTTTGGTGGTGATGAACTCCTTTAGTTTTTTTCTCGTCTGGGAAGTTCTTTATCTGTCCTTCCACTTTTTATTATTATTATTATTATTATTATTATTATTATTATTATTTTAAATACAGTTTATTTGGGGAATATTGGGGAAGAGTGTGTTTCTCCAGGGCCCATCAGCTCCAAGTAGTTGTCCTTCAATCTAGTTGTGGAAGGTGCAGCTCAGCTCCAAGTCCAGTCGCCATTTTCAATTTTCAGTTGGGAGTGCAGCCCACCATCCCATGTGGGAATTGAACCAGCAACCTTGCTGTTGAGAGCTCGCACTCTAACTAACTGAGCCATTCAGCCACCCCTCCGGCAGTTCAGTAGCAGCCCATTTTCTTCAATCTAGTTGTGGAGGGCACAGCTCACTGGCCCATGTGAGAATTGAACCGGCAACCCTATTGTTCAGAGCTCGTGCTCTAACCAACTGAGCCATCTGGCTGCCCCTGTCCTGCTTTAAATGATAGCCTTGCTGGGTCAAGTAGTCTTGACTGTAAGGTCCTTGCTTTTCTTCACATTGAATATTTTCTGCCAGTCCCTTCTGGCCTGCAAAGTTTCTGTTGAGAAATCAGCTGACAGTCTTATGGGAGCTCCCTTGTAGGTTACTACTTGCCTTTCTCTTGCTGCTTTTAGGATTCTCTCTTTGTCTTTAAACTTTGTTATTTTAATTATAATGTGTCTTGGTGTGGGCCTGTTTTGGTTCATCCTGTTTGGCACTCTCTGCACTTCCTGGACTTGTATGTCTATTTCCTTCGCCAGGTTAGGAAAGTTTTCAGTCATTATTTCTTCAAATAGGTTCTGAATCTCTTGCTTTCTCTCTTCTCCTTCCAATGATACAAATATTGTTATGCTTGATATCCAAGAGGTCCCTCAAACTATCCTCATTTTTTTAAATTCTTTTTTCTTTTTGCTGTTCCGATTTGGTGTTTTCTGCTACCTTGTCTTCCAAATCACTGATTCAATCCCCTGCTTCATTTAGTCTGCTGGTGATTCCTTTAGTGCATTCTTCATTTCAGTTATTGTATTCTTCACTTTTGACTGTTTTTTTCCTAATGGTTTCTGTGCCTTTTTTTAATGCTTGCTATCTCTTTGTTGAAGTTCTTACTAAGTTCCTTGAGCATCCTTATAATCATCGTTTTGAACTCTCTCTCTCTGGTAGGTTGCTTGCCTCCATTTCATTTAGTTCTTTTTCTGGAGTTTTCTCCTATTCTTTCATTTGGGATATATTTCTTTGTTTCCTCATTTTGGTTGCCTCTCTGCATTTGTTTCTATGTATTAGGTGGATCTGCTATGTCTCCCAGTCTTGGCTGGGTTGCCTTATGTAGTTGATGCCCTGTGGGACCCAGTGGCACACTGTCCCTGGTCACCTGAGCCAGGTGCTCCAGGAGTGTCCCTTGTGTGGGTTGTATGTGCTCTCCTCTTATATTTGAGGCTTTATTTCTATTGGCACATAAGTGGGTGGGATTGACCCTCAGACTGACTGGCTGTGCCTAGGGCTTACCACATAGAACAGGATTCACCCCAGTGGGTTCTGGTGCCTATTGAGACCGCCCTTTGAGTGTGCCATTTGTGGGGCTAATTGGGTGGTGCTCTGCTGTGGTCTGAAGCCAACCTCCAAGTATCTTGGTTCTGGGTCCTCTTGGGTGGGGCTCTGGTGCTGGGCCAGGTGAGCCACGGTCTGTGACTGGCTGGGTACTACCTGGTAGGAGCTACAAAGTGATCCATGGTTGGTTGTTGTCTGTGCTGGACCTGGAAGCACATGGGAGAGGCCACACTGTGGGTGGCTGCCACCAGTACTGGGTCTGGGGTAGCTCCTCAAATAGCCATGATACTCCAAGGCCTACTGCCAGCTGTCAGCTCCCATAAGGTTCAGCCTTGTGTGGTGTGGAGTTGGGTGTAGTGGGGTCTCAGTCAGTCACCAGGGTGGAGGAAGCGGAGCTCACCAGACCAATTTAGATTCAGATTTGGCCATGGGCATGGGGGAGAGCTCAACATAGGAAAGATGGTGTGCACCTCTGGCTGCACAGGACCAAGACCCCACACAGGGCAAATGGCAGCTGTGCCTCCAGTCCTTGCCCTGCAACCACACAACTTAGTCTTTCCTCTTATGTCTCCAATGCCCCCAAGTCACTGTCCCTCCACCAGAACCCAGGGTGAATGCCTGCGAGTGACTGAGTCTGTGCTCGGGCCCTTTAAGAGGACATCTGGGTTTCCTGCTGCTTTCTATATGTCATGCAAGGTGTCAGGCGGGGTCTATAGTCCTGCTCCCCACATAAGAATGCAGGATATGGTGAGGCCAAAAAGAAACACCCACAGAGCCATAGATGGGGAGTCATACCACTATAGTCTCACTGGCGGCTGGGTTGGAGACACTGGAGGCAGGAGCCACACGATGCGCTATCCGCCATCCACTTCTCTGCCAACCAACCAACCCCACTTGCTAGCTGCAATCCGCCGTGCTAACTGCAATCCGCTCTTGCTAGCTCAGCCACCATCTTCTTGCTAGCCTCCCATTTTCTGCTAGCGTAGCCACAGCAGTTATATTAGTGCCCAATGGCTCACTGGTTACAGCTGATGGCCAAGTAGCCACAGCTGATGGCCATCCAATCACAGTTGACGGCCATGTACTGCCTGAGCCAGCACCTTTCCACGTGAGGGTAAGAGCCTGGAAACTGCACTCCTGGCTCTGTCCCCACACTGTCCCAACCAGATGATTGGAATCCCCACTGTTTTTCACAGCCAGATGTTGTGGGGGCTCCTCTTCCCGAGTACTCTGGGCTGGGGAGCCTGGTGTGGGGGCTGCGGTCCCTCATTCCTCCATGAGGGACCTCCATGGCAGAGGTATCCCTCCCAATTTTCATCTGCCACACAAAGGTTTGGGGCCCAGCCATTTTGCATCTTCGTCCCTCCTACTAGTCTCGACGTACCTTCTTCGTTATATCCTTACTTATAAAACTCCTGTTCAGCTTGACTTCAGATGGTTCTCTAGGTTGATTGTTCTATACTTTAGTGGTAATTTTGATATGTTCTCAGGATGAGGCAAGCACAGCCTTTATCTACTCTGCCATCTTGGATAATCCCTAATTATTCCTTTTAGTGGCTGCATGATATTCCATGGTATCATACAGCATGAGCATTCACTCTGTTTCTAGTATATTCCCACCAAAAACAGTGCTTTGAGACATGCCTTGCCCTCAAGGGGTTTATAATATTTTAGGTTAAACTGTTGTGGTTGGAGATGGATAATCAGCTTTTGGTGTGTTATAAACCACACAAAACTCAGTGGTTTAAACTGATATCCATTTGATGTAGAGCAGGGTTAGCTGGGTGCTTCTCCTGCCGTGGGCTGGCTCAGCTGACCTCTCTTGGGCTTCCAGTGTATTTTTGATTAGCGGACAGTTTCGTTGGTGGCTGCATAGCCTCACTCACAGATCCAGGGGTTGGCAGGCTTGTTGGCCAGATGGCAAGAGCATCTTAGCTGGTTTTTTCTCTGCCCTGCATGGGCTCTTATCTCTAGTAGACTGGCCCTGACTTTTTCTCATAGTGTTCACAGGGTTCCAAAGAGCAGCAAGAGAAGGTAAGGCCCAATGTGCAGGCCCTTTTCATGTCTCTGCTTGTGTTATGTTTGCTTTTGTCCCACTGGCCAAGGTAAGGCACAGGGCCAAATCCAGAGTCAGTATGAGTGCAGCAGAATTTGCCACCTTGCCATAAAGATTATTTTGAGCTCAAGGCAGTTGGGGGAAAGCAATACAAGAAAATCGTTCTGTTCTCCCCCTATTTGCCTAAAACCAGGATATAAAATTGATAAGTTAATCAATTTTATTAATCAGAAGTTAATAACTGACAACCCTAGACCCTTATCAGACCAGAAAAGGCACCGGAGGATTCTGCATAATGAACTTTACTGACTAGACTTATCTTCCATTAGTCTCCCATAGGTTCTCCTTCCTATAATTTGCCATCCTAAATACTCACAACCCTTTTCCTATGTCCTGCCACTTTTCTGAAAGAAATGTTTTTGTTGTTAGGATGCTATATCAGCCTAAGTTCTAGCCACCCTCTTTGAATCATTCATCCCTGAGTTTCTTCCACGTATATGAGATATACATGCTAATAAACTTCTGTTTGTTTTTCTTGTTAATCTGTCTTGTGTCACAGAGCCCCAGCCAAGAACCTAGAAAGGTAGAAAACTAGTTTTTCCTCCCCCGTATTATCCGAGAGCATAAACAAAGATAGGGGCATTATGGTGGCCATTCTTGCAAACAATTTACCATAGAAGATATCTGTCAAGATGTTCTAAATGTTTAATAGGAAACCAAAAGTCTGTGGAAATTTGTGAATTAGAGGAAAATAACCTGTCATTTCTTGCCCAAAGGTCAGTTCAAATGATGTGACAGCACATTTCTAATGATCCAAGGGTTGTAGGACTCGTGGGACATGGTCTCTGGAAGAGCTGACACCATCTCTTCTGGTATCCCTCCCTCCACAAACGCTCCCAGGGGAAAGCTCTCCCAGTAGCTGGTCTCTGCAC
Source organism: Rhinolophus ferrumequinum (assembly GCF_004115265.2). Classification (NCBI taxonomy): domain Eukaryota; kingdom Metazoa; phylum Chordata; class Mammalia; order Chiroptera; family Rhinolophidae; genus Rhinolophus; species Rhinolophus ferrumequinum. The sequence continues at coordinate 3,564,912 of NC_046288.1, read as the reverse complement.
CTGCTACTGTGAGGCCACAGGAACGATTCTTTTTCGTTGGGTCTCATGTATCCATTGGTTATATGTGTATATCCTGTGGAAAGTCCTTAGTAGCACACGAGGCTTCCACTGGTATTATTTTTCTGACTCTGCATTGCCATCTATCAGGGTCATCTCAGGTCTCCAGACTTTGACCTCAGACTTGGAAGACTTGAGTTCCAGTCCTGTGTGTTCTCAGGCAGGTCACATTATCTCTCTGAATTTCACTTTTTTAATCCATTGAATGAAGGAGTTGGCCAAGAACAGTGCTTCTCAAAGTTTAATGTGCATACGAATCACCTGGCGATCTTGATAGAAATGCAGCATTTCAGGTCCCACCCTGGAGATAGTGAATCAGCACCTGCTTTTTAATGAAATCTCCTGATCTAGAGCAGCTGTTCTCAACCTTGGCTGCACTTTAGAATTTCCTGGGGGAGGTTTAATGTAGGGGTGCCTGGTATCCCATCCTAGAGATTTTGATTTAATTGTTCTGGAGGTGCAGGCTGTGCTTGAAAGAATGAGGAAAGGGAGGGCTAAAGGAGCCTGGAGAGAGGAGCTGTGGGAGAGGACTCAGCCTGCAGTGGGGAAGCACAGCTACTGCCACCCTGTAGCCCAGTGGCGAAGTGGCCATTGGAAGATTCATATCCCAGCTTCCCTCTCCTCCCACCCTCTCATTTCCTGCCAGTGTTTCCCGTTTGTGAAACCCAACTGGATTCCAGAGCACAAGGGAGCCCAGCTGATGCAATACATAAATGCCAGCCTCCTGTACTCATGGTTGAATGGAGAAGGATGGAGAATGGGTCTGAAAAGACAAATGGAAATTATCCAGCAGGGGATGCTTGTTTTGAAATGCAGATTCCTGGGCCCCATGCCAGACCTATTGAAGCACCAGGAGCTTCTTCCCACAACTGGAGGTAGAGTCTGTATCTTTTCATTGTTGAAGCCGGAAAACTGCTCTGTGAGAGAAGGAAACCCGTTTTTGCTTTCTTGGGTAGAAGCTCTTTCTGGGCTTCAGAGAAGCCTTTCTTTTGTTCCACTCTTGTCCACGTGGAAGCCTTGAACCAGGGAAGTAAATCAAATAAAGATGCTTCAGACTGAGATGTTAAAAATGTTTTTTAATTATGTAAGTTAGGTGTATCTCTAAAGGCACTGTAATTTTTCAGATATTTTGTAAAGTATGTATGTGTTTTGATTGGACTGTCCCTGATAATTATTGGAATTTTTTTGAAAGGGGTGTGTGTGTGTGTGTGTGTGTGTGTTTGTGAGAGAGAGAGAGAGAGAGACAGAGACAGAGACAGAGACAGAGACAGAGAGAGAGAGAGAAAGAGAGAGAGAGATTGATTTTTGCTCAAGTATTTATTTCAGGAAATAAGACCAGACCGCACTAGGCATATTTTTCCTTCAACCGGAGGAAAAAGAAAGAATGTGCAAATAGACTGGACTGGGCTTAGGGCTGAGCTGCCTACATTGGACTGTTGGAATCCCACACATACTGCTACGTAAGACTAATAACTCAGACTGGGAGAAATATATTATCAGCTCTTAGGTTTGCCTCACCTGAGCCACGTGCGAGAAGCACCTGACAACCTGTGGTGAGGGTGGCTTATTTCCCGCCTTCACTTGTCCTGCATTGGAAAAAAGAGGCCATCCTGGAGGGGTGGAGGGTAGGGTCCAGGTCTTGAGCAGGGACTTACAGTCTGGGAAGAGTGATGCCGTGGATGCTGGGAGACTGGGGGTAAGGAAAGAAGTGGCGTGTTGGAGACTTCCTGTGAGAAAATGACTAATAGGCTCTAGGAGTAATGAAATCTGACACGATTTTTGAGTTTTTGTTTTCTGCTTTGTAATCCCTTTTGGTCTCAAGCCCTCAGTCATGTGTTATCATGACAACGTGGAGTTAGCTATACTTTGAAGACATGCCTGTCCAATGCTTGAGAGCGTGGTGACCACACTGTCACAAGTTGGCAGAGGGCAGGGAAGAGGGTTCCAGGGTGGAAGCAACAGCCCAAAAGGAATGTGAGCAATATGTATAGTGGACTCCTCGTAGATTCGCAGAAATATTGGGAAAAGGGCCTATGCAGGCTGGACTTTCTGTGGTGATGCAAATAGGGAACTGAGTTAGTTGGGTGGGAAGGTTAACCACCTTCCCCCAGCCCATCACAAAGGCAGGAGGACGTGACATCATCAGCTACTCTTTTTTCCTTGAGTTTGAAAACAGCTCTGCTTCTGCCTAGGATCTTACAAGTCCTTAAATCTAATTTCGTCATCTCCGGGCCATTGCCCCTAATCTCGTAAGAAATAATTCCATCCATTTCTAACCCTCTGAGCACAGTCCAAGGGGTCAAAAATGGAATGACTGCAACGCCTGTGTCTCCCTCCTCCTCCGCGTTCTACCATCCTCTGGGCTTATGCAAAACTCCTCCTTCCTGTCAGGGCTACAGTATTTCTTGTGCACATTGCTAGAGTCACACAGGGCCAGCCGTGTCCTAGCTCAGCCAGCTCAAAAATTTCTCTTGCGTTTCCCACTGGCTCTCAGATGGACTCTTCTTGATGGCATCAAGGAGCAGCGTCATCACCCTTTCACACAGAGTATGAATAATGAATAAGTGCCCCGAGTATGTATAAGAAGACAAGGCCCTTGTGTGGCATTTTAAAGGTATATCACAGGGACCCATTTCATCAACCACCCATACCAGTATTGAAATCGCTTCTCAGTCACTCATCACTAAGCACCAGGCAGCTATTTTCCAATGTGTCCAGGCCTCCAGCACCACTGGGACCCAACCTCCATTGCCCCAGAATCCTGAGGCCAGTCAGTCCTACCATGTCTTTCACCTTTCGGTCTTTGGCCGCCACATTAGATGAAATCCTCTGTCCCCTCTCTCTTCTCACGTACTCGCATCCCCATTCTGCTCTGGATTCCCTCCCAATGATCCTTGCCTTACCCTTATTTCTCCTGGAAATCCTATTCCCTCATAAATGGATTCTCTGATGTTCTTAACTATTAACCCATTTATTCAGTCAGACAACAATATTTTTTAAAAGAGTTCATAATGTACCAGGTGTTGTTTAATGTGTTGAAAATACAGTGATGAATAAGATAAACAAGAATCTGCTCATGGTGCTTACACTGTAATGGGGGACATAAAATAAAATGAGTAAACAGCATGTAAATAAGTAAACAAGATACTTTCAGCTAATGATAAGTACTTTGATGATGGAATGGTGTGACTAGGGGTGCAGAAAGGGCACTTCTGTAGATAATAGGATTGCAGAAAGTCTGTCTGAGAATGTGATGTTTGAGAAAGGTCTGAATGACTGGGAGAGCTCGGCCGTGAGGCAGCTCCAGGCTGCAGTTCCAACTCTGTAGGTGGCAACCCCATCAGTTTATGATTTCCAACCTCGGATGTGTCCTTAGAAAATCGCGCCAAGTTTGTTTTCTGTATGCTGGCCAGCTCTCTCGCCTGCGTTGTTCATTAGATACTCAAAAACATTTTCACCTCCTTCAAGATCATACCCCATCCTGCCTTATTCTCTCAACAACTGCATTTGCCTTTTACAGAGGAAACTGAGAGTGTCAGGGAGATCTTCCTCAACTTACTGCCTCTTTGTACCTGCAGCTCCTACTCCTCTGAACCCACATTTCCTCCTTTATTCCCATCTGGAAAAATGTGTCCCTGCTCCTTCATATTCATATGTACTGGATCCCACCTCTTCCCGTCTGTTCAAGGCTGTCACCAGCCTTCATCTATAATTTCAGTTCTGCTCCATACTGGCCTCTCCCATTCAGCATAAAAGAAATGCTCACATCACTGTCTTCGTAGCATAAATGCTACTTTCTTCATTCTCAGAAACTGCTGATAGCCATGTAAGTTAGTTAAAATAAAAATAACAATAATAATAAATTCAACAAGCATTTTGCAATACATTTCAAAAGCCTTAGATTTTTACATAAATTTTGATTCAGTAATTCTACTTCTAGAATTTCTCATGGTTGTGCTCAAAGTCATGGTAACAAATTTTAGGGCTATTTATAATATTGAAGAATTGTAAAGCCATACTGTTCAATAATAGGAGAGATTACTTAAATAAAATATGTATAAATATATAATGGAACGCTACCTGTTGCCCTTAAAGGTGATGTTATAGAAAAAATAGGATATGAAAAGTTATTCGTAATATATAGAAATACAAAAAAAAATGTCTACAAAATGATTTGAAAACCATAATATCATTTAAAAATATATATTTTTTCTTTTCAAAAGACTGTAAGTGTATTGTATATACCAAAATGTTAACAATGATTATCGAAGGGGGAAGAGAGTCTATAAAATAGTTGATACTTTCATACTAATCTGCACATTCTGAATTTTCTATACTAAGACTACACATGGTTTAGTAATGAGAATGAAATTTATGTTTATATTCCTTCTTTGTTCCTACATATCACTCAGTTATTTTTCTTCTTTCAGGGACAAGCAGCTTTAAAGAGTAGCCTTCCCTCCCGTGTCCGTGTCCTCCTCTTCCTGTCTCGTCTCAGTCCCTTCCAATCTGCATTCTGACTCCATCACATCCCTGACATTTGACTTGCAAATTCAATATTCCTTCGCTATCCACATCTTTTGCTTCTCTGCAGCATCAATGCCATTATCTGTTATCTGCTTGAAATCCTATCCTGCCTGGATTCTGTGACCTGCCTGGTTCTGATCTTTTTTCTCTGGCCACTGCTTCTCAGTCTCTTTTAAGGTTTCTTTTCATATACTTTTCTCTCAAATGTTAGTGTTTCCCAGAGTTCCGTCTTCCGTCTCCTACTCTCATTTGACACATTCTCCTGGGTAATTTCAAAGGCACACACAGCTGACAGTTCCAACCACGTGCCTCCAGATGGTGGCACCAGCCCAGTATACACAACTGCCCACCAGACAGCTTCACCTGGAGGTCCTACATATTCTGCCAAATCAACATGTCCCCAGCTGAACTCACTGTCTTTTCCAAAGAGCTTGTTCCCCCTCCCATGTTCACTATTTTAGGTAACTATTCTCTCTCATCTAGTCATGCAAGTCAAAATCTGTAAATGGCCCAGAACCCTACTTTCTCTCTCATTTTCTCAACCCTACACAAACTGACCTATTTTTTTAAATTGGATATTCCAAATGATCACCTCTCTTTCAAGATGCCTACCCCATATCACCTCTCTCTCAATAAATGACTTTGCCTCTTAATTCACAGAGAAAATTAAAGCTACCAGATAAGAGTTCCCTTATCTTCCATGAATCCTCTACTGTGCCAGAAAGATGGAGTAGACACACTTTTTCTTATTTCTCTAACCAAATACAGCTAGAATCCCAGACATTACATGTGAAGCATACTCTGACAGGTACGGATAAGAAAGCAGCCAGACTAGGGACCTGACGAATGACAACGAGTGAGTTCCCTGGGTCTTCTTTTTGCCTTATATATCCCAGGCTAGGTATTAGAGAAGTTGGTAGCACAGAAACACCAACAGGAGCAGGAAAAAAAAAAAAAAGAAATTCAAGAGAAGCCTGTTCTCTCTAACCAAAAGACCAAGAAAGGGGTAGCTTGACAAGATAGGAAACTTTCAGACGCTAACCACTCTATTCCAGCTAAATACTACATAGAAAACTGGGCTCTATCTTTACTCCCACCAGAAAAGGCTGAGTAGGGAGCCTGGACCACCACCCTTTCCAGGTTTGTGGTAATGAGGCATCTCCTGGGGTGGTGTGAGAGGAAGCCTATTGGAGACTCAAAACTTTCACCATTACCCAGAGGTAACAAAGCCACCTCTCATAGCCTCATTAGGGGATAGAGAGGGAGCAGTAACAAGGCGTCTCCGTGCCTCCCATCCACTGGTTCTCAATGGAAGCCTAAACTCCCACCCCTGCTCTGCAGTAACAAGAAGCCCTTCTCTTCCAGGTGTCAAGAAAGGCACAGTAGGGAACCTGAACTTAAATCTCTACCTGGTGGTAATGCGGAGGTACCACCCTCTTCACCACCAGAGCAGTGCCATAGAAGCCTGATGAAACAGAAGATTTATGTAAGATCCAGAATTTCCTAACATAATTCACAAAATGTCCAGGTTTCAGCTGAAAATTAGTCATCAAGAACATATCGAGAACCAGGGAAATTTTAACTTGAATGAAAAAAGGCAACCTATGCCAACATCAAAATGACACAGATGTTAGAATATTTGACAGGATTTTAAAACAGCTATCATAAAAATGTTTCAATAAACAATTACAAACATGCTAGAAAAATAATTAAAAATAGAAATCTGAGCAAAGAAACAGAAGCTATAAAGAAGGACAAAATTGATATTTTAGAACTGAAAACCAATAACCAAAATAAAAAACTCAATGGATTGAATCATAGAATAGAGGGTAAAGGGACAGATGAAAGAATCAGTGAACTGAAAGTAGAATGATAGAAATTACCAATTTGAACAACAGAAAGAACATGGACTGGGGGAAAAAAAAAAGGAACAGAGCCTCAGAGACCTGTGGGAAAATACCAAAGGATTTTTGTCATCGAAGTCCTTGGAGAAGAGAAAAAGGATGAGGCTGGAAAAGTATTTGAAGAAATAATGACTGAAATTTCCTCAAATTTGACAAAAACATTAACCTACATCTTCAAGAATATGAGCGATCCCAAGCAGGAAAAACCCAAAGAAATTCACACCAAGGCACATCACAGTCAAACTTCTGAAAACTAAAGACCAAGGAGGGAATTTGAAAGCAAGGAGAGAAGAATAACACCTTCTCTGTAAGAGAAAAACAATTTGAATAGCAGCAGATTTCTCATATGAAACCATGGAACCCAGAAGACAGTGGCACAGCATTTTTCCAGTGCTGGGAAAAAACAAATAACCAAAAAAAAAAAAAAAAAAAAAATGTCAAAAAGGACTGCCAGAATTCTATATCCAGTGAAAATTTCCTTCAGGAATGAAAAGGAAATCAAAACATCCTCAGATGAAAGAAAACTAAGAGAATTTGTAACTAGTAGACCTGATCTAAAAGAATGACTAAACAATGTTCTCTAAACAGAAAGGAAGTGATAAAAGAAAGAACATTAGGAAAGAAAAAAGAACGAAAAGAGTAAAAGTATGGGTAAATACAACAGACTTTCCTTCTCTAGAATTTTCTAAATTATGTCTGACAGTTGAAAGAAAAATTATAACATTGTATGATGTGGTTCTCTATATATAGAGGAAATATTTAAGACAATTATACTATAATGGGGAAAGCAAAGAGATGTAAAGGGAGGTATGGTTTGTACACTTCACTGAGTTATTCACTATAGAGGGATAACACAAGAGAGATTTTTGTAGTGATGGAATAGTTCTATATCTTCATTGCAGTGATGGTAACGTGGTAAAATGACATAAGACTACACACACACACACACATATTGTACCAATGTAAACTTCCTGTTCTTGATATTGTAGTATAGCTACAGAAGATGCAATCATTGATGGAAACTGGGTGAAGGGTACACAGACTTTCCTGTACTATCTTTACAACTTCCTATGAATTTATAATTATTTCAAAATAAAGGTTTTTTGAAAAGTGAATATAGGACATCAGGAGAACATATAAATGGAAGGCAGTAGATGTTCTTAAAAATTAAAAAGTTGTATCTCAATCAGAATGTTTTTGGTTGCAAGTGACAGAACTCTGAATCCAACCAGTTTAAGCAAACCAGAAATTTATTAGCTCATGTAACTTCATCTTTCAGTTTTGCTTTTACTGTAGGATTTGCTATCCTATAGTATCCAAGCCTCCTTAAGGAACACGACTAAGCTGTAACAATCTTAGAGTACAAGATCCAAGGAACAAGGGGTCTAGTCTCTCTTCCAGTATCCAAATGTAACACTGCAGGAAAGGACACTGGTTTGTCTGGCTTGGTCACATACCCATTTCTGAGCCAATCACTGTGGCCAGGAGGTGGGGTATTGTGACTGACAGCTCTCCCGGCTCTCCCCACCTATCAAATGGAGTTGGAAAGGAAATTATGTTAACAGAAGAAGGAAGTGATGATTGGGTGACAAATGCATTAGCTGTCCCCTATAGAGCATCCAGTTGTTCTGTAGGAATTACAGAAATGAGAGAATGTAGGATTTTAAAAGAAGAGAAAGACCACACAAGAACATAAAACAGTGCATAAAGAGGTAGGAGAGTAAACATCAGAAATGAGAGAGGAAACAGTGGGGCTGGCAAATCATGGCTCTTGGCCAAAGCTGCTTCAAGGCCCAAAAGATGAACAGATACAGCTTTCAGGGATGTATTTGAGATAAAAGTCAAAGAGCTTCTTAGAACTTTGAAAAACTTTTGTGAAAATTTACAAAAATTCCAGTTTTGAATTCAGACACCCTGGTAAGTTGTAGGCAGATGGTAAACATGGATGATTAATTTCTAGTTAGAGGAAAAACCAGGTGAGAACCATGGGAAACTGTTTTTGCTTCATGGACCAATGTTTAGATAACACAAAGCTGAATGATCAAGAGCCAGCTCAGAATTCGCATGAATAAACAGGCAGAAAAATGACCACAAAAGGAAGAAACTGAATGGGAGGGTGTGGTGTAATGCAAGCCTTTTGTCATCAAAGGAAACATTTTGAAGGCCATCTGATGTTAGTTCAAGTTTAGTTCCTGTTTAATTTCTTGTTTAGTTAGTTCACGTTTAATTCTTGTAGGAACGTATCAGAAAAAGAAAAATGCTCCTGTACTGTAGATCCCATAATCCTCTGTGAAGAGCCTGGATGGGCTGTTTCTAGCCACTAGCACTCCCGTTACCTAACTTGGTTGAAGAGTTCTGCATGCTACATCAAACCTACCAGGTATGCAGGGCTTCACTGTTAACAGGTAGCTATAAAGCACCACAGCTATATGAAATAATAACCAGCAGGATCAATGACTTCATTTTTTTTTTTTTTTTTGCTGTGAACTATGTGTTTTCAAATATAAGCATAAATAACAGTTGCCTGCATTTGTGTACCTACAGAGCACTGTGCAAGAACTTTCCATTGCATTGGATCACTACCACAACCCTGTGAAGTGGGAAATGTGGATAATATTATTATTGCCACTTACAGAGGACGACACTGGGGTGTTGAGCCAGGCTTCAAACATGGGTCTGACTCCAGAGGCTGCATTCTTTGCTTCTTCCCCAAGGCCTTCCACTGAAAAGGAATTCTGGCTCTTTTCCCAAATGCCAGTGAATCTGCTTTTTCACCTGTATACAGTTGGCACTTTCTTGAGGCAGGAGGTAAACAAAAAAAGATCTTTGCAATACATTATAATATTTTCATACTAAGTATAATCCAAAGTTCCAGTGACTTGCTGTTGGTTATCAAAACACAGATTAATGGTGGAGTCATAGAGTAATTTATTTCAAATTTGGCTTTCAGCCGCCATTGCTAAGTAATTTAAAAGTGGGCCAAAGGCATGGGAATGGCTTGAGTGATGTCATGATTAGGCAACATGATTCCCACCCTGGGAGGCTGAGACCTGGATTCAAGCTTGGTGTTCGCCTTTTGCCGTGCGCACACACACACACACACACAGAGTTTAGATGAAACGAATTGCTCTCCATTTGGTGGTTTTTATCTCCTAGCCATGCAGCCGCCTGATACACTCTCATCTTTCAGGCTGAGCTGCCAACTTTCCATTCCGCGCTCCAGAATTAAGACAAAGAATCGCCCTCCGAAGTGATGCCAGAGCTTTTATTTATTTCCTCCCTTTTGGCATCAGTGTTTTTAATGGAAACCTGATTCATTTGTCACCAAAAAAACACAGAGAGTGCTGCATCAGAAGAGTTGGACAAAAACCTCTCTATTGGGTTCCTGTTTCGGGGGTGATCACCCTACATGCTGAAAAGAGGGCTTCGGAGAAAGACCAGAAAGGCAGCTCCTCCCGAGGGATTAGAGGGAGCTTCTCTGACACCCCAGGGGAACATGCTTGAACAGATGCTGTCCTGACACATGAGAGTGCCAAACTGTGTCAGTGCTGGGAGGTTCACCCTCTTTAGAACAAAACTTCCACAATTTAATCATATCAAATATAGCAATATTAAGATTCAAAACGTTTTGAATAACTGAATACCATCTTATTGTTTGTTCTTAGAGATGGTCAAACTGTAAAATGGGAAAGATGGTAGGAATCCCTACCTCACGGGTTTGTTGTGAGGTTTACATGAGATGAAGGGTGTGGATCAGAGACCTGGCGCACACAACGCAGCAGAGTGAGATAGCTAATGGCGGAGACTCTGGGACCAATTACCTGGATCAAAAATCTGTTACTACCGTTTACTAGCCAGGTGAACTGGAGCACGTGATTTGACCTTTCAGAGCCTCCGTTTCCTCATCTGAAATGGGGATAGGAATGAGAACAGTGTCTCCTTTTAAGACTGTTGTGGGTCTCCGATGAGTATAAATCAATAATTGTAAATCACCTAGAAACATCCTTAACATGTGTCTTTTAAAAGTGTGTTCTACCATTATTATAGAAGTGTCCGATAAATTATTTATATGGATTTATTAGTAGTATACAGCTATCCCTTTTATCTAATTATGTATGCAGTCTTTCCTCGTCAAACCCTACAGGCTGTATTTAGATGCCTATAGATTGCCTGAGCTAGACATGATCATTTTTGCTGGTACACAGAATAAGCATGTGGCTACCAGGTCTGCACTCAGGAAAAGGAAGATAAATAATATTTACTGAGCATCTGCCACGTGCCAGGCACTTTACGTGTATAGACTCACTCGATCTTCACAATAACCTTGAAGGTAAAGGTAGGTGAGAATAAATTTGCTGAGACGTATTAATTTACTCCAAATCACAAATCAGGGAACAGGAAAGCCAGGATCTGAAGACGGATCTTTCTGATTCTAAAAGTCCACATCTTCCCCCTTCCTCCTGCCTTGGAAAGAAACTCAGACTGGGGATATATCACCAGCTCACCTGCTCAGGGAAACCCAACCTTACCTTTAACAGGAGGCAAGCTCTTTCATTCCACATTAGAATATAAGTTTAAAGATGAAGACACCCTCTGCTGACAAACATTCCCACTGAAATGTAAGCATCTGATGCAAGATCCTTTCCTGATAACAGATTTGGTTGTGGCAGGAACAAGAGGGCGCTGGTCCAAGGAAAGGGAGGCCAGATCAAATTTCTGTCACGACTTACTACTTTCCTGATCAGTGTGACTTGCTGTAGAAAACTCTAATTTTGAATGTCTGCTCCCTGTAGGGTGGGCAGGTTTTAAAATATATCTATCTATATTTTTAGTATAAGTATGTCCCATAAAATATTTGGGACATAACTAAAAAAATTATTTGTTTTTTTTTCAACCTGAAATTCAAATGTAACAGGGTATCTTGTATTTTACCTGGCGGCCCTACTTCCTTAAACTGAAAGCTTTGCACTGGGTATGTCACAGACAGACAGAAGATACCATCACTGAGCATATACATCAGAGAGACAGTCCCAATGCCTTCCTAACCCACGAGCTTGAAATGAACTTGGAATTACGAGTGTTGGGACCGGGCTTAGCAACAGCATTGTCCACAGAGAACCAAAAAGAACTGATTGACTAAAGGAGTCGTTGCCAGGTCCGAGAGTAGCAGTGACAGGATGAGAAGGAAGAGTGGGTGGGATGGCTCTTCACATTGTGCTTTCCAACCTGTGTGTTACAGGTTGGACAAAATACCACAAACTTAGTGGCTTAACGTAACACCCATTTATTGTCTCATAGTTTCTGTAGGTCACATGTGCAATTATGCTTAACCAGGTACTCTGCTTAGGATCTCATGTGGCTAAAATCAAGAGGTCAACCAGCCTGGGCGCATATCTGGAGGCCCCTAGGGGAGAATTTGCTTCTGGGCTCATTCAGATGATTGGCAGAAGTTAGTTCCTTGTCATGCAGTTGCAGGACTGATGTCTCTGTGTCTCTGTCAGCTGTCAGCCGGGGATCATTCCCAGCTTCTAGAGACCACCCACTTCATTGGCTCACGGTCCTCTCCATCTTCAAAGCCAGCACCAGGGCATCAAATCCTTCTCAAGCTTCAAATCTCTCTGACTTCCCCTTCTGCTGCATTTCTCTGACTTTTTGCTTTCTTCTCATGCTAAAAGCTCCTGGGAATACATTAAGCCCATCCAGCTAATCCAGAATAATGTCTTTATTTTAAGATCAACTGACTAGTAACCATAATTGTATCTGTGAAGTCCCATTTGCTATGTGATGTAGTGTATCCACAGATATAACACCAGCTTGGGAAAGGTCATAGGGTCAAATTCTGCCCACCACAAGAGGCTTCGGAAGTTGATAACTCACTCTGGCAAGGGCTAGACAACCTCTCAAAGCAGAAGAGCAATTTTCCGCAATATCTAGTTGCATGTGTTCACTTATCTACTTCTGGTCCAGTGCAAAATAATCAGGGTAGAACCAAAAGAACTCTGTTCTGATCCCAGCCCTGTACCTACCGAATCAAGCAAACTTACACAAGGTGTTTAAAATCTCCGGGCTTCTAGCTACTTTACCTGCCAGCTATAACATACTGGATGAAAGGCTAGCTCTTGGCCAAAGACCTATGTGTGACTTTCAGTCCTGACCATTTGGCTTACCTGCCAGGCCTCATGGGGGACATCTGCCCTCCCCATACCGGGCTCAGTGCACCGCAGTCTCCCCAGGGAGCTGCAGTCAAGGATTCAGGCCCCTCCGGCCAGCCTTGCTCTCACACAGAGCTGCATTCCTCACCCAGGTGCTTCCATTTGGAGACGCCTTTATCAGCAAGCTTTCCTCAAGAGACTCTGCCAAGACCTCCCTATAGAGGAAAGGGGGTCTTGAACCTTGAAGACACTTTTTCTTTACACTCTCTTAGTATTCAGTATTTTTCCACTCCGAGTCCTCCTTGGGTTGGTTCCCTTACGCTCGTCCCAGCCCTGCATCCGTAGAACTGCAGAAGCCTTTTGCTCAGGGCTCCCTCAGTAGTGAGATGGTTCACCCATGTGTGCTGATCCAGCTGACCTTGTCTTGGCACCGTTCTGTGGGAGAGATGGAACAGGAGGTACCAGTGCGTTCTGCAGTTTAGCCTCTTGCTTACACTAGGGCAGCAAGTGATTCAAGGCTGGACTCGTATTTCAGTTTGGCTTGTGGTCTTAATCGGCTCCTCTGACACCTGGCAGTCCAGCTCTCTCCAGCTCAGCAGTGCTCTTGACAACAATGGATAGCCTACTTGCCTTTGTAGTGACGTGAGTCACATGGCTCATTCATTCATTTCTTCTTCGGTAACATTTATTCAGCCCCTATAATGGGTTGGGCACTTGCTAGGTGCCAAGGATACGAAGATGAGTCAGACCTGTTCCATTACCGGCAGGAAGGTTACATTCCAGTTGAGGGATGTGACCCATTAATTATGACGCAGTGTAATTAATTCTCTCATCAAGTGTTTGTGAAAGCCTAACTTGAGATCTCATATAATCCTCACAATGATTTTTTGAGATACATTTTATGATTATCTTTACAGATAAGTAAACCAAGGTTCAGAGAATAAAATATTTCGCTCAAGGCCCCACACCCAGTAAGTGATAGATAAAGATTCACACTCAGGACTTCTGATTTAAATTCAGTGCTCTCTCTCCATCATCCCAGCTAGAGATGAATTCTGTAAGGACCTAGAGGATGGGAATGATTCTTCCCGGGGTTAAAGAAAGAGAGGAATGCTGCCATATTTCAGGACTTTGAAAAAGTGAAGTGCTATGTGTGACGGTTACTGTTAGTATCACCATCACATATATATTTTTCAGTTTACACTCTTACTACTTTTCGTGAGATAAAAGTTCCAATGCGTCTGTAAACCATCAAGCGGTCCTCATTCCCAGTCAGTTCTGCGGAGCCTGTTCTGATGACACAGACGCTCAAGACAGTGGTGCGGAAGGCCTCTTCCAAGAGGGTTTTGGAAAGTCTGTCTTTACATAATAACCCATTAAACACAATGACTTTCAAAAAATGCTGGTTCTTTAATGAGGCCATTTAAGGATTAGAGTTCTCTCTGGACATAAAGGAATCCATTTATTCCATCTCACTGGCTTGAAGGAAAAAGTCAAACGTGGGTGTTTGCAGAATGCTGGCTAACAATAAAGGGCACAGCACTCAGAACCGGGAAGAGAGCAAAAGAGTGCATGATGTAATCGTCTCCTCCCTAAAATATTTCCTCTCAGTGTCCACGAGTGTGAAGTTGTTGGCAAATATTTAAGATAAGTGCTTTTGGTAAGATCCAGTTGCTGGTGCTCTAGAGCTGTGTCCAGATGGAGAGGAACGTCATGGAGCCCAACCCTGGCATGGGCCCTCCAAAGGCAGCTTCTGACTCTCATTTGTTTATTCCACCCCCATTTCCCAGTCCTTTCCTCCCAGGTTCCTCCTGAAAAGCAGTCTGTACAGACCCCGGAGACCCTGTTCCTTGGCTTTACATCGGCCCCCTGAAACATTCCTCAGCCACTGAGCAATTCCAATTTTCTTGTCCCAGGTCACCCTCAGGTGGACGTAAACCAGTTGTCCCCAGTGACTGGTTATGACACCCATTTTCCTCTTAGATCTCGGTGCCTCCTGGACGATAGAGCTTCAAGGTGCAAATTAGGAAGACTGAATTTTATTCTTCCAGAGTCGATGGTAGCCAAATCATAACTTCACTCAACTTCAGTCTTCCCAATTACCAAATAGGGCTGGTATATGCATTACCTGAAATTTTATAAAACACTTTAAGTTTATTGGAGAAGGATCCTAGACAGCTGCAAAGTGTCATGCTGGTCTTATTGGCTATTGAGTAGCAATAGTGATAGTTGGAGTCCCCATTGATTTCCATTTCTTCTCTTAATAAACATCTATTGAGCACCACTGCATGCAGAGCCCTCTGCTGGACAACTATGGGGGTACAGAGACCCAATCTCTGTCCAGGAATTTAGCACTTACTACTTAAAACAAGCAAAGGAGAGTACTGGAGATGAGGAACTAAAAGTTGTCCTTGGTGGTGTGTCATGTTGGCCCCAAGCTCTGTGTCACAAAACTGGATACTTCGAATAACCAAACGAGGCTGATGCTGACACAGCTGGCTTCACTTACGTGCCTCTTTAATCCATCTGAGACGTAAGGCCCTGGCAAGCCCTCAGTCCTCTCATTGGGCTTAATGCACGTGGGGAGTTTGGTGTTTGCCAAATGCCAACAGAGTTAATTTCAGGTCGGTTAGTGGGCACTTTGGGGCTTTAAGCGCAGTCATTGTTAATTCATGAGATCTGAAGGAGACACTGAAAAAGTTGACTCTCCAGCCTTTACAGGCCGGCCTGAGCATTCTGTGGTGGAAGCTTCTGTGAGGGGTTGGAGGCGCCCCGCCTTAGCTGGGGCAGGGAAAGTGATGACTCACCCTGAGCTACTGAGCTCGGGCAGGAAACAGCTGATTCTTTTGTTGCTGTTTTAGGTGGGGCCACACTCCCGGAGTGGGCAGGGTGCATTAGGATTTGGGCATGAATTTAACTGCAGCTCTCTCTTGGGTCCTTCTTGGGCATTTGGGAAAAGAGAGCTGAGAGGTAAGATGAGCTAAACTAGGCACATAGGAAGGAAACGTGGTGCTCTGCCAGGTCATCCTCTCAAAGTAGGTCACAGCATATCTGAACTATGCAGCCTCTTCGGGAGGTAAGTGCAAGTCACACACGACGAACAAGTAATCCTGTCCACACGATTGACTTTGGGGCCCAGTGCACCTGGTGAGAAACCCCCAAAGTTGTAGTTCTCCAGGGATTGCTAGCCGCCGGGAGAGATCCTCTCGCATGGGCTCTGCTGGGTTGATCCTCCACTTGGCCATGGCGACCTTAGTTGACTTCCATTCTTTGCGTCACAGAATCCTTGTTTGTAAATTAAGGTTAATAATAGAAGTCACCTATCGGGGTGTTTGTGAGGATTAATAAATCAAAACACAGAAGCACCCAGAACAATGTGTGGCTTAGAGTAAGGGCTTAATACATGTTTAGCTATTTTTCAATGGGTCAAGAGGAAGGCATAGATCAACACCAGCAATTGTATAGACATAGAGTGTTAAATTTGACTGGAAGTAACCTTATGTTTGTCTTAGTTTTAACAAGCCCTCGTAAAGACATATTCCTGCAGGAAGTGACTCTGCATTTCATAAAGTTCTCTCCTTCTTCTAAATCTGGGGATGTGTTTCCTCCACGGTCCAGTTCAGTATGTCTCAAATTTGAATGGTATATAAATCACTTGGGGGTGGGGCGGTCTTAGTAAAATGCAGATATGGCTCAGTGGATATGGAGGTAACCGGGAGTCAGCATTTCTCACAAGCTCCCAGGTGATGCCACTGCTGCTGGCTCCCAAACTTTGGGTACCAAGCATGTAGCTCGCACCCTCAGTAGAACCTCCTGGGATGATGGAAATCTGCGTCTGCACTGTCCAGCACAGTAGCCACTGACCACTAATCACATGTCACTATGGAACACTTGAAATGTGGCTGTTGGAAACTAAACTTTTAATTTTATTTAATTGAAGTGTAACTGATCACATGTGGTTAATGATTCCAGTATTGGACAGCGCAGCTCTCGACCACTGTGCCCGGAAAGTCAAGGTCATGAGTTGGATCCTTGTTAGTATCACAGACAAAACTATGTGTATATAATGTATATATAATACATATTATATCTTAGATGATAATGGAGATTGAGCAAAAAAAAGTATAGCTATACCCAGTCCATCTCCACACCCAGAAAATACAGGCAAAGCATATGCTCTGGTATCTGTAAATGTTAGTAAAATAACCTTTGTATTTGCAGATAAACTTCCTGGTAGAGCTGTCTGATCGAGTTCCTTCCCTCACCCCTGGACCTGGGGCTTGAATCACTGTTTCTTTTCTGGGTGTTGGTAAGAAAAAAATAAAAAGAAGGCATTTCATTAACATTAATTCTGCGATATCCTCAGCTCCATAATCTTCACTTCTTAATTGTTTGTCTTACTAAAGACTGTCTTTAGTGTGTGTCCTTGATATCCAGACACAGCATAGAAATAGACATTCTCTGAACTCAAAGAGGATGGAAAGCTGAATGAAACTTAAATAAGGTGAACAGGTTTTTATCTGACTGGATTGATAAATAATAATATAAGAATTTGGAATGTTTGGTAGAGAGGACGTTTTCTCAGGTTGAAATTTAAATGTATCCAAGTCTTCAGCTTTCTTCCAGGTTGTTCCAAATAATCTTTGATTTGTGCCAGTGCTCTTAGATGTGGCAGACATGTCAAACATCCTGGATGAATACTCATGAGACTTACACCCATATCAGTGACAAATAACTGACTCTATACCAATCCAGAGCACAGAGCTGGATTCTGAACCGGTGTCAGGGCCCAGTGCTTTCAAATTGGTACAGAGGAAGCCAGCCCTGTTTTTCATGACATCTTTGTGAGAAATGTGTCAGTGTTCTTACCTACTGTTGATGTTACATGTAAGAGATCATTTTCGATCATCTCAAAGTTACTATACTGATTTTTAAAATGACACGGCATTTTTTTTCAACAGTTTGCATTTTTACCCCATGAATATTTGGAACCATAGGTATCACTTTATACATAATGTTAAATAACAAAAATTCAACGGAGTAAAATTTAAAGATCTAATTGACTTTATTAAATGATTCATGAATTGGGCAGCGTTCCATCAACCAAGTACAAAGCTCTGTTAGCTGCAGAAAAGGGAAGGTTTTTGAAAGCAGAGAGGGGTTAGAAAAAAAGGATATTATTAGCAAAGAATGCACTGTTTCAGGCAAGATTGCCCTCCTCAGGATGATGGAAGGGATCTAACAGCAGATTACCTCCGAGTGCTAGCCAGAAATTCCTGACTGGTGAATAACACTGACTGGCTAAAGGCCCTATTCCTGGGAGAAGCAAAAGCTGCAGTTAGGTTAGATATGAAGTCTTGGTTTGCTGACACGGGACTTAGCACAACTGACTCCATTTGTGCCCGTTGTCTCTTTTTTAACAGCAAATACAAAGTAAAGAAATATTATGTTAGCTATAGTTATGTAGTATATATAGCTATAGTTTTGAGAAATCCCTACTGCAACAAAGAATATCAAATTGAATTTAATAACAATTAGGGCTTTAATGCCTATCTTTTATTTCATGATAGTAGAAAGTACTGTATCCACATTGCTTTGATTAAAAGTATTCTAGGTCTGAGATCTATTGAGAGACTACCCAATATATGTTCCCATACTATGCTACCAAGATGTGTATGTTGAAAAGAACATGTGTGGAATAAGAATGATGCAATTCTTATTCAAGGACAAAATTGAGTTTCCTGCCACAGTGAGTAGTGAAAGGAGGACCTTTACAATCAGCATTCACATAGAAATTAAAGTGGGTTTCAGCATTAAATGCCTTTGACAATGGACTATAAAATACACAGATCTGGGCCCGCCAGGTGGCTCAGGTGGTTGGAGCGCCGTGATCCTAACACTGAGGTCCCAGGTTCGGTTCCCAGATGGGCCAGTGAGCTGCGCCCTCTACAGCTAAAATTGTGAACAACAGCTCTCCCTGGAGCTGGGCTGTCGTGAGCAGCTGGAGGTCAGCATGGGCTGCTGTGTGCTGTGGCCAGCGGCCAGCGTGAGTGGCCACCGACTGCCTCAGCCTGGGGGAGTGCAAGGCTCATAATACCCCCAGCATGGGCCAGGGAGCTGTGTCCTACACAACTAGACTGAGAAACAACGTCTTGAACCGGAGTGGGGGGGAGGTGGAAGGAGGGGGAAAAATACACAGATCTTGGACATTTTGTTGATTATGACATAGCACTTAATAGTCAAGATTAGCTCTCAGGTGAGAAAGAGTTCTAGTGATCCAAGGAATAAAGGAGTATTTTTCTCTTTATTTTCATTGTTGCCTCCCCGATTTCCCTTTCTAACTATCTCTGTTTTTTAGCTATTAGAAAGTTTTTCTTTATTCCTTTGTTCTACCCCATGTTTTCTTCCACTGGAAAGATGTGTCTCCTTGTGATCAAATGAATACAGCTGTGCAAGATGTGAAGCGAGATATAAAGATATTATATAAAGATATAAATTCTCTTATAAAGAACATATATGGGATTGTTTCTGGCAGGCAATTTAGTATGTATCCTGGGAATTAACCTGCATATATGAAGCAATGAGCATAGTAGGAACATAAGTGATTGAAAACCACCTACCAATTACATAGAAAAGCTGGGGTGGTTGATGCCAAGAAGGAAGACCCAAAAAAACTCAGTGAGGATTCATGATGTAAGGCTGATGGCTGGAAAATAACTGTAGAAAACCAGGCCAATACTAGCGAGTGTCTAGGAAAAGTTTGAACTAAACTTCTAAGGCTAAGATTCTTTTTTCAATGATAGTTCTTTTAGGTGAAGGAAGTGTGGGCACACAAGGCCACAAAGGTGACGGCTCCTGAACAAAGCGTATATTGTACACCTGTTGGGTACGGACAGGATAGGTCTGGCTCTTCAGTGGTACCTGGGCTCACAAATGACAACACCCTCAGTTGGGCCTCTTCTGCTTAGAAGAGATAGAGAAGTACATATGTGGATTACAAACTCAGAAGTAATGCAGGATCTGGGATCTAGTGATTAGGCCAGAATCAGGCAGAGCTGGGTCATCAGGATCTCGGCCAAGAGCTCGGGTCATTTGAAGCTGCACATTCCTTTAATTTTATTAATTGCCTTTCGGAGAAAATGTTGGGTAATGTTTGGTCATGTCTAAGTAAAACTCCTCCTTTGACCATCAGCTTTGGGAAAAAGGGTGGGCTAAACTTCTGGTGGTTTTATATAACACCTTTTGGAGTAGTATCTTTGCCTTGTAAGTTGCATTCTTTTTTAAAAAATTTTAATTGAGATATAATTAACATATAACATTAGCTTCAGTTATATAACATATGATTCAATGTTTTTTATATATTGTTAGATGATCACCACAATAAGTCTAGTTAACATCCATCACTACATATAGTTATAATTTTTTTTATTGTGATGAGAACCTTTAAAATCTACTCTCCTGGCAACTTTCCAATATACAATACAGTATTTTTAACTATAGTCACCATGCTATACATTATATCCCCAGGACTTAACTTATTTTATAACTGGAAGTTTGTACCTTTTGACCAACTTCACCTATTTCGCCCACCCCCCAACTATGAATTGCATTCTTCATAAAGCATATTCACAAAAGCATGTTGTTGAGGTTAATAAAAGAAGGCAGGAAATAAAAGCAGATAAATAGCTAAGGTCTTGGGAACTAGAGGAACTGAGGAAGAAGAAATAAGAGTTTGGCCTTAATAAATAATAAAACTTACAGAATAAATGAGAAAAAAATATCATGATCACTTAAGAATTTAAAAAAACTCACTGCTATAAATCAGTGGGATCAAACTGAAAATGACAAATGTTGAAATCTACAATAGCAGAGAGAGGAAGATAAAAAACGTGTCCTTAAATTCTTCACATTTGAGAACTAAGGGACAGTAGTGAGATTATTGTGTCTACAGGGCAACACAAACAGATTTGAAATGTTAAAAATGAATACAAGTATTTTCTTTACCCATAAAAAGGCCTAGATTGTTGCTTTTTCTACTAAATTGGTGACTAGATCTTTGTCTCAGGTGTCCTTGAGACACAGCCTTTATTGAGGATCCCTGAGGGATTCGGAGGAGCCAGTGGGAGGGGGGAGGGTACTTACTGTTAAGTAGTTTAGAAGACAAGATAGTTCCTTAGAGGCCCAGGGTCAGTCCCAAATTATGGAGCCCTACCCAAGCACATTTTCCAGAAGGCGTTCCTGCCTCTGCGTGAACCCCAAAGCTAAGAGCTCTCCTACGTACTGCCCCCCTTCTCCTTTGAGGCTCTTGGCCTCTACGCATCCACATTGCCCAAGGCATTGAGTGATAATTGTGATTCTCAGCCAGTTTAATATATTTGAAATGTAAGTAAAGAGAAAAAGGGAAATAAAAATGTATAACAACTTAGATGTAATGGTTGATTAATAAGAGAAAACAATGGTACTGAATTAGTCAGAATTTTTTTGGTTAGAGTGATAGGTCTCCAACTCAAACCAGTTAAAGCGAAACAAGGGAGTTATTCAAGGAAATTAGAGCGTTTTAAGGAGCCGAGGAAAGACGTGATGCTGGGTCTCAGGAAAGAGCAGATCTGGGCTCTCAGGTCCTGTCAACACTCTGTCTTGCCCCGGCTTGGTGCACATCGACATGTTCCGTCCCCGAATTCCATGTAATTATCACCAGGTTATTGCTCATGAGCACAGATGTCGCCAACAGAGGTAAGGCTACTTATGTTTACTTTCCTCCAAAGCCTTGAGATACAGGACAGGTGTTAAGTACTAATCCTCCCAGCAGGCTGCCTCCCTTCTGGCCAGGAATCCCAGGAAGTTGCAAGGCTTCTGACCATACCCTTGAAGGAATCTCAGTGCTTTTGTTCTGCCTGCCGAAATCCTAGTCACCTTTCAGTGTCCAGTTCAAATCTAAAATCTTGCTCAGTGTTTCTACCCAAAATTAACCCTTCCCTTTTCTGTGTGCCTCTAGCACTTTGTCTACCCTGCTCAGTGCGCTATTCATCTTTTAAATTTCTCTCCACAGTCTTGGTGCTTAGTAGGTGCTAAATAAGCATGTACCAAATGGAACCAAACCAGAACATGTGACCCAGCAGGTCAGTTGTTCAAGAGGTGGACTGCCAGACCCCTCAGGACTCCTCATACCAGTTACCATGACATTGACAGATCTAGGGGTTGCTACAGAAAGCCTGTGCTCATATCATTATTTTAAGTCAAACAAGGAGGCAGCTATGACATGTAAATCGATCTTTCTAGATAGAAAAAGAGATAAAATGACTCAAAGTAACATTGAAAAAGCATAGTAGTCTTTTGCCTTCTTTTCAATGTTCTCATTTATGTTGAATACCTAAGCACCGAGTATTGCCCTTTAAGCCCTGTGCTGGCTCCCAGCTTGATGACTTCTATGCCCAGTTTGAATCCAGCTTGATCAACAGCCGTCTCCCTCTTTGTTAAACTTCAAAGAGTAGGCTGTAGGAAAAAACACCTTCTTAAAAAAAAAAAAGTTCTTCCTTTGAAATTTGTTTTTCTGTGATATCTGAGGGTTTCTAGCAAGAAACCATAAAGTAAAATAAAATAATCCAGCTTCAGCTTTTGCCTTCAAAATCCCCTCTCATCATCTGTGCTTTTGTATCACTCATTCGGAACAGTGCTGTCTTCTTCTTTCTGTGCAACCTTCCTTATGCTCCTACCCAAAGACTAGCCTCCTGCAGGGTCAGCCATTTCCCCATAAGCTTAAACCATAAATGAAAAAGACAGCCATATACTCTCTCCTGTGGTGGGGGGCTGGGGCCATTTTCCCTGGCAAGGACTCCCTAGGGGCGTGTCACCTTCCCCTTGGAGCTACAATCACTATTGTTCCCTGTACTGAAAACTGTCCTGCAGGCAGGGACCGAAAGTCCCCCCACCCAATGCCATTGTGCCAGATAGAATTCCTTTCTCTTCGTAGTGCACCCCAATGGCCTAAGTGCTGTCAGTTCCCAGGGGTCTCTGGCACCAAATACCTCACCTAGAAAGGGAGTGCTTCTGTGGTGGGGAAAAAAGTCCCCACTGTACTGCTGGCAACCAATGTCCAGAGCATTCTGGTTTGTTTATGGGTCAAACAACTCCAGTTAAATTGTGTCTTATCCCTCAGACAGCATTTTCACCATTATTGCGCCTTGCAGATGGTGAGCACCATATACACGAACTGCAGTGAAGGAACAGCTACTAATTTGGTGGAGTGTTTTGGTTTTTTAATTGTTGTTTGTTAGTTTGGTTGAATCACAATCCTCAGCTATTTAGAAAAGAATAAAAAAGTGCGCTTTCCTGATCCACTTGATAACAAATTCTGGGCCTCCATTTTTTTTAATGGTTCGTAGCATTGAATTTAAGAGTCAAAACACTACATTGAAAAAAAGAAAAGCAAGATTCTATTTTTAAAAATGAAACCTGAAAACTTGACTTGAAAGAGATTCCATGTGTAAAGTTGCCTGAGGAAGTTTATCAAATTTTTATTCTTTGTTTTATTTTTGTTTTAAGCAAGAAACAATCCATATTTCTCTTCAGAATATGAATTTTGACACCATTAGTAGTTGGACTTTTCATTCTCTTTCACCGAAAACAAGTAAACTTGTGTTATACAGAAGTTTTGTACAGACCCTTGCTTACCAAGTGTTAAGCCATATTTAGACCAGAAGCAAGAACCTTCTTATCTTAAAAACCATCTTGTCTTGCTTTGTGCCTTGTACCTGCCGGCTTGTGTTTGCCTTAGGCCTGGAAAAGCCGCCTGGATTATAGAAACCATCTTATCCTGTCTTGCTTTGTACTTTGTCTCCTAGGGGCTTGATCAGAGGGTCTGGGCAGTCCCGAAGGAGGCCTGGGGGTCAGGGTGTGGAGCTGGAGGGCTTGGTCAAGCCCCCGAAACCCTTGGTTGCTAGAGACACTGCAATGAAAACCCCCTGACGCACTGAAGGGGGAACAGCCTCGTTTACCCCCTCCTATAAAACTCCATACCCCTTTTTTCTCGGGGTAGTTATGGTCTTTTCTAGCCTGATCTCCCACAGCTCAAAACACGCCAAATAAATTCTAATAGACCAATTTTGGTCTCCTGCTACTCATTCCTCCTGCAGTGCCTAACACCAAACATAGCTTGAGGGTACTTCACATTGTATTTCTGGAATCCGCTTGTCTTCCTTTTAAGAAAGCTACATTGATAGATGTGCAAAAGACTTTAACCTTCTTCATAGTACTTTATTACTTTAATGAGAGAAAAGACCATCATGGACACAAAGCAAGAAAAAAGACTTTCTATTTGAATAGTCATTTGACATCAAAATTATCTTAAATATCAAAGGGAATTATACGAGTAATTTTTTAAAAAATCAAATATCTCATGAACGTGAGGTTGTCTTTGCTACCAACCTAGTCTATAAATAGCAGTGGAGTCATTTGTCTATACCTGGCCCAACAATATCCACCTTTGAAATTCCCGAAGACCCAATTAAAATGCTCCTCTATTGTGTCCCTCCTGACGCCCCTTCGCCCCACCCCAGGTACCCCCCACACACACACACATGCAGGTGTGAGCCCTCTAAACACAGCAGCCTCCTCTATATGCCATGTATGGCAGTCCGTCTCATAATGTAACCAAGAGAAGGCTTGTACTGCTTGCTGCACAGTAACCAAGAAATCGAGAGACAGAGCTGAGGCAAGCACAGCAACTTCATCTGGAAATCCAGCAAGCCGACAAGATGGCAGACTAGCCTCCTAAAGAGCCATCGTGAGAAAGTGCAGAATTCAGGCTTCTTTTATGTCAGCGGGAGGGGGAAACAGGAGGGGTTTGCAGTCAGGAGGTGACTGATGACCCAGGATATCTGGGCACCAGCAAGAATCCGAGAAGGGTGGTGAAACTTCTTTGCTTTTGGTCACCAAACTCCAGTTGCTGTGGTCCCACTCATGATGTTCCTATAAATCTTTTGATAAAAACAATCATTTGTGTACATAACTTCCTTATCTCCTTGGGGAGGTAGTTTTGAGAAGGGAGGTTGTTTCAGTAATTACTAGACTACTG
The DNA here is from genome assembly GCF_004115265.2 of Rhinolophus ferrumequinum. Classification (NCBI taxonomy): domain Eukaryota; kingdom Metazoa; phylum Chordata; class Mammalia; order Chiroptera; family Rhinolophidae; genus Rhinolophus; species Rhinolophus ferrumequinum. The sequence continues at coordinate 3,540,199 of NC_046288.1, read as the reverse complement.
AAGGTTAGATTCCTTTAATGATTAGCATATGTATGTGCAGGTCTAAGCAGAAGTTGCTAACCAACATTTTATGGGAACTGGGCAGGCTCGAGCAAGATGGAGTCAGAAGGACTGATTATTGTATCTGTTACAGTTATATGACCTTCTGTGTACAATCCCAAGTCACCTTGCTCTTTGAGGGCAAGACTTACTCTTTTGTTTTGTATCTTCCACTGTACCTACCATCATGGTTGACACATCAGAAAAGAAATTAAATATTTGCTGCATTGAACTAGATTTGAATGTTTCCACAAAATTCTATTGTCCCCAGATTGTCTTCCCCAGAGCAGTTTTTCAGCGGTTACTTTTTTTTTTTACCTCTAGAATTACTGCAAAAGAGGGAAAAGTTTAGGTAAAACGTGGTAACATAAATGAAATTTGCCTTTGTTGTTCTCCTGTCATATTTTATAAACATTCTCCCCACCCATGCTCAGTTCTGCCAAGGAACCTGCATCTTAGCACCTCATTGGATCTGCTCAGGGCCATCAGAGCCTGACACTTTTATGTTTATTTATTTGTTTCAAATTTTTTTTATAGTGACTTTTGATTATATAATTAATATATACTCATTAAAGAAAAAATTAGAACATACAGGCAAGCAAAATAAAAATCACCTGTAAACTGCCTCCCCCGATAGCATGGTATATTCTTCATATCTATAAATAATGCGTTTTGTTTGCTCATTTTCTTGAAGGTGTCAGATACCGTCTATATGGAAAGAGACAGAAATTCACCTTGAAGCAGATCCTTTTCGTTGTGTGAATATCATTTCAGTGGCCCTTTTCGTTTTGCAATAATAAGGTTAGGTAGAAACTCTTGGTCCTGAGTTCAGAGTGTGAGCAGATCTCTTCTTTGATCTCCCTCTCAAACTCCTCCCCATTTAGAGCAGTATGTAGAGTTTGAGGGAAGATGGTGGACCAAGTAAGGAGTCTGGTGTTCTTGAGTTTGGAATGGCCTGGCAATCCATTCACTACTCCTTGAAGGTCAGTGTGAGAGAGGCTGGTCAGAGGGGATCAGCGTAGCCCCAGAAAAAAACCAGGAGTAGAGAAGAGCAAGGAGACTGCTTAAATACATAAACTTGAGGAGGATTGGAAACCCAAGCTCAGCATGTGGGAATTGTGAGAAAGCCATCTGTAACCCAGCATGTGGTTGCCACTTAAATCAACTCCAGGTCTGCTCATCTCAGCACAGTGAGTGTGCTTTGAAGAGCAAGAGTTGAGTAGAAGAGTATTCCTTAAGAAGAGTTGTTAGCGTCCAATGTGGGGTACTTCTGGGGCTTGAGTCAAAATCTAGACCACTGGAGTCATCCCAATACTGGTAGAAAATCATTTTCTGCCACACAGTAGTAGGTGGGGCTTCAGCTGTGACACGGTGAGGCTGCAAGAAGTAGTGGGCAGAGGGTGGGGTGGGAGAGGGACTACTGAGTCTCTAACTCCTCCTCTTCCTGCTTCTGGGAAGCAAGTGTGTGTGTGTGTGTGTGTGTGTGTGTGTGTAGGGGGATGCTTGGTACTTAATAAGTTGGGGAATTTCAATACTTGGAAGTAAGAAGAGTCCTTAAGAAGTTTTTAGTCTGTCTTGAAGTGGAGCAGGTGTTAAAGCCATCAGTTATACAAATGTGACAAGATTATATTGTGCTCCAAAGGGGAAAAGCAAGTCATACCATGGGTGATTGTGCCTGTATATGTGTATGTAATTTTTATTGAGGGCAGCACATTAATTGGTGCTCGTTGCTTTAGTTCAGGGAACTTCAGGTATGGATGACAGTACAAAGCAACGATTCTTTTTAAGTGAAATGACCTTTCTGACCTACCTGTTAAGTCTCCGACTCTTTCACTGATATGTCAGACCAATTCCATTCCATGTCATAATTGGTTGATAGGATCAAGAGGAAGGCCTAGAAAGAAATCTGGGAAGAAGCGAGGAGAATTCCTGAGAAGAAGGAACTCCTAGAGTCAGGTAACTGATGAAAGTTCCCAAAGCCGGCAAAGCCCCAAAATCTTTTCAGCCCAACTCCCCATCCTCTGCCTACGCCCCTGGCCTGCTAACACTTGCAGCCTCTTCTCAGTTACAAGGTTTTGTTTTTAGTGTTTTATTTTTGCTAAAATTTAAAAACTTTTAAAATGAACACCTTCAAAGATAAACAAAAGTAGAGAGAACAGTATGACTAACTCCCAAGTACCCATTACTTAGGTTCGAGAATTATCAATGATGTTTCATCCATAGTACCATCTACTCCAATAATTTTTTGAAGCAAATCCCAGACATCACATCAGATAGATAGAAGGATAGACAGAGAGATAATAGATAGAAGATAGATAAATGTAGGCAGATAGATAGATAGATAGATAGATAGATAGATAGATAGATAGATAGATAGATAGATAGATAGCTGTGTATGTTAAAATCAAGATATATTAGTTTGCTCAGACTGCCATACACAACACCATGGAATGGATGTCTTAAGCAACAGAAACTTACTGTCTCATGATTCTGGAGACTGAAAGTCTAAGATCAAGATGCCATCAGGGTTGGTTTCTGGTGAGACCGTTCTTCCTGATTTGCCGATGGCTTCTCACTGTGTCCTCACACGGCCTTTATTCTGTGCTTCTGCATTCTTGGTGTCTCTTCCTCTTCTTGTAAGGACTACAGTCCAGTTGGATTAGGACCCCACTCTTATGATTTTCTTTAATCTTAATTAGCTCCTTAAAGACCCTATCTCCACATACAGTCTCATGGAAGTTAGAGCCTCAACATATGTATTTTGAGGGGAAACAATTCAGTCCAAAACACAAAAGGTTTTTTTAAACATAAAAGCAATACCATTATCACACTTAAAAATAGTAACCATAATCTCCAAATATCAAATATCTAGACAAAGTTCAATTGTTCCCAATTGTCTTATACATATTTTGATAATAGCTTCAAATTTCTATCTTGATAGTCTATGAAAATATCTTGTTTTTATCTTTAAAAATCCAACAATGAGTGTGCATTTATTGAATACATCCTATGTGCTCAGCATTGTTCTAAGCACGATGAGGAACTAAGTGCCCAGTAGGAAAACAATAAGCAATGAAGTCAAGTAGGTAGGATGGGGCCAGATTACAGAGGATATTAAAAGTTATAGCAGAAAAGTTTAAACTCGATTTTGTTGGAAATAGATAACCTTTGAAGATTTTTGAGCTTTGAGGTGGCAAGATGAACTTCATTTTCTACAGTGAATGGGCATATGACAATGGCAATTTCCTTTACCTACTGTCGTAATGCTTGATCTTAGACTGGTTGAAAAATCAAGTAAAATAATGAACAGTCTATACAAACCTCAATTGTGATGATGCAAGTATAAAGATTATATTTAGTTTATAGAAACCTACCTGTATACTAGTCAACTGATTATGAAACCGGAGGCCAAACGCGTCCGGGGCTCTCATTGCCTGTGCCGCTCAGCCAATAGACTAACACAGGGGTTGGGTCATAGAAGAAACGTTTATTATCAGAACACGGGGGTCTGAGAAGGCAGCGGGTGAACACCTCCAAAAACTGCCTTAACCTTCTCAGACCGGCTTGGGCTTTTTAAAGGAAAATCTGGGCGTTCTTCCAGAGGCTTCTATAGTGGAATCAGCAACCCAGGAACAAAGATGGGATTATCCTGGTAGGCCATTGAGATTATGATCAATAAGCCTAAGGGTATTAATAATAGGTTTCAGGGTAATTTTCTAATACTGGGAACTGGGTAGGACGGGATATTCCGAGCTTAAGCCACAGGGGGATGATCTATTGTTAAGCTACAGGTAGGTCACAGAAAGGTGAGGTCAGGGACCTGGAGCGGCCTCTATTATGGGGGTGCCAATCGGGCCCTGCTTCAATTATAGTAATACAGATATTCTGCAAAGCAAAGGATACATATATATATAGTTTTATATATAGTTATATATGTGTGTGTATATATATGTATGTGTATATATATATACACACATATATAACTATATATAAAACTATATATATAAACTATATATATGTAACTATAGTTCAATACTCAGTAAGAGATTTTAATTAAAACTTTTTAAATGGTAAAATAATATGCATAATATAAACAAGAGTATCCATGATGGTCAGGAGAGATAGAGTAAAAGAAATTAACTTTGAAGACTCAAAAAATAAGTTTTTCTGACATTTTCTAAATATGCATTTAAGTTTTTTAATTGTATAAGTCTTAACTAATGCTATGACTTAAGTATACAGACAAATGCTATGCAGTATAAAGGAAATTTAACTTTAGTTATTTTTAGCTAACCGGATTATAAAAATAAACCTAAGACCTCATTAGAGGCCAAATTTTTGCAAAGATATAAAAATTGAGCTATGGTTGGCAGGGACATATGTGATAGAATTTTGAAACACTTGTAATCTGAGTCAGTAGCTCTGGAATGCTGCAGAAGAAAGAATGGCAGTAATCAGTCCAAGAGGCCACAAAGGCATGTCCTCTGAGCTGTTCCAAGTCTGTTTTAGCAAGTGCACATGTCTCCAAAATGAAAGATACTTCCTAAATGGTTACATGGCATCTGGATCATATAGGGTTTTTAAAAAGTCTTTTAAAATCTTTTGGAATCTAATTACACTTTTTGAAATCTTCAGTAAAATGAATAATGTTTAAAATTTAGAAAGGAATTTAAAGAAGAGGCTACATCGGGACTAGAGTTTATCATTATAAATATTGTCATTATCTGTGTTTAGTATTATTAAATGAGGATATTCCATATAAACACATGATTCTGACTAATAAAAAAGCCAAAAATAGCACACAGACTGTTTTTGAAGTTACGGTTTAAGACTGTGTTTTGTTTGGTGACTTGCCAGAAGGACTCAAAGACTCAATGGCATATTATACTTATGGCAAAGATGCATTACAGCAAAAGATACTGAGCAAAAGCAGCAGAAAATGGACGTGCATCAGTAGAGTCCAGAAAGGCTCCTGATGTCTTTCCTCCTGTAAGGCCACATGGGATCACTTCCGCTCTGTCAGATCCATCTGGGTAGACGTGGTGTGTCTCTGACCAGGGAAGTCCGTTTGAGTCTCAGAATCCAAGGCCTTTCTTTATAAGGGGCAGGTCACATCGGTTCATTCTATACAACCAACCCTGACAACCAAACTCAAGACTGCACAACGAACACAGATGCACATCATAGCTCTGGAGGTTTGTGCAAAGCAACTTGATAAACCAGTGCAGTATGGGCCATTGCTCCAAGTGTATGTGACGAAATGATCAATCAATAACATGAAGAAGATTCTAGGGACCGCATTCCTAGGTGTTGGCCATGGGTCAATCATGGTTCCTTTGGAGACATGTAAGGAATAAGCATACCGACCTGCTGTGATAACTCTCATCGATGATATTTTGGAGTGAACCAAAGAAATCAGGCTTTCAAGATGGTATTACTCCTGAAAGCCTGCCTTGTATGCTCCATAGCTCCCTTTCCCAAAGTCTCCCCCCAGAAAGACCGTCTTCCACTTCCTCTCCTGTCCTCATTTCCAAATCCCGCGTGCCCTTCAAACTCCCAAGGCATTGGTTGATTACCGAGGCACCCATGCCTACTTTGTAGCCGTCATTTGTGCAGTCAGGACCAGCTACATAATTTGGAGGGTCCAATGAAAACTGAAAAAACTGGGCCTCTTGTTTGAAAATTATTAGGAATTTCAAGACAGTGACAGCAAAGCATTAAATCAAGAGGGAGGCCTAGCACAGAGTGCTATGGAATTCAGGTTGCACAGCCGTGAAGCCAGTCCAGAGTGCAATAATTATCTTCTGGAGGTTTGCCTCTCCCAAGAAACCAAATTACATGTAGGTCAAAAGATTAGAGTCAGATGAAGAAAATTGGGCGTTGCTGAAGCTGTTTGTGCCCTATTAGCTTAGTGTGGTGGGTTTTCTACTAGTGTGTGTTAGACGTCTAAAGGGCAGTGGAAAGTATGCTCAGCTCAAGGTCAGACCACTCCTACCTAGTTCAGCCCTTCATTGGCAATGTAACCTGGGAAAGCCACTTAGCCTCTCAGACTCCATTTCCTCCTCAATAAAACAGGAATGCTAATGATACTGAGTTTATGGGGCAATTGTGAATGTTGAAAGAGATAATGTACTTGAAGTTACGAAGTTACTTTGTGAACTAAAGTACTATGCAAATGTTATTAGCCTTCTCTCTAGAGATACTTCCATCTAGATAGCAAATACTGGTCTGTATTTCCTCTTTCCTGGATAGTACTGGAGACACTCTGGAAATACTTTTCTTTTCCAACTTTTCCCCCAGACTCTAATGCTTCTGTCATTACAGCATTAGAACATAACCTCGTGTTACCCCAGGTCACAAAATACAGTTACAGTTATAGTTGATATTTCAGGAGAGGCTAACATTCCTATCATCCAGATTGAATAACTTCTGTGGATGGCGAATCTTACGCACTAAATTTTGTGCTAATTAACTTCAAATTCAGAGAGTGTCATTTTCAAAACTAGTCTGTAATTTGTGGGTCATATCATACTTGCAGTCACCTACGTACAGAATACATTTTGCTCTTGTTAACGCCTCAGCTTCTTAACTACTGCTATGTGCACATAAAGATCTTGCTAAATAGTAGATAAATGAATGAATTAGTGAATGAATAAATGAAAGGAACAGATCATAATCTGGAGATACCAATGCTGAAGCTTGTTTATAATCACCTAGCGTGATTTCTTTGATGGCAGAAATAATAGTTCTCCTAGTTGCTACCTAAAGACTCCAAGCACAGGGAAATGCATCTCAGCTGGTTGCAGTACTTGATCCCAGGAACGAACAATGCAGTCTCAGTGAGAGCAGCTGCCGGGTCAGATATGGAACAGAATGGAGTGAAGGAGCCACTGATCAGCCCACACACATCAGCCTTCCTTGGATGGGAAGCATTGGGGTTCTGAGCATTAGGGTTCTGAGTCTGTTTCAGTGTGGTCACAGGGCATCCCAGGGCCAGATCTGGGTGCAAGACCATCCCAGGAAGAACCAGTCTGGAATCTGTGATCTTTTCGCTTTCTGACTTTCCTCCTTACACTACATCTTCCCCTTTTCTTCCTTCTACTATGTAACAACCACACAATCAGGGCTACTGTTAATCTATTCTAGCCCAGATCCAAACCATGAGTCACCTCTGAGACTGTTCCCATTCCCATGGAGCTGAGGAGTTGAACCAGTCCTCTTAGAGGAAGTCTAGCATGGACCTACATCCTTGGCTCTGAAAGCCGAGGCTAGTTTTTGGCGATGGCTTAAAGGAAAGAAACAAATGATTTTCATTTCCAAACTTCTATTTCTCCTATATATATCTGGGCCAGGTGTGTAATAAAGACAATACATGTGTGTTAACAAGCTGAGTACAGCTCCCATTCTGGTCAGCTCACAGAAACTGCGAGCTCACAAGTTCAGAACGTGACTGTGCTCTTCCAGGTAGTGCATATTGGCGATGACCCAAGAAATTCCAATAAAAGTAAATTGCTTGCACTAAAAATGGGAGTGTTCAATTTTTAATGTTAGGAAAGACACAAGTGAATGACTCGGAGCATTCAGCCATTAGTGGTAAAATTATTATGCCACCAAGCCCTTCAATGAGAATTGAGACTCCTCTGCAAAATCTTTGAGCAAATTAAAATCTTGATTGCTGTGCTTCCAAGGTCCCTAGAAGAGAGAGGAAAAATAAGGCATGATTATTGCAACTCTGACAGCCCTTGTGATTTGAGAGTTGATCTTTAGCTCTAGAGAGTTCTGAGTGCTCCACTGACATACTGGTTTAATTCAAGAGAATAATAAGCCAAAATGTGTCATTTGGAGGAGCTAACGTTTCCTGAAGGTGGATTTCATGAATTGAATTTTCAGCAATTAGAATGAGATTTTCCTTCTTGTTATAAGGAATGATTTTCTCACCTAGGCAATGACGAGTACTATAAGAAAAGTAGTATAGAAACGTGATGTGTTAAAATGGAAAAATCAATATGAACTCTTGGCTTTAAAAAAGACACATTTTTAGCTCCATCACTATTAAATGTGGTAGTACAGCAAGAGCAGCACACACTCATGACACCTTTTGGTTCCTAATACTATTCTCTACCTAAAAGGAGAGAGAACTCCTTTTGGGCAAGAAAAATCAGGATAGTTTTGGAACATCATGTCTTGCCAAAAAGCAAGAATGCCTTTGAGCAGAAGCAGGGCTAAAGGGCAAAGCAACTTGCTTAAACAGTCTCCTGCTGTGAGAGAGCGCCTCAGATTACAATCAGTGTGATTGTTAATGTGATTAGGACAAGTTAAACCTATGAAAGACCACGAGTTTATGATACCCCAAAGGAAATATTAACATAAATTATGTGAAAGGTAATTGTAGTACAAAAACAAGTAACTATAAAAAGATATGTTTTATTTGTATTGATTTTAATAAATAAAAGAGACAATGTATGTATTTTCTTTCTTTCATTAGTTTAATGCCTGTTTATAAAGTATGGATATATACTTGCTTCTATCTATCTATATGAATAAAAATGATGAATACAAGATACTGTGAAAAGTCCAAGAAATTGTAGAGACTGTACAAAGGATAGGAAAAATTCCTCATTCCTGGTGCTCACACATAACAGGGGTTTAACATTTAATCACTACAGGTAGTCATAGATAAGACACATTCACAAAAAGGGTTCAGCAGAGATACATTGAACTAAATGTCCTAAAGAGGAAAGCTGACTAGTATGGATCTCCTAGGTAATTAAACCTCTTGATGGTCCTACTAGTTTTTAATGAAGTAGCAAAAGGAATAAATACAGTTTTAATAATGGTAACAGATAAGGTGCATACATCATAAAGGAAAAAAGCCAAGCAGGACTTTAAAAATAAGCCATTTTGAAGCAAGATACCAAGTTGCAAAAAAATCAATGATCTTGAAAAGTTTTACTGAGCTGGTAAGTGGAATTGGCTGGTAAACAAGAAGTTCGGCCTGGATGCCCAAGGGCTGAGGTTTGACTCACCTCAAAAAAGTCCTGTACTCCACCCAAGGATTAGTTGATAAGGCATATCGTATAAATAAATGGTCTGGTCTGGGGATCATTCTTTTGGGTCTGGTAAGATTACTGCAATCCCGGGAAAGTAGCCAAATGACGTTATGAAAACCCTAGTTGGATATCGAAATAAGAATAGCTATAACCCAAAAAAGGTAAAAAAAAAAAAAAAATGTACAAAAATAATGAAGAAACAGAGTAAGCCTATTAGATTGATGTCTCAGAAATAATTTAAGTGTAATAATACATTTTATAATATTTGTGTATGTTTTATCAACTGAAGGATTTGAAATGTTTTTTAAAATCAGCAAGACTAATACATATATTTGTCATTACAGTTTAAATTGTGTAAGGGAATGTAATTAATTAAATTCGATTTTTAAATGCTGAAGAAAATTTAGTTTTCAGAGCTTTATTAGATTATTATGAATTGAATAATCTGGGCATTAAATGAAGTACAAATAGTTGTGAGTATTTCTCTCCATGTCCCAAAGCCCATGGACATTAAAGAATCTAAACCACAGGTAGGAGGGGTGACGTGTGGCAGGCAGAAATTGGGCTGATGACAATCCTCTGCTAGGGAGGTGGGAAGAGGATGGAGAGGGAGAACTGGGAGGCCCCCCTTGTACCAAGTTTATTATTTAAAATGGGTTTGCGGGCAGATAGGTGTTCATATTATTATACTCTACACATTCTTCTGTGTTGAAATGTTTCATAATAAAACAAATTTACAGTTGTACTTGAAAGACGAGAAACTGTCTTGGATGGAAGAGGTGGTCTTAGTCCAAAATGAATGGCTAGATTGGTTCAAATTACATTGAAAAAGTTCAGCACCTTGTAACCTTACCTCTAAAACAGAATTTTACAAGTTCAAGACCATTTTAACAACTGCTCAGATTAATTAACTACATTGCAATTAGCCTTAACATTTGATTCTAAGGACATTCACCATTAAATATATGTTAATCTATTACGTGTCTTAGCTTTTCGTGAAACTGTTTAATACATTTTCTAGAAATAAAGTCACATTGCCTCTGTGGAATTTTGGCTTGTGTTGTGCCTTAAAACTGTATGTATGTGTGGGAAAACATTTCCTTCATAACACTGTTCTTTGTTGAGTTAACCAAGCAAGTTACCAGTAGTGCGTTATTTTTATGTTAATTGTAGTCATGATGGAAAACAAAAATGCAGCTAACCCCACAGTAACAAATAAATAACCCTTTTGTGTAATATAAGAGAAAAATACGAAAAATGTAGGTTTAGTGATGTTCTGTACCTTATGCAGAACTCTGCAGTGGTCCAAAGTTACCATGACATGGGCTGAAAATTGTGCAGTGTAGGTCACTTACTGGGCCATTGTCAGCATTGGGAATTTCGTTACTACAAGCCACTTAGAATGGTTTCTTCCTAACTGTCTTCAGGGGGGAAGCTCTGTCTAGAAGGCTTTGGCAGGGTTCGTGCCTGCATCAAGAACTCAAAATCTCTAGAATTGACCAAGCTAGAGGAAAGTTTACTTTTTTCCATAGTTGCCCCTGAGGGTTGGCGGCAGAGTGGAACCTGAAATTCTTCACTCATTTCAGTTGGATTGATTCCAAGAGTCTATCCTTAATGCACGTATACTGGAACTTTGGGTCAACATTTCAATTAATCAGTTCTGTATTTGCTGATTCTATACTTTCAGAAACTTCAAAATTTGACATTTGTTGTTTGAGTGCAGACTGGTTCTTTAAGATTTTCTTTGTTTTGTAATTTTTAATCTTACCTCTGTTATACCTTGTAACAGTTGCCTTACTTTTTGCTAAACTCAATTCTAAGACAATGGGGTTTGAGGGCACCTCCCTTTATTGACATAGTTACTGTTTGCTAAAAGTGAAAGCAAGTAAATGAAAATGTAGCATAGGTGCTGGCAGCGCTGCATGCAGGATGTCTCACCCCTGCAAAGGTCCTGTGGTGTAGGGGGAAGCACCCAACACTCTCTGGGTTGGGCCTATGGCTCCTGGCACTTGCTGGCCGTGTGACCTTAAGCTAACTATTTTCCTTCTCTAGTCTGTAGTTTTCTTAGTGAAGATGGATTCACAATATCCTTCCTTATTAAGGATGTTTTATTCAGGGCCAGGACTAGGGTAGGATGAGTGAGAGGGTTACGCAAGCACAGTCAGATTTTTTCTTTCGTGAAATTTTTGATATTTGGTTCATCATAGATTTTTTGCATTAATTTTGATTTCTAAAATATTGCATTAAAATATTATTTGATTATTGAGCTTTTTGGATCCCCCTTAATTTTACGCCTGAGACGAGTGCCTCACTTTGCCTCATCCTAGTGCCAGCACTGCCACATCTAAACTATCTCCAAGCTTCATAGTAACTATCTCCCTTTCTCTTATCACTCCTCTGCTCTCCATTCCCAGAGTCCTGGTTTGATTTGTCTCATCACTTCCCTCCAAGGTGACTGAAGGAGCATCCGAACTGATCAACTACCTAGTCTACCTGTCTTCTTTATAATGCATCCTCCAAATCATTGCCAGTGGAATCTTCCCAAAAGACAAATCAAATTTTATCACTCTCCTGCTTTAAAGCCTTCAAAGATTTCCTCTATCACATATCTAAGCTCATTCCCCAAGTCTTTCATATCCTGGCCCCTGCCTACTTCTGTGGCCTCCTTTCCTGCCACAGCCTCACTCCCAATGCATTGTGCCATTTCATGCCACCATGCCTTTGCACATGCTGTCCCCTCTCCCTGAAGGTTCTCCCCCACTTCTTTAATCAGCCGACTTATGTCCATCATGCTATATTGAGTTCATTGATGTACTTCCTGTAATTAGACTGATAGCTCCCAAAGAGCAGGAATCAGGACTTTTTACCTTTGTATTCCCATCTCCTAGCACAATGTTAGTGGGACTCAGGAATTATTCATTGAATTACTGAATAAATGAATTAAATAAAAAGGATGCAATAATGCATGGCACACAGTAATTACTCAAAGTATTAGTCTTCTTTGTTTTGCTTTTTACACCCAGCTATCCTAGATAGGCTTATGGTTGTCACTCTCAATGAGCAGATACTTTTTAAGAACTGATACTTTCTTAAATAAATGGTCTCAACATACTTGTTGATTTTCCACTGGTTGGAGGCTTTGTTTGAAGTTATCCAATTTAACTAAACAAATTGGGTAATGAATTGTGCTGGTCCCAGCACCCTAACGGGTGGATGAGCAATGATTCCTGCTGTTAAAGAATTTTCATCTAATGTAACTTATTATGAGAAATACTCAGTGTACACGAATATAAGGCTTATTGCAATAAAGTGCCACAGAGTGTCATACAAAAAGCTATGGCAGTGACATAATGTGTAGTTGAAGAATCAATGGATTGAGATGTTGGCAAAGGGCGCTGCATGTGGAGGACACAGAAGCACAAAGGAAATGGTCTATTTGGAAACAGGAAGTAGGTCCAGTGGGGTACATGCAGGGGAGTGACAAGATGATTGAGAATATATTGCAGAGGATCTGCAGCACCACACTGAGGGATGTGTGCCTGCCCTAAGGTCGTTAAGGAAGGTGACTCTGGTAGTAACGCTCCTGTGGGTGTTTGCTATTTAAAAGGGACCAAACCATTGTGAATTACTTTTTTTTAAAAAATCCTCACAAGTGCACTGAGAACTGTGTTCCTCATTGAAAGACCATATTATTGTGAGATAGCACACTTTTAAATAAAAGGAACTATGCACTATATTTGAGTAACCTAAAAACTTTTGAATTTAGGAGTATTTATGGTACAGAATATGCATTTTCTCACATTAGAAGGAAAAGTTGGTGGAAAATTGTTGTTTCGTGTTTACTTAGTTGGTGATTTTTCAGTTCCTCCTATTCAAGGACAACCTTTGGTCTAGAGGTCTCGCCATTTACCCACCTGGATCTAACAGTTAACTCAGAAACTGCCTGGAACTCGTCTCCTTTCCTCAGCTGCTATCAAGACCTTAAATGTGGCAATCTCTGTGGAAGAGATATGCAAGGTGGGTCAATTTCCAGAACCTAGAGTGACCGTTTCTCTAGAAAGTGATGTGTTCAAAGTAAATCACCAGTGATGTGCGTTAGCTATTTGAAAATATTAATATGTGCACGTGTGCCTCATGGTAGGAAATACTGATTTGGCACCTACAAACCTGAAGACAGACTTAACAAGTGTATAGTTCTTTGCCCTCATTTACCTTTGCATTTCAGACATTAAAAGCATACATAACTTTTCTGGAACAAATGAGTCATGGAAAAGCCAAGTTTTTCCATACTTCAGCTGTCTTAAAAATCTCAAGTCACAAAGAATCAGATACTACAAGTGTAAGAAAGTCACGACTGTAGGAGGAAAGGGAAAACTAGTCAGAAGCTTTTGAATTATTATTACTCCTAGGGAAACAACTTCTGGAGCAACAGGACAGTGGTGGTCAACAATTCTTAAACTTTGTTGTAAATTAGAATTGTGAAGATATTTTATGATATGTGCATATGCCTGGGCTCCATCTCTGGAGATTGTTTCAGTAGGTCTTGGGCAATGAGGGAGAGTTACCCAGTTATTTCCATTGAAAACACACACACATACACACACACACACACACACACACACAGATTTCAATACCGACAAAGTTTGGGAGCCATTACAAAAAGGACTACTCATCTCTGTGTTTCCCAAATCCCCAAGCACCCAACTGTCATGTTTTTATAATGTATTTTCTAATGGAAATACTTGCTTTGATTCCTTCACATTAGAGTAAAATTCTTTCAGATGGCAGAAATCCTATTATCTTCACATTCTTTCTATCTATTCTAATGGACTGACATAGGCCCATGGAAAACTAAGAGAATAGAAATAGAAATGCCATTGGAAGAGGTGTTAGTTCAGGTGCACTTAGAAGCAGATGCCAAGATGGGCTTAAATGTGCAAGGATTTTTCCAAGGAAAGGACTCTGTAAAGGAAAGTGAGGATGAAGCCCAGGAAATCTGGGAGAGCACTCAACTGACAGGCAAATCTGACCGAGACTGAAAGAGAGAGAGAGAATGGTGGGTGGAGGTATCTAGACTACTGTGTAGTATAAGGAAGGTTCAGCTAAGTTGTCAATGAATCCTCAAGCCAAGATAGATCTTTCTATTTAAAATAATTTAGATTTTGTTTATAGATTCTTCCTACCTGTGTGATAATCAGAGTTTCCGTTAAAAATGACCTTGAGAAATTAGTGGTTTTCAAGTTAATTGTATCTTCTAAAGAGATTCTACCAATTATCACTGAGATCTTGGAGTCTTTTTTTCTGTAATTAATAATTAAAACTTTACCTCTGGAGAAGAAAGAATGAACATCATTTCAATGAAGATGCTGTATCAGTCATTCATTCATTTAACAAAGGGAACAAAATTCTAGAAATGGTTCCTTAAATACAGAGTGTTTTGATAGTAAGCATTTTACACTATTCTGGCTATTAGTATCTTTGGCATTCCTGTATATGTCACATATAGTTATTGATTCACAGGCAGATCCTAGAAAGACAGACAGTATCAATGACAATAATTACTGGTAACAGTTCCGTAGAATAGATCTTTATTTTTGTTTCAGTTGTTTTCTGAGCACCTAGCAACATATTAGGATCTTCTAATCCCTGCTATTCTAGAGCTTCCTTTTCACACGGCATCATCTATTTTCCCTCCAATGACATAATGCTTAGCATTTCAATCTGAAGTTTCCAGTGCACTCTATAAAGTGGCTAAACGTAACTTGTGTCTAAGAGGAAGGCTTTCCGATAGAAGTATATACAAGCAGCCCTCAGTTCTTTTGTGCATGACTTTCAGCTACCACAATTTGGGTATATTAAAAACTTTCACAGCCGAAAGCTTTTCTAAGTGAAAGGGTTTATCGAGCCATGTGCTAGCCAGAAAAAGGACCAGGTCCTGGGGCATACAGTCTAAGCCACCAGCAGCAGGGCGAGGTGGAAAACACAAACACGTCTGTCATCTTTGGGCTGAGAGGCTTTTCCTATACAGTGGATTTGAGGAAGAATGATGAAAGTTTGGAAAGACTTTACCTGGCTGTAGATAAAGGGGGAGGGAGTGAAGCAGAGACAGTCCTGGGATAGGTGCGTAGTCCGTTTGCTTCTTCTCTTGGATTGGCTGTGGGCAAGAATCCAGAAAGTTCACGGTGTAAGTCAGATACTGTGGCATTTGAGGTTCAGCCACTCCCTCTAGATAAAAGCTGAAAATAGCTACCTGGAAGTTGATTCAAAGTTTCCACATACATTCAGGAATGTAAACAGTCTTTTGTTTATGCCCACAGAGGTTAACTGGTCAACCTCCCTTGTCTCTCTCTTTCTCTCTCTCTCTCTCTCTCTCTCTCTCTCTCTCTCTCTCTCTCTCTCTCTCTCTCTCTCTCTCTCCTATTCTCTAGCCCACTGTAATTTAGGACACCCCAGAAGTTTTCTCTTATCAGGTAAAGGACACCAGTCGTCCAACCACCTGGTTCAAATTTCAGTTACCGTATCTTATAATATGGAGTAATTGCATAAAGTAATTGCTCCTAGGTCTTTAGTCCACAAATCGCTACACAAATAACATGTGCACTCTGATCAGTGACCATCACATCACTTTTCCCAAGTCTAGCAGTTATTGGTCACTGCACAGCTTGTATTCAGTTTATGTACAGACAGCAAAGGGTGGAATTGTGTCGTCTCCCAGGGATAAACTCAGTTGACATGTTACAAAAATGAGTTGTAGAGGGAATTGGCCGATGAAGATGAATGTGCAGCAAAGGAACAAAAAGTGATAATGCTAGAAGTGAAATTTGAATGGAGCACGTATTAGTTATAGGAGAAATAGCTGACAGTGGGAATGGTGACCTTGCTCTCGTTAGTGCCTCTAGATGTACAGCCAAAGGAACTTAGTGAAATTAGTGGCTTATCAACATAAATGAGGAAAGGGGTCGTGATGAAAAGGATGAAGATGTTATCCAGAGTAAGTGAGGCTGGCAAAAAAAAATCACACTAAAGGAACTCATAGAGACACTGTGCAATACTGAAAGCGCGAAGGATATAATGTCGGAACCTGATTGCAAACTCAGAAAGGAATGTGACAATTCACCAACCCATAGAACAGTTGCTTGCTACATATTGCAAGTTATATGACAAGAAGAAGGCAAACAAGCACTATCCAACTTTTCTCCATAAGTTTTTTACATAGAAATGAAACACTCTAATGTTTCTAATGTGTTAAATTATACTAAATGTTAATTGTACTATTTTCTTTCTGTTTTCTTATAGCTTTATAAATGACAGAAAGTTTTAAATGTTTTGACAAAATTTTTAAAGGTCATGGAACAATTGTAATTTAGTTCATTAATAATGAAGATGGCTTTGCATGGTTTCTGCTTCCACCGTCATTTTTAAAGTCCTACATTAATGTGCAAGTGAGGACCGCCTCTTACACATGTAAAGGGATCAAAATATCAGGTAACAAAATTATAGAAACTCATATCCCACTGATGGTCTCCTCCAGTACTAAAACACACTACTTCATTCTACCAATTACAGACTGTCATTTTTCTATTCCAAGAAGCCACTGTTTTAATAAATGTTTTCTTTCTGAGAGCAAAATTGATCACAAAAACCAATGTTTTTGAAAGCATAACCCACCACAAACCATGCTTGACATAAAAACACAAATATTCATTGAGCATCAGAAAAACCGCTCTTACATATATTTTACCACACATATATCATTGTAAGAGTTACTGCGTTTTGTCAAATTTCCAATTCCTTTTTTTCCTGACAAAGTTTAACATTTACGTTCAATCACCACAAAATCTGCAAAATCTGATGCAGTCAGGATGATATTTTCTTAAACAACTTGAGTTTGGAAATTGCAACGTTGAACTTTCTGGTCTTCTCTCCTAAGTTCTTTGTTTTGCATTGTGCCTTTCGTATTAGGTTGGTGCAGAAGTAATTGCGGTCTTTGCAATTAATATTTTCAACCTTTTATACCACAATTACTTTCGCACCAACCTAATAGAACCTAACTTCCCAAATTTTATCTCCAGCCCTGGATGCTCACCAGGCCAACATTACTAATCAGCTTGGATAGTCCCCTGACACCTCATTCTCAACTGTCTGAAATCTATATCTTCATTCTTTAAAAACCCATTATTAACTAACATACTTATTTTTTCCTGATTATTTTTCTGGTTACTCAAATTCCAAAACTTGGAGTTAAAAATTCCTCTTTCTTCCTTGTGCATCGTGTACCATTAACAATATTTGTTCATTGATAGATAAACTTAAGATAATTGAATCATGAACACCCCTGTAGTAAAGAGTTAGAGGTACATGTATTTTACATGTGTGTACAGATGAATATACTTACGTAAATGAGTGTATGAGAAGTTGATCAGGGATAGTGTTTATGGATTGAAGGATGAGTGAATTAAAGAGAAAAGCTTTCTGCCTAACATGACCCTTGTGCAGTCCAAGTGGCCAGAGTGGCTTTGCCAGGATGGGATTCCCATGAGGCTCCTGGGACAGTTGCCCGGAGGTAAACTCTGGAAGTGGTGCCAAGGGCTGAGTCAGAGGGAGAAATGGGATCTGCCTCTCCCAACCCGTCCTGTAAAATATGGAACTTTGTCAACACTTCAGCAGCTTATGTGGAACCCAGGGTCACCAGGATACATGTGGCAGCAAAAATGCCCTGGTCTCCTGATGGGGGCATCACCCACTTCTGGAAAGCGCCCTGGACCTTCACTTGTTCCCACTTTCCCCATGACCGCACATTTTCTCTGTTCTGGAGGCAGAATTGGAAGTTACCCTTTCATGGGTGTAAGTGGTTTCATTTTCATGGCAGGCAAACAAGAAGAATGGCAATTCCACATACAGAAGTTCCTCTTCTTACCAAGAGATAAATAAAGCATTTCGTTGGCAGTCCTGAGTGAGACTGACTGGTGGGGGCAGCAGGGCAGAAGTGATGTGTTTTTCCTCTAGGTCAGCTTTATTGGTTTCTAAGGATGATTTGGTGATGAGAGAAGCAAGAAGGCGGTTGCAGAATTCCAGGCAAGAATGGCCAGAGTCTGAACAAAATGCTGGTGGGTTGACATGAGTGACTTCAAACTGCACTGGAGGAAGGCGATGACAACTTAAATAACTATCGTTTGCTAACTGCTCGCGTCCCCTGTCTCCTTTAATTCTCCCAGTCATCGAGTAGGAGAGGATATTATCCCTGCTTTGCAGAGAATTGACTCTGACAGGTTAAGAAAATCCTAGGAGCCTGGAGAGATGTCACAAATGGGCTGCTGTCAGGTCTCATGACCCTTCATTTCCTGTTAGAATTCATTCCATTGATTTTCAGGTTTTGGATCTTCCTTGGTCATAATATTTGTTTATATTAAAGAAGTGTGAGTTACATAAAATGTTACAGGATTCGTTATCAGGTAGTCTTCCATTTTAAAGTTTATGGAGCACAAATCTCAGAGATTAATAGCAAATTATACATCAGCCTCCAGACCTAGACCACATTTCACATCCACATTCAGGGAAAAGAAACCCCAAACATGCTCAAGTCAGACTTTAACAGTGGGCTGGTTTTAAAAACACCCTGCATGGTCATAGATTTCATGCTTCTCTGTATCCCCCAGAGTGTCTAGCATTGTGCATTATTCTCACTTGAAATGCAATAATTATTTCTTGATTGGTTGGCCATGACTAGTCTTGTTTGATTCAGGGAAACATGAAGGCATTTCTCAAATTGGAGCAGATTTTGACAATAACTACAAAAGTTATTTTATTTTTTTTAATAAATGAAACTGTAAGGATGAAACATCTCAAGGGAAATGCAACTTACCATTCCCATTCATATGTGTTGACAAATAAAACGTATCGGTGCACACACATGGTTGTGGGGACCACTTATACAAATATAGTATGGCCCCCACATCTCCTGGATGCTTATTTATGCAAGCATTTGTTTTAAAGCCTGCATTCCTCACTAGAAGGGAGAGTGTTTGTTTTTCACCATGGTTACTGACATGTTTGGGAATCAATCAACAGCCGTTGATTGAATGAGCTGGGTACCACTATAATGAGACAGGCATTTTGGGTGTTATCTCATTGAACCTCCTCGGTAACCCCAAAGGGAGAAATCCTTCTTATTAGACAGACGACTGAACGAGAGAGCTTCAGTGACTCGCTCAAGATCTTACAGCAAGTAAGTGGTTGTACCCAATAGGACTTAGAAACCAGAGCTATCTAGCCCTAGAAGCCAGTGCTCTTTCCACTGATTAGGAGAAGGGAACAACCAGGAACCACATGTGTACCTGGAAAAACTACTAAAACCTCTGCTCTTTCTACCCTTCTCCTCCTCACCTCTAAAGAAAGGACCCACATATACACTATTTTCAACCACCCACTGGATGCTAGTAATTATAATTTCACATTTAGAGTTTCTTTAATGCATGAATTATAAACCAGCAGGCTGCAAGCTGAGTCTGGTCCTCCAACATGTTCTGTTTAGCATGGTGATTTTTTAACAATTGAATTTGAATTTTTGTATCCCCTGAGACCCTATGGTCTTGGACTAGGTTGCTCCGCGCCCCCTGCAGGCAGCCCTATAGGGGCTCAATTAAAACTAAGTCCCAGTAAAACGCTCATACCCCTGAGAAAGGCTAATACTTCAAACTGTTAATAGTTTGTACCTTTTCGTGACTAAGTTTAATACCTTCTACTGAGGAGAGGTCGTGAGGGAGAAAGACAAGGCAGCTGAGTGAGGAAGGAGAGGAATGTTGGCAGCGAGCAGGGTAGGAAATCTGAGTCCTTCTGGCTCCCTGCATCCTTCTCATCTCTCAAAGCTTTTCTATGTCCACCTGCCCAACTCTCAAGCAGGAATCCCTAATCAATAATTTCCCACCAGTTAGCATTCATTTCTCTGGAAAATTAATCACAATATTAGAGGTTAAAACAATAAAGTTCTGTAATAATCTATAACTCAGATATGCCTAATATCTGAACCTTGTAAGAACTCATTTCTCTTTATGCTGAAATATGAATAGTCTCAGCCCCCATCTTATATGACTGATGAAGTCCAATATTTTTATTATTGATAATAATAAACTTTTTTTGAATACTCATTATGTGCCAGGTACTTCAATCTTCGCTTAAACAAGAACGCACAGACAGACGTATACATCTGCATAAATAATAATTTTCAAGGACAGGAAAGAGCAAAACCATATTTAAGGAAGAAACATTATCCTAAATAAATCATAATTTGCAGAGATGTAATTCCCACAATGAAGACAAATGTTGGAAATATTACTCAGAACAGTACAGTTTTTCATTTACTTGGATCTTTTATTACAAAATAGGATCTTTCTTTACTGAAAACTCCATTAACATGTTTTTCCAAAGACAGAGGAAACAGTCTGCCCTCAGAGATAAATTTAAGCCTTCTCTTCTGGCAACGTGAAACTGAATCTTTAAATTATAAGTATCTCACAATGATAAAGATCCCAGGGCCCAGATAATCAGGGTAAAGTTATTTACCCTATCTGAGGTCCCCTCCCTCTAGTTGGTCCAAAATCTTAGAGCCCAGGCTTGAAAGGTGTATAAGTTCTAGTTACCCTTGACTAAGCAAGTCTTTGAGGTATGAGCTTTTTTCATTTTCCATAGTCTTAATAGCAAATGACTTAAAATATCAAAATTTCTCAGATTATAGGTGAAAAATTCAGTTGTGATAACAGTGAAGTGGTAAATTATTATACAATTATAATAATTTTAAAGTGTAGTATTGTATTTAGGAAAAGGTGTACTGATGTCTGCAATTTAATTGGAAGTGCACCAAAAAGATGGATCAATGGAGATTGAGTAATGGATAGCTGGATGGATACATGATAAAGAAAGTATAGTAACATGTTAGTAAATGTAGAATCTAGATGGTAACTATACAGATGTTCATTATAAAATTCTTTGACTTTGCTGTAAGTTAAAATTTTGTACTTTTAAAAATTTGTTGTAAATTTAAAAATTAAAGGTGATGGAATACACAAATAGATCAATATGATCCTTAATCATAGAGAGCCCAGAAATGTACCCATGAATATATGGGATCTTGGTGTATGACAGTAGCAACATAAACTAGTGGGGAATGATAAACTATTTAATAAGTGGTGCTGGGAAAAGAAGTTGTCCATTTAAAAAAAAACAAAAATTAGATTCCTACCTCCATTAGCCTTATAGTCAAGTCTTTTCCATTGCTCCGGCTCTATTTTTTTCTCTCGATTGTAACTCCAGGGCCTGCGTTCCTACTAAGTCATCAATAAATAGTTGTAGAATGAAGAATAAAGAAATGAAGACCTCAGTCTTGGAAGATCCACGGAGGGTTGTGGGATTCCTGTGATGTGTGCTGTTGCCAAGGGTTGGAAGTAAGAGCCAGGTAGCTGAGTCCTGAGTCCACCCTCTTTCCTGTTCCTTGTCAACTGAGCTAAAGCAACTTTCACACTGACTCCTGATAAGCAAACTCAATGATGAGTGCTATGAGATTGTCCTAACATCATTCAGTGGCTGGCAGAGCTCCCTTGTAGACTTGCAGAAATGGAATTTGTGGCTGTTTGCTCTTCTTACTGCTATTACACATGGGACAGGAGTGTAAGATTTGGGATGAGGGAGAAATAATAGGAGAAAATAAAAGGAGAAAATAATGTAGAAATAAATGATGAACACCAATTACAGATTATTTATACATAAGATATGTCACAGGTATGTATATTATAAATGTATATATATATATATATATATATATATATATGCTACATATATTATATATGTGTGTGTGAGTGTGTGTGTGTAAAATGTTAGCAAAGGATTCTATTAAGAGCTTAGCCAGATCTTACACACATTTTCCTTATAACCTTGGAATAGGAGAGCAAGTTATTTCAGAGTGAATCAAATTTGGCAAAAGATATTTTGAAGTACTTTTGCATATTGATTTGAAGATTTTGTAGTCAGGACACATATTGTACCCTGATGCTGGTAAGTCATGTGCTTATTCTCAGCACACCAATGATAAAATGGAAACAATGCATGTGAATTATAGATACCCTACTTAGAGTTTCCATTTGACTTGCTAAATCAATCAAAATGTGTTTTGTTCCATTCTATCATAAACATTAACACTCACATATTAATATAGCTTAATCTTATAAGTTTACTAAATATTCAAAGAGATAACCCAAATAAAATAACTCTATAGATCTTCAGTTTTTCTCAATTATAACATAAAGTAAAATGGAAACTTGGCAAATATTCTATGTATTACTGTGTATTATATAGACTGTGTATTTCATAGACAACTAATATGAAAAATGTATGCTTCTCACAAAAAGAATAGGAGCTCATTTTGTCTTTGTTCGGATAAACCAAATTTTGAGCATAGTAATTCTTCCCTTTATTTTAATACATACTCGTAAATCCAAATAATAAAGTAAATTAAAGAAAATGAAGTGTTGCCAGTAGAAGAAATGCTTAACAACAAGATTCCCTCCTACCTAAAATCTTTGTTTTTATTGCTGATTTGAATGAAATAACACATTTTCCTTCTAGTAGTTTCCTAATTTGTCAATAGTAAAGTCAGCTCTTTATTTTCATGAGCCACAGAACTAGTACCAACTGCACATGTACTGGGTACAAATAGTTTTTAGAAACATCAAACAATCACATTCATTTTAATATTGAATAAAAGGTCTTATGCCTAATAGGTTCACCTAGCAAAGAAGCTATTATGGCACTATTTTACTGCCATAATGTTTCATTACTATTCATATATGATATATTTACAGTTTCGGGATCTTGAAAAAGACTACAACCCTTACCAAGATTGTGTTCATACAGCTTTGCCATAGTAAATAACTTGGTTACTTTGCATATTTGTACAGCTGAAGCCCAAAGGTTACAGTTGTCCTGATTAAGGTAGTACACTACTGCAAAAGGCTTACCTAGAATAAACATGTTACAGCATAATTAAGCTTAGAATGAGAGAAACATCACCTTCTTAATTTAAAGTCTCTGACTTTAATCATGTCTGTAACTAAGATGCCTGTGATAAATATGCCTATGATAAAATATCAGACTATATTATTAATGATTATCATACTTTAGGGTCTCCAAAATAAGAGAGAAAATTTCACTACTTTTCAGAATAGGCTTTGTCCTGACTTCTTGTGGAGTAACAGTAATGAACAGAACTGCAAGGCTGGTGGGCAGTGGTGACACAATCAAGGTTCAAGGTTCCAAATGTTCTTCAAGATTAAGGAACACACTTAGAAGGAGTTTATTATGCTTACCAGTTAGAAAAGCTGGAAGTACCTGAACTCTGGGAAGGTGTTCACTGAAAATGAATTTCAAGTTTTCTGCCTTTCGATACAGCTCTGCAGACATGTGATTTTTCTTTGGTTTTGATAAAGAAAAGAGCAGTTGATGGAAAGACGCAGATAATTCTTACTATATTAAAAATCCAGTCTTTGCAGAAATAGAAACTATAAAGACTTCCTGCAACATTGGTGTAGTGGAAGCTATAATGTGCTTCCCAACCTCTAAATAAATGTATGACCAAGGCTGATGGAGGCTCACAGCCTCCCTGGAAATTGCCCTTCACAGAAGGGAGCTGCCGTGCCTAAGGTTATGCCCCTTCCCCAGGGGCAGCCATCATCCTGTGATTAGCCCTTTGTCTCAGTTAGAACAACTCTGATGGGCTGTTCCTGCTCCAAAGTTTTCCCATACAATCAGTTGAGTCCTCTGTTGCAACTGCATCATGGTTTACTTCTCTGCTTAATAGTGCTTCCCTTATTTTCTTGCAGGCAGTATTGTTTTAGAGCACACCCCAGTTAACCTCCTACAAGGAAATTTCTGCCTCAGAGACTCTACCCCATCAAACCCAACCTAAGACGTAGGGCAAAATTCTTTGGTAGGATTACAGATAACCATTTTTAAGTCATTGTAGATTATTGCTCTATTAATTTGATTTGCACAAATGGACTGGCTGCAGTAAAATTCCTGCTGGTTTTCCTGTGGATCAGTCAGCTTAATCCTAGAGGTATACATTTGGCTGTACATATGTTAATCTTTTTGACATTCAATATTATTTTATATTAGTTTCAGGTGTACAGCATAGTGGTTAGGCATTTATGTAATTTACGAAGTGATCCCCCTGACTAGTACCCACCTAGCACTATAGTTAATTCCATATTATTGACTATATTCCCTATGCTTTACTTTACATCCCCATGACTATTTTATAATTACCAATTTGTATTTCTTAATCCCTTCACTTTTTCATCTTGCCCCCCACCGCCCTCCTGTCTGTCACCCGGATAGATCTAGTACCCATCTACACCATACATAGTTATCATATTATTGACTATATTCCTTATGCTATACCTTCCACCCTTATGATTACTGTGTAACAACAACTACTTTGTACTTCTTAATCCCTTCTCCTTTTTCACTCACCTTCCAAAGCCCCCTACCATCTGGCAACCTCAATGCAGGTTCTCTGTATCTGTGAGTTTGTTTCTGTTTCGTTTGTTTACTTTGTTTTTTAAATTCCCCTTATAAGTGAAATCACATGACATTTGTCTTTCGCTGACTTACTCCACTCAGCATGATACCTTTTAGGTCCATCCATGTTGTCGCAGATGGTGAGAGTTCCTTCTTTTTTACAGCTGAGTAATATTAAATTGTATATATGTACCACCTCTTCTTTTATCCATTCATCCATTCAGGGACACCCAGGTTGCCTTCATATATTGGCTGTTGTAAATAATGCTGCAATGAACATGAATGAGCACGTCCCCTCGAAGTAGCGTTTTGGGTTTGTTCAGATAAATACCCAGAAGAGGGATTACTAGGTCCTTCTTTGTCTCTTGGTATAGTCTTTGTATTAAAGTCTATTTTGTATGGAATAAGTATTGCTACCCCAGATTTTTGTTTCTTTGTTTCTGTTTTCATGAAATATCTTCTTCCATCCCTATTACTTTCAGTCTGTATGTGTCTTTTGGTCTGAAGTGAGTCTCTTGTAGGCAGCATATGTAAGAGTCTTATTTTCTTATCCATTCAGCTCCCTTGTCTTTTGATTGGGGCATTTAATCTATTTACACTGAAAGTAATTGTTGATAGGTATGTAGTTATTGCCATTTTATTATTCATTTTGTTTGTTTGTTTGTTTGTTTGTTTGTAAGAGGGACTTAAAGAAGTCCCTCTAAGATTCCTTGTAATACTGGTTTGGTAGTGGTGAACTTCTTTAGCTTTTTTTTTTTTTTTTAATATGGGAAGCTCTTTATCTGTCCTTCGAATCTAAATGACAGCTTTGCTGGGTAGAGTAATTTTGGTTGTATGTCCTTGCTTTTCATCACTTTGAATATTTCCTGCCAGTCCCTTCTGGTCTGCAAAGTTTCTGTGGAGAAATCAGCTGTCAGTCTTATGGGGAGCTCCCTTGTGGGTAACTAACTGCTTTTCTCTTGCTACTTCTGAGATTCTCTCTTTGTCTTTAACTTTTGCCATTTTAATTACACATTGTATGATGTGTCTTCATACTGGCCTCTTTGGGTTCATCTTCTTTGAAATTCTCTGTGCTTTCTGAACTTGTATATCTATTTCCTTCATCAGGTTAGGGAAGTTTTCTGTCATTATTTATTCAAATAGGTTTTCAATTCCTTGCTCTCTCTCTTCCCCTTCTGTTACCCCTATAATATGAATGTTGGTACACTTGATGTTTCCCCAAGGCCGCTTAAACTCTCCTCATTTTTTTTCTTGATTCTTTTTTCTTTTTGCTGTTCTGATTGGGTGTTTTCTGCTACCTTATTTTCTAAATTGCTGATTTAATCCTCTGCTTCACCTAATCTGTTGATTACCTGTAATGTACTCTTAATTTCCATTATTGTATTCTTTATTTTTGACTTTCTTTTTTATGTTTCTATCTCCATTTTTATGTTTTATATCCCTTTGTTTAAGTTCTCTCTCAGATCATTGAGCATCCTTATAACCAGCGTTTGGAACTCTGTGTCTGGTGTATTGCTTTTCTCCATTTTGTTTAGTTATTTTTCTGATGCTTTGTTCTGTTTTTTTATTTGGGAAGTGTTTCTTTGTCTCACCATTTTAGCTGCCTCCCTATGTTTATTTCTATGTATTAGGAAGGGCTGCTATGACTCCAGGTCTTAGTACAGTGGCCTTATGTAGTAGGTATTCTGTGTGGCTCAGTGGCACAGTCTTCCTGGGCACTTGAGCCACTCACTCCAGGTGTTCCCTTATGTGTGTCTTCCTGTTGTAGTTGAGCCTTGGTTGCTGTTTGCATGTCAGTGTGAGGGACTGGCCCTCGGGCTCGCTGGTTGTGAGGACTGGCCTTGACTATATTGGAAGGGTTGTTGTGCAGGGGCTGACCCTATGGAGCAGGATCTGCCTCAGCAGGGCTCTGGTGCCTGCCCAATCCGCTCCTTGGGTGTGTCATCCTTGGAGGTGTCTGGGTGATGCTCCAGCTCGTTTTGAAGCTGGCCACTGGGCGCACCAGCCCCAGGGACACCTAGGAGGGGATCTGCTGCAGGTCAAATTCAGGCACAGCCCATGCCCCACCCCAGGCCATCAGGCAGGATCCACAAAGCATTCTGCAGATGGCCACCCTTGGAGGTACCTTAAGAGGCCAAGCCGCAAACCAAGGCCAGCTGCCGCTAGTGCTGGACTTAGGGCTGCTCAGCCAGAGGTATGGGACATGCTCAAGCCAGATGCTGCTTCTCTGGGTTCCACAAACTGTTGAGAGACCCTAGGGAAGTCTGCAGCATGAGTAAAGGCAGGAAGTTTGTACAAAAAAGCCACTGGAAGCAGTTTGGGTGTGCCTGAAAGTTGGGTGGGGCAGGGTATCAGAATCAAGAAGGTGTGGCAGGCAAATGGTGTCAGCGTCAGCCACCCTGACGGAAACTCAGATATGGTGGCTGCCTGTGTCTGTACACAGGGAGGGGGAGGGATCCACAAAGAAACAATGGCTTCCACCAGCTCTTTTGTCAGAGAGAAAGCTGTCCCTCCAGCCCTTGTCCTGAAGTCAGACGATTCATTTCCCCCATATGTCCCTGTCGCCTCTCCAACTGCTGCCACAGTGCTGGAGGTCAGAGCCAGTGATTCCACTGGTAAGTCCATGCATGGTCCCTTTAAGAGGAGCACTTGGGACTACAGCCACTCTTCATCTCACTCAGCCTCCATCTCTGTTCATCTTCACAACCAGAAATTATGGGGACTTCTCTCCCTGGCACTGGAACCCTGCCCTGGGGAGTGTGGTGTGGCGCTGGGACCTCTTGCTCCTTTGGGGCTAACTTCCGCAGGTGAGATACCCCTCCTGATTTTTAATGGTCACATATGGGTGTGGGACCAGCCTGTTCCGCGTCTCTGTCCCTCCTATCAGTCTCGAGGTGGCTTCTTCTGTATATCCTTAGTTGTAGGGCTTTGGTTCAGCAGGATTTCAGGTGATTCTCAATGAAGGTTATTTTGTAGTTTAGTTGTAATTTTGATGTGGTCGTGAGAGAAGGTAAGCACAGCATTTACCTCCTCTACCATTTTGTATATATATATTCAGCATATCAAATAGATTTTGGTTACTATATATATATATATATATATGTATATATACAGTAACATATATACATATATATATACTATATTATATATAATATAGTATATATATATATATAGTAACTAACAGAAGAGCTGAAAATAAAGTTGAGAGACTCTCTTCAAAAGTAGAACAAAAAAACAAGGAGATGGAAAATAGGGAAAAAAAGAGAAGTATAGACTAAAAGATATTAAAAACTACCTGTAAGAAAAATGCACATTGCATACAAATGATTGGGACTCGAAGGAACCAGACTTCTCAGCAACAGGAATAGAAGACAATGGAAAAAACCTTCAAAATATCAAGAGTAGCTTTATACTTCTAGTGGAAGATTTGAAATGTGTTAGCAGTAAACAACTGGGAAAAAGTGAGGCAATTATTAGCTCCAGAAAAAAAAAGTTGTACAAGATAGGCAATGTAATTATTATTATTATTTTTTCACCACCTGGCTGCTTCTTTATTTGCCACTTGGTGCAAGGCACACAGTTATGGGATGGCAGCAGGCTCACGTGTGGCTCAGAGAGTAAAGAGTGAGGCTCTCTCAAGTTAGGCAGTGTAATTATAGTGCACTATTTGGTTAAGCTGTGAATAATAATTATTTAGAATGTAAACACTGTATACTAATTTAACTGAAAATTGTAATAGAAATATATTGTGAAAATAAGGAGAAGAAAATGTGCGTGTTCATTCAGATGAGGGGCAGAGTAAGAGTTATAATGTCACTTATTAAGACAATAAATAACAAATCAAGAAGCAGCAGTAAAAGAACATGAAGGTAAAATAACAGAAGAAATTGCTGAAAGAGTTAAAGTGATTGCCCTGAAGAACAGAAATGAGGATTGGAGTGGGTGGAGCAAGAACTTTTGCTTTTTACTTTTCGTAATTTTACTTTTAAACTATGAATGTGTTATCCTGATAAAAACGTTAAAGATATGTTCTAAATAATTAAACTATGATATTAAGTGGCATACAGGTGTTTTCTATCTGACCTGTGAAATAATTCTATTCTGAAAAACTATTTGCAGAGGGTGGGACTTGAGGAAAGATATATAGGATTTGGATGGGCATAACGTAGACACATTCAGAGATCGCATGACCTTGGAATTAGCAAATTATTAGGTGGGGAACAGTGAAAAGGCCAGTTGCCAAGAGTCAAAAAAGTAAGCTGTAAAAACAATAGGAAAATTCTATTTCCATAAAGGGAAGTCGGATGATAATAGGTCTTGGCATCTAAGCAGGGGAATTTGAACCTGTTTGAGTAAGGAAAAAGGGTTGTATGTTCATGAGCAATGAAATCATGTAATAATAAAAGCAATGTTTTCTCAAATTTAATCTAAAAATGGTATTCAAAATAGTGGATATGGGAGGAAATTGTTTAGTCTTTTTCACCATTGTATCTCTAGCACCTATCTCAGTGCCTGATTCACAGCAGGAGCTCAACCCATATTTATTGAATGATCAAATGGAAAAGAGGCAGAGAGCTGTAGCAGTAATTCAAGCATAAAGTAGTAAAGCATTGGAAGGAGAACTGACTCCGGGTGGTGAATACACAATGGGATTTAGATGATGTAATGCAGAATTGTACACCTGAAATCTATGTAATTTTACTAACAATTGTCACCCCAATAAGTTAAAAAGAAAAAAAAGTAGTAAAGCGTTAGAGTAAGAATGGGATAATGGAAATGGAAAGGAACAGGTGTCTCTTGTACAAATTTGAAAAAGAGAAATACTATAATTTCCTATTCTAAATGCCCATTTTAAAAGAATAATTTCACATTAAATATAAAACAAATTTTCTTATAGTAATAATGTTATAAACAGTAATATGTTCTTAGACCCCCTACAACTATAATTCATCTAAAATATAGTCCAATCTAAGTACATCTACTGTCCATAAGTAACATTTTATAGGTTCATTTCTAGGAGATAAATTTTAAGTTCCAGGTTGTGGGTTATTCCAGTTATCTATTGCTATATAACACATTTTCCAAATTGAGTACCTTAAAACAACAATCATTTTGTTACATCTTATGATATTATGGGTCAGGAATTTGGGCCTCAGTTGGGTGATTCGTCTGCTACAAAGATGTCAATTGAGATTACTCGCTGGATTCAACTGGAGGGTATGTTGGTCTGGAGAGTTCAAGGTCACTTCCCTCACGAGTCTGGTGCCCGTGTGGGGATGGATGATAGGCTGAGAGCAGCTGGGACTATCGACTACATATACATGGCCTCTCCAGCATGGTGTCGTCAGGGTAGTTGGTATTATGTGGCAGTTCATAGCTCCCTGAAAGAGTGTTCTAAGAGACCTAAGTCGAAGCTACAAGGCTTCTTCTCACCTAGTCTCAAAAAGCATTCAGTGTCCCACTTCTGCCACATTATACTGGTTACAAGTGAGTCAAAGGCCAGCCTTCAAGGAGAGAGGTTACACAACAGTGTGAATCCAGGCATGCATGGTTCATTGCATGCAAGGATCATCTTTGGTGGCTCAATTCCACAGTGGATGTTTAATGTTCTAAATCTGTGTGAGTTCAAGTACCACTCACATTTTCATAAAAAGTTAATGAGTTTCAAACTGTACTCTCAAGGAAACCTACTGTTTCACTGCTAATGTTGAATAATCAGTCTTTTCTATATTTAGAAGAAAACTATAATTTGGGATTAACGGGTTGGGTTTTATAAAAGCAATCTTTTGTTTCCCTATGAAAATATTTCTTAGATCCTGTTGCCTGATGCCATTATTCCTCACTAGTGTGACAGGACAATTTTTAGAAATACTTTGTTTTTCACATAGCATTTTTCTCCTTCCTGGGGCTGTACAGAGTCAGGCTCTTTGTGCTCCCTTGCATAGAAGTGTATATGTCAGATCTGAAAGCAGAAGGCTCTTGCAGACACTTCCCTTTCTGGATTTTGTTTTCGTGAAGTCTTAACTTCCAGAATCTGTTAAGCAGGAGAAAAGAAGAAACAAGAGTTGAAAGCCTACCAAAGTGCCTTGAGCAGCAGGGGTTCCCAGAGCTTCACTCACATCCACCTCCTTTCTCTCCCCACACCCATGACATCTCCTGAGTCACCTCTTTCAAACCTCTGCTCCATGGAGTAGAATTTGAAAATCCATCATTCCTCAGATCTTATGAGTTGGGGAACAAACGAGAATGGTGGGGTGGAAGCTGAGAAATTCAAATGCAGACAACCATGTTTCTCTTTTGCATGTATAGGGGATGCAGGAAATAGTGGAGTTACAGGTGATTGTAACTTTTTTAGTCCGGGAGTATGAAAGAAGGCTGATTCTGATCATCAAAACGAGAAAGTTGAGTAGAGGAATTAAGCATTGGTAGGGAATAGGGGATAATTAATTTCATCTCTAAAATGCTAAATTTGAGGTTAAGGTTATCGATGTAAGAAATCCAAACCTGTGGAGAAGTTTTGTAATTTATTTGAGCCAAGCTGATGACATATGCCCGGGGAACAAGATCTCAAATGTTCCAGAGAATAACAGTTTTGCAGCTTCTTTTATGTGTTTGGAATTAAGGACAGGATGTAAGGAAGACTGGAGAAAGCAAGGCAAGAATTGGATTATAGGATATTTAACAAGATTATGTACATTTGGGTGTTAATATCCCCTTTGAGGGATATTACTTCTGGTATTTCAAAGGTATGTTAACTTAGATGTACAAGAATAGACAGGGCTGGCTTAAAAACTTTCACTACATAAGTTATGGGCCTGGGGCAGCTGGTTGGCTCAGTTGGTTAGAGTGCAGTGCTCTTAACACCCAGGTGGCCTGTTTGATTCCCACATGGGCCAGTGAGCTGTGCCCTCCACAACTAGATTGAAAACGACAACTTGACTTGGATCTGATGGGTCCTGGAAAAAACCACACTGTTCCCCAATATTCCCCAATCAAAAAAAATAAATAAATAAGAAAGGTTATAGGCCTGGGGCATGACTACCCACCATGAGCTGCCCAGTTAGGATTTTATGATCAGATCCCCTTGTGAGGTTACTTTCCATAGAACCCCTTTTTCCCCATCCACAGGTAGAGCATCGTAAACGAGGTGGCCTATAAGCAGCTGGAGAGATGGGAGCGTCACACAAGTGAAAAGGTCAGAGTTGTAGATAAGAGATTCCAGCAATTGTTGAAGTGAGTTCGGAGAGAAAAGAGCAGAGGGCTGAGGGCAGAGCCTTCCTGAGATCCTGCTGCAGAGGTTGAAAATTGGTGGCTACATGCCACAGTCTCCTTCTTTGTGTGACTACTGCTTCCTTACTCACTGAAAGCTTTGTTTTCTAAAATCATGGACTATCAAAAAACTTTGAAATTATATCAGTAAGAATAAAACATCCCACACTTGCCTGGAGCCTCTAAATCAGGGGTGTAGAAACTTTTTTCGTTGTTTTTCACCAAGGGCCGTATGCAGTAAAATACACAAACAGCCGGGCCACTCACTCGAGGTGAAGTACGTATTGCCTCACCTGGTTTATTTAAGTAAACTAAATATATTTTTGGAATTTGCTGCGGGCCAATTAACAATGGATTGCAGACCGCAGTTCGCCCGCGGGCCACAGTTTTGACACCCCTGATCTAAATCATACAAAAGCAACCTTGATTGATTTTCAAGCTGGGTGCAGAGCTTCAGGATGGGTTTCTGAAGACAACATTTCCTATCTACCTTAACTTTGTAGTTCCCAAGGAAACAGGACCTTCAGGCCACTTGTAGTCCAGACCTGATGTCCCAGCTCTGCTTTGTTTGGAGTCTATTGTTAAAAACCAAAATTCACCGAAGTAAATTTGAAGATCTAATTGGCTTTATTAAGCAATTCACGAATCGGGCAGCATCGCATTTAGCAACTGAAAGGGAGGGCGCTCAGATGAGTTGTACAAAATGGAAGGTTTTTATAGAAAGAAGGGTGGGGCAAGGGAGCTATTAGTGAAAGAAAAGAAAGGATTAGTTTTGGGCCAAGACATCTTTTCCTTGGGGAAAGAAAAGGGGAAAGGTTTTTATTGTGTACATTGTCTCTTCTTTCTATGGGGAATGGAGAGGGTCTATGTGACAGATTATCTTACTGGTATTTGACCAGAAAATTCCATACTGGTAGATTAAGATTATGTTTCTGGGAGTGGTTGAAACTTCAATTCGATCAGGTGTTAAATCTAGGTTTGGTGTCCTGGGCTTTTAGCACTAGTGACACCATTTTAACTCTATGTTATGGAGCAAGGGCTCACTGCCCAACACGCAAAGAAGTCAATACTATGGCACTAGATGTTGAGAAAAGAAAAAAAAAAAAAGCTTTATTGTAAGGTCGACATGCAAGAAGACAGGAGGCAGAACTCAAATCTGTCTCCTTGACCCAGGGTTCACAGCAATATTTAAGGGGTTGAGAGAAACAGACTGGTGTACAGAGAAGCTCTGGTGGGGCAAGTTTGAACTGGAGAACTTTGGAACTTGGCCATTTATGCTAAGATATGGTAAGGGGCGTCAGCACTGGATCTTCTTGGATAATGGGCTCTTTACTTCTGAAAGGGTTCCGGTGTTCCGGTTCCAGTCATGTCTGGTCCTTTGGTTCTGTGAGGGGTCGGGTGAAACTTTGGTTTCAGGTGTTACTGGTCAAAATTCTCTCCTCTGCGTATGCTTGGCGGCATGACTTGCAGTTTTGTTGTATTGTCGGTGAGAAACGACTCAGCATCTTGTTAGGAACAGGATAAGGCCAGTTTGAGCTGTTCTGCAGTTATACTTGTGGTTTTTTTGTTTAACACTATCAAATCACAGCTTCATTGAAATTTTACCTAAACTCCACACTTCACCCAAAGCCATTACATGTATCTTTTTCTTTGGGGAGATGCCCCACAGTTCCTCTGGTGTGAGCTCTCCTTCACTGCAGTGAATCAATAAATCTGAATCCTGAAAGATTCATTTCTGGAGGTTTTAGGATGGTTGGGCAAGGAAAGAGGGCATTGGAGGTTTCCATAGTCCAATCCTTCCTTTTACAAACTGGTAACCAGAGGAAGGATTCCTAATTATCTTGCAGTTCTCCTTCCACAGCACTTAAGAGCGACTTCCATGTGAAGAGCCATTATAGTATCCATCTTCTAAAAATAGGAGGCAAAATCAACTGTGGAGTGGTTTTCCTTCGATATGTAATCCACAAATTTATCCAGGCTCTTTGAAAGCATCTTTA
Organism: Rhinolophus ferrumequinum; assembly: GCF_004115265.2. Classification (NCBI taxonomy): domain Eukaryota; kingdom Metazoa; phylum Chordata; class Mammalia; order Chiroptera; family Rhinolophidae; genus Rhinolophus; species Rhinolophus ferrumequinum. The sequence continues at coordinate 3,506,277 of NC_046288.1, read as the reverse complement.
CATCCTAGGTCAATCATTCCTCTGGTGTTGAGACTGATGATTTTCATACGTGTATTACAGATTGATTGTAATACAGATTGAGGGCCTTCTCCTACCTCACCCTATTTTTCTACATTTCTTCAGCAACCTTCTTCATTCCTTAGAAGAAATTTCCTTTTTCTTTCATATTCCTGTCTCCCCAACCCACTCTCTCAAGAAGGAGCAACTGCTTGAAGCAGAGAGCCATGTCCCAACACCCTCATTCAAATCTTCCTTTTTCTGTCAAAGCGCTCTAAAAAGGCGGGCTGGGAATCAGTTATCTCCAGACCAAACAGAAAGCAAACACTTCCCTATTGGAATATAGTATTTTATTTAAACAAACGACAACATAGTTTTAACAAATCCATTGTCCCCTACAGAAAAGAAAGCTAAGTGCATCTGCCTTGGGGAATTCTGCGGCGGGACAGTAGTGGGAACAGTGGCCAGATGACCAAAGGTACTTTTTGCATTGGAGCCGCCTCTGTAACTTGATTCTGCTACCGAGCGGCGGAGAGCGGCGGCGGGGAGGCGGCACAGCCCGGCGCGGGCGCGGGCACGGATTGGTCGCTGGGGCGGCCGGGCCTCCGCGCCTGCGCTGTGCTCCTCACGCACCGCCCATCCCACCGCCCATCCCACCGCCCGGTCGCGGGTCTGCGGCCTTAGGAGTGACCGGGTGGCAGCCGGGTAGCCGGCTAGCAGATAGCTGGGCTGGGAGACGGTGGGCCCAGCCTGCTTTGTCTAAGGGAGAAGGAGGCCGCACTCCGGGTCTTCAGAATCCCTCCAGACCCGGCAGCCTGCCTAGGCCGGAGAGTCAGAATCCGAGGAGCCGCGGACGCTCCACCCGGTGCCGCCGCCGCCATGGCTGCCATGATGGATCGGAAGTGAGCCTCAGGGCGACGGCTGCCGGCTCCCGCTCTTCGAGTCCCGGTTTCCCGGCTGCCGCCGCCGGGAGAAGCGCGACGCAGCGGACTGCTGATTGTCTCGGCCTTCGCGACCCTATACCCTCAGTTCCGGTCCGCTTCCTCCCAGACTGAGCGGCGGGGAGTGGCTCCCGGCCTCCGGCCCCGGCAACGAGAAAGATGGCGGACCCGGCCGAGTGCAACATCAAAGTGATGTGTCGCTTCAGACCTCTCAACGAGTCCGAAGTGAACCGCGGCGATAAATACATCGCCAAGTTTCAGGGAGAAGACACGGTCATGATCGCGGTAAGTGACCTCCACTCCCTCCCCCAGTACCGCCCCTTCAGCCCTGGCTGGGCTGGAGTTCAGGGAAGTGGCGGTGTGCAGAATGTAGAGGGAGCAGTGGTGTCCCCAATCCTTCCGAGTGGAGTTTCCCGGTTCGGACAACCCAGGGCAGGGAGACTGCGCGGCTCCGCGTTTGTTCCTGGATCGCCCCCACCCAGATCCTCGGTGCCGGGAGACCGGAGGCGCCTGGTCTAAGTCTGGGACACTCCCCCGCCTGGGGCGCTGGAGAAACTGGGGAGCAAGTTTAGTGTATATTTGCCTGTGTTTGTGTGTGTGTGTGTGTGTGTGTGCGTGTGCGCGCAGTTACTGTTGCTGATGGCTGTTGGGGTTTTGGACTACCCCCAATTTACCATTCATAAAATATGTAAGATTAAAGTTCAGCTAGGAACGTTGAGCTATGAGATCAGCCCTATTGTATCTTAAATAGTAAAAATACTTAGATTTGTAGCAACATATAGCTACGAGTTGAACCATATTGTTTAACCCCGAGGCAGGAGAGAAAGCTACCCAACTACAGATATACCTGTACCTCAAATGTTTACCCATCTGCTTTTTGTTAACAACTGAAAAAGATTAATAGAGGACTATACGAGTAAAAAGAAATAGTGAGGTTTTTTTTTGAAATCGCAGTAACACACTCTTAACTAGGTTTTATCGGGTAACAGTCTGGGTAAAAAAAGTTAATTTTTTGTGTGTATATCAGACAGTATTATAAAAGCAAGCTTTTAAAAACAGATAAAATTTAACCAGTAAAACTAGATTTCTTGTTAGTATTAGATTTCTGCTTCTACAACTAACGTCTACCTTGAAAAAGTTGATTTTAGTAATCCTGAGAATAGTGAGATGTTGTCCTTTTGAAGTATAAAACATAAGATAATCAGAGTTGGCTGAATCATTGTCAGGGAGACCAGAATGTAAAGTTGTTGTGGTTTTTTTTTTTTTTTTTTTTTTTTTGCGTTCAAGAAGATTAAAATGGGTATTAAGATACTGCATACAGAACAGTGAACTGTAACTAAAATTAAGTCTTTGTTGGTAATGCTGTGCGGCAGAACTTTTTTCTACATTGCTATCATGACATGAAATTTTAATATTAAGTTTTTTTAGTGGCATTCCATATTTAGCATATTATTTGGACAGTTTAATTTGGAAATAGGACAGGGGTCACAGGAGATGGGACAGTGATAATTAAAAGCATTGCCATATCAGACAGGACTAAAGTTCTTTAGAGTTTTTATGTGAAAGTTTCCAAAGTTCAGGTCTAGAAAATGAATGTTGCTCCATGTTGCTTGTTAGGCTCTTGACAAACAAGCCATTAGGTTACTAACAACTGCTAGCTACTGCTGTGTGAAGACTGTCAAGCTGGTTCTTTGTTAACAAGTCCACAAGAAAATAATCCTGCTGTAAATGACATCATAGGGAGGCCAAGAAGTTAAGCACAGAAGTAGTGATTCCTTTTCCTTTCAGATAATACAGGAGTATTTTACGTGGAATCAGAGGAGGCTTGTAAGGCCTGGGTTGTAAGTTGGCAAACGCGAGGCTACTAGTTTCTCAGAGTTTTTGTGATTCCTCAGTCTCAACAGTGGTTGACACATGAAAGCTGTTTTCCTTAGACTTGTATTAAGAATGTCTTAATTCTCCAAAAAATTTTTTTTGTGTTTACTCAAATCTTAAAGAATTACCAAGATGCATTTTTATAATGCTGGAATTTAGGATTCACAAAATGTGTTAAGATTAGGTTAGAAGACAACCTTCTGATACCGCCCAAATATGACATAAAATACAAGGAAAGAGTGAAAAGAAAACAATTGCCACAGGAAGCACATTTGTGCTAGGTTGTTTCCTTTGGATAAAGTTATAAGTTTCTTATGTTTCCTTAGTAATGTAAATAAATTTAAATGATAATATTAGAAATGATAGATGACTGAGCTGTGAATCAGCGATGAACAGTTAAGTTGGCCTTTATGTAAACTGGCAAGCGTTTTAGTCTTTTTTTAAAAATGTATAAGCAAAAATACATTACAAATGAGTGACAAAGCCTTAAGACATGTAAGGCAACATGTTCAGTTCATTATTTTCAGGAACTAATCTTTTGCATATAGTAAGTCATTAATTACTCTGAGGTCTCATTTTTGTTCAGTTTTTAAATGAATTATTTTACTTTTCAAAGGTTGTTTGGGAATTTGTAAGGGCTGCTGGGAGAAGTGAAATTAGAACGTCACTAGGTAAAATCTTCATGGTTTATTTGTTTTACTGGATCTTGATCCTGATTCAAAATAAAGAGTTTAAGAAGGAATTACAATACAGAATTTGAAACTGAATTATTTTAAATGTTTGTACACAGTCTTGTAGTTAAATCGAAATTTAAAGAGTAAGTTTTTGTTTTTGGCTTTTATTGATTTATAAGTATAATCAGTGCTCACATAGAAAGTAATTTTTAAGGATTCTGATATTCATCTAAGTTCAGTTTCCAATATTTTGTCCAAATTTTTTCCTTTTACTCATGTAATCAGTTATTTTAATATCACGTGACCCCTATGGCAGGCAAATCTTGTAATCTTATCATGTTTTTCTGTTTTGCCATTATAGTTTTTCTTGTAATTAAGAACTTGGTGAAGCTTTGAATATCACATATTGAATGAAATAAATGAATTATTTTATGAAAACCTTTCAATAATCTATTTGCTTTAAATAAGAGAATTTGATATCTACAATAAAGGGAAGACAAGGGAAACTCCGTATGTAGTTCACATGAGCCTGCTGAAAACAGAAAAATCCATAGAAAAATTACTCGTGTATCTATTTATGCATCATAAAAGTGGAACATGCGCAGTTGCATTGTTCAGTATCTTTACTAATCATTGTTCCTTATATAGTATACTGTAGAGGCTGCTGGACCAAAAACAGTCTGTTGTAGTTCATTGAAATTAGAGAATAAACAATTAGATTGTCTTCCCCAGTTTCTTGACTACAGCACAAGATTTCCCTTTTCAAGTGAATGATGATTTGATGTATGATCTGATTACTTTAGGAATGAAAATGAAAAGAATAAGAGCCATTATCACATACCTTTACAAATATGGAATGTTAGCCCACAATCAGAGTCTAACTAAGGAAAATCTAGTATCATATAATCCCTTGTGATCTGATGATTACTATTCAGAATTCCGGAGAAAGGTATATCCCTGCCAGAAGGATCTCCTTTGTAACCTAATTTGGTGTTCAGCCTGGTTTGTGCAGACAAGAATCACTTCACTTAAGAAATGTAAGTTATGGTTGCAGTTCAAATAAACTAATTCCTTTTTGGTTTTGTCCCCTTGAAGCCTAACATTAGATGTCAGTGTATATTGTGACTGGAAGTGTCTTTGAAGATACACAGAAATAAAGAGTGCATAATATACTGAGGCCAAGAACCAGGTTTTATTTTTATTTTTAAAAACATTTTTTTATTGGTGAACAATGTGTTTTTGCAGGGCCCATCAACTCCAAGTCGTTTTCCTTCAATCTAGTTGTGGAGGGTGCAGGTCAGCTCCAAGTCCAGTCGCCGTTTTCAATCTTTAGTTGCAGGGGGCGCAGCCCACCATCATGTGGGAATTGAACCGGCAACCTTGCTGAGAACTCACTCTCTAACCAACTGAGCCATCTGGCCACCCCTAGTTTTTAATTTAACAATAATATATCTTCTAAACAAATTACTCAGTCCCAGCTTAATTGTTTTTGTGTTTACACGTTCATAGTTGTACTTTAATAAGGTTGTAGAGATAGTTTACATATTTGCTGTGAGGTGATGCTAAAGTAAATAGCAGTATAATGTACCTTTGAGGTGGGTTTTACTATTACCCATTATTTTTGGCATATCTCTTTCTAAATGGTTTACAAGTACTGTTTTTTATTGATGTAAAAATGGAGATAAGCACTTAAAGGTCAGTAATGTTCTTTTTATTCTTTAAATGTTTACTTTAATAAAATTTTATTTGACTTATTTTGGAGGGATGAAGTTCATGCTTTTATCTGTTTCCTATTGATTAACTTGTTTCTTACAAGCAAAATTAGAATTAATCATTGTTTAATTTTTGCTTTCATACTATTTTTTACACCTCTGTTATTAAATGTATATTTTGGCTAGTTGCAGTCTCTTTCTGACTATTAGGTTGTGAGTTCTGTAAGACTAGAGGCTGTCTCCATTTCAATTCAGTTAGCATAACTTGATCACTTAGTTTTAAATCCTAGTATACAGCTTCTTAGTTTCGTATTCAAGGCTCTACACAGCCATATTCTCTATTCTTTGAACACTGCAGTCTACTAATTAAATGTCATTTCTAAAATTGTTACTCGTTTACAGTATCTGATCCCATATAGGTGCTTTGCTGGATAGATGAAGAGGGAAATTATTTCCTTTTTGCATAGAAAAATATTAGCATGTTTTATCTCTGGGTGGTGATTGTTATTTTGATTGTACTTGTGTTTGTTTTCAGAATTGTTTTACATGAATACATCTTGTATAATCAGTAAAACAATAGATTGTCTTTTTTTCAGCCACAGCTGTAGGTTTAAATGTTAATGTCTCAGATGCGTCTTAGCAGAAGGACACTTTTATGTATGTCTTAGCCAAAGCATAATCAGACATTGAGATGCCTACTTTTAATTGACACCCAAGTGAGAGCATCCTGGTATATCCATCAGGAATGCTTTCAGATGCAGAGGGAAAACAATAATTAATGAAACAATAATTAATAGTGGTTTAAATAAATAAGAGGTTATTTTTCTCATAAAAATCTAGAGATAGGCCCTTATTGCTATACTTACTGATGCTGTTGTCCTCTGTCTTCCTTAGTTATTGACTTTTCATCATCATTTTTGCAAGATGGACATTACAGCTCCAGACATTCATTACAGAAAGGAGAAAAGGCAGCTTTAGCTGAGTTGGTCCTTTTCATAAGGAAAACAAAACCCTTCTCCGACCTCCCAGCAGACCATCACTTACTTCTTAGTGTCCAAAAGTGGGTCATGTGGCCACTAGTTGCAAGATGACTAGACTAGCAGGTGGTTAGGTTTCCAGTCTATCTAGTAGGAGATGGCAGGTGGAGGGGGAGTTGGGAATGAATGGCCTTGGATAGCCCTTTAGGAATGTCTGCTTCATTGTTACTTTTATTTCCAGGCTTTGATGAGGGAGATTGTATTGGGAAGAGCAAGGTCTTTTTTTTTTTTTAAGCCAAGAACTAAAAAGTATTCTATAATATTAAGGTTTTTTTTCTGAAGTCATAATTGTTTTATTTTAGGGTTCAACTTCCTTCCTTTCCTTTCTTTTAGAAGAAACTAAAGAACAGGCAGACACTTTCAAATACCCAGAAGCCCCTTGCTCCTTTCTTTTCATCTTTCAATGATTACTTTCTCTCCTAGATTACTAAATTGTAAACATTAAAATATGCTCAGGTCTTGCCCATATTAAGAAAATTATCTTTCTTAGACCCACAGCCAGATAGATTTCTGCTCTACTTGGTTACCTTCCATTCTTTTCTCAACCCATTCCAATCTGACCTTTGTCATTAGATACTTTTCAGTTTTGCCTGACCTTATAGCTGTATTTGACACAATCACTTCCTCCCCGAAAATTCTTCCTTGATTTGCATGGACACTGCTCTGATTTTTTTCATTCTATGCCTCTGGCTCCTTCTCAGACTACATCAGCAGTTCTCTAAATGTGTTCCCCAGGTGGAGTCCCCAAGATCCTTTCAGGGGTCCCACGAGGTCAAAATTGTTTTCAAAATAACTATTGTAATTTTTACTGTATTGACAATTGCATTTTGTCTTTATTCCTTATCCTTTAAACTTCTTTTGATTTCTTGAATGCTACAGGCTCCTTTCTGCCTTCGGATCTTTTTTTTTTTTTAATTTTTTAAAAGTTTTATAAATTTATTTGAGCCAAACTGATGACATCTGCCGGGGAGCGAGATCTCAGATGCTCCCTCCTTTCTGCCTTGGGGTCTTTAAGCATCCTATGCCCAGTGCCTAGACTACTTACTCACACTCACACTCCCTCATGACTAATACTGAAGATCAGCAGTAAGCTAGGTGCTACTTACTCTGAAGTTCTTAAACATTCCTTCTCCAGTGTTTGCCTGACATTCTTCAGCCTTCCCCCAAACTCCGGTTCTCCTGTTAAATGCTCCGAGAACTTTCGTAATACTGTCGCATGAGTCAGAATTCTAGTCACTTAATTATTTGTCTGATGTCTGCCCCACTACTACTTATGGTCCACTAAAACAGAGTGAATCTGTCTTGGTTATCTTTCTAGCATGGGGTCTAGCATAATAGACATTCCATAAATATTTGTTAAATGAATGAATGGCCGAAAAGCTGTTGCAGTAAACTGTAAAGCTGAGTAGAGTAATGGAAGGAGCCTGGAACTGAAAGACAGATTTGGATTTGAGTTTCAATTTTGTCGACAACAACTTTTGTACCTTTCATGATTCTAGTTTCCTTAGCTGCAAAATGATATTAATATTGAAAGTACAGTCTCAACACCTGCCAGAGAAGGCACTCATGAAATAAAAATTCACTCAGCAAAATTTGAGTGCCTACCATAGTAGTGCTAATTATAATTACTGTGTTAGGCCCTGAAAATACAACAAAGACTAAAACAGACATTCTTGTTTTTGTGGTGTTTTATTTTCGTGGATTTGTATTAAGTGATCCTAGGTCCTTTCCACAAGGGTTCTATGACATGAAGTGATGCATAGAAGGTATCCTATTGTGAAGGTTATATATATATCTTTAAATTAAAGGAGCTTAGAAATGCCTTCACCTTTAATTTGTGTAGTTGAAACTTTTGTTTCTGTTTTTCAGACCAAACCTTATGCATTTGATCGGGTGTTCCAGTCAAACACATCTCAAGAACAAGTGTATAATGACTGTGCAAAGAAGATTGTTAAAGGTAAATATGTTTAACCTAAGTTGTCCCAGCAATAAGTAAAATTTTGTTTGTGATCTTTCCTATTTATCCAACATTCTTTTTCATTTTAATGCCCCTTCTTATTTAAACAACTTCAGCAATTAATAAAAAGTTCAAATACAATTAGTAAACTTACTGTTGCTCAAATTCCATAATCTAATTTATATACAGTATCTAGTGAAAGGAGTTGTTTTAAGAATTATAGTATTACACTACAGTGTTATTGGGAGGTGCTTTTCTATTAGATATTCCCTGGAGAGTTTCTAAGGTAGCAATTTTAGAAATATGAGGATAAAAATAACAAGTTTCTAACAAGTACTAAAAAATGGCTGTCTGTCATTCTTTCATTCCATTGTTATTCCTTCCCCAACGAGTTATCTTGTATCAGCAGAAAAACCCTTGAGGAATTTAACACAGGTTGTCAAGGGTGAGAAAAGTAGTATATTCCAGTTCATGCTATTAACTTATATTATGATATTTTTCAGTTTCATATTTTCTAATACCATAGAACCCTAGAGCTGTGAGGATGTTAAGTGATTATCTGGACTTCGTTATAGAAATCCCTTTTCTCAAAGGGATCTTACAGTTATATAGCCATTACTTTATGATTTATTTCATTTTTTGACAGCTCTAATTGTTAGAAAATGCTTCTCAGATTGAGGCAAAATCTGTCTTGCAGCATTCACCAGAATAGAGGTTGGGATTCAATATAAAAGTGGGTAGGTTAGTGTTAAGTAGGAACACAGACAGTTCATCCAGTAACAGGAGAAGAGGTGGAATGTATGGATAGAAGTAGATTTAAAGATGTGATGGAGGGGAAATGTTTTGTTTTTCATATTCCAGTTTGTCTGTGATACAGGGAGCAAAGTCATCACAGAGAGAAGATGGGGAGGAGGTTTTAGGAAAAAGTATGACGTCAGCTTCTAGCAGTATGAAGTGAATGGGTTCGGGAAATGTGGCGATATTGCCAGGCAGCATAAAGGGCCCACTTGAGGTTAGCTGCTAGAAGAGTTGAATTTACCCAGTTGGGGTTTTGTCAGGCGAGTACAAAAAAGAGGGAAAGAAGGGCAAGAGAATTGAGGGTCACTCTGTTGCCAACAGAGTGATGATAATGGAGACCCATGGAATCTAAGGTGGGTGAGGGGAAGGAGGACATAGAGCGGGCAGATTTGAAGGACAGTGAAAAAGGGTGGTAAGATTTATGTGCTACAGTCTCAGTGGGGTCAAAGGCTTGTTGTAATCAGGGTACTAGAGTATGACCATGAACTCCATGGCATCTGAAGGAGTAAGGGACAAGATCATGGAGAAAATTAGGTCAAGGATCTGAGAGGCCAGGCTGTTTTAGTGGGATCATCTATTCTATAGACATTGAAACACCAAGAATTAAAACAGGAATGGTATTGGTGAGAGACAACGTTCTGGATGCTGAAATCTTCATAAAATGAGGATAATTAACTTGTGATTCTGTAAATGATGGCAACAGAGGAACCAGCAGTGTCATCTTTTGTTGTGAGCATCAAATAGTTTTGCAAATGGATCTGTCCATGATGGAACCCAATTGCATTCTTTGGTCGTGACATAACATTTGTCATCAGTGTGGCCTAAGATAACATTAGCTTTTTAAATAAGGTTACTGATTCAGGAATTCATGGTCAATTTAAATGTTCAGATCTTTTTCACATCTGTTGCAGCCAGCACTAAACCCCCATCCACACTTGAATACTGGAGTTTTTTTAATCTGAGTGCAAGCCTTTAAAGTGCAAATTCCATTTGTTCATTTTAGCTCTTGATGATATTTTGAGTTTTGTTTTCATAGTTACCTTCCTAGGGATCTGAGTTGGCTGTCAGCGTATTTGATAAGTCTTACAGTGTCAAGGACATATAATAGAAGGTTTTTTTAAGGTCTTTATTTAAGGACATCGAAGTTTAAAAAATACTACCCTAAATCATTTATAAAATGCTTAATGGGCCATGGTCCTTAGCCTAATCTTCTAAAAACTGAATAAGGTTGTTGGCAGTTAATTAAATCACAGTGTATTCAACCAACTTGAGTTTCTCTTACGTGTACACTTACCTAGTTCTTAGCTTGCCTACATATCTACAAGAATATGATGAAAAACTTGGATTCTTTTATAAAATCATGGTGCATGACTCTGGTATTTCCCCAAAGTACCATTTGGGTGACCCTATCCAAATGGGAAACGAGGTTGTTCATCCATAGCTTTTCCTTAGGGGAATGTTGGTATCGTTGTCTGCAGTTCCTAGAATTTATCGTTTTTCCCTCTTTGAATAGAAGTATAGGGACATGTTGTCTTTCCTACCTAGCCGTGCTGCTGGCGGTTTAGGCTCCATGCCCCAGACCCATCTCCTCCTCTTCCTCTTCACCTCCCCTTCCCCTTCTTACCCCCTTCTTTCCCCCATCTTCCCCTCCCCCTCCTCCTTTTTTCCCCCTAGCAATGGCCTAATAAACCCTTTCTTTTAAAAAGACAAAACAAAGGAAGAAAAGTATAACATTTACAAGTTAGTCCTCTTCTGTTACCTTCATTGTCTGTGGCTTTTAAAACTTACATACAATAACTGAAATTTTTATCCATGGGATGGAATTCTCTTATAACTAGAAACTTGGGCTCATTTAAAACTCTGACTATCCTACCCACTTCAACCTGAAAGTCTGTCTTGACCATGTTTATTCTGTTGTTCTATTTTGAGGGTAATGTTTTAGAAGATCATAATAAAATAGGAATATTTCTGTCTTAGTTCATTTGTTAACATTTTATCTTTTCTAGGTAATGCAGGTCTACTCATTCATTATTTTTCTGCATCTTTTAAAAACTCCTTTTAGGGCCTTAGTTTTTATAAGACCCACTTATAGTGGGCTTTTACCTTTCTCATACTGTTCTAGTGATTTTTATCTTTTGTATATCCTCAGTTATGTAGTCTCTTACCGTGTTTCCCCGAAAATAAGATCTAGCCAGACAGTCAGCTCTAATGCGTCTTTTGGAGCAAAAATTAGTATTAGACCCGGTCTTATTTTATTAGAATATAAAATGGGTCTAATATAATATAAGACCGGGTATAATATAATATAATATAATATAATATAATATATAATATAATACCCGGTCTTATTTTACTATAAGACCCAGTCTTATATAATATTATAATATAATACCGGGTCTTATATTAATTTTTGCTCCAAAAGATGCATTAGAGCTGATTGCCCAGCTAGGTCTTATTTTCGTGAAAACACAGTAATAATAGTCTCATACCTACCTTTTTCAGAACTCTTTGAAACCTGTCCTTAAATCTAGGATACATGTTTTCTACTCCTTTGTTCTGTTTTATTACTGTTTACAATTCTAAGATTATATCATTCTTTTCCTGAAATTCCCTCCTTTTCTCCAAATTTTGGTCCCTTTTACTTCACCAGCAAGTTCCTGCTTTACTGTTTGGAATCAAGGTCTGAATAGCAGTTCCTGTCTTTGCAGTATGGTTAAGAACACACAGGCTTTGGAATCAGACAAACGTAGATTGAAGTCTAGGCTCGGCCACTTTCTAGCTGTGTGACTTTTGGCAAGTTACCTAACCTTTCTAAGCCTTTCTAAGTCAGTCTCCATTTCCTCTTCTGCAAAATAAGGGTACTGTAAGGATTTTAAAGATGATTCTTGAACACGTACTTCACCGGGGCTGGTACAAAGTAAACGCACAACAGATACCGACTGCTGTTTGTTTCCTCTATGTCCTGAAAAGGGGAAGTATTTTCTTAATTTAATCAACCATAATTGTACTTGAGATAACTCATAGCCTAGGATATTTTCATTTTACAAAATTAAACCAAGCACTTGTTATACAATAGAAGCTTTCAGTCATTATCTCTTTCCTGCTTCTATGCCAGCTTTGTCATTTATATTAGAAAGGTATCACCTGGCTATGACTTTTTCCTTTCTTCTTCACCTAAGTGCTCTCTGCCATTTTGGAGGAGTCTGGATATAATAGCTAGTGGGTCTTGTCCTGGACAAGGATATGCGTGTGACAGTTACCAATTAAATACATAGTTTTAAAGAGAGATGGGATAGGGGTAGGTGATGGGTGTCTGGTGAGGTGTGAGGACAGTAAACCAATTAAATAAAAACATGGCAGGTTGAACTTGGGGCAGTCATGGCAGACAGATCAAGTGGAAGACTGTGGTTAGAAACTGTTGGTAGGCAAGGATCAGCAAAATGATGAGCTAGCTGATATTTCTTCTGAGTTGTAGATTTGATGAGCAAGCTATCAGGAATGACCTTGAAAGCAGGTAGTACTCTGGGCCCTGGGCAGTCCCGAGGTTGCATTGTTTCATAAAATTCTGTACAACTATATAACTTTTCTGTAGATTCATTTGATACATTTTTTTTTTCTTTTGAGCAAGGTTTACCCACTTATATTCTCTTTTGAATTCTGAATCTCAGTGATGTCTACAAGTTTGTTTCCTCTGTATGAAGTAGTTGTCAGTTATTTAGTACTTGCTATATGCCAGGCATTGTACCAGGCCTTCTAAATTCCTGTTTTCTGCCATGGTTTCCAGACCTGGACTGTCTGCCACTGAATCCACATTTAATTTTACCAGATGCAGCCTGTGTGTATTTATATTATTTCCTGTGTTCCTTGAGAATATAGTGTAGTGGTTAAGAGCATGTCTTTGAAGCCAAGGCTGTCTGGGTTTGCATCGCAGCTCCATCTTATTAGCTGTAGAACTATAGGCGAGTTATTTAATCTCTCCATGCTCAGTAAAATGGGACTGAAAATAGTACCTTGCATAGAGTGTTGTGAGGATTAAATACATTAATATATGAAAAGTTATTAATCTAGCACATTATATGCTCTCAAATGTTAACAATAATAATTTTATATAACTTCTAATTGTTTTCCCCTAAGCAGACATTTTCTTAATGAAGAAGCTGAAGTTCAAAGAGATTAAGCAAATTTAGAAAGTGATGTGCTGTTGTCTCACTTGCTAAATATGTTTTTTTTTTGTTAACAAATTATGAAAGAAGTAATATTTATCCATAGTTGTCCACTTCTGTCTTTCTCACAAGAACAGTAGAAGTATATTTAAAAGAGGGGAGAGGCTTTGGAAAGGTGCTGGTATCAGTGATGATGATAATTGCTCGGCAAGCGTTCGAGTTCCTATTACGTGCCAGGCACTGTGCTAGGAGTTAAACAGAGTCCGGCCTCAAGGAGTTCACAGGCTGCTGAGGAAGGCAGACAAGTAAATTGCTGGTTGCAATACACAGTGATAAGTGTTAGGATTAAATACAGATGCTATAAGAGCACATAGGATGGGGCTCATATCCAGATTTATTTGGGGGTGGGTTGTGGAGTTGGGTTGGAGGAAGATGTAAAGCCTGAGCTAGTCTTAAAGTATGAACAACGATTAGGGAGAGGGAGGGGTGCCCTCCATGTGGAGAGATGAAACATGGGCTAAATGCATGCACACATGAGAAGAGTACCACATGTGTGGGGGGCATCATACGTTATGGTATGACTACGAAGTTGAACCATATGAAATTGTCAGATTTGACCCTTTTTTACCAATAAAAACAGCATTGTGAGGGATAGGAGGTAGGAGATGGAACTGAAAAGTAAACAAGAGCCAGGTCAAAAAGTGTCTACTTTTATCTGATTACAGATGTGTGTTCTCTAGGATTTTCAGATAGATAAGTATTTGTATTTTTTTTTATAGATCTATAAGTAAGATATGTGTGTTTCATTGTATATAAATTTTACCTCAGAAGAATAAAACTGCTAAGTCCTAAAGTCTAGTTAATGGTAAATGCAAGGCCAAGTATTTAGGTGGAAATGGATTGAAGTCTGCAGTTTACTTTGAAATACATTAAAAAATAAGATGGATGGCTAGCAAACAGTAAAATAATAAAATAATGGTAGAATCTTGGTGCTGGTTATAGCGATGTTTATTCAATTTTTCTGTATGTTTAGATATTTTAGAAAATAAAGTGGTGGAAGTTCTGGCGATGATGTGGAGAAAAGGGAACCTTTGTGCACGGTTGGTGGGATTGCAAATTGGTGCAGCCACTATGGAAAACCGTATGGAGGTTCCTCAAAAAGTTAAAAATAGAACTACCTTGTGACCCAGCAATTCCGCTTCTGAATATCCCAAAAAATCCAAAACACTAATTTGAAAAAATATATGCACCCCTATGTTTATGGCAGCGCTATTCACAATAGCCAAGATATGGAATCAACCAAAATGCCCATCAATAGACAGTTGGATAAAGAAATTGTGGTACATTTATACAATGGAGTATTATTAGTCTGCCATAAAAAGAATGCAACAACATTTGCAACAACATGGATGGCCCTAGAGGGTATTATGATAAATGATAAAAGTCAGCCTGAGAAAGACAAATACCATATGATCTCACTTATATGTGGAATCTAAAGAACAGAATAAATGAGCAAACAAAATAGAAATAGACTCATAGATGCAGAGAACAAACTGATGGTTGCTAGATGGGAGGGGGGTTGGGGGGTGGGGGGAAAGGTGAAGGGATTAAGAAGTACAAATTAGTAGATGCAATATAGCCATGGGGATATGAAATACAGTTTGGGGTATATAATGAATAATTTTGTGTAGACCGTAAGATGGGTACTGTACACTTAGGGGGGATCAATTCATAGATTATATAAATTCCTAATCACTGCTGTACACCTGAAACTAATATAAAATAATACTGAATGTCAACTATAATTAAGTGTGTGTGTGTGTTTGTGTGTGTGTGTGTGTGAGTGTGTGTGTAGTCATGCGATGTACAGCTTAGGGAATATAGTCCTAATACCATAAGGAATATGGTATTGTAATAGCTATGTACAATGTCAGGGGTAGGAGACTTGTCAGGGTCTATCAGGGTTATCACTATGTGGTTGCAAATGTCTAATTATTTCGTTTTGTATACCTGAACCTAATAAAAAAATAAAATTTTGGGAGTTAAATCACTATAAAAAGCAAAATCAGGGAAAGGTATGAAGGTAGGCAAGAAGTGATTATTTTCCTAATACAAACATTATTACTTTGATGATACATGGCATATCTAGAAATCACCTAGTTATTGCTGTGTCCCCTCTGTCCAGAGCAGAGCCTGGATCTTTGCAGGTGCTCAGTAAATATTTGAATGTTGTATATTCCATAATCTCTGTAGTCATACAAAATTTTCAGTTATGTTTAAAATCCCAAATATGAATTATTGCATACGTTTATTACCCTAGGAGCCTTTGTATAATAGTTTTCACATGGCACAAATGTATTATAATAGCATATAGACATAGGCTACTAATGTGATCTTGGGAAAGTCACTTATTCATTCACCTACAAATACTTATTAAGTACCTATTGTAGTTGTTAGATAATTGGATCTATATCATGAATGGACCCTTTATAGATTTAACAAATTTTGGAATTTATGCTTAGGTTTTATGTGATTGATTAAAAGATCTTAAGCAAGAGGGTATGCCATAAACATCTCGGGAGCAATTATATATATAAAGGAGGTGAGTTGGAAAGGGTCTGGTGCTTGTTTTCTCCACTTTATTTCTTCTTCAGAATTGCTGACAGAAGTACTGCAATCCCATCTATTTTAAATGGGATTCTTGAAATTATTTTGCTTTCCTTCTTAAAACTAAAAAGATTTTGAAAATGTTTGAAATCTCTTAAAATCTTCCCAGGGAAGTAAATACTGATGCCATCTTTTTCTCTTTAATAAATATTTCTGTAAGAAATCTATTAACCTAGTTAGTTGTGCCCGATATTGGGATAGTTTTTTCCCCTCCTTTTTTAAAATAACCAATTAAAAAAGCAAGTATTGACTTGCTAATTTACTTTCCACTATTACTGGCTGCTATTTCCAACCAAGGCTTCTCTTTTTGCTTAGGCATCCTCTAGAGTAGAAAATAATGTCAGTACTTTTTTTTGTCACCAAAACAGAACAAACGGAATTCCTGAAAACTAGAAATCAAAAGGTCGCCTCCTTTTTTGCTCATATTCTCTTTTCTTTCCTTCAGCCTAGGAAAGGAAGATACTTAAATGTTAATGGTAGATTTTGAGATACACAAAGGGCCAAAAAAGACATTTTTTTAATTTTACAGGAAACCTTCTGATAATTGATTTTGAGGTAGGACTGGGCTTATAATATTTTGTGTAAGGAGGAATATACGGGTTTCTGAGATTTAACCACCAATCAACCACCAATCAATAGTCCCATTTCTAAATGCTGATTCATATCTGTATATAAATTGGCAGAGCATTTTTTTCTTTTAGATCACATAATACTTTGGAATATAGATGTAAGGACAATTGAGTATACACTGACATAAGTGATGATTATAAGCAATAGAATTTAAAATTTGTTTCTTATGGACCACAGAAAGTAATCGGCTAGAGAGAAAATAATTGCTTAGATGGCTCATCACTAAGAAAATTATTAAATGTGTTATTTATTTCCTTTAATGTCTTTATAAATCTTTCATGTACTAAACTGATGGAATCTTCGTATTAGTGTAAAGACATCTGAATTTTCCTCATTGTTCTTCCCACAAATATTTTATTAGATTTGATTATGCATGGATTAGGAACAGGGTTAATGTGTGTGTGAATTTTGTAGTGTTTTCTAACATTCTGAAGTAATTTCTGAAGAATCTTGCTTAAGGGGGAAAAAATCCCTTGAAATATAAAATCTCTTATTTTCTATTTTTTTTTTTTTTAATTTATTGGGGTGACAATTGTTAGTAAAATTACATAGATTTCAGGTGTGCAATTCTGTATCACATCATCCATAAATCACACTGTGTGTTCACCACCCAGAGTCAGCTCCCCTTCCATCACCATACATTTGATCCCCCTCACCCTCATCCCCCACCCCCCAACCCCTTTACCTTCTGGTAACCACCAAATTACGTTCCCCAGATTAATTTTCAAACCCGTGGCCATCCTGTGGTCACCGACTGCCCTCCAATCCCCTCACCTTCCCCCCCACCCCCCACCCCTCCCGCCCATCTAGCAACCCTCAGTTTTTCCTCATTGTCTCCAAAACTGTTTCTGATTAGTTCATTCACTTATTCTTTTCTTTAGAATCCGCAAATAAGTGAGATCATATGGTACTTATCTTTCTCTGTCTGACTTATTTCACTTAACATAATGTTCTCTAGATCCATCCATGTTGTTGCAAATGGTAAGATTTCTTTCTTCTTTATGGCTGCATAATACTCCATTGTATAAATGTACCACAGTTTCTTAATCCAGTCATCTACCGATGGGCATTTTGGTTGTTTCCATGTCTTAGCTATTGTGTATAGTGCTGCAATAAACATAGGAGTGCATAAAGATTTTTGAATTGAAGTTTTGGATTTCTCCGGATAGATACCTAGGAGTGGAATTACTGGATCATAGGGTAGTTCCATTTTCAGATAAAATCTCTTATTTTCTTCTAGATGTACTTGAGGGATACAATGGAACAATATTTGCATATGGACAGACATCCTCTGGGAAGACACACACAATGGAGGTAATATTTTACCATCTGTACTTGGATGTGATTTGCAGCAGAGACAGTATATTTAGTCATTATTTGTGAAATTATACAGTATTTTTGTGTAACTTTCCAAAGTGTGTAATAGGTGAATTTGGTTTTTTTAGATATTTGTAGAGCCGTCTTCACCAAAAAATAGCAATAATTACAATTCCTATCCTCTATTGACTATAAGTTGTACATTGAAAGTTTTGAGTTTTAATTCATATTTCAGTTTGTTTAAGAAGTCTAATTTTGTTTTCTGTTTAGGGTAAACTTCATGATCCAGAAGGCATGGGAATTATTCCAAGGATAGTACAAGATATTTTTAATTATATTTACTCCATGGATGAAAATTTGGAATTTCATATTAAGGTAAAATCCTTGGGAAAGATTGTATTTTATTTTAAACCTAGAATAAGTCTATTATAAAAAATAGTAAATGCTAATTTCCTTTTAAAATGTATTTTAAGATACTTTGGAAATTATTTTGTGGCCAGGTATAGTTAAAGATTATTAGAGTTAGTAAACTTGGATTCTCATTTGACATTAGATGACCAAGTTAAACAAGTTAGCTAAGTTTCTTTTGCCTTGTCTTCCTTCTCTGTAAAATAAAGGAGTTTGTTTTACACAGAACTCAAAGGTTCTTACTACTCTAACTAGTCTAATTCATTTTAGATGGAGATATGTAATGGAAATTGCTTCTTAGTTATATAAGCAGCTTAGCGAATTTAGGTCTTCCCATTAGAATATGAACTCTGGCTGAGTTGTTGATAACTGTCCCCCTAGTCTGGATGTTTCGTGGCACTCAGACCCCACTGAATATTTAATGAGTAATAGAGTAAATTATTTTATAATTTTAATTGATTAATCTTTTTTCCTTCATTTCTTTGCCCTTTAGGTTTCATATTTTGAAATTTATTTGGATAAGATTAGGGACTTATTAGATGGTAAGTTAAATTCTTGCTCTTAGATCATTTAAAAATAGCATGTATTACTTTTTTTAGTAGTAGGTGTGAGGCCATTTCTTAGTAACTATATGAAGTTGACTTAAGTTGTAGGAAACAGACATTTAAAATTTAAGCTGAGTGCCTTTTAACACATAGAATAACTTATTTAAAATAGATGTTTATGGTACTTCATAAGTAGTAATTAGAGCATTGAGCTGGAGTTACAGAACACAAGTCCTGAGTTTCTGTCAGCTGCCAGTTAGATACATTGTTTTTGGACAAACCATTGAACCACTCTGGTTTAATGTTTTTATTTCCAAAATGTAGATGGTAGAGGTTGAAGTGCATCTAAAATTCCATATTGTTGTGTTGGTTTCTATGTAAATCTCCTATTATTTCTACGGGGTCTTTTTTTAATAGTGATATTTTGATATTTTAAAAGTTTACCTATTGTTATTAGGCTACTCTGGGAAAGAAAACAATCAATTGAATTTAATAGCCAGTGTTAGAATTTAGGAGAATTGGTAATATTACTTCTTTTTCTTTTTCAGTTTCAAAGACCAACCTTTCAGTTCATGAAGATAAAAACCGAGTTCCCTATGTAAAGGTACTTATAAAATAATATAGAATGATGGTTTAGAAAAGCCCTGTAATAAGAAATTTTAAAGATATTGACATAAATTATTTTATAGGGATGCACAGAACGTTTTGTATGTAGTCCAGATGAAGTTATGGATACTATAGATGAAGGAAAATCCAATAGACATGTAGCAGTTACAAGTAAGTCGAATATTTATTAACTCTAGTTAAGGTACAAAACTATCTTAAAATATTTTTATCAAGTTGATTAACTGTAAGATTTTTCTTAAGCTAAATAATGCTTTAGAAATTATTAGTAAAGGAAAGCCATGTTTGTTTATAGTTGTTTTTGTGTAATTTTATTGCAGATATGAATGAACATAGCTCTAGGAGTCACAGTATATTTCTTATTAATGTAAAACAAGAGAACACGCAAACGGAACAAAAGCTGAGTGGAAAACTTTATTTGGTTGATTTAGCTGGTAGTGAAAAGGTAAAATCTTTATATTCTGATAGATATCTAAGCATTTTTGAGAGTTACAAGTACTGATGCCAATGCTTTATGATTACATAAACTCAATAATCAGTTCCAAATCTGTATTATTTGGACCATAGTCTAATTCAACCAATAGGTGTTACCTTTAACTTAAGACGTATGTTTTTATCGACAACATCTTCAGCTTATGTTGTTACAAATTTTATGTGGTATCTTTCCTAATTTTTGGTATCTTTTATCCATATTAGCAAAGGGCTCCCTGTGAAAATTGGTAACTATCAATTTCTGATTTAGTCATTTCTGATTTGGTTGTACTTATTTCTTTGGCCTTTAGATGATTATTTCATTATTACAGTCCTATATAATCTGACTCTAATTTATGTCAAAATAAGTTCAAATGTTTCAATATTGACCCCTGTGACTATTTTTGCTGTTCTACTAAATTTGTTTTTTCTGATTAGAGTGACATACCTATTTCCTTCTACTCAAAAAAGTCTTAAACATATCTTTTAAAGGCTGTGTCTAATTTTACAAATTCTGAGAGGCCATTTTTTTCAGCCAACATTGCTAACATATTTATACACACACAGACACATACACACACATTTTAAAAGAAGCAAGTTTGCTTATATGTTTAAATTTAGTCTCTGTTCTAAACGGTTCTATCAACAACATGCTTTAGCAAATTTTAGAAAGTTCCTCTTTTTCTAATGTAGCAAAAGGGACTAACAAATTAGTAAACTATAAATGAACGTGTTAAACTGGTGATTTTGAAGAGCACAGACTGAAATAAAATTTGGTGTCTCCTTAATCACATTCTTAAGTTCTCAGAAGAGTAATTCTTGAGAGATAGTGGTACCTGAGAGTAAGCACTTGGCAAATAGTCATGAAGCTTTGTGTTTTTTTGTTTTGTTTTGTTTTGCTGGTTACTTTTGACCTCTGAACTTTTTAGAAAATTCAAAGAAAATCATCTTAAACTTAGAATTTTCTTTCTTTTTTTAATATATCGTATGTATAGGTTAGTAAAACTGGAGCTGAAGGTGCCGTGCTGGATGAAGCTAAGAACATTAACAAGTCTCTTTCTGCTCTTGGAAATGTTATTTCTGCTTTGGCTGAGGGTAGTGTGAGTATACATGTCTTTTATATCCCTGTTCTTACCTAATGGGGAATTACTTAAATGCGCGCGCGCACTGGGGTGTGTGTGTATATTCATATATATATGAATGTGCCAGTGAATGAGAGATTCACTGTTTGAATCTATGTATGAGTTTGTTGTCTCTTAGGAATTTATTTTATAGTATTAGTATGTATATCCTAGTTCTCATCTTAATAAGCAAAATAACTGAAATCACTCTGTAGTTTATTTTAAATAGCATATTTATATAACATTTTATTATGAAGAAACCCGTTGGTCTTACATGTTTTTTGTTTTTGTATGTAGACATATGTCCCATATCGAGATAGTAAAATGACAAGAATCCTTCAAGATTCATTAGGTGGGAACTGTAGAACCACTATTGTAATTTGCTGCTCTCCATCATCATACAATGAATCTGAAACAAAATCTACACTCCTATTTGGCCAAAGGTTTGTTGTTAAGAAAACACAAAGTCTGAATGTAGATAGGCCTTTTGTTCATTAAATCTAGGAAAATATCAGGTAGATATTATTCAAATCATTGCATATTGTTAGTGTGCTAGACACAACTTTTTAATTGAGAGACATAATGAGTAAGGTCCATTTTTTAGACTGCTTGGGTTTGAATTAAGTTTTAGTACACATTAAAGTCAAATGATAACTTTAGACAGTTATATGAGAAGCTTTAATTCAGCATTAAATAAGCATTGAATCAGGTAATACAGTACAAGTCTGACAAATATAATCCTATGTTGAATAAATGACAGTGTTCAAATAATCTATATGAGATGGTTAGCCTAGGAAAATAATGATGGCTTCATCTTTGACCTCCAATGATGATTTCTTAATTCAGCCTTGCAAATGAATTGGAAAAATATAGGCCCTTATGTTTTATCCTTATCAGGTTGATTTTTTTTTTTTTAAAGCTATTCACGGATGTGGGGGCTGACCCAAATTTAGTGGGGGGGGGCGAATGAGTACTATACTAATTATGGCTATTAGTATTTAGTCAACAAGTTAACGGGACAAGAATAGTTAAATTACTTAGCCATATATACGTGTATTACATAGAGAGATTAGATATCAGTTGAAAATAATTTCAGTCACATTCTCTTTTTCCCTCCAATTACTTCTCTTAGGGCCAAAACAATTAAGAACACAGTTTGTGTCAATGTAGAGTTAACTGCAGAACAGTGGAAAAAGAAGTATGAAAGAGAAAAAGAAAAAAATAAGACCCTGCGGAACACCATTCAATGGCTTGAAAATGAACTCAATCGATGGCGTAATGGTAATAACTTTAGAATTTTTCATTTTTAGTTGTTGAATATAGATTTAGAGCTATTTTATAAATTTGCGATTTAGTTGTGAATATAAATATAAACAAAGCATATCCATTTTCACTTTTTAGGCATTAGGGATCATCAAATAAAAATGAAGTCTTTTACATTAAATTCCTGATTTTACCTGAAATAATAAATAGAGGTACAAAGGCCAACTAAGAAGCTATAAAAGTCACAAGATAGCAGGGTGCCTAGATTAGGGTGAAAGCAATAAAAATTACAAGACTTGGTGACTGGATTTAGAAGATAGGGGAGAAAAGTCAAAGGTAATTCCAACTTTTCAACTCTCAGGAACTGAGCAGATAAGAAAGTCGGTAAGAGCTGCTGAAATTGAATAAAATTGAAATTAGTTTTAGATAGGTGGAATTTTGTTAATCATTCTGTTGTCTTATTTTAGGAGAGACGGTGCCTATTGATGAACAGTTTGACAAAGAGAAAGCCAACTTGGAAGCTTTTGCAGTGGATAAGGACATTACTATCACCAATGATAAACCAGCAGCCACGATTGGAGTTACTGGAAACTTTACTGATGCCGAAAGAAGAAAGTGTGAAGAAGAAATTGCTAAATTGTACAAACAACTTGATGACAAGGTAGATACTATTCGTGTTCTGTTTTGTTCTAGACTATTATTGACACAGGTGTTTTTATTTTCTAATTTCAATATTATTAGTCCTTGTGACCTATATACATCTTCTTTTATTTCTGTTAACCTTTTGAAAATCACTGTTAACAAAAAACAGAAAATCACAATTTCTGTTTCTATGCAGAAACTATGTATAAGGCATGATTTTTAAGCTAAAGGAACTTTCTTTTTAAAGTAAATTTGGCATTAGGTCATTGGAGAGCTTTAATGAAATTGCCTCTTAGAATCAGGTATCTGAAAACTAGTAAAAGATGATGTAAGAGATTGGATAGTGGAAATAGGATAGAGTGAAAATGTTATCTTCTTGGCTTTGATTATATCAGTCAGTAGTGTGAAAAACAAATTATGAACAAAATAGAGAGGAAGGGAAAAATGAGTAGTAAAGAGACCAGAAAATAGTTCTGGCTTTGTTTTTGTTTGTTTTTAGGTGGTATTTTCATGTATTTTAAGCAAAAATGGCAAGTTGGATGTGGCTGCCTGGCCATTATTTTCAATAATAGCTTCGAACATGTTAATTATTTTTTAGTATTTAATGTATTTAATGAATAGCTTTTTTCCCCTTATTGCATGTTAAATATGTTTGTACACTTATTGCATGATAAATGTTACAATTATTGATGATTGAAAGAAATTCCATCTGTTTTAACTTATTCAACAATAGCTATGTTGAATTTGGAGACATGATTTTGAAATATTGGAGGAGGGAGGTGATAATAATCTTAAATTTTGTGTTAGGAAACAATTAGAACCAGGTTGTGAGCTACTTTAATTTGTTACTTTAATTCTAGGATGAGGAAATTAATCAACAGAGCCAGTTGGTAGAGAAATTGAAGACACAGATGTTGGATCAGGAAGAGGTAAGTTGAATATTTTTCTTATTATTTCCAGAAACGCTTTATAGTTTGTCATTATCATTTGAACATAAAAGATGAAGGAATCTACAGAGTTCAGATTATACTAGAGTACGTTTTTAAATTTTTTGAATATGTGCATGCTTCGCTTGATATCCTGTGAGACTGATAATATGGATTGAGGCAGAGATTGACTTCATCTTAAGGTTAATGTTGACTTCTGTCAAACTGGAGGGGAGAGAATGCCTTTTTTAGTATTTACTCTTTAACATATAACCTGGATTTTTTAAAAACTCTGTCTTGTACTTTCCTTGCTTAAAGTACAGTGCTATTTGTCTCCTTATTCTCCCCAAAACATTTCTTACTGGGAAAAACTTACACTGCATTGGAGTAACCTTCGATCCCCCGCTCCCTTAATGAAAAGTATAGTATTTACAATGGAAACGAGGGAAGAAATATTTAAAAACAATGTTTTATTGTCACTTACTTCACCACACTATAGATATAGGCTAGGTCTGAAGGTATTATTAAATTTATTAAGTAAGTATTGATTTCTGAATCCTATTGATTTTGTCTTTGATAATTTATAAGTTTGGGTATTCTCTTACTGTGAGAATAAGAATGTCAATGAATAAAATCATTTTTTTACTCCTCCTCCACATTTCTGCCTTCACCTAGCCTGTTGTTCATTTCTGCCATCTTTACTTTCATCTTGATTCTTCTAAGTTTCTCTTCTCTAGTTTTTCACCTAGTGTCAACCCTCATTTTATCTCACCTGCAAAGTAGGGGGGATAATTGAAAAGTGGTCCCTCATTTAAGGTTTGTTTTGCAGAAGGATAGCAAAGACTGTACAGCTTCAGTAAGAAAGAGATACCCACCATCAGCCAAATTAATTCTGGTTAGACCATCTTTATACTTATTTCAACTATAGCACTTTCTCAAAAGGGCACTTGAAACATTTGCATAACTCTTCATTATGTTGTTCTGTCTTGTGCATCATAAGACATTCACCTGGCTCCTGCTTCAAAGTGCCATTAGCCTTCTGCCCCATTAATATTTCCACACATTTCCATTGCCCCTGCTTAAAAGCCACTTACCCTAGATGATTGCAGTATCCTCCTAACTAGCCTCTTAGCTTCTCTCCAGTTCAAATTTTATATGCTGATACCAGGTTTTCCTGAAGCATAACTCAGAAGCCACCCCTTGTTACCCAAAGAAGATCTAAACTTTAAAGCAAATCTAAACATTTACTAATTTCTTTTTCTGTGCACACTATTCATGAGCCTAGAATGCCTTTGTCTTTCTATTATGTTAATTTGCACATGACTGAAATCTATCTGTCCTAGCCACCTTCCCTACAGATAGAACCCTGTTTTTCCCTATACTACCAAGCACTGTCGTGTCCTGTCCCTCCTTTATGGCTCTTGTATTCCATTTATTTATGTACCTATCTTTTCATCTAGATTCCTCAATGGCACAGTCTTTATTTGATTTCCTTCCTGTCTCCCACAGTGTCTAGCACAGTGCCTACATAGTAGATACTAGGTAAATCTGTTGAAAAAATTAATGTTACCACAGTTAATAGCATCCACATTTCCTCCCGTTTGTGCTTAGCAAATATGTTTTTAAAAACCTGTAAACTATTGGTAAAAATACATACTTTACTCATTTTTTTTAACTCTTCCATTTTATTTTATTTATTTATTTTTATTATATCAGATGTACAAAACAACAGTGATTAGACATTTATACACCTCACAAAGTGATAACCCCACAAGTCTACTACCCATCTGACATTGTACATAGCTATTAAAATAACACTATGTTCCCTATGCTGTACTTTACATCCTGTGACTATATAGTTTTTCAAATTATAGTTGACATTCAGTATTATTTTATATTAGTTTCAGGTTTACAGAGTAGTGGTTAGGCATTTATGTAATTAATTTATGAAGTGATCCCCCAAAAAAGTCTAGCACCCATCTGACACTCACTATACATAGTTTTTAAAAGATACTTTACTCTTTCATCTAGCTTCTGGCATCTACCAGAAGGGATCAAGATAATATGCAAGCTGAGCTGAATCGCCTTCAGGCAGAAAACGATGCCTCTAAAGAAGAAGTAAAAGAAGTCTTACAAGCCTTAGAGGAACTTGCTGTCAATTATGATCAGAAGTCTCAGGAAGTTGAAGACAAAACTAAGGAATATGAATTACTTAGTGATGAACTGAATCAGAAATCGGTAGGATATAGTTTTATTTTCTTAATACTTTAGTACATGTATTCTTAATGAAAACTTACCTAAGTATATGGAAGATAAAGAAAATATACCAACCATCTGACAGACTGTCAGTTCCATTCTAACAGTTTGCTCAGACTTAAAGCAATAAATGAAAATCAAATCTAAGTAATTTGGAAGTTTCCCATTTCTAGGCAGACATTACCCAATTTCAAAAATTAGTCCAATAATATAAACTACCTGCTCTTAATGGAGCACAGTATGGTTACTTTACATTGTCTGTTAGGTCAAAAATATTTTTTAAGTTTGAATTGGATGCTATCCCAGAACTAGTAGATAGTTCAAGAAAATGAAAGCAGAAAATAATGGTTTTGTGAGTTATTAGGTGCAACTTGAAATACCGGTCAGTATTTGAATTGATCTTTCTTTTAATAGATTTAACTGTACCTTTTGTTTTTGGATCTACTAGGCAACTTTAGCAAGTATAGATGCTGAGCTTCAGAAACTAAAGGAAATGACCAACCACCAGAAAAAAAGAGCAGCTGAGATGATGGCATCTTTACTAAAAGACCTTGCAGAAATAGGAATTGCTGTAGGAAATAATGATGTAAAGGTAAGTATAATAACCAAATATTAAGTGTAATTATTTTTATGTAGCTTATACTTTTGTTTACTACTTATTTTTCATGAAGCTTTTTTCCTACGCATGAACTCATCCTCACAATAGTCAGGGGTAGTAGATGGATGGTCTTACTGTACCTTCATTTTTCAATAGATGAGAAAAGAATGGAGTACTCAAGTAGACGAACATTCAGTAGGCAGCATTTATTTGGACCCCATGTTTGGTTCTTTACTAGGTAAAGATCATGTTAATGAAGTACCAGACATGACAGTATATATTTGGAACAAAGGTGAAAGTTAGCCCAGGGAGTAAACTCATTAATGAATTGGCCTGTAGTCGCTTTAACTGTTTAAAAAGATAAAAGATGAGCACTGCTAATTAATTCTTTTTTCTTTAAATTTTATTATGAAAAATTTCAAACATGTAATAGTACCATGAACCTCAGAGTTATCAAAATTTGGCCACACTTATTTATGCCTTCTTTTCTAGTAATCTTTTTAAGGATAATAATATTGATTGTGTTATCACTAGGCATGTGGTTAAAAAAAAATTCAGTGACCTGGTAGATTTAAAACTTAGACCAAGAAAGCCAACTAAGACTCTTAGCTGCAGAAACATGTATATAACATTAAAGATTACTGTGTTGCAGTAGGTATTTGTTTGGACTTTACCTTTTTGATTAAAGCCTAATTATAGTTAAGAACAAATTTATACTTGGGTTTATAGTGAGAGCATACTAAGAAGCCAAGTTTAACAAGAGATGGAAACAAAGGTTTTCAATGTGGTGCACACATTCCTTCTGTTGGTTGTTATTCAAAGCTGCTGTCGGTTGATGGAGGCAAGGATTCTTGTAATCTTTCTCCTCATATGTCGTTTCCTAATGTCGGCTCACATCATTGAAAAAAAGGAAACATGTTGTCATTAAATACTGGGTGATTGACTTGCTTTCAACCATCCGAACATTTTGGTTTTTTTCTATGGTGAAGTAGTGGGAGATGTTATGGAAAAATGATTTACTTCATATCATTGAAGAATAGAAGGGTATTCAAAATTTGCTTTGTAGATTTGCAACTTTTTTTTTAGAAAAATCTTTCCATTTCATGTTCAAATCTACCACTTTTTTACCTGTGGTAAAGATAGAGAAAATAAAGATTACAAATGGCTTTGTTTAGTGGTGGAGTGATACAATACAGGTTCCCTGACTCCTAGACTGGTATTTTCCACTAGGCCATTATAACATTGTGAAAGCAGTCAGCCTTGCAAATAGGTTCTTTAAAAAGAAATCTGGGGCTGGCCCCGTGGCTCAGGTGGTTGGAGAGCCTTGCTCCTAAAGCCGATGTCGCCAGTTTGATTCTCACATGGGCCAGTGAGCTGCGCCCTCTACAGCTAAGATTGTGAACAACAGCTCTCCTTGGAGCTGAGCTGCCGTGAGCAGCCAGAGGCCCGCGTGAGCTGCTGTGCTGCTTTGGCTGGCAGCCAGCATGAGCTGCCATGGACTACAGTGCCAAGAGCTGCTATGAGCTGCTGTGAGTGGCCGACGGACGACCAACTACCAACTGCCTCAGCAGAGGGGAGCGCAAGGCTCATCATACCAGTATGGGTCAGGGCCCAGGGAGCTGTGTCCTACACAACTAGACTGAGAAACAACGGCTTGAACTGGAGTCGGGAGGCAAAAGAAGGGGGAATATCTGTGGATCCTCAGTATTATTGTCATTTGCATATAATTCTTTTTCTGTTAACATCATCAGTTGAGCACTGCTTGAGTTCCACTTGTTTTTTACGTTATGGTTCATTCTTAGTGTGTACAGTTCTATGGATTTTGACAAATGCATAGTAGATCCACTGTTACAGTATATCATAGAATAACTTTACTGCTCTAATAAATCGCCTGCTTTGCCTGTTCATCCCTCTCCCCTGAATCTCTAGCAACCACTGATCTAAAAAGATCCCTATAGTGTTCCCTTTCCCAAACTTTCATATAGTTGGAATCATATAGTATATAGCCTTTTCAGATTGGCTTTTTTAGTTAGCAGTGTGCATTTAAGGTTCTTCCATGTCTTTTTGTAGCTCACTTTTTTATCACTCAATAATAGTCCATGCTAGGATGTATCAGTTTGTTTATCTATGTACAAGCTTTTCTGTGGACATAAATTTTCAGTTCAGTTGGGTAAAAATACCTTGGAGCGTGATTGCTAAATGGTATGTTAAGACTGTTAGCTGTGTAAGAAACTCCCAAAGTGACTGGAGCAGTTTGCATTCCCACCAGCAATGAATAGGATTTCCTGTTACTCCACATCCTCACCAGTATTTGGTGTCATTAGTTTTTTGGTTTTGAGCTATTCTGGATAGATGTGTGGTGTTATCTCCTTGTCGTTTTAATTTGTTTTCTTATTGTTGAGTTTTAAGAGTTCTTTGTATGTTTTGGACAAGTTCTTTACCAGATATGTATTTTGCGTATATTTCTCCCAGTGTGGCTTATTTATCTTTCTCTTCTCTTAACAGTGTCTTTTACAGAGCAGAAGTTTTTAATTTTAACAAAGTGCAACTGTTTTTTTTTTTTTTCATGGATTGTGTTTTTGGTGGTGTGTCTGAAAATTCATCTTTACACTCAACATCACCTAGATTTTCTTTCTTCTGGGTTATCTTCTGGAAGTTTTTTAGTTTTGCATTTATATTTAGGTCTATAATCTATTTGGAGTTAATTTTTCTGAAAGGTATAAGAAGTCTGTCAAAATCCATTGTTCTACTTGGGCATTGCTACTTGTTCCAGTAAATTTTTTGAAAAAACTATCCTTTCTCCATTGAATTATCTCTGCCTGAGATCAGTTCACTGTATTTGTGTGTGTCTATTCCTGGGCTCTCTTCTGTTCCAATAACCTGTTTGTCTATTATTTAGCCAATATCACATCATTTTGATTACTGTAACTTTATAGTAAATCTTGTAGGGGGTAGTGTTAGTCTTCTGATTGAGCTTCTTTAATATTGTTAGCTATTCAGGGTCTTTTGCCTTTTTTTATTTTTATTTTTTGCCTTTCCATATAAACTTTAGAATCAGTTTGTCGAAATCCACAAAATAACTTACGGGATTTTGATTGAGATTATATTAAATACATAGATCAAGTTGGGAAGAAATGTTTTAACAGTATTGTCTTCTATCCATGAACATGGAGTATCTCCATTTATTTAGTTCTTTGATTTCTTTCATCAATGTTTTATAGTTACCTCATGTAGATCTTATACATATTATACTACATTTATATCTAAGTGTTTCTTTTTTCTTTTTGGTGCTAATATAAATGGCACTATTTTTTATTTCAAATTCCACTTGTTTGTTGCAGATACATAGGAAATTGATTGACTTTTGTATGTTAACCTTGTATTCTGCAGTGTTACTATAATGGTTTATTAGTTCCTGGGGTATTTTAATAATCATCTCATCTGTAAACAAAGACAGTTTTATTTCTTCCTTCTCAAGCTCCACTTAGTTTTGACACTGAAGATTGTCCTGGAATTTTATTATAGTGAAACCCATGACAGTTATGGAAACTACAGTGACCATAATTCCTCCTTAGCTTAAAAGTCATCCTTTCCCTGCCACCTAAACATCCTTATTTGTTAAGTTTTAAACTGGACTTACACATGATTCATGATAAACTTACTGAAGAGGGCATATAGAGAGGAAATCCAAATATTGAAAGAGGCAGAATTCATCAGGGTCTTTTTTTGTTTGTTTTTTAGGTTTACATTCTTTTTTTCCTTGTTGGCATGTATTAACATTACTTTTTAGAAAAGATGGCAAAAATTAAGTTCTACTTTACTTAACCTTTACTACCCAGTATTTAATAAAAGAAAGCTCCAGATTTGCTATGAATATTGAGTAATACAAAATATATGTAATTTTGTTCTTAAGATTTTAGGGTCTAATTAGGTAAACACATACTGGACATTTTTGTATTTCATGGCTTTTAATTTCACTTCTTTCCCCAGCAGCCCGAGGGAACTGGCATGATAGATGAAGAGTTCACTGTTGCAAGGCTCTACATTAGTAAAATGAAGTCAGAAGTAAAAACAATGGTAAAACGCTGTAAACAGTTAGAAAGCACACAAACTGAGAGCAACAAAAAAATGGAAGAAAATGAAAAGGAGTTAGCAGCATGCCAGCTTCGTATCTCTCAAGTATGTATTACAGAACAAAGTTTCTTTGTATTCTGAACAATCACATATAAATCTTATTTATTGTAAAGGTTTTAAGAAAAATGAACTTCCATAGGTTATTTTGAGTAACAAAATTAATTTGGTCAGTTTATCCTAGTCTAGCTGCATTATAATAACATGAATAATTTAACTGGGTTGGATTTACTAAAATGTATATGTTAAGCATACAGCTTTATTAGAAATATGTGACTGATGTGACTGTTGAAGAGTCTAGAAGAATTCGAGGGTGAACAAAACTGCAGGGCCAGTTTTCTGACTTTGGCAACTGAATGGATGAGGCCATTCACCAAGTTAGGAACTGTAGGAGGGAAGAGGGTAATGTCATATGGAGATAACAATAAGAATGTCTGATTTTTCAGCCTTTAGTTCCTTTGTTACAAGTGTCATAAACTATACAGATGACCATTTCATTGATTAAATTCTTTATCTTTGTAAATTTGGCCCCTGAACATGTTAGGTTTAAATATCTTTCTTTAAGTGTATTATATATTTCTGTACACTGATAAAACTTGCTTATTATCATATATTCTTAAAAATAAAATATCTGCATGAGATTTTTTTCACTTCACATAAGTTTTTTCCCAAAAGCATGAAGCCAAAATCAAGTCATTGACTGAATACCTTCAAAATGTGGAACAAAAGAAAAGACAGCTGGAGGAATCTGTTGATTCCCTCAGTGAAGAGCTAGTCCAGCTTCGAGCACAAGGTACTAACTTCTTCCAATTATTTATGAGTTATATATCTATACTAATTTGTCCTTACCTTAGTGTAGTTGTAGTAAACATTAATATTGATAGAGTGTAGTAGGAATACTGTAACTTGAAATAGTAAACAAAAATGTTTTAATGTGGCTTGGAAACTTTTAGAAATCGTGTTTGAATATGGCAGTAGCCAATCTGGGAATTTTCCCACAAAATTATGAAGTTATACATATATATGAAGTTATACATATACACACATATATGAAGAATATACACACATACATACACGTAAATCTTGACATAGGAATTTACAAAGCTTTCTCATTTTCCTACTATGCACTATCCCATCTGTTCTGGAATTAGGTAAAGGAAATAAAAGAAACCATAATTATCAACACAGAGGATACAGCTAAATGTACTAGTCAACATGTCATCGAGCTTGGAGAACAAGATTTACAATGTGGCATTTGGATGGTTAAAAGTCAAGTAGTGCTAAGGACCATAACCTCATAAAGCCCACTTGCTCCTTGGTTTATATGAAGAACTCTAACGCTTATTTCCTCGTTTTCTCTTCTTACCCAAACAGAAAAAGTCCATGAAATGGAAAAGGAGCACTTAAATAAGGTTCAGACTGCAAATGAAGTTAAGGCAAGTTTTATGTAACATTAATTCTAATGGCTTTAATTTATCATTATTAATCTTTATTAGTCTGACTTACTATCCTTTCCCCCAATAATTTTAGCAAGCTGTTGAACAACAGATCCAAAGCCACAGAGAAACTCATCAAAAACAAATTAGTAGCTTGAGAGATGAAGTTGAAGCAAAAGAAAAACTTATTACTGATCTTCAAGAGTAAGTATACTTTTCTTTCCTCTAAATATTAAAAGCTAACTCAGAAAGATTGACTATTTAGACAAGAGGAAATAATTGGTTCCTGGTGGACAGTATGTTCTTATTACATACCTGCACTTATCATTGAAATTACAATTTTTGACTTGAAAAATATTTTTTTCATTTATAAGCATAACTTCTGAGTTCTAGGTGAAAATAATTGTTAGGTCTTTTGATGTAGCTATTCAGTCAAAAGGAAAAATACCCCAACTTCAACCATTATTACAAATAGAAATCACAGTCTCAAATAATTTCCTTAACTTTCTTTTTAAAAATACTCTTAATTGAGAAAAACTTTATTGGAAATTACGGGTTTTTAAAGTTTTTTGTTTTAATAGAAGTTGTCTTCTTTGTTTATCTAGAAGACATTTTTCCTACTTCCATAACAGTATGCATATAGTGTAGCAACTAAATCATGATTTGAGGAGAAACCAGAGGAGCCTAAGAAAAAAATGATGAAAAGTTTGGGACATGGATCTTAGTATTAATACCTAATGGATTTAGGGACAAAGGTTCAGGCAGATGAAAGATATAGAAGAATAAAATCATGATTTCAAACCATAATACAAAAAATACTATATAGCTGAAAGTAGGCAGGTCCTCTTCCCCAGCCCTCCCACCACCCTCCCACCCCCCACAGCTGCCCTGTTGCAGACCAGATCACAGGAGGCCTTGGTTGCTACAGTGGTGAGATTGTAGAATTTAAGAGTTTGAACATTTTTAATGACAACATTCAGAAAACAGCGGTGTTGATACTGTGTTATTTTTCTTTTGTCAGCCAAAACCAGAAAATGATGTTAGAGCAGGAACGCTTGCGAGTAGAGCATGAGAAGTTGAAAGCTACAGATCAGGAAAAGAGCAAAAAACTGCATGAACTTACGTGAGTAAATATTTTAATTCAACTTTAAAATTGAAAACTAAGAGTATTGCAGGCATGACTATTGGATATATTCAACAGGTACATTTTTCACTTTGTATAAGCTAAAGAGTGTTTTTCTTAAACCCTCTGCATTGGTTTGATTTATACCTTTAAACTTGCAGGATATTCTTGCACTTTAGTGAAAGCAAGGTCTGATATTTCAGTGATGGTCAAGATTCAGATTTCTGTTTATCAACTTGCTTGCTGTTTGTTTGCCACCATTTTCCTTTAAGATCTGTCATGGAAATAAACCTAAAACTTGGCATTAAGTAATTTAAAAGGTTTCAGAGTCTGCCCTAAAAACTGAATTTTTGTCAAAATTGATCTTATATAAAAGGACATTGTTATGTTAGGCTGGCCTTTTCAACACAGGTTTTTCACCATTTTTTCTAATTTACTAAGAGTATAGTCAGTCAATACTCGGTTTTCTAGAATCTGAGCAGATAGAAAACTGAGGATTATAACTTTTCACATACCTTGAATTTATGAGAGATAATTTGTAAATGAACTGCTTTTATTAGAATGGTAACACCATCAGGACCAACTCAGTTGATTTTATAGTCTGCTGAATCTCAGCCATAATTTATTTAGAATAAGTTTAAGTAAAATGTGTAAAATATTTTAGTCTGATAATTTGTAATCTGTAATTCCCAGTTAATGAGAATTATTTTGGATAAATAGCATTATACTGTATGTGACATATTCTAAAATATAAATAAGAACCACTCCTTAGTCTTTGAATTCTGCCACATTTTATCTCTTCCGTTGCTATATGAGGAGAGTTCTTTTCCTAATAAACTATAGATTTAGGAAATCATAAGGTATTACAAAAATTTCTTTGAAAGACAACATGAATAAACTTTAAAAATAAGCATCTTTCATTTATTTGAATTTAAGAATTGATTCTGTCAGATAAAAAAATATTTGATTTGACTCTTGTATTAAATAAAACTAGATTTTATGGAATCAAAGTTGAAAGTGTTTTATGTATATTCTTCCTTTGTCTAGGGTTATGCAAGATAGACGAGAACAAGCAAGACAAGACCTAAAGGGTTTGGAAGAGACAGTGGTAAGAAAAACTTGAAGATAAATAGGACTGGGGAAAATTTAATGGGTTTTTCTCCCATTGGTTATACTAAATTTGAAGTCTGAACTCCAAAAACACTGCTGTTCTCATTAATTCCAGGCAAAAGAACTTCAGACTTTACATAACCTGCGGAAGCTCTTTGTTCAGGACCTGGCCACCAGAGTTAAAAAGGTAATAAAACTATACAGAGGTGTGGCTGTTTGTATAAAGGGTGACTACTGTGTGTATTGCTTTATATTCATAAGTGAAATAGTTTTGTCATAACAATTTCTGTTTGGTTAAGCTTAGGGGTTTTTTTGATCTTAAAATTTTTTAATACTATTCATTGACCTTCTTAGAGTGCCGAGATCGATTCTGATGACACTGGAGGCAGTGCTGCTCAAAAGCA
This sequence comes from Rhinolophus ferrumequinum, assembly GCF_004115265.2. Taxonomy (NCBI): domain Eukaryota; kingdom Metazoa; phylum Chordata; class Mammalia; order Chiroptera; family Rhinolophidae; genus Rhinolophus; species Rhinolophus ferrumequinum. The sequence continues at coordinate 3,471,451 of NC_046288.1, read as the reverse complement.
AAAAATCTCCTTTCTTGAAAACAATCTTGAACAACTCACTAAAGTGCACAAGCAGGTAATAAACAATATGTTTGTGGTAGCTGCAACATTGTAACAAAAATTTGAGGAGTGGTAAATATTTGAATTTCCACACCCCAGGCCATTCCATTATTTTATCAAGCACTTATAGAAAGAAACCATTAGCAATTTTTAGGGAAGTTAATATTTTAAAAAATGTTTTATCAAAAGAGGCCAGTGAAAACCTATATTTGTACTTACTTTCCGAAATAACAAGTCTGTCAGTTTTCTTAATTTGTTCATGGTAATCAAAAAATCTCTGGTAGATAAGTCTTTGCAGCTAAAATACAATTTTTTTTTGGTCCTTTTACATTTAATGCCCCAAGTGTGAAATATCTAACATTATGAGACAGTTCATTTTTTAAAAAAGTACTGGCAAATACTTCTTATTTTTCATATGGCTTGATAAATGATTTAATTACTTACAAAAATATTTCTTAGCACACTAAATTATATATCTTTGTTATTCATAAACCTGATGTTTATACTAGATGTTTGCACTAGAGTAAGGTTAAAGAAATTTTAGCCTTTTTTGCTTTCAACATCTATTAAGGGGCTTGCTAAATTTATGTGTACTTGTGGGTCTAAGTTGGTATGTTTAAAAGGCTATTCATTTCTAGAAGATTAGTATCTTACCAAAGAGACCTAACACTGTGTTCTAACTTATTTTCATTGCTTGGTAAGGGGAAAGAACAACCCCCACCCCCCAAAAAAAAATTAAATGAAATTATATCTTTGTGAGAAATATTTATGCATGATATGGATGGATATATGTGTTCCTTGGTTATTGCTGCCTAAATTAAGTTAGGAAATTGGAAAACCTTAGTATACAGTGTAGTATTACTTCTTTTCTAAAGAGAAATTATGAACTGTTCATACTTTCTCAAACCACCTTGTCAAAGCTAGAATACTAATTTTCTTTATGTACCTTTAGTTGGTACGTGATAATGCAGATCTTCGCTGTGAACTTCCTAAGTTGGAAAAGAGACTTAGAGCTACAGCTGAGAGAGTGAAAGCTCTGGAGTCAGCACTGAAAGAAGCCAAAGAAAATGCATCTCGTGATCGCAAACGGTATCAGCAAGAAGTAGATCGTATAAAGGAAGCAGTCAGGTCAAAGAATATGGCCAGACGAGGACATTCTGCGCAAATTGGTTAGTAGAACACATTAAAACCTTTAAACCTTGCTTGGTTTGAATGTTTTCATTTACTCGAAAACATAATCTGATTCATTATGATATTTGGTCTGTTTTTCCTGACTTTTCCAAAGAAACAACGAAGTTGAGGTGTAGCCACATTAACAGGAAAAGAAGATAAAAAAGAACTAAACAAGTGAGCAAGAATATTCAGAGAAATAAACTATATCAAGCAATGTTACTAAAGCAAAGAGAGAATTGCAAGAAAATAAGCCAGCAGCAGTATTTCATGCTTAAGAGTAATCATTGATGTAGGAGTAAGGTGTTTAAGAGGCTAGATTGTATAGGTTCTGGAGGAAAGGAAGAGCTAGAGGAATTTGCTAAGAAACAAAAAGGCAGAGAAAAACACTTGGGAATTTGTTGTAAACAAAGAGAAGAGACCTAAAAGGTCATTACAGTCACGTGTTAAGGTTTATTCTAAAGCCAGTTTTTGGTTTTTGTTTTAGCTAAACCTATTCGTCCTGGGCAGCATCCAGCAGCTTCTCCAACTCATCCAAGTGCAGTTCGTGGAGGAGGTACATTTATTCAGAACAGCCAGCCCGTGGCAGTACGAGGCGGAGGAGGTAAACAACTGTGAGCGTTACACATTACCCACAGGTTTGTAGTTTATATCTGGCTTTTGAATCATAGCTATATATGGAAATGTTCAACAATTGGTTGTTAAACACTTTTTTGGATTCTCACATTGATGTCATATTTTTTATGTATATAATTGTAAAAGTAACTTGGCACAATTTCTCCTAGTCTTTTTTCATAATTGAGATCATGCTATATATTCAAATTTGTGTTTTTAATGTTTTTAATCTAAGATTGGATCATTTTTAAAAGATCTTGGTATTCTGTCTAATTTATAACTGTTCCTTTTTACTGAAACTGTAATTAAGTATGTTAATTTTTCCATACTTGAAATTTTCCAAAATTGAAATTTATGTGTATGAAATTAGAAGTGTAGAAATCTTTTTATATACCCTCCTCATGTTTTAGATTATTTCCAGAAGTTTCCCAAATGTGGATTTCCAAGAAAGTGTGAACATTTTTAAGGCTCTTGATACATATTAACATACTGTTTCCAGAAAGACTGCACCAAATGTATAACAGAACCAATTTTGTCATAGGCTGATTGATATAAACATCAGTGTTATGACAAAACAACGTTAAACAAAACAATGATATTCAAGGACCTGCTGTATTTACTTTAGAGCCCCTTTATTAGTAAAATGGAAGTCATCCTTGAGAATTACGCTCTTATCATTACCTACTATAGAGCATATCCTTTTCTGCAAGTGGAAAGTGGGCAAGGAATTTTTAAAGCATAACTATAGCGGTGAAAGTTTGTCCTTTTTGGATATTGTGCTCATATTAAAATTCATATGTAAACTTTGAACTCATATGATTTGCAGAGAAGACAGACTATGGCCTTTATTAAGTATAGCTAGGTTTTAGCTTGAAAGTAGAATGCTGATCCCATTGTAATGACAGCAGTTTAGCACCGGAGGGAGATAGCTAACCTAGCCAAACTAGGTTTTCAGACTTGAAGTAACTATAAAAGCATAAACATTAACAGGTTTGTCTCATTGGTGGTCCAAAGGATAGTAGTTCTTTTTTTTTTTTAACTCTTACTATATCAATCAGTTTTAAACCATGGTTGAGGAGTATGATCTACTTAAGTGATAAATTACTAAAAAACTAAACACTTTGTAGAGGAATTTTAAATTATTCTTTTAATTATTAAGAAAAACATTCCAAAATCCTGGGTTTATTTTGGGGTAAGATGGCAATGTATTAATAATACTGGTACTTTTAGTACCCAGTTTTACATGGCTGATCTTCTGGCTTGCATAATACTTTGAACACATAGGTAAGTGGACAGTTTAATATAGGGATTCCTCCAGGGTAACAATTTATTTTACGGTCACTTTCCTACCATACGTACCTTTCATGTATCCTTATCCGTCCACCCCTCTTCACTCCCCCCCCCTTTTTTTTTTAAACCACCATGTAGATTGCTGGTTAGTGGTTCTTGGCTTAAGAATGTCACTGACACTGTCTGTTGGTTTCCAGCTTCTTTTTAAAATATAATTCATACGTCAGCTTATTCACAACTCTCTTGGGGAAGAGCAAAAATAAATGAAGGGCTGACCTCCATTTAAACATTGTACTGCTCAGAATAGCTCTACTTAGGAAGTAAATTAAAGGAGAAGAAATCATATCATTTAATGTTGCAATGTTTTTGATTGGGGAGAAGTGGTCAAAGCTGTTGACCAAAATATTTTTAAACTATTGGTATATTTTCTTTATTCTTTCCTGTTTATCTCAAACAACAGGTTTTATGCAAATAAAAATATTTTCTGTCTGCTTTCTGCCATTTTCAGGTGTTGAAAGTAATTGAAGTATGAAGAGGACATAATATCAAGCAGAGTCATTTAGTGACTATAACCTTTACCGCCTGAGAATTGTAGAATTATAACTTTTTTAATGTATAAATTATACCTGGCCTGTACAGCTGTTTCCTACCCCACTCTTCTTGTAAACTCTGCTGCTTCCCAACTCAACTAGAGTGCAATTTTGGCGTCTTAGGAGGAAAAACATGACAGTTTACAACTGTGGCCCTATTTATTACACAGTTTGTCTTTTGTGTCTTTAATTTAGTTTTCACTGTGCCAAGCAAACTGTACCATATAGGATTGTGCTTTTTGTACTTGTTTTTGTGTGTGTGTATGTGTGCGTTTATTTTTTAATCTCAGTTTAAAATTACCTAGCTGCTACTGCTTCTTTTTCTTATTAAAGTGTCTTCCTTATTTTAGGGAAAATGGAACATTTAGATTAAATGTCTTAAATTTTACCACTCACGACACTACATGCCCACAAAATGTATCAGGTCAGTACTGTACTTCAAAATCCCTTGAAATGATTTCAGAGTCAAAATTATTTGTATCATCTCTGAAATTTGCTTCTGAAAACTACTGTATGTGCACTGAAACCTTAAAGTAGGCACTTGAGACTGAACAAGGCTACGTAATTATCTCATGAAATGCCTGTTGCTGAATTTTCTTGAATAGACATATTTTACAGTTATCAAAAGCAAGTCTCAGTTTAAGAGAGAGTTTGGAAAAGGAATTACATTTCTCTTCTTCCCAATTCTATAATCAGCAAAGCTTGATGGAATGAAAATACCCTGCTTCATTCTGGTGAGCCTGCTAGTTAACTTAAGAATTGGATAATTTGTCCCCTTAATATAGTGAAACGATTTAAGATATTATAGGATTAAACATACTTTTGTATTGTTAGTACTTTATTGGTTGATCTAAATTTATAGCCTATGGTAATTGAGGAAAAAGATGGAAGAACAGGAAAAATATATGGTGAATTTATAAATAAGTCAGTAAATTTTGGTCTGAAATCCCTGAGGTGTTTTTAACCCACTACACTAAGTCATACACTATAATTTATTTGTTATTTAGCCTAGAAATAGTAAATTGTTTGCAAGTCACTAATAATCCTCAATTTTGTTGGCTATCGCCCATAATTTTGTAATTAGTACTGAGTGTACCTGTTTTTGCCACTTCTTCCTCAGATGATTAAAGTAAGTCAACAGTTTGTTTTAGAGAGCTATAAAAGCAGTAGGGAAAGAGATTTCAATATTTGCTTCATCAATGGAGGGAAGGTGACTGCAACTGTGTTAGCAGAAATTTGCGGAGAATGGGGATTTGAGGTTCTCGGTAGAGAAACTTGGAAAATTCTGTGTTAGGATCTGGCTGGCAGAATTAACTTTTTGAAAAAGTTTTATACACAGATATTTGTAATAAATTTGGAGCCATAGTCAGAAGACTCAGATCATAATTGGCTTATTTTTCTATTTCCTTAACTTGTAATTTCCACTTTTGTATAATTTTCATTTAAAAGATAAATTTATTTATTTATTTTTTTAACAGTCAAATTTTTGCTGTTGTAGTCTGCAACCTTTAAAATGATTGTGTTGCTTTTAGAATTGATCAAAACAAACACTCCAAAAATTGAGGTAAAACCTTGGTGTGGCAAGATTAAAGTAATGTAATTAACTTTTTAAAAAGTGCTACAGCTATTATGATGATAGTTTTCTAAATGGAGAAATATTTGGCTGCGTTCACATAGACATTTATATTTTGTTTTCAAATGAAAAGTTGCTTCTTTGGCAATATTCATAAATGAAGCAGAATTTCTTTTTCTCTTGTCTGAATATGGTAGTTTCATTCTTACTAGATGTATCACGGGTATTGGTGCTGTGTAATAATAAATTGTAACTAGCATGTGGTTCAGAATACACATTGTTAACTTTTTTTTTAAAATATCTCTGGTTCTTTTCTATTTATAATTTCAAACTTTCACAAAGTGTACCAAGAATTTCATGAATTTGTTTTCAGTGAACTCCTTTTGCTATGGTAGGTCATTAAACACAGCTTTTACTCTTACAAGTGAAAATTTCTGATCATCTACGACATTGGCACTTACTTCAGTTTGCGATGTCTTTTTTTTTGGACTGAATATATTAACGTTCCTCTGAATGGTATTGATAAATGGTTCAGAAGAGAAACTCAGTGAAATAAAAGTAATATTTATTCACGGTGATCAATTAAATTATTTGCCTAACTTAAGAAAACTACTGTGCATAACTCAATTTGACATGAGGTAATAGAAGAGTCTGAGTCTACCTGTGGAATATGTTGGTTTATTTTCAGTGCTTTGAAGATACATTCAAAGATAATTGGTTTGGGAAGACGCCATATAATTTTAAGTTTTATTTTAACCTGCATGCTGTAAATGTGTTTTATGTTTAAATAAAGAGGAACTTTTTTTTGAAATGTAATGACTTTCTTAAAACTTATTTGAAGAAGTATTAGGGTGATTTTTTATGACTCAGTGGCTTCTGTCTTGACATAATAGTGACTAATGTCATTATATTCGTGTATGTTTTGTTTCTTAATGTATTGCGCATTCTTTGGACAACAGGTATTAAATATGTAGGCTGAAGGATTAAGACCTAGAAATGAATTATCAGTCTTACCATGTTACTTCACTTCAGTGTAGTTTACCTGGTTCTGTTCATCTGGACCTGACTTATTAACCTGTATAAGAAGTGTTAAAGTTTGTTTTTCAGTACTTCCTCAATGGTTATTCAGGTCTAGCTGGAGAAAACTAAAGAAAGACTATTCCTAAATTTTATTGGCAATTGGGCTTTTTATCTTAAAATTAATTTATTACAGAAATTTTTAATAATATAAAAGCAGACAGTAAGTAATGAACTCCAAGTACCTATCAGTTTCAACAATTACCAACCCATGGCTAATCTTGTTTCATCCATAACCCCACTTGTTTGCACACACACCCCATATTGAAGCAATCCTAGATACATGTTTTTATTCATAAATATTTCAGTGTGTAAATACAGACTCCTTAAAACACACATACCAAAATACCATTATCATCAAAAAATTAATAATTTCCTAAACTAAATCTCACGTTTTGTAAATAATTTGTTTGGCTCATGATCCAATTTAAATCCATATATTACAGTAGAGCCCGCCCCCCCCCCCCCCCCATCTATCTCACTTATTTCCCTGCAATTAATGAAGAAAACAGATTTGTCCTGTAGTTTCCCATATTTTCCTGATTGCATTCCTTTGATATCTCTTAACATACTCTGTCCTTTTGGTATTTCCTGTAAATTTGTTTTTGGATCCACAAATTTAATCAGATCCAGATCTTTGCTTCGTTTTGTTGGAGGGGGCAGCATTACCTAATAGGTGGTGGTATTCCTCCATCAGCTGGCACGTAATATCTAGTTGTCTCTTGCTGGGTTAGCCACCATTGATGTTACAGAATACCTAGATCCATCAATTAAGGTTACAGAATGGCAATATTCCAATTATGTCATTCCTTCATTTGTTAGCTACAATAGAGAAATTTGCCCTCACCGACCATTTGGTTACATAGTAGTATAGTTTATACAGGAAAAACGGGACAAATGCTTGATTTTTTCCATTTGCAAGTTTAAAAATGAGTTGCTTCCCTGCTATCTTCCAGTGGTGATGGGTTGCGCATTTTTCTCCTTGTTTTTGTTTTTTATTATTTGATTATTGTAAGTGTTCACTGTGAGCTTCCAAGTCATTTTTTTTCTTTCCTGGAGAAGTTGAAATGGAAACAATTTTAATAAGGTTTGTCGTTCCAGCCCGGTGGCTCAGGTGGAGCATTGTGCTCCTAACGCAGAGGTTGCTGGTTCGATTTCCACATGGGCCAGTGAGCTGCGTCCTCTACAGCTAAGATTGTGAACAACGGCTCTCCCTGGAGGTTGCTGGGCTGCCGTGACAGCCTGAGGTTGGCGTGAGCTGCCGCGGGCTACTGCGCGTTGCTGCGGGCTACCATGTGGAGCCACAGGCAGCCATCGTGAGTGGCTGGCAGCCGGCGAGAGCTGCTGTGATCTGCTGTGAGCAGCTGACTGACGACTGGCGACCAGCTGCCTCAGCCAGGGGGAGCACAAGGCTCATAATAACCAGCATGGGCCAGGGAGCTGTGTCCTACACAACTAGACTGAGAAACAACGGCTTGAACTGGAGTGGGGAGGGGAGGCAGAAAAAAGGGGGGAGGGATAATATAAGCAGGGCCCCCAGTGTGCTAGCTCCTTCTAAGTTGAACTGCGCCAGTGTGACGTGGGATAACCAGATGTCCAGATCTCTTCACACTGTTACAACAGGGCAGAAGAGTTAACGGCCCTGGGGCACAATTGTACACGTGTATTGTCTGCTACATGTGAATGAACTTTTGGTCCTCTTGTAATCTGAAAAGAGCAGGTTATTTCCTTTTCTGGCTGGCGGTGTGAAAAGGGAGTGCATAGCAGTCACACAGGCTTCTGTTTGGCCTCAAAGACAACCTATATCCCATAGGCCAAAGAGGCATGTGGGGAGTCATTACAGTGACTAAGTATGTCAATCTAGTTATATGTACAGAGACAGAGAAGTGACCACCAGATGGGTCCACAGAGCATGTGCAGTTTTAATGTGAGCACTTACTACATACACATTTATAACGAGGCCAGCACTGCATTTATTAGTGTATCCCCCATAGTGATACTTCACATCCTTGGGTATCAATGTCTACTTAGACCTTGTGTCCACAGACCTCCCTCAGAATATCTGGGTATCCCCCTTTCTCCTGAGTATAAGGCCATAATTACTTTTGGGGCAGGACCAGGGGAATTGTTAAGTCTGTACTTGCTTTGTTGCAAGGAACTTCCTCCTGGGAACTCAACCTTTTCAGTGTGGTTTGGGTTGGAAAACTGGCTCGGGTAACTGGGCAAGGAATTGTGACTTTTTAAATTAGGGCAACTGCCCTCAACTTCTTTGTCTTCCATCATTGATATCCTGATGGTAAATGCTGTTACCTGATGGTAAATGGTGTTGGCTGCCCATCTATCCATGTGGCCCCTCAATGTGCTGTGCTCGGTTAGTCATCTCCATAACTGTGAGTCTAGTCTCTGGCTGCCATTCCAGCCCTGCAGCGTATGATGATAATGGTGTCCACCTTGCCTTTATCGGAGGGGGCTAGAATTTCACCTCCTTTGCTGTGGGCAAATCTAGTTCTAGAACAGCCTTATCTTCCATCAGCCCTGCCTTACAGAAGAGAGCCACCGCTGAATTTTTACCTTAACCTAGTGCTCGAGGTGAACATCACCAGTAATGTATGTGGATATCATGTACCCCAAATATGTGGTAAGGGCATCTCACCACTGTTATTCCGAGAAACCCATAACCCCAGTCTAATGAGGAAAACAGACAAACCAATTAGAGGGACATTGTACACAATGCCTGACCAGTACTCTTCCAAAATGTCAAGTTCATGAAAAATAAGGAAAAACGAACAGTCAGATTAGAGGAGACTTAAGGAGACATGACAACTAATGCGATCTTAATTGGATCATGGAACAATAAAGACAGTGGAAAAACACAAAATCTGTCGATAGTAATGTAAGTTAACGTCTTAGTTTTGACAAAAGTGCAATGGTAAAGTAAGATATTAATGTTAGCATAAGGGTAGTCCCTGCATTACCTTTGCAATTTTTTTGTAAATCTAAAATTATTCCAAAATAAATGGTTTGTTTAATAATTTATAAAGCATAAAGTCTCAACAACAGAGAAATTAACAGTAATAACGTTTTGGAAAAACTAAAGCAAAACTTAGCAGACCTGAGAAAACTGACTCCTCAGCAAACAGTGGGGAATGCCAAGAAGCAACCCAAATCCCCCCAGAAAATCCCCTAATATTTATGACTGTGACATCAGGTACCTCTGGAAGTTGGAGTGAAATGGGCTGAAAATAGGATTGATTGACCGTCTATTAGGACTTTCAGTTTAACCCCCAGATAACTTCTTCAATGTTGCACAGCTTGGCAGCTGCTTCTCCAATATCCTACCCTGTTTCCCTGAAGATAAGACCTAGCTGGACAATCAGCTCTAAAGCATCTTTTGTAGCAAAAATTAATATAAGATCTGGTCTTATGTAAGATCCGGTCTTATAGTGAAATAAGACTGGGGCTTATATTAATTTTTGCTCCAAAAGACGCATTAGAGCGATTGTCCGGCTAGGTTTTATTTTCGGGGTAACACGGTAGCATAAGCCTGTGTGTTTAGAAAAGGTAAAATAGAGGGTCTCTAGACTGGAAAACTCCAGGAACAGTTGAGGGTGGGGTACCACACGGAAAACAAGGAGTGTGCCAGTTACCGATTTATTGCATCTCACCTCCAAATCCACCCATTGTTGTTATTATAGGTTGATTTGTGTCCTTCCAAAATTTGAAGTCCTAACCCCCAGTACTTCACTGAGAATGTGACTGTACTTCGAGATAGGGTCTTTTCAGAGGTAATCAAGTTGAAGTTCATCACAGTGGCCCTAATCCAACATGAGTGGTAACCTCATAGAAGAGAGATTTGGACACAGGGATGAAGACGTGAAAAGACAGAGGGAGAAGATGGTCATCTACAAGCCAAGAAGAGAGGCCTGGAATAGATCCTCCCACACAGCCCTCAAAAGGAACCAACTGCCAACACCTTGGTTTTGGACTTCTAGCCTCCGGAACTGTGAGACCATAAATTTCTGTCAGGTCACCCAGTCTGTGGTTCTTGGTTACAGCAGCCCTAGCAAACTAATTGCCTACACTATGGTAAGTGAGTGGACCCTTTAAGCATTTCTTCTTTTTTCTTATCTCTGGAATGCTTCATTTTGCTGCTACTTCTTACCATCTAGTTGTCAATGGTGTGTGGATGAGGGAGGAGACAGCCAGTGGCATTCAGCCCCAGGGTACACATTCCCAAGCGAGCTTGCAGCCCTGGCCCTGGTCCTGCGACCACCTCTCTGGAGGGCAAGTGGCTCCCGAAGTTCTGAGTCTCTGGGTAAGGCTGCCCTTCATTCTTGTAGAGAGGCACTTCCTGCCCATCTTCTGTAGGCGTGTGCCAGCCTTGGCCCACCTCTATCCCACTGAGGTATTTTCTTCCTTCCAGTCCCAGCAATGGTTCCCTGCTGCCAGGCTCAACCTGACTGCACCTCAGGGAGATGCTTTCTGCTTTCCTGGGGTCTGGCCCAGCTCTAGCCCAGGCAACCTAGCTAACTTCTCCACCATTCAGTGGCTGCAGCCACGCTGTTGCCAACAAGATCGGAGCCCCAGACACGGCGAGAGGGACCCCATTCTAAGTTTGTGCCTTTTTGGGATACTCACCCATAGCCCTAGAGTATTCTTTAAAGTTCTTTGTACCCGTTTTTAGATAACCCCTTGAACTTTGACGGATACAGAGTGTAATATGAAAGTTTGTAATCAGAGTATTTAGAACCTCTCCCCTTTTCCCTCGCTTGGCTACCTGAATGCTGGCAGCCAGGCTTATGGTCTCCAGCCAGGAGATTAGAAGATACTTCTGTGCAAAATCTGACAGCTGACACGGGGTACCCAAAGAAGCAGTACAGCTTCAGAAATGCCACAGTCAATAAATCCTACTCACATGAGCCAATTGCTTCCGGTTAGCTTCTCTGTGTCCCCATCTAACAATGTACAAACAGCCCAGGATCACCAGGCATTTGAGGAATTCTTTGAGGTGAAAGCATTCCTCAAAGACTTCCTCCTTAGCTTTTTCCCCCCTTGTGGAGGAAAGTAGGACTATAAGGGGAGGAGCCTTTTAAAAAACTAATATCTTCAGGTTTTGAAATAGTAAAAAGTTTGACTCCATTAAAAAAGCAAGCCAAGTGGCCACAAGAAAGAAATACTCAGAAAACAAAAAAAGTTTTGAAAATGAAAATAGAAATGAAAAAATAGAAGGCTTAGAAGATGAAATTGAAGAAATCGCCCACAGAAACAGTACAAAAAAAAAAAAGTTAGAAAATCGGAAAGAAAAAAAATTAGGAGACCAGGAGAAAATGCTTCAGATCTGAGTAATAAGTATCCCACAAAGAAAAAGGAAACAGAGCAGAGGAAATCAGTGAAATAAGTCAAGAAAATTTAACTGGAAGCCATCAGTTTCCATTGCCCAGCACAATGGGCAGAAATAGACTCACACGAAGGTACATCATTGTGAAATTTCAGTACAAAGAACCAAATTTCACACAAAGGACTGAGAATCTGTATGCATCAAACAACACTGGAAATAAGAGAAAAGATTCTGAGGGAAAGTTATTTCCAACCTCAACTGGTGTAAAGGGGTAGAATAAAAAGTTTTCCAGACTTGCAAGTTCTCAAAAATGTTACTTGTTAGGTACCCTTTATTGGGAAGCCATTGCTCAATTAAAATGAGGGATTTTAAACTAAGAAAGGGAAAGATGTGGGACTTAACAAATGAAGGGAATCACCAAGGTGACCGCATAAAGAGCAACCAGCCCAGATTGGAGCCTGTCAGTCAGAAGGCTACCAGAGATATGTTTCCAAGATAAAATGGGGAGAGTAATTGATGTGTTTGAATATTTTGAGAGGAGATTTATGTAAATGGAGAGGAATTTAGGGTACATAAAACACTACAAAAAGAAAAATTATTGGTTCAAAAAGAAAAGACAAGCAAGAAAGGAAAAGTTGGCACAGTATGTATTACATGGCTCAACTGTGATTGGTATATTTCACTGTCATAGTAATGTAAACATGGGTTAACTAAATTCACAATATGACCTTGTTGAGAGAAGAAGGGTTGGGTATGTGTGTATGATGATGGTGGTGGAAGAGGGTTCAATTCTCATCTTCAGCAGTGGTAAGACAACTGCTAGTGCAGAGATTTAGAAATGAAAAAAAATATGAAGTGGCAGCTTCTGCAGAGTGGAAATGAGATTGAAGTGGGTCAGAAGACCACTGGTTTTTGTTTCGTTTGGGGGAAGGGGGAGCACTGCTTTTTGAAACAAGTTATCTAGAGTGTGTTTGACTTTTCAGGGCTCAGCTTTGTATTCCGTCCCCAAGTGGCTCTTTGAAGATGGCTTTGGATGCGAGTCCCAGGTTCTTGACTTAATCTAGAATTCAACTTGCTCATTTGTAGAACAAAAAATTGTCATTTGAAAACATCAAGGTGATTCTTAGGTCTCTTGTGGCTCTATGATTCTGTGATGCTGAGTAAGCTTTTCTAGAGTTATAAATGTAACGTGGTGCTCGCTTTGATGGCACATGCACTAAAAATTGGAAAAATACAGAGAAGATTTAACATAGCCCCTGCACAAGGATGACATGCAAATTCATGAAGTGTTCCATATTTTTAAGTAAAATGTTTCTCTGAGCATATATATATATATATATATATATATAAAACATCTGAAAATTAAGCCTTCATAGTCACTGACTTCATATGAAAACAAATCCACAAGGTTTCTCAAACTGAAATAAGCAGTATTGAAAGAACTTCTTCATTAAGTGAATGCTTCCAAATTTTGAAGATTTAGAAGTGTTTTTCTTTAATTATGGTAAAATACACATGAAATAAAAATTACTACCTTAACCATTTTTAAGTGTATAGTTCAGTATTGTTGAAAGAGAAGTGATTTTTAAACGAAAATGTATGCTGAAATTAGCTCAGGACCAGAAGTATCTGTGTCACATCTACACTGGATATTTATTTAATGTTCTTCATATTAGCCTGCAGGAATAATGTTAACATTATCAACTTTCAAATGTTTCTGCTGTAGATAAAATGAGAACTTAGGACAATTATTTAAAATATTTAAGAAATTCACTCATTTTTTTTCACCCACTTAACAGTTGAGAGCCATTTGAAATGAAAAATAGTGTAACTAAATCTAAGCAATCCCAAATAAGTGCCCAATTGTTTCTTGAGTGATAGACAAGACATCACCAGTATGAGCTACAGAAAACACCCACTTTAACATCTTGGACATATTATTTTCTCACTGAATAAAAAGCAAGGCATACAGCTTTTCTATACAATAACTGGAATTGTGCACAGTCTCCCTCCACACTGCTCTGAAAATGAACTTTTGTTTTATGCAGATGTAGGCGAGTTAGAATGAACAAAAGGCACACATTTTCAGGCTGAGAACATTCAACTAAAAATGAAAAATGGATATTTCTTCCATTTCACAGAGACCAGATGTAAATGTTTTACAGCGGGCAGGTTAGAGGCAGACCTGAGGTCTTTCCTTTGTCCCCTTTGAAAGTGGCTGTCCACTGGCAAGCACTAAATGCTCCTGTCAAGGATCCTGACAGCCTATCTGAAGGAATAAATAGGAATAAATCCTGACACTTCTTTCTGGTCTCCTCTGGCCCAGTGTGGTGATGAGAACAAACTTCCTCCCACCCGCATGACTGCAGTAGCTTGCTCATTTCAAGGTCTGGCCCACTTGCCAGAAGACTGGGCCTACGGAGCTCTGATGGGGCTGGGAAACTGCGCAGACCCTTTAACCGAGCTTTTCCAGGAGAAGCATCCTGGGCACCCATTCTTAGGAGGGCTGATGAAAGATGCATGGTTATTAAGGAATGTTGATGTCCAGATCCCTGAGCCTGGACACAGAGACAACCATCAAAGACACATCCTACCCCTCCCCTGCACACACACTCCCCAACAGTTGAGTTCATCCTGATGTCTTACAATGGCTCCATTGAGAACTCTGCAGCCATCAGACCACTGTGGCTTCCAGGGCTGCAGTAACCTCACAGCCCAGAATGATTGCACCTCTGCTCTGGCCAATTCTTGCTTTCTTCTCTGTACTGACTTTTGTCTCTTTCCACTTCATGGACGCCGTTACCCACCCCTTGAACACTGATGTCCCATTGCTCTTCTGACAATGATGATTTCTGACATGTACTCATGATTTCAATTTAATTATTGTCTATATACTGATAAACTCAAAATCTGCTTCTCCAACCCTAATCTCTCCCTTAAATTTCTAATTCATATACTCAACTGCCTGCAGGCTATACTGTACCAACTTGAAGGCTCCGCGGCACCTGCAATTCAACATGTCTAAAAGTGAACTAAAAATAACAAACATTATGTATGTAAAAAAAAAAAAGGAAATCGAAACTCTCTTACTTGAAATCCTTAGGGACAAATATCTCATGCAATTTTGAGTTTTTTCAGAATTTAGAAAAGGTAATACACAGTATATAAGCACTACCATTGAGATCTAGGCCAGTACCTTAGATTCAAACACACAATTTCTTTTTCTTCAGCAAAATGAACCACTATTCACATTAACTGGAATATGCAAAGGCTAAAAGTCATGTCATGTCATCTGAGGTCATGTTTGGTTATCAAATGAGTTTACACCAAATTTACAAAAAAACTTAGCTTTTCAGAGCTTTTTAAATATTGTAATTGTGATTAAGTAATTATTGAACTTTATTTGTCACATAATAGGACATTATCCCTAATATACAACAAGCTCTTTGAAATTAATGAGAAAAAAAACGATGAAAACCCAGAAGGAAAATGAACCAAGGACATGAATAGACCATTTAAAGGCACTCAAACCATTAGTGAGTCACATTTATAAAATCCTTCAAACAGTTGCCTAGTCAGCACATAGCAAGCGTTATGTAAATGCTTATTAAATAAATATTGATGGAAGTTTATATTGGTACAAACTTTTGGGAGGAAAACTTTATAATTTTTGATGTGTTTATCCTGTTATCCAGCACTTCCAATTCGAAGAATTTGTTCTACCAAAATACACAAACAGGAAAAGATATGCTGTATCGAAAGATGTTCACTAACTCACTGTAATAATAAAATTTGAAAACAACACTGCTATCTTCAGTGAGTTTCTCCTCAGGCTGGTAGGAAAACGGCTGCCGCATATTCAGGCATCAAATTCAAACACACCAACAACCAGAGGAGGAAGAGTGTCTTCCTGTGACTCTTTCAGGAGTGGAAAAACTTCCCAGAGCCTCCCAGCAGACTTCCTTTCCTGCCTCACTGGACAAAAGTGGGGGACACGAACAGATCTAAGCCAACTGCCAGCAAAAAGAGTAGCTTTACTTTAGGCCTGCGGTTCTCAAACGTTTTTTAAAGATTTTTATTAAAATATAGCTAACATACAATATTATAGCAGTTTCAGGGGTACACCATAGTTATTCAACATTAATATACCTAAAGAAATGATCACCATAAGTCCAGCAACCATCTGACACCGGACCATGCTATCACAATATTATTGAGTATATTCCCTATGCTGTACATTACATCCCCGTGACTTACTTGTTTTATACCTGGAAATTTGGACCTCTTATTCCCCAGTTGGCATTCAATATTATTTTATATTAATTTCAGGTGTGCAGCATTTCAGGTTAGACATTTGTATAATTTAAGAAATGATTCCCCTGACCAGCACCCCCTGGCACTATATGTAGGTATTATATTACCATATTATTGACTATATTTTCTGTGCTTGACTTTACATCTCCATGACTATTTTTAAACTATCAGTTTGTACTTCCTAATTCCTTCACTTTTTGTTATTGTTGTTAAAGAACCTTCTCTTTTTTTTTTTAAATTTTATTTTATTGGGGAATATTGGGGGACAGTATGTTTCTCCAGGGCCCATCAGCTCCAAGTCGTTGTCCTTCAATCTAGTTGTGGAGGGCGCAGCTCAGTTCCAAGTCAGGTCACCGTTTTCAATCTTTAGTTGCAAGGAGCGCAGCCCACCATCCCATGCAGGAACTGAACTGGCAACCTTGTTTTGAGCTCGCGCTCTAACCAATTGAGCCATCTGGCCGCCCCAATCCCTTCACCTTTTTCACCTTACCCTCCACCCCCCATCTATCACCCCAACAAATCTAGTAGCCACCTGTACCATACATAGTTATCACAATATTATTAACTATATTCCTTATGCTGTACCCTACGCCCCCATGATTACTGTGTAACAACCAATTTGTACTTCTTCATCCGTTCCCTTTTGCACTCATACCCAACCCCCCTGCCATCTGGCAACCATCAATATGTTCTCTGTATCTATGAGTTTGTTTCTGTTTTGTTTATTTTGTTGTTTAGATTTCACATGTAAGTGAAATCCCATTGCATCTGTCTTCCTCTGTCTGACACTCCACTTGGGACAATACCCTCCAGGTCCATCCATGCCACCGCAGATGGCAAGAACCCACTGCTTTCCCTGGCCGAGCAATATTCCATTGTATATATGTCCCACCTCCTCTTTATCCATTCTTCCATTAACAGAAACCCAGGCTGCCTCCACATCTTGGCCAGTATAAACAATGCTGCAATGAACATATGGATGCACACGTCCCCTCAAAGTAGCGTTTGGATTTCTTCAGATAAATACCCTGAAGTTGTATTACCAGGTCCTTCTTTGTCTCTTGTTATATCTTTTGTTTTAAAGTCTGTTTTGTCTGGTATAATTATTGCTACTCCAGATTTTTGTTTGTTTGTTTTTGTTTTTCATTTCCATTTTCATGAAATATATTTTTCCATCCCTTTACTGTCCACTTTCAATCTGAAGTCTCTTGTAGGCAGCATATGTAAGGGTCTTGTTTTCTTATCCATTCAGCCCTCCTATGTCTTTTGAGTGGAGCATTTAGTCCACTTACATTGAAAGTAATTGTTGACATAGATGTAGCCATTGCCACTTAATTATTCATAATTTTGATTTTTTTTATATTAAAGAAGTCCCTCTAAGATTCCTAATAGTGGTTTGGTGATGATGAACTCCTTTAGCTTTTTCTTGTCTGGGGAGCTCTTTATCTGTCCTTCGATTCTAGTATATGTGCTGCCGAAGCGAGCGCTGTCCTTTGATTCTAAATGATAGCTTTGCTGGGTAGAGTAATCTTGGTTGTAGGTCCTTACTTTTCATCATGTTGAATATTTTGTGCCAATCCCTTCTGGCCCATAAAGTTTCTGCTTAGAAATCAGCTGATGATCTTATGGGAGCTCCCTTATAAGTTACTAGTTGCCTTTCTCTGGCTGCTTTTAGGATTCTTTGTCTTTAACCTTTGCCATTCTAATTATAATGTGTCTTGGTGTGGGCCTGTTTGGGTTTAGTTTGTTTAGGATTCTCTGCACTTCTGGGATTTGTATGTCAATTTCCTTCGTCAGGTTAGGAAAGTTTTCATTCATTATTTCTTCAAATAGGTTCTCAATCCCTTGCTTTCTCTCTTCTCCTCTGGTACCCCTATGATGTAAATGTTGTTGTGCTTGATGTTGTCCCAGAGGTCTCTTAAACTGTCCTCATTTTTCTGGATTGTTTCTTCTTTTTGCTGTTCTAATTGGGTGCTATCTGTTGCCTTGTCTTCCAAATCATTGATTCAGTCCTCAGCTTCATCTAGTCTGCTGGTGCTTCCTCCTAGTGCATTCTTCATTTCAATTATTGTACTCTTCATTTCTGACTCGTTCTTTTTTATGGTTTCTTTGTCCTTTTTTATGCTTTCTATCTCTTTCTTGAAGTTCTCACTAAGTTCCTTGAGCATCCTTATAACGATTGTTTTGAACTCTGCTTGCCTCCATTTCATTTAGTTCTTTTTCTTGAGTTTTCTCTTATTCTTTCATTTGGGATATATTTATTTGTTTCCTCATTTTGGTTGCCTCTCTGTTTGTTTCTACATATTAGGTAGATCTGCTGTGTCTCCCAGTTTTGGCCAGGTGGCCTTTTGTAGTAGACACCCTGTGGGGCTCAGTGGCACAGTCTGCCTGGTCACCTGCACTGGGTGCTCTAGGAGTGTCCATTATGTTGGTTGTGTGTGCCCTCGTGTTATGGTTTAGTCTTTGTTGCTTTGGCACATCAGTTGGTTGAGTTGACCTTCAGGTTGATTGGCAGTGGGGTTGAACCATGTCCACAGCTTATGGACTGCTGTGCAGAGGCTTACCTTACTGAGTGGGACTTGCCCCAGCAGGCTCTGGTGCCTGTTGAGACAGCCCTTCGTTTGTGCTGCTTGGGCTAATTGGGCAGTGCTCTGCTGTGGTCTGAAGACTACCTCTAAGTATGTTGGTTTGGGGCCTCTTGCAAGGGGCTTCAGTGCAGGCCCAGGTCATCCACTACCTTTGACCAGCTGGGACTACCTGGTACTGGCTACAAAGTGATCTGGTTGTTTGCTGCCTCTGCTAACCCTGGGAGGTGCGTGGGAGCAGCCATGGTGTGAACTAAGGACATCTGCTACCAATACCTGGCTTAGGGTAGCTCTGCAAAATGCCAGGATATCCAGAGGCCTGCTGCCACCTGCCGACTCCCTTAAGGTTCAGCCACTGATAAAGCTTCATGTACACAAGTTGGGTGAGGCAGGGTCAGGGAGTCACTTCCCAGGGTCAGTGGGAAGAATTGTAGTCACCAGCTTAATGTAAATTCTGGTTTGGTGCAAGTGCTGAGCCTGGAACTACTCAGCAAATTTCAGAGCACACCAAGGCCAGTCGCTGCCAGCCTAGGGTCTTTTGGACTCTGACAGTTTTCCAAGAAAGAGTGCAATTGGGCCGGCCCGGTGGCTCAGGTTGTTGGAGCGCTGTGCTCCTAACGCCGAGGTTGCCGGTTCGATTCCCACATGGGCCAGTGAGCTGTGCCCTCCACAGCTAAGATTGTGAACAACAGCTCTCCCTGGAGCTGGGCTGTCGTGAGCAGCCAGAGGTTGGCGTAAGCTGCCACAGGCTGCTGAGTGCTGCCGTGGGCTACTGTATGCCACCGTGAGTGGCCGGCAGCTAGCATGAGCTGCCGTAGGCTGCTGTGGGCTACTGTGTGCTGCTGACTGATGACTGATGACCGACTGCCTCATCTGGGGGAAGCGCAAGGCTCATAATACCAGTCATAATACCAGTATGGGCCAGGGAGCTGTATCATACACAAGTAGACTGAGAAACAACGGCTTGAACCGGAGTGGAGGGGAGGCAGAAGAAGGGGAAAAAAAAAAAAGGAAAGTGCAATGTAGACAGGGCTGATGCTCCCGGAGAAAGTGCCTCTGGCATTTGAGGAGTTGGGTGGGGCCGCGGTCCCAGTGAGTCAGCAGGGCAGAAATGCGGAGCTCACCAGACCAATAAGATTCAGATTTGGCCGTGTGGAGGTGGGCTCAACACAGGAAACATGGCGCCTGCCTGCTGGCTGCATGGGAGGAGGACGTTCTCACAGCTCTCAACCCGAAGCAACATAACTCAGTCTGCCCTCTGTCTCCGATAACCCCCAAATTACTGTCGCTCCGCTGGAGCCCAAGGTGAGTGCCTGGGAGTGAGAGAGTCTGTGTGCGGGACCTTTAACAGGATGCCTGGATTTCCCCACCGCCTTCTGTCCCACCTGGATGGTCGAAATCTCCACTGATGTTGTGGGGGCTCCTCTTCCTGGCACCAGTACTCTGGGCTGGGGAGGCTGGTGTGGGGCTGGGGTCCCTCGCTTCTCTGGGCTCCTCTGGGGGGAACCTATGTGCCTGAGATATCCCTCCCAGTTCTCAACTGCCACACAGAGGTTTTGGGCCAGCCAGTCCCTCATCTCTGCCCTTCCTACCAGTCTCGACGTGGCTTCTTTATATCCTTAGTTATAAAACTTCTGTTCAGGCAGACTTCGGATTGTTCTCCAAGTTTATTGATTTATAATTTAGTTGTAATTTTAATTTGTTCACATAAGGAATCAGGCACAGTGGTTATCTTCTCTGCCATCTTGGATCTGCTCAAACTTTTTTGATCTTGGGACCCATTTAGATGCTTAAAAATGGTTAAAGATCCCAAAGGGCTTTTGTTTATATGGGTTATATCTATCACTAAAATCTCTAAATAATTATTTATTAATTGAAAATAAGTACAATAAAAACTACAATAAACCCATTACATGTTAAGTAATATTTTCATGAAAAATAGCTATGTTTTGTAAAGCAAAAGCATTTCTTAAAAGAAAAAGTATATACTTAAAGTGTATGACATGATTTGCTATACATGTACATAGTGAAATGATTAGTGCAGTCAAACTGACTTATCTTCTCATACAGTTACAATTTTCTTGTGTGTGATGACAGCACCTGAAATGCACTCTCTTAGCGTGATTCTAGTATTCAATACCGGGTTATTAACTATAGTCACCAAGGTGTCCGTTAGTTCTCTCACTTATTCATCCTACATAACTGCAACTTTGTACCCTTTGACCAACATCTCTTTCCCCCAGCTCCCCAGTCCCCGGGCCATTCTATTCTCTGCTTCTATGTGTCCAACTTTTTTAGATTCTACATAAAGTGACATTATGCAGTTTTTTCTGTGTCTGGCTTATTTCATTTAGCATAATGATCTCCAGGTTCATGCATGTTGTTGCAAATGTCAGGATCTCCTTTTCAAAGGCTGAATAATATTGTGTGTGTGCGTGTGTGTGTGTGTGTGTGTGTCACAATTTCATTACCAGTCATCCGTCGATGGACACTTAGGTCGTTTTCATACCTTGGCTATTGTAATGCTGCAATGAACATGGGAGTGTAGATATCTCTTTGAGTTACTGATTTCATTCCCTTTGGGTACATACCCAGAAGAGGGATAGCTGGATCATATGGTAGTCCTAGTTTTAGCATCATTAAAGCATTTAACGAGAACAGTGGCATTGCTTTACATTTTTGCAAATTGTTTTAATATTTGGCTTAATGTAAGACATCTGAATTCTCATATATGTTTTTGCAGTCATTCAATCTATTGCAATTCGTTAGTGGAAGTATGAATTTGGAAAAAAAACAAATCCAACCTCACTCAGATACATAGTTGGAAAAGGGAGAAACTCACAGACCCCTGAAAAGGGTCTCAGAGCCCCCAGGGTTCTCCGCCTTGTAAGAATGTCAGGAATGTCTGGAGTGGAGGTGGGGTCATCGTGTCCTGTAGCATAAGGCTGTGTCAGGAAAGGGTGGAATCCTGACCCAAATCATGCTCTGAAAAGAAGGAGGGAGGAGAAAACGTGTATTGAAGAAGGAAGGATGCTGACTGGACAAACCACCATGGCCTTCTTGAAACTTTTCTCTAGAATACACCCAGAGTGAGGTTGGTTTATTTTTTAAAATTTTAATTGTGGTAAAATACACCAAATATTTATCATGTTAACCATTTTTAAGTGTATAGTTCAATAGCATTAAGTATATTCGTGTGGTTGTGCTACCATCAGCATCATCCATCCACGGAACTCTTTTCATCTTGCAAAACTGAAACTCGACCCATTAAACAGCTCCCCATTTCCCCCCGCCCCCAGCCCGTGGCAGCCACCATTCCACTGTCTGTCTCTGTGAGGTGACTACTCTAAGTACCTCATACAAGTGGAATCATACAGAATTTGTCCTTTTGTGACTGGCTCATTCCACTTAGTATAAGGTTCTTGAATTTTGTCCATGTTGTAGCATGTGTCAGAATTTCCTTCCTTTTTAAGACTGAAGAATATTCTGTTCTACGTCGATACCACTTTTTGTTTATCCATTCTGTTGATGGATATCTGGGTTGTTTTCACCTTTTGTCTATTGTGAATAATGCTATCAACATGGGTGTACAAATAGATGTTCATGTTCCTGATTTCAGTTCTTTTGGGTATATACCCAGAGGTGGAATTGCTGGGTCATATGGTAATGCTATTTTTAATTTTTTGAGGAAATGTCATATTGTTTTCCATAGTGGCTGCACCATTTTACATTCTGACTAACAATGCACAAATGTTCCAATTTCTTCACATCCTCAATAAAACTTGTTAATTTTTGTTTTGTTGTGTTTTGTTTGATAGTAGCCATCCTAAAGATGGTAAAATGATCAGAGTGAGCTTTTCAAAGCATAAATTAGACCATGTTATTTCCTGGTAAAATTACAATAGCTTTCAGCTGCTTCGTAAAATTAAAACTCACTATTAGAGCTGACAAGGCCTGATAGATTGGGCTCTGCCCTTCCCTCTAACCTCATCCTGTACACCTTCCCGTTGCTCACTACCCTCCAGCACATAAACTTTTCTGGTTTTCAAACATGCCAAGGGGTTTCCACCTTTGCACATCCTTTTCCTTCTGCCTGGAAACCTCAGTCTACAACTTCCCAAGGCTGGCTCTCTCTCCTCACTCAGGTCCAAGCTCAAGTGCAGATGTTTCCTGAATGGTCCTCCCAATCACTATCATACCTTGTTTTAGACTTCTGACAAAGATTTTTTGAGCACCTACTATAGGACAGGCCCTATACCAGGTATTTGGGACATAGAAATGAACACAGCAGACTGAAATCACTACTTCTATGGGGTTTACATTTTAGTAATGATCTTCAGAGCACTAAGCACTGCTGCAATTATCTTGTTCATTTTCCCCATATTTCTTTCTTTGGCTGGTCATTTCAGCATTGTTTATAAAGCAAAAGAGTTAGAAATTACCCAAATGCGCAACAGTAGGGCTTAGTTTTTTTAAAAAAATTATGGTTAATCCTTATAATATAAAGCCATTCTTCTGTTTTGAGAATGAGGTGGACCCATATGTATTGCCATGGAAAGATGATCGAGATATGCTTGTATCAGACATAAGAATATATGCCTCTCAGTTCCCTTGGCACTGCCCACCTCCCAGACCTTTAGCTTCTTGCTGCACCTCAGTGCATGGTTCTACACTTGGGACTAATCTGTCCCTTGGCCTGGGACAGCAAGACTGTCAGCTCTTGTTGCCACTAGACAGCCAGGACAACCAAATGCCTGGGTTTCTGTCTCTTCCTGCTAGTTCTGGAGTCGGACGAAACATATAGCAGGCATAGGCTTTGACATCCAAATGGCCACTCAAGAGGACAGGTGATACAACTTAGAAGTTAGCACTTAGAAGTTAACATCCCACAGTAAATTTTGCCCATATTGAGTACTTCAGAAAGCTTTTATTGACATGGTTTACGTTTATCCATATTCATCATATTAAATGGTAAAACTGAGGAAACACTAAAGTATTAATGATTTTAAACAACCATAAAACTCATTATATGCAAACATAAATAGCATATTTTATATGAAAACAAATATATTTTCCAAAATAAAAAAATTAAGCAAGAAGAGTGGTATTGTTTTATATTTTCTCTTCAATATCTGGTGTCACAGAAAACTCAATTCTCATACCTGCTTCTACATTCAATCTGTTGCAGTATCTTGTTTTGGTTTAAGTTTTTGAAGATACTCTGGCTTCATTCAATTGGAAAAGGGGGACATAGCTTTTTCAGAAAACTGGACATTCTTTGGTGATACTATACCAGGCTTGACAAGTAGTAGTTTCTGAGGTTAATTGCAATGTGGAATCTGAAACCATATAAATGAACTCTTTGTACTCTGTTATTTATTTGTAGTTGGGTGGATCTTTTACTCATGCATGATACTGAGCTTGCAGACCCCTGAAAATGTCTCGGGGATCCCCAAAGTTCCATGACCACATTTTGAGAAGTGACGGTTTATTTACTGTTTGTAGTTTGCTCCTCCCAACCCTGCCTTCTGGAAAGTAAGCTCCATGGGAGTAGGAATCTTTATCTTGCATCCCCTGCACTTAGAATAGTGCCTAGCTCATGGGAGGTACTCAATAATCACTTGTCCAATGAATGGACCTCAGTAAATCTATGCAGTCTGAAAATTAAGTTTCCGAACTCATCCTAGAAAAAGTGCTACATACCTCATTACTGAATATCACTCTGGTCACCTTTGAAGTACTCCCCTTGGGAAGCTATGCACCAATGCCAGAACCTAGTCCACACTTCAAAGCAATTTGGAACTCTTTTTCTGGAATGGCCATCAGAGCTGTCATTGTATTACTCTTGATGTCCTGAAGGTCATCAAAATGTCTTCCTTTCAATATTTCCTTTATCTTCGGGGAAAGAAAGAAGTCATTGGGGGCCAGATCAGGTGAGTAGGGAGAGTGTTCCAATATAGTTATTTGTTTACTGGCTAAAAACTCCCTCACAGACAGTGCCGTGTGAGCTGGTGCATTGTCATGATGCAAGAACCATGAATTGTTGGTAAAAAGTTCAGGACGTCTAACTTTTTCATGCAGCCTTTCCAGCACTTCCAAATAGTAAACTTGGTTAAGTTTTTGTCCAGTTGGTATAAATTCATAATGAATAATCTCTCTGGTATCCAAGAAGGTTAGCAACATCGGTGCAACAAGTTCGCGAACTTAATCGTCCGACCTGTACAAGAGAAGCAGCCCATCAAGTCATCTTATCACTTGATGGGCATGGTTCATTGTTCTACATGATCTTGAGATTGGCATTGACTTATTTCTCCAGGACTTTTAAAATTGATCATAAAGCCAAATTAACTTAAAGCTATCTTGTTTTAAAATTCACAAAAATTTCCCTTAAGAAACAAATTGTAACTCTCAATGACAAATATTTCCAAAAACATTCAATAAAATATACTGTAATACAATGTCAAACAGTACCCTTTATGAAATATGCATTATAGATCTACCTAACCAAAGCAATTCTTCTTTCTTTAAGGATATTATGGAGAAATGAATGTAAGAAAAAAGAAAAGATGAAATGCAAAAAAACAATAAGAAAAAATTACACAGCACCTTTCAAGAATATAATATTCATGTATACATATGTATGTCTTCTGTCTACTTCTGAAACAACCCAAAGTATCTATATAGAGAAATTTGGCTTCATTAAGTGATCTAGACCTTTGCTACTCAGAAGTTTGGACTCAGAATCAGCAGCTTGGGTATCACCTGTAAGTTAGAAATGAGGAGACTCAGGGGCCAGAAGACCCATTGTGCAGGGGATATTTTCCAAATATAGTCACTACGGTATGTTCCATCTCATCACGGTCTATGAAATTGAGCCTCCTCCCATTAAGGGATGAGGGTAATGTCTCTTTCCCTTAAACCTGGGAATATCTTTATGACTGCCTTGACTGATAGAGTATGGCAGAAATGATGCCATGTGACTTCTGAGATGGTCTTAAAAATGCCATGTACTTCCACCCTGCTTTGTTGGGATATGTGGTGAAACCCAGCCGCTATGCTATAAGGAAACCAAGCATCCACGTGGAAGGGGTATGTTTGGGGTTTTGGCCAAGACCCCACCTGGGGTCTCAGTCAGCAGCCAGCATCAACTACCAGCCTGTGAGTGAGCCTTCAGATGATTGCAGCTGCCGGCCACTAAGTCACCCTCAGTATCCAAATTTCCCATCTAAGCATCCTGTCCAAGCTCTGTCCAAATTGCAGGTTTGTGAGCAAAATAGATGATTAATAATGTAATTGCTGTTTTGAGCCACTAAGTTTAGGATGGTCTGCTTTGCAGCGACAGATAACCAGAATACCCACCGAATTGGTATATCATTGTAACAAGATCCCTCATTGATTCATATGCACATTAAAGTGTGAGAAGTATTGATTTAAAGTAAAATTGTGTAACACTTAATTTTCCTATTGCCCTTAACAACATTGATTGCAAATTATGAAAAACTGCATAATGACTAAAACTCATATTTAGAGTGGTTGTTCCTAGAAAGCTGGATAATTGCTTTTTTTTGTAAATGTGCTGTGTGCTCTGGGTGTTAGAACTTGTCCAAATCTTGGCTCAGAGTCACAGTTGGAGGTGTCTTTTCCATGAGGGAGCGAGAAAACTGGCAAAATAAATGAGGCAAACCAAAAGATTTTAGAAGCCAACACTCCTGAAATCTTGTAGAGATGACGACTGAAGATTTGTGACTAATAGCTAGTCAATTTACTTGTATCAAGGGCAATCATCATTTTAATAGCAGATGGCTTGAAGAAAAGTTTTGACAACAAATAATGTCACACTACCAAAATTAAGTGTAGATGAATATTGTAGGTGTTTGCTATTGTTAAAGCGTAACAACAAAGCTATGATTCATATCATTCTCCTGGGGTCAGGTTTTAAAAGTTCATGAGGTAAAGGTCTGTGGTCTCATAGTGCAATAATAAAGCAGTAGCTTTCGTACCTACTAGTATATGTGGTTAATTAGCACTGGGCTTAGTTAGGGTTTTTGTTTATTTTAGTTTAACATTTCCTTCATAGGGCTTTAAATTCTAATCAATTAAAATCACATAGGTCAATGAATATCAACCATCAGCTGTCACATGATGTCAAACAACTAGATATTTGGGGACATTTAAATTTTTTAATGAATTTTTTCAGTTTCCAACCAGGTGTTTGACACCCTGTGGCCATAGCCACGTCATTTAGCATTTCTCCTAACCCTCTCAGACTCACTTGGGTAGACTATTTCTGCAAAGAATGGCCCTGTAGCTGCTGTTACATTACGTATAGCTTGCTTTATTCATTTTCCAGTTATTAAAAATAACTTATTAATAAGAGTTCTAGGTTGCAAGCAACAGAAGTGGATTCTCGGTAACGTAAGCAGAAAAGGATTTATTGGAAGGCTAACAGGCGCTCCCGAACACCACAGGAGGAAGAAGCCCAGGCTTGGGAAAGAACAGGGATCAAGGAAGTCCCAGACCCACACACAGTGCCACCACCACCACTAAGACTATCCTGTAGAAATGCACTGTTCTTGTAGCACTGCCTCCTGGGTCAAAGCCCTCGTGGCTTCCATCGTAAGAGGTGGATGTGAGATGTGGGAGCTAAAGACTGTCCTCCTGCCAAGATTGCCTGTAGAGGGAGAAAGATTATTCCCTATTAGAAAACTGGGATGTTATAAGAAAGTGGGATGACGGTAGACATTCAAAACCCTGTATATGTCTGCTGTAAATAATATGCAGAGTGCTAATATTATAAAACAATGTATGTTCATTGTGGAAAATACATAATATTGTCTTTCTATTTTTTCTAAAATTGCAATTATCTTGAATGTACTAGTTATAGCTAACTTTTTTTTCACCTTAAAATATATTGTAATCATTTTTCATGCCATTAACTATTCATCTGCAACATGATTTTCAATGTTGGTATGGTATTATTCTCTTTATTGATTTTAAATTACTTAGGTCATTTCTATTTTACTTTTAACCTTTATAAATAACACTGGGCTGAACATATACTTCTTTTTTCTCTCTTTGGCTTGAGTAGATTGAAGCCTTACCATGTATCAGGCACCCTGCGAAGTGCTTCATGTGCATTTTCTCATTTACTCCTCACATGACCTGTATGGCAAATCCTATTATTATCACCATTTTACAGATGAGGAACATGCTTCATGGAAGCTATGAATAACTTGCCTAAGATCACACAGCTCCTGACAGTCACTAATTAACCTGTGGGTCACACAGCTAGCAGATGGCAGACCAGCCTATAAACCCAGGCTTATCCAACTCGACAGCTCCGGCTCTGAACATCCTGACTTCCTTCTTATGTAGCAATCATTGGTTAATCCATAAATATTTCCTTAGGAAAACAGGAGAAGTGGAATAATGAGAAGTATAAATCAGGAGAAGTGGAATTGAGGGAGTAAAGATTTTTTATACATACTGTCAACTGCTCTCCCAAAATTTTCACAATTTATACTGTTCCCAGAAATAGATTAAAGTATTTGTTTTCCAACACCCTGGCACCATCCCTGCTGGTTACTATCTTTATCGGAAATCTTTGCCAATCTAGCTGGTGAAAAATGGTGTTTTGCTTTTTAAATGTTGCATGGTTTGTGTTATATCATAAAGCTAGCTACCTTTGATGATAGTTTACTACTATGTGTCATTAGAATGTAAGCCCCAAGATGGTAGAGGTTTCTGTTTTGTTCACTGCTGTGTCCCCAGTACCTAGCAGAGTACCTGGTACACAGCAGTTACTCAATAAAAATGTGCTGAATAAATAAATGAACAAGTAAATGTGCCGGGGATTGAGTTCAGTACTTTACATGACTTACATCATTTAGTCTATGCTTTAGCTTATATCAATACTATTAACACTTTAGCTAGTATGTCTGACCCAACAGGCACTCCCTAAGGCCTTACTCTGAACCTCAGCTGTAGCTGCTGAAAGTAGGACTGCCCATCTCCCTTGGTTTTCCTCAGCTCCCCCAAAATGAATTCCTTGCACAACACACCGGCCATCTTTTAAGTCAGATCACCTCTCATGTATTTCCATATTTGGTGACAATATGCTCATCCCTTTTCCCATGATGTAGTAACAGAATAAATTTAAGTTTTTTAGAAGACTTTTGATTTTTTTTTTATTATTCAAAAAAGCTCCATTTAAAATCTAGCCTGCTGGCTCTGTGCTTGTGCTTTCGACACTTTCCTAATGATTTTCTGTTCCTCAATAAGAAAAGCACACTTGATACTGTTATGGACATATTTAGCAACCATGGAATCACATAAGCCGACATGAAATGGTTTTTTGTTTTAGACAATCTCATAAGTACTTTAGATCTCATGGCACAAACCCCTTGAAGTTGACTGGGGCACACACCACGTGTAGATTTCGGTGCTGTACCTACTCTTTTTTTTAATTCAAGTTTATTGGGGTGACAATTGTTAGTAAAGTTATATACTCTTTTCCGTATAAAGTAAACAATTCTAATACGGGGTCTCAGGACAGCCTAGTTTTGTGGGATTCTGTATTGTAAGAGAGCCTATAAAGGATGTCAAATGCTGGACCCTTTCGAATGCCAATAGACACTATCCCCAGAAGAGGGAAATAAACGGAAACTTAATTTTATTTATAGAGATTGGAAAGAACTCTCTATGTATTAAAAACAGTAGCTCTGATCCTTTGTCATACATTTTACAAATATCTTCCATTACTTTCAGTTGCCTTTTAGTTTTATTTGCAGTATTTTTTTTTAGCTTGCAAATATTTTCCTTTTCTTGTAGCAAAATCTATCAGTCTCCCCTTTACGGTTTTTTCTTTGTTATTATATATAAGAAGTCTTTTCTACTTTAAGTAAGCTAATAATTATACACAATAACCATTTCTCTGTGGAATTATCTGGACTTGGAATAAAAATTTTGGCTTTCCATTGTAAAATGAAGGTGGTGATGCATAGAATTACTGCATTTCCACATAATGCCACCAAATTATTTTTGCAACTGCTCCAGAGCGATCTAAACCCCTCAGGGGCCCAGGGTGTCAAAGTTCTGGACTCTAGGAGCATTAGTATTGTTTCTTCTCCAGGTCCTATAGCTGGTAATACTGTGCTTCCTCGAAAATAAGATCTAGCCAGACAATCAGCTCTAATGTGTCTTTTGGAGCAAAAATTAATATAAGACCCGGTACTGTATGATATGATATGATATGATATGATATGATATGATATGATATGATATTATAATACAATACAATACAATACAATACAATACAATACAATACAATACAATAAGACCCAGTCTTACATTATAGTAACATAAGACTGGGTCTTACATTAATTTTTGCTCCAAAAGATGCATTAGAGCTAATTATCCGGCTAGGTCTTATTTTCGGGGAAACCCGGTATACTCTCTGCAAAGCATCCATCCATCATCACAAATACCACTTCAGTTCCTTTCCTTAGGGTTAATGACTTTGATTTTTACCTAGCACTGTAGGCAATAAGGAGGTATGTTTACATGAACATGTGTATATTCATAAAGTTTTCCTCATAAAGCATCAAAGGACTAAACCACAACAACAAAATTGAAGGTAAACAGTCCTTTATAGTGGTTATATCAGAAAGGAAAAGGGAAAAAAAATCTCAAACAAATGTAGTATATGTTAAAACATGGAATTTTCTATGCACATGAATGAGAATTGTTTAGGATTGAGGAATTTGCACCATACAATGTGTTAACTGGTAATGAGTATTGGGGGGAAAAAAAAGAAGAAGAAGAAAGAAAAAAGGAAACAACAGGTCCAAAATGGAGTCACTTGTGCTAAGCCCATGTCACCAAACCGAGACTTTATACCTAACCTAATTGCAGTTTCAGCCTCTCCCAGGAATGTAACCTTTAACCAGTCAATCTGGAATTACCTGGTCAGCACTAGTGAGTTAATCTACCTGATAAACCCTTTCCGTCCCCCATAGGAAGGAGACCTTGCCTGAAACAATCCACTTCTTTTCTTGTCCCCCTTCTGCCTTTTGTATAGCTTTTTTTTTTTTTTTCTGTATAGCTCTTTAGAGCTCCTTTCTATTTACTACATGGGATGCTGCCCAAGTCATGAATCATTGAATAAAGCCAATAATATCTTTAAATTTACTCAGTTGAATTTTTTTTTAACACGAGTAAATGAATTCCGAGTATTTGTTGAATTCCATGTAAAGGGCCCTGCTTCTAGTCCCTGGCAAGAAAACCTGGAGCCTATAAGAATGTGGAAGGCATATTATAGGCTTACTTTGAGACACTGGTCTCCCCAAATACAAAAGCAAATTGAATTTGTTTTGGTTCTACATTGAGCACACCAATAATCTGGATACAGTTATATCTTATAGAAATAATAGCAAATATAGTGCTGTTCCCTGTGCTATATAATTATCAAACCCACCTTCAGAACTCCTGAGAGCCTCCCTGTCACATTGGAAGAAACAAAGGTACAGCAGCAGTGTGAGGGTTGTATGAATGGTTAATTAGTTGCTGATTAGAATTTTCTGACATATTAGGGCATTCATCGTAGGAAAATCCCACTGAACATTGCATGTAAGTTTAAAAAATGCCCCAGGATAGCTATTAACGTCTGAAAATAGTAACAGGTATAAGCACTTAAATTGAGGTTAATCAACATTTCTATTACCTACTTAATTTTCAGAGGTTACAACGTAATATTTTTTATGGAGCTACACAGTCTGGTGTTTATACCCAGATTTATGGATTTTAAAATATCTTCTATTTTATTATAAAGCTGCTGCTAAGAAGAATTGGCCTCAATAAACATTCTTTTTATATTAGACTCAATCCTCTTTCTTTTTCACTTGGAGGCTTTTTTTCAGACATTTCAACAGTCAGAGGTACTTAGGTAACCTACAAACACAAAGACATAAACAGATCTCAAAGACAGAGTCACATAGACCTTATATGGACCTGTAATTCATGGTGATCCATTTCAGATCTTTTAAATGAGCCAAAGGAAACTTGGCAAAATGATGCTTTTTACCTCAAATTTCAATTAAAAACCTCATTTGAACCACAGAAAATTAAAGAAACAGTCCAGAATGTAGCCAAATAATGTAATCTAGACTTTACCTAACTACAGAATGCTATAATTTCTGTATCTTGATTTAAGAGTTGTATTTAATAAGTAAGACATAATGCAGTTACTATAAATGCAATCTATTTACAGATAAAAATAATACCCAATAGTTTCATCTAGGAGGGGAAAGTTTGTTTTCTTCACAATCAATGCAGAAAACACTCAAACATGACAAAAATAACATGTCATTTTAACAGATTTGTCCCTATATGTACATAAGAACATAAATATTACCTTACTGTACCAATCCCAGTGTATTAGTTATCTATTGCTGTTTAACAAATTGCCCCCAAACTTAGTGGTTTATAACAACAAAAGTGTATGATATCCCAGTTTTTTGGGTCAGGAATCTGGGCACAGCTTATCTGGGTGCCTATGGCTCTGGGTCTCTCATGAGGTTGCATGTGAGCTGTCAGCCAGGTCTATGATCTATCTAAAGACTAGAATGGGGGAGGGTCCACGTCCAAGCTTATACCCAGGTTATTATCAGTCTTAGAAAATCCACTTCCAAGCTCACTTACACTGGCTGCCCCTTAGGACTGACTCACAACACGGTAGCTGGCTTCCCCAAGACTGAACAATCCAACAGAGCTAGAAAGTCAGAGCATCCAAAATGGTACTGCAGTCATTTATAATCTCACCCCAGAAAGTGACATACCTCTGCTTCTGTCATATTCTTTTCTTTAGAAGTGAGTCACTAAATCTAGCTCACATTGAAAGGAGGGGTTAAAACGGAATGTGAATACCAGGAGGCAGGGATCAGAGGGGGGTTGTTTTAGAGGCTCCTACCACAACCGTCATCAGTCTATGATGATCTTAGATAGGAAGTAGATCGTTGTTCTCTCTTATTTTTGTCTGCCTACCGTTTATTTGGGAAATCACTGTTTCCTCATCTTCAGCCTGTCTTGTCCCAGCAGGCTGACTGCCCCCCCCTCCCCCCACAATCCTCTCTCTTGCGGTAGGCAACTGTAGTGTCCATAGTTTGGCCAGTAACAACACTTCAACTTTCTGGCCACAGTGAGTGGTTCAGGAATGGGCCATCTAGTGTCCTTTTTGCAGGAATTGACATAGGTGCTGGGAGAAAAAGGGCCCCTTAAGATGTTGTGGAACACAGAGAACTGGAATTTCTTCCATCTTCCATACCTATATATAGACCAACTTTGTTTCACGTGAAAAATTCTTAAGATAAAACAAACAGAATAAAATAGAGTTGAGAGGTGGAAAGTGAGTGAGCTATACCAAGTTCTCATTATACTGTGTTTCCCCCAAAATAAGACTGGGTCTTATATTAATTTTTGCTCCAAAAGACGCATTAGGGCTTATGTTCAGGGGATGTCATTCTGAAAAATCATGCTAGGGCTTATTTTCCGGGTAGGTCTTATTTTCGGGGAAACATGGTATCTCCTCAATATACATTTCGATACGTAGCTATACCTGAAGCCAGGGTTACCTTTTTATAAAGTTAGCTTTGAATTGTGTTTTTGTGCTTGCAATTAAAATGGTCACAATATATTCAGATGTTATGACTGTAGCCCCACGTATCCTAGCTTCCCTTAGCAAAACTATCATAGCAGTCCCTATTATGAAATTATCTAAATATTTTGAGTATATTTATATTTTTTCAACCATATCAGCTTAACTCTTAAATTCCATGTGTTTCCTGTTATGTGAACTACTTCCTTTTATTCACCTTAAATTTGCTTTTCTCAAGATTCAGGAAATATCTTCTTGTTCCATTTAAGTTCTCTAAGAGCAGGGAGAAATGCCTTCTTAATTATTATTTCCTCCCCAATTTGTAGCATAACAAATGGCTATATAGTAAATTCTCAATTACTGCTTAATGAATGAATGACTAAATGAATCTTCTAAATATACTTTCGATTATTTTTCTAAGTTCAATACTTTATTTTTGCCCACATAAGACCAATTCAATATTTTCTGCCTATTTGCATAGCTTCATACTAACTTCAGGTTATTCCCATTTACTTGGGCTTTTCAAAATCAGAAAAACTTAATGTCATTGTACCTTCACTCTTCCAAATAATTCATAAAAACATTAAACATTAAGGCTAGTCATAGGGGAATTGCAATGTTGACACTTTTTCCAAGAGTGCTCTTTTATCCTAAACCATTGTTTCTTGTCTCTAAGCAACTTTCCTGTGCATTACAGCAGTCTCCATCATACCATGATGACTCAATTTTTAAAATAGCCTTTTGTGTGAAACTTTGTGAAAGGCTTTTTGAAAATCTAAATAGACACCATTCATGACTTTTGTTCATATTTTACAGCCTCCTAAGAAAGCTGTCAAAGAGGCCTGATTTCCTCTTATGGAAAACATACATGCTCCTCCAGCTCCTTCCTGACCTCCACCAGTCATATTGGCATACAATTATTTGGGTGGGGGAGCAGGGCTCAGTTCTTCTCTGTTTATCTGCTTTGGTTGGGTCTTTATTTAATTCTTGTCAGGTATTGTAGAATAATGTAGGGTTAGGAATGACAAAATCAAACTATCCTAAAACAGATGAATAACTCTGGTTATGTTAGCATACGAGTATTGAAGTCAGAAAGAGAGAGAAATGGACTGACCTGTGGTATATATGGGCAGAACAAAGGACGTAAGATTAGAAATATAGAAAGTCAGTTGCTGCCAATCAATGAGCCAGAATGTCTTAGGTCCTTTAGGAACTTGACAATGCTATCAATTTTCATTTTCTTTAGATTCTCTCTTCCTTTGATTTCTTCAACATCGTGCTCTTATCCAACCTTGGTAAATGTTTCTTCTCAGAGTTTTACCCTGGATGCTCTTTTTGCCTCTTTAATGTGGTTGTTTTCCAGGTCCCATCCTTGGCTTTATTTTTGTCTCCTTCTATATGTTCTCCATGGTCCATTTCATATACTCCCAAGGATTTAGGTAGTTTATTTATTCTATAGACTGAGAGAATAAAAATGTAAATTTGGCAAGCATACTTGTTCTCTGAGCTTCATGTAGGTCTATTCACCTTCCTCGTGGACATTTTTGTGTTGATAGCCCATAGACTCTCCAAATGTGTCCAAAATTAAGTAACATCTTAACATGTCGAAAATCAAGTGCATCATCTCCATATAATTTAAGGCCTTTTTCATTATATGCGATGCAAACCAAATTTCATGGAACCCAAGTTTCAGCTGAACAGGATAGGGGTACAACTAGGCTCAGAAACAACTCGACCTAGGATGTGTAAAACTCAGTGACTTCTCCCTCCAAATTACACTTCTATTCCTCTGTAAGTCTGCTGCTTTTTTCCCTTTGTTATAGATTAACTTCTGCTTCTCAGTCTATCTGGTGGGTAACAATGAAGATTTCTATGTTCCTGCTTCTGTCACACAGAGTGCGAATGGCTTGATTCTCTCTGGGTCCTAAATTCAAAATCCCAAGGAAGAAAGTCACCAGTCCAGCCATGTCTACCCATAAATCAATCAACTTTGGCCTCACATACAGTTATGTATTTATCTCATAACTCACTGATGCTCTGTTCATTTCACTTTTAACCTTTTCTCTCTGTGTGTTTCCTTTTGGATGGTTTCTATTGCTATGTATTTAACTTTACTCTTCCTTACTTCTGTTGTGTCTAATCTGCTGTTAAACGCATCCAGTGTATTTTTCACCATAGATATTGTATTTTTCATGTCTAAAAGCTCAGGTGTTTTACTATCTTCCATTTCACTACTTAACATGTTCAATTTTTCCTTTAGATTTTTAAACATAAGGAATGTAGGTATAATAACTGTTGTAATTGTCTACTAATGCTATATTTGTCCAATGTGATATTTGTCCAATTTGATATTTCTGGATTTGTTTCGATTAATTGGTTTGGGTTGGGGAGTGTGGTGTGGGGCTGGGACCCCTCACTCTTCAGGGGGGACCTCCACAGCCAAGATATCCCTCATTAGTTTTAACCACCATATCGTTCAGTGTCTCCACCCCTCCTACCAGTTTCAAGGTGGCTTCTTGTGTATATCCTTAGTTGTAGGGCTTCTGTTTGGCTAGACTTCAGGTGATTCTCAATGATTATTCTATAGTTTGGTTGTAATTTTGATGTGGTCATGAGGAGGCAGAGAGTTACCTACTTCACCATCTTGACTGGAAATCTAAACTGTACTCATTTTTATCTTCAGTCTTCCTTCTGTGTTTTCATTTTGCATAGGTTTTATTAGTTTGTCTTCAAATTTACTAATCTTCTCTTCTGTGGTGTCTGATCTGCTGTTAAACACATCCAGTGTAATTTTTTGTATTTTTCGTAAGTTCAATATAGATTATATTTTTTATGCATCTCTTTGTCATGCTTCTTTAACATATGTAGTATATTTATAATAACTATTTTAATGTCCTGTCTACCAATTCTATCATATGTTGCATATGTGGGTCTTTTTCTTTTGATTGATTTTTCTTCTCACTATGGGTTGTATTGTTTCTTTTTATGCTGTAATTTTTAGATGCCAGATTTTGTAAATTTTCCATTGTTGTGTGCTGTTTTTTTCCCCCTATAAATATCTTTTGAACTTAGTCCTGGTA
Source organism: Rhinolophus ferrumequinum (assembly GCF_004115265.2). Classification (NCBI taxonomy): domain Eukaryota; kingdom Metazoa; phylum Chordata; class Mammalia; order Chiroptera; family Rhinolophidae; genus Rhinolophus; species Rhinolophus ferrumequinum. The sequence goes on along the minus strand of NC_046288.1, from coordinate 3,435,130 downwards.
TGCAATTAAGTAATTTGGAAGACATTTGATTCTTTCATGACTTTCTTTTATACTTTTGTTAGGTAGAACGAAAGCAGCTTTTAGTCTACAGCTAATTTGGCCCCTCTACTGAGGCAATACCCTTCTGAATACTCTATTTAATGTCTAATAGTTATAAGGTTTTCATACTGGCTAGTGGAAACAGAAACACTTCCCAGCCCTGTTTGATCTCTGAGGATTGTTCTGCCTCCTCTCTTTTGGTGGTACTTCCTCTAGCTACTGATAGTTTACTCACAGGTATGCACTGATCAATATTCAGCTAAAGACCTGAGGGTAACCCTCTGCAGTGCTCTGAAGCTCTCCTTCTGTATAGTATTCCATCCTGCAATTTCTACCCCCTTTCACTTCAATTCTGTCATTTTCAGTTCTGTTTCCTCAACTCAAAGGATCCATTGGGTTCTGTTTGATTTTCCTTCTCCTTGAGCCTGGACAGCAAGCTGGGACAACAGTAGGGCTCATTCATTTGTTTTCCTTTTCTTAAGGAACAATGTCCTGAGCTTCCTGTTTTTCAATGCCTGTGAACCAGTGTCTCATATATTTTATCCAATTTCTTAGTTAAGGTATGATGGTAAATCCAATTCCTGTTCCATCATGGCTGGAAGCAGAAACTACTTGATAATTTCTTGATTCTACTAAATGAACTTACACATAGTCTGACATCTAGTAATAAGACAAACAGGCCTACAATTAGAATAATACAGTCAGTCAGTATAGCCGCTGTTTATCAGTGGCATTTTGTATTATGTGCTAACACAGAAGCACTCCTCCCTTTAAGGTTTTTAAAAAGACTATTCTCTTTAGTTTGGTGTTTTATCCTTCCAACTTTTTATTTTGAAAAATGTGACGTGTATGGAAAATTTGAAAAAAATTGAACAATGAAAATTCATAAGCCCTTCATCTATATTCACAAATTACTAATATTTTACTACACATGCTTTATCTCTATATATGCTTTTCAACCAATTGAAAGTAAGTTAAGTACCTAAATATTTATCTTTTGTCTTTTAAGAAAAGGACATTGTCTTACATAGCACCACTAGTATTATTCTACTTAAGAAATGTAATACTGGTACAATAAGTAATATTAGCTAATATATATCTCATCTGCAAATTTTCTCTAATTATCCTCTTTTTCCCCCAGAATCACAATTCATTCAAGAATCACTCACTGCATTTGGTGATTTTGTCTCATTAATTTCTTTTTATCTGAAACAATTTCCCTGCCTTTTTTGTTTTTTGAGAATTTTTATAAGAGTTTATTTAGGCCAAACTGATGACATATGCTAGGGAGCATGATCTCATGCTTTGGAGAATAACAGTTTTGCATCTTCTTTTATGCATTTTAAATTAAAGAGGGGAGTAAGGAAGATTACGTGGAAGTGTGAAAGAGCAAAGTTGGGATTAGATTACAGGATAATTAACAAGAGTATGCTTTCTGGAGAGTGGTTACAGCTTATTACAAAGGCATGTTAATCTAGATGCACAGAAACAATGGACAGGGCTTGCTAAAAGCAAAGATAAATCTTTTACTAAAAAGTTATATGCTTGGGGAGTGACTTCCCACCATGACTGTAGAGTTAGGAATTTATGATCAGATCACCTTGTGAGGTTACTTTCCATAGAACCCCCTTTTTTCCATCCACAATTCCCCCTTTTGGTCATAAATCAGTCCGAAGGATGCATTGATGAACCAAACTTTTGGTCAGATAGTGTGGTCTCACAGTGCTAGGAGGGCTCATTTCTAGGATGTCTCAGTATCAATGACATCTTGCTATTGGGAATGGAGAAATACCATAACCATGAGATCTGAGCTGAGGGTACATTTTCCCTAAACAGGAAGGGCAGGTAAATGGAAGGCAGTCAGGTCTTAGGGCCTTCATTGTGAAAAAAACACTCTGGATCATTTCTATCCTGTGAACTATCATGACCCAAGTTTTGCCTTCTGTCTCATTTTTCTGTATTTGGCATCTAGTACAACCATTACTTAAGCCATGAAAAGAGCATTAACAGTTATCTTATACATGGTCAGTAATCATAAACAGCTGGATTATGTAGAAAAGTCCAAAGAACAAGTATAACTGTTATAATGACTAATAATAACAGACAGGTAAAAAACAATTAGGCAAAATGGATTCTGAGGTCAGTATCAATCCATAGGTATACAAGACTTGTTGATGTCTTGGGATTGCTATCTACCTCTGGTGTCGGTGGCTTCTAATCCTCAAGGAGTCTTTGATGTCTGTACATAGGGCTAGATGTGCATTTGCAGTCTGGTGCCTGATAAGGTCCCTTCCAATGAGGATAGAGAGTGTCTTTTATTTGATGTCCTTTCCAGAAAAACAGTATCTAAAGTCTTTGTCTCCTGGGAGCTCGCTGTGAAAGGAAGTGATTAACAACTTGAAGTGACTCTGTCAAATCTTGGCAATAGTGTAAGATGTCTCTTTAATAATGTCAGCTCATACGTTTCTTTATCTAAGTCCAGCTTAAATGCACTGTCATTTATGAAAGAATGCAAAAAATGAAAAATGGGGAGCCAAAGAGATGGGAAGAACCAAGCAGCCATTTTGGGTTTTCCATAGTCCCGACTATTTGTTTAATTTACAACCACTGTTTACCTATACAATATGCCCTAGAAGTTTTTCTTCATATATGAGATTTTAACCCTTAAAATCTCAATGTCTAAGGAAAACTAAGAAGTAATCAATTAGCATTCTTTAGGTTGGATATTTTGTAATCTCTAGAAAGAGTTTTCATACATAAAAATAAATTATTAACATAGATTTATTTTTGTAAAACCCAGGCAAAACAAAGACATGTCTGTTTTACTTAAAGCAACAAACTTAAGTTATCTTTTATTTACTAAAGATTAATCTTAGCTCATGTGAACTTGAAAAGCATTTGAGTTAGTTTCCATATTTCTGAGAATTTTAGAATTCTTACAAGTGTTTGCCCAATTCTTACAAGTGTTTGCTTTTAATTTTAACAATACCACCTGGAGGCAGAAAATTATCTTACATTTACAACATACATGTATAGACAGAGCAAAATTGAATCCAATTTTTGTTTTGGAGACATTTATAATTTATGTCTGTCTTTGACAAGTTCAAAATGACCTTCCCTCTTTTAAAACAGGACAGCAATTTTTTTTTTTTTAGAAGGGGAACAGGACTTTATTGGGGAACAGTGTGTACTTCTAGGGCTTTTTCCAAGTCAAGTTGTTCTTTCAACCTTAGTTGTGGAGGGCGCAGCTCAGCTCCAGGTCCAGTTGCCGTTGTTAGTTGCAGGGGGTGCAGCCCACCATCCCTTGCAGGAGTCGAACTGGCAACTTTGTGGTTGAGAGCCCACTGGCCCATGTGGGAATCGAACCGGCAGCCTTCGGTGTTAGGACCATGGAGCTCCAACTGCCTGAGCCACTGTGCCGGCCCCAGGACAGCAATTTTTAATACCTCAGAGAATTAGGGGACACCTAAACAACATAATAGGTTGATCCATTTATTTAAATCCTCTTTTTGAAACTTCAAGAGACCAATTAAATATGTTTTCCATTCATTCTGCTTAATTTTATAACTGGCCTTTTTAAATTGTGCATACAGTAAGATTTAGGAGTATCAGGATTCTCGTTTTGGCCCCCTTAGTTATAAGTAGGAGGCTGACTATGGTAGGCCTTGTTGGCATGGGAGGCACAATTTCCCATGTTAATTTTGAGATCTGTAGAGTCTGAACAAACTTCTAGGGAAAATCAGCCCTTACATGCAAGTCTCCAAATGCGCTCCATGCGGTGGATACTCCTATAGGACTGCTTTATGCCGTAGAGGAAATTTATCCTCAGGCAATCCCACAAAAATTCTTAGTCACCTAAGAATACCCAAGCGAGGGTCGCCGGGAGTTTACTGAACACTGCCCAATGATGCTTTCCAATGCACAGACACCTCTTTCAGACCCTTCTCTCAGGGTGAACCCATTCCGAGGTGCCCAACCCTCCTCCCTGGGGCCCACACCGGCCTTTCCTGGATCTGCTGTGCTACTGCACTGGATGCCTCACAGCACCCATCTCTGCCACTCTGGTTTGGGGATCTGAACAATTATCATCACCCCATTGACTATTAGGTTGGTGAAGCAAATGTCCTTTCTTTTTTGAAGCTAGAGTTCGGTCTCTCATTTAACCATCAAAGATTTTGTTCAGACTCTCAGTAAGCAATCCAATTAAAAAGCCAAAATTAAAAACAGCAACCCTTTTTTTCTACCTTTTCCATAGGTTATGTCAGCCCTTAGCCACCTTGAGGATTTTCTAAGAACAGCTCAAATAAAGTCATGGCCTGCAACTTAAAGCAAGGAGGCCCAGAATTCCAAGAGAAACTCATCCAAGCTAACCCGATGTGAAGTGGGGAGCCAGTGGGGCACAATGGACCCTTGCTTGTAGCACCCAGTCTGGATCTGCAGGATGGTCCTGGAATCTTGATGATTACACCAAGTACGCCTAAATGTTGATGTAAGAAATGTCCGAACCTGTAGAGAATTTTTTTTGAGATTAATTTAATTTGTTTTTATTAAATTTATTGGGGTGACAATGGTTAGTAAACTTATATAGGATCAAGTGTACAATTCTGTAATACACCATCTATATATTGCATTGTGTGTTCACCACCCAGAGTCAGTTGTCCTTCCATCACCATATACTGTGTTTCCCCCAAAATAAGACTGGGTCTTATATTTATTTTTGCTCCATTAGGGCTTATTTTTCAGAGGATGTCTTATTTTCTCATGTACAGCAATCTACATTTATTCAATTACAGTCATGTCACCTTCTTCTGGAACATTGTCATACCGTACTAAATGCGTCTGTCTGGCTAAGATCTTAACTGTGGCTTATTTTCGGGGTAGGTCTTATTTTCAGGGAAACACGGTATTTGACCACTTTACCCTCTTCTACCACCCCCTCTACCCTCTTACCCTCTGGTAACCATTAAACTGTTGTCTGTGTCTATGATTTTTTTTGTTTGCTTGTCTTATTCGTTTGTTGCTTTCAGTTTTATATCTCACAGATGAGTGGTCATATGGGTCTTGACTTTTTCTGTCTGACTTATTTCGCTTAGCATGATATTCTCAAGATCCATCCATGTTGTTGTGAATGGCAGAATTTCGTCTTTTCTTATGGCTGAGTAGTATTCCATTGTATGTATGCACCACATCTTCTTTACCCAGTCATCTATAGATGGATACTGGTTGTTTCCATGTCTTGGCCACCATGAATAATGCTGCAATGAACACAGGGGTACATATATCTTTATGGATAAATGTCTTCAGATTCTTTTGGTAGATACCCAGAAGAGGGATTGCTGGGTCATATGGTAATTCTATTCTTAATTTTTTGAGGAACCTCTATACTGTTTTCCATAGTGACTGTACCAACTTACATTCCCACCAACAGTGTATGAGAGTTCCTTTTTCTCCACAACCTTTTTAATACTTCTTATTATTTGTCTTGTTGATAGTAGCCTTTCTAACAGGTTTGAGGTGGTATCTCCCTGTGGTTTTGAGTTGCATTTCCCTAACAGGTAGTGAAGTTGAGCATTTTCTCATGTATCTGTTGGCCATTTGTTTGTCTTCTTGGTAGAAGTCTGTTCAGGTCCTCTGCCCATTTTTCAGCTGGACTGTTGTGTTGTTGTTGTTGAGTTATAGGAGTTCTTTATAGATTTTGGATATTGCCCCTTATTGGAGGTATTCTTTGCAAATATCTTCTCCCTTTTGGTTAGTTGCGTGTTTGTTTTGTTGATGGTTTCTTTTGCAAATGAATGGGACTGTATCAAACTAAAAAGGCTTTTAGTTTGATACAGTCCCATTCATTTATTTTTGCTTTTATTTCCTTTGCCTTTGAGATCAAATTCATAAAATCCTCTTTGAACCCAAGGTCTATAAGTTTGGTATCTATGCTTTCTTCAACGGAATTTATTAAACCTGTAGAGAATTTTGATTAAGAGTTTTTTGAGCCCAAATGATGACATATGCTGAGGAGCAAGCTCTCAAATGCTACCCACCCCCCATCCTGCCGTTTTTGTCTTTTATAATGTTGGCAGTTTTGAGGCACTCAGGCCTGCTATGTTGCTTAGATTCTTAAAAATTCTGATAGTGTTAGTAAATTTTATGACAATTTGGGAAAGAGAAACGTCTCATTATTTTGGAATTATATTCATCCTGTCACTTTGAAGACTGCTAAATTTTGAGCATGAATAAATCCCATTTTAAGAAAGAATATACCCCAAAATTGCTCAATGACTCAAGTGTGCTATTATAGAACTTAAAAATGGAAAATATCTAATACTGCATTTCTCCCTGGTGAAAGGCAATTGAGATATTTTAGCTCTGTTATGTTTTGTCTTTTTTGTTTTATAGTCATAGGGTTAGTTAAGAATGTGGCCCAGGGTGGCTGGATGGCTCAGTTGGTTAGAGTGCGAGCTCTCAACAACAAAGTTGCTGGTTCAATTCCCTCATGGGATGGTGGGCTGTGCCACCTGCAACTGAAGATTGAAAACGGCGACTGGACTTGGAGCTGAGTTGTGCCCTCCACAACTAGATTGAAGGACAATGATGGGCCCTGGAGAAACACATTGTTCCCCAACATCCCCGCCCCCCAAAAAAAAGTTCATTAAAAAAAAAAAGAATGTGGTTCCAACTTTTTCACAGGCACTATTCTTGTGTAATCATTATACAAAGTCAACTGTTTTATCTATTCAGCAACTGAACTTGTACATTCCTCCAAGTGAAATGGAATAGAAAAATGCTTGTTGTTTTAAGAACTCCAGAATATGCATGAGAGAAAAAAAAATGCATTTTTTCCCCTGATGAAAACTATTTCCTTTACTTCCGCAAATTTAAAAGCTACCATCTGGTAGTCAACCCTGCTTTTCCACCAGATGGCAATAATCCATAATGGGTGAGCAGGGTGAATGGAATGTAACAGAACGTGAGCGTTTAGAGGGCTGTGAGCTCTCAATGTGGTAATGTACGAAAAATGATAAGTCCCAGGAGAAGAGGATAAATAATGAGTTGCTAAATTTGGCACACTGGGAGATAATAACAACCATCATAAAACGGATCATACCATTCATCTTTAATTTATTAGTGTAAAGTTTAAAAATAAAATAAGTTGTACCATTTGTGATATTTTTTGTTTTCAGAATCATATGTTAAAGAACAGCTCATAGAGTGGAGAAGTTGTTGATATTCAAGTAGAATTAATCAAATTCAGCACCAAAGAGACATTGTATGCTCCTAACAGAAGTCACAAATTCAGAGTATTTTAAGAAAAGTACCCTTTCTTAGAGGGAAAGGAATCAGCTGGAACTGCCGATGAAGCCTGGAGGCCATTTCTCTTCTCCTGCACCGTGGCTTGATGAAGAATCCTGCTGACATACTTCTTCACTGGTCTTTCAAAGTCTTTGAGTATACCTACTTGGTTTTGATTTCAAATGGTATCAGACAAATCCAATCCAATACTATGCCTTCTCATGCAAATAATTTAGTGTGCTATCGTCCAAAATTACTGTACAATTCTATCCCTTGACAGGTTTTATGTGAAACAACTTTCCTCCCCACTGAATATCTGTCATTTTTCTCCTCCTCTGCTTTCTTTTTCCTAAGTACCGCATATTCCTCTGATAAAAGCCATGCTGTTCTTTTTGAAGACTCAATAGTACCAACTTTATCATTATTTTTACCATTTTTCTTTCTTTCTTCTGGAAAAATAATAATATGGTCACTCAATTAAACTTTAAAAAGAAGTTCTAGCTTGTGAGATAGAGATTTGAATTTTAAACAGTTAAACTGGAAAGTATCTAAACAAAGTTGCTTATTGGGGCATGTTCATACAAAATTTCTAAGGAAGCTGTTAGGAACATTTCCTGTTGGTAAATGATTAATTATCTATTTAATATTGGTGAAGATGTGTAAAACAGAAAGACAAAGATAACAGTGATGAGAGATGGGATTCAGGAAATTCAGTTTTTTCTTTAGATAATATTTTTAAAGGAAGCTATGATGAAAAATGTTAAGCTTTTGTCTTTTGTTTACATTTTTGTCTTCATTATAAAAGTCTTAAGTGATCAATCTAAAAATATTGAAAATGTAGAAAAGTAAAAAGAAGAATTACCAATCTGACAACTACTATTAACATTTTAGTGTACTTTATTCCAGTTTTTTGTCTAGAGAAGTTTTTTCATCTTAAAAAAACCCCTGTTTTCATGATTGTTTCATGGTTTTTATGACCTGATTTCTCACATTACATGATAACATATGTATCTTCCTATGTGATTAGAAACAGTTAAAAAAAAAAACTTTAATTGCTTCATAATGTTTTTGTAAGGATGAGCCATACTTTAATCTTTGTTGGACATTTGTTTACTTTCTCCCTTTTGGCATTAAAATAGTCCTATGATGAACACGTTAGTGTATACAAAGTATTTTCCATATTTATACTTTCTTAGAATGGATTCTCCCAGGAGTGAAATTACTAGTTCAAAAAGCACAGAATATTTTGATGCTTTAATTTTGATTTGTATCACTGCCAATTGTCTTTTTAACAGAGCTGAATCGGTTTACAGTGCTGCAAGCAATATGTAAGAAATCAACTTTCACAACGAGGCCATTACTGAGTATTATAAAAACAAACAACCAAACACTTTGCTAAATGGTCTCTCATTAGTGTTTTAATTTGCAATATCCTTGAATACTAGTGAAATGAAACCTTTTCCCATTGTTTGTTAAACAGTTGAATTTCCTCTTTTGTGAATTGTTTACTTTTGTTCTTTGTCTGTTCATCTCTTGGGGTCTTTGTTATCCGCATTTACCAAAAGGACTAACAAGCAGAGCCCAGAGAAAGGCCTTCTGTATGCAGTGCTGTGCGATTCCTCCCCGTACGTCATTCCAGATAGCACTTGAACAGCCACTTGAAGGGGCAGCCAGGAAGAGTAGGAAAGGTAAGTGATATGTTTCTCTCTGCTATACGAGTGAAATAAGAGTTCATGCTACCGTGGTAAAATGGCACCGTGTCCCTTTCCTTAATCCAGTACTCATTTTATTACTGCATTCAGTACTTTCTGACCACTTTTCAAACAACACATTATATATGATATAATACCAGTGACTCTCAGCATGAGTCACTGTGAAGCCATCGTGGTTCCACAAAAGGCTGCCATTCTAGGGTCATTTAAAAATGATTTAATTAGATGTGATTTAATTTAATTTAACTTGGAGAGTCATCCTTTATTCTGTAGCGACTTCCTGAAAGGATGGCACTTCTGTGTATAATTTTTCTTATGGATGTAACTAGAGCAGGTATCAGAAGGAGGCTTAAATACAGAGTCCCTGGCTTTGAAGTAAAGGTGGATGAGCTGAACTGTCCTTGGTCTGCACTGGTGACTATCCAGAGTCAGGTTCAAACAAGGTGCCTTCTACTGGCAATGGAAATGGGTTAAGCCCAGTAAATGGAACTCAATGGCTAATAATGACTCTGCCTTTGTTCCATTTAGTCAAATAAGGAATCTCCCTATATTTCCCTACTTGAAAAATGGGATTAATAATAATAGTTCCTCTTCTTATGCAAAGGATATTTTAAAGATGACCTAATAAGAAAAAATATTTTGATATTGAAAGGAAGATATAATCAAAATCCAACATTGACTTCCTTTGTCATATATCTTGAGGTCATAAAGAGAATCAAGGAATACTGGGAATGAAAAGGATCTTAGAGTCATCCAAGCCAACCCTCTCATTTAACAGAGAAAGAAATTGAGGCTACGAGGGGTATCATCCAAGATGACACTTATACAAGATGATACTGCTAATTAATGATAAAACGAAAATGCTAACCTGGGAGTCCTAAATTCCCTCAAAAAAAAATCTTACTGCTTGTCACTCCAATAAATTTTAATTAAAAAAAATGTTTCAAATGCGTAAGCCATTTGAAAAAGAAAAAGAAAAAGAAAAAAAAAAAGAAACCCTACTACTGCCTTCATCCCCCTTGGATGTAACTTGGATAAAAAGTTACAATCAAGTAAAGAATTCAATTCTATTTCCCAGCATCTTTAATAGAAACTGTTTTCAATGCCCCTTTTATTTTATGAATTAAAATTTTGTTCATAGTAAAAATAATTATGTTAAATAAGCTAAAATATGAAACTTTTGTGACAACCGAATTTATGTATAAAACATATATTTAAACGTTTAAGAAGTAAGCATCACAGAGCAGGTTTTACTCAAACTGAAACCTCTTTTTAGACTTATACCACTTGCAACACAATACTATTATTCTCTATCAGGCAGTGGAGTACTGCAAACACAGGAGACCGAAGGTCACTGAAATGAAGTGGAACCAGTTTGACAGAGAGTGTGCAATCTCATTACAACAGATTAATTAATATGAGAAGAAATAAATTTGTTAGTCACTAAGGAAGAGGGGTCCTGGAATCTTTGTGATTTTAGAGAATATAACCTTCTTTTCAGCTAAGCAAAGAAAGTGTGTGAACTCTCTACAGAAATACTGTGGATTGCAATAAGGAAATCGAATATCAATACATCAGAGAATCTTCTTCATCAAAGACTGGGAAAACCGACAGCCAGTTGCTTTATTTGTGAAGCTATGAAATACTTTCAAACGATCAGAGTTCAGACACGTAATAATAAGTGGTGCTCAGGAAGTTGCACACTTAGTGGAGAACTGAGACTAACTGTCAAATCAAGGGGAGAGGGTTTTTCTTCTTTCCCCCAAAGTTTTTTTAACCACACACACACACGAAATAGTAAAAAAGTTAATCAAACAGAAAAACAAATGGTAAGAAAGTTCTACATGGCAAGAACTTTCCTGGTGCGTTTTAAAAGTAGCTGTATTATTTGCCTATTTTTATTCCTCTTATTAAAATAAATCTTTGAACTTAGCACACTGTGGGTACTCCATGTTTCAGATTCATTAGATAGTTCACTCTTTTCACAGATTTTACAGAATACGCAAAGTAGAGGAGCTTAACCACAACTCTGGATTTGAATTTGTTAGTCCTGACAATTTTAGATTCTGTGTAATGTTATATACCAGGAAATGAAGACAAAAACTATCTAGTTTTAGCCATTCATTTCAATCTCTTCTCTCGCTTTCAAAAAAAACTGGTAAGGCTGCAAAAAGAACTGTTTTACTTTCTCATTGACTTTGGACCCGAAACGTGAAAGTGAAGAATATGTTGTAAATAGCCTCAAAGACAAAAAGAAGAGAAATACAGGCTACACAATAGCACAAAATGAAAATTTGTCGCCAAACCAATAAAAATAGACTTTACGGGAACATTTAATGAAGCCAACACTTTGCTCCTGTGGAAATTGCCACAGATAACATAGTGGCTGCATTTTATATCTCCTGGAACGCTGCCTCTACAATGATGAGTGACAGCGTTGGTATTTTCCTGACTCACAAGACAGGAGCATGCTGCCTGCTGAATCATCCTCTGCTTCCTGGAGTACCTGGGTGTTCCAAGACACTAAAGAAGAATTACGTTATGGTTGCCATGATAACCACTTAAATGTTATCACGATAATGTTAACAACTGTAGTACAGTGTTTCCTGAAAGTTGCATTTTTTTCCCCCTCCACAACCCAATAATTTTATAATCCTTGAAGTTCTTCAATAACTATGCAAAGTTGATCTAAAGATCTAAAGAATTGGTACTGTCCTTTTCTTAACTAGATAGATTGCCATATTAAGATACAACACATCCCTTTACTTAAAATGTATCCCTTCTACTGGTGATTGACGTGTGATGTTGCTTATTGAATTTTTAGGGATTAAAATGAGAATGTGAAAGTAGAAATAACAACGAAAAGTTTAATCAATTTTCTTAAAGTTATGGAAATTCAAATTTGAGAAAACAAATCTGAATACCTCAAGCATTAGTCAGCACCTTGTGGTAACGGCTAGTTTCACATGTGCCAGTGTTGATGCAACCTATGTATGACATGTAAGAATCTGCCTATGGAGGGCTCATATCTGGTCGGAAGATGTTTTGTCCATCTCCTCCCTCCATTCCAATGATTAGAAACATCAGTGAGAGTTCAGAGGCAGCAGCAGAGTTTCCCAGTGAACCTCTATTTTTATTTAAAAATCTCACATTAAGGAGGTTTACAATATTGTCCAGGAGGATTACATGAAGCTTCAACTACTGAGGAGCACTTAGAGCCATCAAAATGAACATCATAAAAAGTTGAATATCCTGGTGGGTTGTTGAAATGCCTTTACTAAATGATTTCAAAACTGGGCTTGAGCCATTTGTTGCTGCTTTTTATGTAGTGTTTCTCTTCTTTCATTTTACTTGCCCTCTGGATGTGGTTATTATCCTTTTGCTGAGTTGTTCCTTGGAATCCTTCTAGTTTCAGTGGCAGAAAAAATTATCAAAGGCCTGTTATATTTCTAAACTGCTCCTGGTTAGGAAAACAGCCAACTATATGTATCAGTAGGGGTCCTATCAGGAAAAGGTCCACTTAAATGAATTTAATGGAAGCAAATTTAATGATGGGACGATTTGCAGGGGTAAGGGAACCAATAAGGGGATGGCGGGCACTCAGAGATGAGTACAGCCAGGAGCTATTCTCACCCTAGGCCTGTAGGCGGATGATGAGACCAGTGTTCCACAGCTTGGAGAGAGCGGGGGGCCATGAAAGAACAGCTGTTAAAGGGAAATGCATTTGTGGAGGTGAGCCGTTACCTTTCCCCCAGAATCTTGGCAAGGCAGGGAGTGGCGAGGAATAAATACCCAGACCTTTCTCTCTTTCTACCCTGTATTCTGTCAGTGCCTCCCCACCAAAAGCCATAGTCAAGAGTCTGGTTTTGATGCAATTCCAAGGGGTTGGCCTCCAAGGCAGGGAGCGGGACAGAGAAGGGTGGAGAATTGGATTTGGGGATGGTTGTTAGGCAAATGGAGAACTCATTAGAACTTCGGATTGAGTAAAAGTTTTGTGCATGAACTCTGTTCCATTTGAGCAAAAACTCCCTCTGCAGTTTTTTTTTCTTGTCGGTTTGCAGTTATTTGAATAGTCTCTATTGCTAGGTATCTGATTCATAGTTGATCTGACTTACAGTTTTGTAGTCATATCATCATATTTGGATTGCTCCTGGGAAATGATAAGGTTATACTTTATGTAGCAATAAAGATGACAGTGTACTTTAATATTTTAATACTTTTAACATAATTGTGACAACACAAAAACAAGTTTCTTCCTAAGTATGGAACAGAGAAAAATTCCAGGATTGATTCCTCCAGCCAATATTATACACAATTATATGGGTGAATTGGCAGTACATGCACTGCAAACAATATAAATTTCACATGATCACCTAAAAGTGGCACAGGTCCCTGCTACTGTGGAGCTGGAGAACTCATCCAGCATCTTTAGCAAAATATGATTTTGACGGCCAGCTCCATCCTGCACACATATATTTTGAAAATCCCACAAAGTCAAGTTTGTATTTGAGCTTAGGGCTGCTCAATTTTATTTGAAAATAGAAGAGATGTTATTCTCTCTCTGTTCCCAGAATTTCCCTAGTGGGATTAATCCCCAACTGCCCACAGTGGCTTGATTAAGCAAGCATCCTTTATCGATTGCCTTCTTCTCTATTTCATTTCCTCATTCCCATTTCTGGTGCTTCCATCACCTCCCTAACAAACTTCTTGCTCTTTAATCCTAGCCTCAAGGTCAGCTTCTGGAGGAGTCCAAACTAAGAGGTATGTTTGCATATTCTACCTGCATAAATCTGTAAAGATCTATCTTCCACTACTTTATCACAAATTACTCTTTTATTAAGAGTTGAAAAAACTCCACAGAACTTCAACTTTATCATTTACTGACCACGGATCAAATGCCAGGTTTTGGGCTAAGGAGCTTTTCTCCATTTAATCCTCCCACCCACAGGGATATACCAATCACGGATTTTAGTAATGTGATTTTTATCTACTGTACAAAATTACATACATTTACATAAAGTTTTATCTACAAATTTACTTATTGCCAGATACCTGCTAGAACCAACAGGACAAGGTTGATTAGAAGTGGTCCAAGATAACCTTGCCTTATTCCCAAAATTAGGCAAGTATCTTTATTTTTACATGAAGATACATTATTTCTATCTTACCTGTGTTTCACATTGAAATATTGCACTACTGCCTAATTGTGACAAATTCTAAAGGTTTTTCAGGCAGTGTAAATAGGCTTAATGAATTATTGATTACTGATTTTATTAGTTTTAGGGTCATTTCCTTAGTGCCTATATCTAAGTCTGAGTTATGTATAAAACTGAAATGAATACATATATAATTTAAAGAGTATAAGCAGAACAAATTATCAATTAAAATATATATGAATTATTGATTGGCTAATTATATAGCCTAAATTTTAAGGCCAATTATTAATTTTCTTGTGTTAGGCAGCCCTGGCTATATAATTTTTTAAAAAGATTTTATTGCGGAAGGGGAACAGGACTTTATTGGGGAACAGTGTGTACTTCCAGGACTTTTTTCCAAGTTGTTGTCCTTTCCATCTTAGTTGTGGAGGACACAGCTCAGCTCCAACTAGTTGCAGGGGGTGCAGCCCACCATCCCTTGAGAGAGTTGAGGAATTGAACCGGCAACCTTGTGGTTGAAGACGCGCTCCAACCAACTGAGCCATCTGGGAGCTCAGCGGCAGCTCAGCTCAAGGTGCCGTGTTCAATCTTAGTTGCAGGGTACAGAGCCCACCATCCCTTGCGGGACTCGAGGAATTGAACTGGCAACCTTGTGGTTGAGAGCCCACTGGCCCATGTGGGAATCAAACCGTCAGCCTTCGGAGTTAGGAACATGGAACTCTAACCGCCTGGGCCACTGGGCTGGCCCCTGGCTATATAATTTTGAAAAAAAGCTCCAGGTGGCAATTTGTCCTTTAGTCCCAATGCCTGCACCTGTCTTTAAAAACAGTGTGAAAAAACTGATCATGTAAATTTATATAGTGAAAATGGTGAGATATAATAAGAAAACATTAATAAAGCTCTTAAAAATCCTTAGAGAGGTGCTGTTGTGTAAATTTGAATGGGATTTTAGTCTATGATTATAATTCCCTTTGAGATTCTGGGAATTAAGCCCACAAATAAATATAATCAAATAATAAAACATGTTAGGCAAAATAATTTCCATGGCATCTGTGTAACCCATGGAAACAGGAGGCAGTTGACATTACAAAGTAGGCGAGTGAATGGATATACACAGAAACACATGCCTTCAGAGTTTTTTCCCAAATATATTCTTCTTGACCTTAAGAGATGAACAAATGGTCCATGAAATTCTACTGTTATTATTTAAACCAGAGGATCCAAGCTGTTAAAACTTGTTTCAGTAAGGCTCTATTTCAAGAAAAATAAAGTACTTTTGAAAACGTACATACATTTGATATGATGTATACTAAGTCTCAAATGTAGAACCTGGATCTTAAATTATTATAGTAAGGAATAGAGATTGTTAGACTTGAACTTAATGAAAATAACTAAAATTTTAAAAAGTTTTCCTGATACATGTACTGGCTAACCTGATATTCTAGTCAGGTGAATTATCTGATAAAATAGATGAAGCTTGAATGTTTTAACAATAAAGATACCAGAAAAATTTTAAATGAAATATTTTGTTTAACTTTTTGAAGAGGTAAATCATTCTCATGGTTTGAATATCAAAAATTTAAACATGAATACAGTGAAAAGTCTTTCCTATGTCTTTTATCCACCTATTTCTTATACTTCAACTGTTAGTTTACCCTAGTTTAATGCATATATAAGCCAATACATTATTCTGCACCATTTTCTGCTTTTTTTTCATTTTACAAATACAATCTTGGAGATACTATTAGAACATAAAGAACTTTGTCTTTTTTTGTTAACAGCTACATAGCACATATATTCAACTAGTTCCTGTTGATGGATATTTAGGTTGTTCCCAATCATTTGCTATTTTTCAGCAACATAAGAAATACCTTATCATTTCTCATGTATGGAAATATATCTGTGGGATAAATCCCTAGAAGTGAAACTGGATGTTCAGAGTACATATGCATTTGTAATTTTGATAGATACTGCCAAATTCCTGTTTTTCTATAGCCTAGTCAAAGCAGCGGTGCCAGATAAATTTTATAGTTTTTCATTTAGAAATACACAATGAAAAGTGGGTTACCTATTAAAGAATTAGGAAGAAAAGCAGGACAAGTTTATTCAGCAATTTACAGAGTACATTTTCACTCAGAAATACATTTGACAGAAATTTATTGTGCACCTACTGCAGGCCAAGTGCTTTTAGGCACTTGGGAGATATATAATCAAGTATATACAGAGGGTGCCAAAAAATGCATATACATTTTAAGAAAGGACAACTGTATTATTAGGTTGGTGCAAAAGTAATTGCGGTTTAAAAGGTTAAAAATAATTGCAAAAACCGCAATTACTTTTGTGCCAACCTAATAAAATTGTAATGCTCAATATATACTGATAACAAAAGATGAATACAAGTCAAGTTTGACTTCTGCAATTACAAGAGGTGCTCAAAGTATCATCAGTGTCCAGAATTTCTAATTACGGTGAACTACTGCTTGAGCAACGTTGACCAACTTGTCCATTTGTATACATTTTTTTGGCACCCCCGCTACACACACACACACACACACACACACACACACACACACTCACACATCAAACTCAAATCTCTGCCTCTGTGGAGCTTACATTTGAATTCTACATTCTGGAAGTCTGTGTGACTTCATAAGAAGCCTGTTAAATGTCAACATCCTGAAAATGAACTATTGAGATCCTGAGCACAGGCTCCAGGCATATGTTACCACTGTTATCTAAAAACTAACTAGAACCAGTGTTGCATATGATTTCACAGCTCTCCATCAGGTCCTCTTAAAACAATACACTTGGGTGAGAGCTCTTTTTATCTGACTCCATCTGCTGTTGGTAGTGATCAGCATACTGTGGGCATTGTGGTATCGTCTGAGATTAGGTTGTGAAATAGGAAGTAGAGTTACAGGCAGATCAGCAAGTATATGCAAACTGTTTAGTTCTCTCTTGCTGAAAACAAGGGTGCCCAATTCAGGTTTGGGGGGTAAGGATAAGGTTGTCAGCACATCCCATCAGGGCACAGTTTCCTTTTTGCAGTCTGTCCTTGTTTTGGTTCTAGTAAGAGATCTATAAAAAATAGTTTCAGAAGCACATAGCAGCAATAGTCAGTATACTGAGCAAGGGCATGGAAAAGGCAACATCTTAGAAACTGAGGGAGGCAGAAACGACCATTGGTGTCAAGGAAAGGCTGGTAGCGTGTGCAATGACAGAGATAGTACGGTCTCAGGCTTATTTGGAGTATCTTTCCTTACTGAAAGAATATCTTAAAATTTTAGCCGCCGCCCCCATTAGATTTAATTCTGTAAGAAAGTGGTAAACTATAGCTCTTAAAGTCTTGCCAATTTCCCACGGGGTTCTTTGCAGTCTTTAAAGAATAATTGAGAGTTCGGCTTGTGATATGGAGGCCAGATACAAAGGCATCTTTAAGTATGAGGTGAGAACAGAAAGAGCTAGTTCCAGAGAGTGGCTCTTCAATTGTATCTTGGCTCCCTCTCCCCCCACCCCTACCCCCCCCCCGCCCCGCCATTATTAAAATTCCATCCCTGCACCATAATAGCGACAATCAAAAATTGGTTACTGAATGAGTGATTTCTGAAGTCTTAATACTTCTTAGTTACGTTTTTGTCATTGAATTTTACAGCTAGATAAAGGAGCCTTTGAGTTCAGTCAACAAGCTCCTTTGATAGCTGAGGCCGAGAAGGGGGAAGAGCCTATGGCAGAAGCCAGGTCTCTTCCCAGATTCCCAGTTCAGAACTCCTTCTGTCATAGGATAACCTATGAGAAACCGTGACTCTGACTTCTGTATTGTGTGTTGCCGGACTGCAAACGCTGCAAAATGGGATGACTTTGGGCAATGACACTGTGGCCCCCAAGGGGCCTGTACACAGCAGCCCCGTGGACGGCTGGATGCTGAATGAGTAATCATGCTGCTCTGAAGTCGCCCGACTTTGGGGCAGCCGCTCCTGGGTCCCCAGGGTCTCCTTCAGCCCTGACTGTGTTCTGGTGGCCCCGGCAACGGATAGCTCCGCATGGGCCGGGTAATGGGCACAATGTCTCCAGAGTTCCATTTCATCCCCTAGGTGATACTTTTTCCGAGTCTCCCCGGGACTTCGGGGGCCCGTGAACGACTGACCTACGCCCAGCAGCAACTCCCAGCAGGCCACTGGGCCGAGGACGCGAGGCCGCAGGGCCCACCGCCTCGCTCTTTCCCTGGGCTCCCTTCCAGCCACCCCAGCGCTCGGTCCGTTTCCGGCTCGCCCTTCCCTCGTTATCCCCACGAGCGTTTTCCCAGTGTTCCCCACTTTTTGTTTACAAAGTTCTGACGTCCAATTGGTCCACAGCTCCCGCACCTGTCCGACCCTCGGTCCCTCCATCGCCCTCCCTCGGCTTCCCCCTCTCGCTCCTGGATCCCCAGATGCCGATTCACTTCTCGGCCATCGGGTCATCACGTGAACCGCGCCCCGCCTCTCCATCAGTGATCCGAGCCACGCCCCCATACCGTCACGTGACCCGCCCCCGCCCCCGCGCCGGCGCGCTCCGACGTGCCCTGGAACTTACCCTCCCGCGGAGACCAGCCTGCGGGAACCCGCCGGCCGCGGCCGCCGCCGTGTGAGCGCCGTTCAGGCTCGTCGCGGCTTCCCGCAGCCCCCGTGCTGGTGAAGAGGGTGCTGCCTCCCGCGAGGCCTCCGAGTCTTCGGTAAGGTGGCTGGCGCGGGTCCCCGCGGACAGAGGGCAGGTTAGTGGGGCGCTGCACAAAGGCGTTCCGGGGCCGGGGCTCTGCCCACTGAGGGCGGCGGAGTTTGGGGGAGACGAGTGCGGGAGGCGCATCGGCGCCGAGGTGCGCGCGAGGTGAGGCTGGGAGCGCCGCCGGAGGGGTCGGGGCGCGGGAGTGCGCGCGGGGGAAAGGGGGGCTGTTGCTAGCGCAGGGGCTGACGTGGGCGGGAGGGTTTTAAATGGTTTGAAGTTGTGCCTCCTCTGCCCCCCGGGTTTCCTGACTTCCTGTGTGAGGGCAGCGCCCGCCCCGCCCCCAGGAAGGAGGGTGTCGGTGTGTGTGTGTGTGTGTGTGTGTGTGTGTATAAGACTGGCTGGTGCTGCCCTCCTTCCTCGCCTTCTGCCCCTGCGTGTGCCCTCTCCCTAACTGCTTTAGGGTGTTTAAACCTCCGCCCACCCAGGGAGCCCACCTGGGGCCTCGCCTCCGGGACTGTTGACCTTAAACTGGGTACTTTCGTCTCTGCAGTATTTAGAGGTGCCCCGCCCCTGCAAAATGGATATTTGCTGCTCTACAACTCTTCTGAGAGGAATCTCCTCGAAGTCCTTGAATTAAAAAAAAAAATGTCTTCACAAGCGTGCTGCGTTTTCCAAGACAATCAGTTGTCCTATATGTGTTGTATCTTAAGATACTGCAAACCCTCTGAGAAGAAATGTCCATAGGGTCATTAGAGAACCGGCCCTCAGTTTTAGAGGCGTGTGATGTTTTCCTTGTGGATGCAGCAGCGGTTTTAAATGTATTTTCAAAAGCTAAAAAAGTAACATGTCTAAAGCATACCATTATGAACGTTCTAATGTCATTCCAAGTGAAGTGTTTGTTAATGGGTAAAGGCTATTAACACTCGTATTGGTTTATGGGTAATTATGACATATGGAAGTAGATTTTATTGACCACTTGTGCACATATTGCTAAGGGCAGGTAATGTGGAGAAAGCAATGCATGAGGAGTCACTGGGGTTCTGGTTCAGATTCTGCCACCCATTTCTAGAGGTGAGACCTCAGAAGACTCTGAATGTTGCAGTGAAAGGATGTTAAAAAGTATCTAGCCCCTAGCCACAGCTCTTTCATACTTGAAAGTTGGGAAACATGGCCTGGAGATATATTTGTCCACATCCACTGCTCCTTACCTAATCTACAGGAGGGTGTATAACAGAATGGGTCATCTTTCTGTACCTTTTTTGGTCAAGCTGTTGTCATTTTTCTCTTTGTTTTAAAAATGCTCCTGGAAACGTTCAGAGCAGGAATCAGGGAATCCAGAGCTGTGCTTAAGAGTAGGCAGTGAAGACCTGACCCTGAGCCATGCATGCAACCTCAAGAGCCAGCCAGGCAGGGCACATAGTATATGTGTGACCCATGGTTGCGTGTAACTCCACTGCTCTGGAGGTGTTTCTCTGTGGAAAAATAAACAAAGTGTAATATAATAGATTGTGTGTGTGAGTGTGAGTGTGTGTGAGAGAGAGAGAGAATACGAGTATGCATGCATGCACGCCCCAGTCTTTGTTGATAGATTTCTGCTTGTACTTTATCAACCATAGGAGTTGGAGAAGATTGCTGAGTCACTGATTCTTAATGCCATCTGTATGTATTAGTTGTCCATCTATAGTCAATATTTTATGTAACATAGATTTTTTTACTTACTACACCAGTTGTGAGGCACAAGTGAACATATGTACGAGAATGCTGTAGAAAAATAGCGTATGATTTGTAGTTAATCATTTTGCTTTTCTTTCATTAATTAGACAGTATCTGTTTAGTGCTTTATTTTAAAAAATGGATGGAAAGTGGGCTTTACAAATTTAAGTACTTTAAGTTATGCAGTTGATAATTCCAAGAATAAAAGGGTAATAAAAATCTTAAGTTGACTAAAATAAAATAATGAATACAGTGATGTGTAAAATTATTAAATGATAGGTAGCATTAATATTTTGCTGAGAAAATTGGTACTAGGAAAAAGCAGCTTAAGGTAAATCTGCCTAAAAGAGGCATTATAATTTTATAATAAATAGTGGGAGAGAAAAGTGAATTAAACTTTTTAAACAGTTATACGTTGCAAAAATTGCAGATATGCACTATTTTGTAGAGTGAATCAGATGTGAAAAGGTATGATGGTATCCCATAGCGTCATTGTACTTGAAATCATGCTTTTCAAATCATGCTCTTTTGAGGAATCCATTGGGCCATTATCTGTGGTTTTTCTTTTCTTTGATCGTTAACTAGTCTAATTTTGCAACATCCTCATTTGTGGATGGCTTTGCTGTGATTCAGCCATTTTTCTGCTTTATCGACTTTATTGGCTTAGTAAGTATCCTGCAGTTTCAGTTTGCGGTTGATTAGTTTTTTATTTGAACTGAACTGCTAAATGCTGACATCTCTAAGGGCCCCTCCCCTGCATGGGAATCACCCAAACACTAACAAGCCCCCAGGTGATACTGGTGCTGCTCTTCAGCCCAGAACACAGAGCGCTGCTCTCCAATAGAAATAAATGCTAGTCACCTGTGTAATTTCCGAGTTGTAAGTACCTACGTGATAAAAGTAAAAAAGTGAAAAAAGAAACCCCCCAAGTGAGGTAAATAAATTTTATCGTTTTATCATGCAATCAATATGAAATTGTTAATGAGATATTTTACATTCTTTTTGTCAGACTAAGTCTTGGAAATCCCATGTGTACTTCTCAGCACATCTCAGTTTGGATTAGCCACATATCAGACACCCAATAGCCCCGTTTGGCTAGTGGCTACTGTATTGAACAGCACATGTCTGCAGCCTAGAATCTAGAGCAGTGCTATTTGAAGTAGATTTTTAGATTAGCCCCATCAGTGACCTTTGGGAATTCGTTAGAACTGTAAGTTTTTGGGCGCTCCCTCATACTTCCTCTAATTAGAATGTCTGGAATTTCAGTAAATTTTGTTTTAAAAGCTACAGGCTATGACTCCAAAATGTATATGTGGTGTTCTGAATGGGATCCTAGAACAGAAAAAGGGCATTAGGGAAAAACTAAGGAAATCTGAATAAAGTATTGATATTATTATCAGTATTGGTTCATTGACTATGACAAATATACAGTCCCAATGTAAGATGTTAATAGTAGGGAAAGTTATGGGCAGGGTATATGGGATAGTACACTCTGCACTATTTCGCAAAAATTCTGTAAATTTAAAACTCGCCTAAAATAAAGTCTTTTGTTTCTATTTTAAAGCAGTTCTCCAGGTGATTCCATTGTTACCTCGACATTTGAGAAGCAGTGATTTAGATCACTAATATGACCTACACTATTGCAGCTAGCCAGGCCGGGCAGGATGGAGGCTGGTAGTAGGTCTGGTAGATTAATAATAGTATTTTTGTAATAAGCTAAAACTTATAAAGCCCTTACCATGTGCCAGGCATTATACCACGTGCTCTACACATATTTACTCTTAATTCTCCTAGTATGTCATATGTCCTATTAATAAGCCCCGTTTCACAAGTGGAAAACACTGAGGCTCAGAGAGAGGTTCAGCGACTTGTCTTAGGTCTCATAGCTGGCGAGAGGCGGAGACGAGGATGTTTGAGGAGGGACTCCTTTCATAAGCTATCAGTTCACTTGGGAGTATTATTCTACTCACAACTTTCGCTTCTTTGAGTGAGCAGTGATTGCTGTGGATACTCAGTATCATTCCTTGCTGTTTCTAAAGTACTTTTTCTCTTTTCATTCTCACAAGGATCTTTTGAGGTTTGTATTGTTTCCTTTGTTTTTCAAATAAGTTAAGGTGCTCAGGGTTTGAGAGCTGATAAAAGGCAAATCCTAGATTTAAATTTCAGGCCGGACATCTGTGCTCGTTCCCTTTACTACAGGAAAATTTAGAATAGATTTTGAAGTTAGAGGAAGATCTTTAAAAATTTGCTGAAAATTACCTGTATTTTGCTATATATTAGTGGTTTGTTTAAAAAGTCAGTTTTATTGAGGTATAATATACACTAAAATACACTGACACTCTGCAGTAAAGAGAAATGAAGTACAGATACATACATCAACATGGATGAGCCTCAGAAGCATTATTCTAAGTGAAACAAGCCAGACAGAAGGCTGCATACTGTATGATTTGTGAGGACTTTCCTATCACAGCTTTGCTTCCTCGAGTTAGCAGTGTTTAGTGTGATGCTCGCTATAGTGCTTTATAGTTTACTAAGTGCTTTCTCACATTTTCTTTTTCCATTCTCATAAGGATCTTTTGGGATTTGTATTGTTACCTGTTTTACAGATGGTTGTATCACAATTTGTTTAGGCATTCACCAGGTTATAGGACTTTGGGATGTTTCCAATTTCTCGTTCTTACGAATAAAGCTGTTATGAATGTTCATGTAAGGCCTTTCCATAGACTTACGTTTTTTAATTTCTCTTGGGTAGAAGAGGAATTGCTAGATCAGATGATAAATGTGTATTTACCTTAATAAGAAGCTGCCAAAGTGGGTGTACCATTCTACATTCCCACCAGCAATGGGTGAGAATTCCAGTTGGCGGTAGCCTTACCAAATACAAATATACATGTTTAAAGCCATTCTAGTAGGGGGATAGTGGTATCTGGGAAGTTTTATTTGCGTTGTTAGGATTTTGTTTAACAGCTTGATTGAGGTACAATTGCTGTATAATAAAGTGCACATATTTAAGGGTGCAATTTGATGAGTTTTCACATGTATATACCTGAGAAGTATGTACCACTTATCACCATTATCAAGATAATGAACTATATTTATCACCTACCCCCAAAAAGAAAATTTTTCTTGAGCCCCTTTGTATTTCATTGCCCTTGTTCCCTGGTGACTTTTGATCTTTCTGCCACTATAAATTATTTTGTATTTTCTAGAATTTTATGCAGATGGAATCATTATAGTAAGCACTCTTTCTTGTCTGGATGTTTTTTCACTCAGCAAAATTATTTTGAGATTCATCCAGTTTCTTATGTATCAGTAGTTTGCTTCGTTTTATTGGTGAGTGATAGGTCCCTTTGTGTAGATATACCACAATTAGTTTATCCACTCACCTGTTTCCAGTTTGGGGCTATTACAAAAAAATTAAAAAAAAAAAAAGCTGCTGTGAGCGTTCACATACGCTTTGTGGTGTCATGTGCTTTCATTTCTTTTGGGTAAACACCAAGGAGTAGAATCCCTGGGTCAGCTCATAGGTATATATTAAAATTTTTAAGAACCTGCCAAATTTTTTCTAAAGTGGTCTTGCCATTTTATGCCTCCACTAGCAGTGTGTGAGAGTTCTAGTTGTTTCACATTCTCAAAATCACTGGCATGGTCAGTCTTAAATTTTAAGCCTTCCAGTGGATGTGTAGTGTTATTTCGTTATGGTTTTCATTTGCATTTTCCTAATGACTAAAGATGTTGAGCATCTTTTCGTGGTCTTATTTACCGTCTGTCCATCTTTTCTGGATAAGTATCTGTTTATATATTTTGCCCATTTTTATTGCGTTATTTGTCTTCTTATTGACTTGTACAGTTCTTTATATATTCTAGAAATGAGTTCTTTGTTGGAGATATGTTTGTGTCTGTGTTCATGAGGAATATTGATCTGTAGTTTTTCTTATAATGTCTTTGGTTTTGGTATGATAATGCTGATCTCATAGAATGAGTTGGATTGTTTTCTCTCTGTTTCAGTTCTTTTTAAGAGGTTTGTATAGAATTTGTAAATATTACCTTCCTTACATTTTTGGTAAAATCAACAGTGAAGCCGTCTGGGTCAGGAGTTTTCTTTGTGGGAAGATTTTAAAAGACAGATTCAATTTATTTTAAAGACAGTTTCTTCTTAAGCTTTGGTAATTTGTCTTTCAATAAATTTGTCCAGTTCGAGGCTGTGCGTGGGGCAGGCTCCCCAAGGAATGGTGGCGGCTGTCCCTGCAGCCCTCACCCTGGGGCCACGGGGCTCAGTCTTTCCCGTGTGTCTCTGGCGCCTCTCGAGTTGCCGCCCCTCCACCCTAGCGCAGGTGAAAGAGTAAATTCAGTTCGTCTTGACTCCATTTGGTCAGAAGCACTTGCTACCTGACCTTGCATTCGGCTTAAAGGATTTTTCAACCATGTTCTTCAACTAAACAGAGCTCTCGTAAACATCAGAAAACTTCCTTAGTGAAGCAAACCTCATCCTTAACCACCCGCAGTGCCAAATCTCATGATGAAGTAATGCACCTCTCAGACTTATCACTTGCTAAAACAATAAATAAGTTAGAGATAAATAAAAAGAAATTGGTCCAGTTCATCTAAGTTGTTGAATTTATTGGCATAAAGTTCATATTATCTTCCTTTTCATATCTTTAAGGATCTATAGTTACATCCCTTGTCTTATTCCTGATATTGGTTATTTGTGCTTTTTCTCTTTTTGATCAGTTTGGCTAGAGGATTACCAGTATTAGTGATCTCAAAGAACCAGCTTCTGGTTTTTTTTTGGGTTTCCTCTAACATCTTACTGTTTTCTCTTTTATTGATTTCTTCTCTGATCTTTATCATGTCCCTTTTTCTGCTTGCTTTCGGTTTGATTTGCTCTTTTTTATTTAGTTTCTTATAGTGGAGGCGTATGTCATTTGAGACCTTTTTTCTTTTCTAACATGGGAATTTAGTGCTATACATTTTCTCTAAGCACTACGTTAGCTGCATCCTACACATTTGGAAATGTCATGTTTTCATTTTCATTCCGTTCAAATTTCCTGTTTGATTTCTGCTTTGACCTCTGAGTTTAGAAATGTGTAGTTTAGATTTCCAGCATCAAATTTGGGGGTTTTAAGATATCTTTTTACTGATTTATAATTTCATTGTCAGAGAAAACACTTTGTATAATTTCAGTCCTTTTAAATTTATTGAGATTTGTTTCATGGCCCAGAATATAGTCTATGGCAATGTCTTTATAAGAAGCCACTGAGCTGGCCGTACCATTTCGCATTCTCACTGGCACTGTTTGAGTGTTCCAGCTGTGGATATCCTTGGCAGCACTTTATATTGTCTTTCAAAAAAAATTTTTTTTAAAATAGCTATATTGTCATTGGCTTGTAGTGATATCTTGTTTTGGTTTTAATTTGCATTATTGGGTTTTTAGTGTTTGGTAAAATAATTTAAACTTGAATAAAAGTTAAGACTCATGGAGTGTTTTTTTTTCCAGTAGAGAACAGAAAGCTCTGAGAGATTGGTAATTCATCATTTGTATGCACCATAAGTGCTACTTTTCAGTTTTCCAAAAGTTTGAATGTTTGTCTTTTAATGTTTACTTTAAAGGAAGATCTGTAAAAGCTAGGTGAGGATTTTAGTGACTTTAGGATAGATAGGTATAAGATGATTTAAATGGTATTCTCCAGTGATTCTTTATTGTGGTAATATATACCACATAATATTTTATCATATGTATATACCACGTTCTTCTTAGCCATTTATCCACCTATGGACATTCAATTTGCTTCCATCTTTTTGACTATTGTGAATAATGCTGCTATGAGCATGGCTGTACATATATCTGTTCCAGTCTCTGCTTTCAGTTCTTTTGGATGTATATCCAGAGATGGAATTGCTGGATCATATGGCAATTTTATTTTTAATGTTTTGAAAACATTTCATACTGTTTTCCCCAGTGGCTACACTGTTTTACATTCCCACCAGCATGCACAAGAATTCCAGTTTTTCCACATTCTCGCCAACACTTGTTATTTCTGTTTTTCTGTTGTGGTTTTACAATAGGCATCTTAATGGTATGAAGTGGTTTCTCATTGTGGTTTTGATTTGCGTTTCCCTAATTGTTAGTGATTGTGAGCGTCGTTTCACGTGCTTGTTGACCATTTGTACATCTTTGGAGGAATGTGTATTCAAATCAAGTCCTTTGCCTATAATGACACTTCTTATCACAATGCTAATTTAAGTAGACTGGCATAATTTAAGCATTATAAAAATACTTCTTTTATTAAGTGAGTTATTGATGTGTTACTATTGCTTTGCAACAGCCAGACCTTAATAGTCTCTACACTTGTAGATGTATTTGCCTTTGTTTTGTGGTTTATGTCTTTTTTTAAAGCATGGGACTTTGTAAACATTTGAAAGTGGTTGAATGTAAGTAGTCATGTCAAAGATTTTAAGAGAGTAATATGTATAGTTTCGGAGGAACATGTGAATGGGTTTTGGGGGGTTATGCCTGAGTAACCCATAGAGTTGTGCCATTGTGAAGCAAATGAAGTTTTTATTCTAAATTATTAGAGGATTAGAAATCCTATTAAACTATAAAGACCAAGGTTATGATTTTCTTATTAATATGCAACAACTTGTATAACAACATGGACTGAGAGTGGACATGGGTGCTCCCCCAAAGGAAAACCAAGTTATTGTTACAAGCGGGGTGGGGTCGATGAAATGCCACAGAAGCAAGCTCAAAATTATATGAACTGTAAAAAAAAAAAGTTAATTTCCTTTTTCTAGAAAGTTCTTATTAAGTTTTATTTTAGAAAGTTCTTAAGTTAAAATACGGGGTTGAGGTGTTGGGTATAGAAGGAAGAATCCATCTAGTGGAGTGCATTTAGAGGGGAGTAAAGAGCTGAAAGGTGTAGGAGCAGAATGATCATCATAGAAAGGTAGTTTTAAAGGTTCATGCGAAGCTATTGTCCGTATAGGTATCTTTTGATTAAAGGAAAAGGAAGTTAACATTTTTGCTTAAAAAAACATGTTTTTGTTCCTCAGACTTTTTACTGATTTTGAGTTTTTAACCTCACAGACTATCTTCTTGCTATTCTATATCATCACATTAAAACTCTTAATGTGTGCAACTGGATCTCGAGGGATTAAAACCCAGTTTACTCTTTAGTGTTTTTTGGTCTGAAACGGCTTGATGAGGGCTCTTTACTAAAGTACTGAGTTTGCAAAATTTTTTTGAATATAATGGGCTTCTTTTTGTTCTGTTACATATTAACTGGGTCAGGATTTGCATCTCCATGTATAAGAGATCTTTTTAGAATGCTTTCGAAGATATAACAACCACTGATAATGGAGAACCCTGGTACCTCTTAAATAATTGTAATTTGTGTTTTCATAAGAAAAACAGGTACTGTGATTCTCCATAAATGCAGTGTTGAAAAGTAAAGAAAAAAATGAGTTTATTTAAATTATTTAAATGTGGGACAGCATAATGTAAGATATGTCGATCTGACTATCAAATATGTGTGTTATCACTTTTGAGTTAAAGTTTACGAAGACAATTGTCCAATAATAAGAAGCATTTAAATCAAGTACTTAAAATCCAGGTGGAGGAGGTAGGACTGTCGGTATGGCACTACAAGATGCTCCAGGCTCGTTTTATGTATTTTTCACTCCCGTCCTAGAATCAGCCATTTTTCCAAAAAGCCGTGGTTCTTTTATTTGGAGCATGGTATTAGAAACCAAATCTGGGTGGCAGGTGTGCTTGTTGCTGCTAGAGCGTCATTTTTACTGACTACAAGGAAATGTGTGTGTACTAAGCAGCGTGTAGACACATACCTGTAATTTTTTAAATGTAATCACCTGTATCTGTCGTAAGCTAAAAATGAGTTCATTGAGTTCATACTGATGTCTCCAAGTCTAATCTGTTATCACATAGATCAGTAGAACCTTTCCCCTTGCTTATCTATAAATTTCCACTCCGACATTGAGAAACCTGTCTCCCACCACCACATTCCATTTACTTAATTCTTCAATTCCAGAATATATGTATAGGAGTATCAAAAATTTTAACTCGCACTCCTATGGGGAACGTTTTCATTTACTAGAACACAGTACTTATATGTAGTTACTTTGTCTATATTCTTATAGACCCACTTATTTCCAAAATTAGTTAGATCAGCATCTACTCTCCACCCCTCAGTGACGTTGTTCCATATATTCGTAAACCTGTTCGACTGTCCTGTCACATCTGATTTCCATGATGGGATTCCTAACTCATCTTTTAAAATTTGCAGACATTCAAGTTCATATTTTGTGTTGTAAAGATTACTGGGTTGTGATAAGTACATGATGTGATACATCTACTATTATACAGTATCATACACAATTGTTTTATTGACCGGAAAGAATCCCCGGTGCTTCAATGGAACCCTCCCTTCCTTCCCTAGCAATCACTCTCTGTATGGTTTTGACTTCCCAGAATGCCATATAATTGATATCAGTCAGTACGTGGCTTTTTCAGACTGACTTTTTTCACTTAGCAAAATATTTCTAAGCTTTATTTCTATCTTTTCTTTGCTTGATAGCCCATTTCTTTTTTATCACTGAATATTCTATTGTATTATGCCTAACAGTTTATTCTTTCTCCTATTATAGGGTATTTTGGTTGCTTTCAGTTTTTGGCAGTTACAAATAAAGCTCCTGTAAACATTTGCTGCAGGACTTTTTGTGGAAATAAGTTTTCAGCTCATTTGGATAAATACCTAGGAGTGTGATTGCTAGATCGTGTGGTAAGACCATGTTGCTTTGTAAAAAACTGCTAGGTAAACTGTCTTCCAAAGTGGCTGCTCCATTTTACGTTCCTATAGCGATGTATTCCTGTTGCTCTACATTCTTACCAGCATTTGGTTTTGGCAGCTTTTGTATTTTAGCCGTTTTAATAGATGGACAGTGGTATCTCGTTTTAATTTGCAATTCCCTAATGACATGATGTTGAAAATTTTTTCATGTGCTTATTTGCCGTATTTTCTTTCATGATGTGTCTTCTCAGATCCTTTTTCCATGTAAAAAATTTATTTCATTTTGTTGAGTTTTAAGAGTTCTTTGTATGTTTTGGATACAAGTCCTTCATCAGATGTGTTTTGCAAATATTTTCTCCTTGTTTGTGGTTTGTGTTTTCATACTTTTAGCAGTGGCTTTCACAGAGCAGAAGTTTTACATTTTAATAAAGTTCTACTTTATTTCCTTTCATGAATCATGCATTTGGTAGGTGAATCCAAAAATTCATTGCCAATTCCAAGGTCACATTTTTTCCTTTACAAATTGGAATATTTTCTCCATTCTTGTAACAATCCAAGAAAAAGTCATGTTCACCCATTTCTGACTAAAAAAGACTGTGGCACAAATATTCCTAAAATACCTCATGCAGATGTCATTTTTATTGAAATAGGCTTGCTTCCCCGAACACTTCTTTGGTTGGTTCCTCATTTTTGTTTCAGATTTAAATCTTGGTTTTGAGTTTCCTTTAGCAGTTTACACTTGGCTGTGTTCTTTGCTGCTTTCCACTTACCCGATTATTTTCTGTATCCTTTCTACTGTTCCTATTTTTGCTATTTCTTTATGGCCAGAATAATTTATAATTTAATCATTACACTTTCCTCTGCTTCTTTAGGCCTAAGGAAATGTCTTATATATATTTTTATTCTTAGAAAACAGGGATCATGCCTTAAGAAAAAACTTTGAGTGCCCTGTGATTTTTTGTAAAGTGTGCAATTTACAGAATAACTTGGTGGAATAATTTCTTATGCTGGAATTGTTCTTAACATTTTTGTTGTGCTCATTAAATTTAATTGATTTCTTTCGTAGAGGCCTGTTCAAGGATTGTTAACTTTAAACAAGTACTTTTAAAACTACTTGGAGGACTTCATTATTAAGAATCGGTGCTTAAATTGTGGTATTTTAAAATTGGTTAACATTTACGTGCACAAGGCTATATTAACATTTGTTTGTGGTATTAGAATACTAAATAGGTTGCACATCATGTATGTTAGACTTAAACTGTAAATTCATTAATTATGGATACATTTACTGTAATTCTCTTAAGATTTTGTTTACTAGTATACTTTTTTGACATACCTAGTAAGGATATCATTCTGAGAGATGTAGATGATTAAAGCAGATGTCCTGGGGGAGGAAGATAACATTTGCTGAGCTGTGTAATTTGTGGTAGGACAGAAAATGAGATAAATTGGCAGAAAGGAGGAGGGTATTAGATTTTAAAATAACATGATAGAAAGTTCTGAATCTGACTTGGGGGACGAGAAATAAAAGATGTAAGCAGTTGTGTGTCTGTGAGTGTCCATGTGTTCCGTTTGTTCTTGCTGAAACATGAAGAAGACTGGCAAGTGTCATGAAAAGCCTATATGATATTTTTGAAACTGTGAAGAAAAGTAGTTGGTACTGGGCAAAAACTTTCTATATATTCGTGGTTGGGTACTTAGTAGTTCTAAGGGTGTGTATGTGATGAATGCAGGAGTGTGGTGATAAGTATAGAATATATTTCAGTTAGGGGAGTGTTGTACTCAGTGAGTATTGTAGTTGAATGAGTAAGAATCTAACCAAAATGCTTGAGAGGATAGATTACCAGGATGAACAGTGCGCAAGCTAACCTGCAGAGAAGAATCCACGAGTTTGGGGAATAGAGGAAGAAACAAACAAGCCAAAATTAAAATTATAAACATTTGTTTTAATACAGCTTATGTTTTTGAATAAAAATAAGCAACATAAGTTATTCAGCCAGTTGCAGAAAATTTTCACTTAGATGTAAGCTTTTAGAGCTACCCCATAATTATTGTAATTTTCTTTGACTCCATCATGTATAATAAGGCTTTTATTTTCATTTTTATTTTATCTAACTTTTTGTGGACCTTGGATTGTAATACATAATTCCTGCTATGTGACTTTCTAGAAGTGTATAATTTCATTAGTCTTTGTTGGGGCCTCCCATCTTCCACCCCGATATTACCTAGAAATCTGTCGCAGCTCCTCCTGTTCTCTTATCCCACTGTGCCACTCTTGCTTATGTCACCTACCTTGGTAGCTACCTACCTTTTCTGTATGGATGTCTTTTGATTACTTCTCTTTCTTGTCTTCCCGATTCTCATTGCCTGTAACTAAAACTTTAGGTTGGATGTCTCATGTTGAACGTGGTGAAACTGACTACTTTATCTTTCTCTGTGCTTATCTTGGTAGTCTAGTCATGGTGAAGGTGTAGCCATAAAACCTGGCTGTGACAGAGGCTGATTGGGGACTGGCCTTTAACCCATTGCTGCTCCCCGCCCTGCAGCCCCCCTCTGACTGGCATGACATCATAGAGTTTACTTGTGATTCTTCACTTCCCTTTTCTCCATTCCTATGGATAAATACTTGACCAATTTTAATGTTTAACTACTGTAACCTGCTGCAGATTCCCTTACTTGTTTCTCTGTCTTCAGATATTTCTTATTTTATTACTTTTGGGGGGGAAAAAGCAAGCTACCCAGGGATAAATATTTGTGTGGAATTTTGAAACATTGTAGCAAAAAACTTCCATAAGGAAAAAGGATTAAAGCACATAGTGACTAAGATCCTGATACGGCATGAAAAGTAGAGGCTGAACATTTGGAAGGTCAGAATTTCTCACTTCCTTTGAGGGGAAAAGACCATCCAGATTTGCCAGGGCTGGGGGGGTAGAGGTAGGAAGTGGATTTTTGATATGGTCAGGTGTAGGTATCTATTGGAACATCATGTGGATTTGTTGGTTGTGTGTCTGTAGTCTCTTTTAATCTAGAAGAATCTCCCTTTTTCATTTTTTTCTTCTTTTTTTTTTAAATATTGGATTTTTTTTTTTTTAAAGATTTTATTGGGGAAGGGGAACGGGACTTTATTGGGGAACAGTGTGTACTTCCAGAACTTTTTTCCAAGTCAAGTTGTTGTCCTTTCAGTCTTGTGGAGGGCGCAGCTCAGCTCCAGGTCCAGTTGCCGTTGCTATTTGCAGGGGGCGCAGCCCACCATCCCTTGCGGGAGTCGAGGAATTGAACTGGCAACCTTGTGGTTGAGAGGATGCGCTCCAACCAACTAGCCATCCAGGAGGCAGCTCAGCTCAAGGTGCCGTGTTCAATCTTAGTTGCAGAGGGCGGAGCTCACCATTTCTTGCGGGACTTGAGGAATCGAACCGGCAACCTTGTGGTTGAGAGCCCACTGGCCCATGTGGGAATCGAACCAGCAGCCTTCGGAGTTAGGAGCATGGAGCTCCAACCGCCTGAGCCACGGGGCCGGCCCATCCCTTTTTCATTTTTCATGAAATCATTTTTTTTTTGAAGAGTTCAGGTCTGTTGTCTAATAGAGTGTCTGACATTCTGGATTTGTTTGTTTCCTCATAATTAGCTTAAGTTTAAACATTTTTTGGGACAAGAGTACAACATAGGTGCCATTGTGATGTCTTACGGCATCACGTCGGGGGGGCATAGATCAGCAGGGTGTCTGTCCCACGTTGGTGTTGCTACGTGTGACCAGTGGGTTAAGCTCATGACTGACAGCCCTCTATCGTAAAGGTTTAGTTCCCTATTTATAATTAGTAAGTACCCTGTGGGGAAACACAGCGGGGCTCCCAACAACTTTTAATACTGTTTTCATTCACTTTACCCACTCAGCATCATATACCGGAGAGACAGTTTTGTCATTTTTACAATTTTACTAAAGTTGTTTCTCATATTAGAAGTATAAAAAGCTGTTTCT
Organism: Rhinolophus ferrumequinum; assembly: GCF_004115265.2. Classification (NCBI taxonomy): domain Eukaryota; kingdom Metazoa; phylum Chordata; class Mammalia; order Chiroptera; family Rhinolophidae; genus Rhinolophus; species Rhinolophus ferrumequinum. The sequence goes on along the minus strand of NC_046288.1, from coordinate 3,401,745 downwards.
GTCAGAATTAAAATAAGGGACAGCAATGAAGTTGAAACAATGTGGAAGTGAAGTAGGAGAGGGCGGTGGTAGAGTATACCTGTGCTTGTCCATATGTAGGAGGCGGTGCTGAACAGAACGGTGATAAATGGTGCTGTGTTCCAGAGTTCGGCTTCTAAAATGGGATCGGCATTGTATTCTTAGCTTTATTTAAGCAATCCTGGCTAAAGTTAATTCAGAACTTTGTTTTTTTTTTTTTTTTTATAGGTTTAAATATAATACTGGATATTTATTTCCCCTTCGAAGGTAAGTTTTATTTTTATTTTTGAAACGTTACTATATTAAATTTGTTATTCAAGAAATTTGTCTAGAAAGTAAATTTTAGTTACTGAAATTATATCACTAACTTATTTATTAGTTAGACTCTGGGTTTATCTGTTATGGCAAAGAGTATTGTCCTTAGGAGAGTGATTGTTACGTCATATTGAGCGTACAGGCATATCACGCCCAGTGCTTGGATGCTGAGGAAAACTGGCAGGTTGTCATGGGACCATGGGTAAACGTTTTTGGTGCCCAGTGTTCAGAGTTACTCAGGTTTGCCTTACGACCCTTGAGCGCTGGGTTGAGTGTACTAGTTTCCCAGGGCTGCTGTAACAAGGTGTCACAAGCTAGGTGCCTTAAAACAACAAAACTTATTGTCTCACAGGTTTGGAAGCTAGATGTCCAAAGCAAAGGTGTCAGCAAGGCTGTGCTCTCTCTGAGGGCTCTATGGGACAGTCCTGCCTTGCCTCTTTCTAGCTTCCGGTGGTGCCAACATCCTTGGCATTTCTTGGCTTGTAGCTGCTTCACTCCAGTATCTGCTTCTGTCTTCATTTGGGCTTCTTCCCTCTGTGCCTCCTCTCCTTTTCAAATATCTCACTCCTTATAAAGACACCAGTCATTGGATTTTGGAGCTCGCCCTAATCAAGTATAACTTCATCTTAAATGGGTTACATCTGCAAAGACCCTATTCCAAATAAGGTCACATTCACAGGCCCTGGCTTAGGATTTACACGTACCTTTTTGAGGAACACAGTTCATCCCACAGTGATTAGGGCTTGACTTGGGTACAGGGTCATTGAAAGTCAGCTCCAACTACAGCGGGGATCTTAGATAAGGCACACAGTGAACGTAGACCAGTGCTGGCCCTTGGGAGGAGCCTGATACACACTTAGTTATTATTAGTGAGCCCTTCAAAGAAAGTGAAGGAGGTTTGAGGTCATGAAAAGAAGGAACGTTCTTCTCACCTCTTATTTTTGATAGTCTTATGTCTGGCTGGTTAGTGTATTTACTGTTCCAGTCACTGTTTTGATATTGGTCATATGAGTGACAAATGTAGATTACAGTGTCATGAGAGTGTTTTTAATGTAGGACAGTACAAAACATTAGACACATGTTTATTTTCTGAGTTTGAGATTTAGATGGCTTGTATTATGTGATGCTTGTGAAAATATGAAAAATTCAGACTATGTTAACCTTTTTCTTCATTCTATTTCTCCATTTAAATAAAAATAGCTATCCAACAAGCCATAAAGCCATAATGTGGCTTACCATCCTTCTTGAGAGGTGAATATTATTGAATAAAAATGGCTGACAGAAGTGGCAAGATTGTTCCAGGACAAGTGTATATTGAAGTGGAATATGATTACGAATATGAAGCAAAGGACAGAAAGATTGTGATCAAACAAGGAGAACGATACATCTTGGTGAAAAAGACCAATGATGACTGGTGGCAAGTCAAACCAGATGAGAACTCCAAAGCATTTTATGTGCCAGCCCAGTATGTTAAGGAAGTCTCCCGCAAAGCTCTGATGCCGCCTGTTAAACAGGCGGCTGGACCGCCAAATAATTCTGTGAAAATGATGCAGAGTCTGCATCTCCAGAGATCAGCAGAAAATGTGAACAAATTGCCTGAGCTTTCAAGTTTCGGAAAGCCATCGTCGTCTGTTCAAGGAACAGGTCTTATTCGTGATGCCAATCAGAATTTTGGACCCAATTATAATCCAGGTCAGACTCTCAACCTAAGCCTGGACCTGACCCATAATAATGGCAAGTTTAACAGTGACTCACATTCTCCTAAAGTTTCCGGCCAAAATAGGACGCGCTTATTTGGTCACTTTCCCGGTCCTGAGTTCTTGGACATAGAGAAAACTAGCTTCTCCCAGGAACAGTCCTGTGATTCAGCAGGAGAAGGCTCGGAAAGGATACATCAGGATTCTGAGTCTGGTGATGAACTTAGCAGCAGCTCCACCGAACAGATAAGGGTAAGATTAAAAGTGGACCAATGAAACATTTGGACCTTAAGAAAGATACTATAGATTTTATTTGTACTAAAAAAGATCTTTGTAAAGTTAAGAATTGTTTATTTTACTTTATGTTTTCAGAATACATGGGTTCTATCTTGATTTAAAGACATAGAGAATATGTGAAATAACGTGTGGAGTTCATAAAGGTTCACTTTATGGTTTCCATAATTCTTCTTTACCTTTATAGGACTAAGCACTACTTTTGGTGTGGAAAACATTTTTTTTCCCTCTTTATTGATTATGCATAGGGTAGAAAGGACTTACTTAATTTACCCAGTGATATTTCTTTTACTAGAAAAAGTTTGTTTTCTAGCAGTACCCATTTTGACTTGTTTCCAATAAGTCTCGAGGTAATAATTGATATTTGAGGAAAGATGTCACTGGAATGTTAACTGCTAGCTCTTGTTTTTTGAAACTTACTTGTGAACTTGAATATTGAGAAAAATACAGAGCTCACAACCCTTTCCCTTCATTTATGCATTTCTGTATCTTAAGTGTCTAAGTATCCACACTTAATTTCATTGCCTGGAAAAAGTTTTATGTGTATATGGTTTGGTTTTTGACTTTTCCTTACCTAATTTTATTTCGAGATTAGTTTATTAGGTAAAGTGAAGTAATTTTAAAAGCATGTGCATGAAATTGGAACTTAAATGTATTTGGAAAAGTCCAACTTTAAGTGAATGTGATAAATTTTTGACCTAAAGCTCTGTTGTAATATTTATTCATCAAGTTAAATCAATAAATCATTGTTAGGCTGCTCTTAGGTACGGTCTGATTGTAATGGAACTAGTGTGTTCCTTTCATAGGTTTTGAATTTTTCTTGTGACATTTTGAATGGAAATTGGGAAAAGGGAAAGTTCTCTAGAAAAACTTCAGATGTTTGAGATCAACATGTCAACATGAAGTAGCGTTGTCAGTTTGTCATCATTCATCTTAGTAGGCTTTCTTTTCTTCAGTCTTTATGTGCTACTTTGACATGGAATATATAGTGTTTCTTGGAATTTTTTCAGACATGGCTTCTTACTGAGCTAGTAGGATTTGGGAAAGACATGTGCTTTCTCTTCCATCTAGCCATCACTACTGTTTCACACATCAAATTTATGGTTTTTATTTAGGTACACTAGCCAGCCTGTGTTCGCTTCATTACGGTCAATCCATGTAGTGAAAGGTCATGGCTCCTAATCTCTGCTGGGCCCTTAACTGTCACTGTTTGGAAATCCCGTTAGATTGCTCTCGACTGTCCTCTTCTTCACTCTTCATGGCAACTGTTCAAAGCTTTTCCATTTTCTTCAGTTCTCTGATTCACCTGCTTTTTCCTGCTCTCTGATCAGCAAAAATAAAAGCCATGGGATGGAACTGGTTTCAGCTCTGAGGAGGCTGTACTGCACGCATGGCCGGTATTAGTGTTGGCTTTCGATTTGAATCTGGAATTCATGAAGGTTCACTTGATGGTTTCCATCATTTCGTCACATACCAGCTGTGTGATAATTGGGACAAATTACTTCTCTGTGTCTCAGTTTTCTCATCCTAAAATGGGGATCATAGGGTTGTTGAGGATTAAGTGGGTTACTATCCCCTAATATGCTTAGAACTGTGCCTGGCACGTAAGTCTTTTCGGTATCTATTGCTGCTTAATGAATTACCCCAACGTCTAGTGGCTCAAAACAGTGCACATTGATTCTCTCACTGTTTCTGTGGGTCAGTAATTCAGAAGCAGCTTAGTCGGGTAGTTTTAAAGACTGTGGGTCTCTCATGAGGTTACAGCTGTCAGGCTTACTGGCGCTGGAGGGGCTGCTTCGCAGACGGCTCACTCACGTGGTGCTAGTTGGGCCTCTTCACAGGTGCTTGCACGTTGTGCCGAGCTTTCCCCCAGAATGAGCAATCCAAGCGAGAACAAGGGAGAAGCTTCATTGTCTTTTTCTTGCCCAAATCTTGGAAGATGCATGCTGTCATGTCTTACTGATTATACAGTGTAGCCCTATTCTGTGTGTGTGGGGGAGACTGCTGGGTGTAAATATCAGGATACAAGGTCATCGGGGGCCATCTTGGCGTTAGGCTATCACAGTAAGTATTCGGTAAATCATAGCTGTCATTACTACTTCCATGTGTCTCATAGGTCATTAGTATTGTTGCTGTTATTATTTCCACCACCATCAAATCTGTAAGTACACCTGAATCAGCAGTCATCTTTCCCCCAGTGCAATGCGAGCACTGTCTCCCATCAAAGGGCTGTCTCTTTATATTTGCTTTCTCCTTTCTTCCACAAGCCTTTTGCTGAAGATTATATAGCATTGTGCTCATATGGCTTTAGACTCATTATTTACCAAGTTTTTTTCATCAGCATTCAGATTTCCTCATTTTCCCCATTTTAGTAAAGCTTTTCAACAATACCTTCTCCTCTGAGTATCACATATTACCCTTTCACTTGACTGGCAACTTCTGGAAAGAGTTGCATATATTTGCCTCTCTGCATTTCCTCATTTTCCACTCATTCCTTAACCCGTTCTAGTATGTCTTCTGGCTCCAGCCTGCTACCTAAACGGCTTCTGCTAAAAGGTGCTCACAGTTTCATTGTTGATAAATTCACAGACAAATTAAAAACAATTTTATACACAATACCATTATCATAGAACAATATTAATCAAAAGGCAATTTAAAATAATTCTTTGATTGAGGCATAGCATATAATCAATTGTGTAAATTGCACTAATCTTAAATGTCCAGCTTGTACTTATGCATACACCTGTCAACAACTGTGAGCTCCTTCCTACTCAGTGTCCATACCCCACCCTCCTATGTCTCTGCTAGGAGATTTTCATTTTTCTGACATATTACCACTGATCAGTCTTCTTTAATTAAACTTTTCATTTTGAAATAATTGTAGATTCATAAGCAGTTGTAAGAAATACAGTGGTACCTCAGTTTTCGAACGTCTCCGTTGACATTTTGGTTTACGAACACCGTAAATTTTATGGATCTATGGTATCATTAGGTAGTAAAATTCATGGTAATTTTGCAGTTTTAGGGGTGGATTTTAAAGGTCTGGAACAGATTAATCCATTTTGCATTACTTTCTATGGGGAAACCGAGCCTTGGTTTTCAAACGTTTCAGAACTTGAACGGACTTCGGAATGGATTACGTTAGAAAGCCGAGGTACCACTGTAATATGAAGAGATTCCCTGTATCCTTTATCCAGTTACCTCGAGTGGCAACATCTTGCAAAGCTGTCATATCACAGTCAGAATCTTGACGTTGGTACAGTCAAGATACTGAGCATTTGCATCACCACGGGGATCCTGTATGGTTCCCTTTTGTAGCCACACTCACTTCCCTCCCACCCTAACTCTCTTTAATCCCTGGTCACCACTAATACATTTAAAAAATTTAAAACATTTTACCCATTTAAAAAATTTTATCATTTCAAGAATGTCATCTAAATGCAATCATGTGCTGTATAACCTCTTGGGAGTGGCTTTTTCACTCAACAGAATTCTCTGGAGATTGATCCAGGTTGTATCGCGATCTTTTCTTTGCTGACTATTCTGTGGTGTCGATGTACCATCCTTTGTTTTACTGTTCACCCATTTATTGAAGAACATCTGGATTTCGGTGATTGGGTGTTGCTAACAAAGCTGTTATAGATAAACATTTCTGCACAGATTTTTGTGTGAACAAAAAGTTTATTTCTCTGGCATAAATGCCCATGAGTATAATTGCTGATGGTATGGTAGTTGCATGTTTAATTTTTCAAGAAGCAGCTAAACTGTTTTCTAGAGTAGCTGTACCAGTTTACATTCTTGCCAACTGTTTGTGATCCGGTATCTCTGCATACTTACCAGCATTTGGTGTTGTCACTATGTTTTATTTGAGCCACTCTGATGGGTGTGATTTTAATTTGCATTTCCCCAATGACTAATGATGTTGAATTGAGCATAGTTTCATGTGCTTGCCATCAATAGATCCTTTTCATTGAAATATCTCTTCATGTCTTTTGCCCATTTTCTAATTGTTTTTGTATGGTTGAGTTTGGAGTGTTCTTTATATAGTCTAGATACCAGTCATTTGTCAGATACATGGTTTACAGATACTTTCTCCTAATGTGTAGGTTGTCTTTTTGTCCTCTTAGCAGGTTCTTTTGTAGAGCAAAAACTTTTAATTTTGATGAAGTCCAATTTATTAATTTTTCCTTTTATGGATCATGCTTTTGTGTCGTCTGAGAACTCATTGTATAAGCTGTATTAGGGTTCTCCAGGGAAGCAGAAACAGTAGTGTGTGTGTGTGTGTGTGTGTGTGTGTGTGTGAGAGAGAGAGAGAGAGAGAGAGAGAGAGAGAGAGAGAGAGAGAGAGGGAGAGAGAGAGAGATTGGTTTTGAAGGATTGGTTTACGTGGTTCTAAAGGCTGGGAAGTCCAGAATCTGCAGGGTTGGATAGTATGCTGGAGACACTCAGGGAAGAGCCAATGTTGAAGTTCAAATCTGAAGGTTGTTTGCTGGAAGAATTTATTCTTGCACGGGGGCGGTCACTGTTTTGTCTATTCAGGCCTTTGATTGGATGAGGCTCATCCACATTATGGGGGTGGGGGAAAGGGACAATCTGATTTACTCAAAGTCCACTGAGTGTTAATTGTATCCAGAAACACCCTCACAGAAATAACCAGATTAATGTTCCACCAAATATCTGGCCCAGCTGAGTTGACATATAAAATTAACTATCACAGTAGGCCTACATCCTAAGTATTTCCCTTATGTTCTTTTTTCCTAAAAGTTTATAGTTTTACATTTGAATCTGTGATCCATTTTGAGTTTAATTTTTGTATAAGGTGTGAGGTTAAATCAAGGTTTATTTATTTTTTTGGCCTATGGATATCTAATTAATACAGTACCATTTCTTGAAAAGGCTGTCTTTTCTATAATAAATTGCTTTTACAAATTTGTCAAAAATCAGTTGGCCATATTTGTGGGTCTATTTCTGGGCCCTGTGTTCTGTTTCATTCTCTAATGTCCCTTCTCTAATACCATACATCCTTGGTTAATGTAGCTATATAACAAGTCTTGAAATTGGGTAGATTGAGTCCTCCCACTTTATTCTTTTTCAGACTTGTAGCTATTTTAGTAGGCTGAACAATATCCAACAAAGGTATCAGGTCCTAATCCCTGGAATGTGTAACTGCTACCATTTTGGGGAAGAAAGTCTTCACAGATATGATTAAGTGAAGGGTTTTGAGATGACGTGGTCCTGGACCCTGCATGCAATCACAGATGTCCTTAGAGAGGCAGAGGGGGCCCCACACACACAGAAGGAGGCTGTGTGAAGATGGAACAGAGATAGATTGGAGGATGCTGGAGTGATGTGGCCACAAGCCAAGGGAATGCTGGCAGCCACCAGCAGCTGGACCAGGCAAAGCATGAATCTTCTCGAGCCGGTGGAGGGAGCGCAGCCCACACATTGATTTCAGCCCAGTGGTAATTGATCTTGGACTGCTGGCCTCCAGAACTGTGAGGGAGGAATTTTTGTTGTTTTAAGCCACTGTTTGTAGTAAGTTGTTACAGCAGCCACAGGAAACTAAGACAGCTATTCTAATTCCTTTGCTTTTCCTCAGAAATTTTAGAATAATCTGATCTACAGCCACAAAACATCTTGCTGGGATTTTGATAGGAATTGCATTAACCTGTAGGTCATTTAGGAGAAATAGGACATCTTTACTGTGTGGAGTCTTCCAATCCACATATATTGTATGTCTCTCAAGTTTTTTAGATTCTCTATCCTTTGTGATTTCTTTCATCAGCATTTTGTGGTTTCAGCATAAGTCATGTATGGTTTTGTTAGATTTACACCTAAGTATTTTAGTTTTTTGGAGCTATTGTAAATGGTGTTGTGTTTTTAATTTTGGCATTTGCTGGTAGAGAAATACAATTGATTTATTTTTATTCTTATTTTTAATGAACTTTCTTTTTTAGAACACTTTTAGACTTACAGAAATCTCATGAAGAAAGTACAGAGAATTCTATGTACCCCACACCCGGTTTTCCATATTATTAACATCTTATATTAGTATGAGTCATTTGTCACAATTAATGAATCAATATTGATCACATTATTATTAACTAAGTACATACTTTATTCAGATTTCCTTAGTTTTTACCTAATATCCTTTTTCAAGGATCTCTTTCAGGATATCACACTACATTTAGTGGTTATATCTCCTTAGGCTCCTCTTGGCTTTGATAGTTTCTCCGACTTCCCTTGTTTATTAATGACCTTGACAGTTTGGAGGTGTATGGGTCAGGTGCATACTTAAGAAGTGGGGAGTTACACCTCACCTCACTGAGGGTGTAGTTTCTACATAAATTCTTTGGAATTATTTTGTATGGGAGGTTTGTATCTTTTACACCATTTATTCAGTCATTTATTTATAACTGTATGAACTGATAGGATTTTTTTTAATGTACCTTGTATTATAATTCAGTACTACTATGTTTTGCTGCTCGGTTATTTCAGGTTTGGCCATTGGGGCTTCTTTCAGGTGTTGAAAGAATCTTACTTTCTGGCTCTACAAGATAGATGCTCCATGCTAATCTTCTGTATTTTCTGCCCCAGTCCTAGAATCAACCATTTCTCCAAGGAGTCCTGGTTCCCTTAATAGGATAATATTATTGGAAACCAGTATCTGGGTGCTAGGTGTGCTCATTACTACTGCAAGTCATTGTCATTGCTTCTAGTCCTCAGGTGACACAGCAGGGAAATACACATTGGTATGCTAACCTATGTACATACATGTATCTAGAAATATTTCTATATATAACCATCTGCATCTGTGTTAAGCTAAACATGAGTTCATTTTGATGTTTTCAGCTAATCTGTTACTGCGTGGATCATTGCTTATCTATAAACTTTCACTCCAACATTGAGAAATGTAGCTCGTACCAACCACCATCATTTGCATAATTGTTCAGTTCCAGTATATATGCATAGGAGGCTTAGAAATGTTAACTTGTACCCTCGTGGAATGCAACTTGATTAGCTAGAATATAGTGCTTCATGTTCAGTTTTAGTGAAGTTGTTTTATATATTTGTAATAAAGTTTTGTGTTTTTTTTGGGTCATACTCTGCATTCTATTCTGAGATTCCCAACCTACCTCGAATTCCTACATTAAAAAAAATACTACATACATCAAGGTTTGCTCTTTTTGCTGTAGCATTCAGTGGGTGTTGACAAATGAGTAGTATTGTTTATGCACAATTATAGTATCATACAGAATAGTTTCACTGCCCTAAACCCTGTCCTTCAGCTGTTCACCCTCCCTCCCCTACTCTCCTCTCCTTCTCGTGGCAACCACTCAACTCATCCTTTTACTCTCTCTGTAAGTTTTGTCTTTTCCAGAATGTCTAAAAGACATTGGAATCATACTATAGGTAGCCTTTACAGATTCTCTTCTTTCACTTAGCAGTATGTACTTAAGATTCACCCATACCTTTTCATGGCTTTATAACTCGTTTCTTTCATTGCTGAATAACCGATTACAGGAATGTACCACAGTTTGTTTATCCATATCTATTGAAGAACATCTCGGTTGTGTCTGGTTTTTTGGCAGTGATGAATAAAACTGCTATAAATATTTGCATGCAGATTTAGTGTAGACATAAATTTCGGATCCATTGGGTAAGACCTTGGGTAAATACCAAAGATTGCTGAATGGCTTGGTAAGACTGTGTTTACCTTTGTGAGAAACTGCTAAACTTGTTTTTCCAAGTGGCTGTATCATTTTGCATTCCCAACAGCAGTTAATGAGAGTTTCTGTATTCCTGCATCTTCACCATCATTTGGTATTGTCAGTTTTATTTTATTTTATTTTTAGCCATTCTAATAGATGCACATATGTAATTTGCATTCCCCAATGACAAATGATAATTGAGTGTCTTTGAGGTACTTATTTTGTGTCTTTGTATCTTTGATGAGGTGTCTAAATCTTTTGCTCATTTTTACATTGGGTTTTTTTTTTTTGAAGTTTCAAGTATGTGGATTTTATTTTTCATTTAGTCTATTTCCTTAAATAAATTTCAGAGGACTGGAATTGCTGAGTCAAATAGTGTGAACATTTTTATGACTACGTATTTATATTATAGTGTTACTTATAAAATCTTTGTGCCAACTTCCATTGCAGGTTTATTTTCTTACTGTGGAAGTTTAAGAGTTCCTTGCATGTTTTAGATACAGATCCTGTATTAGATGTACATTTTATGAATATTTTCTCCCAGTCTGTAGCTCTCCTTTTCATTCTCTTAACAATAACTTTCACAGAGCTGAATTTTTAATTTTAAGAAAGTACAAATCTTATTTTTGTTATGGATCATGTTTTTATTATTGTATCTAAACACTCATTACCAAATCCAAGATCACCTAGATTTTCTTTGAGTTCTAGAGTTTTTATAGTTTTGCATTTTACATTTAGGTCTATGATCCATTTTGAGTTAATTTTTGTGAAAGTTCTTTTTCTAGGTTTATTTATTTTTGCATATATATGTTCAATTGTTCCTCACCATTTGTTGAAAGACTTTCTCTCTTGAATTGCCTTTGTTCCTTTGTCAACAGTGTTGACTATTTGTGTGGGTGTATTTCTGGGCTCCATTCTGTTCCACTGATCTGTGTGGCATTCTTTTGCAAATGCCGTATTGTGTGGATTAATGTAATTTTTATAGTAAGTGTTGAATCTAGGTAGTGTGTGCATCTTCCAACTTTGTTGTTCTTCACTATTGTGTTGACTATTCTAGGTCTTTTGCCTTTCCACATAAAGTTTAGATTCAGTGTTGATAGCTATAAAATAGTTCTTGGGATTTTGATTGGAATGTATTGAAACTATAGATCAAACTGGGAAGAACTGACATCTTAACACTATTGAGTCTCCTAAACCACAGCCAAGGAAATGTCTTCATTTATTTAGACTTGCTTTTGATTTCTTCTGTCAGAGCTTTGTCATTTTCTGTATCCTTTAGCTATCACCCCACTATTCCTATATTCTCCTTAGCTCCAAGCAACCCTTAATCTAATTTCTGTTTCGACAAAATTTCCTATTCTGGACATTTCAGTTTAATGGAATCATATAATATATGGTCTTTTGTGACTGACTTCTATCACTTTTCAGGATTCATCCATGTTGTAGCATGTATCACCTCATTCCTTCATATAGCAGAATAATAATTTATTGTTTATCCATCCACCCATCATTTGTTCGACATTTTGCTTGTTTCTTTTTGCTAGTATGAATGAGTAATACTGTTATTAACACTTGTGTACAAGTTTTTATGTGGATATGTGCTTTTTTTCCTCTTGGGTGGTTACCTAGGAGTGGAATTGCTGGGTCATAGGGTAACTCTGTGTTTAACTGTGAAACTGCCAGACTGTTTTCCAAACTGGCTACACCATTTTCCCACTAGCAGTGTACAAGGGTCCCAATTTCTCCACATCCTTGCCGGTACTTGTTAGTATCCGACTTTTAGATTATAGCTGCGCTAGTGGGTGTGGAGTGGTATCACATTATGGCTTTGATCTGCATTTCCCTCGTGACTAATGATGTTGAGTGTCTTTCCATGTGTTCTTTGACTGTCTTCATGGAGAAATGTCTATTCATATTTTTTGCCCATTTTAAGTTGGGCTATTATTGAGTTGGAAGAATTCTTTATATAGTTTAGATAGAGGTCCCTTATCAAATACGTGATTTGTAAATATTTTCTCCCATTCTGTGGGTTGTCTTCTCATTTTTTGGACAATGTCTTTTTAAGTACAAGCTTTTCATTTTGATGAAGTCCAATTGGTCTAATTTTTTGTTTTGTTGCTCATGCTTTTCGTGTCATTTCTAAGACTCCATTGCCAAACTTGACGTCATGAAGATTTAGTCTTGTATTTTTTGCTAACAATTTTACTGTTTTAGCTCTGACATTTAATTTTGATCCATTTTGAGTCAAGTTTTTATGTATGGTGTGAAGGAGGGGTCCAACTTCATTTTTTTTTTTTTTTTTTCAGTTGACATTGAGTATTAGCTTCAGGTGTACAGCATAGTGGTTAGACATTTATATGACTTACAAAGTGATCCCCCATAAGTCATGCACCCACCTGACACCATATACAACTATTACAATATTATTGTCTATGTTTCCCAAACTGTACTTTACATCCCTGTGATTATTTTGGATCTCATTGAATGGTTTTGGCACCTTTGTTGGCAATTAGTTGACCGTAGATATAGGGGATTATTTCTGGACTCTCAATCTATTCCATTAATCTATATGTCTATACTTAATGCTTATACAAGACTATCTAGATCATTGTTGCTTTGAAGTAAGTTTAGATATTGAAAAGTGGTATTTCTTCTACTTATTCTTTTTCAAGAGTGTTGTGTCTATTCTGGCTCCTTTGTAATTCCATATGAATTTTAGAATCAGCTTTCTACAAAGAAACCAGCTGGGATTCTGATAGGGATTGTCTTAAAAGTCTGTAGATCAATTTGGAAATTAATGCCATCTTAGCAGTATTATTTCTTTCAGGGAAGGTCTGGTAGTGCTGAATTCCTGTTTTGTTCAAGTGTTTATTTCTGCTTCATTTTGATTCGTAGCTTCTTTGCATATAGAGTTCTTGTTGGTGATTTTTTTTTTCCCTCTCAACACTTAAAATGTTTTACCCAAAGTGGGTAAAATATTTTCTGTTTGTGTGGTTTTGTTTCCATGGTTTGCATGGTTGCTGATGAGACACACACTGTTATTCTTGTTCTTCAGTCGTTAAGGTGTTTTTTTCCTCTGTTTCCTTTCAAGATTTTTCTCTTCATCTTTGGTTTTCTGCAGTTGGCATATGGTATGCCTTTGTAAAGGTGTTTTTTTTTTTTTTTTTTGCTATTTTGCTCTCAGTTTGGGAAGTTTCTGTTGACATATTTTCGAGGTCATTGATCCCCCCCCCCCAATATCCAGTCTACTGGTATCACATCAAAGGCATTTTCTGTTTCTGTTATAGTGTTTTAATTTGCTGAATCTAAAAACAGATATAAATTAACTTTGTATAGCAACAACTAATAATGTCCCCTTTCGTCCAAATCCTTGCTCACTGTTGATAGGTCTTTTTGTTAAGTCGTCGTCCTGCTGTACTGTTGGAACCAGTGAAATCCTTGCCTAGCTCTCTTAACGTTTTTTGAAGTGCTGCTTTGTCACCTGCTCAGACTCACCAGAAATTTCCTATTTAATTCCTTTATTGCCTAGACCAGTTCTGAAATTAGGAATTTTGGGAGATTTGGCGCCTCCCTCTTCCTTTAGTACTGATGAGTTCTGCTATTTAGAGGCTTGAATAAGTTTTGGTGAACTTGTCTGAAAACCTAATCCTTAATATTTATAACATACCTTTTTTGTTTTTTGGTAAACTGTGGGTGATGTTCTAATGCCTTACTTAAAAAACAGTTGGAATTGTCTCTTGGTCACTGGTATTGTTTATTTTATTTTTTTTTTATTTAGGACAATGTGGTGTTTGTACATGAGTTAGGGCAGATGTGGTTTTGAGATTTGAAATCTGCTGCTACTTAGTTGTATGACCACGGGCAAGTCACTTTATCTTTGTGCCTCAATTTTCTCACCTCTATGGAACTGAGAATTGTTGGATTTCAGTGAAATCCTGTGCATGAAATTACCTGCGTACCTGGCACAAAAGGAGGCCCCTAGCACCATATTAGTTTTCCTCATGCTTAATAATATAGATACAGGCAGTCTTAGAGATTAGAGTGACCAGTCACAAGTATGTATAAGGATCTCACTGCTCTTTAAGATCCCATGTATTTTTTAAAATTTGATGTTTTCAGTATTATACAGGGGGTGCCAAAAAGTGTACACATTTTAAGAGAGACGTAATCTTAAAATGTGTATACATTTTTTGGCATCCTTTGTATATATGGTGTATATAATATATACATACATGCACTCATATATAATATGTATATAAACTAAAATCTTCCTTAGACCTTTAATCATAAGAGATAAAAATTGTAAGTGGTTCCTGGATTTTTAAACAATTTTCAAAATTATTTAAAAATACTTTTAGAAAGTAGAAAGCAGCACCTTTACTTGAGTGTAGAGGTGAGCTTTGTATTACTCTTGATAATTATCACTGGTAGAATTGGTGTGTGTTATACTTTTTTGCACAGAAACGGGAGCAGTATCACTGCCTGATTTCAGAAAGATGATCTCGTGGTTGGCAGAGAGAACTACTTAATCGAAAGTAGTAATATTGATTGATTGGCATTTTAGTTCCATTCCATTCTCTTGACGATCCTTTGCTTTGAGCCTATAAAGTACTAAAGAGTAGTAAGAAGGAAAGACAAAGGATTTTAACAATCCACAAAAATGATCAACTCCACATAATGGAGAGTTGGTTGTATTGAAATTGAATCTTACTTTGGTAATATTTTAATTAGTGAAACCCCCAGGAGAGACAAAATCAACAGTGCTTTGTGTGTGTGTGTGTGTGTGTGTGTGTGTGTGTGTGTGTGTGTGTGGTGTAACAAGATTGATTTTGTGTTTTATAATCAACCTAAACACCACTGTAAATAAAGAGAATCACATTTAGGCAAAATTGTGAAATTTTTAAACTGTTTTAGTGTCCTTAAACTTTCCTTTCTTTGTGTTGTACTCGAGTAACACCTGGGAAATTCCATCTTCTGTTTCTGCTTTCAAAGATCATCTTGTTGTCTACTAAATCAAAACAGGAAAGAATAATATATTTTTTTAATTTTGTTTTGTTCCGCTGATGATTACTTACATATTCAGAAGGTCACAGAACTATTAGAATTTGATGAAAAATGCATACTCCTTTCTCAGGAAATGCACATGTGCACCACATTTTGCTATAATTTCAAGATATCCAGAAACCCAGATTCTTAAAAAGTTTTGGGCAAAGTAATTGTGCAGTAAAAATTGATAAATCTCCTTTAAGGACATTTAGGCATAAATGTCTAGGTAGATAGAAATTTGGGAGAGGAGCTAGATCAACTTGAAATTACACTTGGGTCAAACCTGAAGGCAAAATTGGGTGAAATCTTTTAGGATGACTGATCTTATTGACACACCTTACATTCTCTAGGAAAAGCACATCTGGTTATAATTGCTGGGGGTGTTTTCTCAGAAATTGTTGATATTAGAAAGCAAATACTTTATTATCTATCCCTAGCTTGCTTTTGTAACAAAGAGTCTGCTTTATTTTAGTATAGATCTCATTATCAGGCCCCTTGCTCTTTAATTGTATGGTTGTGACCTTTTTGAGGATCTAATGAAAGCCAGAGACCATCTTTCCAAGAAATGACTACATGTATATTCATAGATAGCAGTTTCATTGGGCTCACTGTTCATATAAAACTCCTTATGTCCACCTTCCTTTCACCTCTTTCCAGACCCTTTTGTCACCTTTTCCTGAGACAAAAAGGTAAAAAGTTGGTCTCTTTTTACCTTTATTCTAAACTCTACCTGTTGTCTACCTCATTATTCCTAGATACATGTGGCTTTATTTTATTTTACATTTCTTTACCATTTTCTGCTTCAATCCCTGTGTATTAGTCAGAACTTAGTTGTAAGTGGTAGCAACCCAACTGTGACTAGTTTAGGCAAAAGGGAATTTGTTGGCTCATGTAACCAAACTACGGGAAGGGTTTATTCTTCTAGGCGTTAGGGTTGATGGGAACTAGGGCCTGGCTTGCTGTCAGGATTGCTTTTATCTTTTCCATCTCCTATCTCTAATTCTCTCTCCAGGATTCCAGACTTCTTCCATATGGCTGTACACAAGGGGCTGGCAACCGCTATGATCACATTCTTAGTTTTTCTGGTAGAGATTTATTTTTCTCAAAATAAATTCGCGAAATAAATTCTTTTGCGAAAGAATCTGGCTTCGCTTGGGGATATGCTTACACTATGGCCAGGGGCAGGATTGGACCCTCCCCAAACGGCATAGTTGGTATTTGACAACAAACAGTTCCTCCCCCCCACACACACCCCCCCGCCCAGGAGTAGTAGGTGTGTTGTTGGCTGGGTAGGGAGATGTGTCAGGCAGACAGAGGAACAGTGTTCACCGTATCCTGTTTTTCTGACATGGAGCCTCTCGGTCTACCCACGTTACACCTCTTCCCTACCAGGTCGGTCATGGGCACCAGGTGCTGTGTGGTCAGGGAGAGAGCTGCCAGGATGCATTCCCGCGCTGATTCCAGGTCAGCGGAGGAAGCCTTCAAGGTCCAGACTTCACGTAGAGAGGAGTTTGATGTGCTATAAAATCGAAATAGCATAGTAGTAGTCCCTTTGTGCATGTCTTGTTCTTTTCAGATTGTAGTCTTTAAAGCCAGAGATTGTGTCCTGTTTCCGCTAGGAAACTTCAGACAACAAATAATGTAGTAAATAATCTGTATAGTGAAGACTGATTTTTATATATACGAGACCGGGACAGAGAAGTTTTATATATACTGAGACTGGAACAGAATAGAACCTCCTGTTAGTAAGAAGGAATTCTGCCAGCAGACTGCTTTTGAACGCGAACTGCAAATCTTCGCTTGGTCTCCAGCCTGACAGCCTACCCTGCAGGTTTTGTACTTGCCAAGCCTGCACAATTGCGTGAGCCAATTCGTTAAAATTCTCTCCCCTCCTCCCTCTCTATATATGTATGTATATTTATATTTATATTTGTGTGTATGCACACACATATATTATATACACACACATGTATATATATAGTATAAACATTTAAAATCCTTTGCCAGGGACATCCCAACCTGGCTTAATTAAGTCTTGTGCTCATCTCTGGGCCATTACTCTGGTAGGTAGATTGAGCACTCTGATTTGTCAGAACTGTATTTTGTGCCCATCCCTTCACGAGGTGTGAATTGTGCAGGGTAGTGTGATTGGCAGTCCCATCAGAGTCACATCATTTGGGGGAGGGCAGCTAACCAACAGAAGGAATGGTGGTGGCACTAATACCTGAAAAAGGGGAATACTAGGCAGTCAAAAACAGTAAATGTTCATATACATTATTTGGTATACATTGGGATATATCTATATTTTGGAATATGGAATGAACGTATTCTTTATGTTTCAGAATTCTTGGATACTGTGTAAGTTAGTTTGCATATAAATTTCTTCACATTTATGGCTGGATTCTGATAGACTTAAATGCACGAATATTTCAGCCTATGATTTCAAAAAACTTAGACATTATATTTAAAGATTAAAGTCACAGTGTCAGTTGACTGGAGGTATTGGAAATTTCTCGACGTACATATGTATATGCATATATGCACATGTATGATTGTATGATTACAGTAGAGTAGCAATAGAGAAGATGGTTGAAAAAATGACAGAATCTTAATAGAGTCATTAAAAAAATGTGTACATTAAAAATGTTCTATGTTTTCACTCTGTTTTTGTCCTAGGAAAGAATTTGCAAATCTAGGCGACATATCAACAGAAACAACAGATGTAAAAACATTTTTACATTTTTGTTGAGAAAAATCTCATTTGTATGCATAGAATATCTTTAGCAGTTGTTTCACTAAATGCCAGACAGATGGTTTAAGCTCAGAATGACTACTCAAATAATATAATCACAACAATTATTTTGAAGTGTGGTATAATAACACTTGATCTCAGATTTCTGGAAAATCATGAATGTAACTTGGTACATTAAAGGAAGAAGTGCAGAAATAGGCTTCTAAACCAGAGAAATTTGTGTCTCGGCCTTTCTACAAAATACTTGGTTTCTGAAGCCCTCTTTGGTAACCTGTGGTTGAATACTACTTATTTATCTGTTTTTCTGTCTCAGCAGAAAAACAGAGTAACTTAAAAGTGATTGGAAAGTAGGTGACAACTTGGTTTTTAATGAGAGATAGAAAAACAAAAAACCAGAGGGGATTCATTAAAATAACCAACATTATAGCGAGAGAGAAGAGAGTGAAAGGAACTAACTATTGCTGAGCATCTTTAGCATGTCAAGCACTAGAGTAGATGCTTATATACCGTGTTTCCCTGAAAATAAGACCTAGCCGGACAATCAGCTCTAATGCGTCTTTTGGAGCAAAAATGAATACAAGACCCGGTCTTATTTTGCTATAATGTAAGACCTGGTCTTATAATGTAATATGATATGATATGATATGTATATAATACCGGGTCTTATATTAAAGTTTGCTCCAAAAGACGCATTAGAGCTGATTGGTGGCTAGGTCTTATTTTCGGGGAAACACGGTATATGGTAGCCTCACAACTGCTTTGTAGGTAAGTAGAGATAACTTTCTTTTTACATTGCAGAAACAACTTCATAGTCTCAGTTTACAAAATCGGGAGTACTTTACATTTTAAAAAATATTTAAAATAATTCTATAAAAATTTAGACATTTTTGTTTAAGTTCAGTTGAGCTAGTCATTTTTTTCATGGAATATCAATTATTTGAAAGAATGACTGACAAAGTGGTTATTCATACTAGGGTATTTGTTAGCTATTTTGTCTAAAATGAACAAAGGAAGCCCATCACTTTTAGGAAAACAATTGATTTTTTTTGTTGTTGCAAACGATAAAATTAAAGCTGTCAAGTGAAAATTCGAATTTTGAAAACTTGTATCTGCTACCATCAGCTTACAGGTGCTCAATCTCAAGACTTTTTTGATGAAAGCAGTGGTGATATTTGGATTTCTTTTGTTTTTGATATTGTATAATGAAATGTTTCAACATTTGGAAGATAAGCATAACTCAGTGAATTAATATTTTTCAAATGACCAATGCATGATGGGTACAAAAGTCATTTGAAGACAAGGTAGACCAATGAATTTAATGTGACAAAGTACAAACAGTTAATTGATATGATTTTAGGTTCCACATTGCAGCTGATCTTTAAGAAACTACCACTCAAGTTTGGGTGGAATGTCAGAGAAGAATGTCCATAATTATCAGATAAGCCTTCTCCCTTTTCCATCTGCATATCTGTATAAGGCCATTTTTTCTTTATGTACTTCAACCAAAACAACATGAGAATCCAGACAATGAAGAGATTAGAATGTAGATGTAAAACGATGCCTTTTTTCTCACGAATATTTTTTTGGGGGAGACTATCATTTTTCATAAATATATACTTATGTTAACATGTGTTTATTATTTTTAAATGAATTTCACAAATAATTTTAAAATTTCTTAGTTTTAATTTTGAGTACTAAATATCAAATACTAAATATAGTAGATAACTGACATGAACGAAAAAGTTCTTTGGTGTCCCAAGTAATTTTTAATAGTGTGAAAGGGACTCTGGGACCAAGAAGTTTGAGAATTTCTGTTTTGGCGAAAGAGCCTAAATGAAAGTGACATTTAATTGAGGCCTTGCTAGATTCTTCTCCTTAGAATCCCTTTATGTAATATATAGGGTATATGTTAGTGGTTTAGTAGTTGATGATAATAAAAATTTGTGATAAAATGTTTTAAAATTTGGCTAAACACTTTTTGTCTAAACTCTTTTGAGTTAAGGAGAGACAACTGGTAGGTGAGTTCTTTGTTAAAATTTATCTTTGTTAAAATCTTTGTTAATCGGTCACTTTGGAAAGCATATAGTCAGTGGTCTTTTAACAATACACAGAATTACATTTTTTTTTTCTTGTAAACATACCGTGTTTCCCCGAAAATAAGACCTAAACGGAAAATAAGCCCTCGCATAATTTTTCAGGATGACATCCCCTGAACATAAGCCCTACTACGTCTTTTGGAGCAAAAATTAATACAAGATCCAGTCTTATTTTCGGGGAAACACGGGATATGCAGTATTAAGAATTATAGTAATATTAAAATGTTGGAAATTTCTTGCCTTGGAAAAAGTTTATGCTTATATAAAAAATTATTATATATAAAGTCACATCCCCACAAGGCAGGCACAATGTGAAAAGACTCAGTTTCAAGGTCTGAAAATCTTGAATTTGCAAAAATAGAAATGACAAGAAGTGAAAGACTTACGAGTCTAGTAAGCGATGGAAAAGAGGAAGGAAAGATTTCCTGTAGTTAGACTTTAAAATACTTTGTGTGCTGAAGTTAGAAAATGGAAAGCTTAGTAAGAAAAAAAAAATCTGCCTACTATAATGGTTCTTCCCTAAGCACAATATGCAGTGTGAGAGATTCCTTGATGAGTGACAGAACTGTTTTTCAACTGTTTTGATATAAGATGGATTAACCCAATTTCTCTCCTTTCACCTATTTAGCTTGTTGAGCTAAAATTTGAAGCAAGTTTGGGCAAGGGAATAATTAATAGTTAAGTCTTATGGAATAAATATTTCTTAATGCAACAAAACCTCAGTCAGTTTTCCTGGGGGGGTAGAAAGTTTTGTCTATTCCCTTAGTAAGACAAGGATATTCAGTATCTGTTTTTTGTTCACCGCTTATTAAAGGCTTTCTGTGTGCTGGATAAAATGCAAAGACTTACCTAGTTTCTGCCTTTAAACAGCTTGTGGTTGAGTGTATTTTAGTCCACTCTCCAGCATTAGTAAAAGTAACATATGAAAAATTATTGAACCTTTTAAAAAAGAATCAGACTTTTGTAGTTATCATTATTATTAATAGTATTAGTTGTCTTTATAGTATTATATTTATTAGTTTGTAGTGTCTCCAGGTACCTTCGGAGAAAAACAAAATTACACGATCAGGTATCACTGCCTAATTTGGCTAAAAGGAAGATGTTGAAACATTCCAGGTAACAGTTTTGTTTAGGTAGGCTTTGACTTCTATAATTTTTTGAATGTAGATATTCAGTTTTTTTTAAAATCTGATAAAAGGAAATACATCTAAACAAAAAAACTTGTTTCCCCCACTTTCTAAAACTTGGAAACACTTGTTTCCTCCTACTTTGTGAGCTTTTAAAATGCTTATTATTTCTGACATTTAAAAATCCTGTATGTAAATGTAGACTTACTCTTATTTGAGTAAGTGAGTACCCTCTGAATTTTTCTTATCACTTTTGGCCTCTTAGAGCCCAGAGCATACATCTTGGCTTCTTTACTTTTCTATCTAGTAGCTTGTCTATAGATGAAGATGACAAGCAAGGTTAAAATCCATAAGTACCTAAGCACACAGTCTAGCGGAGTGGTTCACAGTGGGCGAGTTGTTCAGCCTCCCCCTCTCTGAGAGACTACTTGAGTGGGAAGGTGTCCAATTCCTTGCTTTGGGAGAGCAGACAGGGGTAGTGCTCCTGGCAGAGATGTATTTGAAGCTCATTTAAAAAAGAAATTGGTGAGTGTGTCCTGGCAGTTATTTTATAATGTCCACGTTATTTTTTTTTTGTTACTTCAAAATAGTGAAGAAACATGAAAATTAATCTTGAGACTCATGTCCTTTTTCTGCTGAAAACTATCTAGCGCCCCATACTTACAGACACTCGATAGGTTGGATGACTCCATGTATTGGGTCAAGTAATCTGGTTCCTAGAGGAACACACGTTACACTGTTACATCTTGCTTTTATTTTGCATAGCAAAACTGGTTGGAGAGTTAGAAACATTTTGAGCTTGGATTTTGGGCAGTGTCATGGACATGGTGACTACAGTTTCCAAACCAAAAATCAGAGCATTTGTTCTAAGGAGTATGAGAAGTGAAAATGGACTTCTGGGGACAGTGGACAACAGGACTTGAAATCTGAACTTGGCTGGATAGTTGCCATGCTCATAGAGAGGATAGCAGTATTTAATTATTTAAAATATTTATTGATTACTTATGCTGTGTCAGGCATGCTTTAGGAAGCAGAACATTATTTTCAAATCTTTCACTGAAAGATAGGCAAACTAAATTAAAATTACATAACTTAATGCTTAATGTTTCCCGTTAGTGTTTTTCTTTTTGTAGCTTCAAGGAGAGAGAACGTGCCAGTTCTTAAATTTGAAAATATTTTACACTGTGTTAACAAAAAGTATTTATTAAACACACCTTTAAGAAATGATTCCTATTACTTCTACTTGGTAGGGACTACATAGTAGGTAGTGAGTAATACCCTGGACTTTGAAATCAAATAGACCTAGTTGTGAATGTTGGTTCAGCAACTTCCTCATGAGAAGAAATAATTAACTCCTGGGTGCTGAGAAGATTAACGAGATGAGTAAGTCAAGTACCTCAGTATATGCCTAATAAACAGTAATTGCTATGTATTATTTTTGTTATTGATAAAGGAAAATTTTATTAAAGAAAAGACAGTTTGAAACTTCATGGATTTGTATTTGAGACTCTCAAAAGAGCTTTTCTAATTTCTCAGGAGGCGAGCAAAAAATTTTAAATATACAGTTAGCGTATTGGTTTAGAATCGATGTTTTTGGGTGTATGCTTTATGTATTTTGTGTGCTATATAGGGCCTCTTGTAATGTATTTGTGGACCCAGGACATTTATTCTTGTTTTTCAGCCTATATAGATAATGGTACTGCTTTAGGCAAATTTTTTTAAAAATTAAATTTACTGGGATAACATTGGTTAATAGCATTATGTAAGTTTCAGGTGTACACCTTTATACTACAACATGTGCATGCCCCATTGTGTGCTCACCACCCCAAAGGCTCGTCTCTCTCAGTCACCATATATTTAACCCTTTTTAACTCTTCCTGTGCTCCTCCCCTTTCCCTCTGTAACCACCATACTGTTGTTTATATCTATTTGTTTATGTTTTGTTTGTATGTTGATTATTGTCTTATATCCCACGTGTGAGTGAAATCACATGGTTCTTGTTCTTTTCTGTGTGACATATTTCAGATAGCGTGAGTTTCAAGATACACGCAATAATGTAAATGGCAATATTCTATCTTTTTTTTTAAGGGCTGAGTAGTATTCCATTAGAGATATGGACCACATCTTCTTTGTCCAATGAATGGTCGAAGGGCACTTAGCTTGTTTCCACGTCTTGGCCACCGTGAATAATGCTGCAGTTAACCTAGGGGTACATATATCTTTATGAATAAGTGTTTTCAAAATTTTCAGGTAGATACTCAGAAGAGGGATTGCTGGGTCATATGGTAGCTCTATTCTTAATTTTTTGAGGAGCCTCTATGCTGTTTTCCATTGTGGCTGTACCAATATACGTTCCTGCCAACAGTGTCCGAGGGTTCCCTTTTCTCCACATTCTCTCCAACACTTGTCATTTTTTGTCTTCTTGATAATAGTTTAGGCAAGTTTTAAATTTCTTAACATACTGTTGCTCACTACATTTATATTATATTTGATAATCCTTTGTCAATTTTAATATTATTATGGAAAACTGATGTCACAGTTTTCGGGGGGACTTATGATGTAAAGTCTGGGAAGTACACTTTACTGCTTTGAGTCTTGCTTCCCATACCTGAGTGGCAAAGCTTCTCAAGGACAGGGATTTGTCTGTTACTTTTTCTATCCCTTCCATCAGGGATGTATTGAACGTTTCTTGCATGTACAAGTGAATGAAGGAGAACATAAAAGCTATTAGTGAAATCAAAAGACCTGGACATAAAAGAGTATGAATTTACAGTTCTATTTCCTAATTAATGTAGCATACATTGTCAGATATTTTTTTTTCACTGCCACAAATCCTTTTCTTGTTTTTCCAATTTAATCTGTAATATACTCTCAAAGAGGACTTGAATTTTGGTCTGGTTTACTTTCTTTGGCTTATAACCGTTAACCCTTTCTAAAAATTTAATATTATTTTATACTTACACCTTTAATAAATGTTTTACTCATTAATAAATGTAAAGGCAGCATAGTGTAAGTGAGCCAAAGAACACAGATTCTGGAGCCAGGTTGCCTGGGTTCAAAGTCCAGATCAGTCACATGCTGCTTGTCTGACCCTGGACAAGTATTCAGATTTCCCTGGAACTATTTTCCCATCTGTAAAATGCGGATGATAATAGTACCTATGTCATAGGGTTTTTACAAAGATTAAATGAGTTAATATAAGTACTTAGAATAGTGCCTGGTTCACAATATACACTATTTAAGTTGTTTCTATTATTATGTATAGATGTACTCTTGTTACTTTGATCTCAGACATACAGATAGAACTATACAAGTCCTATTTAACATTTTAATTAAAAAAGAAGAAAGGAAAAATAGCTTAAGCCTATTTTAACATTTACTAAGGAAATAAAATTTACTTAGTAAATTTCTGTAAAAGTCATAGAAATACAATGATCTACCTGATGTAAGTATTAAAGGTGGAACTTAGTTAATGACTAGGGATAACTTGATTTGGACGCTTATGTGAAGTAATGTCGGGTTGTGTTTTTTGATAGGCATTTTTCTAAGACCATAGCAAGGTATTTGAAAATAGAATCTGCAGTGTCTTCCTATATTTCAGAGAAGTTTGAATCCATAAACTTAAACAATAGTTTTTTGAGATCCATTAGGAACTAGGGGCTTTTAGAGAACTGTTACAGTTTTTCTTATATATTTGTTAAACATTTTAATCTTTTTTTATTTGGAAAGGAAGAGAAAACATTGATGGAGAAGAATAAAATAAAGCACAAATCGTGACTTTAGATTTACTGGAATAATTCATTCATGCCTTCACTAAATAAATATTTATTGAGCACCAGCTCTGTGCCTTGTGTTTGTGAAGGGTTCTGGGGATATGATGATATGCATACCTTGTAATAATATAACCATACTTTATGAATGAATACTAGATACCTATGGAGAATAGTAGGTTATTTCCATTGCTTCTCTGTTATCTCCCATAAGAAAAAAATTTAAGTGGACTTTCCCTGACCTCGGGGGGTTGTTAAAAGTACCTGCAGAGAAAGGCCAGAAACTTTGTGGAAGCGTGTAGGAGCCATGATTGTAACCATCAAGAACTGTATAGGATAGTCCTTACCTGATTCTGGTAGAGTAGGTGGGGTTTAGTTATGGGATTTATTTGATATAAAAACTGCCAGCCTAGTGTCAGTCTGTTAATCTATATTGACTTAACAAACAAACAGACAAAAAAACTAGAGCCAAGTATGAACATTTTAGGTGATTTGTTGGAATGTAGGTAATTAGTACGATAAGGAAGTAAATAGGATAATATAAGATATGAGAACAGAGGAAAAATATGTTGGGAAGAATAAGTTAAATAAATTTAGAAACAATTATTAAAGCTAGAGATTCTGCATTTAATTTTTTTTAATGTACTTTGAACTTAATTAAATGTTTGTTTTTTTGTTTGTTTTGTTTTGTAAAGATTTCATTGGGGAAGGGGAACAGGAATTTATTGGGGAACAGTGTGTACTTCCAGGACTTTTTTCCAAGTCAAGTTGTTGTCCTTTCAATCTTAGTTGTGGAGGGTGCAGTTCAGCTCCAGGTCCAGTTGCCGTTGCTAGTTGCAGGGGGCGCAGCCCACCATCCCTTGCGGGAGTCGAGGAATCGAACTGGCAACCTTGTGGTTGAGAGGACGCGCTCCAACCAACTAGCCATCCAGGAGGCAGCTCAGCTCAAGGTGCCGTGTTCAATCTTAGTTGCAGGGGGCAGAGCCCACCATCCCTTGTGGGACTCGAGGAATTGAACCGGCAACCTTGTGGTTGTGAGCCCACTGGTCCATGTGGGAATCGAACCGGCAGCCTTCGGAGTTAGGAGCGTGGAGCTCTAACCGCCTGAGCCACCGGGCCGGCCCTGCATTTAATTTTTATTTCTCTTTTATTTGGGTTAAGTACTAATAAAGTTATATTTTTAAAATAAAATCCTTTTTTAAAGGAAACCACTGAAGTTCTTTGTGATAACTGTTTCCATAGTTAAGCAAGGGAAATATTCTTGTCTTTTAAATAGGTATTAAAACTTACATGCAAATGAAGAAAATCAGTTGAAAGTCACCGTTAACATGAAAGTGACATTTTTACATAGTGAAAATTGCATTTTCTGTTCATCCTTTCTGAGGTTTATAGAAGGAGAATGCCAGTGTTGAAGGGATCTAAATTTTGTAATTATTTAAAGTAATAGTATACTTTGGAAGAATGCAGTATAATACATATTCATCTAATTCTTGTGTATTTAGTTTTGATAAACAGTAGCTTAAAATGGGGAGGGCATTTTCACTGGAGTTGGCAAACTTTTTCTGTAAAGTACCAGATAGCAAATATTTTAGGTTTTGTGAGCTATGTAGTCTTTGTCACAAGTTTTCAAGTCTGCCATTGTAGCATAAAAGCAGTCACAGACAATATATATGCAAACAAAGGAGTATGGCTTTGTTTGCTATACTACAAAAACAGGCCACAGACTAGATTTGGACCAGAGTTTGCCTGTCCCTATAGAACTACAAGGAAATATAGGGGCATGCTGCACTTTTTTTTTTTTTCAATTTTCATTTTTTCACCTTATTTTAATAAGTGTAAAGTACAAAAGAATGCTCAAATACAAAACTGCGGAAGCATTGCCATACAGGTAATATCACGCTTCTGAAACAGAACTGTTGCTATTATTTGATTTGCTGAAAAAGTTCATTAGCTGGTTTAAGACAGTTCATATTTTTGTATTAAAGGAAGCTAAGGTGTTTCATTATGAAATTATGGAAGTACAGATGTTTGAAAGTTCAAAGATCCCAAGTACAAGTTCACAGCCTGTACCTATTATTACAACTTTATTCAAGATATCAACAGGATATCTCAAGCAGTAGATTTCTGGAGATTTTTTTTCTTTTTAATCCTATTCTCTGCTTTCCAATTTTTTTTTTTTAAATAGATTACTATTTTGTCTTTTGTATCTATATTTCATAATTTAAAGAAGAGTGTACTAACATTTTGTACAGCTTCATACATCACTTTTCTAGCCAATAAAGTGAAGTTTTCAAGTTTTATTATCTGCTAAATATCTCCCTTAGGTATGCCAGATTTTCCTTCATTTGATTTATCATGCTTATTACTGAAAAGCATTGTTAAGCACCCATGTCGTGTGGGTGGTATTGCTAACATATATTTGGGGATTAGAACATTTTGTTTTTATAGAAAAACAATCTATTTCATATTTCAGTTAAAGTAAGTTTTTCTTCATCGACAGTTCAGTTACTATAATTTAAATGTTATGGGGAAAAAATCTGTTTATCGGTTGTAATAACTTTATAGCCAGCTGTTCTTTAGGCATAATAATGTGGAAAAGAATGTGGTCTTTTTTTTTAAAAGTGTCAGCTACAGATTTAAAGATTTAGTAGCTAAATGTAACTAGAAAAATGGTATGGATACTCTTGTGATAGTTTCATGCTCCAACTCCCATAGATCATTATTGATACGTAATAGCTTTTCTGTTAGTGCATTCACTAAAATAGAACCTGAAGACTGAAAACTGATAACCAGATTTGTTTCTTCCTATGGCTCGCACTTTCTTCTATTAAAAGGAACCAGGCATCTTTGTACCACTTTCAGTATGTCTTATTCTGAAGAGCAGCAGTGTTCCAAAAGGACACCCTCGGCAAGAAGTAAATCTGAACTGAATTTAGATCTCTGTCACAGATATTCTTATTTGTCTGTTTTATATGTAGAGACTTTTTTTTTTTTTAAATTTATTGGGGAATATTGGGGAACAGTGTGTTTCTCCAGGGCCCATCAGCTCCAAGTCATCCTTCAATCTAGTTGTGGTGGGTGCAGCTCACTGGCCCACATGGGAATCGAACCAGCAACCCTGTTGTTCAGAGCTTGCGCTCTAACCAACTGCGCCATCTGGCTGCCCTATATGTAGAGACTTCTGAAGCCTGAACGGAAAACCTTTTTATTTCTCCTGTGAATATTCAGATACCTGATGAAAAGAAGCAAGCATATAAATAACTGATTTGGAGCCAAAGGGAGACATGTCTCAAGTGAGCCTTGGAACAGGGTAGAGTAAATTCTGAGTCTTTAGAGGGGATCAAGAGTTAATCTGATTTATGAGAAATGATATCTTTTGTATTTAAGAATCTTTCCTCAGAATGCTGAACTGAGAGCTAGTTTTGATGAGGAGAATTTGGAAGGACCGTAAAAGGAGACTAAGGATCTTTGAAAACAAACTGCAGTTTGACTAACATTTATCTGTTCGTAGGACTGGAGCATGTTTATTAGATGATTTTGTTTCCTGCACTTTGAAATATAAATAGATCTTTTATATTTTTCTCTCTGAAAATTAGGGATATATGAAGAGGTGAGAGGAACAAAATTAAATTGCTTTTAGACTTAGCTTAGCTGCTGGTTTTGCCCCTGTTTTGGATTAATGGTCTTCAGTGCACATGTGTAATGTTGGCAAGTGGAAAACATGTAAAGTGTCAGTGGGTTTTTTTTTTTGTTTTTTGTTTTAAATGATGACCTTTAGAGCTAATGGTAACATTGATTTGAGGAGTTTCAAAAGAAGAGGGCTCTGTGTATAGATTTGTGTTAGGGTTCTCCAGAGAAAACAGAACCAATGGGATATATGTAGATGTGTATATAGGAGTTTTATTACAGGAATTGGCTCATGTAGTTATGGAGGCCCAGAAATCCCACGATCTGCCACCTGCAAGCTGGAGAACCTGGAAAGCCAGTGGCGTAATTCAGTTCAAGTCCAAAGGTCTAAGAATTGGGGTAGGTGGGGAAGGGTGGTGGTGATGGTGTGAGTTCCTGTCTGAGTCCTAAGGCCTGAGAACCAGGAGAGCCAGTGTCCTAGCGCAGGAGTCCATGGATGGCTCAGCTCTCATCGAGTGAGTGAACTCACCCTTCCTCTACCTGTTTGTTCTGTGTAGGCCTGTAACGGATTAGGGAATGCCCTTCCCCGGTGATAAAGACAGTCTTCTTTACTCAGTCTGCTGATTCAGGTGCTAATCTCTTCTGGAGACACCCTTAAAATACACCCAGAAATAATGTTTCACCAGCTCTCTGGGCATCACCCCCTTAGCCCAGTCAAATTGATACATAAAATTAATCACATGAAAGTCGGGACTCGAACAGATATTTATATGTCCATGTTTATAGCAGCAGCATTCTTAATAGTCAAAAGTTGGAAGTATCCCAAATTCCCATCAATGGATGAATAAACAAAATGTGGGATGTACACACAATGGGATATTCTTCAGCCTTAAAAAAGGAAGGAAATTCTGACACATGCTTCACCATGGATGAATCTTGAGGACATTATGCTAAGTAAAATAAGCCAGTCACAAAAGGACAAATGTTGTATGATTCACTTATAGGAGGCACAAGGAGTCGCCAGATCCATAGAGACAGAAAGTAGAATGGTGGTTGTCCCAGGAGCTGGAGGGGGAGGGAGATGGAGAGTTACAGGGAAGTGTGTAGAGTTTCAGTTTTGTAAGATGAACCCTGTCTAGACATTAGGTACCGTGTTTTCCCAAAAATAAGACCTAGCCAGGCAATCAGCTCTAATGCATCTTTTGGAGCAAAAATTAGTATAAGTCTTATAGTAAAATAAGTCCGGGTCTTATACTAATTTTTGCTCCAAAAGACGCATTAGAGCTGATTGTCCTGCTAGGTCTTATTTTTGGGGAAACACGGTACCTAATGTCTAGACAGGGCTCAATTTAGGAAACTTTAGGACGAGCTGCTCACTCAAAGAGGTGCCCGGCTTTTGACCACTGTCAGAACAGAACAGGCCCACAATGCCTCACTCATGTTACCTTTCCTTCCCCTATTCTGGTTTATCCATTAGCAGCTTGGAGAACTTGCTGATGGGAACTGTATTCTCATTGTGGCTTACTATGAGGATTATAATTCTCAGTACAGTGACTACGTTTCTGACTTACAGTGAATCCGAAATATCTGTGATGGTGAGCCAGCCCCCGCTCCTTGCCTACTTAGATTTTCTGGGGAAATGAGGGTTTGACCTCATGAGTGTCTTGTGTTCTTGCCTCTGTAGCATAGGCTGTAGAACAGGGGTGTCCAAACTGTGGCCCGCGGGCCAACTGCGGCTTGCAATCCATTGTTAATTTGCCCGCAGCAAATTCCAAAAATATATTTAGTTTACTTAAATAAACCAGGTGAGGCAATACGTACTTCACCTCGAGTGAGTGGCCCGGCTGTTTGTGTAGTTTACCGCATATGGCCCTTGGTGAAAAACGTTGAAAAAAGTTTGGACATCCCTGCTGTAGAACTTCCTAAAGAGCGTTCCACAATTACTACTTGGGTTTAAAACGAGTGGTATCAGGGGCGGCTGGTTAGCCTCAGTTGGTAAGAGCGCGGTGCTGGTAACACCAGGGTTGCTGGTTCGATCCCCGCATGGGCTAGGGCCACTGTGAGCTGTCCCTCCTTTAAAAAAACAAACCAAACAAAAATTAGTGGTCTTGTCCTTAATTTTTTCTTTTCAGTGTAACTTCCAAATAAATATACACGTTGAAGAATAGATTTGAAAATACAGACAAAATCAAAAGAGCTGTAATTCCATGAAATTAATTACAAAAACTTACAGTGTTGATTTTTCTGTTTCATTTGTATGTGTTTGAATATATTTTTATATTTATTGCTTCATACTATGTGTGTCTAACTATGTATTTTGAATATCTTGTAAGGATTTCAGGGTTTAAGTATTAGGTAGGTGCAAAAGTAATTGCGGTTTAAAAGACATAATTGCAAAAACCGCAATTACTTTTACACCAACCTAATGTTTGTTGCTTTGATATGAAATGGCCATAAAATGATGGAAAACCATCTACTTTTTATTTATGTAGTTTGTATAAGGTTTTCAATACAGTTTTAAGGAAATAATGCTTTAAACCTTGTAACTGAACCCAGTTTGGAATTAACACAGTAATAGGCTATCCAGGCAACTGTATTTACAAGAGTGTTCTCATGCAAACTTGTTAATAAATTGGTACATGTGCTGTTAGAAACCCATTAATTTGGTTGTGTTCATTTGAAGTGACAGTTTCTAAATTCTTTTCCTTTGAGTTTTTCAAAATGTTTTACTTCAGAATCTTATTTTTGGAAAAACAAACAAAAAAAGAATAGTAATCAGAAAATGAGAGGAAGGGTGCTATGTCAACCATTTAAATGTGTACCGTATTACTATGGATTAATTTTGTACCTTTTTGAAATTTATTATTTTTTTTGCGGTTGCCAGAAACCTCAGCTTCCAACTTTAGACTTGTGTATGTATGTTTTCAACAAGTAAACAGAGATGCATTTTTTTCATTTGCAATTGTAACATAAACTTTTTATTCTCTAGAAATTTCAGCAACAGAGTAATCTTTAGTCATTTTCTGAATGCTGATCATACAGTTACCATTCACTTCCTGAGGGAGGGAGATTTGTAATAATGAATGGCAGCGTACCAGGCCTTTGCATGTTGCTTCCTCAGCATAAAATAGTAACTAAGTCTTGCTATCTCAGCATAATGTCCTACTGAGGAATTTTGTTAGCTTAACAGACCAAGGAGAAGTACATATCTGGTGGAATACTTTTAAAACAAATAAATAATGAAGTTTCATCAATAAATAACTCGTTTTTAGCAGCTGTCTCCTTTACTTTTTATTTCTTAAAATATTCTGTGGACTGGGAAAGCAGTTACCTGGCTCACATTATATTTGTGTTAGTGCTGCTCTAGATGCACAGGAAACCGGAAGAGAGGAGCATCTTAAAGAGAAAGTGATTTTTGAACCAGCTCCTTATGGTTTTATATGTGGTTTACTGGTCAGTGGTTGGGGACAGGATATCCCAGACAGAGAGATGGAAGAAAAGATTTGTAGGTAATTGGGAGAAAGGAATAGCATGACATTGATAGAAGTGTGAGTAATATGGGGGTTTGGAGCAAAGAATGTAATTAAGAGAAGGTCAATAAATGAGGCAGAAAAGATTTTTTGGGGCTGGAGTGATCAAGAGCCTTAAGTTCTCTGCTACGATATTTGAACAACTATTTATAGTCAGTGAAATATTTATTGATGTTTGCAAGCAGGTGAATAACAAGATCAGATTTGTGCTTTTAGAGAATAACTATTGGTACTTGGAAGGATCAGTTGGACAAGGTGAAGATAGGGAGGCAGCCGTCTTTCAGCAAGAAGACCTGGACCAAGGTGGTTATCCTGGGGTAAGAGTGGAAGAAATTGAAGATATGTTAGAAGGAAGATTAGTAGAACTTTGTTGGAGTAAAGAGAAGAGACACAAGATGACTTTGAGATTTCTGATTGAATAGTTTCTGATGCTATTATTTGAACTGGTGAATGTGCAAGAGCATGTTACGGGTAAGAGTTGAGCCAGAGGATATAATGAGTTTGACAACTGATAAGAGGATCCATGCTAGTAGGTCTTTCAAAATACATGTCTGTCATTCAGAGCGGTGAGTTGGATGTTTGAGCGAGACGGAGAGGGAAGGGGGATTGATTTTACTGAAGCAGTGGGATTAGCTAAAATTTCCCAAGGAGACTGTCCAAACAGGAGTAGGGAATTAATTTTAGTATGTGGATTTCATGGTAGCTTTTAAAAGTAATTCTCATTCAGGAACATATTGAGTGCTTAGTATGTGCAAGTGCTATACTAGGCACTGAATATGAAGGGATATACAAGGCAAACATTTCTGCCTTAAAGATAATCAGTTCTAGAGGGAAAGGCAGACAAGTAAATCTGGGATTGTACTACAGTGGAATAAGGACCACGATGAGCTAGAGAGTCCTCAGGCTGTGGGAGGAGATTCCTGTGAGGGCGTAACAGAAAATGGCACTGGAGAAGTGGGCTTGATCTTGCAGGGGAAACTTGTTGTTTGTTCTTTTTTGGCAAATCTTTTTACTTTTGATAAACTTCCTAATTGTGCACACTACATATGTGTTGGTCACTTTTACGCAGGGCTTCTCACTGTAGTGTCTGTCAGTTCTTTTCTGTCCACCTTCTAGGTACAGATAGTCTTTAGCTACCAGTGATGTTAGTTGATAGCATGGCACGGCTGCAGTGTTGTCAGTTGGCAGCTATTACTGCAAGTTGGTAGCACAGAAATGACTTCATCAGACTGTGTTATGGCTTCCCACAGATAAGGGTTTGGCAGGCCTCACAGCTTTCCTCCTTGGGACCCGCCTTACTATTGTCTGTGTCAGGGGAGGAGGCAGAAATGGTGACAGACCTGTGCTGGTGTGAAGCGGATGTTCAGGTGGTTGGCTAAGGTGATCAAAGGAGGAGAAGAGGACAGAAACGGGGAAAGATGAGGGGCTAAAAAAGTTTCAGTGTGTAAATAAAAGGTATCAAATCCTATAGGAGTTGAGTAACCCTGAGTTTCAATAACTAGAAAACCACCTGGAAGAAAACCAGTGAGGAAAAGCATTTATATACCATGAAAATAATATCAGAGCTTCTCACAATACGGACCCCCTTAGCTACCAGTTATCTTTCATTATCGACAGGCTGCTTTTCATTTCTTTGTGTTATGTCGGCTAAAACCAGGTTTTGAGTGTGCTTGGCGTGCCCTTCACCACTTCTCTTGTCTCACTGGGCCTCCTCCTGCTCTTCTTTACAGATCCAGTTAAACCTGTGCTGTGAACCTCTTCTGAACACAGCTACACTCTTCTCCCAGTGTAATGCCGCTGTGTGTGCACGTGATTGTATGTCACGTGCGCATGTATGTGCACACGTATGTATGTGCGCACACATGTATGTGCGTGCAGTACACATGTGTGTATGTGTATGTGCACGAGTGTGTACACATATGTGCGCACATATGTATGTGTGCGTGTGTATGTGTGTGCGCGTGTATGTGCGTGCGCACTCGCGCAGTCTCCTGCACACACATCTCTGTAGCACTTGGCTCAGGCCATTGGAATCTTTTTTTTTTTTTTTTTAACCTGTCTCTTCCTCTCTATACTAGGCTGTTAGCATCTTGAGGACAGGAACTGTCTTCTTTTCACCTCCCACCTGTCTCATAATTAGTTCTTAAATGTTAGCTAAATAAGTAAATCATAGGAAAACATCAGTATACTTTGGGGCATACAGCTTGCAATCTCAGTGCAGTCATGCTTTAAGATATGACCATTAGAATTTGTGAGTTTTTGTATTTTAAAATTAGTAAACAAAGGTTAATATGTTTTTTTCCCCCCTAAAATTTGGCTTCAAATGAAAAGACTGCTTTTTGGAAGCTTACATTTTCCATTTGAAATTGATATATAATTTTCAGTAGTGAAACTAAAACATTTTAGTCCTCTTTTAACTGAATATTGGCTTGTTGACAATTTTTTTCTTTTTGTCCTCTATTCTGTTAACTGGCTCAATGTTACAATAATTGGCAATTATGTTTAAGCTGGTAAATTATCAATGGCACGTAACTGTCTTTTTTCCGTATGAATTGAAATAGAATTTAAAAAATAATTTAAATTTTGAGTTGGAGTCTGATGCTTTGGTAAATTTTTTCCCCCGTAAATCGAAATCAAAGGTATGATTATAGGCTGTAGGGACTTACATTAATTATTCAGTAATAAAAGTGTGATTCCTCCTTTATAGTAAGGTGGATATCTGAGTATTAATACTGAGTAGCATATGCTAATTAAGAAACACAAGGTGTAGCTCCTTAGTTAATACGTATTCTTTCATTCTCTGAAGTTTTAGAAGCAGTTCTTGAACTATGTAATGTCAAAGGTATAAAGAGGAGAAATCAATATTTTTTGGTATAAAAATATATTTTTTGGTATATGTATTCTTTCATCCTCTGAAGTTTATTTTAGAAGCATTTCTTGAACTACGTAATGTCAAAGGTAAAAAGAGGAGAAATCTCAATATTTTTGGGTATTAAAAAAGGTACAATCTAAGTTTAAAGTTACCTTCTTTATATAGGATTCCCCAGTTTTTCCTTTCTGTGAATATTGGGAGGACTGTTTTAGTCTATGTATAGATAAAGTAGAACAGGCCAAGTCTTTTTTTAAATATAAAATTGGGTCATGTGCAGAGGTACTAGTCCCAATTTAGTTGTTAATTAACAACAGATATGGCCTATAAAATCAAGTTTTTTTCTTTGTTCTCCTTTTAAAGATTCTTTTTTTGGTGTGAAAGATCCACTTATTTTTGTTGGTGTTAATCTATGAACAAGGTTGTTCAGTTTAAGTGCATAATACTTAAGTTTTATAAATATTAGAAAACTAATTTTTACTTGATTTATATATTAGAAATACTTCTTTTTGTGGCTTTTTCTTTTAACTCTTCCTTTGGCTTACCTGCAGAATAAGAAGCAACTGGTGGTATGGACTTCAGAATTGTCTTTAAATATTTACATTTCTAATAATGCAAATTTATTGAGCCGGGGGACCAGTTTCCCTAAGTCCATTCAGGAAGATTGAGTCTTTTAGTGTCTTCCGAGCAATAGTATACATAAAAATCCCATAAAAAATACAGATTACTGACTACTACCCTCCCCCTCTCACTGTCCACTCCCAGTAACTCTGGGATATGACCCAAAAATTTTAATAAGCACACCTAGATGAGTCTTACATAGGTGATCCGTTGACCACTCCATAAGAAACACTAGTTTTTAAATAGTGTTAATACTATTGATGTCACTTGTGTGAGTCAGTGGACTAGGCACGTGCCCCAGATTCTTATCCTCATCGAACTCTAAAGGTAATAATTCTCATTGTAATAAAATTGGGGAATAAAGCACATAGAAAAAAATCATGCATAGTCCCATTATCCAGGGAACACTGATAATATTTTAGGTTTGTTTTCTTTATACTTTAAAAATTTTAGTTGGAATTTAATGGGAAGCAGTTTTCTATTCTGCTTTTCTCACTAATCTCAATTTTTTTATCATGTTATTAAAAAATCACTAGCACTTTTAGTGCTCATATATTAGATCGTTATTTACCTAATCATTCCCTTTGGATGTTTAGATTGTTCCTAATTTATTTCAAATAAATAACATTGTGGGAATAAACATCTTTGTGGGAAACATTTTTTCCTATATCTAAGGACTTCGCCCCCACCCCAACCTTTGCTAAGGGTCCTAAAAATATTTTTAAAAGTTTTTCAAACATACTGCCAAACTGTTTTCTAAAAAAGTTTCGCTAATTAAAATAACCAGCAGTAAACTAAAGTTGTTATGTGGCACCTTTACCAGCATTGAGTGTGTTTGTTAAAAAACACCATAGTTTTTGTTGACTAGACAAAATGATGTATAATTACTTAACCGTCCTCTGTTGTAATTAATATGTTTTGTGCATATGTAAAAATTAGTTTGATATTTTATGCTAAGTATTTTTTTCTACCAAGAATTTATGTTGCCAGTAGTTCTTGCGGAAAATCGGTAGTGATCAGTTCCTTTCAATTTTTCTCAACGGTTTGAGCCATTGATAATAAACATGGACAATTTCTTTTTGCCAGAGATGAGAGTATTAACAAGAAGAGTCCTCTTCCATTTCTTTTCACATACTTTGGAAATTGGAAGTTTAGACTGGTTTTAAGTATGGAGGTAAATTCATTAAGTAAATAAAGAGGCCAGAGATGCTCGTAAACATTGTGCAGTGTGGGACGGCCTCCCATGGCAAAGAGTGATCTGTCCCAAAATGCTGGTGGTGCCGAGGCTGAGAAATCCTGTCGTAAAAGGAAAGATATCTCATGTTTTATTTAATTTTAATTTATAAACGTTATGCCAGTTGGAACATAAATATTTCAAATTTTTCACAGGCAACGACACCTCCAAATCAAGGACGTCCAGATTCTCCCGTCTACGCTAATCTACAAGAACTGAAAATATCCCAGTCTGCTCTCCCTCCGCTTCCTGGGAGCCCCGCAGTTCAGATTAATGGAGAATGGGAAACTCATAAAGATAGTTCAGGGCGTTATTATTACTATAACAGAGGAACACAGGAAAGAACATGGAAACCCCCTCGATGGACTCGAGATTCGAACACCAGCAAAGGAGATTGCCAGAGTCCAGGAGACCAAGAGGTATGAATCAGGGAACCTCCCAGTGAGTTACCAAACTTTCTCTCTTCCTTATTCAGAGACAGAAGGATTAATAGGTTTGTATCTTGGTATTGAAATGGTAGAACACTTGAATTCTCTAAGATACTAAATCTTCTTTCCAGGTTTTATTGTATTATTGCTATATTACTTCCTAATCTCTAACCTAGTAGGCAATAGCTAACCCTGTAGTGTGTTTACTAGTTCCAGAATTAACTGGATTAAAGTTGCCTGGTGCCAGTGGTTTCCCTCATATGCTAATGTGCTAGAAGATACTAATTCAGTCATTGTTATTGCCCAAGCATGACATTTTTTAGAAAAAGAAGGAAAGAAAATGTATGACGTGACTTAGCCAGATACATAAAAACAGTTATTTAACCGATTAACTGGTTAAAACGAACACTTTTCTCTATTGATTTGGTATGGCCACCAAGCTACTTCTCTTTTTTTGTCATTCAGAGATACAACATCACCCTTTATCTATATGTAAGGAAAATAAGTATAATTTCTTTGCTGTAAATGGACCATCCTGTAACTGACAATTCACTCTAAAATCATTCTTTTCTCTAACAAGTGTTTATGCTATCACCCCCGTGCTCCCTTGGTTTCACCTTTCTCCACACTTCTGCCAGGGGGGGGGGTAGTGCCATGAATTGGCCACAGCTATATTTTGAGAAACACTCATCTCAGAGTTCTGTGGAGATTCCTTGAGACAGATTAGAATGTGCAGGAGAAGCTTGGGTAGGACTGATAGAGTGGTGGTAAGTCCTGCTGTTTAATGCACTGGGGCCCTCACCTGCATAGGACACTCAGCTCTTACAAAAAGCAGCTGGCTTCTACAGTAAATACAGTACTCCAGTTAGGTAGGAGCTGGAAAAATCAGGTGACACTTCCTGTATTTAGCAGAATGTAAAAGCTTTTTGTAGTTAATAATCCCTTATTTTCCAGTTGGCTACTTATATCTTTGGTTTGGTGGTAACTTGTACTTTTAGTGTTCAAGAATGAGATTGCGAATAGTGAGAGAAATTGTTTCTAGTTATTATAAGAAAAGTGTTAGGAAAGTTATTTGAATTATAGACCTAGAAAGAGTTGAAAATAATTACCCCATGTAGCAACAATGAAGTAAAATCTCACAATTTGGGAGAATTGGGGAAAGGGCTAAATTAAAAGAATAAAGGAATTTAAAGTATACACAGAAACTTTTAACAGGTTTCTTAGCTTTCTATTTCAATAACTAAATGAAAGTGATTTATATATCAGAGTCTCAACTTATACTACTACTGTATTTCCCCGAAAGTAAGACCTAGCCGGACCATCAGCTCTAATGTGTCTTTTGGTGCAAAAATTAATATAAGACCAGGTCTTCTATAATATAATACAATATAAGACCCGGTCTTATATTATTTTTTGCTCCAAAAGACGCATTAGAGCTGATGGTCCGGCTAGGTCTTATTTTCGGGAAAACACGGTAATCTCTGCACAAATTGTATAAAAATAGTTATTTCCAAAGTGGCTGGAGCACATCTTCCAGTAACTTCTTGAGAAAGGTTGCACATGGGAGGTAAAATTGAGACTACCTGTGAAAATGTCTATATTCTTGCTCTCATATTTAATTGCTAGTTTGCCTGACTATAGAATTCTAGGTTGGAAATCATTTTTTCTCATAATAGCAAAAAGCGTTTGAACTTCTTCACTTAATGGCAGTCTAGGTCAGCTGCTTGTTGGGGAGTCCCCAATGTTAGAACCATTAGGTCTTTCCTTTTAGACTAATAAGAGTTTTGACAGAAGTCTTAAAATCTTCTGTCTGGAGAGTAAGGGCTGCCAGGGTCTTGGTGGTTGGCATTCAGTTTTCATGTAATCCCTTAGTTTTCCCTCTTTCTGTTTTTACCAATTTTGCCTGTTGTCTTCCAACTCAGAATCTTACTGTTTGTCCCTCTTGAGAGGGAATAAATACCTGTCCTTCTTCTGAGATAAGGGAGGATGCAGCTAACAGCCAGGTGTGGAGAAGGGGATTCTGGCGATTTTAATCCTCATTTTATTAGGTCGGTGGAAAAGTAATTGCTGTTTTAGCAATTATTTTTAACCTTTTAAACTGCAGTTACTTTTGCACCAACCGAATAGTACCCCTACCTTTACTGCCAGTTCTTGGAATACCTAATGCTGTCAGTTCCTGAGCCACTTGAAGATTCTTCTCTATAAATTTGTTGGGTTTCATCTGTCCCCCACAACTCCACTCCCCACCTCCACCAGTTTATATTCTGCTTTCCTGTTTATCTGCTTTTCGGCTTCCAGAGTTTGTGACTATTGTCTCTTCTTCTGTTCTCCCTCTTCTTGGTTTGGGCCTTTTAAAGCATATCTCACGTTTTATTTTAGTGGGGTTTGAGAGGGAGCAAGTTTTCACTTTTTCATCTTAACTTAGAAGCTTATTATTGTTACCCTAGAACAAAGGTTCTCAACTGGGGACAGTTTTGCCTCCAGGGAAAGTGGGGGCATTAGACAATGTGGAGACATTTTTGATTGTTAGAACTTGGGGTGTGCTACTGGCATCTAGTGGATGGAGGCCATAGATGCTGTTGAGCACCCCGGGATACACAGACAGCTCCCACAGCAGAGAATTCTCTGACCCTAAATGTCCTGGGGCAGCTGTTGAGAAACCCTGCCTTAGAAATTTTAACAGGCATAAACTCAGAGTCTAAAGTTATTATTTTCTTGCTCCTTTAAAGCGACACAAGAACTATACATGCTGTTGTGCTGTTGTTGTCTTATATCTTATTTCTATTTTTAGTCCCCTTATTGTTGTACATGGTGACTCTTATAATCCTCATATTTACCACTTTGTTTTATCACATTTCTTTATGCAAATTAGATTATCTTGGATAACTTTTAAGTACATACTTAAAAAATTTCCTTAATGAGGCTCTGTTAGTGGTAGAATCTTAGATTTTATCTGGAAATTTATTTATCTGGAAATTTATTTAAATTGAATGTTTGTTTGTTTTTTCCCTAGTTTATTGAAGATTTTGTTCTCATGTTTTCAGGCTTCCATTATTGATGATGAAAATTCAACTGTCAGTTTGATTGTCTTTCCTTTAAGGGTGGCTTGTCTCTTCTTACTGGTAGTTTTTAAGGTCTGTCTATAATTTCACTATTATGTGATCAGGTGAAGCTGTCTTTCATATTTCCTGCTTTGTTGGGACCTCTAAATTTGAGGAGTCCTATCTTTGATCAGTTCTGGAGAATTCTTGGTCATTATGTATATATTTTCTGTCCCATTTTTTCTTGAGAGGAAAGAAAAAATGGAACATTGAGTAGATGAATGTTTAATCTGCTTATTCTGTTTGTCATGTCTCTTGATTTCCCTTACATTTAAAAATTTTATCTGTGTCTCTCTGCTTCATTCTCAGTAATTTCCAGATTTGGCTCCTGTTCACGATTTTTCTGTTCATCTTCATTTTTATTTGATGTTAAACCAATCCTTGAATTTTAAAATAGATTCTAGTTTTTTATTTGTTTGGGGGAGCTTTCCCATCTTATTACTTTGAAAAGTTTTAAACCTACAAAAAACTAGAAAGAACAGTATAGTGAGCATCCAGACAGCCTTCATGTAGATCTACTAGTTGTTAATATTTTGCCACATTTCCTTTATTTCTCTACACCCTCCAGTAATTTTTTTCTGAACCATTTGAAGCAGACAGCATAATTATTTTATTCTCTTGAGTATACAGACATTTTTCAACAAAACCATTTTTTTTGGTGAAAAATATATTTATCACGCACACAAAAATTTAAAGCTGGTGTATTATTTAATACATGGTTAATATTCTGTGCTTTTCACTTGTCAAGTAATATCCTTTATAGTTTTTTCCCTGCAGTGAAGGATCATATATTGCTTTTATTTGTCCTACCTTTCTTTAGTCTTATTTTATATTTTATTTCTTGATAATTCTAGTACATAATTTCTTTGAGAGTCTGATTATGCTGTCTGTTTTTCTGCTGTCACTCATGGTGTGTGTCACTTCATGCATGCGTGTGTGTATGTGTGTGTGTTAATGTGAGATTATAGTTCTTGGAAATTCATATGTAGGAAGTCTTGAATGCTGGGGATGGAGGCTTGTTTCTTCAGAGAACGTTTGCTTTTGTTTCTGCCAGGTGCCTAGGCAAACTAGTATCCTACGAACATTTGAAACTAAATTTTCAGCTTTAGTTTTTACAGACTGCTTTGCTTACATAGTAGTAATTTGTATTGCATGAAGATGGGCTTATGATTAGGGAATTCCCCAATTTCCCCTGATTATTGGGGAAGAGTCCTATGATTTCCTTGGTGTGGAATAAAGGGACAAATTTTTTTCTGGTTCACCCATAATCTGCAGGTATAATTCTTTGGTGTTCTAGTTCTGTACTGTGGGGTATTCCTTTAGAATCCCTGCCTTTGGTGGTCCTGAGTCCTTTTCCCTAATGCTTCTGCACGACCTTGAAAACTAACATTCTGATTTGCAGTTTGGCAAATGCCAAGGAGAAAGCTGGTCTTTTCATAGTGTTTTTTTTTTTCTGGATTCTTGCTCCTAGTTATTAGTTTTTGACCTCTGAGTATTTTTGACTAACCTCCTGCTCATTAATGGTTTAATATTTTTTTTTAATGTAATACTCATATATATTAACTATTTCACCCAGATGATCAGTTGGGTACCTACCTGTCTTTCTTCTACAAATGGAACATCTGTATAGCCCCCTCATATATTTACTAGGCCACATTTGCTGCAGGATATGTACCCCAAAGTTACTGAGCCAGGTACCCTGCTGACTGTAGTTATTTAGGATAGAACAGTTAACAATTGGAGAATACTTGCCAAAAACAATCTTAGTTTTTATTCAGTTGCCATTAAATGGCTCTTTTCCAGCAGGTAAATATCAAGATCTGAAAGCTACTTCTGGTTCTATAGTATAATAAAACATGTCGAGATATTGGAGGTTACTTTCCATGGGATAAGGGAACGTCTTTACTGCTCAGAAATTGGGAAATTACAGTGAGCATATTGTCAACTAGAGAGTCATATTTATGAAAAAATGATTTAGTGTTTCTTAAATTAATTTTACTAGTTAGATTGCCTTCTTTTATTGTGTTCCTAAAAGACTTGATTGTACTTCTCCTTCCGGAGCTTACCTTTTAAGTGGTCTCAATGAAATAAAAACAAACTCCTGATTTTTAAATTAGGCTTTCCATGTTTCAAAAACAGTACTGTTATCAAAACATGTATGGGTCACTTTGTACAAGGCTTCTGCAGTATTGTCTATGCCAGTCTGTGAACAGACTAACATTAGGCTGCTTCCATCTTTAAGTTACATTTAGAATCTGCCCATTTTAGTGTTTCAGACCAAATTATAGTGGTAGGAAATACAGTCTGCTTAAGATTTAGTTGCAGAAACTGTTTTACCTAAAAGTGACCTTGGAAGGGTCTTTTGCACATGAGAGTTAACTTAGTATTTATTTATTGAATGAATGAAGTCTAAGTGCTGCCAGCACATTGCTGCTTAGTCATATTATGGTGCCTCTCATTTGAAAAAGCAGAAATTGTTCAATTTTCTTAAGCTTCTTATTTGCTTCTCTTTTATATCTGGAGTATATTATGCTTTCTTAAAGTGTGCCTGAATTATTTTTATACTGAATTTCTTAATCTCTCTGTATTGTGCTTGAATTTTCTCAATATTATTTTTTCTTGTTTTGAAGTTTAGTTTTCAGCTGTCTTTAGTAAGCATTTGGCTGGGTGAGTTAGGAAAGCTTGACAGTAAATTAGAACATAAAATACAGTGTTACAAAGCTAGTATCTTTTCTCTCCCCACCCCACATACTTTATAAAATAGTTCAAGATATATTTATCGCCCTGTTGTTTGCCAGGCGTTTGAGTCGGAGTTGGTGATACATAGGTGAGTGAGAACTTGCAAGATGCTCAGTCCATTGACATGTCCTTGTCACTTACTTTGCTTACACATAGGTGTGTATATACACACACACCTCTTCTTTTTTAACCTAATTTCAGTTCAAAAGCAGCATTAAATACGAGGTAGCATTTTATCTCAGCCTGAAAACATTGTTTTCCATTTTATCATGGTGAACTTTTTTAGGGTTGCATTAATTTGGTTAAACAACTATTATTAATTTCACCTCAGCACTTATAGTGTACCATTTAAAAGACTAAATAATTTGTTTTGAAAATATTCAAATATATTCAAGATATCTTAGTACTTATAGCCAAATAAAGTTGATCTCTTAGATTTTTAACTGCTACATATTTACATTATTCAAAGAAGAAAAATCCTTATGTTTCTGACTATTTATAGCTTCTTTCATCAGAAGAAAACTACCACAGCATTTGTTACAGCCAGTCAGATAGTCAGTGTGGTTCTCCTCCAAGGGGTTGGTCAGAAGAGTTGGATGAACGTGGGCATACCTTATATACCAGTGACTATACTAATGAAAAGGTACATTCTTTTTTTCTCATCTAGTTTTCTTGGCTGTAACCTCTCGTAAAACCGTTGTGTACTGAAACTTTAGTTGTATTTTAAAAACTCATGAAAATATTATTCTTTGTAATTCTGTAATCATGTCACTTGATAACATGAAAACACAGTATAACTACTGATTCATGGTTTTAAACTGCTTATAATTTGTGATTTTTGTGGTGTTACAACCCACTTAAGACAGACTTTTTTAAGAGTAGAGCTGTTGAGTATCATTCTTTTTAGACTTCTTCAATAAACATATTTCTTTATACAGTCATCCCTCTGTATCTTAAGGGGATTTGCTCCAGGTCCCCCTTCTCCCCTCCTCTGCAGACATGATTATCTAAGGATGCTCGAATCCCTTATATGGTGTAGTGTTTGCATATAGGCTACAGCAGGGAGTGCCTACACCTCACTTTATTGTGGATTCAGTGTGTAGTGCTCAGCGCAGGACGAATCCAAGTTTTGCTTTTTGGAACTTTATGGGAATTTTTTTTTTTTTAATTTTCGATCCACAGTTGGTTAACTCTGTGGATGAAACTCACAGATGGGAAGGACTGACTATATTTCTTGGGGAATGTATTTTTGGGGATGGTTTTCTCAACGTGCAATTATGATATACCACCTTACTTTCTATACTCCTTTTTCTTTTATAACCAAATTATGTAAAACAAAAACCATGAATCTAGTATTTTATGATTAATTAACTAGTTTGGGAATGCATATTAAAATATTTATTTGTGTATTATATCTCGTATCATCAGAGAAGGTAACTGGTTGGCTGTGTTGGTTTAGAGAATAGGCACTTGGGAATGAATGGAAGTTGGCCTTTACCTCTCATTTCTCCTTCAATTATTTGACACTAGAACATAAGAAAACAGCAGTATTCATATGTTTTACAATCAAGATCATATGTTTGTATTAGCAATACTTGGTCTTTTCCTTCTCATAGGCCCTG
Organism: Rhinolophus ferrumequinum; assembly: GCF_004115265.2. NCBI lineage: Eukaryota > Metazoa > Chordata > Mammalia > Chiroptera > Rhinolophidae > Rhinolophus > Rhinolophus ferrumequinum. The sequence goes on along the minus strand of NC_046288.1, from coordinate 3,357,147 downwards.
TATTATATTTTATAAAGTAGTTTTGTTTTTACTGTTATTTAAATCATATTGAGTGAGATGTGTTGGCTACATGAAGTTTGACTTAAATTTTTCAGTAGTTTTATACTTAAAGATTGAAGAAAACCCTCTTTTGTTAATTTCTCAACCCTGTTTTCAGGGTGGGTGTTATCACTGCGTATGTTATGCATGTATACTTTATGTTCTATATTTCTTATGTTGTTAAGTTGTGCTTGAACCATACCTTGACTTTGGAGGAAAGAGAGGGAAAATAAACTTACATGTAATACGGAGTTTATTTATTCTTACCAAACTTAAAATGCAAGGTTGTTAATTTTTTTTTTTTGCAGTTTTCTTGAGCATGTAGAATAAAATTTGTAAGAATAATATATAATATCTCTGGTTGTAAGTCTAAACTTACTTTTATTTAAGTTGAAAAAATAACACCTCTTCTATTTTTTATAGTGGCTCAAGCATGTTGATGATCAAGGTAGACAATATTACTACAGTGCCGATGGATCTAGGTCGGAATGGGAATTGCCAAAGGTAATGAATTGTAACAGTGAATCTCTATTTAAAAATAGTAGATGAAATAATATGAAAATGGTTTCAACAGATTTATTTTTATAATTTTATTCAACTTGTGAAAAGCAACAAGACTAATTTTTTTAGAATCCATTGAGAATCCTTTGACTGGCTAAATTTTTCTAAAATGTGCATTATCTTTGCTACACAGGATTGATTATTCCTATTCAAAAATACTTTTGATATAACTTGAAATTGGTTTTTCTTTATTCCTGGAAATAAACATTCCCTTCAGTGCCAATAATGCTATCTTATATCTAGTTATCGTGAATAGATTGAATTTTCGAGATGAAATTGGCCTTATATTTAATCTGTATTTTTAAAAGGAAAGCAGCTCAGTATTCAAGTTTATTCTCTTACGTAAATGTGTGTTATAATTCAGTCAATTATTGGCTGAGATAGGCAGCATGTGGTGATCAGATCTTCTAGGGTATCACTAGATATCTTTTCAGACGAGTACACCAGGGTTGAGTTTAAATGATATCTGAGCAATCATTAAATTTTTAATTGGTCCACTATTTTAATATTTTAGAAAACAACTATAATTAGCAGACATATCTGTGGTATCAGTTATCAGATAGACTTTAGTTTTGGAAGAAATTATTTCCCCCCAAATAAGTCAATTTAAAGAAAAATACGTAGTATAAAGAAAATTGTGTAGTATAAATACACATGGGTATAGAAAAAACATCACTAGGTATTGTTACTAAATTGACTGAGGGTTGGAAAACACGAATCTAATAAACTAGTGTAAATGGTGGTTTCTTGCTATGTGAGTGTTATTTGGCCTTTAATTATTTTATGAAATTATAAGGCTCGATACTAGTAGAATAAAATATACTACCTATAGTTGATTTCTAAGAACACCCCTTATGAATCTTTTGAGCCAGTACCAAAACAGCTCCATTATAACTGACAGCTTTTAAAAATGTTATGATCTCAAGGAACAGTGTAGGTTGCTGCGGTGGAAACTTGGTGGGGGTTGAAAGGAGAGGGGATAAAGGAAATACTGGATCTTTTGGTTAATTTGGCTATCAAATAGTACAGCCCTAGATTTTTCTTGTAGTTAGAAAATTCTTGTCAGATCTTCAAATAAACATTTTTGACACTTTATTACGCATTTTACATAGGTACTTTGTTTTTTGCATAGCTCACCAGAAAAAAACTTGAATATTTTTAACCTCTTTGTTGTTTAACTTCTTTCTAAATTAGAAGTCATATTAAAATGTACATTTAGACAATATTTTTTTAAAATACTATTTATAGCTTAATATATTGGTGTAAATGAAGATAATTTTTATATTTTAATCATAAAAGCTGCCACATGCAGAGAGTTGTGACGATATTATTACATTGTGGGTTTTTAAATAATTTTTTTAAAGAGTTAATTTTTTTAGAGTAGTTATAGGTTTACAACAAAATTGAGAGGAAGGTTCAGCGATTTCTCACAAGCTCCTGCCCCACACATGCATTAGCCTTCCCCATTTTCAACATCTCACCAGAGTGGTACATTTTTACCAAGAATGAACCTACATTGATACATCATAATCACTCCAGTCCAGTTTACCTTAGGGTTCACTCTTGGTTTTGAACATACTATGGGTTTGGACAACAGTGTAATGAAATCATTATATCATTATAATATCATACGGAGTATTTTTATTGCCCTAAAAAGCCTTTGTTCTCTGTCTATTCACTGCCTCCCCCTTACCCAGCAACCACTGATCTGTTTATTGTTTCCATAGTTTTGTTACATTGTGTTTTTACTTAAAGGTAACCATAAAATAGTACCAAGAAAGAAGAAAGATCCAAATAAAAATATATTTAAAAAGTGCCGTAAATTGCCCCTCACACATTTCAGGATTGAGAGTTTTACGTTATTACTCTTTAAAATTATGCAATATGATACAGTAAAACATTTGTGGGGTTTTCTGTTTTCGTCATTATTGTATTTTTGAATCTGATTCTGAAGATAAAACCGTATTTACCCTTTAAACATTGGAGTTGTGCTGAGCATTCAGAACCCTATAGGATTCTTACTTTATGAACCACAGCGTACCAGTTGAGTGACACTCTAGCAACAGTTTTTGTTGTTGTTGTTTTTTGTATGTTGTTTTCCAGAAATTGAATATGAAGTGACCTAACTTTATTTTTTCAAATTTAATTGTCTCTCAATAAAACTTTTAAGTGAGAAATTAATATGCCAAGCTTAATATGGCTGTTCCAAACTTTTAGGAGAAAAGCGAGATTAACATAATAAGATTAACATGATTTTTGTTTTTTAAATGTACCAAGAAGTTGAAGAATATATCAAGTATCACTTTTCGAAACTGGTACCAGTAGTCTTTTTCTCAGAGAATTGCTATAGGAAGTACTTGAAACAGTAGGGAAATGATAACTGAAAAAAACTTGCAACTTCAGGAATGAGGAAATAATGGGATGAGAAGGGCAAATATCTGAGACTTTTGTCCTGAATTTTAAAATTATGTTTGCCATTCAAAACAAAAATTATGACAGTTCTAAAGTGTAGTTACTCATTGTGTGCAGACATATTTAAGACAACTATTTTATAAAGCGGGGGAGAGTAACGTGATGTAACTGTTGGTAAGGTTTCCATGTTTCACTTGAAGTAGTGAAATGCTGATACTGGTTGACTGATAATATTAAGTATGTAAATTGTAATTCCTAGAATAAGTGCTAAAAAACTGTAGCAAAAGGTAGTCCCAGGAAACTACAGACAAGAAACTACTGATTTACTTACGATGGTTTGACTTAACAATTTTTTGACTTTACAGTGGTGCAAAAGTGATTGGCATTCAGTAGAAACCATACTTCAGATTTTGAATTTTGATCTTTCCCCCGGCTAACAATACGAGTACAGTACTCTCTCATAACGCTGGGCAGCGGCTATGAACTGCAGCTCCCACTCAGGCACATGATCACGAGGGTAAACAACCAATACTCTACAATGTTTTTTGGATATTGTGTTCAGAGAACGCGTAAGGTAGGCTAGGCTAAGCTAGGATGTTTGGTAGGGTAGGTGTATTGAATGCATTTTTGACTTACGATGATTTTTTTGGGGGGGACTGAGCCCCATTCTAAGTTAGGGCATGTCTGTATAGATAAATTAAAATATGGTAGTAAAAACTGCTCAAGTAACCTACAGGAACGCAGAAGAAGAGAAACAGGAATGTAAACAGAACAGAAAACAAATAGTAAAATGGCAAACTTTAGCGTATTAGGTTGATGCAAAAGTAATTGCGGTTTTTGCAATTATTTTTAACCTTTTAAACCAAAATTACTTTTGCACCAACCTAATATAAACAATTACATTAAATGTAAATGTTCTAAACCCACCTGTTAAAAGATTTTCAGAATGCATTAAAAAAAACCTGTGACCCAACTACCTTATTTCCCTGAAAATAAGACCTAGTTGGAGAATCAGCTCTAATGTGTCCTTTGGAGCAAAAATTAATATAGACCTGATCTTATTTTACTATAATATAAGACCGGGTATAATATAATATGATATGATATGATATACTATAAATCAGGTCTTATATTAATTTTTGCTCCAGAAGACGCGTTAGAGCTGATTGTCCGGCTAGGTCTTATTTTCAGGGAAACAGGGTATATGCTTCTACAAGAAAATCACTTTAAATATAATAATATATTACATTATACTAAAGGTTACTTATCAAATAATCTACAGTAAATCTCATACTTCATGGTAAGATTACAGAAGCTTTCCTGTTAGAGCTAGGAACTAGATTAGAACTTTTCTATCACTGCTTCTATTCAACAATAAAATAAGACAAGAAAAGAAATAATGAAACCATTTGTAAGCCGAGATGGCGTAAAGTGAAGTATCTGACAGCTTTTTCCGTAAAAGCAAAAATCCTCTCTGGATTTCTTTCTGTTACTGAAAACAGGGACTAATGTAGGTCTTTTGTGAAAGAGAAGTGGTGTAATACAAACTTTAGGTAAGTGGGGCATACCTGTAATAAAATTGAAAAGAAAGATACAATTGGTTTTTTGATTATAGAAAATCAAGAGAATCTACAAACTAAAAACTGGGGAGAATTCAGCAAAGTTGCTAGGCATAAAATCAACATAAAAACTACTCATTTCCCTAGTAAATAGTTTGAAAATGTGATTGAAATAAATTCCTCTTCATACTAGCAGCAGCAGCAGCAGCTACAAAAAGACTCATAACTAGGAAGACACCTATTAAAGTTTGTAAGATTGTAAGTAAATAAAATCTCAGAGCAGGACTGAAGGACATAAAAGAATACCTGAGTAAATGGTGCAGTATACCATCTTGGATTGGGAGGCTTAATTTGATAACAGTGTCCACATTAGTCTGTAAATTCACTGCTTTTCTGATTATTATCCCCCTCCCTACCTTTTTGGAGCTCATGCTAAATTTGATTTGCAAACAAAGGTCTATGAAGAAGCAAAATATTCCTAAGCAGGGAGAATGTGTATACGTGTGTGTGTGTGGGGGGGAGGGGGGGCACATGAGGGGGGTAGTAATAGAGAAATAGACCTGAACAGAATTGGAAGCTCAGATGTGGCATTATACATCAATGGGTTAAGCATGGACTATGCAATAAATGTTGCCAAGATTATTAGTATTCACATTAAGAAAATGAACTAAATGTAGATCTTGACCTCGCTTTACACTTAATGATTAATTCTAGGAAGATCAGAGATGTAAATATAATAAGTAAACTTTAAAGGCTATAGAAGAATATATCAGAGAACATCTTTGACTTCAGAATAGGAAGGATTTCTTAAACAAGATTATATAAAGAAAAACTATGAAAGGAAAGATTGACAAATGTGACTACATGAAATGTATTCTCATGTAAAAAATACTAACATAAAGGGGAAAAGATGAGCTACAGACTAGGAAAAGATACATTCAACTCACATAGTTTACAAAGGTTTAGAATCCAAAATATAATGAGAATGTCCTGGTTCTTTCTATACATACCAGTAAGAGAAAGATAACTCAGATGCATATAGGCAAAATATATGATTAAGCAATACACAGAAGAGGAAATACATGAAATAAATACATGAAAAGATACACGACTTTACAAGTAACCAGGAAAATGTGAATTAAAACAATGAGATAGCATTTTACCCATCAGATAGATTTTTAAAAATGTGTGCATAGGTACATACATTGATATACATAAATGCATATGAGTTCAGCAATACTGGTAGGGCAGTGCAAGGCACTGTGTTCTGCTGGTAAGAGTATATATTCGTACTACCACCTCGGACATGTCCAAATGGTCTATTTAAATGGTTAAATAGCGATACTGTGTATAGAAGCAAAAGTAAATGAGTTAGAGCTGTATACTCACCAACATGGGTACGTTTTTGAAATAAAAACATACCGAATGAAAAAAACAAGTTGAAAAATGATGTGTGATGTGATTCCATTACATAAAATTTAAAACAAATACCGTGTTTCCCCAAAAATAAGACCTACCTGGAAAATAAGCCCTAACATGATTTTTCAGGATGCTTGTAATGTAAAATAAGCACTACCGTATTTCCCTGAAAATAAGACCGGGTCTTACATACCGGGTCTTATATTAATTTTTGCTCCAAAAGATGCATTAGGGCTTATTTTATATTACGAGCATCCTGAAAAATCATGCTATGGCTTATTTTCCTGTTAGGTCTTTCAGGGAAACACGGTAATACATAGGTATATTTATGGATATATAAGTATTTATCAAATTATAAAATGCATGAGAATGATGAACACTGAATTGTGTGGTACTGCTGAGGGGCGAAGGAGAGGAATGGAATCTGGAAGCTGTATTCAGAGGGCCTCTAATATGTCTATAATATCTTATTTAGAAAAATGAGGTAACTGAAACAAATGTCTTATGTTAGATACGCCAAAGATTGATGGTGGGTTTTCATTGGAGTCTCTGTTCTTTTGTATGTTTGAAATAATTCAAATAAAAATTCAGTTAAAAATTTTAAAACGGAAGTGTTTTAAAAGGGATTAGAAATTGTTAAATTTTAGCCATCTTGTTTAAGTGTCCACGTGTGTGTTTTAACTGTAGAGTCATTTTTCTTTTATGACGCTTTATTTTTTCTTCTGTCTACATTAGATTTTATATCTGTTTCATTTATGCTTTATTGGCTTTTATGAACATACTGTTGCCTAGTAAAACCATCAGCACATTTAAAATTGTGATTATTACCCAGTTTAATTTTACATTACTTTTATTGCCACATAGAAAGGATTTTTAAACAGTTGTGGTAATTATAAAGCTCAGGAGCTAGGGTAGGTGTCCACTAAGTTCATATATAAGTTTTCGCACAGCTCCCCATTTTAATTATTGCTAACAATGATTATATAGGGATTGTATATTATATATTACATATTATATATTAAAGGGAAAATATAGCCCTGTTTATAGTTGGGTCTCTTTTCAGTTAGAGATTTCTGGCACTGACTGAATGTTTTGGTAGGCTTTAAGCTTCATCTTTTTATTCTAGAAATGATCCCTTTGTGAACTTCTGTGATAAGTTTTAAGATTGAGCAACAGTTAATTAAAAACCAACACCCACAAGAGATTACCTGGTGGTGCAAATTTTGATGTGAAGAATGAAGTGACAGTTTTGGGAGACAGTTTTTTTGGGAGTGCCTGTATGGACTCATTTTGGAGAGAAATGGCATATTGTGGAGAAAGATGTTGGAAGATCTTTTAATATTAAAATATCTCCAAAGATACTTTTACTGAAATTATAATAAGAATCATTACATTTTAAGATTTACTGAGCTTTTCAGAGGTGGGGATAGATATATTAGGTGTCTTTTGGTTTCAGGAGAGGAATGTATCCCTTAAAAATCAGATTTATTTTTGTTATTTTATTATAACTTATAGTTTACTAAAATTGCCTGTATAAAGCAGCATAACTCTTACACCTCACATTTCTCAAATGTTTATGCTTGGTGATCTGCTTGACATTTCAAAAATTTAAATGATTTAATGCTTCATTGGTAGTGTGTTCTTAATTTTATATGCAATTTTCTTGGCAGTTATTACCTATTCTATGTACACAACTGATATATTCAGGGTTGGTCTTTAGAACTAGGACTGTGTATACCTTTTGACCTGGTTGTGTTTTGCCACTTCAGAGAAACAATAGTACGTTGTTGAAAACAACACTGAAAACAACCAACCAACCAAACAAAAAATCCTTTAAATGTAAGAAAACCGTTGCAGTGTATGTAAGCATTATTTTAAAAACCTAAACCGATAATTGAGTTCATGTGGATTTAGAAGTGTCGGAACCTTATAAAATTAATTTGTCCAATGACCTCGTTTTATAAATAATAAGTAATATTTATTGAGAACCTATCAGGAAAATATTTGGTAGTTTGTATACTTTGTTTATTCCTTATGTCAACTCTGTGAATGAGATATTTCTGTTATATCTGCTTTACAGTTCTTGTGACTTAGATTTAGGGAGACTTAATATTTTGCCAAAGATAGCAATGACTTGGTCCCTTTAACACCAGAACCTGTGATCTTTATTGTGCCACAATGCTGGTCAAAGATGAGAAAACTGAGGCCAGAAAATTCACGTTAATGGCATATGATGAACTTTGCTTAATGTCATGTGTCATCGGGAGCCAGCATGTTTAGGTTCTAGTTTCGTTTCTATTGTTTATGAAGTATATTTTGTTTTCTTTAGTATAATGCTTCATCCCAGCAACAAAGAGAAATAATTAAAAGTAGGAGCCTGGACAGGCGGCTGCAAGAACCAATAGTATTAACGAAGTGGAGACATAGCACCATTGTTCTGGACACCAATGACAAGGTAGGAGTTTTTGAGAAAATCTGCTGAGAATTTTGCCAAGTTTTTTGTTATTTTGTTTTCTCCTTAGCTGAATCTCATACCTTGGTGACTACTGTTTTATTGTATGTGGCATCAACTTGTTCTGGTGTGGGTTTTGGTTTTGAAGTGTTTTGATTTTTACACTCTGGACCTTTCTATCCACTTATAGCTTAGTGATGTATATACACCTTGATAGGTCTGAGCCTAGTAGTTGACAGATTTTTTTTATAACTCTATTTTAAAGTCACATGTCTGTTATTGTTTGTCTTCAGTCTCCAGGAGGTTTTATAGTAAAGACATTTAATTAATTTCCCTATCCCAAGGAAGATTGGACTCCTACTCCCTCTGTTCCCCTAAATGTTCTCTGCACCAAGTGCTTCGTTTATTAATCAGAAAAGTAGTATTCTCTGTTTCAAATAGGGGATGGATTTTGATGCAAATGTTAGAATGGAAAAGCCGTAAAGTTTTTAACTTCCTTGTGAGTTACATCTTTCCATTGTGGCTTTATTCTGGGGCAGGAATAGGAAATTAGTACAAATTTGCAGAACATCAGGCATGCTAATGTTAAAATTTGAAGGTGGTGGTAACACCCCCAAAATAAATAATTTTAAAAAGATATTTGTCATTGGGGACTTTTTTTTATCCTAGTATCAGGCTTCTCTTTTGGCATAATTAACAGGTTTCCTCCATTTTTAGGTATGTGAGTGAAAACAGAATGAACTTTCTTAAGGTATATTTCTCTATATTTGGGTACTTTCAGTCTTAAATTCCTTTATAAATTGCTTCAATCTGTAAGTCAAAACAAGTTTGTTTGTTTTTTTTTTTTGTAATGGGAAATTATAGGTGACTATCAAGTTGGTCTTTGTTGAATTATAAGGGGACCTTTGTAGAGCTGTAGAAATAGTCTACACACATTATCAGATGGAACTACAGAACAACAATGAAAGAAAGTAGTAACCGGTTTCTAATTTCTATTTTGTAAGGCTGTTATGTGGTTGAATGTAGAAGGCAATATGGATTGAAAAAGGATTGAAATTCGGAGCCTGTACTATTGAAGAATGCTTGAAAATACATTAGCAGTGAGGTTAACCTGAGTTAAAGATTCCTAGAGATTTTAATAGAAAAATTCATTTTACTCCAAGAACCAGAGTACAATTCAGAGTATAAAGAAAGCTCCTAAATACCATGTGTGATGCTCTAATGCAAAAGCCATTGTTAAACCGACTCCATTGCCTCTTCATACTGGAGCAAAAAGGATTGTTATTTTGGTGACGTAGACTTAAAATTTCTTACTCCTTTTTAATCTTTTTTGAGATTCATTTTTAGTCTATTATTAGAATAACTTGTATGAAGTTCTTATTACATTTCCTTTTTCATCTAATTGTTTCAGAGTTGTGAGTACATGATATTCTTGAGACCAGAAATTTGGTAGAAATGTCTTCCCCCACCCCTTACCCTTTATAAATGGAGTCATAGATAATTGCTTTATCATATAAACTTTTCTATTATCGTCACTTAGCATATACCTTTTAAAGATCTGAGGCTGTAAAAGATGGACTATACCAGAACAGACTAGTTGACTGATATAAAGGGGGAAAGTGTATATAACTTGAAATGTAATCATAGACACCTACTACTACTACTGGTATGTAGCAAATGTTATGATGACATAGGTCCTAATTGGGTTGCCAGACAACCTTGGAGGAAGGAGGTGTGTGTATGTTGCTGTGTGTACGGTATATGTGATGCATCTATTTGTTTCTGCCTATGTATGGTTTTTATTAAAACCTGCTATTTGAAGGCATTTAAGATACATATACATATACATAAATAAATGTATAAATACAAAATTGTTTTTTATAATAATTATAATTGTTATTCGTAATTACTCTAGTGTGGATTTATTTCTGTAGGACTGATAATGCTATGAAAAATAAATCATAATTACCATTCATTTTATTGATTGACTTATTTTCTAGTTTGTGGGTCATCAAATCTTCTTTTTCTCAGACTGTTTTAATATTAGATACTCTTTTAGAAGTCAAGAAGTTGACAAGTTAAAAATCTGAGCTGTCACAAAAAGTACTTAAATGAGACTAAACTGAGATTTGCACATTAAGTGTAATTTCTTTTCATAAAGCTATGTTTGATATGATTTTAATATTTATTAATAGTGTACACCTAGGATGTTTAATTTGGAAGATTGTCCCTTGAAGGGTTTTCCTTGGGAACTTTCACTGTTGCTTAGTTTCTGTGTTTACAAATTGTATAGGATATAAACCTGAAGACTTTAAGTGAATGGATGTTAATGTTTTTAAATTGTAATTTCACACAAACTTCCAGGTTTTTTGATAGTACCTTATCCAGTTTCATAGTCATAGAAAAGTAGACTGATACAGATGTGAAGAGGAATGTTCAAAAAAATTATTTGGTTTTATAGGAAAATTAATAATAGGTATTAGGATGTGATTTAAAAAAAAAAACTTTTCCTGAAATTATTCAAAGCATCTAGGGGAAGGGAGAACATTTAAATGAAGCTTGGCTATTGGTACCAAAAAAAGTTTTTTCAGTCTTCCATGCATAATCTTATAAACATCTATGGTAGGAATCACAGACCATATTTTAATATTGACAAAGCAGATTTGCTTTAAAAATGAACCTTATTGGTTCGCTCCTATTCTTGTAGGCTTCGACATTAAAACATTTTTTTTTCTAGTGAGTTATTAATCTTTAAGTCTGAGGTTTCTTCTTGGCATTTTTAAAAATCTTCTTGTTTCTGATAATTGGAATGTTAGCTCTAAATTACTTTAAATATTAATAGTAATTTAATATAATTTCTTTCATAGCTGTTGACTAAAATAAAGTTCTCATTCTGACAGTTGCCAAGTAATTCCTGTGACTATTCCTTGTCTAATCCTGGGTATTTATAGAGCAAGTTAGTAAGGTGACTTACATTTTTATGCACAAGTGTTTAGCTTTTACCTATTTTAAATATATTTCATCATGATTTTAAGTCAACATACATCATTTGTTTTGAGTAATTCTGTATGCAATATTTAAATTTAAGTAATTGGTATAAAATAGGCCATATTTCATCAACTTTAAGACATCTGCAGTTTTCAAATCAGTATCATATTGGTTTTAGAGCTGAATATAGAAGGAAAATAACTAGAAAAAAACATTTCTTAGCCTCCCCTTTTGAGCTCTCCCACTGTGAGTAGAGGGAGAAATATAATTATATAAAATAGAGTAACGTTTTTCATTACTTATTTTTTATAGGACTCTCCACCTGCCTCAAAACCCTGCTCTCCTGAAAATGAATCTTCTCCCTCTGCATCAAAGCACCAAGATACAGTTAGTATGATAGCAGCTTATAATATAATAAAGTCCACCGATTTCAATCAGTTTAATAAGTTAATTTTCTCTAAATATATTGTTTAAATATTTCTTGGGCTTCTATTAAATTTCATTGGTTTTTAAAAAATAATCAGTTAAAATAGGTTTAAATTAAAAATCAGATTTTATTGATTTTAAAGCCCCTTTTTGTGCAAAATATGGTATCTTCATGGTTAATTTCTATACCATATTTGTAAATGATGAATTTGTTTGCTTTTAAAAATAAATATAAAAGTCCCTGTAGAATTTTGCCAAATTATACTTTACCCTTTTTTCCTCAGGCAAACAGTCCAAAGGTAAGAAGCAATTCCCTCCTTAATGAGCATAGATGCTTGCTGTTTTTTTCTAAGCTGTAAAATACATTGCCGCTCTATCCCGGGTGAATGTTGGACAGACGTAACTCACCTTTAAATTTCCCCTGAACTGAAAAACCTTCGAATGACTTCTCTTCAGGCACCCGACTTAACTGGGGTGAAATTTTACTTGCTCTCTGTATCTGATGTCCCTCCCAGTCTTTCCTGTCATTTGCTGATCTGGCTCTTCCACTTTAATGGTTTCCTGTTTGTTTTAGAATGAAGACTGAAATTTTTAGTGAGGACTGTGAGATTGTGCATGTTCTGGCTCTTGACTGTGTCTCCAGCCTCACCTCATACTTCTTGGTCCTAATCTTTCCTCCTGGCTTGTTTTCCGGCAGCTACTCCGCTTTTCAACTCGAGGTCCTTGCACCCTTGTTCTCTGCCCACTGCTACATTTCTCTCCCATCCCTTTGCCTGATTATCTTCTGTTTGTTCATTAGCACTCAGTTCAAACTTTGCTTCGCCAGAGAATTTTACTCAAATCTTATAGATTTGGTCAGGTTTCCCTGTAATACTTACTCTTCATAGCATTTAATTATGTGTTATCTGATTACATAAAATAGAGTAACTCTTTTTTCATTTCTTGTATCTTCTAGGAACCTTGAACCCTCTATTAATGTCTGTCTTCCCCACTAGACAAAGAAAAGCTTCATTAGAGCAGGAAGGGAGTCACTCCAATACCTATTGCAGGGGCAGATAGGAGCTGTTTAGTAAAATTTTGTGGAATGAATACCGTATTTCCCCTAAAATAAGACCTAGTCAGACAGTCAGCTCTAACGTGTGTTTTGGAGCAAAAATTAATATAAGACCGGTCTTATTTTACTATAAGACCGAGTATAATATAATATAATATAATACCGGGTCTTATATTAATTTTTGCTCCATAAGACGCATTAGAGCTGATTGTCCAGCTAGGTCTTATTTTCGGGGAAACACGGTACGTTAAACTTTGAAAGCTTTTTAAAACAAACTTTTATTGTTACTTCCTTATTTTATGAGACTATAATAGGCTGTACTTATTAGGATACTTCTAATTTCTTAGAAGCAAGAATTTCCACAGATGGGGAAATTCACTTTTCTAACTCATTCTGTTCCCTTACCTAGTCAGCTCTTTCTTTTATAGTTCATATCACATGTCCATATTTCCTTCTGACCTTGCTCAGGTAGTTCCCCTGTCGACAGTGGTCCTTTGCTTTTCTTAGTTACACTTTACAGTTAAATCCTGTGCTTGCTCTTTAGGAGGCCTTGCCAGACTAACCTCAGCATGATAATGATCTTTGTGTCTGAACTCCAAAGTTACTTACTGCATTGAATGGTATGAAATGTACCTCGTGTACCCCTTGTTTCCCTACTAAGGTTTTAAACTCCTAAGGGGTGAATAGGGACTATGTTCCTACTTTTTATCCTTTACATTATTTAACACATAAACACAAGTGGTTTTGTATCTAAAGTGCTGTTACTACAGTACTCTGTATTAGTCCATCTAGAAAAAAGCAGAAACTCTTTTTAAGTTATTTTAAATATAGGTCATATATAATTCTTAAGAAGACCTTTTATAAGTTATTTATATTTTGATAAAAGGGAATTTCTAGGTAATTTTAGAAACAGGAATTTGTAAATGATCCACGAGGAGTTACAAAGGACTGTTTGCAAATTATTTCCCCATGCATTGGCCATTTTCTGAAGTTTGAAAGCAACTACATCATCCTGGACTCATGGTACCCTCTGACGGCCATAATAGGGAACTGCCTCACCAGTATTCTGTTTCATTCTTTGTGTAACTTCAGGTGAAAACAAACCAAAACAATGAACAGCTGTGTTAATTCCACAAGAGGAATTACTCTGATTTCACACCTCTGCTCATTTCCCTCACAGTGGGCAATGCTGGGAAACACCTCTTCCATGATGTCTTGCCGTTCCTCACTGAGGATTTTGCCCCCCTTGATTTCTTCCCTGGCCCTTTGCTCCCTCTTCTCCTTCGCCTTGTTTCCACCGAGTCTTTCCCATTCTTATCCAGTCAATACAAGAAAATATCCTCTCACCCTCTTGTGAGTTAAAATCTGGTTGGTATAAAGTCTAGTGGTAAGAAAAAGGAAGCTACAAATTTAGAAACGAAAATGATATCATAATTAGTGTTATCTACTGATGTCATCTTACAATTTCAGCAAATTTCCCATCTACCTCTCCAAACTCTTCTGTTTTATTTTGTTTTTATAAAAGCTTTATTGAAGTGTAACTCATGTAGCATACAATTCACCTATTTAAAGTGTACAATTCAGTTGTTTGTAGTGTATTCAGGTATGTACAGCCATCATCACAATCAATTTTAGAATATTTTCATCACTTCAGAAAGAAGCCCTTTGCTCATTTGCTATCATGCCTCTACTTCTACATCCCACCGAACCCTAAGCAACCAGTAATCTTTCTGTCTCATTAGATTTGCCTATTCTGAACATTTCATATGATTAGAATCATATACACTATGTGGTCTTTTTTGACAGGCCTGTTCACTTAGCATGATATTTTCCTTCAATCTCTTCTAATCAAACCAGATTTAAAGTTCCATCCCTTAATATAAATTTTAAACATGTTCTTTTTTTGTTTCATTTCCAGTTTTCAAATGCATTATTGTTATTTTTCATAGTCCCTTCAAAGCATTTTTTGAAATCGGCAGTGTATATGTTTTAAAAATATAATAATATATTTCTCTACAGTATGACTACACTACAGATTAAATAGGATTTTGTGGGCTGATTTATGAATCTAATTTTTTTTATTTGTCCCAATATGCCTATGAGAATATGCATTTTAAAGTTCCAGATGACTAAATGCTGAATAAAATTTTAGATATGCAGTTTGGAAACTTGAGCTATTTAACCTGTATTTCCAATTATCGTATAAATAAATGCATTACCCATTTCAGAGAAAAGGACATTTTACCACTTTCTTTAACAAAAGTATTAGTGGACTAATTTGGTAGTTTCTTTCGTTGAATAATACTATTCTAAAGTCTTTTTGGAAAAAAACGTAATTTAAGTATCTGATTTTTAAATAACAACTGGTTTAAAAATTTTTTTATTGATGTGAAATTCACATAAAATCAACCACTAACCGTCTTAAACTACACAGTTCAGTAGCATTTAATATATTTACAGTGTGTGCAGCTATTCCTTCTACCTTGTTTCAGGACATTCTCATCACCTCAAAGGGAAACTCATACCCATTAAGCAGCCGGTCCACATTTCCCCATCTCCCCTCCCTCTCCCTCACCCTCTCCTTTCGCTTGCTGTCAGCCACTAGTTTGCCTTCTGTCTCTGTGGATTTACCTGTTCTGGAAGTTTCTGGTTCTTTTTCAACACTATGTCATTGTGCAAGTTTACTTTTTCTGTATTAAAAGAATCTTAGTATGAAACGATTATGATATGATTAACTGAGGATAAGAATTTTGATGGACTCTTGATTTTGATACATAATACTTGTTAGTACTGGGAAATGCCTGTTTTACTAGATGAACGCTACATTGGTTAGAAGTTCTGGAGCCTGCAAAGTGTTTATGAACCTGTGAAAGTTTTCCCAAATTACTTCATAGAACTGACATTTTATTATCTTCTTGCCTCGTTAGGATAGGATAGTCTTACTACAGTCTTTTTGGTTAAAATTTAACCATATTTTGCTAATCCTTATTAAAACATTTCTGCTTGTTTTCAATATGAAGTTTTCTTTGAGTATCAACTGTAATTAGACTGATATATTCATGTGTGATATGTGCATTTTTTCATAAGATGTTATTTTAGTAAGCAACACAAAAGCATTGGTTGATTTTGAGTCATACTAAAGTAAAGAAAGTACACCAGATAGTTTTAAATAAAAATCTGAATTTCCCCCCCAAATCTCTTGTATAGCCAAACCTATATAATTCATCTGCCTACTTGGCATTTTTTTATGTCAGATTCAGAAACTTAAGTGTTTGAAAGTTAAAGCTTTCTTATATTTTCTTCTTGTGATAGCGCTGCCCATTTGTTGGTTAATTTCTCCAACAAATATGTGTTGAACTACATGCTAAAAGCTGTACTGGCACTGGTCATACGTTGATGACCAGATGTGGGGACAGATGTGGTTCCAGCATACAGCCTGATGGAGTAGACAGTGAATAAATAATAGATTGTAGTTGTACTTTGCATTAAGTACAACAAACGAAACCAACTAGGGGCAGTAGGAAATAATGAGATGCGTGGAGGAGCTCCTACGTAGGAGTGGTCAGGGAAAGCACTAAAAAAGTGTCATTGAAGCTGAGATACCACCATCTACCCAGCTGCTCAAGCTTGGGAGTTTCCTTCCGATCTTCCCCCTCACCCTCACATCCAGTCCCTGTCCATTCTGTCTTAATCTCTCTCAAATTCGGGCTCTCTGCACTCTCACTGTCACTGTCCTAGCTCAGGTTTTCAACGGCTCTTAACAGTGATTATTAGAACAGTATTCTAGTTAGATCCCAGTCTGCCACCCTTTCTTAGTTCATTCCTTCTGCTGCCTCATTACCTGCTACTTCACCTCACCCAATAGTCGTGGAACTAAAAGGCCCTCACGTATGGTACGCCCTCTGTAGCGTCTTTGCCTTTGTCCTGTTTGTTATCCTCTTGTTCATCTCCTCTTTCCGTCTAGCTAACTCTTACTCTTTAGCTCAAGTGTCAGTCTCCAAAGCCTTCTCTTACTCATCCTTTCTTTCCCAGGTTGAGTTAGATACACCTTGCTCATAGCACTTACCGCATTGTATGGTAATTGTTTTTATATTTGAACATTTTGGATATGACACATTTTGTTCTTATTTTATGTTCAAGTTAGAGTGCTTAATACTTAGAGTATTAGTATTTGGGTCTTGATCCCTGTGAGAATTTTGTGAAAGTTCTGGACCCTTTCCTTGAAGAGGGTGCCAACAAAAAAATGTAAACACATTTTAAGGAAGGAAAAAAACTTTTAAAATTATGCCGATGGTAACTACTTTGAGCCCCTCTTGTAATTGCAGAAGTCAAACGTGACTTGTAGTTATCGGCATATATTGAGTATTCAGTTTTCCTTTCTTAAAATGTGTATACATTTTTTGGACACCCTCTGTACATGCACAATTTTGTACCAGTTTCAGTCCATCCATTAATTGAGGCAAGAATCCCTGATTTAGAGAGTTTCTGTCATCCTTAGGCTCTTTGTCACTGCTGCTATCACTTCGTGTTGTGACACCTGTATTTCTTTCCTGCCTCTGCTTTCTTGCCCCACACAGTTCCAGCTTCGGCATTTTTTAATAGGCTTGATTTCTACCTCTCGGCTCTTCCAGTTCAGTGCTCACATAACCAGTGCCCATCCTCTCAGATTAGTGTTGTTAGTTAATTTCTGTGTCATTGACAATTTTTTTCCTCTCTGCTTTTGATAGTAAATTGGGGTAGTAAATGGGGAATGTTCTTACCGAACATCCTATGCATAGTTATAACTATGTAATTGATGTTTTTGTTGAGAGGAAACAAGGAGCATAAGACGTATCAGACTTGCATATCTAAGGCAATCTAACCTATGCTTTATGAAATAATTATAGTAAAACTTCATGTGAGTATTTCCCCTAGTTCCCTATATACCAAAAATGTCAATGAACAACAGTTCGTCAGCTTTGTCTATAGACGTTAGTTTTTATCAGATCAGGCAAAATTTTCAAACATTATCTTTTAGACATTACTGAGAGAATATGTAATATTATGTTTATCCTCCATACAAGAAAGTTTTGTTTTTTTTTTTGTAATTAAAGTACATGGAGAAAAATAGCTGAGATGTGAGTTAAATAGAAATAAATTCTGAATTGGTAATAATTTTTTCTGTGTGTGTGTCTGTGTGTGTATGTGTGTTTCAGCTGAAGTAAAATTGGTCTGTCATGGACATACAGTGCTTACTAATGTTGATGATTACTATCAGCACTAACTCATTTTGATTGAATTTACTTGAATATAGGAAGCTAATGCAACGAGGACAGTGCTTTTAAAATTCTACCTGGAAGCATTTTAAGATAACATTTAACTTGGGCACAGTGGATTTTGCTTTCATAGGGTTTGATGATAAAGTTATGTCACTATTTTTGATATCAACTAATTCATTTTTTTGTGGTATTTATCATTATAGCATTGTATCAGTTTCTTTGAACAGGAAGTCATAAATCGTTTTTCCAGTTCTGACTTGCAGCATTTACATGGAAAGCCATTTGACAGCAAAATACCTTATAGCTGGTATGACTTGAGAAGAGGAAGTGTTTAATTATAAAATTACTGAAAATAACTTTACAGAAGTATTAGGAAGTTATATTCTTAATGTGCTCTAGAATGAAATACATTACATACTAACTAATCTTTTTTTAAGCTAATTTTTAGAGTATCAGATCATTTTATTTCTGTCATGTAAGCATTTGGACTTCATTATCTATATGAATGATATACATAGTGTATTACTCTGTTCCATAGGGTCAAGAGAAATTTGGATTATTAAATGTAACAAAAATTACTGAAAATGGAAAAAAGGTTCGGTAAGTACACAAATCACAAATATTCTGACTTGTTTCATCTGATTGAAATAAATAAAAACTATGAATATAATTATATTCTAGTAGAAATGTTCAAAAGGTTCATAAGAATTTCAAATAATACATTTTCTAATGTATGTAGGATTATCATGAAATCATGAATATTTTCATTTTGGTATTACTCAAGGTAATATTAAATTCAGAGATGATAAGGCAGAGGATTCTCAGCAAGCATTAGCTTTGTTAAAAAATATTTTTCAATAAGAAGTAAATGCACATGGCAAAAAACAATGGTATACAAACAAAACATTTAGTCAAAAGTTAGTCACCCAGCCAACATTTCCTTCCCCATAGGCAACCAGTTAAATCTAATGAGATATATAGTGTTGTACTTTAGAGATAGAATATGTTTATATATGCATAGATTAATTTTTTAAACATAACCTTTTGACAATTTAACTTGGAGATGGTTCCATTTCATTGCATGTAGAGCTACTGCGTTTCTGACTGCTGCATAGTTACATATTGTGTGGCTTTATCAGTTTATTTAACTATTATTTATTTGCAAGTATTTGAATATACCTGTCTTTTGGGAGACATTTAGGATGTTTACATTTTTTTATGCTATTACAGACAATATTATACCTAGTATCTTGCATAATTCATTTTGCAAGTATGCAAATATACCTATAGAATAAATTTTACAAAAGTGAAATTTCTAGGCCATATGCAGTGGTCATTTTGAGTGTTCCAAATTGTTCTCTGAGACACTGAATCAGTGCACACCTCTCACTAGCAGTGGATTTCTGCCAGTTCAATATGCTGTCAGATTCTTTGATTTTTGCTAATAGAGATTAGAGAGAAAAATGGTAATTTCATTTGCTTTTTGTGTGTGTATAGTATCATAAGCCATTTGTATTTTTTTGTTGTTTTTGAATTGTCAGTTCATACCCTTTGTTTTTCTATTGGGTTGTTGGCTTTTTTTGATTGAAGTGTAGTACCTCCTAATGAATTAAAGAAATCAACTCTTTGTAAGCTAAGTTGCGTTTTCCCAAATTTTGAAAAACTGCTAAAATGCTATAATTTTATAGTCAAAATGAGATCAGTCTGTTTTTTAAGAAAGAGTTTAAAATTTACATGTAGTTTAGCTTTTTAGATTTGCTTTAATTGAACTGTCTCTGCCAGGTTTTAGTACTTAGAAGTTTTAAGTGCTCTAAAACAGCTTTACAAATACTGCAATTATCTGTTCCTTAAACTGTTCTTTGGTAGAAATCACTTGTAAATTGGGTCTTTGTTTTTCTCTTTCTCTCTTTTGACATAGTGCAGATAATTTGGATGTTTTGTGTGTTTTCATTGTTGTTGTTTTAACTAATAATTATTCTTTTAGATTTTCTACTTCTTTTTGAATACTCTTGGTGATTTATGTTTTCCTAAGAATATCCATTTCATCATCTTCAAATATATTTATATAGATTTGAACAAAATAGTCTTAATTTCCTGTATATTACTGGTTCTCAAATATTTTATTCTGAGAACCCCTTTAAACTCTTAAAAGTCATTGATTACTGCAAACAACTTTTGTTCATATAGTTTATAGATATTTACTGTGAGAAGTTAAAACAGAAATTTTAAGAATATTCATTACTTCTTGAAACTAATAACCCTGGTACATTTTAACATGGATAATATTTTTATGAAGAAAAGCCGTTGTATTTTCTAATACAAAAATTTTTTCCATGAAAAGCGTGACATTGTTTGACATTTTCACAAATCTTTGATATCTAGCTTAATGAAAGATAAGCTGGATTCTCATCTCTGCTTGCAGTCAATCTGTTGTAACATTATTTTGGTTGAAGTATGTCAATAAAATACTCCCTTACATAGATAAATTTGGAAAAGGGAGGAATATTTTAATAGCCTTCTCAAATAACTGTGAATATATTTCTGCTGCACCAAAACTCCACAAATGTTAGTTGCAATGAAAACTGAAAAACCATCAGTAAATTTTCATTACTCAGTTACATTAAAATTCATGGGTATGTGTTGCACTTTGAATGAATCTTTACCCATGCATAATTTTGTAGTATCTTGTAGGTCATTTGGAAAATATTGGTTTACTAAGTTTACTGATTGTCAGATGTTGACACATTTTATTTTATAATATCACAGAATCACAAATCAGTAATATCAGAAAAGTCATTAAGTATTGGAAAATTGTCAACTTCATAGTGGCAGACATGCCGAGTTTTCTAAAAACTACTTTCTATCTGAAAACCTTAATTTTTTATTGTCAACAAATGTGTATTACGTGCCCTTCAGTCATTCCTGGCCACCCAATGAATGAGTGATGTCCACAGTGTCCTCTCCTCAGAAGCCCTACTCAGCTCCTGGAGACTCATGCCAGTGGCTTCATTTATGGAGTCAGTTCGTCTCATATTTGGTCTTCCTCTTTTCCTGCTGTCTTCTATTTAAATCAGCATCACTGTCTTTTCCGAAGAACCCTGCCTTCTCATGAGGTGTCCAAAGTAGGACCATGTGAGTTTTGACATTTTTGCCTCCAGCGATATTTCAGGCTTAATTTGCTCTGAGACCCACTTGTTGGTCTTTTTGGCGGTTCAGGGTATCTGTAGAGCTCTTTCCAACATTTCAAATGAATCATTTTTTTTTCTGTCAGCTTTCTTCACTGTGTAACTTTCATATCCGTACATAGTAATTGGGACTATGAGAGTGTGGATGATCTAATGGTGTCTAATGACACATCTTTGGTTTTCGTGATCTTTCTTAATTCTTCTATTGCTGCCCTTCAAGTCTCAGCCTTTTCTTGATTTCTTGACTGAAGTCTCCATTTGAATTGATGCCTGAACCAAGGGGAGCAAAATCTTTAACAATTTCAGTGTCTTCATTGTCTGTGTTAAAGTTGCGTGTTTTCTGTAGTCATGATTTTTGTCTTCTAGATGTTCAAATGCAGCCCTGCTTTGGCACTTTTCTTCTTTCACTTCCATCAGACATCGTTTCAAATCATGGCTACTTTCCACCAATAAGATAGTATCATCTGCGTATCTTAAGTTACTGATGTTTCTTCCAACAATTCTCACTCCTCCTTTCTCTGAGTCTAGCCCAGTTTTTTGTATAATGTGTTCTGCGTACAGATTAAACAAAGAGGGAGATCAAATGCACCCTTATCTGGCACCTTTGCCTATAGGAAACCATTCTGTCTCTCCATATTCTGTCCTGACAGTGGCTTCCTGTCCACAACACAGGTTACACATCAGGGCAATTGAGTGCTGAGGCGGCATGCCCGTTGCTTTCAGAGCAACCCATAGCTTTTCATAGTCCACAGAGGCTTTGCTGTGGTCTATAAAACAGACTGACTACCCTTCTGAAATTCTCTGCAGCACTCCAGTATCCAGCAAATGCTTTCAATTAGATTTCGAGTGCCTCTTTCTTTCCTGAATCCAGCTTGAACATCCCACAAGTCAACAAGTACTATCATTTATTTTCTTTGAAATGACTGATTTATTTTTCAGATCTTTATTTATTTTTTGATACAATGTCTACTTGCCAGATAATCAAGTCTAAATAACAAAAGTATGTCCATCAGTCTTTTTTTTTTCCAGGAAAAAAATGTGACTAATTCTGCTTGCAGTTCATTCCAAGTGCTTCAGTTCTTGAGGAAATTATTAATTCACTCTTCAACTATTCAGTATTTGTTCCCACATATTTATTCTATAGTTTAGAACATTTTTTGTACTCTATAAAAAGAAGAAATGCAATTTATTAATAACTTATACATTTCACAAGGTACAAACTGCCTTGTTAAATCAAACATTTTTAGTGTTGTTCCTCTTCTTTTCTTACAATATGAACTCAGGCTCTTTGAACCAAAGCCCGCTCTCTGTTGGCTGCTTTGGTGAGGTCCTAGTGACCTTGAAGGCTAAGGCTGCAGGAGAGAAAGCTAAGGATAACTTATATAACTATAAGGATAACTTATAACTATATCCTTAGTTATAAAACTTCTGTTCAGCTGGACTTCAAATGGTTCTCTAGGTTGATTGTTCTATAATTTAGTTGTAATTCTAATGTGTTCACAGAAGGAAGCAGGCACAGTATGTATTTACTCCGCCATCTTGGATCTCCAGTTTTTTTTTATTTTTAAAAACTAAACCAAAAATGTTTATTTGAAGTGGAAATATATTTTAGCATTTTTCAGTGTGGGGAGTCACTAGATACCATCTAAAGAAATAGAACATTGAGTATAAATAAATTTACAATTAAAAATAAATCCAAAATATTTTAAGAGATCCACACAAAACAAAGGAAATTGAAAATATAACAAAATGATGACAGAACAAGTACCAGATATATCTGTCGTCTCAATATCAGCAAATCTAACTGGACTTTACTCATCTGTTGAAAGAAAAAGGTACTCAGACTGAAACACAAAACAAAACCCCACTAAATTCAAAAGAGAAATCTAAAATATCATTCAGAAAAGTTGAAAAAAACAAAAAGTCACGTCAAAGATGTTTTTAAAAAGTGGGAATAGGCATCTTAATAACAGACACTTTCAATTCAGGGTAAAAGCATTACGCATCACAAAGATGAGTACTTAAAAATGATAAGTCACTGAGAATAGATCCACTATGACTATTAATCATTAAGAATAGCCTTTTCACCAGATAAGTAGCATGAACAACCACAAACAAAAACAACAGGCAATAAAAGGAAAAATAAAAACTCACTAGTAGTAAACATTTTTTAATTTAAAAAATTTTCTCGTTTTATTGAGAAATACTTGGCATACATCACTGTATAAGTTTAAGGTGTGCAGCATGATGGTTTGATTTACGTATATTGTGAAATGATTCTGTAATAGGTTCAGCTAACATCTGTCTTCTCACATAGATAGAATAAAAAGAAAAGAATGGAAAAAAATATTTTCTCCTTGTGATGAGAACTCATAGGATTTACTGTCTTAATAATTTTCTTATATGGCATATAAAAGTGTTAAGCTACAGTTATCATTTTGTACATTACATATCTAGTACTTATTTATCTTGTAACGAAGTTTTTACCTTTCAACCACCTTCCTCCAATTTCTCCTCCCCCCCACACTACACTTCTGGTAGCCACCAGTCTGGTCTCTTTTTCTGTGAAGTTTTGTTTTGTTTATAAGATTTCACATATAAGTGAGATCATACAGTATTTATCTTTCTCTGTCTTATTTCACTTACCATAATGGCAAGATTTCTTTGTTTTTTATAGCTGAATAATACTCCATTGTATGCACATATATTACTAATTATTTATTCATCTATCAATGGATGCTTAGGTTATTTCCTTGTCTGAGCTATTGTAAACAATGCTGCTATGAACATGGGGGTGCAGATATCTTTTTGAGTTAGTGTTTTTGTTTTCTTTGGATATATTCCCAGAAGTGGAATTGCTGGATCATATGGTAGTTCTGTTTTTATTTTTTTGAAGAACTTCCATACTGTTTTCCATAGTGGCTATACCAATTTACTATCCCACCAGCAGTATACAAAGTTTCTCTTTTTCCACATTATTTGTTATCTCTTATCTTTTTAAAAAAATATTTTATTGGGGTACAGTGTGTTTCTCCAGGGCCCATCAGCTCCAAGTCGTTGTCCTTCAATCTAGTTATGGAGGGCGCAACTCAGCTCCAAGTCCAGTCACTGTTTTTCAGTCTTTAGTTGCAGAGGGCGCCGCCCACCATTCCCATGTGGGAATTGAACCGGCAACCTTGCTGAGAGCTCCCGCTCTAAACAACAGAGCCATCAGCCGCCCCTCCAGAAGCTCAGCAGCAGTTTGTTGCCTTCAATGTAGTTGTGGAGGGCGCAACTCACTGGCCCATGTGGGAATTGAACCAGCAACCCTGTTGTTCAGAGCTCACTCTAACCAACTGAGCCATCTGGCTGCCCTATCTTTTATCTTTTTGATGATGGTCGTTCTAACAGGTGTCAGGTGATATCTCATTTTGGTTCTAATTTGCATTTCCCTAATGACTAGTTGAACATATTTTCCTGTACCTGTTGGCCTTTCATATATCTTCTTTGGAGAAATGTCTGTTCAGGTCTTTTGCCCATTTTTTAAATTGGGTTATTGGTTCTTTTTTGCTGTTGAGTTGTGTGGGTTCTTTATATATTTTGGGTATTAACCCCTTAACAGGTATGATTTGCAAATTTTTTTCCCATTCCATACATTGTCTTTTCACTTTGTTGATGGTTTGTTTCACTGTGCAGAAAGTTCTTAGTTTGAGGTAATCCCACTTGTTTATTTTTTATTTTGTTGCTGTGCTTTATGTGTCATATCTAAGAAATTATTACCAAGATCCATATCAGGGAGCTTTATTCATATGTTTTTTGTCTAGGAGTTTTATGGTTTCAGGTCTTACTTTTGAATTTTTAATCTATTTCGAGTTAATTTCTTTTTTGAATGGTGTAAGATATGGGTCCAGTTTCAATCTTTCATTTTTATTTTTTTATTTTTTCTTAATTTTATTAAATTTATTGGGGTGATACTAGTAATAAAATTATATACATTTCAAGTATATAGTTCTATACTATATCATATAGTGCATTGTGTGTTCACCACCCAAAGTGAAGTCTCCTTCCGTCACAATATATTTGACCCCCTTTACCCTCTTCTACTTCCCCCCCCCTTTCCCCTCTGGTAACCATTGTACTGTTGTCTGTGTTCATTAATTTTGTTTGTTCATTTGTCGTTTTCTGTTTTATATCCCACATATGAGTAAAATCATATGGTTCTTTTATTTTTTTAATTGATTTTGCTTAGCATGATATTCTTTAGATCCATCCATGTTGTTGCTAATGGCAGTATTCTTTTCTTATGGCTGAGTAGTAGTATTCCGTTATAGATATGTACCACATCATCTTTATCCTGTCATCCAGTGAAGGACATTTAGGTTGTTTTCATGTCTTAGCCATCGTGAATAATGCTGCAATGAACACAGGGGTATGTACATCTTTACGAATAAATGTTTTTAAGTTTTTCGGGTAGATACTCAGAAAAGGGATTGCTGGGTCATATGGTAGCTCTATTCTTAATTTTTTGAGGAATCTTCATAGTGTTTTCCATTGTGGCTGTACCAATATACATTCCCACTAGCAATACATACGGGTTCCTTTTGCTCCACAACCTCTTTAACACTTGTCTTGTTGATAATAGCCATTCTAACAGGTGTGAGGTGGTATCTTACTGTGGTTTTGTTTTGAATTTCCCTTATAGCTAATAAGGTTGAGCATCTTTCCATATATCTATTGGCCATTTATGTGTCTTTCTGAGAAGTGTCTGTTCAGGTCATCTTACTGTGGTTTTGTTTTGAATTTCCCTTATAGCTAATAAGGTTGAGCATCTTTCCATATATCTATTGGCCATTTATGTGTCTTTCTGAGAAGTGTCTGTTCAGGTCCTCTGCCCATTTGTTAGTTGGATTGCTTTTTTTTTTTTTTTTTGGTTAAGTTGTATGAGTTTTTTATATATTTTTGGATATTAGTCCCTTCTCAGAGGTATTGTTTGCAAATATTTTCTTTCATTCAGTTGTTTGCCTTTTTGTTTTGTTGATGGCTTCTTTTGCTGTACAGAAGCTTTTTAGTTTAATATAGTTTCATTTATTTTTGCCTTTACTTTCCTTGCCTATGGGGTCAAATTCATAAAATTCTAAGACTAAGGCCCATAATTTTAGTGCCTATGTTTTCTTCTGTGTATTTCATTATTTCAGGTCTTATATTTAGGTCTTTGATCCATTTTGAGTTAATTTTTGTATGTGGTGACAAGTATCACTCTAGTTTTATTTTTTTGCATGTGGCTTTCCAATTTTCTCAGCACCATTTATTGAAAAAGCTTTCTTTTCTCCATTATGTGTTTTGGTCTCCTTTGTCGAAAATTATTTGCCCATATATATGTGGGTTATTTCTGGGCTCTCAATTCTGTTCCATTGGCCTGTGTGTCTGTTTTTTTCTGTCAGTATCATGCTGTTTTGATTATTGTCGCTTTGTAGTATAATTTGAAGTCAGGGAGTATGATACCTCCAGCTTTGTTCTTTTTTCTCAGGATTGCTGAGACTATTCAGGGTCTTTTGTAGTTTCATACAAATTTGATGATTTTTTTTTTGTTCTGTTTCTTTAAAAATGCCATTGGTGACCACTGCAGTGTACATCTGAAGCTGAAGCTGAATAATAATGTCAACTATAATTTTATTTATATATACATATATATATATACACACACACATACATACATACATACATATATATATATGTATGTGTATATATATATTTACAGAATGTGGAGTACAGCATAGGGAATAGAGTCAGCGGAACTGTAACAGCTATATACGATGTCAGAGGGGTAGTAGATTGGGAGAGGGAGGCTATCACTTTTTGAGAGGTGTAAATGTCTATTACATTGCTTTGTACACCTGAAACTAATTAAAAAAATGCCATTGGGATTTTAATGGGGATTGCATTAAATCTGTATATTGCTTCCAGTTTTATTCTTTTAAATGTGAATATCCAATTATCCCAGCACTATTTATTGAGTATTCTTGTCAAATATTAGTTGATTGTGTAGTAATAAACTGTATTCCACTTTTTTAATTCTTGAAGTTTAAGTAGACATAAAAAGTAATAATAAAATAATGTAGGTATGATTGATAGATACTAAATTCTACATTCTGAAAATAAAGAATAAACCTTCTTTTGAATACCTATATAGTTTTTATAAAACTGGCCACATGTTTGGCTATAAGGTGTAAGCCTTAATAAATTCCTGTCATAAACATACTTGACATTCATTTTAGCCTGCCAGCAATTGAATTCCCTTATAAAGTAAACATTAGTTATTTCTGGAGTATGAATTGAAGGAGAAGAAATAGGGCCTTTCCTTCATGTCTGTATTCAGAGTTTTTATATATGTTGATTTTGTAATTCAGGAAAATAAAACTCTCATCTTAGTAACCTCAGTTGTCAATCAGTATGTAATTTATTATATATTTATGTACCTAGTATGTACTGCTTACCTAGTGTAGCCTTATTAGGGGAAGGGAGATAACCAAGAAATATAAAGAAATATAACCAATCTGTACTATAAAGAATTAGGTAAGGTAAGCATGTTTTTCTAATTTTTAATTGTGAATAGGAATTCTTGCCTGTTAATGGTGTGCAATTTATGTGGCTTTAAAATAAATTTTAGTGCCCTTGATCATAAATGTGCTGGATTGGTCCCATGTAAACATAATTAAGTATATTGTTACTTTGATAACTTATATCTCTAATTAACTTCATTTGTTTGGGGGCCTTTATGATCATGTTGGGACCATAAAATGATTCTAATTTCCATTAGCATTATATCCCCAATAAAAGCAATTAGATGTCAATAGTGACTGTAAATTGTGGACAACACTGATAACAGCTAAGTAGTTTTTAATTTTTAAAATTTGGTTGGGAAACCTGGATAGTAGAACTTTTATTGGTCATCCTTGTAATTACAGAAAGAACTGGTTGTCGTCTTGGGCCGTGTTGCAGGGTTCGTCTTTACTCTTTACCAAAACTCAAGGAAGTAGCACGAGTTGGGTAAGTATTGCTTCTTTCTGAAGGCTTTATACATTTAAATTATGTGGATGGTATTGTATCTGAATTTCATGACATATTCCAGAGTCCTAGCTACAGCTGGTATACAAATAAAAGTAAATGAAGTTCTTAGTAAAAAGATACATTTTGACTCATCAGAGAAAGAAGGCTAATTAGAAAAGTCTGGTTAAAATCAACAAATTCTGTTTTATCCATTGAATTGAAAGATAGGCTTACTAGTTGGGCATGATAGAACAAATGCATTTCTCAAGTCATCTTCAGGACGTTAAAGATCTCCTGTGTTTGTAACTTTGCTGTTTTAGGCATTTAGTCAGAAAATAAGCAGTGCTGTGTCAAGCTCCACCTTGAATTGTGATCTGACCCCTGGATACTTAGTGATTCAGTTGTCTGGGTCTGTATGAATGTCAATCAACTTTTAAAGAAAAAGAAATGTTGCCATTACTTGTAGGATTTTGAAGCTTTTTGTGTATTTGAGTGTTTACTATCATTACTCCTCAGTTATTTGTAGTACAAATACTAAAAATTATAATTTGACATACAAAAGCTAACACTTTTTGAATGTTTGATATGTATTATATACCGTTCTAAGTGCAGTAGCAGAAACATAGTTTAAAATTCACTGAGCTACCCAATTTTGAAATTGTAGAATTTTCAATGAATTCTTACCTTTAGGGTTTCACTATTTGTTTTTTTTGCCTTGAAATGAAATTTTATTAATGTTATTAATAATGTAATGAATAAACTATAGTCACTGTGTTTTATAGTCTCAATAAACTAAACAAATGTGGGATATAATAAAATGCTTGGTTGTACAGTTAATTCTTCATTTTTATTTTATAGCAAATTTAAAAATCTCAGACTGCCTTGCTTTTTTCTTTCCATGTGTAACACATATTAAGGGAAAGAAAACTAATTTAAATGGCCTAAGAAAAAGGGAGTAAGATTATTCAAATAAAGAGTGTGCATAATGTATTTTGGCATACACAACATTCAGAAATATTAAAAATTGATGAAATATGCAGGATGATTCTTTTTTGTAGCCATTTATTAATTTCTAGTTAATTCTATTTTATGCAAAAATAAATGCAATATATGTCTTACATTTTCTTTCTTTTATAGACAATAGCTATGACATTATATACTTTCGTGCCTTGCTCCCTTTTTTCTCTTAGGAATATATGTTGGAAATCACTTTATTCAGCCCATAATTGTCTTTTTCAATCTTTTTTAGGGTTATATAATATTCATTATATGGATATTCCATTATTTATTCAACCAGTCTTCTAAGGGTGGACATACAGATTGTTTCCTTATTTTTCTATTCCAACATTGCCAATTAAGATGCTTCTTAATTAACTCTGTAATAAGAATTGTTCAAAAAGAATTTGAAAGAATCCTAGCTAGCTGTGTTTCTCTGCTCAGTCACCAACTAAATCTGTCGTAGGTAAAATGTATCCTGTTTATATAGTGAAATCACATCTTACCTGAGGATGGGATTCTAATGCTATCATATAAACCAAAAAGATAAATATCACCTATAGTAAAAATTGTCCTTACATATATCTCTTCGGAAGGTGCTGTGTGAGAAGTCAGTCTCTAGCAGAGCCAGTTTTTTCTTTTAATAGTGGAAGATTGCTTTTCCTTCAGTTGAGTTTGGATGGTTTATGTTAAGAGGTCATGTTATAGAAGTATGGTTCTTTAAAAATTAAATTCACACTTAGTGCAAAAACCTACACAGAGATCTACTTGAAGAAGTAGTTGGTTCAAATTTTATACTGACTCCAGGGCGTATATTTATTGATGGATTGCTGAGTAAAATCACCCATACTATTTGAAGTTCTGTTTTTTTGTAAATCATTCATGCTTTGTGTTTATTTTTTGTTCTATAGATAGTTAAAATTGAGTAAATGAAATGTACATATGTGGCATGCGACTTCACTGTATAAGATAAATTTTGCATAGTTGCGATGTTATCCAAAAATCCAGTGAGTTTTTCCTTCTCCTTAAGGATACATTCTACTAGTTTTCTGGAAAATATTAGTTATCCAATGGTTTGTTATATCAGTAATAGAAAGTATACTTGGTTTTTTCTTACCTCATTTCACCTCATTTGTTCAATAGACGTAAAAGCCTGTTATGTTCTGGGAATTGTGTTAAGCTTGGGAGTTTAGCAGTAAATAACGTGGTCCCTGTCTTCATAGCTTACATTGTGATGGGGGAAGTCCAACACATGCACAGTTATAATACAATATGTCATATGCTCCCTCTCAGATAACATTCCTCATATTCCTTGAGCATTTAAAAAATTACCACACAAATATTGGTTAGCTATTCAAATTAATTTATACCTAATTTCAAATTTCTAAAAATACTTTTGGGGTCAGATAATTCTTTGTTGTGGGGGCTGTCCTATCATTGTTTAGCAGATGATCGTAGCACCCATTTCTCTAGTTGTGATGACTGAAAATGTCCCCAGACATTGCCAAATGTCTCTTGGGAGACAAAATGATGTCTATTTGAGAACTATTGTCCTAGAGGAAGGGGAAGGCAAGCTGGATAGTAGGGCCATCCAGGTAAGAGGGCTTAAAAGGGGTACCAGAGGAATTGCTCAGCATGCACAAGGAAGGAAGTTAAGGGATTTCTGAGCAGGGGGCTGAGCAAGATGGTGGAGGACCAGAAGTGACTTCTATTACCCCTCAAGTCTTCTGTTGTGAACATAGACTAAGACAAGTCTGTTCAATGTATAATGTTCTATCAAGCATTCATCTTAAAAATAAAACATGAATTTATGTAATAACAAAGTCAGAAAATATTCTGAGATAAATTTAGGGACTTTGGAAGTTTAGCTTTGCTTGTGTTGTGTCTGCTTGTCGAATTGCATTTTTGTCTTACCTGGTTCCATTATGCTTCTCTCTTGTATGTCATTTTGCCATTGTGCATCGTTATGACATCGTCATTTTCTTCCTTTTTTCCATCAAGTCATTCTGCCAACAGGGCTCAGTCTCTGAGCTCTTGCATTCGATGCTTTCTTCTTGGAAAAATTCTATCAGTCATCGGCCTGCTGTCGCATATGTAAAATCTGATCCTGTTTCAGCTGTCACTGTATGTGTTCTTGTTGCATGCTCCTTGCCACAGTAATTCTATTTTCTTTGCCATGAATGTATTATAAGGATGATTACAGTAGAGAAAAGTGAGACTAGATTTTGAAAAAGAATGACAAACACAAAATTTTGCCAACCATATTGAAGGCATTTTTCTAGCATTCCACATCATGTTGTTGTATTTATATTTAGTTGCTGTATCTTATTTGGCTAGTTATTTGTACCCTATAATGAACCATCTACAGAGCATGAAATGACAAGTTAAATTGATTTTTATCATTCTGTTAAATGTGTACATTTAAGTTCTTTAACTTTTGAGATACTGTATCATTTTTGCTCAGAAAGTTATCTGCTCATGGTAGTTTTATAGTTAATTAAATAAATGTCTTTTGAATGACAATGGTACTTAAGAAGGCCAAGCATTTGTAGAATAGTTAAAATTTTTATTGTGATTTTAATTTTGATTCCACTAATAAAAATTCCATATAATATCATAAATTTTGTTTTGTTATAACAAGTACATTATTTAAGTCCACATTGCTAGCTGCAAAGATGAAGTAAAAGGAAAAAGATGAAGTTGAACCATTTATTAAATGTGAAGCTACTAAGTAGAGTCACTGACACTGTGAATAAGTTATCACAAGGTTGGTGGGTAAGATCCATTTCCAATGACAAACTTAATTTGACTTGAAAATATTTTAGCAAATGAGATTTCCTGTAACAAATGTTTATGACTTTATGATTACAATTTATCAGCCCTTAAAGATTTTAAAACCTCTAAATCTTTCAGTAACATAGGAATGCTATTTTCTATTCTTAGTGACTAGACTAAACAAAAATTTAAGTTAATGATGGCAAGGTACAGTGTAAATCTACATTTGACATACATTTTCTGCTACTTGCTAATCTTTTCTTTATCTGATTAACAAAATATAATAGCTAGTTAAGTACCTTTTCTTCTCAAACCACCCATGTCAACTGTCTTCCTGTTCTTTTCACAGTTCCTCATTATATTGCTAAGGCTTTGTAGCATCTGGCTCTAGTTACAATTTCTACCAAAGGCTGAATAAAAGAACATGGGGCTTAGAGTTTTCTAGTTTTACAAGTTATTGGCAGTTGTTGACAACATAAATAGTCGATAAGGAAATAACTCTTGAAATCACAAAATCAGGTTTAGAGAATGTTTATTAGGTGGAAAAGCACTTGATATCTGCCACATATTATTTATACATATATAAGACTATTGCCTTTCCTTTTTAAACACATCATTTTATACAGTCATATTAGTCTAGGATAAATGCCAAGAGATGGAATTGCTAAGCCAAAGACTGCATGTGTTTGTAAATTTGCAAATATAGAATTACCAATTTTCCCTCTCTAGGATTTGTTCCAGTTTATACCCCACTTGTATATGTGGGCCTGTTTCTCTGTAGCCTCACCAACACAGTTTTTCATCAACTTTTAGATTTTCTTTTCTTTTTTTTTTTGCTATACTGTTGGGTGAAAAAAGATTTTAGTGTGACTTTTGTATTTTTCTTACAATGGAAGTTGAGCCATTTTATTTCCTTTTCTGTGAACTATATATATATATATATATTCATGTCTTGTAGACATTTTTCAGTTATAAAGCAAGAATTGTTATTTTATAATATGGAAAGAATAAGAATTTGAGATAATCATCTATTTGGTTTTGTTAATGTAAAAGTGATCTTAATGCTTTTTGAATGCACACATATACATGAATATCATATAAAGGTTTTTCCTTCTTTCAAAATGAAGTTTGGGAGCAATCAGTCCAAACCAGAGTTCACAGTGGACCTTAAGGGGGCGACGATTGAGATGGCTTCAAAGGATAAATCCAGCAAAAAGAACGTATTTGAGGTAATAAATTTTTTTCTAAGTATAATTCAGATTCTTAACTGTAGTCATTGGATCTTCTTTTTTTGAGTTATTTTAGGAACTGGGCTTTCAATATGACTAGATAAGGCAAAATTGATCATTAAGTCAGTTTGTATCATAATTTAAGAAAAAAAGCTGGTATAAAGATTGGACTTTATTTGCATAAGTTATTGGATCTCAGACTATTTATTATGAGCCTTTGTTCCACAAATCTTGCCTTTCCCCAGCAACAATAAAAAGGATGTGGTTTCCTTTACATATGAAATCTAATGTTAAAAAATAAAGACTTTCATTTTGTCATTAAAAATCCTCCGCAGTAGCATATGATTCTGTATCAGTTATTTATTGCAGCATACACACCACCCCAAAATTTAGCAGCTTCAGAAAAGAATCATTTTATTTGCTCAATTTGGCCTGTACCAAGCTGAGTGATTCTTCTGATCTCACCTGGGACCATTCATGAGGCTTCGGTCATCTGGTGGCATAACTGGTGCCGGACAGTCTAGTTCACGTGTCTCATGTTCGTGCCAGCTGTTTGCGAGGCCTCTTTCTCCCCTATATCTCTCGTTCTTAAGGAAGCCAGCCGCCTCAGGCTTCTTCACATGGCGGTGTCAGGATTCCAGGAAGGTGTCAGTGGAAGCTGCAAGACTTCTTGAGGCCTAGATTTAGAAGCCACACATCAGTGTATTCTGTTGGTAAAAGCAAGTCAGAAGGCCAGCCAAGTATTTGGGGTTTGGAGAACTATAATCCACCTGTTGATTGAGGGGCAGCAAAGTCGCATTGCTGAGAGGTGTGGGTACAGAGAGGAGGAATTTCTGAGGCTGTCTTTGCAAACAGTCTTGCAGAGTCCAGCTTTTATAGCCTCATGTTTCGGTCCTTTCCTGTCTGTTGTCTAGACAGATTCGATTAGTTTCTATTTTCCTGCATCTATGATTTTCACTTTTTGGGTACCGATCCATGCCAATCTCTGCTTGTTAAACGTTACCAATCTTCCAAGACCCATGAGAAATGATACCACAACACTGATGCTTCTTCTTTGGCCTATAAAGTAGCATTTATTTTTGTGTACCTTGCGTTATCACCATCTGTAAATCATTTCCTCCACTAGATGATTAAAAGCGTTTCTGTTTTTTTAAGCACAGAAACTGTATTTTTCCTTACCTTTAAGTAAGAACCTCTAACAGGATCTTTTGTGCACTGAATATTCAATATTGGTTGACTGGCTTGATCACTTTCTAGAAAGAAATGCAAGAAAGGAAGTCACTGTTTCCTGAATTAGCCTTGCAGTCTGAATAACTAATTCCAAATGAAAAGGATTCCATAGTCAAATAAATCTAGGAAACGGTGTATATTTTATTCCTTGCTTAGAAAATTACAGCACACCCTGGAATATCAAAGCACTGAGAAGTCTTGAGGAGTGATTCTTATTTAACTTTCTTCAGTCCAGTATTTCCCAAATTAATATCACATAACTGGTTATTTATTTTGAGGAATACCTTTTCTAAACATTACTTCAGGAACTATGCTTGGGGCGTATGTCTGAGAATATTGTTTGGGATACGTTGTCATATGTTCTTCTAGGAAAAAAAATACAGTTATTAACCAGAAAATAGGAGGAATGCTTTTTCCAACTATCTTAAAATTCTTCCTCAATCAAGTGTAAGAAACTTTGAACCAAAGTGATTATACATAAATTGGTTATTGCCTTCATATAGCATAATATATAATATTGTTACCTGAGTTAGTTCATGATTTGACACTTTAGTAAATTTAGTAGTATTTCTGCCCCAAAGAAATGCGATATATAGTGTCTGTACTCTTGCTCTACTAAGCCATTATATTTGCTTATTAAATAAGAAATAATGGAAGTCTAACTATTTCTGTATTCTTTTTCTACATTTGTTTTTTAACCAGAGAGAGAGAAACAGTTTCTCAGATTTATGTAGAAATATCATAGATTTTATTTCTTTACAAATAAATTACGTTTCTAATTTAAAATGTACTGCTTTGGTACTTCAACACATTTTTAAATGATAAAGTATACTACATTGCAGCCATTTGTGTGATGAAGTTTGGGACCCTAAATTATTAGATTTTCACTGAATTTATTGTGAGGTAAACTTCATGTTTTCTAAAATAATTTAGCTGGTAATGTTTTATACTAAAATAAAAGGTATCTCATTGTTGTGTAGTGCTTAAACCTTGCATCCATAATATATGGCATCTAATCTTCTGCTGGTGGTTTTTCAGACTTTGAATCAATTGTGTTCATTTATTTGGTTTAAAGCACTAACCATACTCTCCCCCCATCCCCCTTTTCTGTAAAGCTGAAAACCCGTCAAGGAACAGAACTGCTGATTCAGTCTGATAACGACACTGTTATTAATGATTGGTTTAAAGTTCTTACTACTGCTATCAATAGTCAGGTATGTATTTAACTTAGGTCAACTATTTTTCACTTCAGAGTGGTTTTTTTTTTTTTTGGCTAATTGGTTATTCATATCTGGTTTCCAATTTATATGTGAAAAAACACTTTTTAAATATTTTGACAGCTAGGAAAGACAGTGGTCAATTTAGTAATAATTTAAATATTTAAATTATTTTAAGTAATTTTCACATGCAGGATTGGTCCAAAAAGAAATAGTTCAAGAAGAAGGTACCATAAAACTGTGCCTTGTACATAGTATTTATTCAATGACTCAGTGAGTTGAAAACAGGTCATAGGCAAAATTGTGAAATGAATAAAGCTGTACTCTCTTTATTAGCACTTTTTCTTTCCTAGTGACATCTCTGTAGCCTCTCCCCCAAGGTATTCTCAGGTGTTCTAGCTTTCCCCCATCCCCCTACAAATAAGTGTTCATTGCCGTCATGTTCCTAGTAAATCTCCTCTTGTATATATAACAACCAAAAAAGAACCTCAGGTTTATATTCTGAAACTGTGTTAGTAAGAGCAGTGATAAACAACTAGCGGATATACTTTCTTAAGCTATATTCTTACTCCCTCATCGTATGGGGGCATGGCTCCTGATTAAGGATTAAATATCAGTGACAAAAATGAAAGTGAATACTTAGGGAATGTGTTACGATTTTAAATTAAACAGAGACAGAAAAAAAAGTTGGGAATCACTGGCTTTAGTAGAGATAAAGGTGTCTTTCAGAGACTTTATAGGTAAAGCCTCATTATTAATAAGATTTGTGATCTTACTGAGGTATTCTACCTCTGGGCCTCACTTTTCTCACTTTATAAAATAGAGAGGTTGAATTTGATTGTCTCCAAGTATACTTTCAAACTCCAAAATTTTATGATTCACTCAGTTCAAAACACCCAGATTTGGAATCTAAGTATTCTTTAACTCTTCCGCCTCCAACTTTTACCTCTTCTAGCAAATTACTCACCAATCTATATATATTCTTCCTTTGCAGTTTGTAATATTGTATGCTATTTCTGAATCTTGTTCCTTCCTTTCCATTTATTCCTGAAACCACAGACAGGCCTTTATGTGTTTATACTAAGATAAGAGTAACCTGAACAGTTTTCTTTATTTCATCTCATGCCCCATCAATCTGTTCTTCTATTTTATTTTATTTATTGGGGTGACATAATAAAATCGTGTAGGTTTCAAGTGTACAATTTTATAACACCTCATCTGTACGTTGTAGTGTGTTCACCACTTGAAGTCAGATCTCTTTCCATCACCATATATTGGACCCCTTTTACCCTTTTCTAACCTCCAGCCCCCTTTCCCTCTGGTAACCACTAAACTGTTGTCTGTGTCTGTGAGTTTTTGTTTGTTTGTTTATGTGTTGCTTTCAGTTTTATATCCTACATATGAGTGAAATCATATGGTTCTTGATTTTTTTCCATTTAACTTATTTTGCTTAGCATGATATTCTCAAGATCCATCCATGTTGTAGCAAATGGTAGTATTTCATCTGTTTTATGGTTGAGTAATATTCCATTGTATGTATGTACCATGTCTTCTTTATCCAATCGTCTATCAAAAGACACTCACCAGTCTGTTCTTAATGCCATTGCTATATGAAACTTCCTAATGTCAATTTTATAATCCTCTCCTGCTCAGAAACCTTCTGTGACTCACCTTAAAATTCAACACCCTAAGCCCATTCTGTCTTTTCAAATGTACGGTCTAGTCTATACAATATGGACTTCCAGCTCCAGTTATAGTAATCTCCTCGCTATTTCTTGAAAGCAAGCATGGCTACATTCATTTGACAAATGTTTGAGTGCCTTATGTCCTGCGGATGTAGCAGCACGCAGCCAGATGCTACACCTTTTTATATGGAGCTTATCATCAAAGACAGAAGATTACTGAAGGTAGACAACTGAGCAGTTCATATAATGAAATGTGATGAGTTTTATGATGGTAATGGATGTACAACATACTATAAACATACTGATTAAGTAGGGGCTAACCTAGTGTAGGGGTCAGGGAAGGCCTTGCAGATTAAGTGGTTATTTTAAATCAAAGCCTATAGGATCAGGGAATAAACAAGGTAAAAACAGAGGAACTTGCTATTGACTATGAAATTTTAAAATATGTACTATTTACAAAGTGGCAAAATGTACTGAGGAATAAATGTAGCAAGAGATGTGCAAGACTTTTGCAGGGAAAATTACAAAACTTAATATTGAGAGACATTGGAGAAAACCTAATTAAATGAAAAGCATATCATGCTGATGGAATAAAAGATTCAATAATGTAAAGATACAGTAGTCTTCTAAATATTTTATAAATTCATAGATTGGAATTTTTGAATCTCATTCAAAATCCCAGTAGGTTTTCTGAAGGCACTTGAGAAGCTTATTCTGAAATTCATATAGAAATGCAAAGGGCTAAGAATAACCAAGAAACTCATGAAGAAGAAAGTGGAAGGACTTGCTCTATATCAAGACTTCATAAAACTATATTAATTAATACAATATAGTATCCATACTGGGATAGATGCAAAGACCTGTGGAATAGACCCCTCTATCTTTGGATACTTTATGCCAGATATAGCACTGTAGAAAACTGAGGAAGAATAAACTTTTCAGTAAGTGGTGCTGGGTCCACTGGATATCCAAGAAGAAAATAGAACATTTCCCTACACTATGCACAAAAATAAATTCTCGGTGGAGTAAAGACCTCAATATGAAGGGAAAGCAATGTTTTTGGCTTGAGAACTCATCCTAGTTTTTTAATCTGTAAAAGTGACTGTGGTGAGGCTGTAGAGCTCTAGGATTTCCTTCAGTTTCTAAGATCCATGAGTCTGTGAGTGATAATTAGCTATTGATTCAAAGTATAATTTAAAAAGATTGTTGGTGTGAAAAATTAATGCGTCATTGGTTAGTTAGCTTTATCTTGTACTGTTTTAACAGAATTAGCTTCATCCTATTCTATCACCACAGAGTGTAGCCTGACCTTTTAGCTGTTATCACTGTCATGCCTAAGCAGTTGCTCAAAATGAGGCAAGATTGCCTTATTATCAGTGTAAACCCATTGTCCTGTGAATTATCAGTAATTTTTTTAAAATTCAGAATTAATGCCACCTGGGGAAAAGAATATTTTAAATGACTTAGTTAGCAAGTATCTACATAAACATACTATATAGTATTAATTGGTTCCTTAAAATCATTTGGAAGAGTCAATAACTGATCATTCTGAGAAATATGCTATTATACCTAAAGTAATATCAAAAGTAATGTGTGTTTGGGAAATCTCTAACTAATAGACAATAGAAACTGATGAAGCAATTGAAGAGGAGATCCCAGATTCACCGGGAATAGAAAAGCATGATAAAGAAAAGGACCATAAGGATACTAAAAAACTTCGTTGTAAGTTATTCTTTCTCTATTTGGTAGTGGTTTGAATGAGCTCATTCTCTTAGCTTTTCAAAGATTTTAAATAAATACATAAAAGCTGAGTGCACTCTTCAGTCTTACAAGAAAAGTTATAAGATCTTGCAATCTCAGTGTTTCATTATTCTCCTTATTAACTCACTGTCATTTTTCAGCCTCATCCTGTGCATTCCTATGTCATCATATTAATTTTGAGATATTGTGATACTTCAAGAGAAAAAATGTATTAGATTGCATTTCTATTGAGGTCTCTAGGAGGCTCAACTTTATTGATTTAAAAATAGGTAATTACTGTTTAAGATTCTTGATAGAATCTTACACCTAAGAAGTGAAAAGTCATGGGATATGTATCATGGTTCTGTACGGAACACCAGGTAGCGTCTCTGGACCAGGATATATCTGTGCAAGTGCAGCTTCACACACTCATATTTCCAGATTATATATACAGAAGGGACCAGAGCTAAACCCAGCAATTTTAAGAATAGCATTGTCTAATGCAGGCCTCTTGTGAATTACATGGTTTATATAAGCCATTAACTGTGACTCTGAACTTTGTTAAATCTGTTTTAACAAATTCACATGTAACTGAGAATTTTTTTTCATTCCAAAGTAACCGAATGATTAGAAAATCAGTTCTGCTTTTGTTTTCCCTCATTCTAATGAAGTTTAGGCCTATTACTGACATTGTCACCATATAACAATGTAAATACATGAAAATTTTATTTTAATTCCTTATTAATATATTGTTTCTTCAAATATAGTTATTTTCGAGAAATTTACTTTTTGAATTTTTGTTGTTGTAATTGAGAAAGAAATCAGGACTAAAGGCAGTGTAGAACATTTTTCATAGTATTCTTAGCTCAGTACAGATAATTATGATAAGACTTACCTTAACTACAAATAATTATAATATAAAATATGGATCTCTCTTTCGTTCTCGGTCTCTCAACTCCTAGTTCAATAAGGATAGGAAAGGATAGGGATTTTTTGTTGTTTATGTTTTATGATTTTCTGTTTTGCTGGTCATTTTCCGTTCTATAAGTGATGGAGTATCAAGGAAGATAAGTTGTTATTAAGATTATTAAGTTATTAAGATTATTATGTTATTAAGATAAGATTATTTATGAAATAATGAATATAAATTAGAATAATTTAGGGATGTTTTGGCACATATACTAAAGAAGGTAATTTGTGGTCAGTATTTAGTGATAAAAATGAAATGTTTTGTTTATCACTTTGAAATTGGGTCTGTGTTTGATTCTTCATATGTTTCTCTTAAACCATAGTAAAGTTAGAATAACTGAATTTATATTATGATTTTTACATATGAGATTAATGTATTTTGAATGCTAGGTGGAAAAAAGTTTCTATTTTGTGTAATGTTTACTGTCTGTTTGTTTTAAGCCATGAAAGTGTCTAGCATAGATTCTTCAGAACAGAAAAAAACCAAGAAAAACTTGAAGAAGTTTCTTACACGGCGCCCCACTTTGCAAGCTGTTCGTGAAAAAGGTTATATTAAAGGTAGGTAGATGTAATGTTTATAATAATGAACTTTGGCCAACATCAGAAATAAGGCATTTTAAATTAAAGACTGAAAAATTTCCAAAGAGTAAGAATGTTCTTACTCATTATAAAGTTATCAGGTTCAGTGATTAAAATACATTGGAGTAAAAAAAATTGTTTTTTTTTTAATGCACATGTAGAGTTTATTTTAGCTAGGCCATCAAATAGACATAACTACCAAACTAAGTTTTTAGGTGGTACCAGAGGAACCACCGATGTGATGGGATGGGTGGCAGATATTTAGAAGACATGACAATAAAGATTTTTAGTTTTGAGATACACAGATGAGAAGAAATTTTGAATAAACAATCACTAACAACAGTAGAAAGAAGAAAAATATTGAACAAATAATTTTATTCTTGATTGTTTGCCTTCAGTTCTCACGTTAATTTAAAAATTAGTGTATGGTGTTTTTTTTAAATGTATACATTTGTTATTTCACTAAAAGCACCATAATGCACTAACAGAATCTTAATAAGAAAACATTCTTTAAAATCACATATACTTGTATATACCTTTAGTTCTTACAAGCATGTTTAATTCCAAAGGTAAAATTTTCTAATACATGATTGAAAACAGTAAATATATTGGTAAAGGATTTGTAAATATATAGGTAAAGGATACATATATATCTGTCTCGATTGTGAAATTTCTGACAAATACCATCACTGGAACAGATGCTTTGCATTTGTTTACAAAGCATCTAGTGGTTTTCATTAAATGGGTTTCATTAAAAAGATATTTAAAACTTCTAGGAAGAGTTCAGCTAGGTGATTCAAAATAGCACTCTTTATTATTATTATTTTTTTAAATAAACCATTTTGACTTTTTAAAAAAATTTTTTTTAAAGATTTTATTGGGGAGGGGGAACAGGACTTTATTATTGGAAACAGTATGTACTTCCAGGACTTTTTTCCAAGTCAAGTTGTTGTCTCTTCAGTCTTAGTTGTGGAGGGTGCCATTCAGCTTCAAGTTGTTGTCCTTTCATTCTTTGTTGTGGAGGGCACAGCTCAGCTCCAGGTCCAGTTGCCATTGCTAGTTGCAGGGGGCGCAGCCCACCATCCCTTGCGGGAGTCGAACCGGCAACCTTGTGATTGAGAGGACGTGCTCCAACCAACTGAGCCATCCGGGAGGCAGCTCAGCTCAAGGTGCCGTGTTCAATCTTAGTTGCAGGGGGCGGAGCCCACCATCCCTTGCGGGACTCGAGGCGTTGAACCGGCAACCTTGTGGTTGAGAGCCCACTGGCCCATGTGGCAGCAGCCTTCGGAGTTAGGAGCACAGAGCTCCAACTGCCTGAGCCACCGGGCCGGCCCTCAGAATAGCACTCTTAAGTTATAGACAAACAGGTACTCCCAGATAACGCATAAGAATTTATCTTTTTGAGTTCAGAACCTTTAAAGAACACTGACAAATAAATGAATAGGAAGGCACTGCTGCTGATTTGTTCACCAGGCCGTTTTC
Source organism: Rhinolophus ferrumequinum (assembly GCF_004115265.2). Lineage (NCBI taxonomy): Eukaryota > Metazoa > Chordata > Mammalia > Chiroptera > Rhinolophidae > Rhinolophus > Rhinolophus ferrumequinum. The sequence continues at coordinate 3,314,866 of NC_046288.1, read as the reverse complement.
ATTGAGAAATACAAACTTGCCACTTCATGTTGTTCACCACTACAGATATTTTGTTTGTTTCCCTGAATATATAGCACGAATATGACATTTCAAAACTTTTGGGCTGAAAGATTACTAGATAGAATAGCCTTTGAAATATACTTTGTGAAATCAAGTGTTGGCACCTGATGGGCATGCACATACTTATTTTAATAGTTTAGAAAATACCGGCGTATTTACTAAGTGCTAGCTCCAGGCCTGAGCCTAGGCGCTATGAATACCGATTGGTGTTCGAGAATTACTTTTGAGGTCCCTGCCCTCATAAAACTTACCTATGAAAATTAGAGATGGACAAGATAATTTAAAAGAGTGATGACTACTATGAAGAACCTAATACAGTGACTGGAATTGAGTTACCATAGATAGGATGGTCAGAGGGTGTTTCTATGGAGATGACATGTAGCTGAGACCAGGAGTGATGAGAAGAAGCTAAATTTGGGGAAATGTCTACAAATGGGGTAGAAAGTAAAAAGGCTCGTAGACAAGAATAAGAGAAGGAAAATTGTTTGAAATAAAATTGGAAGAGGTAGGCAGAGTGCAGATCATAATAAAGCATAAGGTCATGATAAAGAATTCTGGATGCACTGCATGTTTTCTGTTGTGCTCTGAGTGGTTTAGCCGTTTTGTGAACTAAAGTTTAGCAAGGTAGCTCATTTTTAAAAATAAATCTCTTTCAGATCAGGTATTTGGAGCCAATCTTGCTAATCTGTGTCAGAGAGAGAATGGGACAGTGCCAAAATTTGTGAAATTATGCATTGAACATGTTGAAGAATATGGTAAGAAAATGATTTTTTGAAAAATGTTAAGCACACCAACCCATTGTTTTGCCATCATAATCGCTAGGATTTTTATGGTTTTGATGATGCCACCAAAAGTTCTGTATAGTTGTAGATGTTAAGAAAAGCATCTTGTTTGCAAAAAGCTTAACATGTTTGTACCTGTTTCAAATTAAGACCTTTGCAGGCATCTTAAATGTTCAGTGCTTATGATTGATCAGCGTATGTATTGTTTGAAGTTATTTGGAGATTGCATTTGCTTAAAATGAAGGAGGTGGTGATTGTGAAACTGAGTTTATTAAGAAATAATTTGACAGTGTAGAAGGTATGAAGAGATTGTTTACTTACTAAGAGAAAATTTCTTCTGTTTTTAATAAAAATGAGAGAACATTTTAAAACTTAAGTCAACTATAAAGTATTTAATACTTTTTATGTCATTTACTGTAAAATGTGACTTAATTTCTATTTTGGTTAATTTTAACAGGTTTAGAATATTTGTACTAGTTTTATATAAATTAACAATATCTTGACTAATCACATTAACTTATATCTCTATTTCATCAAAACGTCTTACATAATTAAAATATTTGCATAATTTGTAATTTCTGCCAGTTACAGATGTCTCTTTGACTCTTGTTAATATGACATACACCATGCTACTTGCCTTTATTTGAAATGAAATAACACTTTCGATAATGTGCTATGTTAAATTGTACAGCATTATCATTTAATAAATATTTGAATTTTTAGGCTTACTTGTGTGAATTTCAAATGGTTCTATTCCACATAAAATTAATAAACTAGCAAATTATCAATTGTTTTTATAGAACCATTATTTTAGTTGCTAGCTGCATGAAGTTTATTACAAGCACTTAATATGACAAACATTTTTAAGAGAGTGCTTTAATATGTACATACTATAAAATGCCTTGTCAAAAATGGGTGGGCTTATTTTTTCTACTGGCTTTTTTTTTTTTTTTAATTTATTGGGGTGACAGTTGTTAGTAAAATTACATAGATTTCAGGTGTACAATTCTGTATTACATCATCTATAAATCCCATTGTGTGTTCACCACCCAGAGTCAGTTCTCCTTCCATCACCATATATTTGATCCCCCTTACCCTCATCTCCCACCCCCCACCCCCCTTACCCTCTGGTAACCACTAAACTATTGTCTGTGTCTGAGTTTTTGTTTCTCATTTGTTTGTCTTGTTCTTTTGTTGTTTTTGGTCTATATACCACATATCAGTGAAATCATATGGTTCTCTGCTTTTTCTGTCTGACTTACTTCGCTTAGCATCAAACTCTCAAGATCCATCCATGTTGTCACAAATGTTCCTATATCATCTTTTCTTACCGCGGAATAGTATTCCATTGTGTACATATACCACAACTTCTTTATCCATTCATCTATCGAAGGACATTTTGGTTGTTTCCATGTCTTGGCCACCGTAAACAAAGCTGCAATGAACATTGGAGCACACGTGTCTTTATGGAGAAATGTTTTCCGATTTTTTGGGTAGATACGCAGGAGAGGGCTTGCTGGGTCATATGGTAATTCTATTCGTAATTTTTTGAGGAGCCTCCACACTGCCTTCCATAACGGCTGCACCAGTCTGCATTCCCACCAACAGTGTATGAGGGTTCCTTTTTCTCCACAGCCTCTCCAACACTTGTTACTGTTTTTCTTGTTGATGATAGCCATTCTGACTGGGGTGAGGTGGTATCTCATTGTGGTTTTTATCTGCATTTCTCTGATGATCAGTGATGTTGAGCATTTTTTCATATGTCTATTTGCCATTTGTATGTCCTCTTTGGAGAAATGTCTCTTCATGTCCTCTGCCCATTTCTCAATTGGGTTGTTTGTGTTTTTGTTGTTGAGTTTCATGAGTTCCTTGTATATTTTGGATATTAGCCCCTTATTGGAGGTACTGTTTGCAAAAATCTTCTCCCATTCAGTTGGTTGCCTCTTTATTTTGTCGATGGTTTCTTTTGCTGTGCAGAAGCTTTTAAGTTTCATCTAGTCCCATTCGTTTATTTTAGCTTTTACTTCCATTGCCTTTGGAGTCAAATTCATAAAATGCTCTTTGAACCCAAGATCCATAAGTTTAGTAGCTATGTTTTCTTCTATGCAGTTAATTGTGTCAGGTCTTATGCTTAAGTTTTTGATCCATTTTGAATTAATTTTGGTACATGGTGACAGATAGCAGTCCAGTTTCATTCTTTTGCACGTGGCTATCCAATTCTCCCAGCACCATTTATTGTAGAGGCTGTCTTTCCTCCATTGTATGTTTTTAGCTTCTTTGTCAAAAATTATCTGTCCATATTTATGTGGTTTTATTTCTGGGTTCTCAATTCTATTCCATTAGTCTATGTGTCTGTTTTTTTGTACTGGCTTTCTTTACTGTTTGAACTATCCCCTGGTGTTTTTAGAATTTTATCTTAAATTGTTATGATTTCAAGTTTAATGAGATGTTTTACATTCTACACGATAAACAAGGTAGAATTGTTGCTATTTATTAAACAGAATTCAGAGTGAATCTCCACCCTCCTCTCTCTGCCAAGCATTTATAAAAAGCCATTTAGAGGAAAAGAGTATTTGCCCATTTGATTTAGGCTAATATTAATGAATAAGAATTCTGAAACATGAGCATCTTTAGAAGAGGCAAACAAGTACTTTAAACATAAAAATATTATTTTTGTCTCTTAGGTTTGGATATCGATGGGATATACAGAGTAAGTGGCAACCTTGCAGTGATCCAGAAATTACGATTTGCAGTTAATCATGGTAAGATCATATTTCCTATTGGTATATCCAAAATAATCACTCAGAACTGTTAGAATTAATTTTTTAAAATTCCTATTCCTACTGTTTTTCAGATGAGAAATTGGACTTGAATGACAGTAAATGGGAAGATATTCATGTCATCACTGGAGCACTCAAAATGTTTTTTCGAGAATTACCAGAACCTCTTTTTACATTTAATCATTTTAATGATTTTGTGAATGCAATTAGTAAGTATGTAGTTTTACTCCGTTTTTTTCCCTAGATGTTGAAAATCCTCTGTGCAGATTAAGTCACTGCATCCTGTTTTATCTTTATTTTAACCTTTTTCAAAGGATTATTTTACTCCAGAAATTATAAATGTGACCACCAGATGTCACTGTGTATTACCAAATATCAGGTTCCAAAATAAGTCACTGCTTTTAGTTCCATGTAAAATCTCCAATTATTATCTTTTTTTCAGAACAAGAACCAAGACAGCGAGTTGCTGCTGTGAAGGACCTAATCAAACAGTTGCCAAAGCCAAATCAAGATACAATGCAGATCCTTTTTAGACATCTCAAAAGGTAAGAGTCTCACCACAAAAGAGAAGTAGTAATTCAGAAAAAAGTGGGGTCTAGGACCCATGAGGCGAAGCCACTCAGACCCAGGTTCAGATCTAGCTTTGCTACTTACTGTCTTTGTAACTTGAAAAAGATAGCTCCTTAGAGCCCATGTTCCTCATGGGTAAAATGGTTTGGTATAAAGAATACATTAAAGTAGGTATTATATATGAAGCAATTATATAATGCCTAGCAGGTATGTAGTAGGTGTTCAAAAGTTGTTGCTAAAGTTAATTAATGTGAACATTAGATTATTATATGAGGACTATTAAATCACCTTAAAATAAAGCCTTAATTGTTTTGTTAATAAATAGCCACCTTAAAAACTGATTTTTTTCCCTTCTGAAAGAAAGACCACTAGAATACTAAAATGATCTCAATGAGAGAGATTAAAAAAATACAAAAAAACAAAGAATGAGTAAAATTGAAAGTTTAATATCTGTGCCCTAATGAAATACTTTTTCCCTGTCAACCTAGTGTAGTAATCATTATTGCCTGAATTGTAACTCGTATTTAAGTCTATGTCTTATTTTAAATGCTAGGCTAAAATATCACACATATAAGTTTATTGGAGTATGTGTAATTATACCTTACAGCTGTGCTGTGTTTATCCAGAAGAAATCTTTTCATGGCATTTGTATTTAATTCTACTTGGCTAAATGGTTTATATGTACCTTAGGAAAATGAGTGTTATTTCTCATTTCTAAATGCAAACTATTTATGGTTGTAATACAATGTGAAGAATTTTTACCCTCTCTAGTTTTTATTTTCTCTTTTAATAATGCATTTTTCCCCCTTAGAGTTATAGAAAATGGAGAAAAAAACCGAATGACCTATCAGAGTGTAGCAATTGTTTTTGGTCCCACTCTGTTAAAGCCAGAGAAAGAAACTGGTAATATCGCAGTTCATACTGTCTACCAAAACCAGATTGTAGAATTAATTCTTCTGGAAATAAATTCCATCTTTGGACGTTGATTTCTTATTGAAGACAACCTGTGGAGTAGAAGCCGAATTCCATCAGATTTCAAATCCTTATACATGATGTATTTTATTTTTGGACCAAGCAGTGACTCTTTGATTTTGCACTTTTTTGAGGGGTCAGAAGGGAATGGGAGAGTCAAGATGTGTGTTGGGCCCTCACGTTTGCTGCTTTGTTGCAAGTTGATATACCTGTGTGTAATTTTGAATTGATTTTATCCTGAATGTTTGCATTTCATACTCTGAATTTCAGTAAAAATCAAAACTTGCAATTTAACCAGTCGTATACACTGGATAATTTGGTAAGAAAATTACATTTTTTTTTCCCTCAAACTGGATAATGTAGAATTTCTTCTCATGATTTGTTAGGTTCATCACTTGATAGAACAATACTTATTATCAGTTATTTTGAAAACACACTCGGGCATTTTAAACAAAATGAAGTATATCCATTTTGAAACCTGTGTATATCTTTGTCAGGGTTTCTGCATGCAGTGCAGTGTAAGTGCTAAGATTTCATTATAACTCAGATATAATTTCCTGATGGAGGCTGGCTGTCTTGTACCATGCCGCACAGCATCCTTATTGGATATCTTAGTTGCTTATTTGGGCAGCACACTAATATTACTTAAAACACTGTGATATACTGGAGTTTAATTTAGCATAGGTCAGTTCAGGGTATTTTTGGGCTGTCTGTGCTACACTGATTTAGCTAACAATCCTAATTATATCTAGTGCCATACTGAGTTCTTGGTATGACCCTGTGGAAACAGACGTAATTTTATGTAAATACAGGCTGAAGACTTAATGTCTTTCAGCTTATGTATATAATTGTGTTGTATAGCCTCAGAGTACATTCTAACCCTACATTTCTAATCATGATATTGGTCATCTTTTCCATGAATATTAGGTTTCCTCCTGAAATAGGTCATTATTTGAGAAAGTTAACTGTGTGCACTTTTAGATTTTAATTACATTTACAGGCAAATCACTGTAATGCAAATGGTACTGGAAAAATACTGAATAGACTTGCTAAATGGTAAATGCACTACAAGAGGAGCCTTTTAGATTATTTAATATGTACAGAATACATTAGAAAAATTTATTACAGAATTCTAACTCTGCAGTATGAATAGTGGAAACCCATATGTAAATTAGATGGATGTCAGATGGAAAATGACATTGCTAAATTTAAGAATTTCTTTTTACATTACTAATGTAGATTGATTTGTATAATAAAGCAGGATTTGGAAGGTTTTGTTATAGAGAGCATGGTCTGTTGAAGATTTTTTAAAATGTATTTTTCTAGATTAACTGCTGTATATGAAATGTCTAATCTGAATAAAGAAAACTAAGAGGTTTAGAGAATTTTCCATTTGAAATGTGCATTTGGGTTTTTAATTTTTTTGTTTTTGTATTTACTGGCATACTCTTATACCTCATTTAAAAAAAAACTGAATCTAATATTTTCTGTGGCAAATATATTTTTCTCATTTCACACCTTTTCTACTCCCCGCCATTTCAGTACCTCCTTCACATCTCCCTTTTTATTTCTTCATCAATATTTGAAAGTGAATGATTTGTAACCAAGACTCTTTTTTCATAGAATTGCATTTATAATTTACAGATTGTCTTCCTCGGGAACAAATATTTTTTGTATGATCTGTCTAAAAATCTCTCACTTGAGTTTAGTGGTAAAACTATTGTTTGTTGCTGTGATCTTGTTAAATTGATGACAAACCAAGCTACTTGCTAGCTATGGGAAAGCAGATTGTTTTGGGCAGGGAGAAAAAGCCCCCAAATGAGAATGTTTATATTTGCCTAAAGATATCCTTAATATTACAATATGCTTTAGTGATCGTGTGCCAGGAAAACAATTAGACTCATATCAGTGATGTTTTCTTTCGGTAGTTATGGACATATCAAAGATTAATATTGTCCTGTGTTTCTTGTTTCAAAGTACATATGTGTGTGTGAAGTCTTAAATGTTTTATTAGTCTATAGCTAATCAGTTTATTGTAATACTGTATGTACAGTGAGATCAGTGTCTTGTGTTTTTCATCCTTTGTGAATTAAAATTTCTCACTTGTTTTTTTTTGTAGTAACAGAACCAGTAATATTTTCCTGTCTCAACAGCTTGAGTTTTTAGTAGCAAATATATTAAAGGCTGAAATAACTTGTCAGTGGCATTTCATTTACTAAATTTACTTCAGCATGTCATTCAAAAAAAGTAGTTGGAAATTGAAAGAAAAAATATATTTAAATATGTCATTACATTCAATTAGAAGAAAAACACTTAAATTTTATAGCAGTAAGAAATTTTACCTTTTACTCTGGAAAAAGTTAAATATGAAATGTCTCTGAAAAAATGATGTTACCTTTTAGATAGAGGCAAATCTATAGATTTTTTTTCTTATGTGAAAAGCGCAATGGAATAATTGAGCCATACTTCAGGCTTAGGCAGATGTGTTATATACACACATACATGTGTATGTAAGTGTGTGTGTGTGTGCGTGTGCGTGTGCGTGTGCATGTGCATGCATGTGTGTGTGTGCCATTGCTTATACACAAATGAAAAGTCATCAATAATAGTAAGGATAGAGACCTGGAGACTTTTGTACTATTTTAGTTTCATCCCGTGCTTTTTTTGTAAGCCTGTAATATTAAATAATAGATAGCAGTGAGAGGGAAAAAATGTTATTCCATAATTGTGCCAAGAGATTTTTTCCAGCTCACGGAGAGGCTTCTAATTATTTAAAGTAAACATGTAGTTTCCCATGACACTAATTTCTCCAACATCTTTAGGCATTTAAAACACACACAGAGGAGCCTACCACATGTCATTTTAGTGAAGAAAAAAATAAAAATAGTCAAATGGTCGTCACGCTCTCACTGGTCTAATAAAAGTCAAATGCTCAAATATTGCATCTAAATAGAGAATTGAAAATGGGTAGAAAATACGATTTTATGGAGTTTACTAGCCTCTGAACTCCAGCCATCAGCTCTCGTGATCCTCTTTTATAGAAAGCACTTCTCTGGTGCAAGGCTAGAGAAGATGTTAAATAAGGACTTGAGTCTGTATGTTACAATCCTGGAGTGGGCACAGTTTTAGTTTTTTTTAAACAGTATTCCAATATAGCTAATATAGTCCTGTCAAATGCAACTTTAGTTTGAAACAAACAAACAAAATGCAAAGGATGCTGCAAAACAAAATCAACAGTATTACAATAATGGTGTATTAGATTCTATTGGAAATTCAAAAGCTGTAAACCCAGGCCAAGCAGAGTCAGACTTTGTATTCTAGAGAAGAGGGAAGTACAGAATGCCTAATGAGACATTCTGTAACTGCTAAAGACAAGGCAGTTCTCCTGGAGAATCTCAATTAGTCTTCTCAACTGAAGTTTTGTGGACCGGTGATGGCTGTAAATATATTCAGCTGAGTTGAGCTTTTACAAATTAGCCTTATGTGAATATGGCACTTAAATGAACTCTTTCATTTCCTTCATTGCTTCCCTTCTCCCACAGGAAAAAAAAGGAAAGAAAAAAGCACTTTCATGGCACTCTCATAAACAGAGCACTTGTAGGACAAGGTAACCGTTTAACAAACCACTACAATACGGGTTTAGAAAAGTCTGGGTCCTCACTTTTTCTAATCAACCGTCCCCTCCCTTTATTTTACTTCCTCTTTTGATGTTTTCAGAAAAGTTTTTGGTTAAGATTTTTAATTATTAATGCTGGTAGCGGTATCTTTCACATAGTTCTATAGTTGTGGCTCACACTGTAAGCAGCATTGAAACTTATAATGTCAGGCACCTTGTAATGTTGGTGAAATCCATAGTGACATCAGAATGACAAATTGATGCTGTAGCAGCTCTTCTCAGAGGGGGCTTTTACAGAGGGGAAATGAGAACCACTATGAGGTCATGGTAGAGTACCCACTGGAGATTCAGCATAGCGCTCAAGGACTCCTTTCTCCTCCTGAGCATTTTGAGAGATGGTTTCTATTTAGGCAAGAGAAATGAGAATCTTAGACACTCAAGTATAACTAGTCTCATTGATGTGTAAAGCAAGACGGGACCAGTAGGGACCCTCACACTCACAGTTTGGTTTTATGGAGGCCCAGAATGATTGTGAATTCCTAAGGCCATATGTCCAGTTAAGGCTGAAGGAAAGAAATACCTTGATTAGTTCCATTATTTCTATTTAAAGTTTGTGATCACTATTCTGTCGTGTTCAAAGAATATCATTTAAGGAAGAAACAAGTAATTTGTCTACCTTTTGTGGGCCATTGTTTTCAAGCTAAGTTAATTTTTATTTATGTGGCATATTGAAACTTATTTTCTTTTATATATTATGTGCATCTATTAGGAATACAGAGGTTGGCAGTGGGCAGGTATTGCTTTCTGCTCGTCTTTCCTAGTTCTAGTTGATAGATAGCAATCTGGCGTTCCTCTCCCTCCCTGGCAAATAATCAGACTTTAGTGGTTCTTTTTCTACCCACTGGCATTCCTAGGCAGGCCATTGCATGTTCATCTCTGTTTAGTATGGATATCTCCTTTAACTGGTATTCTAGAACTGTGCTGTCCAGCAGGCAGCATTTTGGCAATTTAATTTTCATTAAAGTTGAATAAAACTTGAAAATTGTTAGTCACAGCAGCCGCATTTGAAATGTTCAGTAGTGACATGGAGTCGATGGCCACTGTGTTGGATAGAGCAGCTATAGAACGTTGCCATCCTCACAGAAAATTCAGCTGGGCAGTGCTGTTCCAGAAGGTTGGTTGTGAGGAATAAGCAATTGCAAAATGCAATTTTTTTCCAAAAAAGACATGAATGACCTAAAAAACCTTACATAATATTTCATAGTTTTCTCTCAGGCTTGTCGCGTAAGTATAGGACTCTGAAAGAATTTCAGAGCAAGGAAAGAGACACATTTTTATAACAGGTCTGCCAAACTTTGAATATTTGTCCTACCATGTGCTCTCATTGGGGGCTAGAAGGGTGGTAAATGTGATTTGACTTCAAATACCACTCCATCAAAAATCAGTTCAAAACTGTGGCTTTAAAAAAGCTTCAGTGGACACTATTCTCTGGGAAATTTAGGAATGTTGTACTATGCGATAACATTTCTGAGATGTATGTCACAATACTCTTACATTTTAGGAATTTTCACTTTGGTGGGAAAGATTTTCTGAAATCTTATTTTAGACACTGTCTAAACAATTAATGAAAGAAATGATTCTTATTAGAGCTTTATTTTGAGGTCCAAGCTACTTCACCTGTATTTACTGCTGATTTTTAATAATGCCCTATAGGAAGTAATGGAGCTCTTGAACCTACATACAAAATTTCTTCTTAAATGGAAACTGAAATGTAGCGACAGATACAGGGAAATTGTTGATAGTCTTCAAAGCACGTCAATAGGTCTGCCCACGATTTCACCAGCTACTTGCTAAAGTACGGACAGGGGCATGGTATACAGATCCCATAGGCTAGATGATTAGCTTTTTTTTTTTTTTTTTTTTTTTTTTTTTTATCAAAATGATTAAGAGTCCCAGGCCAAATTCTTTCAGAGCTGGTACTTCTGTGCATACTTGACACGTACAGTGCTCTAGTTGAAGAAGATGCTACTCATGTATTTTCAACCCTGTTCTAAAGGCTTTCTATTAATATCTAATCTTAAGATTTCTAGGTAGGGAGCCTAGTAGTTTGTTAGGTACTCTAACTAACCCAACCCCTAGACAGAATGCTTCAGTTCAGACTTAAACAAATCATAGGGTAAAGAAGCTTCGCCAGCTAGTAAAACTAGCACTCTTCTCCCATATTCTCATTAAGGAGTGCATTGAAACATGAAATGCTTCTTTCTGTGTCGTTTCTTCATCCGTCTTCCCTTTAGCTTCTGTGTCAGCAGTTGGTGTTTGCTTTAGACAATCAGATGAGTGGCTAGTCACAGAGACTGTATTGGGACTTACGGAGGCCCTTGTTTCCAGAGTGTCCATGTTTCCAGGAGAGGGTGGAGTTCAAGAGGAATCAAAGGCCTCTAGGAAGCCTCCACAGCCCTGTTGAGAGGGAAACTAAATCATCTATAAGGGGGAATCCCAGTATCTTTGGATGACAGTTGTGACTGTGAGGTTCCCTGAATTCAGCCCTGTATGTAAGGGAAACAGATATGATACGATGTTTCTGACATCTGGCTACATCTTAAGGCTGCCCTCTCTGATTATGTCCCTGACTCTTGACCTGTTATATTAGCCAGATTGATTGCCTGAGCATTGCTAGTAACATTGACTGAACCTTCTTACCCATCTTATTACTCTCATAAGTGCCTATAGCATATTCAGTTGGTGTTAATGGTTCCACAAAGCCAGCATCAGATAATACGAAATTGCTTTTAAATAATAGGTAGTACCGAAACATCTCCTGCATAAAAGGTTGGAAAGAGAGTTTAATATAAACAATCTACTAAGATCCCATTTATTCAACAAGTTCAGTGAATTTGTTTGAGATGTTTAAGCATGGTTGTAACCTCTGGGGATACAAAACAAAGGTAAGCAAAACAGAATCTCTGCACTCATGTTTACAGTCTTAAGATTGGTAATATGACAAATGGTGTGTATTTAATTCTGACATACACCTATATTGAGTAGGTGAACTCAACATGGTCAGTTTTAGAAGTTTTATTCCTGTACCTTTCAAGTCAGCTACTAGTGTACTCAAGCCAGTCTACAGAGATTTAGCTAAGATTTATTGCTACATAATTGGGTAGCATGTATTGAGAATGACATAATTCTTGAGTACTTGTTGAGTTGAAGTAAGGCAAGTTTGTCAAATAAATACAAGAAATATTGAAAGTGTTGATGAAGCATAAATTCAATTGATAAGGCCTGGTTTTAAACAGAAGATGGATCATCCTAGCATGAAACAATAAAATGTGAAGTGGGACATTTACAACTAAATTGTCAGAAAAGAATGGATTTAACAACAGTTGTAATGGTCACACAAGTAATCCACATCATACTTCCGGTATTAAAATTAAATGTATGGAGGATTCTGGGAAGATGGTAGAAACAGCATAGTTTTTCAGTTTCCACTCTAAAACAACAACATAATGCCATTGACAGTAAACAGGTAACAGATACCCTCACAACCTCCAGAATACGAGCAGGTCAGGACAAAGCACCAACAACTCCAAGACCTGCAATGATATTGGTATCTGTGTGAGAGAAAGGCAAGAAAGAAACAATAGGGTAACATCTGATAGACCTCAGAACAAAAGGACCACAATATAACCATAAGGACTGAAGGGGCTGAAACACTAGCTTCTAGGAATTCTTAAAACTAACTTGCCAGAGCTTCCTTCCAGGACAAGACCTCACATTGGAGAAAAGTTGCTGAGATTGGAATCAAAATTGGACAGGATAAGGACAATAGACAAAAGAGATTGTCTAAATAGAAGTGGGGAACAGAAGTTAGAGCTAGGAAATCCCAGGAATCAAGCTGCCATATTTTTAACACAATGCAAAAAACAACATAAGAATGAATCTGTGATGTTAAAGTTTTCCTGAATCCTGTCTTATTCCAAAAGTTCAGGAAAATTAATTTCACATAAAAATGAGCAAAATCATAGTATCAAGGCCGAATTCCATATAAAAATTGTAAGAAAAAATAATGAGCAGAGTAACACCCGTATGGAAACTGGAAGCATGCCAGAAAAACATGCCCACAAAAGAAAACTGTATTCCAAAAAATGAGCTCAAGGTCTGTAAGAAATGATGTAAGACATGAAAGAACATGAATTATTAGACATAAGATGGCGAAACTCAGGAAATAGTGTTGAAATTAGAAAATATTTCAGAATGTAAGTAGAAACATAAGAGCAAATAGATAATGCCTTAAAAGAAACAGTGTAACAGAAAAATTTTAAATCATAAATGAAAGATTTAAAGAAATGTTTTTTAAAAGATTAAAAGTGACATTGAAGATAGGCAAAAAAGATCAAACAGGATTAATAGGAGTTCATAAACCAAGGTAAGCAAAAGACATTAAAAATATTTCAAGAATACTTTCCTGAAATTAGAAAAGAAATTGAAATTTTGTATTGAAATAGCACACCAAATAACTAACATTGACCTAAAGTGACCAATATCAAGACATAGTCCGGTGAAATTACTGAACTGTAAAGAAAAAGAAATATTTTGGGCATCTGTTTTAAAAGCACATGTGATTTGTAAGGGAAAATATTAAATTATTGGAATTTTCAACAGCAACATGTTACACCAGATGAAAATGGAGCAATATATTTAAGATTCTCAAGGAAAGTCAGTCAAGGAATTTCTGTCCAACGAAACTGACTTGCAAGTACAAATTGTTATCAGCATTTACGAATTCAAAAAATACTTTCTATGATCACATCTTTAAGAATCTATTACAGAATGAGTTTCAGATTACTAAAATGTCTTAGAGACATCAACATAAGGACTGCATTAAATGTTTAATTGTGTATAGAAATAAGACTAAATGAGGACTAAAAGGGAGACTATATAGTCCTTAATGACCACATATAACCTTACAAATAAAGTTTAGTGCAAATTTTACAATGGAAGAATGGGGAGAACATGCAAAACATTTAATGTTTTCAGCAACCATATTGGTATTATTCTGATTGTTGTGTATGTAATGGGAAATTAAACAAATGAATACTTCTGGGATGTTCTATCCCCTGAGCCCTTGAGAATCCGGATTCTCATAATGGAAGAAAGGAGTCACAGTTATAATAAGTAAATACTCTGTAGTCTTAATTTGAATTGAGAGTATCAATATGAAGTCATGGGATGGTTTATTTACATGTACATACGTGTACTCTATTACAAATTGTCCACTGAAAACACCTAGAAAAATGACCAACCCAGGGAGCATCTCTAGCACCTAAATTATGACCTTGAAATATTTCTTATTAAAAGAAATGAAGCTTTTTAGAGATGTGGCTGATTCCATCTTGTACTTCAGAAATGTACAAGATGACCCTGGAAGATCTTGTCATAGCAGATAGCAAGGAAGCCATCAACTATTACTAGGATCTTGTCAAGAGGATGAGGCAACTTGAAGAAGATCCACTGGCCAAAGAGAGGATAGCATGAGTTTCAATAATGAGAATGATTTTTTTGCAGTGAATTGAAATCCATTAATATGTTTTAACCCATGAATTCATAATGATATTGAATTATCTTCTTGAAAACTGGTAAATAAAGAGAAAGAAGCATTTATCCTGTCTTTTCTGTATGCACTTGACCACTGGGTAACTGAAATGGCAGATGAGGGTAAGCATCTCTATATAGGAGTATTCCAACTAGTAATTGAAAAAGAAATGATATAATATCACCCTCCATTGAGTTATTAAATATAAGTATTAGGCATCAATAGCTACTAACATCATAAAAAGAAATGATTAGACACTGCATGCCTCCTGATGAAAGAACACAAGACCTCTTATATAGTCTTTGTCAAAGGAATCTGAGCCTTGAATCTGAGTCAGACTCTACATCCAACTTCCAATTTTCAGGAAATACAGACAATTATATCAGGAATATGAAATAAAATCCATACTGAGAAACTGCAGGTCAAAGGGCCTGAATTCTCCAACAAATAGCTTTATATGCAAAAGAAAGGGATGATGCAGGACCCTATGGATTTTCATACATTTTTAAAAATTGAGATGTGAGCATCATTTAAAAACAAAGACAGTAGTAAAAACGTGTAAGTTCTTTATTTTGTAACATTTTACTATTACTATTTTTTACATGTTCTTAAGGTTACATTTTTATCTGTGTAGTGGAAATACTATGTAATGGTGTACTTTACTAATCTTTTTCCAATTCCACATTGAGTGACATCATGGTAATTTGAATGTGGCCATGTGATATTTAAATGAAATCAATGATTGATTTGTTGATTTGTCTAGGCTTATGAATGCGATGGAAAAAATATTAATACAGATTAAATTTAAAAATGTGTTGTGTCTATAGCCATTACATTGTGAATAACAAAAAATTAAGGAAATATTCCTCCAGGATTTAAAAAAAAAAAAAATATTATCTAACTCAGCAAAGCAGTCAGATACATCATTGACAAATGAGAGTTCTTACATACATGTTTAATTGTTCACTTTTGTCTTATTAATGTAAATGAAAATGTCAGCTGACATAATCAAATTACACTCATTCATCAGTTGCAATTGTAGGACAGCTGCAAGAGTTTGGCAAAAAAAAAGCATTCTTTGAGAATAATTTGCTTATGTGGAATTTGCAATAGAGTATTGTATATTTTATTATTTATATCAGTAAAATTTACAATAAACGTGTGTGTGTATTTTATGCCAGTTTCTAAACATTTACCAGTATACCACTGGAAGTATGGTAAGTATAATAAATGGTAATTGTTTTTATTGTTAGTGTTAAGTATGGCAATAACAGAATGACAGATTCCTGAGAGAGGATGATGGTCATAAAAACCAGAAAGATTGGCAGGAAACTAAACTCATCAACATGGCTTAAATTAAATTTCCAAGGCAATGACAAGAAAGCCCATATGTAACCACTGAATTGAAATTAGGAAGTATAAAAATGTGAGATTTCAAGTGTACAATGAGAAGCAAAGGAGGAAGAAAAGGAAACTGATATACTTGATTGGAAGCCCTCTGATGAACACAGATTCCAAAGGATGAACTTAAAACTGACTTTGTGGATCATACAATCAAAATGATCATACAATAGTACAAGTTTATAAAAATATTAGAAGATTTAAATTCCCAATGAACTTTTAAGAACATGCTAGTTAACAAAAAGTGCCTTTTAAGCTATATGCAGATCAAGAAGTACAAAAAAGGCTTACATCTCCAGCAAGCAGCATAATCTTCAAATAGGGACATATAAAATAAATAATGTAAAGATGTAATAACAGCACCAAGAAGAGCCATGAAAAGAAATGAAGTTTTAAATGACTCCCCAGGACCAGACCAACCACATCCCAGTATTCTCCTGCTTCTTCAAGAACTTGTAGATGGAATCCAAGAACATACGTCAGTGATGTCTGATAGACAATAGAGAATATATTCAGAAATCTCAAAATGGACATTTCCCCCCCAGGTTAAGAAAAAAACAGGACTGGTCGAGGAAAGGAATGCTGTAAATACAATCCTGGATTCAGCAATAGCTTTGCAGATAATATAGACCTGGGAATATTAAGTGATATGGCTTAATATTCTGCATGTGTTGTTTCTGGTGTCTCTTGGGAGGAGCTCCCATGCAGGCCAATATCAGCCTTGCCTGTGACTGGCCCCCTTGGTGGATTAGGTAGATGCTACGCCTGTACTGCATCCCAGGAACCCACCAAAATTACAAATGAATTATAGAAAAAGCGACCTCAAGAATCATCTGAACACTAGCTGAACAGAACCACTATAACTAAGAATATAAAGAAGAGGCTACATCAAGACGTTTAGGAGGGGCGGAAATGTGAAACAGGCTGACTCCAAACCCACAAGCAGCCATTATCCCTGTGTGGAGCCTGCCTCATGTGTAGCCTACAGGAGGGCATCATCTTTTCTATGTTGAACCCTCCCCCAAAGGCTAAGTCTGAGACTGCATTGATCTGCTAAAATCTGCACATGAGCATCACCTTGGTGATGCCCTGGGTCCCTGCACTGCACAGCTAATGCTGCATCACCTGGGGCACTCTCGACTACTGAGAGGCTGGCCACACCCCACAAGCTCAGCAAGAATTTTATAGTAACAGTCCAGAAAACTTTTGGTGGTGGGCAGTGAGCCACAGATTGTTCTGAGCCTCTCTTGGGTGGCTCTTGGGGAGCTGTGAGCCCAAGGCGAGAGGTGGCTGGCTGTAGTGTTCTCAGGGCTTTCTGTGAAGTGGTCACAGGCCAAGCACTGGCGCAAGAACTGAATCTAGTAACCACTGGCCACACCCTGTGACTCTCTGGGACCCTTCCCCGCCCAGCTACTGTGTTTCCCCGAAAATAAAACCTAACCAGAAAATAAGCCCTAGCATGAGTTTTCAGGATGACATCCCCTGAACATAAGCCCTAATGAGCCTTTTGGAGCAAAAATTAATACAAGACCCGGTCTTATTTTTAGGGAAACATGGTAGTGCTGCGTTGCCGAAGGCACTCTCAACATGTGGTCAGCAGCCTGGCCTGTGCACCTGAGGAGGTTCTTAGAATAGCTGAGCCTTATGGGCAGCTGGAGAGGGGCAATAGGCCTAGGGGGCCCTGGGCCTTTTGCTAAGTTGCTCCAGGCCCAATACTGGTGGTGGCCGGATTTGGTTTACTGTGAGGCCACTGTCACATGCCTCCAGGTCCAGCATAGGCAGCAGCTAACCACATATAGCTTTATAGCTCCTACTGGGTGGCTGCAGGCTGGTTACAGGCAAAGTTGAAATTGGCCTGCGTGGGGGCTCCTCCCAAGAAACAACACACCCAGAACCATCATCAGAATACACCAGAGCACTACCCTCATTAGACCCACAAACGGCACACCCAAAGGGTGATCTCAACAGGCACAAGAGCCCACAGAGGCAAATTCCCCTCTGAGGAGTCAGCCACCACACAGCAGTTCATACACTGTGGGCATTGTAAATTCTCAGTCACCCTGGGAGTCAATCCCACCCATTGACTTGCCAAAAGCACTCAAGACTCAACTATAAGAGAACACACACTCAAAGGACACTCCTGGAACACATGCACAGGGGATCAGGGAGATTGTGCCATTGGAATACGCAGGACACATACTACATAAGGCCACCCAGAAAACATTGAGAGACACAGGAAATGTACCTAATACATAGAAGCAAACACAGGCAGCCAGAATGAAAAACATGTCCCAAATTAAAAACAAAACAAAAAACAACCCTTCCCCTCCAAAAACAGGAGAAACCTCCAGAAATAAAACTAAAGGAAATGGAAGCAACCAATCTACCAGAGAGAGTGTTTAAAACTCTCGTTATAAGAATGCTAAAGGAACTTTGTGAGAATTTCAACAAAGAGGTAGTAAGCATGAAGAAAGACATAAAAACCATAAAAAAAGAGCCAGTCAGAAATAAATAATACAATAACTAAAATGAAGAATACACTAAAAGGAATCTACAGCAGATTAGATGAAGCAGAGGATTGAATCACTGATTTAGAAGACAAGATAGCAAAAAACACCTAATCAGAACAACAAAAAGAAAAAAAAGATAGTTTAAGAGACCTGTGGGACAACATCAAGTGTAACAACATTTACGTTACAGAGGTACCAGAAGGAGAAAAGAGAAGAGAGGGAGCAAGGAATAGAGAAACTATTTGAAGAAATAATGACTGAAAACTTTCCTGACCTGGCAAAAGAAATAGACATACAAGGTCTGACAATTAAGTTCACGAACTTGTTGCAACGATGTTGCTAATCTCTCTTTGATACCGGAAGGATTATTCATTATGAATTTGTACCAACTGGACCCAACATTTAATCAAGTTTACTATTTGGAAGTGCTGAAAAGGCTGCATGATAAAGTTAGATGACCTGAACTTTTTTTGCCAACAATTCATGGCTCTTGTGTCATGACAATGACCAGCTCACATGGCACTGTCTGTGAGGGAGTTTTTAGCCAGTAAACAAATAACTGATTGGAACACCCTCCCTACTCATCTGATCTGGCCCCTAATGACTTCTTTCTTTAGCCGAAGATAAAGGAAATATTGAAAGAAGACTTTTTGATGACATTCAGGACATCAAGGGTAATATGACAACAGCTCTGATGGCCATTCCAGAAAAAGAGTTCCAAATTACTTTGAAGGGTGGGCTAAGTGCTGGCATCAGTGCATTGCTTCAAAGGTGGCCATAGTGATACTCAGCAATGAGGTATATAGCACTTTTTATAGGATGAGTTTGTGAACTTAATTGTCGGACCTTGTACAAGCCCAGGAAACACAGAGAGTCCCTAACAAGACGAACCCAACAAGGTCCTCACAAACACACATCATAATTAAAATGCCAAAGTTAAAGATGGAATCCTAAAATCAGCAAGAGAAAGACAACTAGTTAATTACAAGGGAGCTCCCATACGACCATTAGCTGATTTCTCAACAGAAACTTTGCAGGCCAGAATAGAGTGGCAGGAAATATTCAAAGTGATGAAAAACAAGGGACCACAACCAAGACTACTCGACCCAGCAAGGCACTCATTTAAAATTGAAGAAGAGAGAAACAACTTCCCAGACAAAAAGCTAAAGGAATTTATTACCACAAGTATTACAAGAAATGGTTGAAAGGACATTTTTAAGCAGAAGAAAGAAAACAAAGAAAGATAAAAGTATGAATAATAAAATAGCAATAACAATGTACCTATCAAAAATGACTTTAAGTGTAAGTGGATTAAATCAAAAGACAGGGTAGCTGAAGGGATAAGAAAACAAGGCCCATGCAGATGCTGTCTACAAGAGACCAACTTCAGATTGTAAGATACACATTGACTGAAAGTAACAGGATGGAAAAAGACATTTCATGCACATGGAAATGAGAGAAAAGCTGGGGTAGCAGTACTTACATTGGACAAAACAGACTTGAAAACAAAGACTGTACTAAGAGACAAAGACATCACGTAGTAATAAAGTAATTATTGAATAGTAATTCAACAAGAAGACATCACTCTAGTAAACACTTGTACACCCCACGTAGGAGCACCTAAATATATAAAACAAATATTGACCGACATAAAGGCAGAGATCAACAGTAACACACAGTAGGAGACTTTAACACCCCACTGACACCAAGGGACAGATCTTCCAGACAGAAAATAAACATGAGAACAGCAGCTTTAAGTAATGCACTAGACCAGATGGATTTCATTGATATTTTAGAGCATTTTACACAAAACCAGCAGAATATACATTCTTTTCAAGTGCATATGAAACATTTCCAACAGAGACCACATGTTAGGCCACAAAACAAGTATAAATAAATTTAAGAAGATTGAAATCATGTCAAGTATCTTCTCGGACCACAATGATATGAAACTAGAAATCAATTACAAGAAAAATACTGAAAAACCCACAAACACATGTAGGCTAAATAACATGCTACTAAATAACCATTAGTCAACAACGAGACTAATGGTCAACAACGAGATCAAGGAAGAAATCAAAAGCTACCTTGAAACAAAAATGAAACTACAATGACCCAAAATCAATAGGGCACAGCAAAAGCAGTCCCAAAAGGGAAATTCCTATCAGTGCTGCCCTACATAAAGAAAAGAAAAATCTCAAATAAGCAATCTAACTTTACACCTAAGGGAACTGGGATAAATAAAACAAACAAACAAACAAACAAAAAAAAACAGCCAACAAAGGCCAAAGTGAGTACAAGGAAAGAAATAATAAAGATTAGAGAGGACATAGACTCGAAAAAAATAATACAAAAGATCAATGAAACCAAGAGCTGTTTTTCTGAAAAGGTAAAATTGACAAATCTTTAACCAGACTCATCAAGAAAAAAAATGACAGGGGACCAAAATAAAATATGAAATGAAAGAGGAAAAGTGACAATGGACACCACAGAAATACAAAAAAGTTTTTAAAAAATGCTACGAACAACTGTATGCCAGCAAATTAGACAATTTGGAAGAAATGGATAAATCCCTAGAAGCATACAATCTTCCAAGGCAGAATCAAGAAGAAACAGAAAACCAAACAGACCAATTACTACCAATAAAATAGAACCTGTAATCAACAAGTTCCCAACAAACAAAAGTCTGGGACCAGATGACTACACAGGTGAATTTTACCAAACATTCAAAAAGGAATTAACACCTATTCTCCTCAAACTATTTTTAAAAATCCAAGAGGGAAGGCTTTCCAAGATCATTTTATGAGGTCATCATTACCCTGATTCCAAAGTCAGAGAAAGACATTACATAAAAAAAAGAAAACTATAGGCCAATATCCCTGATGAAAATAGATGCAAAAACCCTCAACAAAATATTAGCAAACCAAATTCAGCAATACATTGAACAAATCATACACCACGATCAAGAGGGATTCATTCTGGTATGCAAGATTGGTTCAATATTTGCGAATCAATTAATGTTATATATCACATTAAAAATAAAAATCTCATGGTCATATCAATAGATGCAGAAAAAGCATTTGACAAAACTCAGCATTCATTTGAGATAAAAATTCTCAGCAAAGTGGAAATAGAGGGAGCATATCTCAGCATAATAAAGGCCATTTGTGACAAACCCAGAGCCAACATACTCAATGTGGAGAAGCTAAAAGCATTCTCCTTAAGATCAGGAAAAAGACAAAAATGTCCACTTTCACCACCTTTCTTCAACATAGTACTGGAAGTCCTAGTCACATCAATCAGACAAGAGAAAGACATGAAAGACATTCATATGGGAAAGGAAGAAGTAAAACTGTCATTATTTGCAGATGACATGATACTATATGTATAGATTCCCAAAGATTCCACCAAAAAACTATTAGAATAGATAAATGAATTTCGTAAAGTCAGGATGAAAAATTAATATTTAAAAATTGGTTGCATTTTCATACACCAATAATGAACTGTCAGAAAGAGAAATTAAGAAAACAATCCCATTTTCAATTGCATTAAAAAAATCTACTTAGCAATAAATTTATCCAAGGAAGTTAAAGACCTGTACTCAGAAAATTATAAGATACTGGAGAGAGAAAGAAGATACAAATAAATAGAAATATATACCGTGATCAAGGATAGGAAGAATAAATACAGGTAAAATGTCTATACTACCCAAAGTAATATATAGATTCAATGCAATCCCTATAAAAATACTAATGGCATTTTTCACAGAAGTAGAACAAATAATCCTAAAATTTATATGGAACCAAAAAAGTCCTGAATAGCCATGGCAATCCTGAGAAAGAAGAACAATGCTGGAGGTATCATGCTACCTGATATAAAATTATACTACAAGGCCATAGTTATCAAAACAGCATGGTATTGGCATAAAAATAAACACATAGATCAGTGGAACAGAATAGAGAGCCCAGAAATAAATACATGCCTATAGGGTCATTTAATCTGGCAAAGGAATCAAGAATTTGCATTGAGGTGAAGACAGCCTATTCAATAAGTGGTGCTGGAAAAACTGGACAGATACATGCAAAAAAAAAAAAAAAAGAAACATCTTCTTATGCCATGTACAAGAAAAACTCAACATAGATTAAAGACTTAAATGTAAGACCTGAAACTAAAACTCCTAGAAGAAAATATAGGAAGTAAACTCACAGACATTACCCTTAGTAATATTTTGGCTGATATATTTCCTTGGGCAAAAGAAACAAAAGGAAAAATAAATGGGACTACATCATACTAAAAGTTTTCTCACAATAAAGGAAACCATCAGCAAAACAAAAAGTTAACTGAATGGAAGAAGATATTTGCAAACCACACCTCCAATATGGAGCTAATATCCAAACTATATGAAAAACTAAACAACAACAAAACAAACAATTCAATTAAAAATGGGCAGAGGACCTGAAGACACTTCTCCCAAGAAGACATACAAATGGCCAACAGAAATGTGAAAAATGCTCAGCTTCACTAGCTATTTGGGAAATGCAAATCCAAACCACAAAGAGATACCACCTCATACCTGGCTATTAGCAACAAGACAATAAGTGTTGGACAGGCTGTGGAGAAAACAACCTCATACACTGCTAGTGGGAATGTAAATTGGTGCAGCCACTATGGAAAACACTATGAAGTTTCCTCAAAAAATTAAGAATAGAATTACCATACAACCCGACAATCCCTCTGCTGGGTGTCTACCCAAAAAATCTGAAAACATTTATCCATAAAGATATATGTACCCCTATGTTCACTGCAGCATTTATTCACAGTGGCCAAACATGGAAACAACCAAAGTGTCCTTTGTTAGATGATTGGATAAAGAAGATACATACATACATATGTACAATGGAGTATTACTCAGCCATAAGAAAAGATGAAATACTGCCATTTGTGACAAAATGGATCTTGAGATTATTATGCTAAGCGAAATTAGTCAGACACAAAAAGGAAAGAGCCTTATGACTTCAGTCAGGTAGGATATAAAACTGAAAGCAACAAATGAACAAGACAAACAAAAACTTACAGAAAACACTTTAGTGGTTATCAGAGGATAAGGGGTTGGTAGAAGAGGGTAAAGGGGGTCAAATATATGGTGATGGAAGGAGAACTAACTGGTGAATACACAATGCAGTATATAGATGATGTATTGTAGAAATGTACACTTGAAACCTATATAATTTTACTAACCAATGTCACCCCAATACATTTAATAAAAACTTTTAAAAAGTCACTTATGCTTGGAAATTAAGCAACACACTTTTTAAATAACCCATAAGTTCAAGAAGAAATCAAATGGAAATTTGAAAACATTTTAACTAAATGATATAAAAAATATGACAGTTTACCTCATGTAAATCAGCAAGGAACAGCAAATTAAACCCAAAGAAGTAGAAGGAAGAAATGAAGTTAAAAGAAAAAAATAGAAAGTAAATGTTAGAAGGGATTAAGTAAAGGCAAAAGATGGTTCTTTGAAGGAACGAATAAAGCTGATAAATCTTGGGGGGGGGGAGAGAGAGATTGCACCATAGGCATTAGTGTTCTTGTAATTGTCTTTTCTAAGAAGACATTATCTTGAAACTGAAGCTATTCTTGGATTCTTAGCTGCTCTGTCTGATGGCTGGTTAAAGGAGACACAATGGTAAAATTAGGAACCTTTAAATTACATTCAAAGTGTGAGCAATCTACATTTTTTTCAAAGTCTTATTTCACTGTTTTTTTAAAAACATCATGGGGGAGAAAAATGTCCCCATATGGCAGATATATTTGTGTCTGAGGCTAATTTCCAACAATTTACCTGTTTTTGAAAATTCAATTTCTGGAAATTCCCATAGACAGGGGGGTCTATTAAGACTCTTGTCTCAATCATTTTTGGATGAGCTTCTACTGGGCTTAGGACACCAGAGTATGTGTGACATTTTAAAATCTATTCCATAGTGACATAAGAGTTTCAGCAGATTGTCCTATATTGCTGTGGTTGGGATAACCAACACAAAACTGTCAACTGATTTTAAAAATGACTCCATTTTGTATGACATTCAAAAAGGAAGGATAAAAACATCTTTCATTTAGTGAATGTAGAAGTTACTTGTCCGGAGAATGCCTTGTTTCCCTTCATTTCACCTAAACAGAGTGATAAATCTACATGGTTTTTGAGTTGTCACACCAGTCATCAATAAAAGGCACATGGTCTCTCCAAGTGGCTGAGTCTGCTCGAAACTTTAATAATACTATTTTATTAGGTGAAATGCTTCAAGTTTTTCTGTTAGAGAATGGTTATATGTTATTGAGAATAATTGTGCTGCCAGGTAATGGAAAATAAACATTAAGCACTGATACTATCATCCTCTTGACTTGTCTAATTTTCCCGGTTCATAATGCATTGTGGCTAGACTGATGAAATCAAAATGTTAATGGTAAATTACCTGTCAGATGGATTTGTCTGCTCTGTTCATTATCTTTGGTGAAAATACGGCTGAGATGGTTTGTGTGTGTTTGTGTGTGTGTGTGTGGTGGTTTAATTTCCTCGAGCTTAAAGTAGGAGCTAGAAATTCCTCTCTGCAGAAAGGAAACTTAATATGTGTATATTTAAAATAAAATAGGTATGCACTCAGGATCTAGTTAGATGTTCAAAATACAATTATTAAGCTTTTACTGTTTTGGCTGTTTTTTGTTGTTTATAATAATCTTGGGGTCCTAGAGAATGATAGTGGAAACTCTTCTGGTTGTCACTCTTCATTTTACAACCCAGAGTGATTTGAAGGGCGTACCTGTACACACCACTAGCTGGGACACTGAACGTGGAGGCTTCTCCTACTCCTTGGGTGATTACAGTTGAAATCAACTTTGCCATAAATACATGAAGGCTTTCCAAAGAACAAAATGGAAACTGGTTCCAAAGCAGACTGAAGTACAGTTCTATTCAAAAACTTAGGGAACAGTACTTTTGGGTTTGGAGACAGTGGCAAGAATGTTAAGCAGGTTTTTGTCTTAAGGTCGAAAGATCATTGCTTTTAATCTTCCGTTAACTGAAAAAGAACATCCTCTAGTATCAGCTTCCCCTTCCGTGATCTTTTAGACATACAAGGACTGCCTGTGGGTGGAGGGCAAGAGTTACACCATCATAAACTGAAGCAGATCTTCAGCAAGACAGGGCAGGTGGCGCCATCATCACAGTCGTGGGACAACCTCTGAGGTGGCAGGGGGTAGGATGCTTTGTGGAACTGGGTTTCCCAGCAGATCTAGGTTCTTGCCAAACTGCCTGTATACTAGGGAATGCTGTGCCTGGGTAAGTTTAGATGTATTCTTGTGAACTGGGAAGGAGCTGGATGAGAGAGGACTTCTGATATTCCCTCCTTGGACAGTGCCCCTGTGGCCGTTGCTGCCTCTGAGCAGCGCTGGGTGCTGGGCGGAGTGGAGCTCAGGGATGAGATAGAGGTGGCGGTGGGGTGGGGGTAAAAACCGTGTGGGCACTGGGGTCAGAGAGACTGGAGTTCAGGTCCCAAACTTCTTAACTGGAGTCGAAGCAAATTTCTTACACGTTTCAGGACTTCGGTTTCTTTATATGTAGAATTTAGATAACACCTTCCTCGCGGTTTTGGAAATAAGAATTAAGTGAGGTAATGTGTTTGCAGCACCTGTTGTCGTGCCTAGTTGATAGTAAGAACCCAGTGTTAGTCATATAGCAAATTTGATGTTCTCCAGCTATAATCCTATCATAAAATTCCTTACATTTTTTTTCATATGTTGGGGTTTTATTTGGTCCTTATCAGAACCCTGAAAGGAGGTGGGTAAGTCTTATTATTCCGTTATGCAAGAGGAGAAACTAAATTTCAGAACGATCAGTGTGTGACAAAGGGTACAAGATAAGTGGCAAAGTTGGGACAAACCCCAGTCTTCCATGCTCCTGCAATTTAGTCGTTCAAAATAATTTCGAGTACTTCCTATGTGTTAGACATTGGAATTTATGATGAATATTACCAGATATATTTCCTGCTATCAGGGTGTTTATAATCTAGTGAGGGCTATTAATCAAGAAATCCTACTAATAAATGTGCAATTCAAAACTGATTTAAGTGCTCTGAAAGCAAGGAATGCAGGTCTGCCAAGGTGTTTTTACAAAGGGACATGGTTTAGGCTTGGGTCAGAGCGAGTTTCCCTGAGGAAATGCCACAGGACTGAGGTCAAAAGGATAAATAAGAGTTAGCTGGTCATTGAGAAAATGCACAGCCCAGGGGAAAGACCAGGGGCAGGAGCAATATGGGGCTTCCGGCAAGGTAATGTGGAGGAAGCCAGTGTAGCTGGAGAACAGGAAGGCTGAGCGGAGGCAAGAGATGGGGGTGGAGGTGGTCATGGGGAGGTGGTGGTGGTGGTGGTTGCTAACATTTACGGATCCTGTGTACATCCGCGAGGCTGGCCTACCTGGGGCCACCTTACACCAAATCCTTGTCTTCCATTTCCCTGTGAATGTAGGTTGCAATCCATTCTGAGGCCAGTGCCCGGGGATGTGTTGTTCCCTTACCTCTTCTTGCCTTCCTTGCCTTGCTAGCTGCCTCAGGCAATTTGCCTTGTGAGCCGAGCCCCGGGCTGTGTGTGTGTGTTGCGGGGAGAATGGATTTAGGCCCAAGTGTAGACCTCCTCAGAAGGGGTCCTGTTAGGTTTCCTATCTTGGTGGGCCCCAGGCCTTGGTTTCTGTTTCTTTGCCCCAAGAGACTGTTAAAAATAAAATCCACTTAGTTGCCCACTTTAGCAACAGCCCTCAGGGTAAAAGCAACTTAAAAGCTTTGATGTCCCCACCTCTCTGGGTTCCTCATTTCCCCTTAGAGTCTAGCTTGATAGTTACTATCTTGTCAGCTATTGATGCTTTTAAGGAGTTTTTGTCTATTTTATCCAGTATTTTCTTCTCCAGCGGGCAGCTTGGTCTGAAGATCTGGCGTGCCATTGCAGGAATCAAAAGTCCACCTAACATGCATTTCTCTCTCAGCTGTGGAAACCTTATGGAATCTGGGAGTGATGTGGGTTTTTTCCCCCTGAGGAGTCAAGTAACTGAAAAACATTTTTTTTATTGTGGTAAAATATGCATAAAATAAAATTGACCATTTTAACAATTTTTAAGTGTACATTCAGTGTCATTAAGTACATTCACAATGTTGTGTGCAACCATCACTAGAATTTTTTCATCATCCAAATAGCAATTCTGTCCCCATTAACTAGTAACTCCCCAGCCCCACTCCTCCCGGCCCTTAGTAACCTCTAATCCACTTTCTATCTCTATGAATTGGGCTACTCTAGGTGTGTCAATGAGTGGAATCATAGAATATTTGTCCATTCGTGCTTATTTCACTTAGCATAATGTTTTTCAAGGTTCATGCATGTTGTAACGTGTCAGAACTTCATTCCGTTTTATGGCTGAATAACAATTCCATTATATCTATTTCTATAGATGTATCTCTTTCTATATCATCTAGCTACCACATTTTGTTTACCCATTCATCTGTTGATGGACCCTTTCGTTATTTCCCCCTTTAGGCTATTGTGAATAATGCTGCTTTGAACACGAATGTACAGGTATCTGTTGAAGTCCTTGCTTTCGACACTTTTGGGTATATACCTAGGAGTGGAATTGCTGGATCAGACGCTTAAACTGTGTTTTAAATTATGGAGGAAACTGATCATATATATTGTCTATTTTTCAATTATACTTGACATTTAATATTATTTTACATTAGTTTCAGGTGTACGACATAGTGGGTAGACATTTATGTAATTTACAAAGTGATTCCCCTGGTAAGTGTAGTACCCAACTGGCATCATACATAGTTATTATAATATAATTGACTATATTTCCTATGCTGTACTTTATATCCAATTTGTACTTACCAATTGTAATTACCAATTTGTACTTCTTAATCTCTTCACCTTTTTCACCCAGTCCCCCCACTCTCCTCCCATCAGGCAGCCATCAATTTGTTCTCTGTATTTATGAGTCTGTTTCTATTTTGTTTGTTTATTTTTGTTCTTTAGATTCCACATGTAAGTGAAATCATATGGTATTTGTCTTTCTCTGTCTGACTTATTTCACTTAGCATAATACCCTCTAGGTTCATCCCTGTTGTCGCAAATGGTGAGATTTCATTCTTTTTTAGGGCGTCGCCAATACTTGTTATTTGTTGATTTATTGATGATGGCCTTTCTGACAGGTGTGAGGTGATATCTCATTGTGGTTTTAATTTACATTGCTCTGATTAGTGGTGTTGAGCATCTTTTTATATGTCTATTGGCCATGTGTGTGTCCTCTTTGGAGAAATGTCTATGCGGGTCCTCTGCCCATTTTATAATGGGATTGTTTGGGGTTTTTTTGGTGTTAAGAGTTATGAGTTCTTTATAAATTTTGGATATTAACCCCTTATCAGATGTATATTTTCTCCCATTCAGTGGGCTGTCTTTTGTTTTTTTTGATGGCTTCCTTTGCTGTGCAAAAACTTTTTAGTTTGATGTAGTCCCATTTGTTTATTTTTCCCCTTGCCCAGGGAAATATATCAGAAAAAATATTACTAAAAACAATGTCAGAGAGTTTATTGCCTATGTTTACTACTAGGAGTTTTATGGTTTTAGATCTTACATTTAAGTCTTTAATCCATTTTGAGTTGATTCTTGTATGTGGTGTAAGAAGGTGGTCTAGTATCATTTTTTTTGCCTGTATCTGTCCAGTATTTCCAACACCATTTATTGAATACACTGTCTTTACCCCATTGTGTATTCATGCCTCCTTTGTCACAGATTAATTGACCATATAGATATGGGTTTATTTCTGGACTCTCTATTCTGTTCCATTGATCTATGTGTCTGTATTTATGCAAGTACCATGCTGTTTTGATCACTATAGCCTTGTAGTATAGTTTCATATCAGGTAGCATGATACCTCCAACTTTGTTCCTTTTTCTCAAGATTGCTCTGGCTATTTGGGGTCTTTTGTGGCTCCATATAAATTTTAGGATTATCGATTTTACTTCTCTGAGAAATGCCACTGGTATTTTGATAGGGATTGCATTGACTCTATAAACTGCTTTGGGTAGTATGGACATTTTAGCAATGTTAATTCTTCCTCTCCTTGAGCATGGTATGTGCTTCCATTTATTTGTATCTTCTATTTTTTTCTTCAATTTCTTATACTTTTCTGAGTATAGGTCTTTTACCTCCTTGGTTAAATTTATTCCTAGGGTTTTTTTTTTTTTTTATGCAATTATGAATGAGATTGTTTTCTTAATTTCTCTATCAGATAGTTTTTTTCATTATGGTGTATAAAATTGCAATTGATTTCTGAATATTAATTTTGTACGCTGCTGCTTTACTGAATTCCTTTGTCAGTTCCAGTAGTTTTTTGGTGAATCTTTAAGGTTCTCTCTATATATAGTATCATGTCATCTGCAAATAATTACAGTTTTACTTCTTCCTTTCCCATTTGGATGCCTTTTATTTCTTTCTTTTTCTGATTGCTGTGGCTAGGACTTCAGGTACTATGTTGAATAAAAGTGGTGAAAGTGGACATCTTGTTTTTGTTCCTGATCTTAAGGAAAAGTTGTTTCCCGTTGAGCATATTAGCTATGTGTTTGTCATATAAGTTTGCCAATTAAGTTCGTGAACTTGCCACTGTGTGTTTCGTTGGCAGCTCTGTACAAACAGCTCAGTGAAGTTACATAACCTTGGTATATTATTGTCTCACAGCTGTGTTCGTGTCGACGTGTGGTGGTGTCTTGCTGAGTGGCATTCATTATTGTTGCTTATGTTTGTGTGCCATCGCAAGAATGTCTGAACTTGAATTAGAGCAATGAACAAACATTAAATTTCTTGTTAAACTTAGCAAGAGTAGAAGTAAAATTAGGGACATGTTAGTCCAAGTTTATAGAAATAATGCCATGAAGAAAATGGCAGCGTACAAATGGATTAAACGTTTTTCTGAGGGAAGAGAACACGTCACTGATGAAGAGAGGTCAGCACAGCCAGTAACAAGCAGAGCTGACGAAAACATTGCAAAAATTCATCGAATTGTGCATCAGAATCGTCGGCTGACCATGAGAAGCATAGCAGACCAAGTAAACATCAATAGAGAAACAGTGAGGAAAATCTTAACTGAAAATCTTGGCATGAGAAAAGTGTGTGCAAAAATGGTCTCAAAGGAGCTCTTGCATCACAACAGTGCACCAGCTCACACAGCACTGTCTGTGAGGTAGTTTTTAGCCAGTAAACATATAACTGTATTGGAACACCTTCCTTACTCACCTGATCTGGACCCCAATGACTTCTTTTTTTACCCAAAGATAAAGGAAATATTGAAAGGAAGGCATTTTGATGATATTCAGGACATCAAGGGTAATACGACAACAGCTCTGATGGCCATTCTAGGAAAAAGTTCCAAAATTGATTTGAAGGGTGGACTAGGTGCTGGTGTTGGTGCATAGCTTCCCAAGGGGAGTTCAAAGGAGACCGTAGTGATATTCAGCCATGAGATATGTAGCACTTTTTTTAGGATGAGTTCGCGAATTTAATTGTCAGACTCGTATATGGTCTTTATTATGTTGAGGTACGATCCTTCTATCCCCACTTTGCTGAGAGTTTTTAATTGTAAATGAATGCTGAATTCTGCCAATGTTTTTGATGTACCTATTGATATGATCATATGGTTTTTTATCTTTCAATTTTGTTCAATTATCACGTTAATTGATTTGTGGATATTGTACCAAACTTGCATCCCAGGAATAAATCCCACTTGATTGTGGTGTATAATTTGTTGCATGTATTGGCTGAATTTGGTTTGCTGTTAGATTGGTGCAAAGTAATTGCAGTTTTTGCAATTTTCAATCTTTTAAACCGCAATTACTTTTGCACCAACCTAATAATACTTTGTTGAGGATTTTTGTGTCTATGTTCATCAGGAATATTGGCCTATAATTTTATTTTTGGTAATATCTTTGTCTGGTTTTGGCATCAGGGTAATGTTGGCCTCGTAAAATGAGCTTGGAAGCCTTCTCGCCTTTTGGGTTTTTGGAATAGTTTGAGACGGTAAATGTTGATTCTTCTTTGAATAAAGAATTCACAGGTGAAATTTCACCTGTGAAGTCCTTCGGTTCAGGACTGGTTTGTTGGG
This sequence comes from Rhinolophus ferrumequinum, assembly GCF_004115265.2. Classification (NCBI taxonomy): domain Eukaryota; kingdom Metazoa; phylum Chordata; class Mammalia; order Chiroptera; family Rhinolophidae; genus Rhinolophus; species Rhinolophus ferrumequinum. The sequence goes on along the minus strand of NC_046288.1, from coordinate 3,283,390 downwards.
ACTTTTTTGATTAAATGGTTTGATTTCATTAGTAGTAATCAGTTTGGTTCATATTTTCTGTTCTCTTGATTCTATCTTGGAAGATTGTATGTTTCTAGGATTTATTCATTTTATCCAGATTGTCCAATTTGTTAGCATATAATTGTTTATAGTATTTTCTTATAATCTTTTGTATTTCTGTGGGTAATACAGTCATCACTTCTTGTCTTTCATTTCAGATATTACTTATTTGGGGTCCCTCTCCTTTTATCTCGATGAATCTGTTAAAGGTTTATCAAGTTTTTTTATTTTTTTAAACCCAGCTCTTGTTTTCATGATTTTTTGGGGGAGGGGGTCTAGTTTGTTTATTTCGGCTCTGATCTTATTATTTCCTTCCTTCTACTCACTTTGGGCTTTGTTTGCTGTTCTTTTTCTAGTTCCCTTAGGTATAAGTTTAGATTGTTTATTAGAGATTATTCTTGTTTCTTGAGATAGGCCTGTATTGTATGAATTTCCCTCAGGACTGCTTTCACTGTGTCCCATAGATTTTGGGTCATTGTGTTTTCATTTTCGTTTTTATTTGTCTCAGGTTATCGTTTGATTTCTTCCTTGATCTCATTGTTAACCCTCAGTTTTTAATAGCATGGTATTTAACCTCCATCTGTTTGTGTTTTTCAGTTTTTTTTTCTTGTAGTTGATTTCTAGTTTCATACCATTGTAGTCAGAGAAGATGCTTGATATGATTTCAGTCTTCTTAAATTTATTGAGACTTTTTTTGTGGCCTAACATATGGTTCTATCTTGGAAAATACTCTATGTGCACTGAAAAGAATGTATATTTTGCTGCATTGGGGTAAGATGCTCTAAAATGATCAATTAAATCCATCTGTCTAGTGTGTCATTTAAGGCTCTTGTTTCCTTGTTGTTTTCCATCTGGAAAATCTGTCCATTGGTATCAATGGGATTTTAAAGTCTCCTACTATGATTGTATTACTGTGGATCTCTCTCTTTATGTCAGTCAGTATTTGCTTTACATATTTAGGTGCTCCTATGTTGGGTGTGTAAATGTTTACAAGGGTCCTCTTGTCGGATAGATCCCTTTATCACTATGAAATGTCCTTCTTTTTCTCTTATTATAGCCTTCATTTTAGTCTGTTTTGTATGGTCTTGTTACCAGCTTTTTTTCTCATTTGCATTTGCATGAAATATCTTTTTCCATCCCTTTACTTTTAGACTATGTGTATCTTTCAATCTGAAGTGGGTCTCTTGTAGACAGCAAATGCATGGTTCTTGTTTTCTTATCCATTGAGCTACCCTATGTAAAATTTTGGTAAAATATATATAATATAAATATAAAAGTTACCATTTTAACCATCTTTAAATATGTGCATTTCAGTAGCATTAGTACATTCACATTGTTTCACAACTTTCCCATTAGTTTTGAAAAGATATCTACAGTCAAAAGAGATTTTGCCTTTCTCAATACAAAAAAGAGTTTCACCTTAAGGAAGCTGACTGTTACCCAATAAAAATATAATACAGGCAGACTCTGGGCTGTTGAAGAGAGAGTGTGAGCCATAGAATTGCAGCCCAATCTCTCCACTTTCCTGTTACCCTCTCCTTCCTTTCTCTCCATTCTCCTCTGTTTCCATAGTATTGGAAGTCAGTACACCCTGAGGTCGCTCACCTCCTCCCAGTGGAATGAGCAGGAATGAGCATCTTAGATGATGCCTGCAGGACTGCGTGCTGCTCCATGAATAACAGTAATTAATTCCTGCTTTTGTCTACAGTAGGTGATTGGGATGAGGAGTGGGGGAGCCAAAGCAAAATAAAGAGCTGGAGTTGAAGGCTTGATTTGTTTTTTAATTAAATAATCATTGCAAGCTATAAACCTGTTAGATTTTATTTCAGTGTCATTGTTTCAGAGAGCTAGTACATCTCAGAAATTTTGCAGCCACAAAGCAGAGACCTGACGTGGTCATCTTGTTGCATTGGGCACTGGGCCAGCCATCAAGAGTCTTGGGTTCTGCTTTCAGCTTCCTCATGAACATCGGGCGTGCTGTGACTCTGAAGCTCAGTCTCCTTATCTGCAAAATGAAGGAGGTGGGCTCCATGCCTGCTGAGATCTCTCCCCGCTCCTAAGTGGTGGGACCATGGTCCTTCCACTAGTCAGGGAGGAGTCCCACCTTAATGCTCTCTCTGCACAGTTCAGGAAGCAGAACTGGAAGGGCTGGAGGATAGGAGGGAACTAACCCAGGGCTCCCTTCTGCAGATGAGTTCATCGTGGCTCTCAGCCACGAGTGCCTTTTAGCTGAGGCAGGTTGAGGAGCTGAAGCAAACTCTCCTGAGGGAATACCACCCTTGTCTCCCTTCCAGGCCCCAGGACGGTCACACCAGGTTGGGTGGTGGGCTCAAGTGAGCAGCTGTAGGGGTTCAGCAGCCTGGATTGGAGCGGGAGACGGGGGCTCCCTGGGCTTCTTGCCCCACCTTTGCCCCTCAGAGCCTTGCTTTCAGTGTCATAGGATACCCACAGACCCTCTGCTTCCTTTGTTTATGTCCTCTTTACCCAGGCAGCAGGCATACTTGCCCCCTCCCAGGCTTGCAGGAGCCTTCCCGAAGATGTGGGCCTGTTGTTGATTTACGGGGGGCATGGCTCCTCTGTGTGCGCCTGGCTGCATAACTTAACAGGATCTGTCACCCTCAATAGACCGCTGCACAGCTGCGCGCAGGAGCAGCTGCCTCCCGGCCTTTGTTTGGTCTCTGCTCTCATCTCCCTGAGCAGCAGTGGGGCCCTCTCTCCTCCCTGCACCTTGATTAGTACTGCCTGGCCCTGCCCACCTAGTGCTGCGGTGGCCCACGTGTAAACAATGTCTCGCACAGTTTACTGTGAGCAAAGGTCGTTCATAAACAGTGAGTCGTGGGTGGTAGCATGAGCTCTTGAAAATCATAATCTGTTCTCTTGGTGGCCTCTTACATTTGCGTGGGGCTTTTCTTCTGGCCAGCAAGTCAGCTACTTTAGACAGAGGACGCAGCAGAGTACAGAACAGGTGTTTGGCCTTTGGTGCCTGAAACTAGAGTATAAAGCCCAACTTGACTGGTGAGAATCTGTGTCCCCCTCAAAACACACTTGTATGCACACACATTCACCCCCACATGAGCACTCGTATACACACACACACACACACGCATCCAAAGTCCAAGCCTCAGTGGGCTGGGCTCTGAGCCCTAGAAAGCTGGTGAGTCAGCCACAAGGGGCTCATTGGAAATATTGAGTGTTCAGAAATGCTTCCATCAAGGCCTTGGCTCCCCTTTCTCTCCATCATGGTACCCCCTCTACTTTCATATCTCAGCTCTGTGTACCTCCATCCCCTACCAAGTCTTAGGAAGATATGACAGCATTTGGTAAGGCCTCATCCAGGGACATCTGTGTTGGAAGGCCCGCCTGGGTTGTGGAATGAAATCCCACTAAGTGGGTGGGCAGTGTCTCTGAGAGCCCTGTGCTTGCTGCACCAGCCCCTGGCTGCCGAGTGCCACATAGTCTGCCCATTTCTTTGGTGGCCACCATAGTGGACCTTAGGACTGGAGTTCACAAGGGGGCCCTAAAATTCCCTGCTGACTGATCAAACTTGAGCAGTGTGGCCTAGAGGAAGGAACACAGCATTCCCAGGCAGAGTCAACACGTCCTTTCCACTTCATGGCTGTGACACCCTGGTGGGCAAATTATTTAACTTCTCTGAGCCTCCGTTTTCTTATCTATAAAAATGAAGATGAAAGAATGTACCCTTTAGGGGCTGTTGATAGCATTTGTGGACCCTGAGAAAGTAGCTACCTACCAAGAAGGGCTCTTGGTGGCTAATTGGGCTCAAATTTAAAAACAGCCTAGCAGCTGTTTCTAAACAGGGACCTCTCGTGCAAACCACGCTTTGGGGAGAAGCCTGCTCTAAGCTGCCTGCCTCCCACACTGAACTGCCTGCCTATACTATGTTCCTGCTGTCTGAGCCAGCCCTTAGAACGGAGTTCCTGGAATTGTATTTCAACCAACAGGACAGGCTTTCCCCATCCAATCGGAGCTGCGCAAGCTTTATCCCGGTCAGCACCTTCACCAACCAATCAGAGCAGTTCCATTCTAACAATCAATATAAAAGGATTTGGAGTCCTCATTTGCGTGATGGGACCAGGGGGTAGGGACTTCTATCTATATAAATCAGCCTCCCTGTCGCTCTGGGAATCACTTTCCCTTTCTACCAAAGACTGAAGACTGTGTTTCCCCCACTGGATCTGAAATACTGGTTTTTCTAAGCCACTACAGCAAGGATTATTGAAGGATTCGTATTCTTAATGTTAAATGATGTCTTCAATAATGATTCAGAATAACAACAAAAAAAACGATGTAGGTATAAGTATAAGTGGAGATACAGTGCCCACTTTGGCTCAACAAGTTTCTCGAGCATCAGTAGATAGATATAGACACACAGATACTGGTCTAGCTTGGTGGGGAATGGCACTGTCTCTGGACCCAGACTGTCACAGTTCAAATTCCAGTGCTGCTGCTTGCTAGCTCTGTGACCTTGGGCAAGTACCTAATCTCTCTGTGCCTCAGCTTTCTCGCCTGTAAAATGGAGATAATAATTGTACTTACATGAGGGGTAGCTGCAAAAGTTAAATCAGTTAATATACATAAAGTGCTGAAACTATGCCTGACACATTGTAAGTGCTCAACAAATAACAGCTGATAATATGTACTACACTTGAAATTTATTTACAAACTTATTAGCAAAGAATTTGAAACTGGAAATGTGAAGTTCTGCACTGAGTATCAGTGATGTGGTTCAGTTTATAAAATGAAGGTTTAAATTTATAGTAGAATCTTTATAATATTTTTTTAAAAACATAGTGATTGAGCAAAGAAATCTTTAATGTATACAAGGTTGGATATGTGTTATGTAGCCAATTACTTTAGAGGGTTAATAAATATAAAGATGTGTCTCTCCATGTTATGTGTGGCTTTTGTGGCTTTCCATATTATGTTACTTAATTTTCAGAATAAATACATGGGATCTGTCCCTTCAAGTTATGGTGACATTTTAACAATGAATAATAAAATAATACTTTCGGAAAGAAATTTTGACTTCCGATGTTATGTGATTTTATTATTGGAGAAAAAGTGTAGTTATACATAAAAACTCATATTTGCCCATTTTGAAATGTGGAAACAGAATTTTCTAATTTGTTTAAAGACCTTCCAATAAAATTTTTAGTATTTTGGACACATTTGCTAAAAATATAAAAAAAGTAAGACCTATTGATTGACATCTTAGAAGTAGAAAATTTACTTAGCTTGAGTTCAATAAAAATCTCTGTATACTTAGTATATAAGCATGAAAAATTAATTTGATTTATTAACTATGCCTAATTATGCCTTTCTCCTATTTGTATCTATCTTTATTAAGGATGGTTTTCAATTATATCAACTATTATAAGCAAGTATAGAAATATATTGAACTATCAACTGTTGTAGCAAATGTTGATTAAGATTTTAAGAAATAATTGAGCATATCCAAAATCCTATTGCTCTTTCCAAGTCTAAATATTTCTATAGTATTAATGAATAAAATAAAATAAAATAAATTTTAAATATTGCTTAGAATTTCCATATTGTATGTTTTTAAATGCACATAACACTTGTAGCTCAGTAGTACCCATATATAACATTATAAATCAATAAATACATATTTATTTATCAGGATGTGTGTACTCAAAAATTATTTTTAATAGGGGTATGTAACTGTTGACTCAATGTACAAGAGACTATTTAATCCCCATTTTATTGAGCACTTAGGTTGTTTCCCATTTATTTTCCTTTTGCCACATTCCTGCTTATTTTCTGGGGATAGATTCCTAAAAGTGGAACTGCTTAATCAGAACGTGTGTTCATTTTAAGGGAATATTTATTTATTTATTTGTTTATGTCAAATTACCTACAGAGAGATAGGAAAGCTGTAATAATTGGTGTGCACACCAGCATCGATGGGAGTTTTTTCCCCAGCCCTTGAGTTTGTATTAATCTGATTTCATCTGCTAGCTGGAGGGGAGGATAGTGGTCTATCACAGAGCAGTAAAGGGGTCTGGGACTGTGGGGAAGACAGTTTGGGGGCAGTGAGCCTGGGTGACCACAGACAACAGCCACCAAGGACATTCTTTGCCTCAGGCCCTTCCCCAGGATGAGCTCCCTGGGCACCTAGGAGCATGGCTCTCAGGTTGTCCAGGGTGGGGTGAGGTATAAGATGGTATGGGAACATGGCCATCTTTCTCAGAGTTGGGGTGGGGGGTCAGCGAGCAAGGCTCTGTTTCTGGAAACTGGGGTGATGACTGTTTACGTGCTGCAGGGTCTGAGGATCAAAAGCAAGTGGAAAGAAGCCTCCTCCATTCCGACTGGGTGGAAAGCATTTATCTTTGCTGGAAACCTCGCATGAGGACAAACGCAAACTTTGCTGAATGGTTTTAGGCCCAAGTTCTATGACTGGCTTTCTTGCCTTTTGCTAACAGAGCAGAGTGAGACTTTCCACCAGAATCAGAAACAGCCAGGTTTGCCAAGGTGAGTGGACGCACAGCAAAATAGTGGCATTTTCTTCTTCATTTCTTGGTCCCTCGAAGCTGGCACATTGTTCCACGTCAAGCTTTTTTCTCTGTCTGGAGGCCCAGTCTGTTGGAGCCCTGTGAAGTGACCCACAGATCTGACACAGGAATTCAGACCAAGTACTGAAAGTGGCACCTGGTAGAAGGTGTTAGCGCAGATTTCATTTGCATCATGGCCTTAGATGACTTTCTCAGGGGGCAGGCTGGGAGTGGGGGACGACGAGTTGGTCAGATGAGCCTTTTGGCACTGGCCTTCCCACACTGGCCCCTGACAGCCCCACCTTTGTTCAGGGTGGGTCCTTGGGAGTCAGAAGAGCAGCCTGTGGTGGTGGTCGTGGTGGTGGTGGTGGTGGTGGGGGATTCTGTTTTCATCTTTGTCTCTGGCTCCACAGGGAACCCTAACTTAGTGTCTCAGCAGCCCCATTCCCCACTTCTTTCTTTCTTTCTGGGTTTTTATAACCATCTCCAGGGCTGGAGGGGTACTTTGGGGAGGTAGAAAGTCTGTAGGTCAAGAGAGGAGTGAATGCAATTGTGGAGTCTGAAGGGAAGGTGATTTATTTGCCCTCTAGGAGAAAAGGACTTGGGGAGAGTGTGATCACTTGCTTTAGGCTATTTACTTAGGTCTCCAGGCAGCCAAAGAGCCTAGAAGGCTGAATGAGCAGTGCCCCAGAATGAGTAGGTGGTGGCTTAAGAGGCCAGATCAACTTTTCCACAAGTGCTCTTAATCCATCTTCTCCCTCTTCCCTGGGACCTTTCCCTACCTGGCTCCCACATGTCCAAATTCATTCTCTCTCTCTCTCTCTCTCTCTCTCCCCCATCCCCCCCACCTTTCTCTGTCCTTCTCTCCCTCTCTCCCTCACTCTCTCTCTACGCACACACACACACACCAGTTCCTTCCATTCTTCCATCGAACTAGCCAACCAGCCATTCATTCATTCATTCATTCATTCATTCATTCATTCATTCAGCCTGTCATCCATTCGTCCATTTAACAAACATGAGGATGGTTTAAAGCAGATGGCTGCACCTGAGAGGGGTTTGAGAGGGCTCTGACCTGGGATCACACAGGTGAGCAGGACTTTGGACAGAATCTGATTCACAGCTTTGCCCAGAGGTTCTGAGTGACCGGTTCATTCTAAAGAAGTCATAAGGGATTGGTTTGTAAACATGAAGGCAAAAAATCATTTATACCCCAAGCTAGACTGGGTGTATAACCAGTACCAGTGTCCCCGCCTGGGGCAAATTAAAGTCCAGGAGGGGTACGTGTACTCAAGACAACTGAATGGATTTCTTCTCATGCTAAGAAGATTCCTCTCTAGACAATGATCTGGCACACAGCATCCAGAGTGGTGTTTACAAATCTAAATCAGATCGTGTCTCTCCCCTGCTTAAAGCCCTGCAATGGTTTTTCATTGTACTTAAAATAAAATTCCAACTCCTTACAGTTGAGTACAAAGTTCTGCAAGATATGACCCTGCCTCCCTCTCCAACTTCACTTCCTGCCACCCTACTTCTGAGCACTTTGCTCCAGCCATGCTGTGGGGACAGAGCCAGGAGTGCAGTTTCCAGGCTCTCGGTCTCACGGGGAAAAGTGCTGGCTCAGGTAGTAAATGGTCATCAACTGTTTGGATGGCCATCAGCTGTGGCTAGTTGGCCGTCAGCTGTAACCAGTGAGCCACTGGCCACTAATATAACTGCTGTGGCTACGCTAGCGGCAAATGGGGGCTAGCAAGAAGATGGTGGCTGAGCTAGCAAGAGCGGATTGCAGTTAGCACGGCGGATTGCTGCTAGCAAGTGGGGCTGGTTGGCAGAGAGAAGTGGATGGAAGGTTGCGGATCATGTGGCTCCTGCTTCCTGTGTCTCCAACCCAGCGAGACTATAGTGTTATGACTCCCCTATCGATGGCTCCATGGATGTTCCTTTTTGGCCTCACCATGTCCTGCGTTCTTATGTGGGGAGCGGGACCAGAGACCTCACATGACACCCTGCCTGACACATGCCATCCTCCTTTCTGTTCCTTCGTATTCAGCCTGAACACTTCGTACTGTTCCTTCGCTGGAACCTCTGCCTGCAGCTCCCACTACAGTCTGAAGCCTGCGGCTCCGTGGGGTGTGGGCCTCGTCAGTCTTGTTCTCCAGTGTACCCCCAGTGCCAGCATGGAGAAGGTGCTCAAAGTGTTTGTTCAATAAACGAACAGTGCCACTGAATGATGGGGGAGGCTCTGCTTTGAACATGATGGAAAAAGATTTTGAGTTTGCTCTGTAGGGTGGAAAAGGGACCCATTTTAGCCCTTGATCATCTTCTCCTTCTCCTCCTCTTCTTCCTGTTCCCGGTCCTCCTCATCCTCCTCCTTCTTTTGGTTAGACATCACCATCAACTTCCAGTTTCTATGCAGCTGGTGAACCAGTTTGGCTGTTTGATGTTTGACTATCTCGGAATAGCATTGGAGAAACTGGAGGCCAAAGGAACAGTAGGCTTTCAGGGATCAGAAAAGTAGGAGAAAACCAAGGGGAGCCTGAAAGCTGTTTTGAATCGGTACACGTGGTAGGGAGGCAGGAGGTTGTAGCCTGGTGCAGAAGGTGGGCAGAGGCAGCAGGGCAAGAATAGGCCGGAGGAAAGCTTCTGAGATTCTCCCCCTGCCTCACAAATGCCTGAATTGTTTGATGAGATTGACTAGGAGTTTAGTAAACACTTGATGCTCAAGTAGAGGAGGTGGCCCAAGATGCAGGTACCGGGAATGAGGTGGATTTGATAAAATGAAGAAATCTACTCTTAGGTGGCTGCAAGACTTGACAGGTACCAAATCCAGCTGATGCTGTGTTGTGGGTTTGGGACAGTTGGGAAGTAAGAGAATCTGGCCATCAGCCACCATACTGCTGACCTGCTGCTTCATCACTCTGTTCTTTATGGCTTCGAAGGTTTGTGAAATCAGCTGCGCATCCTGCAGAGTGAAAGCCCGCGTGCTGCAGAATCACTGGAATGCTTCAGAGCTTCAGACTGGGGCCAAGTTAAAGCCAGCTGCTCCCTTCTTCTTAAAGGAATCCACCTTGGCTAGGATCAGAAAAGTCAGCTTGGTCCTGGCCTCCTAGGTTCCAAAGGCTGGGTTCATGTGTCGCCAATTATTACTGGACAGTGTGAGAGGAAGAGGAAGCAGGAGAGTAGGAGGCACAGCAAAAGGGGCTCCCAAAACACCAAGTGGCCAGAGCTGTCCCGCATGGTGTGGCAGAAAGGACATTGTTTTCTACTCTGACAGCTGGGCTGCCTTAGGCAAGTCCCCTCGTTTCTCTGGGCTTGAGGCTCCCCATCTGTAAAGCTAGGGCTAGCGGGTGGGACCGCATTGTTTCTGGCCCCTGCTGGCTCTGACATCTGACGCTTCTATAAATCCTTAGCTCAGAGCAGGCCCACATCTCCTTGGGTTAAATGAGAAATTTATCTCCCGTACAGATTAAATACCCATTGATTTTTTTCTCTAGCAAAGAGGAATGAGACAGCTATTTTTTTTTTTTTTCTCTGCAGAAAGAGGCAAAGAAAAAAGCGAAGTCAAATGAGCCTTCTATTCGTTGCTTTCCGGTCCAGGCTTGAATGCTAAACAGTGTTGGCTCCCAGGGGGTGATCAGCCTCTGCAGCTTATAGAAATTTGGAGTTGGAAGGGCCCTGACAGACTATGCAGTCTTTCTTTCTAAATTGAGGAAACAGGGACCTCCAGATGGGAAGTGACAAGGAATTAGGTAGTGATGGAGCCCAAACTATAGTCTAGATACCCAGGATGAGAGCAATCGGATGACTCTTCTCCACAGAAACCTTTCCAGGGCGGGTTATTAGGGGCTGTTCGGGCTCTCGTATTGCTCCCTTACGAATATACGATTAGATCATCCTGCTCGCATTTTGCTTCTCGGATTGGAGTTTACATTAACCTCAATTAAGCCATCAGCCTGGTTTTCTCACTCAGACGGTGGTTTCTGGCGGGAGGCACTTCTCTACGCTTTGTAAGGAGACGCGGCGAGTGATTGGTGGCTTCGGGGAGCGCCGGAGCGCGCGGCCAATAGGGAGCGTGGGGAGGTGGGGCGTTCCGGAACGGGGCGTGGTTGCGGAGTGGCGGGTTGGGAGGGGGAAGACCGAGCGGTCGTCGTGGTTACCGCACCAGGCTGCTGGCTGTCGGTAAACACTCAATGTACCCACCACTCAGGTGCGGGGCGGCATGCTGGCGACCCAGTAGCACTTCAACCCCATCCCGGGACTTTGCTCTGGTTTTTAACTGTACGGCTCCTCTCCTCGAATTTGTCAAAGTGCATGAGTATTACATGCAAAGTTTCCCTACCGGACTAGGATGTATATTGCCTGTCTCAGAGAAGCTTCCTCAGAGGCCTGGATGCACCAGCCGTGCCTGCACGTCATGTGTGAGCTCGGGTTTTCCTTGATGGAGCAGACACGCCGTTTCCGGTCTGAGGGCCGGTCATTGCCCAGCTGGACAACCACGGACACACGCGCCACCTCCTCCAGAATCTACCGCAACGCCATCCCATTCGGCCAAGGATGAGGGGACGGGCCTCCCTCGAGGGCCTCACGTATAGCTTCATCTTCACGCGTGAGACCTAGACCCCACCTCCCAGCACGCCCACCCCTGCCCCCACCAGTGCCGTCTGCGTGCGCACGACGGCCCCGCCCACACGGCCCCGCCCAGTCTCACGCGGGCGGGCTTGCATTCACTCTCTTGCTCTCGTCCCCCTCGCACCTCCCACTTCATCACCTCCACCCACTACGTAGCATCCTCTAGCTGGATTTAGTGTCTCCCTGTGGGCCAGCCGACGGAAGGGACTTGAACCAAGCGCCAAGCTCCCACCTTCCTCCTTCCGGGCGTCGGTACTGCTGTAGGCTTGTTTTTATGACCCTGCTGACTCTAGGGGAGAGGGCTACCCAGCTAGCCAATTAGGATGCTGTGATCTCTAAAGGTCAAGGTAACGCACATTTCCCAAGGTGTTTTCACACACTTCACAATCCTTGTTCTCATGACAAAACCTGACAGTCAGCACTTAATGTGATTTCCCCCCTATCTTCTGGCAACCGAATGTATAAAAATCCGAAAATAAAAACGAACCCTTTTGTTAAGAGTATAGAGGTCAGTCTTCTTAAGTGAATAAAATTCTTCCCACCTAGAATCTGTCTTCAGTCTGAAAAGGGAGCACTGACATGAAATGAGTTGGTCTACATCCTTTGCATTCCAGGCTTGTTTTCTCTCATATTTTAAATAATTTCATGTTCTCATTAGCTATCATGACACAAACTTATGAATTGCACCAAGCAGAAAACAGACCCATTTGAAATACATCAATTTTGTAATATTAAATTTCATGGGAGGTTAGAGCAGATTAGAGTATGAAAGGTCTGGAAGGACAGGGCTGGTGTATACCTGAGGAGTCTCAGATAAGGTGCAGGAGCCTCCTTTCATTTCCGCCCTTGAAAAAATGTGCTTTCATCATTATTTCTGCGCTCAAAAACCTAAGATAATTCCTGGTTTTGCCCTAAAGTACTAAAAACACAAACTCGTGCCTCTACCATCTGAGGCATGGAGTGACAGCTCTAATTAAACCTATCATCCATGCTATGTGGTTCCCACTTCCATGCTTAGCCCTGCTGGGAATACCTTCCTTACCCCTCTAACTCCTCTCCACCCTGCAGATGCCCCATTCACATCTGGTCAATTCTGCAGTCCAGCCCTTAACTGCTTCTGCATCATTAAGTACTAGAATAAAAGGCCTTTCAAATGGGAGGGTTAGTCCTGGCCTGGGTAAGAGGCCTCCAGTTCCTACAAGGTCTGGTTCTGGCCTTCATGTGGTCCTTGGTTTGCAGAGCAGTGTAGAAAGATTTGGGGGAAAAGGAAGTCATTTGTAGTCAGCAAACAGGAATGAAGGTGAGGTGGGAAAGTTGAGAGGTACCAGTTCAGAGGCAGCATCCATAGCAGCTAAGACTTGTTTGCCATTGTCCCAAGCACCGTGATAACCCTCGACAAAACACTAACATAATTTGGAGAGCTGTGTTTTTCCCTGTCAGTTTATGACTGGCCTTGTCTGGCCAAGAAAAAAGAGGTGGAGGAAACGTGCCAGGAGTGATTTGCCAGATGAATCGGCAAATCAGCCTGAGTCTGAAACTGAGGCAGGGCAGCAATTGCCATTAGTGTGGAACTGAAGATCTTTTCAGAAAAGAAAATGGCCCCAGCGCTTGTTTTCTATTGTCTCTCCCATCCCCTGGCACCTACCCAGACAGCCCTTGACTCACAGACTTGTGAATACTCAGCCAGGACGAGGGGGAGCAATCACGTCCTCACCTGCTTCTGGAGGGGCTGCGCTGCCTGTGGCTGCGAAGGAAAGCCCAGGCCTTCAGAGGCGGGTGGCAGCAGGCAGCCCTCAGCCGGGAGGAGGAAAGTCTGCTGCCCTCCGAGTCTACATACATTTGGGCAGAGTTTGTTGCAGATCTTCCCAGACAAATCCTTTCTCCAAATCATAGGGAGTTTAAAATGGTGTCCGTGAGGGAGCATCCTTCTAGTGGCTAGATGGGATGCTGCCCGATTCATGAATTGCTTAATAAAGCCAATTAGATCTTCAAAAACATAAAATAAAATAAAATGGTGTCCTTGAGAGTTTGCCTCTCCCTTTTCCATGTGAAGGTATTAACTAACTAAAAAGTACATGCTCTCTGAGCTAAAGCCAGAGGACACAGACTTATTCACCGTTTTTTGAAAATAGGGTACATTTTGAAAAATGTAAAAATAGTTTTTACATTTTTATCCTAATTTTATTTACAGACTATGGGTGCAAGGTCCTGCTAGACTACATTATGCTCATTCTAATGATGCTATCCATCATTTAAACACTACCCACAGACAGACTCAAGACTAAAGCGCTTTGTATGGGCAGTTTCATTTCATTTCCCGTCCATAGAAGAGGAACTGGAGGCCCAGAGAGACTAAGTAACTGACTAACACCACACAGCTTATGAGTGGTAGCTCGGGATTCAAACCAGGTGATTCTGACCCTGAAGCTCTGGAGCTCCTGACACGACTGCTGTGAGGCCAGAATGGAGGGAGCAGCAGTAGGAGGAGACCCATGACTTCAGTGGTGGCAGACAGGTCGTCTGCAGGGCCAAGCTGGAATTGGGCTCCAGGGCAGCCTAGGTTCTCCAGACATTGTGTCCCGCAGCCAGATCTGGGCTGCCCTGGGCTCCCTGCCCACCAAGGCTCTGCGACGCGAGCTTGTCCTGGGCCTGTGCACCTTTCCCTGGGTGAGGTGCGGGCCCTCCAGCTGTTTCTCCTGTGGTGGCCGAGCGCACACTGGGCCTTCGCTCCAGTGGCCAGTGCCAGAGGGACGACGATGCAGATGTGGCTGGGAGCAGAGCCAGTGGGGGAGAAGAGGGACTGTCACTGGGGGAATGCCCTCAGTGTGGTGACACTTGTAGATGCTTGCTTAATCCCCACCACCACCCTCGAGGGTAAATGTAATCCTTATTTCTGTTTTGCAGCTGATGAGGGGATCAGAGAGGGTAAATTCACCCAAGGTCATTCTACTGGTAGGTGTCAGAATTGAATTGACTTACCTGGGACAGGACAGGGAAGCTTTGGGAACTGGGAGCAGTCAGAAAAGGTCTGGAATGGTCAGTCAGGAGAACAAGGAGTGTGGGGATAGAGGGGTTGGTGTCTGTTTGTGAGCGTGTGTTAGATGGGATCTGGAAAGCAACAAAACATACAAGCTCCATTTGTCCATTTTCTCAGGTCCCAGGCAGTCAGCAGTTGTTGATACGATCCTGAAAATATATTTTCAACCACTTTTTATCACTGCTGTTGTCAAGCCACTGTCAAAGCTCTCCAGGACGATGACTGCAGCCTGCTGATTTGTCTCTGGGCACCTGCTCTCATCCTCCTGAGGTCTCTGCTCAATGGAGCAGCAAAAGACTCCAGTTAGAAGTCAGTTTGGCATTCCTCTGTCAAACCTTCCTGTATTTCTCTACGTTAATTGCCTCATGTCCCCCCTTCCACTTACCTGACCTCATTTTCTACCACTCTTCAAGGTGCCTCCCCATTTCTGCCTCAGGGCCTTTGCACTTGCTGTTCTCTTTACCTAGAATAATGCCCCACCCCCATATCCACATGGTTGTTTCTTCAATTCTTTGTCTTTACTCAAAACCAACTTCAGTAACACTTTCTCAGGCCTTCTTATCTAAAATTTCAACCACCCCTCACACTTCATATCTCTCTCCTGTTTTCTCTTTCTCCTTATCATTTCCTTACTGTATCCGTTCTTATTTTTCTTTTAAAAAATTTCAATTACAGTTAACATTCAATATTATTTTATGTTAAATTCAGGTGTACAGCGTAGTGGTCAGACATTTATATAATTTATGAAGTGATTCCCCCATCAGTGTAAAACCCAACTGTCACCATACATAGTTATTACAATATTATTGATTATATCCTCTATACTTCACATCTCTGAGACTATTCTGTAATTACCAATTTGTACTTCTTAATCCCTTCACATTTTCCACCCAGTCGCCCACCCGTCCTCCCATCAGGCAGCCATCAATTTGTTCTCTCTATTTATGAGTCTGTTTCTGTTTTATTTGTTTATTTTGTTCTTTAGATTCCATATATAAGTGAAATCATATGGTATTTGTCTTTCTCTGTCTGACTTTTTTACTTAGCGTTATACCTTCTAGGTCTATCCATGTTGTTGCAAATGGTAGGATGTCATTCTTTTTTAAGAATGAAATAATAAGGCCTAGTAATATTCCACTGTATATATGTACTACCTCTTCTTTATCCAGTCATCTATTGATGGGCACTTAGATGGCTTCCATATCATGGATATTGTAAGTAATGCTGCAATGAACATAGGAGTTCATATTTCTTTGTGAATTAGTGTTTTGGATAAATATGCAGAAGTGGAAATGCTGGGTCATAAGGTAGTTAGTTCTATTTTTAATTTTTTGAGGAACCTCCAAAATGTTTTCCATAGTGGCTGCACCAATTTGGAATCTTACTAACAATGCACAAGGGTTCCCTTTTCTCTACACTTTGCTAACACTTGTTTGTTGATTTATTGATAATAGCTATTCTGATTAGTGTGAGATGATATCTCATTGGGGTTTTAATGTACATTTCTCAGATAATTAGTGACGTTGAGCATTTTTTCAAATGTCTATTGGCCATGTGTATGTCTTCTTTGGAGAAATGTCTATCTAGGTCCTCCGTTCATTTTATAATTGGGTTGTTTGATTTTTTTTGGTGTTAAGTTGTATGAGTTCTTCATAAGCTTTGGATATTAACCCCTTATTGGATGTATCATTAGCAAATATCTTCTTCCATTCAGCAGGCTGTCTTTTGGTTTTGTTGATGGCTGCTGTGCAAAAACTTTTTAGTTTGATGTAGTCCCATTTGTTTATTTTTTCTTTTGTTTCTCTTGCCTGAGGAGATAGATCAGAAAAAATATTACTAAGAGCAATGTCGGAGAGTTTATTGCCTATGTTTACTTCTGGAGTTTTATGGTTTCAGATCTTACATTTAAGTCTTTAATCCATTTTGAGTTGATTCTTGTATATGGTGTAAAAAGGGGTCTCGTTTCAGTTTTTTTTGCATGTATCTGTCCAACACCATGTATTGGATACGCTGTCTTTACCCCATTGTATATTCATGCCTCCTTTGTCACAGATTAATTGACCATATAGGTGTGGATTTATTTCTGGACTCTTTATTCTGTTCCATTAATCTATGTGTCTTTTTATGTCAGTAACATGCTGTTTTGATTACTATATATAGCCTTGTAGTATAGTTTGATATCAGCTAACATGATACCTCTAATTTTTTCTTCTTTCTTAAGATTGCTGTGGCTATTCAGGGTCTTTTGTGGCTCCACATAAATTTTGGGATTATCTGTTTTAGTTCTGTGAAAAAATGACACTGGTATTTTGATAGGGATTGCATTGAACCTATAAACTGCTTTGGGTAATGTAAACATTTTAGCAATGTTAATTCTTCCTACCCATGAACACAGTATATGCTTCCATTTATTTGTTATCTTCTTCAATTTTTTTCTTCAATATCTTATAATTTTCCGAGTACAGGTCTTCAGGTCTTTTACCTCCTTCGTTAAATTTATTCCTAGGTATTTTATTTCTTTCTTTTTTGGATGCAATTGTAAATCGGATTGTTTTCTTAATTTCTCTTTCTGATAGTTTGTTAATGGTGCATAAAAATGCAACTGATTTCTGAATATTAATTTTGTATGCTTTACTAATTCCTTTATTCTAATAGTTTTATCTAATAGTTTTTTGGTGGAATGTTAGGGTTCTTTTTATATAGTATCATGTCATCTGCAAATAATGACAGTTTTACTTCTTTCTTTCTAATTTGGAGGCCTTTTATTTCTTTCTTTTGTCTGAT
The DNA here is from genome assembly GCF_004115265.2 of Rhinolophus ferrumequinum. Classification (NCBI taxonomy): domain Eukaryota; kingdom Metazoa; phylum Chordata; class Mammalia; order Chiroptera; family Rhinolophidae; genus Rhinolophus; species Rhinolophus ferrumequinum. The sequence continues at coordinate 3,266,347 of NC_046288.1, read as the reverse complement.
TGCTGTGGCTAGGACTTCAGATACTAAGTTGAATAAAAGTGGTAAAAGTGGATATCTTTGTCTTGTTCCTGATCTTAAGGAAAACACTTTTAGCTTTTCCTCATTGGGTATAATGCTAGTTGTGAGTTTGTCATATATGGCCTTTATTATGTTGAGGTATGATCCTTCTTTCCCCACTTTGCTGAGAGTTTTTTTTTTTCATCATAAATGGATACTGAATACTGTAAAATGCTTTTTCTGTATCTATTGAGATGATCATATGGTTTTATCCTTCGTTTTGTTCGTGTGTTATATCACGTTAATGGATTTGTGGATATTGTACCCAACTTGTATCCCAGTAATAAATCCCACTTGATCATGGTGTTTGATCTCTTTAATATATTACTGAATTCAGTTTGCTAATGTTTTGTTGAGGATTTTTGCATCTATGTTCATCAGGGATATTGGCCTATAATTTTCTTTTTTTTTTTTTTTTAATATCTTTGTCTGGTTCTGGAATCAGGGTAATGGTGGCTTTGTAAAATGAGCTTGGGAGCTTGCTGTCCTCTTTAATTTTTTGGAATAGTTTGAGAAGGATAATTGTTAATTCTTTAAATGTTTGACAAAATTCATCTGTGAAGCTGTCTGGTTCGGGTCTTTGGTTTGCTGGGATTTTTTGATTACTGATTTGATTTTAGTTCAGATTTTCTGTTTCTCCTTGATTCAGTCTTGAAAGATTGCATGTTACTAGGAATTTATCCATTTTATCCAGATTGTCCAATTTGTTGGCATATAATTGTTCATAGTATTTTCTTGTAATCCTTTTTATTTCTGTGATGTCAGTTGTCACTTCTCTTTCATTTCTGACATTATTCATTTGGGTCCCCTCTCCTTTTTTCTTGATCAATCTGGTTAAAGGTTTATCAATTTAAAAAAATCTTTTAAAAAACCAGCTCATTTAATGGGCTTCTCAGATCAATCATGGAAATTGACGGGTTCACACTTATGCTCTGGGAAACAACTTTGGGAACAAGAAGGGAGGATGGAACACATCAGCAGAAAAAGAGGAAGATACTGGAGAGGGAGGCAATTCTACCCACAGAGATAAAAACCCTCACACAGTGTAAGGAGAGGCTGCTTCCCTCTCTTGGGTTAGCCTGCTCCATGTCTCAGAGTGTACTTGCTTCACTAATAAACTTCTTGCTGTCCAAAGCTTGCACAAACTCTGTCTCTTGACTGAATTCTTTCTTTCAAGAAGACAAGAGCTGAGGAAAAACATCACTCCTATGAATATTGGTGTGGGCCTTTTAGGGCTCATCTTGTTTGTACTCTCTGTGCTTTCTGGACTTTTATATCTATTTCTTTCACCTAGCTAGGGAAGTTCTCAGTCATTATTCTTTCAAATAGGTTCTAAATCCCTGGTTCTCTCTCTTCTCCTTCTGGTACCTCTATGATGTGAATGTTGTTATGCTTGATGTTGTCCCATAGGTCCCTTAAACTATTCTCATTTTTTAAATTCTTTCTTCTGTTTGCTGTTCCAATTGGATGTTTTCTGCTACCTTGTCTTCTAAATTGCTGATTCAGTCCTCTGCTTCATCTAATCTGCTGTTGATTCCCTCTAGTGTATTCTTTATTTCAGTTATCATAGTCTTCATTTCTGACTGGTTCCTTTTTATGGTTTCTATGTCCTTTTTAATGCTTACTATCTCTTTGTTGAAGTTCTCAATAAGTTCCTTACGTATCCTTATAACCAGTGTTTTGAACTGTGTACCTGGTAGGTTGCTTGCCTCCATTTCATTTAGTGCTTTTTCTGGAGTTTTCGCCTGGTCTTTCATTTAGGACATGTTCCTCTGTCTTCTCATTTGTATTGCCTCTCTGTGTTTGTTTCTATGTATTAGGTAGATTTGTTACATCTCCCAGTCTTGCCAAAGTGGTCTTATTTAGTAGGTGTCCTGTGGAGCCCAGTGGCACAGTCTTTCTAATCACCTGAGCCAGGTGCTTTAGGAGTGTCCTTTGTGTGGGTTGCGTTTGACTTCTGTTGTAGTTGTGCCTTAATTGCTGTTGGCACGTTAGTAGGTGGGATTAATGCTCAGGCTGACTGGTTGTGAGGATTGGCTACAACTACAGTGTAACCACTGTATGTGGGCTATACCCATGGAGCAGGATTGCCCTAGTGGGCTCTCGTGCCTACAAAGACCACCCTTTGTGTGTGCTCCTTATGTGATTAATTGGTCAGTGCTCTTGTCTTCTGAAGACAGCCACTGGATGTATTGGTTCTGGGGCCTCTTGCGAGTGGCTCTGGTATAGGCCAAGGTCAGCTGCTGCCTGTGACCAGCCTGGGTTACCTAATAGGAGCTACAAAGCAATCCTCAGGTGGTAGTGCCTTTGCTTGACTTGGAGTCATATGGGAGAGGCCATGATGTGAACTGCCCCTGGCTTCCACCAGTAGCAGGCCTGAGGCAGTTCAGCCAAAGGTACACAGCACCCCAAAGCCTCCTACCACCTGCTGGCTGCCCATAAGCTCAGCTGCTGCAAGTGGCTTAGTTGGTACGTAAGATGGGTGAGGCAGGGTTTCAGTGAATCACCAGGGTGGAGTGTTGGTGTTCACCAGGTTAATGCAGATTCAGATATGGCACCAGTGGTGAGCCTGAGGCCACTCAGCAAAAGACACAGGGCACAATGAGGTTAGCCACTGTCTGCCTGGGGCCTGTGGATCTTCGAGAGTTTTTAAAAGAAAGATTGCAGTATGAACCAATGCTGACTGCCCACTGCTGAAAGAGCTTCTGGCAACTCAGGAGTTGGGTGCATGGAATCTCAGAGAGTCATCAGGGTGGAGTGGAATTCACCAGGAAAATGAAGACTCAGATTTGGCTGTGTTGGGGAAGAGCTCAACACAGGAAAGATGGCACCTGTGTGCTGGCTGTGTGGGAGGAGGGCTAAACACAGGGACAATAGCGGCTGTCCCTCCAATCCTCACCCTGAAGCCACAGAAGTCAGTTTCTCTCTGAATGTGTCTGGTACCTCATGAATCGCTGTTCTTACATTAGACTGCAGGGCGAGTGCCTGCAAGTGAGTGAGTCTGTGCACAGACCCTTTAAGAGGACACCTGGGTTTCCAGTAGCCTTCCATCTCACCCACATGGATGGAATCCCCGCTGATTTTCACAGCCAGTTGTTGTGGGGGCTTCTCTTACCAGCACTGGTTCTCTGGTCTGAGGAGCCCAGTGTGGGACTGGGGTTTCTTGTTCCTCTGGGAGTGACCTCCATGGCTGAGATATCCTTCCCAATTTTCAACAGCCACATGCAGGTTCCAGGGCTGGCTTGTTTTGCATCTTCACCCTTCCTACCACTCTCAATGTGGCTTCTTCTTTATATCCTTAGTTATAGGACTTCTGTACATCTAGTCTTCAGATGTTTCTCCAGGTTGATTGTTCTATAAGTTAGCTGTGGTCATTTGAGGAAGTGAGCACAATGTTGACCTACTCCTCTATCTTGACCAGAACTCCTTTATACCTTCTTCTTTTTTTACTCACCTTCTGTCTCCCCAGCTAGAGTGGAAGCTCCATGAAGGCACTAGTTTTTGCCTGTGTTGTTGTTTTGTTGGTTTCTTTCATTCACTGCTGTATTTCCAATGCCTAGAAGACTGCCTGGCGCATGACGTGAGCTTAATAAATATTTGCTGAAAATATATAAATAAAAAAATGAACCCCATAATGTATCAGTGTCATTGGAAGGAGCCAGTATATCTACACACAGTCACCTGTGAAGTTCGTTTCAATAGAGTCAGCTGGTAAATGACTGTCATAGAATGCCACTGGATTGAGGGAAGCTATGGTGGTTTCTACTGTAAGTGTGAACTAAATGGAGGAATGTCTTTAAAAGATTTATTTGGTGTGGATTGATATTGTAATGGAAGGCATGTAACTTGGGATCCTGACCTATAAATTGCTCTTTTGTTCACCACCCCGTGAAATGTGTATGTGATTCAATAAAGCTTTCTCACCTGTCAAGAGTTCAAAAGGAGAAGAAGAAGAAGAACAACAACAACAACAAGAAGAACAAGAAGAAGAAGAAGAAGAAGAAGAAGAAGAAGAAGAAGAAGAAGAAGAAGAAGAAGAAGAAGAAGAAGAAGAAGAAGAAGGAGCAGGAGAAAGAGAAGGGGCTATGTTGAAGCACGGGGGAGAGCAAAGACCTATGAGCTAAAAATGGATGTTATGGAAGGTGGTGGGTGTAGGGAACCCTCCACATCTCCCATCTCTTCTCCTCCGTTTTGTATTAGGGTAATAGATCATTATGACTGGACCCTACACCTAGTGCCAGCTTAGGTAGTTCCACAGGAAGCCCTCCTGTAGGTCCAGGAACAGAATGAGTTATGTCAGTGATGTCAGTGTGTGAAACATAACCTCCACTGCTATAGCTGGTATGGAGAAACAAGAGGCCAAGAGAAAGCCACAGTTTCTCTGGGAAACCAGATGCCATAGGCATCAGGGCAGGAACTATCTTCTCTTCTGGTTCCTGGCACATGTTCTGATGTACTGCCCACCTCATCAGGGGTGTGATCTCAGAGCTGCCAGGAAAGACCTGCGGGCCAATTTGCAAAGACAAACGCTCTTGCTGGCACAGGTTGGAGAGTCTGCAAAGCTAGGTGGCTGTGTGTGTATGTGGGGGGTGGGTGGGCAGGAAGGACTTCAGAGCAGGCTGTGCTGTGGCCACAGAGAGAATGGAGTAAATTCCCCATATGCCAGCCCAGTGGTTAAGTTCCTGGTATTTGAAAAGTATAGGCTTCTTGTCCCCAGATTATGGGCTATCGAACACTTGGAGTTAGACACACCTGGGGTGAGTCCTGACTCCAACTTTATTGTCTGTGTGACATTGGGCAGATCTCTGATATAAAATGTGGAAACTGAGGTCTAACAAGACAGGATCATTGTGAAGATTAACGAGATAATGCATACCAAGTGCTTGGCATGCAGGTGCTCAGTAAGCCCTATCAGAGTCTTCCTTTCTTTTTTGTCAGAGTCACATTCAGAAGCTGAATGGTGTTTAATAGCACACTTGAGAAAGCAAGAACCCAGCGAGGAATCTGGAAACCTTACTCGGCTCTGCTCCAGCTGGTTGCGTGGTCTGGGCAAAGCTCCTCCATCCTTACTGCAATCTCCTTCCAGGTAAATGGAGGGGCCTGAACTCGAAGACCCCTGATGATGTCTTCCAGATCCCATTTCATGTGACTTCGAACAGAGATCATTTTTAATTGGACTCTGTTGAAGAGAAGAAATAGGGACAATGTCCTGTTAGACTTCACAAAGGGAGTCTTTTGAGGTTTTCTCCAGAGCTGGTGAGCATTTGGGTGTGAACACACTGTGCCCTTCAAGGAGCTCTGCATTTTGATCAATCTCCTCAGATTACACCGACAGCTATATAAGAACATGCATTAGAGACCCACTGGAGCAGGGGATCACCTGTAGGGTAGGGTCTGACATGGACAGGAAGCACTCTCTCAAATGCCTCGGCAACATAACAAACGTCACCCCTGAAGTGGACATTTTTTTTTCTTTTTTTTTTTGGTGGATAGTACGTGAACATTCTTTTAATGCTAGGACAGGACATCTACTCGTATGTTATCCCAATTATACAAAAACAGATGCAAACCAGTGTTAAGAGACTTCCTTGCCTGAAATTACTAGAATAAGTGTGTGTGTGTATATGTTTTAAATCCCTTTATTCCCATTCCATCCTGTCGACTGAAATTTATTCATATATGTGCCTTTCTTCATATTGCCCTCTCTTGTGAAAGACATCACTACTTGGTCAAATCTCCTCCTTCACCATACTCGACCTCTGGTCATCAGGTGGTAACAAGACATCTTCCTAAATCTCTCTGGAATTGATTTCTATTATATAGAGTTCCCTTTTGCAAGCCCATTTCTTTGTAAGTCTGACATGTGAGATTTTAATTGCTGTGCTGCAGTTTTCTCTTCTTCAGTCAATGGTGACAGCTCCAGGTCTGTTTGCTTTTGTAGTTCTTGTATCATGGTCGCAGTTTTATTCAAAGTAGTACAAATGCGGCTCTTAGTCTCTGCTCGACAGCAATTGGTTTAAAGTGTGCATGCAAAGTTTGATATCAAGACTTTATTGCTGGCAATTCCTTTAAGAGTGTAACAAGATTTTTCATCAATTCCACTTATCGACCTCCTCCTCCATGTTGAATCTGAAGTGGACGTTTTTGACAGAAATTGTCCCCCGGTTAACATATCCTGGCCTGACAGATGTGAGAGTGCTGTGACCAGGAATTGTGCATTGGCTTCTCAGGCTTCTCTGCTAGGGGAATGGCTCATTGTGGGACAACAACACTCAGTAGGGGTGTCCAAAGTTGGGGTGCAATGTCTGAGGAGTGCTGAGAGCTGGCAAAGGGTGATGCAGAGAGATAGGCCACCTTTTTTTGTTTGTTTGTTTTTTTGTTGCTTTGATCACCTTTACATTCTGTTCTCTAATGGAACTCCTGGGAGAATAAAGCCCATTCTGTGTATACGGCTAAGTGTTTTCCCCTTTTTGCCCATTAAAAGCATGGAGCTTGCCCAATTCATTAAAAATACATGTTGCATTTGCTTTGATGTGGATGATGGCTAAAGAGCCAAGGAGACCAGGCTAGCTTGTGTCAGGCTGGGCCCTGGGGACAGGGCCTGTGGGGTCGATGGTTGAGCTGGGAATTAGTGAACCATTTGGAGGATTCAATTCACTCCACAAACACTGAACAAGTGCTTGCCGTCCTGGACCACGAACAAGACACAGCCTCTGCTGTCACTTCAGTGAACTAGAGAGGGAAGTAGTCAATTAAATGGATGATGACGAGACAGTATAGTGAGCGGAGTAATGGAAATGTGTACATCAAGGTTCTGAGTGACAGCAGGAAAAATGGGGCAGCAGACGGGGGGAGGGAGGGGATTGGGGGCTAAATAAGGAGGTGGGCAGAGACTGTCCTCCCATCCCTCCACATATACACGCTCGTGTGATGTACAGTGTACCTTCTGGTCTGCATTCTCTGTGTTCCCTGGAGTCTGAGCCAGGTGGGAGCGCTGCCATCCGCCTGCTCTCAGCCAGGGTTGGGGGGTTCTCAGAGGCCAACATGTTGCAGGCAGCTGAGGACCAGTGTGGGGAAGTGACGGGGCTCCCACCCCATGGTCACCTAGAAGATAAGCTCAACTGACTAGGAGTTCTTTGTATACGTCTCTGAGCCTCCATGAGGGTGGGAAGGAAGGTTAGAGCCCAATCTGCAAATGGGCAAAGATTACAAACCACCAGAGCCTGTGGGGGCTTGTGAGGGGAGAGTGACTCTGACTCGGGAACTTCCCCAAAGGAGCTCCCTTGGGCTGGTTAGGCCACCAGGGCAGTTCTCTCTTGTAGACATGGGCCCTCACTAGTACCTGGGGACACGTTTCCTGCACTGACTGGGCCTGGAGGCCTCGTTCACTGCCACCTGCCAAGATCACGGCTTCTTATTCTGTGCACGACCAGCAGTCGCCTAGAGAAAGGAAAACCCTCAGTTTGCCCGACATCTGGGCCTCTCAGTCAGTGTATAAACTGCTCTCTCTGGCAAGGCCAAGGGCAAAATTGCTTGTTTGTTTGTTTTTAAATCCTTATGCTAATCAAGGTGTGATGAGAGTCTCTTTTTGCTTCCAACCAGGCTCCCAGAATGGGCTTTGGATTGTTGATACAGCGTTCAGCCCAAAGAGAAATGCCCAGCTCACGAGGTGGAAGCCCCCTCCTCACCCCCTATTCAGCTCAGGAGTTTTGGCCAAGGGAAAGAGAAAAGCTGACAGGGGTGCAGGGGCCGCTTCTTCAGGGGCTGCCAGGAAGGCTCCAGACTGGTGATTTAGCGAGAAGTCCCCTTGCTCGTCTGTCACTTCTCTCCCTGAATGGTGGGTGCCCCGTGTACTGCAGACACTTGGTCTCCAGTGCTTCAGTCCAGCCATCTTCCTAGCATCTGACAGAGGCGTCAGACCTGGCCAGAGAGCAATGAGGGAGGGGACTGCACTGACCTGGCTGGAGCCCAGAGCTGCCAGGGTGGGGGAGCAGCAATTCAGGGAAAGGTCCAATGTGGGGTGCAGCAGGGGAGCTGGGTAGGCAGGGACAGCTGCCAGTAGACAGCTTTGTTTGAGATGCTTGTCTTTCCCGAGACACAGCTGAGGGGGGTGGGGACAGAGAAGGACAAGCATGAAAGGGACAGACTGCGGCCACGTGGGAGAGTAGGAGCGGGTGCTTGGCACAGCTGCAGGGTAGAGGCTGCCTTGGCGCCTGCCCCCTCAGCTCTCCTGCATCCGTCCTTCAGATCTCCTGGCCAGGGAGCAGATGTCTTGCTGGAGAGACTCCCCATCATGAACCCCCCGGGGCCTCCTCCTCCCTGAAGCTCAGCAAGGCAGGCACTGAGCTGAGGGATGGATTGCCAGCTGTTGGCTCCCCTGGGCGCTGGCCCCGGTCCTGCTTTGTGTGTGCCAGGCGGCAGGTGCCATGCAGGGGTGCCGTCTCCTGCAGCTTGTGTCGGGCTGGAGTGTGCAGGGTGAGGGTTGATGATAACGGGCTCCTCAACCGGCAACAGGTTGTTGAAAAGAACGGCAGCTGCCTCTTCAGGATTCAGGTCTGGAGGGTCGGGAAGGTCCCCTACCAGCAAAAGCTGCAACATGAACAAAATACTGCTGGACAAAGGGATACAGTCTTGGCATAAACCTAAGAGTCCACATAATTCTATTTTTACTTGAACAAAAAGAGAGAAGTAGTGTACAGCACAGGAAATATAGTCAGTAATATTGTACTAACTTTGCATGGTGACACTTACTAGACTTAGTGCTGATCACACGCAAAGGTCTACGAATGTAAAATCACTCTGTTATATACCTGAAACTAATATAATACTGTATACCAACTATACTTCAATAAAAAAAATTAAAAAGAAAATAAAAAAGACCCCGTACTGTGTTCTCTTTTCCAGGCCTCAGACTCTCCCATGGCAACGAGACACGGAGAGGGGAGCATGTTAGTCCTAGGGGACATTTCTCAGGCTGTTCTGGCGAAGCCTGGTCTGAAGTGAACCCTGGATTCTGCTGGGAGCCCCAGGAGAGGTGATTGGCTCAGCTGAGCAAGTGGCCAGGACTTCCCCAGGCTTCAGGCCTTTTCTAAGACTGCCCACCACCCCAATCTGCATTGGAAACCTTTAGACATCTTCACGATGGTGGGGAGGGCAGCTGCTGGCTGTGAGGTCACCATGGTGACTGGCGACAGAAGGCAGCCTCTGCTTTGCATCCTTCAGCCTGGCAGGGCTGCTCCCAGGCCCCAGCCCCCTGGGGAAACAGGGGGGTTGCAGGGAGGGCCTGCCCACCGGCTGCCTCGGGGGCTTCCTTTCAGTGACAGATTTCCCTCTGGCAGCACCAATTCTCACCATAAGTTGAGCCTAATAGACACAAAAGTGTCCCTGGAGGAGAACTCTAAGGCATTACAAATGTAAGGCATTGCTCAGGAGATAATAAAAACTATGATGCTAGAAAGAAACTAGCCCAGTCATAATGTCCTAATGCTCCTCTTAAGTGTCCCAGGACTTGTGGTTGGCTCATTGATAGTCTTTCTTGTGTCCTGCTGAAATCTTTGCTTTATTTGAAGATCATTTACTTTCCTTTTGTCTGATAAACTCTCTGATAGAAGAATGTCTGATAAACTCTCTTCTCAAACATCTTCAGCAGTTTTAAGGCCAATCAAGTCTTCTCTTCCTGCAGCTGAGTAGCCCCAATCATTCTGACTCGTGTTTTAAATGACTAAACATCTTTTACCTGTTAGGATGGCATCGACATGTCTGCCCAGTAAATTTACATCAACTGACTTTTGGCTCTTGCAAGACGACCTGCCAATAAAGAAGCGGTAAAGGAGCAAAGGACTAGAGGAAAGGGCGGAGTGGTCGTTTTGCCATTTATCAAGAGAAGAGGACCAGCACCCAATTTTTCAAAAATGCTTTACTTTTATCGTTTCTGAGAGTCTATTTCCCATATTTTTAACCAACTCTATTGTTTTCCTCTGAATCCCTTCTAGTTTTCAATGTCCTTTTGAAAGGCTGTAAATCAAAGTTACACACTATTCTGATCAGGGCTCAAGTAGGTACATTGTCTCATAGAAGAATTACTTCCCAATCTCTGTACAAATATCCTTTATTCTGGCCCAGGTATCAGGCTAGCTTTCTTTCTTTGCTTCTAATAACACTAACTTGTTATTTCACATTAGCTTGTGGTCAGCTAGGGCCCCGGGTTTTTGTTTTTGTTTTCTGTCTTCTATACCTGTGCCTAACTACCAAGTATTTTTGTGTCAGTGTGAGCTGTCTGCCATTTCACTTAAAATGTTTTCATTGAAGCATGACAAACACACACAGAAGTGCACAACTTGATAAATTTTCATAAACAGTAACATCCATGTAACCAACATTCAGATTAAGCAGTATTACATGATCTGCAACCCAGAGGCCCTTCTCTGTGACCCCGTCCCACCTACGTTAACCATTATCCTGATTGCTAATACCATAGTTTAATTTAGTCTGCTTTTTATTTTTTATTTTTTTAAATTTTATTGGAGAATACTGGGGAACAGTGTGTTTCTCCAGGGCCCATCAGCTCCAAGTCATTGTCTTTCAATCTAGTTGTGAAGGGCGCAGCTTAGCTCCAAGTCCAGTCGCCGTTTTCAATCTTTAGTTGCAGGGGGTGCAGCCCACCATCCTATGTGAGAATGGAACTGGCAACCCCGTTGTTCAGAGCTCACACTCTAACCAACTGAGCCATCCGACCGCCCCTGCTTTTATTCTTTATAAAATGCAGTCACATAGTGTGTACTATGCTGTGTCTGGTTCATTAGCATTGCCATTCATTTTCTTTCTATTTTATTAAACTTACCCTTTCATTAGAAGGTCTAGAGACCTGAGAACCAAGGTATTTCAACCTCAGACCTGTCAGTGTAGACTGTGGCTAAGCACCCATTCCCTGCACATGCGAAATTTCTGAGTTAGAATTTTACATGAAACATTTACTGGTTATTCTGTTCCTTTTACTCCTTAAAATCAACTATCTCCTCCCCAGGTCAAGTCATACTCTTTTATCAAGGTAATCTCTGAAGACAGTGCGTGTGTGTATGCGTGTGTGTGCGTGTGCACGTGTGTGCATGTGTGTGTGTGTGTACGACTGTGTTAGCCCCATGGGGAATTATTTCTCTTACTATGAGGGAAATGATTATGGAGAGTTGTGACTATGTCTGGGGAGGCCTTTACTTCGTGTTTAATTCAGCGTTTAACCCCTTGTGGTTTGTGCGAAGGTGCTGTAGTTGTGGCAGGTACCGGAGGCAGGGAAACGAAGTGTGCTCCTCACGGAGTGCTCCTCCACCTTTCCCACCAAATGGCACCATGGAAAATGATACTTTGTATATGGCAAACTGGGGTAAATGGAGGAGATATTTTTGTAGTACTGGGCAACAAAATCTAAGGCGATGTTTTACACCATTCAAATATTTGCAACAGTCACGTTCATGTATATATTTATTAATATATATAAACAGATATATATTTAAATACATTTAGTAATACATATATCCAATAGATGAATTTATATGATTACATGTACTTATATTTAAGGGATCTAATAGCTCTTCTTTTGTGTCATATGTAATGTTGATTTTGTGTGCATGTGATGATGTTAACAGAATTTCACATCGAAACTACTGTATTTCATACCAGCTATTTCAGAATGAAGGTCTAATTTGCAGAGTAAACATGTGTTGGTAGAGCAGTGCTTCCTCCGCCAACTTGGACACCACGAAAGGCAGATCATCCAAAATCACAACAGAAGTTCCAATATATGTGAAGCGGGAGATTGAGCGGTACCTGCTGAGGGCCCCCACCCACCACCACTGCTGTCCCTGGACTGGGGGCCACGCCCCCTGGGCACAAGGAGCACAGAGTCCCCCAGCTGCTAAGGGACTCCTTGTTCATGAACAGCAGCTGCAGACTTTGTGGCTGGCTACCGAGGTCCATGGCCAGGTGGTGGAGGCAGAGCGACAGGTGTGGGGTGCTGCTCCCTGTGCGTGCTGCCTGCAGGACCACACGGCATGCCATCAGACCCACTTCCCCTGGCTGCTCTCCAAGGGGCCTGAGGTGAGGCTACTCCAGCTGCTCAAGCCCTGCTCAGCTGCCAGGAAGAATGAGGAGATCATCTCCCGTGGCATTTGTGGAACTCATTTACCGCACTCCAGTTTGCTCACCATTTGGGACATTCTTCCTAAGATATATTAGGAACTGAGCCCATGCTCTGAAACCCTCACCTTAGTCTGTGTGGGCTGCTACAATAAAGGACTGTAGGTGGGTGGCTTATAAACACTAGAAATTTATTTCTCATAGTCAGGGAGCAGGGTGCCAGTACGGTCAGGTTCTGGGGAGAGCCTCTTCCAGGTTGCAGACTGCCCACTTCTTATTGTGGCTTCACATGGCAGAAAGAGAGGGTGACACAGCTTTCCAGGGTCCTTTCTAAGGGCACTAGTTCCATTCATGAGGGTTCCACTCACATAGCATAATTACCTCCCAAAGGTCCTACCTCATAATACCGTCCCATTGCGGGTTAGGATTTTAACATACGAATTTCAGGGAGACATAAACTTGCAGTCCATTGTAACACTCCAGCAAGCAAGCTAGTGTTTGAGCCAGTTGAGGTGGGAGGGCCTGGTTGTACAACTTCCTGATTATCCTTTCAGACGGCTGGTGAAAAGGCGTCTGAATATACGTGGGGCTGAAGCGCTTGACACAGGATACAGGTAGGTGAATCATGGATTTAAGAACTGTGAATCAGGGCCACTCAGAGCATTTGAGGGCTGGTACTAGTCTGAGAGAAAAGAGCCATTCTAAATCCACTCTGCCTAAACGGGTGGCATCAGAGAGGTTTGTGATTGGCAATTCAAACGGAGTAACTGAGAAGAGTTTAATAAAGGGGCTAGTGACAAGATTATCAGAGGAGTGAAAGGAAATCAGCACTAGATAGTGAAACAGCTCAGGAGTGGGGTGCCACAACCACCACTGTGCATGAGGAGAAGGAGCAGGGCAGGGAGAACCTGGGGGATGCTGCACTGTGGGCGGAGGCTGTAGCCTTTGGTCGAGGAATGGCTACTGATCACCGGCAATGCGGTGGGAAGGAGCTAACGGACACCTGCTATGATTTTGTTGTCCTCCCACCTCCAGTCTCCTGCCAGTGCCTCTCATGACCAAACCCAAGTGGATGCTGAAGACAAAGGAGCCCATTGGTGTAGTTCGCAGAGGCCCAGCTCCGGGGCACGGTGCACAGAACGGAGAAAAGAGAATATCTGCACTTACACCCCTTCTGCCTTTCCCAAGCTACCTTGTCCAGAAGAAGACTTCATGTCTCCAACACAAGGACATATGAAATCTCATTAGTTACTGAATGATGGCAGGTTGCTGGCATCATACTCCTACCTGAAACTTAAAATGCTAGCTATAATGCTCTTCAGGTAAGGTTTTGGGGTAAAAGTGAGGAAAGAGAATCAAGTAATTAACTTAAAAGCTGCTATAATCCCCACTTCTGTATGTGTTCATGAGACACAAATTGATAACCTTGGTGTCCTTCTTTTATCACTTGTTACACATTCTCTCACTCTTTGCTAGCACTTTAACCGCTCAGGGTTCATTACCCTCATTCCTTCATGACCTGGGTCCTTGGTGGCCCTGTCTTTATTGAGTTGCCTCAATTTTTCACTGATCAATAAACTACTCGTACGTAAGAGAATACGCAATAGTGGCCCGTGCATTCCTGGATTCTGAATGCTGTCATCATTGCGTAGCAGCAACCCAATTTCTCCTTGCATCACCTTGGTCTCTAGGGCAACCCCTTTTCTGCCTGTTGGATCAGTAGAACAAGAAGCCGAAAATAATTAGAAGGCAGTCTCAGTTTCCGATTTAACAGAACCTCGGTCGTGTTTCTTGGTTCTTCCCTTGTGTACAAGGACCTCCAAACTCACGGAGCCCTAGGTTGCAGGGGTCATGAGATTCCAAGTGACTATGTGACCAGTGCCATGCATCATGAACTGAGCATTGTCTTACCTATCAATTCAGGCACAAGTAAGTGGCATGAGCAGTGCGGTGGTTACAGGTCACAGGTTTCTGTCAGCCTTTTGTTGTACTCAGGCCTTCAACGGATTGGATGAAGCCCACTCTCTGGAAGGCAATCTGTTTTACTTAAAGTCCACTGATTTTAATGTAAATCTCATCCAAAAATACCTGCACAGAAACATCCAGAAAAATATTTGACTAAATATCTGGGCACTGTGACCCAGCCAAGTTGATTCATAAATTAACCATCACAATTCTCATGCAATTTCCTCGTGCCTGAATTTATAGGTGAGAATGCTCAGTTCATGATGAGTGGTACTGGTCACATAGTCATTTGGTATCCCAGGACCTGGGATTCGGCGTCTACCGGAGCCTAGTAACAAGCAAGAAACTACTTTTCCAAAGGAGAACAGTTGTCAGCAAAAGAGGCCTTACACCCCAAACCTAGAGTCTGCCATGTAATTCTCCTACTAGAGTTCTCCAGGTGGTACAGACAACATTTTATCTGTACAAACACTTCTCTACCACTGGGTCTGCTTATTCATAGAGTCCCAGAGGCAGAGCAGCTTGTACCACAACCAGAGTGTATCTTGACCTAGCATCCCTCAGGACTGCTAGCTTGAATGGGTTAGAGCAGCATACTCAAGTGATATTTTATCCCTGAAACCCAAGGGTATACCAAATAGTGCATCTTTTTCTTTGAAGTAGAAAGTGGAAGATGTAGCAATGGTCTCTAATTCTGATATCTTTAAGACCCCCGGTTTCCTACGACTTCACAATATTGAATGCCTCTAAACTTTCCTGGGTTTTTTCCCCTATCTCCCCAAATGCATATCTTACTAAGGCACCCAAAATATCTGCCACTTCCAGCTCACGAGGTCCAATTAGTACAATGTCACCAATGCAATTCAGTGATGTTCTTTAAGATATCAAGATCATCAAGTGATTATCAAGTGGTGTATATTATGACAGAGAGCAAGACAGTTGATACCACCCTGACATAAAGACTCCAGTGGAAGTGTACTATTGACCCTGCCACATGAAAGCAACTAGCTTTGCTGCTTGGAATTGAATGAAAGCATTCTCTAGGACTACAGCTGCATACCAGGTGCCAGGGGTGTTTTTGATTTGTCCTAGTAACAATACCCATCTGGAACTGCTGTTGCAATTGGCATCACCATGGGACCGAATCTCTATAACCTATAGTCATTCTCCATGAGACATCTGGTTTCTGCACCAGCCAAAACATGAGTTAAATGTTAATGTGGTAGGACTCACCTCTCCTGCATCTCTTAAATATTTGATGATTACACTAATCTGTATAGTTCCCCCAAGGTGAGAGTTCCCACTTGGCCCTTCCTGCTGTAATGGCTGTCATTCCATGGATCAGGGAGTCAATGTGAGACTCTGTTAGTAATATATCTGTTACTATTATACATCTTGGGACTGGGAACATAAAAACAGGCTAAGGCCTCAGTCATATTGGACCCACTCTAAGATAGACTTGGGCCACTGGTCCATTAATCCCCTGATCTCCATGAGCTCACACTGACTTGTGGGCTACTGTGCCAATTTGAGTCTCTTGTAGTTAGCATGAGTTCAGAAACAGTCTCTGATAGTCCCTGGAAGGTCTGGATATTTCCCTTTTCCCATTCTACTCAACGGCACCAGGACCCTCTGTGTAAGGATTGAGGGCAAGTTCACATTATAAACCTATAGCCATATGGTGGGTGCTTGCTCAAAGGAACCCCACCCCACCCCCCAAGTCTAGGGATTCTGGGCCTCTGGGATTGAACACACGGTACACTCTGATTCTCCACTATGATTTTGCCCGCCAGACTCAGAATTTTTCTGCTACTATATGTCCGCCAGCACCTTAATAGTCTGCACGTTTACTGCAGTCCTAAGGACCCGTGATTCCTTAGCCAGTGCCACAGATCCCTACAGACCAAAACACTCCAATTACCTGTAGTTCGTTATGATAATTGTGTCCATTGTGTCTTTGACAGACCTGGCCCCCACTATGCTGAGATCCCTTGTTTTCCTATTAAAATCAAGGAGCCTAATTCCATTGCAGCCTCTCCCACTGTCATTTCCTGCTTACAGAAAACAGCCAAGAGGAACTTTTCAAGAAGGCCTGTGAACACTTCACAATGGAATTCTTCTGGCCTTGTGAAGGGAGTATCCGCTGACCCTCCTGGGGAGAGTGGTTAAGGTGTGACTACGCATGCTGTACAGAATAAATCCCCTCCAACATTCCTAACTTCCTGAGTCTTCAGTTTCCTTTTCTTTTAAATGCTAGAAAAGTCCTCATTAACTATCAGCTGCTGTTGAGTCCAGGCTTCTGTTAGCCAGCACAGCTATGAATGCCACTCCTGCGTGCTCAAACTAGCACACAAACTCCTGAATTTTGAGTGACCATGCCCGTTTCATTAAATTCTTCCCAATTGAGTTTATATTTTTATCCTTCTCCATCCAATGCCCATAGAACCCCCTCCTATGTATGCTCCTCAGAGTCCTGCTGGCTTTCCAGCAACCCTTTTGATGTATTGGCTCTCTCCTCCTGTACCAGTGTTTATCCTTCTCCACCTGGGCTATACTAGAATATAACTCTCATTATGGGCCTGGAGACAATGAGGAGGTTGGACGGGGTCCTTAGGTGACTTGGCAGCTACATCTGTGTCTGCTCAAATGTCACGACCTATGAATCAGGGTCCTACATTTTGCAACCGGTGGAAAGCATTAAGAAATCTGGTGAGGTTGAAAATTTAATTGACTCGGCATGTCTGTCACCATTACACAGAGGGTGCCAAAAAAAGTATGCATATTTTAAGAAAGGAAAAAAACTGTATTAAAATTGTAATACTCAATATATACCAATAACTAGATGAATACAAGTCACGTTTGACTTCTGCAATTACAAGAGGTGCTCAAAGTGGTTGCCATCAGCGTCCAGACACTTCTGATTACGGCAAATTACTGCTTGAGCAACGGCGACCAAAGTGACCACTTTTATCACTGCACATGCCATTTCAATTTCTTCCTGAAGTACTGCCAGTGTAGCCAGTTTTCTACGGTTACCACATAGGTAGAAGTCAAGGGGTGTTAAGCCAGGACAACTTTCTCAAATTTCAAATACCACTTCAAAATTGTCTTGTGCTCCTCGAATGACAACCATGCTTCTGCCATTTTCTTTGACTGTCCTGCCTGTCGCATGGTGACGCTAGCATTCATTTGATTAATGCCATCTTTTGAGTGAATGTCATACTACACATTGCTACTGTAATTCAATTCAACTTTGAAAAGTAATACATAGGTAACATCTCTTAAAATGTGTAGACATTTTTTTTGTTACACTGGTATAATCAGTTACTAGGCATATTTGCCCGAAAGGTGATCAGTGACTCCCTCAAAGCTAAATCAAGTCTTTCTGGGTTGCACCTACGTTCTGAGTTGGACACTCAGGACCTTTAATTTGTCCGTTTTCTGTGTATGGTCTCTGGGGCTGTCAGAAAATCCACAGACCTGTAATCATCTCTGTCAGCATAGCCAAGCCATTCCATCTGCCAACATCTTGCTGCTGGGGGCACTCTTCCAATGCCAGTACTGCAGAGAATTTGAGCAACAACGATGCCACCATGTTTTATAGATTCCTTGCATTCTATTTTCCTCTGGTAAGGAGATCATTCCTGTAAATCTCAAATATGTAAGCAATGTAATCCTGAATCTCAGTTGGGGGTTATTTTCCCTTGGGGCCATCCCGGTAATGATTACTTTATCAGTCACGGTCCCAGTGGGAAATGGATGGCACACTGAAGTGGGGTAATTGAAGAGGGTTTAACAAAGAGATATTGATAAAGTTGTGAGCAGGGTTAAGGGAAATCAACAAGGTATCGTATAGAACCTATTGGGCTGGAAAGAGATGGGATCCCTTGTCTTATCTGGGTCTGAGTGGTTATCAGATCCTGGAGAGAGAGAGAGCTGTCGTGAGGGGCGGCCTGCGGGGTCTCTGGTCCCACTCCCCACACAAAAACGCAGGATATGGCTAGGCCAAAAAGGAACACCCACGGAGCCATAGGTAGGGGAGTCATACCACTATACTCTCACTGGCGGCTGTGTTGGAGACACAGGAACCAGGAGCAACACAATTCTCAACCCTCACTGTGCCGCTTGCAGACTCAGCCACTATCTTCTTGCTAGCTCCCCCTTTTTCTTCTGCTAGCCTAGCCACGGCAGTTATATTCATGGCTAATGGCTCACTGGTTACAGCTGACGGCCAACTAGCCACAGCTGATGGCCATTTGATTACAGTCGATGGCCATTTACTACCTGAGCCAGCACCTTTCTATGTGAGGCCGAGAGCCTGGAAACTGCTTTTTGGGGCTCTGTCCCCACAGAGCTGTAGTTGCAGGAAGAGGCTACCGAAGATGAACTGTGGCCTTGGGAAGAGAATTCCTGTTACTGTCAACCCTCAGCTCAAAAGGCAAAACCTGGGAGGGGGAGGCTGCAATGCTCTCAGGCCTCGGCTCCAGCGGGGGAACCAGCCTTTCACGCATGTGCTCATGGAGGTCAAGAAAACGCAGGGAACTACCATCAGTACGTCACCGGAAGTCTATCTAGACTAGTCACATCCAAATTTCTAGAGCACACGTCCTAACTGGAAAACAAAAATCACCTATTAAAGACATTTGGGGAAAAATTGGGGGAATTGGAATATGAACCAGTATTAGATGATGTTGAAAAATTGCTGTGTTAAATGTGATAATCTATTGTGGATGGTAGGAAAATGAACTTATTGTTTAGATGCAGTTTTAAAAATGTTACGCTGTCTGATATACTTTAAGATGGCTCAGCCAAATACACACACACACACACACACACACACACACATATCTCAAATATAGCAATATGCTAGCTGTTCTTTCATCTGGGTGGTAGGTATATGGGTGGTCATTAATTTAGTCTTTTTCTGTATGTTTGAACATTTTCAAAATAAAAAGTTAACAACATGATAGTATCAAAGAAGTGGAAGCAGATGGAAGCACTTAGCAGCTGGATAGCTGTTCAGCAACACAGGGTGGGGCAGCATTTCTCACTGTGAGGTCACTAGACCAGCCGGTACACAAATACTGTGTTTCCCCGAAAATAAGACCTCGCCAGACCATCAGCTCTAATGTATCTTTTGGAGCAAAAATTAATATAAGACTCGGTCTTGTATTATACCACATTATATTTATTATATATTATATTATATTTATTATATTATATTATATTATATTATATTATATTATATTATATTATATTATATTATATTACCAGGTCTTATAGTAAAATAAGACCAGGTCTTATATTAAGTTTTGCACCAAAAGACATATTAGAGCTGATGGTCCGGCTAGGTCTTATTTTCAGGGAAACACGGTAATAAGGGAGCTTGATAAAATACAGATTCCAGGGCACCACCTGCCTGAATCAGATTTTCTTGTGAGTGGGGTACAGGCATCTGCATTTAACAGATTCCCAGGGCGAGAAGCACAAGTGTAGCAAATTTCCCACCCAACTAAGGGTGAAGAGTGAAATATTTTGATTCTGTTTGCCACTAGATAGCTGTGTGACCTTGGGCAATTGCTTAACTTCCCTGAGCCTCTATGGTGTCATATGTAAAGTGGTGACATTACCTAAGAGCTCCCTACCTCACTGGTTAGTTTGATTCTATATTGTATATTATTTAAATGCTCTGTGAAGAGCTTCACAGGTATAAGGTGACGTGCTAAGTAAGCAGTGAGAAAGAATACATATTGCTTACTGAATGCGTATTATGCATATTAGGAAGCATGTACAATATTGGGTTTGATGCTCATAACAACACAGAGAGACACAAATGACAGCCCTGTCTTTACAGATGAGGAAATGCGCCTATCCACAATTATATGATTCCTTTTGTTGCCCTAACAAATTACCTCACATTTAGTGGCCTAAAACAATATATATATTTCTTCTCTTACAGTTCTGGAGGCCAGAAGTTCTAAAAATCAAGGTATGGAGAGGGCTGTGTTCCTCCCGGAGGCTCTAGGGGAGAATCTGTTTCCTTGCCTTTTCCAGCTTCTAGAGACTGCCAGCATCCTTGGCTGGGCCCCTTTCTCCATTTTCACATCAGCAGTGCAGCATCTTCAAGTCTCTCTCTGCCCACCTCCCTCTCTCACTTTCTCTGACCTTTGCTTCTATTGCCACATTTTCTTCTCTGACTCCGACTCTTCTGCCTCCCTCTTAGAAAGACCCTTGTGATACACTGAGCTCTCGGGAATAATCCAGGATAGTTTCCTCACGTTAAAACCCTTAACTTAATTGCAGCTGCAAAGTCCCTTTTGCCATGGAAGGCAACACATTCACAGGTTCTGGGGATTAGGACTTGGACATCTTTGGGGGCTGTTACTCGACCTTCCACGGTTGTGTAACTCGTGGGCGCCCATCTGATTCCAAAGCTCCCCATCCCATTGCTCCCTCAGGGATATCTTGAACCAGCGAAATGCCAGACCCTCCAAGCCCCCTCCACGTTTGTTATAATATTTCACACTGTCTAATTTATCAAAGGAGGGGCTGGTCTGAATTTCACCCAAGTTGTCGAATGCATATTGAATGAAACAACTGGTCTTAATTTAATACAGAAAAATGCACGAGATTGATGAGTACTTTTATCCTGAATGGGCTGACACTGCTCCATACCCCCGCAGTTGGATAGCACAAAATGCCATGGTCTGTAGGATCTGGCTTCATTATGGCGGATCCTGTGTTCCGTCATAACGTAGAAGAAGAACATGGTAGATAACTGAAGCCACCGGAATGACAGTTAGTACAGTCCCAGCAGCCACGCAGGTGTGGCAGAGGCTTCTGATCAAAGTGGAGGCACGTGAGAGGGCTCTGCAGAATCACATAACCTGGGACCCCGGAACCCAAAGGTTTGCACTGCCCCCACACCACCCCCAAGGCACACACATGCTTTTCTCTCCCTGATTATAGAGGTAATACTGACTCAATTTTGGAAACTGAAAATATAAATGATTTTAAGGAGCGAAATATCACGAAATTCCCATAATACACAAGGATTTTAACGTAGCATATTAACTCCAGCTCTTTCCTACATATTTTTACCTGATGTAGATAGATCACACTGTATATGTCCTTTTGTATCTTGCTCTTTTCTCAACATTATATTGTGAGTATTTTTCTAAGACATTAAAAACTATTTGTAAAGATCACTTTTCATGGCTGCATAATGATCCACTGTCAGCATGTCTCATCATTCAGTTAATCAATGCATTCTTTTTGGACAATTGCTTAGATTTTTTCAATTTTTTTTTTGTGTTATTATGTATACTGCTTCAGTTAATATCTTTCTGTACAAATCTTTGTATAGTGGAATTGCATGTTATGCTATGGTTAGGCTTTAAAATCAAATTGTAAAACCAAAATTGAGTATAGGTAAAATTCATCTTTTAAAAAAAATCCCTTAAATCAGTCTTAATCCATTAAGGATGCTGGAAACTCAAAAGCTGAGAATTACTTATTTGTATTTCTCATTGTATTTCAGCGGTGACTGCTTTCCATGGGGCAGTGGGGAAAATATGGTGGAAGAGGAAAGGTTAATGGAGTAAATGAAGACGTGTTTCCTTGCTCTCTTTCTTCCTGTTTCACTCCTTTGCTCTTCGCTTCTTCCCTCATTCCCTCCCTGCCTTCTCAGATATAGTTAAATATACATCCCACTCTACAGTTGGATGATTTCCCTAGATGAACGCTCTGAAGGGTAATTCCTGAGACAGAGTATATGCTAGGTGTATCAGTGGGCACCTCGTGTACCTCTTCAGTTTGCTCGACCCTTCCTTTTCTTCCCCTCATAACTTCGATCAGCCCTACGTGAAGGTGCATCCTGACAGACCCCTGGGCCTCTAGATTCCTGTCTTGAGGCTTTTCCAAAGCCTTGGCACGGGCCAGCTGCAGGAAGCTGCTTGGCACCCCAGGTGTGCAATCTGGAAGTTTTAATGCCTGAGAGGCCACTTTGTTTGACTTGTGGCGATGGGAGCCGGTGGGTGACTGCTGCCTTGTGAGAACTTCTAAGGTGCATTTCAGGAGCCTCCTCAGAAGGTCCTGTAGGATTGAGCGCCAGCCGCCAACTGTGGGGCAACTTGATAACTCAGCCTCAGTCTGGCTTCCCTCCTTCCCTGTTTCCCACTCCGTGTTCTGAACTCATGTTTCCTAGGATGACCTCCGAGCCAGCTGTCTCGGGCTCTGCTTCAGGGACACCCAAGGTAAGATACCAGGTGTGGCCTACCAGCAAGGTGACAAGGGCCCAGTTCAACTCACTCTTAGAAACTTGTGTGTCACCACTCTTCTAATCTTTGCTAATTGTTACCCAAAACAAGGGTACCCGTTCAACTCACTCTTAGAAACTTGTGTGTCACCACTCTTCTAATCTTTGCTAATTGTTACCCAAAACAAGGGTACCTCACTGTGTTTCTAATTTACACTTCTTTGACTAATAGTGAGGTTGAAATTCTTTTTTCATGGAAGGTTTCTTTTTCACATTGTGTGATTTCTTCTTTTATGCTTTAATATTTAAAGTATACTTATAATTGTGGGGTTCTAATCTTACTGTTGAGAATTGTTTTTTTCATTTATATTGTAATTTTGGATTGTGCAGCCTGTCATCTGGCTAGTTGGGGCCCCTTAGAGCAGTTTTGCATTTGTTTCTGTCAGATAACAAAGGGGGGCTGCCATTCTAGGACGACTTTTTTTTCAAGATGTAACTGACATATTAGTTTCAGATATACAACATAATGATTCAATATTTGTATAAACAGCTGACCCTTGAACAACGTGCGTTTGAATTATGCAGGTCCACTTATGCATGAATTTTTTCCAATCGGTCCCAGCAGTTCAAATCCACATTGTTCAAGCCTGTTGGGAATCCTCACGTGTGGAAGGCGAACTTAAGTCATACGCAGATTTCAACAGCTGGGCAGTCGGTGCTCCTCAAGCCCACATTGTTCAGGTGTCAACTATAGCTCAAAATGATCACCGCAATGAGTCTAGTTAACATATATTACCACACACAGGTACAGAATTTTTTCTTGTGGTGAGAGCTTTCTAGATTTACTCTCTTAAGCAACTTTTGAATATACATTACAGTATTTTTAACCATAGTCACTATGCTGTACATCACACCCCCAGGACTTATTTATTTATTTATTTATTTATTTATTTACTTATTTATTTTATAACTGTAAGTTTGTAACTTTTGAATCCCTTCACCCATCCCCTGCCTGCAGCAACCACCAATCTGTTTTCTGTATCTATGAGTTCATTTTTTTGCTTTTTAGATTCTACATATAAGTTAGATTACATGGTATTTGTCTTTCTCTGCCTGATATTTCGCTTAGCATAATGCCCTTAAATTTTATTCATGTTGTCGCAAATGGAAATTTTTTTCTATTTTATGGCTGAATAATGTTCATATATACAGAGGGTGCCAAAAAAATGTATACACATTTTAAGAAAGGAAAAAACTGTATTAAAATTACACTGAGATAACCACTTTGAGCAACTCTTGTAATTGCAGAAGTCAAATGTGACTTGTATTCATCTTTTGCTATCAGTATATATTGAATATTACAATTTTAATATAGTTTTTTCCTTTCTTAAAATGTATATACATTTTTGGGCATCTCTCCCTCTCTCTCTCTCTCTGTGTATATATCACATTTTTTCTATCCATTGATGGACATTTAGGTTGTTTTAACTATTGTAAATAATCCTGCAATAAACAAATAAACACAGGGGTGCGGATATATTTTCAAGATAATGATTTTGTTTCCTTTCGATAAATATCCAGAAATGGAATTGCTGAATCTCATTTTTAATTTTTATTAGTTCTATTTTTAGTTTTTTGAGGAACCTCCATAATGTTTTTTATAGTGGCTGTACCAATTTGCCATCCTACCAGCAGTATACAAATGTTCCCTTTTCTCCACATTCTCATTAGCAGGTTGTATTTCAATTTTCATTTGTCTTAAGATATTTTTTTCTTTTTTAATTTCTTCTTTGACCCATTTGTTGGTTTTTCAGTAGCATGTTGTTTAATCTCCACTTATGTGTGAATTTTTCAGTTTTCTTCTTGTACTTGATATCTATTTTCATGCCATTGAAGCTGGAAAAGATGCTCGATATGATTTTAATCTTCTTAAATTTATTAAGACTTATTCTGTGGCCTAACATATCTATCCTGGAGAATGTTTCAGATGTACTTGAGAAGAATGTGTATACTGCTGCTTTTGAATGGAATGTACTGTATATGTCTGTTAATTGTATCTGACCTAATGTGTAGTTTAAGTCCAATGTTTCCTTATTGATTTTCTGTCTGGATGATCTTTTCATTTTTGAAAGTAGGATATTGAAATACGCTAGTGTTATTGTATTATTGTTTATTTCTCCCTTTAAAATTGTCTACCCCTTTAAAATGCAAGCTCTATGTAGGGAGGGAAATTCTCTCTTTTGGTCAATGCTAGATCCATAACATCCAGCTTGGTATATAGTATGCACTCAATAATTATATGTTGAGAGAAAGAAAGAAAGAAAGGGAGAGAAAGGAAGAAAGGCAAGTTTTTGTTTTTTTTTCCCCCCAAGACGTTCAGCATCCTTAGCTGTTAGCCCTGGCTCTCTATCTTCCTTTCTCCGTGCCTCACTGCTTCCATCACTGTCTTGCTCATCCTCCCTCACCTCCCGTACAACTCTCAGGTATTCTGTGTTCTCTGAATTTCCACTAAGTTCACCAAACCCACCTCTGGGAAAAGGTTCAGTATCAGTCACTGTCTTGGTTAATATAATGCTTGCTGCTAAAACACATAAATCCTGATTCACTGCAGCTTAACACAGTAAAAGTTTATTCCTGACTCATATTGTCATCCAATGTGGCCATTTTTGTAGGTGACTATAGTGAG
This sequence comes from Rhinolophus ferrumequinum, assembly GCF_004115265.2. Classification (NCBI taxonomy): domain Eukaryota; kingdom Metazoa; phylum Chordata; class Mammalia; order Chiroptera; family Rhinolophidae; genus Rhinolophus; species Rhinolophus ferrumequinum. Next base: position 3,241,253 of record NC_046288.1, on the reverse strand, counting down.
TTGAATGGTGGCTTTCAAAAAGGTGTTATCCCTGGGATCTATAAATGTGACCTGTTTGCGGATGTAATTAAATTATATAAGGATCTCAAGAAGAGATACCCTGGATTATCCAGATGGGCCCTAAAGCCAATGACAAGTTCTTACAAGAGACAGAAGAGAAGACACAGAGGAGAGGACCACATGAAGATGGAGGCAGAGACTGAAGTTATGTAGTCACAAGCCAAAGAATGTCAAGAGCTGCCAGAGGTTTGAAGTGATAAGGAATTATTCTCCTATAGAGCTTTAGGAGAGAAAACCTTGATTTTGGACTTCTAACCTCCAGAACTTTGAGAGAATAAGTTTCCTTTGTTTTAAATCACCAAATTAGTGGTACTTGTCATGGCAGTCCTAGGAAACTAATATGATGACCTTCAACCTGGTCTTTCAGAGACTCAGGCTCCTTCCATCTGGTGGCTCTGCATTTCTCTAACTACTTAGAGTCCTCTCATTCTGCCAGCATATGGGGACAAAAACCATGGGGAAGGCACCTGGTTTCTTAACCACCTCAGCCTGGAGGAGACACCCAGCACACCTGTTTACCTTCCTTTAGTCAGAACTGATCTTTCTAGATGCAAGGGCATTTGGGAAACAGAATTTCTTACTGGGTAGTCACTTCGCAGTAACTGCTTGTCACCATAAAAGGGAAGCACCAATCTTTGGTGGTCACTTAGCTGTTTCTACCAGAGTCACTTACATTTACTGTCCATTTGAATCAGTTTTAACCTCTGCCTCAGGTATTAACATTGAGCCTAATTGGTGTCTGTCTCCCATTAAGGACATTGATGGCAGTATCAGACAGATGAATAAGGAAGAGTCCTTGAGGACTCCACCTCCAACCTTTGTGATGTGAATAAAAGGTAATGGGTTAGAATAGTTTTCAAAGCCAGCCTTAAAAAAAATAAATTCTCAAAGCCCACCTGAGCTCAAGAAGTTTATGATCTGGAAGGAGAGGGATAGTCCCATTCGTCTGGATCCGGGGATGTGGCTTTGGCTTAATATCATCTTCCCGCTCCCTGAAAACAAAAGTCTTCGTACGTCTCAGCTCTGGTATGTGGGACTCAAGGCAATTGCTGAGAACTTCATAGCTCAGGGATAAACGTGGAAGACATGAAGGAGACGCATGATCATTTCCATGATCTCTCTGAGCACAGAGGCTAGGTGCCTGCCCACAGCCATAATCACACAACCATTATGTTGAGGGCAGGACTCATGGGTTTGTTCACCAAAACAATTTTGATTTTGGTCCACTGTCCCTCTAAAATTGCTCATAGCAGAAGTTCCTTCTGCCCTGAGTGAAAAATTCTGGTGGGTTCTATAACTTTTCTGAACACTTTTAGGTAATAAAACTTGCTGTGACAAAGTGAAATCCCAACATGGCCTTGATTCAATAACAAAAGGTGAGTGGTTTAAAACATTGAATAACATTGCATTTTCACTCAAAGGTAAGACTTATCTCAACTCTTTCATGTAGTATTGATTTCAAGTGGACTGCCTGCTGCCGAGGAGTCCACTTCCATCCCATGAGCCTTCTCTTCTTTTTCCTTGGTTTGCATTTCTTCCTTCCCCAGCTTGTTTATTCTGCTTCTGACCCCTCCAAGTTTGGAGGTGAGGAGGATAGAAAGAAGGGGTCCTGGGAGTTCTTATTCAGTGGTGCTCTCCAACCCACTGAAACAACTGTTTGGGCTTCTTCATATAGGAGTCAGGCACCGGTCTTGGGCCCCCAATTATAGCTTTCTGAATGGTCACATCCAAGCCTCACCCAAGGCAAAGGTCAGAGACCTCCCCCACAAAATCCCCGACAAAATGGATGAAGGTGGGACCCACAGCACCCAAGAGTTCTCAAAAATTTTCCTTACAAAACTCTCTCTTTATCTTCACCCACTTGACTTGATGTGAGTGAAGGGTTTCAAGGTTGTATAACCAGTTTTCAGTTATCAATTTTAAAATTTTGCAAATGGTATAGGATTTCCTTTACCATGTAACGTTTATTATATCTTGGTACCTTGGTTGAAACTTCTAATTTAACATTCTATTATGATAACTGTCATATGAAGGTCCTCTGCTAGGTGTTTTAGATACTTTAATCTTCAACAATCTTTTTTTAAAAATAAATTTTATTGGGGAATATTGGGGAACAGTGTGTTTCTCCAGGGCCCATCAGCTCCAAGTCGTTGTCCTTCAATCTGGTTGCGGAGGGCGCAGCTCAGCTCCAAGTCCAGGCGCCATTTTCAATCTTTAGTTGCAGGAGGTGCAGCCCACCATCCCATGCGGGAATTGAACCGGCAACCTTGTTGTTGAGAGCTTGCGCTCTAACCAATTGAGCCATCCGGCCGCCCCTCAGCCATCATTTTTTTACAGATGAAAACACTGAGGCTTGGAGAAATTAAGTTAATTGCTCCTGGCTCCAGAAATAAAAGTCAGTGCCAGAATTTGAAGCTAAATGTCTCCCGCTGTGTGTGTTCCTTCTTGTAACACACCGTAACCCCTTCCCTGAGAAGGGTTTGGGAAGACGCCATTCCCCCACCCCTTCTGTCTGATGAAAGATGAATGCACTTATCACAGTTGCACTTAGTTATTTATGTAATCATTTGTTTAATGGTCATTTTTTCTGCCAGAATGTTAGCTTCATGAGCTTAAACCCCAGTTGCCCAGCCTGGTCCAGTGCTTGGCATTAGTGGGTTCTGCAGAAGTGTTTATTGAATATCAGACAGTTTCTTGGAATGGAGATGGACAAGGATGGGTCTATGTGAGATATGAAGGGATTGGGCGAAAAGGAGAGAAATAAGAGAAGAAAGGGCATTATTGTGTGAGAGGACATTGGGTTGGGAGAACAGGGAGAAATAAATTTAGTTGGCTTGGAGTTGAGGATATGTCAACAGGAGGACTGGAGACAAAGGTTGGAAAGAAAAATTGGGATGAGAGTGGGAAAAGCCTCTGTTTTAAGGTCCAACTCCTTTAGGAACCAAGGCTCACATTTAGGAGGTACAGACTTCCAGTTAAAAAATAAGTAAGTCATGAGGACATAGGGTATAGCACAGGGAATATAGTCAATAATATTGTAATAACTTTTCATGGTGACAGTGAGATAGCATAGGGACTTGGGCCAGAGGCCGAAGAAATGTCAGATGGCCAGGAGGAACACCGGAAAAACTGACCACAAGAATGCCACCAACCCCTTACTCCCTACACCAAAGTGCAGAAGTAGCTGATTATTATTTCCCTTCTAACCACTTACTTCCATACAGATGTGAAACCGCTATTCCGCACACCTAGTTGATAAAGGTTTGACTGCTGTATGACCTTCCTGGGTGGCGATAAGCAGTCCGCCATCTTGCCCACAGTGGCAGGTGCAAACAGTTACCAGGCAATGTACCCTATAAAGAAAGCTAGCTTTTTTGAAAAAGTCTGCCTTTTTGAGCAAGCCAGATTTGTCTCCAGCTTATAAAAGCAGCAAGCAAAGCTGGCCACTGAGTCAATTCAGTGGGTTGGAGAGCACCACTGAAGTAAGAACTCCCAGAACCCCTTCTTTCTATCCTCCTCACCTCCAAACTTGGAGGGGTCAGAAGCAGAATAAACAAGCTGGGGAAGGAAGAAATGCAAACCAAGGAAAAAGAAGAGAAGGCTCATGGGATGGAAGTGGACTCCTCGGCAGCAGGCAGTCCACTTGAAATCAATACTACATGAAAGAGTTGAGATAAGTCTTACCTTTGAGTGAAAATGCAATGTTATTCAATGTTTCAAACCACTCACCTTTTGTTATTGAATCAAGGCCATGTTGGGATTTCACTTTGTCACAGCAAGTTTTATTACCTAAAAGTGTTCAGAAAAGTTATAGAACCCACCAGAATTTTTTACTCAGGGCAGAAGGAACTTCTGCTATGAGCAATTTTAGAGGGACAGTGGACCAAAATCAAAATTGTTTTGGTGAACAAACCCATGAGTCCTGCCCTCAACATAATGGTTGTGTGATTATGGCTGTGGGCAGGCACCTAGCCTCTGTGCTCAGAGAGATCATGGGAATGATCATGCAATTCAGAAGACCTTCCCCTCTTCTGTGCTGCCTCCCTTGTGCTCGAGCATAAGCTTAATAAAATCTATCTGGAAATATTTCTGAGCTTTCCTCAATTTCTATCTTGGGAAACCCAAGAACCCTAGTACAAGTAACAATGGGTGGTAACTAGCCTTATTGTGGGGATTTTGTAATGTATACAAATATTGAATCATTATAATGTACACCTGAAACAAATACGATATTGTATATCAATTGTATGTCAATTAACAAAAAATGATGTGAAGTCTAGAGTGAAATCAACAGACAACCAGGGCATCCCATGATTTATGGAGGTTATTATCTCTTGGAGATTCCCAAATGGGATCTGCCCTGATTTTTTTTTCTTTTTTCTTTCTTTTTTTTTGAGACAAAAAGTCTATTCAGGGTCAGTACCAGAATTCTTCCTAGGGAAGGAATTTTCTTTGTTTGGGAAAATATCTTGACTAAGCTCTTTGGGATACAAGAGGAGACTCTGAAAGGCATGGTTTTGGCAGGGACCCAAGCAATAAAAGAGCTGTTTAAACTGTATTGCAGGAGAAACTCATGAGAATTTCATCTCAGCTTGAGAGGAAAAGAGAGAGAAATGGGGAGAGGATCTGTGAGACGGCAAAAGGCTCTGTGTTGTCAAGCTTTTGACTACAAGAAGCAGAAGCTCTCTCCAAAAGTGGCTGGAACATGGAGATTAAATTGTCTCATATAAGGAGAGGTCCTCAGGTCAGCGGTTCCAGAGCTGTAGGCCCAGTCTCTTCCCGCCTCTCTGTTCTGCTGTCCTCAGCATGGGGACACTCCCCTCCTGGTTGTGTGATGTCTGTGTAACTCTGGACAGCAGGTCCTCATGTAGTTGGATGAAACGGCAGGGCAGAAAGTGGAGTAGAGGACAGGTTTTCCACTTGAATCTTGTTATTTTTATGAAGAAGAAAAATATTTTTCAGAAGCTTCTAGGAAACTTCCCTTCGGACCACTGGTTAGATCTGATTTCTCTGATTTCATGTGCCTATACCTAAACCCACTGCTGGCAAAGGGCACTGGGATTGTCACGATCACCAGTGCCATCATAGTTCATCCCCTTGTCCTGTGGGAGGGCTCGCTTTTGGAGAACGTGGACCATATGCTTGAATGAAAACGCTTTCATTAGCAAGGAAAAGGCAGGAGATGGCTGTTAGGTAGACAACTAAAGGTGTTTGACCTGAGTGAAGAACAAGGGAAGAGAAACTCCTAATGGGGCATAGCCAAGATGACTTCTAGAATAAGAAAGTCTGATAATCTATAACTGTTTGGTACACAAATGACTTCTCCTCTCAGCCTTCAGCAATTTGTAAGGCACACCGTGCCTGTGGGATCCTTTGCAGAATTCATATTCATGTGGTATGCAGTGGTGGGCTTGCCCCCGTTGTTAACAGCCGGTGTCTATTCTGATTGTCAGTTCCTGTGTCATGGGGTGTAAATATTTCTAAGGTCAACCTGGGTGAGTGCAAATCCAGGATGGTGTCACTTTCATGTCTTGTTTAGCATAATGTGAATCCAGAATATCAGGAACAGAGGCAGAGATGACCATGACATGCTAAGCTCCCAAACGAATATGTGAAATCTCTAGGAATGCTTTGGACATCCACAAGTCATGAAAAAGAAGTGTGAACCAACCTTGTCTAGATTTTTAAGTGTCCAGAAGATTTAGCTGATGTGTAGGTCGTCACTGTAGTGTACTGCCCTACCTACCATTGAGTAGGAAATAAAGGTTCAGGGGAATTTTCAGAGAAGGCTCAGAAGGGTCTCCCAGGTGTATTGTTAGGCTGGCCTGGCTCCTCCTCATCTCTGTTCACTTGCCCTGGACTCTTTTTGCTACCGTTCCCAAGAGTCTATCAAAGTTTGGGGGATGTTTGTGCAGTTGCAGCCCCTCGAGTCCTCCCCAGACCAGCCAGCCACAGCTTGAGGATGAGGTGTAGAGTCCTGTTTCCCTTTCCCAGAAATGGAAAGAACGGTGAGAGCTTCCTTCTAGCAGGACCCCCTGAGAGAGCATGGAGGCCAGGAGTTAGGGGTCCAAAGCTGGAAGGATATGCTCCTCAGGTTATCAGACAGGGAATCCCTACGCCAATATTTTCCCTGTGAACTGGGCTCCTTGTCTAAAAGGAATTTGGGGGCACATCTCTTCATTGATAATTCCCATGTGAGCTTATAAGGTTTAGTTGTGTTTTATTCTCTTGCATGTAGAGCCAAAAGAGTTATTTGACAGCAGTTGTGAGCAGCTCTGAATAAGACATACAAAGACAGTTATCAAAGTAATCTAGGATAAAGGCAAGAAGGGGTGTTAATTCTACCTGGCTTACCACCAGCCTAATTTCTCTGGCATCTTTCTATAAGTTGAAAGTGGGCAAGAGGACCAGCTGATACAGAGAATAACTTCTGGTTATGCCGAGCGGTGACCGCTGATGTGGATGCCTTAGGAAGGTCAGCAGCTCATCCCAGTCTTTGATGGGAGAAACCTTAGCAAAGAGGAACCCAAATACCTCAGGGCTGTTAAGCTTTCCCCGTGGGCAAGAGGCAGAACCTTCCCCTTAGGAGGCCAGTGCTGGGCCTCCACCTTCCAATCTCTTCTCTTTTGTGGCCTGAGATTCACACCGTCTTTGGGGGAACTGTATTCACCCTAAGTTTAGCCAGCTCCCTGGGCTTCTTATGTCTTACTGCTCTGCTGTGTTGGGCTTTGTTTCTCAAGTTTATTTCATGGTTCAAGACGGCTATTTCAGCTCTCGCCAGCACGTCTGCATTCCAGCCAGCAGGAAGAAGGAAAGGGGGAAGTAAGAGGCTGCCTCCTCTTTTAACGCCATTTAAAAATTGCACAGACCATTTCTGTTAATATCCAAGTGACCAGAACCCTGACACCTGGCGTTACGCAGCTGTAAAGGAGGACAATTTGCCAAATGAGACAAAGAAGCACCTGAGAGTAAAAATGATAATAAATGACGAGTCAGGGGCAGTGGGACAGAATAAGCACAGGGCCCAAGGGAAGAAGGCAGCAGGGTCCCTGGGCTTCACACCAGGCTGTGTTGGCTCATCCAGACCCGGCCCTGGGCCTTCCTCAGGTCTGGGAAGGAGAAACTGAGGAGCGAAAGTATTCCCTGCCAGAGATGGATGCCCAAAGTCAAGGGTAGGTTGGCAACAACTCTTTTTGCGGATTTCATGATTAGAACTTTTGAGATAATGGCATGTAATAAGGATGATCATATAAACACTGTTTTGTTCTGGTACTATTTCATCCTAAATGATAATACTGTTGGCAACCAGGTTATTACCCTTCATAGTATACCACACACTCAGAAGGCAGAAACATAAAAAGAGTTGCTTCTGGAAATATTTTAAGTTTCTGCTTCTGCTTCCTCTCGCAAACATCACTTTCAGCCTGGGTTCACCTATCACAAGGTGTGTGTGGGGTGCCAGGTTTTGCTAGAAGGAGCTCACTTCATTAAAGGCTTCATATTTACTCTTGGCATTATCTCCACGTGATGCACTAAAATAGTTATATTTATCTTTATTGTTGTAAGTATTGAAAGTATTTGTTTAAGAATATTACTAGATTTGAAAAATTGTTTTGACCTTTTTTAATTTTTAAAATGGAGAGGCTCAGCAATGGAAGTGACGCACGTCTGACTGTGTCCACACTGCTGGCTTCTCAGCATTTCCTGTCTCTCTGCCCAGCACCATTCAATCAGTGATCTAGGTGATGTGGCTGGCTCTCTCCCACCCTGATTCATCCTGCACCAACGATTCTCTGCCCTTCCCTCGCCCTTTTATTTTCCATCGCCCTTTTATTTTCCATCTCCATTAGATCTTTGAGTCAGGATTATGTGATTTGTTAAGTAAATTAAGTAAATGTCCTTTCATTTGTTTTGTACTTTCTGGAAAACTTATGTAATACAGGTTTTAATTACACCTTACAAACTTAAACCCATCAGGAAATCCTGAGTGTGAGTGGAGCCTACTTTGAAGGTGGTTCCTGCATAACTTTCTCAGATGCTTTTTTTTTTAATTTTTTTAAATTAAAGTTTATCGGGGTGACAATTGTTAGTGAAGTTACATAGATTTCAGGTGTACAATTCTGTATTACATCATCTATAAATCCCATTGTGTGTTCACCACCCAGAGTCAGTTCTCCTTCCATCACCATATATTTGATCCCCTTTGCCCTCCTCTACCACCCCTCTCCCCCCTTAGATTCTTGTTGTTTTACATCTTGTTGCATTGCAAAAACATTGCTTGTTTATTTTTACTAGGAAAAGCATTTTTTTGTGTGTGTAGATTTCCAAATTTATTACCATAAAATTGTGTATAGTTTTAATCTCCTTTATCCCTTTATCTCTGATGTTTATCACTTTCTCATTTCTGGTTTATTTATTTTTGTTAAAACTGTTTATTATATTTGACAAATGTTTATCAGTTTTGTTTCTTGTCAAAGAATTAGGATTTTAATTTAATTATTCAACTCATTTTTCTAATATCTTTTGTCTACTTTTATGTTCATTTTTAATTTTTTTCTTTTTTTTCTAAATTTTAAAATAAAATTAAAAAATTTTTTTAAAGCGCTCCTAATTTTTAAGAGCAGTTTTAGGTTCACAGCAAAATTAAGAAGAAGGTACAGAGATTTCCCTTTTATCTCCTGCTCGACCCACAGCGTCTCCCGTTATCAACATCCCCCACCAGTGTGGGACGTTTGTGACAACTAATGGACCTCCACTGACACATGGTAGTCACCCAAGTCCATGGTTTACTTCAGGGTTCACAGTCTATGGGTTTGCACAAATGTATAATGACATGTATTAACCATTACAGTATCACATAGAATAGTTTCATGGCCCAAGAATCCTCTATGCTCGACCTATGCACTTCTCCTTCCCCCTTAACTCTTCTTTGAACCCAATTGGTTTCAATAATGGTCTCACTTACTTTTTTTTTTTCAAAATAGCCTGCTATTATATTCTTAATTCTCTTCTTAATCATTTCTACTTTGAAGAATATTTTTCAATATCCAAGTGATTAGAATTTTAAAAATCATTGTTTTTGTCTCAAGTACTGATTTTTGGTTTTTTTAAATCATTTGAGATCAGAGAAGATGGACTTAAATTTTTCTAATCAAAATTTTATTGGGAAGAGACTTGTTTTTGTTAATTATCACTGCACCAATTTTAAAACTACTTCACGTAAACTCGAGGAGAATGTGCATTTTGTGTTTTCAGGAGCCATGAAATAATTCAGTGTAATACCATTGAGGTCAGAAAATCCTCTATTATTTCGATCCTTTGATTTTTGTGGAGACATTTTACCACCCAGCCTATGACATTTTGGTGAATATTTCATGTACAACCTAAAACTAATACACACTTTAAAGTTGAGAGTTGTGTTCTGTAAGTGTTAATTAGGTGAAGCAGATTAAGTTGTTCAAATCATCTACATTTTTCACTAGTATTTATTTTCATATCAGTTAAGAAGGAAGGATTTAAAAAATCTTGTACTATGTTTGTGGCTTGCTTTGTCTATTTCTTCCTTTAGTTCTTTTGATTTTTAAAATGTATTTTGAAGATGTTATGAGTTGCAGGCACATGTCTTTTTAATGAATTAATCCTTTTATTATTAGAAAGTGACCCTCTTTATCTCTAATAATACTCTTTGACTTAAGGTCTACTTTGATAATCATATAGTCATACCAACACTCCCGTCCTTAGAATTTGCGAAGTATGTTTTCTTCCCACACTTTTACTTTCAAACTGTCTGTTTCTTCATACTTAACAGCATATATTTTTATATTGCTTTTGTGTCCACTCTGTTAAATTCCAACTCTTAATTGGAATATTTAGTGCATTTACATGTGATGTAATTATTATATGATTGGATTTATGTCTCCCAGTTGAATTGGTTATTATTCATTTCATTAGTTCTTTACTCCTTTGTTCTTTCCTTCATTAAAAAAACCACTTTATTGAAGTATGACATACAAAATGTATGATTGACATACATTAAATACATTTAATGTACTCACAATGAGTTTGGAGATAAGTATATATCTGTGAAACCATCAGTCTCTACCATAAACCTAATTAATTATCATTATTCATTATCATTATTGTTCAAATTTTCTACTTTTTATTTTACCTCATCTGCTACAGTGCATCACAGATCCATTAAAACTTCTTAAGGCAATTGTGTTTCTGTCAATATTTTATGTACTTCTAGATTTTTTTATATTAAGTGATTTGTTGCCATATTTGGTCAAAATATATTCAGATTATTTTGCTCAGAAAGTTATGGATTGAATAAATAAATCCCAAAATGGCTCATTGGCACACCTTTAAACACACACACAAATAAAACCCCACAAAAAATAAGTAATTCTCTGGCAAATTAAATTTACCTTTGACAATATAAAATTGTTATTTTGAGTTAACAATTTGTCTTAAACTCTAGTTCTTCTGCTATATTAACATTGCCAATTCTCTTTTATCTGTGTTTCTTTTTATTTTTGACTACCAGAATCTTTTTAAAACACTTTTGGGCTATTCATTTTGTTTTACATATAATATTATAAGCAGAAAAATTTTAGATTTTGCTTTTCAATTTAACTTGAGACTTTGGAGAAATGTAAGCCATTTATATTTATTGTCATAATTTGATGCTTGCCATAACTTTTTATTTACATATTTACCAAATAATTATCAAACACCTTTCTGTAAACAAACATATAAACAAGGAAAATTCCTTGAATTTTGGGAGATCCCAGTCTAGTAAAAGACTGTGTTAACCACCACCAATGATAATTTTACCCAGGGAAAATGAAACAGTGATATGAGAGAAATTACTACAAAGAACAACTGATTATAAATTGTAATTTACATAATTCAGTCGAATTTATATGAGAATATAAAATATATGCTTGTTCTTTGTTTCTTGTTACACACAGGACATTTTTTCCTTTCAAGTAACATATTGTGATTTATAAAGGAGTTCCCTTGGATTCTCTACTCAGTGTACCATGTTTCTGGAAGAATCATTTTATTTTTGCAACCATTTGGATCATTTCAATGTAATTTCAATATAATTTTTGCCTAGAAGTTGAGGATAAGATGCGTCATGGAATACTATTTTGTAGATCAGCTGAGTGTTTCTACCCTAGAAGGGAATAACCTTTTCTAAGTGAATGAAAAAGTTTCCATCAAATAGTTAAAATTTTTTTGATTCTTTGGCGTCAGAGGAGAGAGAAGTTAAAATATAATTACCTTAGATAATTTTGCCTCTGAAAATAGAGGGACTTTTCTTTAAAAAACTGCAGGGTTGGGTTGAATGAGGGGGCCTAGAAAGAGATGGCATCTGATCCTCTAGCCTTGCTCTGGGTGGGGAAAGGATGGAAAGCAGTGGATCTGTCACTGTGTCTGTTAGAAAAAATGAAGAAGGACACCATGTGCCTGGACCTTTTGTCAGGAAGCCAAGGACAAGTGAGTGTTGCAGATGTGAGTCTATCTTTTGATGGACTTCACAGAGGCTGAGGGAGAAGAGTGGGCTTGGAGTTCGAACCTCAAGACTCAGGATTCTGCTGTCTTTTGCAGCTGGAGAGGAAGTTGGCAGAATTCAGTTCTTTTGCAGAGAGCAGCTCAGACAAGAAAAGGAACCTGGTTTTCTTCAAGTCTGTAGCAGAGCCACCTTTTTCTGGGATGAACTAATCTCCTTTCTCCCCAATCCCTGCCCCCATGTGGCCTTCTTCAGTCAGCCATGGTTTCTGATAGCCTCCTTCTTTACCCTCCTCAACCCCCTCCACCCTATTGGATCTGGGGTCACTTGGGTATTGTATTAATATTAAGAAACCCAAATGGATGCCCAACATTGGAGCCAGCTCCAAGTTAGAGCTCACAGTTCATAGGGTGACCATTTGTCCCAGTTTTCCTGAGACAGTCACCATCTACACTTATCGTTTGGCATAATTATTAATAGCTTTCCTTTTCACTCTCAACAGTGTCCAGATTTAGACAATAAATTATATGGTTACTCTAACTTCTCATCCGTGATGAGACTCATTCTTTGGCTTATACTGACACCTGTAGGTATACAAAATGGCTTTGAGGAACATGGAAAAGTGGAAGGTTTTCCCCATTCTCAAGCTCCAGAATTTCAGCTCACCTCCTGAGTATATTGAGAATCCAGATCATTTGGCATGTTCTAGAAAGAGGAAATGTCAGGGAAAAATTCCCACTTGAAGATGCTACACACTCTGCTGTCTTTAGTCTCCAGGGTGATACGAACACTTGGAGTAATGTTAATGATCCAAAGAGGACGTTTTGATCACTCCTATTGGTGACAGGAGTCACCATCAATTTTGGGTTAAAATATGAGTTCAAATGGCTCCATAAGCTATTGAAAGACTGCCTGGGTTGAGAAGCGCAACCCTCAGGGCCCTTCCTGGGGGATCAGCATGGAAGGACACAGTGAGGATGCCACATGAGCCGTGAGGATGTGGTGACACAGCTGGAGAGGCTTGGAGGGGAACTTAGGCAGCTCAGCTTCAAGGCCCCCAGGCTCTTCTGTTGGAAACCAGGTCACCCGAGTCTGCTTTGACAAGAAGACACAGAACAACGGAGGGCGGAAGTGAGCTGCAGTACGTGAGGGCCGTACACCCTCATGTCCCTAAGGTTCCATCATGACACGTGGATTCCAATCTGAGCATCAAAAACAACAAAGCACGCTTAAAAAAAATTAAATTCAGAGGTCAGGAAAGCTTTGAGCAGGACTAATTTGTGTGCTTGGCTGTCACAATGATGGATTTGAGGCAGATTAACCCTTGGGCTCCTGGGCCCAATTGCCTTGTGAGGCGACCTTTCCTGCAAGAACGAGGGGTCCTCTATCCCAGCAGAAGTCACCCCCTCCTGCTGCCTCATAGCCCTGAGGCAATGACTCTTAAGCCCAGAAAAGTGAAAATAGACTGTTGCCAAGATAAGAAAAAGGAGGCTTGAAAGTGTGTTTGCCCTACTTGGAGTAAATCACGATAGGGAAGGGAAACAGAGGACGTTGTCTGACTTCCAGGTATTCTTGTGGGTTTTTACTGGAGCTTTTGCTTCTCTCTCTCTCTCTCTCTCTCTCTCTCTCTCTCTCTCAAAGACGTTAATGTCATAAGGTTCCTCACAAGATAGAAACCTTGGGCTTCACCAAATTCCCTTCGAAAGGCTTTGCACTGGATTCTTCCAGACTCTGTGAGAAAATCCTGGCCGTGCCCCTTGACCCATCTCTTGGGAATGTGGGGGCTGAGCGGGCTGCCTTCTGGCTGTCACTTGCTGAATGAACAGACCATAATGAGTCAATTCTCTGCTGTCTGCTATTTAAAACAACGGGTTCCTTCCTGTTTCCTACGCACGGACTGAGGCGTCTTCTGTGTTAGGGGAAAAAAAAGAAACTCAGGGATAAAGTGAGTCCTCTAAGACTGAATAAGCCACACATCTCGGCCTGCTGGGACACAAAAGCTCCTAACTGTTTTATCTGTACAGATGGCTCCAATTTGGTGTTGGTGGCATGACTCTGTGAGCTAATTTCCCAAATACTTGGTTCATTAAAATGGAAGAGAAAAAAACCAAACAAACACAAAACCCCTCTAAGCTAAGCTAGACTCTTCCGAGAAATAGTAGTCCCTAAACATTTAACAGCAATCCTGCTTCCAGGAGGGAAGGCGGGAGAGTGTGAACACTCCAGGCAGGAATTGAGAATGTCCTATGCTCTGATGCTTTCCCTCCACCCCAGGGAAGTCCAGTTACTCACTAGTGAGCCCTACAACCTGGTCCCTGGAAGAATTGGGCCAGGCAGGGACAAACGTGGCCTCAGAGGGTAGGTTGGGCTTTAGTGATCCCCACATCAGGGGCCTCCTTTTGATTTTCTCTCCATTTCTCCAAGTGTAAGGGATGTTAGGAGGAAAGTCAGCTTTGTCTGGGTACGTAACAGTTGAATTGCAAGTTTCAATGGTGGGAGACAAAGCTGCTTCTCCTTTCCTGGGGATGTCACCTGGCTCTGCTGGGGCCTGTTGAGCACCAAGGCCGTGCCACCTCTGACAGTGCACAAGCTTGGTGGCTCTGGGGGCTGAGGCTTCCTGGGGGTGACAGAGAAGCCTTGAGAGTGCTCAGAACACTGTGTGACATCTGGCCACTTGCTCATGCAGTAAGTGTGCTGGGCCTCTGATCTGGCCATGGGATTGCAAAATCAGTGATCCCCTCCCCTACCCGCAGGGCTGTCATTTCCACCCTGGGCAGGAGTGAAAGGGACATGTCAGGGAATTCACTTCGCCTGGGAAGGTGTCACAAAGGAGGCGCTGTTGGGCCAAGTCTTGAAGAAAGTGGATAGGACCATATGAGATGGAAAGGGAGGAAGACACTTTGTTACTCCCAGCAGAGGGAGTAATAGGAGGAAAAGCACAGCAAACATGTATGTGACATGTATGTGACGTGTTTAAGAAATGTCAAGTGTCAGTGTTGTACACCAAGTGCAAATTGTTGGCACCCTGTAAATAATTGCATATGTGAAGGAATAGATGGGCACACGTGTGCATGCATGTGTATGTGTGTATACGCATGTGCACATAAGTGTACAATGGTGTGCATGAGTGTGGGCATAGCTTGTAGAGGAGTACAGGGCTCAAGGCTTTACCAGGTAGGCTGGAGCCAGACCAGAAAAATGTGTTGGCAGAAGGAAGCCTAGAAAAAAGTTTTTAAGGTCTCAGAATATATAAGAGTTGGTTAGAACGAAATAACCAGGCATGTATTTCCAAAAGCTCATCCTAGATACCATATGGGGAAGGGCTGGAGGGGCAGTGATTAGGAGGTGACTGTGGGAGTCGGGGCAGTATGCCACTTGGGCTGTCTGGTGTGAGCGGCAGTGGACATGGGGAAACATCAGAAGGCAGGGCTCCTGCGGGAGCAGCTGTGGGAAGTGGGGGAGGCAGGAGTCAGTGATAACCCTCCGGCTCCTGGCTTGGCATCAGGAAGGATCTGGGCCACTCACCAGGTGCTGAACACGGGAGCAGCAGGTGCAGGGGTCCAGGGAAAGACGATGCGTTCAACGTTGTTAAAGCAGAGGTTCTCAGGGGCCGCGGGACCAAACCCATCCTGAGTGGTTGTTGGGCATTGCAAACCCAGGGAAGGGACATGTAGGGCCCCAGAGACAATAAAACGTATCAGCAACGATGAGAGGAAGGCCAGGAAGGAAGCAGAGACCACGGAGACCGATGCCTGGGCCTGGGCAGGGAACCTTTGTTGCAAAGGCTCCGTGAAACAGCCCACCAGAGGGCTAGGATGGGCAGCTGGGTGGAGAGAGCCAGGGGTCTACAGCGGCAAGGGGTCAATGTAGAGTCAGCTTGAAGGGTGGATGGCACAGGGCTTGAGGGAGTTCGGACAGGCCTCCACCATTGCCACGTGTCCCTCCTGCTTCTTGGCTCAAGCTTAGAGATCTGCACTCAGGGTGCTGGTAGGGCTAGGTGGTGCGGAGAGCAGAGGCTTGGGGTGAGGGGAAGAATGTGCATCCCCCTGACACGCTCATCCATCCTCAAACCTCAAGGCTAGCTCCACAACCCAGGTCTGGGCTCTGTCTCTTGGTTTCAGGAGGCACCCAAGCAATGCCAATGGGAGGACCTCGCCCATAAGCTGCTGCCATTCCAGCAGCAGCTTTGCAAGAGATGGCAGCTGAGAGGCCACTGGAGCAGATGCGAGAACATCGGGCACTTTCTACCATGACCCTCTCAGAGCACAGGCTTGTCTTCTGAGGGGCATGAAGGCAAAGCCAGGGAAGCCCTCATCTGAATGCCTCCTCGACCGCTTACTGGCCACAGGACCTTGAGCAACTCAGCAACTTTCTCCAGTCCCATCAGAGCTCGTGAGACTGAAGGGACCCAACATATGTGCATAAGAGGGCAAGAGTTATCCTTGGTTTTACTCTGTCTTGTGACCAGTGCTTACAATAGTGCCTGGCATGTAAGAAATGCTTCAAAACAATATCTGATGAATGAATGGAGGTTCCTATCATACTTTCAGAACCTAGTAAAATGGAATAAATGTGAGTTGTCTTTCTACTTCGAACTTTTTTTCCTATCCTGTATTTTCTTTCCTTTGCCTTGCCATCTTGGTCTTTTGGTCATCTTGGTCTCATTTTTTTCTGCCTTTCTCCTCGTGCTTCCCCCACTTCTCTCTCTCTCTCTCTCTCTCTCTCTCTCTCTCTCTCTCTCTCTTTCCTCCCCTCCTTCTCTTCCTACCTATACTGGGTGGAAGAGTGTTATAGTGTTCCCCCCAAATTTATATCTCTCCACTGTCAGTGAATGTGACCTTATTTGGAAATAGAGTCTTTCAGATGTTATCAAGTAAGATGCTGTCATTAAGGTGGCCCTAAATCAGTATGACAGGTGTTATTATAAAAAGAGTGAAGTTTGGACACAGAGACACACAAGGAGGACGTCCCATGATGATGGAGGTGGGGGTGGTTTGATGCTGCTACAAGCCACAGAACACCTAAGACAACCGCCAGAGGCTACAAGAGAATCATGGAACCACTTCTCCCTAAAGCTCCAAAAAGGAATCAACCCCACGCATACCTTGATTTCAGACTTCTAGCCTCCAGAACTGTGACACAACTTCTGTGGTTTCAAGCCATCTAGATTATGGCACTATGTTAATCAGCCCTAGGAAATCAATACCCTCCCTCTTGCATTTTCGGGCATGGTGAGCATGTTGAGACTCACAGACTTTCAGCTTCCCTGCTGAGGTGTGCACCCTGCTGACCTGGGAAGCCTGCAGGCCTACGGTGTATTCATGTCCCTGCTTCTGGCTTTACTTTTCACGACTAAGACACAGAAAAAGTGCAACAAAGTCATGGAAAATATCCAGATGGGGAAGTCACACAGCCTCCTACGAGGAAAGGAAGGAACACGATTGGCTCAAAATCTGGGAATTTTCAAGTGTGCTAACAAATGCATTGTCAGCACATTCCACAGGTTGGTCACTGGGGAGCAGGTGAAAAATGGACTGGGGAGATGTGTGCTGGCAGCTCTGTTTCCAGAGCACATCCATCTTCAGGTACCAGAGCAGCTGTTAGGCAGGGATTTTCAGCTGGGTTTAGAGGCAATAAATCTCGTGAGCAGTAGTCACCTCATAGATGGTCGCATGGCAGCACCACAGGGTGGGTGGCACCAGGAGGGGGAGCCCAGGACTCCGTTAGTGAGATCTCAGAGAAGCAAGTGCTCCCTGTGCTCACAAAGGGGGAGGCCAATGGCCAGGTGACCTGATGTGAGGTAGCTGGACATCCAGTATCCATCTAAGAATCCTAGATGCATGTGACACCTCCAAGGTCGCAAATGTTGGGGGCTGGCTCCATGAGCCTCTGCACACTCCCCATGGAGCATTAGGTGCAGCATTCTCACAGGGAGAAAAAAGGGAAGAAGATGGTAATTTGGACAAAGCAGAAGGGCCCAGACGATTGGGATCCTGGAGCCAACAGTTGTGAGTGAGAACTAGTTATGTTGAAGGACCACAGGCCTTTATAAGAAAGGAGAACCAGGAAAAAGATGTCAAAGATGAGAAGGATGCATGGCCTGGGGGAGTCTCCACTCCCTCCCCTCAAACGAATAGGCAGCCATATGTGGATGAGGCAGGACCACCTCCTCTAATGTAGGGTGTCTTGTGATAAAAGGTGGAGGAGTGAGGCAGAAAGTGTGGGTGGAGGGCTGACATCCAGGTGAGATGGGAGAGAATGGAAGGCTGAGTACAGAGGAGTATACTCTCTGTATAGACTATGGAAGGTAAGGGCTGAGTCGCAGTGGAAGAGCTGTAGGGCAGCCAAGAATGAGGTCAACGGTAGGCGAGGGGCAAGTCAGTTAGGAAAATCTAAAGTACAAGCAAACACCCCAAGGGCTATGTACCAGAGAGAAGGAAGCTGGTCTAGGGAGAGGGCTGTGGGTGGGGGGCCTGAGTGTACAGTACGCAGGTGTCAGGGTATCCCAACTGAATTTTCCAGTAAGAGCCAGAGAAAAATAGCAACAACTGCAGGGCTGGAGTAGCAACACGCTGGAATCTTGCTTTCTTCACAGTCAGGGAGAAAAAAGTGAGGAGGTCCAGCCTGGTCTGGGGGATAAATAAGGATAGAATTAAAATTCATTTAGAATAGAAAAGAATTTACTGGTTAAGCATTTAGACTCTGTGCCTCTGTCATCCTGGTTCTCACACCCTGAAGAAACATAAAAAAGTAGCTTTGTCACCTAAATTATTAATTGGGTGTGTGTTACATAAATAATTTCCTGGTTAATTAAGAGAACCTCTGCCCCAAAGTTGTGGTCTGAAAAAGAAATCCTCACTTCCTTCAGAGAGGCTGGGGGAACCGTGGGGGTCACCCTGAGGTCATGTGCTCCAGATGGGGTAGCTACAACACAGGAGGGCCACCCAGACTGCTTCAAAGCTTACAGGAGCCAAAGGGAAACCCACATTTCAAAGGTTTTTAACCTGTTTTGTGTGTGTATGTGTGTGTCCTGGACAACGTTGTCAATTTGATGAAGCCTATGGGCTTGTTCCTCAGAAATGTTTTTAGACAGATAAAATAGGATACTAGATGAAAATTTATACTCAAATACACTAATTAAAATATGAAAATCATGATAATTTAATATATACACCTCTTTATTAATCCACTGTTAAATAATAAGCTATAGGGGAAGGTTCAATAACCACCATACCTTTGAAGTAGTTATAAGTATAAATGATATTTTCATATACCATATTTCCCCGAAAATAAGACCTAACCAGAAAATAAACCCTAGCATGATTTTTTAGGATGCTCATAATATAAGCCCTATCCCCAAAATAAGCCCCAATTAAGATCGTCAGCCTGACAGGCGCGTTTAGTATGTCTGTTGCAACACACAACAGATGTATTGAATTATAAAATAATAATATTAACATATAATTAAATATAAATAAATAATATTATTGACATTAATACTTACAATAAATGATAATGTAAATTATAATTAAGTATTTGTAAATACCCAAGCGGGCGCCTTTGGACGAGAGGTAAACACCTGTGTAAACAGATGAACTCGAGACTTATTGCCAAATGACCAATCGGAGTACAGACACAATGCAGGAATAACGTGCGCACTGATAACGAACGGATGTGGTTGTGTCTAATATGAAACTTCATAATTCAATACGTCATGTGTTGTAACGGACGTACTTAATGCACTTGTGTGAAATAAAGAAAAGTTTTCTGAATTTAGGTGCCTGCAATTTTTCGTCGCTTTTGTGTGGACTATCATTCTTAACTGTCATCATTTTTGTTGCCACTCCTGTCTTGTAAGTCTTCAGTTAACACTTGATTTAATGGTAGATTTAAAGGGAATAACATTTTGACCCGCAGACAAGATGAGTGCAAAAAGAAAGAGGATTCCGTCAAGTACTATAAAGGAATCGTGGAGGACTCCCAGGGCAAGAATCTTATGGCTTTCTTCAAAGAGAAGAAGTTGGATCTCCAAATGGTCTGAAAATGACGAGTAGAGTATGATAACCTCAGTCAACAGGTGGACGAGGGAAATGCTAAGAAACACAAGTGTGGATCAGGTCGGCAACCATTATTTCCTGAGCTGGAAGAAAGCAATGGATTGCTGACAGGAGAGCAAAGGCTTTGGTTGTGCGCGGGGCTGATATTCAAGCAATTGCCCTTGCAATGGCACTCCAGTTAGAAATATCCCCAGAAGAATTCAAAGCATCACAACACTGGCTGGATGATTCCTTCAGCGATATCAACTGTCTCTAAGACGATCGAAAACACTGTTCAAGCTGGAAGATACTGAAGTTATTAAATGTGCATTTGCATTCAAGTCCTTTGTTGATGGCATCAACTTTTCTAAATACCAACTCTCCAACATGATTGCTATGGATGAAACTGCAGTGTTTACGGGCCAAGGATCTCAAACGACAATTGATAAGAGAGGTGCCTCATCAATCTACGTTCCCTTCACTGGTTACGAAAGTGCACGTGTTACCTGTATTTTGGCAATTCGTCCGGATGGAAAGAAAGCCCCACCTTTAGTCATCACTAAGGGTAAGAAAGATAAGGTTGAACATGTTTCAGGCATTTATGTTCTTGAAAATAAAAAACCTGGTGCACACAAGCAGTTATAAGGAAGTGGGTAGATTTAATGCTGCCACTTGTTTTGCGAGATGGCGAAAGAGGTCTGCTAGTCTGGGATTCAGCCAGCACTCACTGCGCTAAAGACAGAAACTTCATTGCAGAGAGAAGAATAATGATTCCCACAGGAATGACTGCCTATCTTCAGACTCTTGATATTGCAATAAACAAGCCATTCAAGGACCATTTGCACATGGAAATCAATGATTACATTGAAAATAGAATGGAGAGAAATCAGCGTGGAAACTTTGTGAAGCCTAGCCTGCAAGAGGTCGTGACTTGGGTGAAGAATTCATGGGATAAAATCACTGACAGCTGTGTTGCCAATGCACTACGAGCAGGCTACGTGGACAAGAAGTGCTCATTTAGGGAGAGCTCTATTGCTGGACATGAGAGATCCGGACCAATGGTTCTACAGGAAATGAAGTCACAAGAAATTCAAGCCAGAATTCAGGTTTTGGAGAGTTATGATGATGTTCCAGAAGAAGATGACATGACTGTATTTGAATAAATGTAGTTTTTGTGCATGAATAGATGAATAAATGTAGATTGTTGTACATGAATAAATGTAGATTGTTGAACATGAAAAAATAAGACATCCCCTGAAAATAAGCCCTAATGCATCTTTTGGAGCAAAAATTAATATAAGACCCTGTCTCATTTTCGGGGAAATACGGTAGATGCAACAAGTGTAATTTGATGTGAGAGTATCTTTGATTTCCATTGGTGATAACATTACAGGTACTGTCAATACTAATGTGATTTATTGACTACAGTTATTATTGAAGAAAGTGCTAAGTTTAGAAAAAATAAAGATGTAATTTTTCCTATTCGAGTTCACAGATCCACTGGGTTCTTCCTAAGGATCCTTTGGGGATGCAGGACCTAGATTAAGAACCTCTGTTTATCATATAAAGCCTTGGAAATTTGGGGGTTTGATTGTTCCAACAGCAGTTAGCCTTAATTATCTTAACACATGTATGAATTTGATTTGATCTGGAAAGTGTATGCTGTCCACACGAGGTCCTAATGCCCAGAATTGTGAACATGTTACCTTCTATGGCAAAAGAGACTTGGCAGATGTGATTAAATCAAGAATTTTGAGATGAGAGATCATCCTGGATTATTTGGGTGGGCCCAAAGTTATCACAAGGGTCCTTACAAGGAGACAGGAGGGGCAAAGACACAGTACTAGGAGACGTGATGCCAAAAGCAAGACGTTGGAGTGATTTGAGAAGGGGCCATGAGCCAAGGAAGGCACATGGCTTCTAGAAGCTGAAACAGGCAGGGAAACGGATTCTACCCTGAAGCCTCCAGAAGGAACTCAACTCTGTTGATACTTTGATGGTAAACTTCTACCACCTGGAAGAACAAATTTGTGTTGTTTTAAGACACTAAGTTTGTGGTAATTTGTTACAGCAACAATAGGAAATGAATATACTTATATTAAAACCATTTTTTTGATGTATACTGACATGCAGTGAAGTGCATAGGTCTTACTTGCATAGCTCAATGACTTTTTACACATACTTTGTGTAACCAACCTCTAGGCCAAAACATGGAACATTCTAGCACCCAGGAGTCTCCCTCGTGGCACCTCCCCGTCAGTACCCCAGTGGTCACCACTCTTCTGATCTCTGTCCCCATAGATTAGTTTTCATTTGCCTGCTTTTGAACTTCTTATAAATGGAATCATATCCTACGTACTCAGTTGTGTCTGGCTTCTTTCACTCGACATTATGGCTGTGAAATTCATCCGTGTTGTTGCTTGTCCTTGTCCCATGTTCAATTTAGTCCTTTGATCAATTTGGTAGGAAATTCTTACAACCGTGCCCTCCCCCACAAAGAGGTGGAAATAAAGACATCATCTTATATTTTCCCCAATTTCCTGGCTTCCCTTAAACGGCCTAATGCACTCAAAACTTCTTCCTCATCCCTCTACCCAGAGCCCTTGCTCAGTAGTCTGCATGCAGCAGCATTTGGACTTGGGTTTCTCTCTCTCCAGAACCCCATTGCTCCAGGCTGTGCCAGTGTCTGTGCAGAGCTCCTGGTTTTCTTAAGGAGAATCATCTTCCAGACACCGTTTCCTTTTTCTGGCAAAGATTCTGTCCAGCACCAGAGGGTTATGGAGCCCTCTTTTCATCTTCTCGCTTGGCCCCTCTTTTGCTTAGCCACTCGATGCCTGCCTAGAACTGCCCTCCACTCTGTTCCTTCCTCTCCCCAAACAGAACCACTATCTCTCCTGGCTTTCCTCTGACTCCTCTTTCTTTCTGCATTTCCATCCAGCTCAATCTCTGAGTTTCCCACAGAGAGTCCCCAAGTCCCTTCCCACTTTGGCAACATTTCCTTAAGGTGGCACAGTCACCTTGGTCCCTTCAAGACACACCTAGAGAGTCTGTGCTTGCTGAACGATGAGATTTTCCTTGTACTCAGACCCCAAACAGCGAAAGCCTCACAGAGAGGAAATCGCTGTGGGCCTTTCCTGCTTCCTCGGCCTTCTGTCCTTGCCAGGGCCCAGGAACCCCTCAACCTGGGGTTTCTCAAGGCTGGGAGAAGGGAAGAGAGAGCAACCAGAGAGGCCAGGCTGAGGCGGGGGTCAGCACGCAAGTGGGGCAGAGGGAGAAGAGGGTTTCAGGAGCCATGGGCCTGGACTCTGAGTCTAGGATTATAGTCCGCTTGCCCGAGTTCCGGTCACTGTTGGACTGGGTGTCCCTTTCCAGACCAAATAACTGCGTTCAGGTAATTAAGGCTAGCTGCTGTTGGAAAACACAACCCCTTAAATCTCCATGGCTTTATACAATAAACAGGGGTTCTTAACTTACATAGGTCCAGCATCCCCAAAGGATGTGCATGCAGTTGGCACATTCACACATGGGCAGTTTTTGTTTTTAAGATTAAAATATTCTATGTACTACTAATAAAATTGATTGGATAATGGGGCCTGGGGTCTGCAGCCAAGAGAGGTCTCCAATATTCCCCACACTCTCCCTTAATTGAACTCATCACCCCAAACTTTTGACCTGCTCCCTGATTCTTAAATCCTAGGGTGAGATTTGTTTCCACAGGCATGACCAACACAATGGGGGGACTGAGAAGGAGAGTGGGGGGTCATTTATAAGTTTTATTTAGGGAATGAGAGGAGTAGAACACAGGGAAGGAAGCCACTCTGCCTGTGGAAATCCTTTCTCTGCTCTGAAAAAAAAATCACCACACACAAAACCACAGACAGAACCCCTGTAAGACAGTCTGAAGAATTTTGTTTTGAAAGCTGTTCCCTGCCCCAGGTCAGCTCGAAGGAAAGAAGGGGCAGGGGGCTGCAGGACGCAGCCCCCACCACCTACTTCTGCGCCCTTTTCCTCCAGGAATTTCAGGTGCCTCGGCCTCATCCAATGTTTAAATAATAAACATTTGTTATCCCTGACCTCATTAGTTAAATTTTTTTTGAAAAGGAAAATAAGCTAAACAAAGTGGAGAAGTCTACACATAAAAACCTCTCTACCTCGGGCTGGAAAGGAGAGGAGGAAAGGCCACCTACAATTTATTTTTATAAACATCATAATAAATAACACAGATTTCAATCAACAGCTATAAATAACATCTGAGGTTTTCATTCAAGATTTACTCAGGGTCTAAAGTGACTGTACCAGCCCAGGGGCCGCCAGGCCTCCCCCCACTGGCTCTCAGTCCAGGCTCATTGTTGTCACAAGTATTTCTGCATCTTGCTCAGAGCCTGTTTGCAGGCCAGCCCTCCCTCACTCAGCTCTGCCTCCTCCCACCTGGGGCTACCCCACCCTGGGTGAGCTTTGGGACCTTCCCCTTGGCAGAAGGACACCTGATGGAGAGGCGGATGGGTTACCAGTTTCCTTCCTCAGCGACACAGGCCTGGGCCTCACAGATGTTCTCCCTGGGTTTGTTTTGATAGCTCGTTTTAAAAACAGTTCCTATCCACCAACTGTTCAGATAATAATATTCCAAGTGGCAAGGAACTGTGATTATTTTAGTTGCTGTTTACTCTGACAAGCATGGCTCAGCTGGAAAATGTGGGCCGGGTTAGTCCCCTTTCTCGCTCTTCTGATTGTTGTCCAAATTGGCCATAAGGAAGTCTCGTTTTCAGTTTTCCTCACCTGGGAGCCCTGTGCTCCCCGAGGAGAAGACCAGGCGAAAGAATCAGTTGGAAGCAGGGCAGTGCGGGTGTTATGGAATGGATAACCGTCACCTAAAGTCAGCCAGGTTCACAGCGATGCTTGTGCAAGGATGCAGGGAGGCCTTGCTCTGGGGTTGAGCTGGTACTTGGAACTGACTCACTCTCCAATGCCCCAACCTTCCAGGCCTGTACTCAAATTTCCCATGTGCCCAACCAACCCAGCCATTGCTGCCGTCTTCCCTCACTGTGAAAAAGGCACCCACGGCTTCCCCAGGCACCCACACCAGGCCTGCTGTCCCCTCTGACGTTCTGCTCCCTTGACTTCCAAAGGCAGTGGTTTGCCAAGCCTGGCTGGTTTTCTTGGGACATTGTTATCTCTTGCATCTATCTCTTGTTTTCCAACCCTACTGCCTCCACCCACAGTTGGTCCCATCACTTGTCCCTTTTACTGTGGCACTGACTTTCTACCACTGTCCCAGCCTTCTTCTCCTACCCCCACCCCCAACACCCTCCATTGCACCCTCTTAACTGCTAGGCTCACCTTCCTGTAACTTCATCTGTTGTCACTTACCTGCTCAAAAACCCTTAGCGACTGCCTACTACGTACAGAGTGGAGTCAAAGCACCCTGCCTGGCGTCCAGACCTTCCACACTCTGGTTCCAAGCTACCTTTCCTCCTAATCTGTCTCTATCGCTCCATACAGATGCCTCCCACTGTCTAGTCCAGCTCACTATTTCCTGAATACATCTGTGCTCTGCAACAGGCAGAGTAGATATGTAGTTGATGCTAGGGGGTGCCCCTTACTTGATAAACTCTGTGAATGTTCTTTCTGGAGTTGTACAACCTGTGTGACCAGAGGGTCTCTGGACTTTTGCACATGCTGCTTCCTCATTCTGAAGTGCCCTCCTCTCCCAGCTCCATCTGTCAAAACCATACTATTCTTCAAATGCCACCTCTTCCATGAAGCCTTTGAGGATCACCCTTGCTGGAAAGGGTAGCTCTTGTTCATGAATTTCTGAAAAAAAATTGTACCTGAAGTGTTTGCAATTTTTTTTTGAATTTATATGTCAGATTTTGTTAGGACACAAACCTCCTTAAGGATAAAGACCATGAATTACTTTTCTGTATATAATTTACAGTGCCCACCCCTGGGGCTGGCACGTAGTAAGAGCTCAGTAAATTTTTCCTGGGTGAATGAAAGAATGAATGATTATTTCGCTGTTACCCTCTGGTTGCATTTAAATCCACGTCCATCTGTCGGGTCTCCTCTCATCCTCATTTACTACTAGACTGCGACGAGGGACTGAGTAGAGCCCTGGGAATGTTCCCTCCGTTATCCAGACTCACATTGTGGTAAACTCAGGATTCCCAGGTATGTGAATCCACAAGATCCTAACTGGTCCAGGGCTTTGTCAACCATTGTTCACATCCCTGAGTCCCAGGATATGTCTCCAGGGCGCGGGGGTTTAGGGGGACTCCGGGCTATGGGTGAGGGAGCTTTGGGCCCTTGTCCCCACTTCAACCAGATCAGCGCTGCTGGTATCAGTTTCACATCTTGAGGTCTGGAAGAAGCTATATGCAACCAGAGGGCCCCTCAATTTCTTAAAAAACAAATTTCTTAAAAAACAGTTTCTTTAAAGAACAAAAACAAGCCATAGATATAGTCCAACTAGGTAGAAATCCAAAAGTCTTAAGAGAAATGCCTGTCTAAACTGATTTGTAAGGATCTGAAAGCACATCCTGCAACTTTTAATCCAGAGCAACCGCTGCACTATCCTGGACAATCCACAAGTGTCCACATGGTCCAGGGAGAGAGCAGGGACCTGGGAGTCTGGGCGCCAGGTTTTAGCTCTGGCTCCGCCAGGAAGAGGTTGTGTCATTTAAGCCAAGTCCTTTCACTTCTAAACTCTGCATCTCATTTAAAAGTGCAGGGTGGCCCAATTGGGGAAGGCAGGGTGGTGCGGTGGTTCAGAGCACCCGGTGAGTCTGGTCCCGGGCAGGGATCCCCTGGGAGAGGTGAGGTACATGCAGGGCGAACGCCAAGCACTGGCGTCTTGGTTTCAGCCTGAGCTTGTTGATCTGCAAGGCCTTCTCCAGCTCTGACACTTCCAGACTCTGACTCAGCTGGCAGCCTGTGGACTCGGTTACTGGGGGGGAATGTTGCCTGCACATTTATTCTGGGTTTGGATATTTAAAGAGCCTGGCCTGTTGTGCGACATTTCGGAAGTGCTTGGGGAGGGAGGGGCTGCAGATTGGGCTTTTCTTAAAACAGTTATAGATATCCTGTCCCGATCTCTTGGTCCACAAAGAGTAATTTTCTTCCCCTACAAATCTGACGTGGGTCCTGCCCATTGTGTCTGCCTGGCTGGCTCCTGGCTGCACAGCCCGGCAGGAAGCAGGTGGCCCGAGGTGGGTCACATGCCCAGCCCCCCACACCGGCCTGCCATGGGTCCCCATCCAAGTGCCACCCTGCTCCCTGAAAGGAAAGCGTGGTAGTGGCTCGCTAGGCCACTGGGAGGGAAGCAGAGCAACAATCCGGCTTAACTGGGGCACCGGGGCCATGCGGCTGACCCTGCACTTGGGGTGACAAGATGCAGATCTCTGGCCTCTCCAAGGTCTTGGCATAGGTGGCAATTGCAGGGCCCGTAGGGACTCCGGGGAGCAGAGACTTCCTCTTCCACACTTGCTGTTTTCACTGGCTCAGGAAACTCCCACTGAAAGCTGGGACTTTGTTTTCAAACCCCTGCGTCATTTTTACTATTTGAATGGCCACTTTAGGCTGCTTTTAGGGAGGTGGTTCTTTTGTTGCTTTTCTCACTCAGGATGTTGTTTCCGATAGATTTCCTCACAGACTCTCTCTGCTGCCTTTGTTTTCCGTTCCAAATGCATATGGAGAAATCTTCCAGAACTGGGATGAAATCAGAGAGCTGGACCTCTGGTGCTGTGCGTCTGTGGTGTTTAAATTTGCCTCTTATGACATTTATTGTTCTCATTTCTGCTTACAGAGGTCGCTTTGTCCACATGCTCATTATGGCACATTTGAAAAACTTAGGAAATAAATATAGGTGACACAGGGGGAAAATTAGCATCACTCCTCGTTCTATTGGCCAGAGATCTATCGGTAGCATTCTGGTATTATCTTTTTTTTTTTTTTTTAATTGGGCTCAGACTGCATATATCGTTGAGGAACTGGATTTTTACACCCAACACCATATCATTAACATTGTCCTGTGCCCTGAGACGTTTTGTAGGCACAGTTTTTAAGCCTCGGTGGCTCTTCTTTGGCCCTGACACCAGCAAAAAAGCACCAAAGACATTAGCCATGTTACGAAGGACAGCAGGATGGGAAAACTGTATAATATAATCTGAATCTATATGTAAAGCCTACACGGCTGAGATTGTGGATGACTTTATTTTCTTCTTTCTCTTCAATAGCTCGCACATCTTTCTGTAAAAAACCCAGGACAAGAGGCAAAATGAAGTAGTAATCAGAAGTGCAGACTCGCACAGCAGACGGCCTGCCTTCAATCATGAGTTCAAACCAGGCATGTTGCTTAACCACCCTGTGCCTCAGTTTCCTCATGTCTGAAGCATGGACAATAATGCTACCTGCCTCAGAGGTAAACTTGGAAGATTAGGTGCAGGTGAAGTGATGCATAAGGAGCCCTGTAAATGCCCAGTACGAGTATATGGTAACCATTGTGGCTTTATACTACAGTTAGAATCAAAAAAATTTTAAAAGTTGTGGGCTAAGGGGCTGAATTGTGTTCCCTCCAAATTCATCTGTTGAAGTCCTAACCCCAATACCTCAGAATGTGAAAGTATTTGAAGATAAGGTAATTTCAAAGGGGAATTAAGTTAAAATGAGGTTTTTGGGGTGGACCCTAATCCCACATGACTGGAGTCCTTATAAGAAGAGTTGATTAGGACACAGCTGCATACAGAGGGGAAGACCACGTGGAGTGAAGACACAGTGAGAAGATGTCCATCTCCAAGCCAAGGAGAGAGGCCTCTGGAGAAACCAACCCTGCTAACACTCTGGTCTTGGACTTCCAGCCCTGAGAACTAAGAAAATAAATTCTGTTGTTTAAGCCACTCAGTCTGTGGTCCTTTGTTATGGAGGCCCTAGTAAACTAATATAGTTCCTTAATAAGAATCTCGGTGTCACTGTTGTTCATAGCCTGTCTTAGCACTGAGTTCCTTATAATCTAAGAGTAGTGCTAGGAGACCTAAGGGACATTTGATATATCTCATACAAGTAGAAAATAGTCCCTGCTGTGGGCCCAGCAGAACAGACACTGGTCTCCATGCCCACTCCTGGAGCCACCTCATCTTCTCAGGGTGCGCAGTGTCCTGGTGATGTCCTTGGGGCGCCCCCAAGCTCAACCCCACTGAGGACTGTTTCTCCCCAGTCAGCAGCCAAGGCTCTTGACTCCATTTGGAGGGAATTCACTCCTTTTTCCTCAGGAGCCTTAGCCAGACATTTTCCCACACAGGATGCTCTGTCTCTTGAAGGTGTGTCTGCACTTAAATGACATATTTTTTTTATACAATACTATTATTTAATATTCAGTACACATTCAAATTTTACCAATGTCCGAATAATGTTCTTGAGAAATTAGATTTTCCAATCCAAGATCCAATTCAGGATTATGCATTGCATTTAACTGTCAGATCTCTTTTTTTAAATTTTTTATTAAATCCATTGGGTAACACTGGTTAATAACATTATATAAATTTCAGGTGCACAACTTTATAATATGACATCTCTATACTCTATTGTGTGCTCACCACCCGAAGTGTGGTCTCCTTCCATTACTTTGTATTTGACCCCCTTTACCCTCTTTATCCTCCCCACACTCTCCCATTCCCTCTGGTAACCACCGTTCTGTTGTTTGTATCTATGAGTTTGTTTTTTGTTTATTTGTTTGTTTTGTTTGTTTGTTGCTTTTTGTTTTATAACCCACATATGAGTGAAACCATATGGTTCTTGTCCTTTTCCATCTAACTTATTTCACTTAGTATGATACTCTCAAAATCCATCCATGTTATCACAAATGACAGTATTTCATCTTTTTTATGGCTGAATAGTATTCCATTGTGTATATGTACCATTTCTTCTTTATCCAAAAATCTGTCAGAGGACCCTTGTGTTGTTTCCATGTCTTGGCTATTGTAAATAATGCTGCAATGAACATAGTGGTACATATATCTTTATGAATAAGTTTTCAAATTTTTTGGGTAAATACCCAGAAGAGGGATTTCCGGGTCATATGGTAGCTTTATTCTTAATTTTTTGAGGAAACTCCATACTGTTTTCCGTAGTGACTGCACAAATTCATATTCCCACCAGCAGTGTATGAGGATTCCCTTTTCTCCACATCCTCTCCAACACTTGTTATTTCTTGTCTTGTTGATAATAACCATTTTCACAGGTATGAGGTGATATCTCACAGTTTTGATTTGCATTTCCCTTATAGCTATTAAAATTGAGCATTTTTTCATATATCTGTTGGCCATTTGGATGTCGTCTTTGGAAAACTGACCTATTTAGGTCCTCTACCCATTTTTTAATCAGATTGCTTTTTTTTTTTTGGTTGAGTTGTATGAAACTTTTATATTTTTTAGATACTAGCCTCTTATTGGAGGTATTGTTTGGAAATATCTTCTCCCATTCAGTTGGTTACCTTTTTGTTTTGTTGATGGTTTCTTTTGCTGACAGAAGCTTTTTAGTTTGATGTATTCACATTCACTTATTTTGGTTTTAATGAAGTAGTTTTTTTAATCCTTCAATTACCACCAGGAGAATGTGTTCATGCTTGCTCCATTTGGATGATAACATCATGATCTCTTAAGGTAAGATTTTTTTTTTTAATGGTTAAGTTTATTTATTTATTATTTAAAAATTTTATTTTGTGTGGTAAGAACACTGAACATGAGATCTACCCTCTTAACAAAATTTTAAGCATATAATGCATTATCGTTGACTTATGCATCTTGCTTGACTGAAATTTTATGCCCATTGATTAGTGACTCCCCATTTCCCCCTTTCCAGTCCCTGACAACCACCATTCTACTCTTTGAGTCTATAAATTTGATGTTTTTATTTTAGATACCTCATATAAGTGGGATCATGTCTTTTGGTGCCTGACTTATTTCAGTTAGCATAATGTCTTCAAGGTTCATCTGTGTTGTCCCATATCGCAGCAGAATTTCTTTCTTTTTAAGTCTCAGTAGTATTCTGTTTTATGTATCTCCCACATTTTCTTTATCCACTCATCTGCTGATGGACATTTAGGTTATTTCCACACCTTGGCTATTGTGAATAATGCTCTAATGAATACATAAGTGCCAATATCTCTTTGAGATGCTGACTTCAATTCTTTTGGATAAATATGCAGAAGTAGGATTGCAGGGTCGGATTTTGAAGACATGGAGAGGAGACCACTGGGGTATGCGTGTCCAGTGCTTTCTCAGGTCATAGATGTGCAGCTATCCGTGCACTGAGGGCACAGGAAAAGTGATTGTTGGGTAAGGATATGCTTTGTTTTTGCAAACTGGGGGCCAGAGCTTTCTCCTCAAGTAGGTAGTTAACCAATGCACCTTGTCGTCTAGCTCAGTGCCTCTTCATCCCTATTTTCTCAGGAGACAGTATTATAAATCTGGCTAATAACTCCCATTTCATTTCCCCAAATG
Source organism: Rhinolophus ferrumequinum (assembly GCF_004115265.2). Classification (NCBI taxonomy): domain Eukaryota; kingdom Metazoa; phylum Chordata; class Mammalia; order Chiroptera; family Rhinolophidae; genus Rhinolophus; species Rhinolophus ferrumequinum. Next base: position 3,210,147 of record NC_046288.1, on the reverse strand, counting down.
CCATTAGAGGGAAATTATAATGAAGCTCAAACATTTGCCAGGTTATTCATGGGAAAGACCTTTGGCTTTTAAAGCATGCCTTTTAGATGGCTGGATGAGGCAAGTGGCACATTACAGGGCTGCCCTGCTGAAGTTTGCAGGAGATTCCTGGCACTTGGCATTGTGCATTACACAATGCTGCCAAGGAGCATGAATTATCTTTACAGGAAGAGGCAGGAATTAATATGTCAGATGTAAAACACCCACGGGCAGCACCTGATGAAAGCCCAGGACCCTTGCTCCTTGTCAAGGTTCTGCAAGGTTGGAGTCATAATCGCACAAGTGCAGAGCAAGCACCTGAGCGGGCTCCCCTCTGAGGACACAGGGCAGAGCTGCAGAGAAATGCCCTCCCCAGCTAGCCCCGCTCAGCCACAGGGGTTGGAGGAGAAGTATTTGCAGTCTTGGAAAGAGGCACTTACCTCGATGCTTAATTTATGTCAGGCACATTGAAAAAAAAAGTGCTGATTTCATTCCTTTTACTACCTCCTTGGCACAGCAAGTTAATTAAAAACAAAGTATGATTGCTGCTTTGTGCTCACTTAAGAGGTTGATTTGTAATGTAAATATACACATTTGTATGGTACATACATCAATATAAAAGTAATAATAATAATGATAATTGTACCTATCACCAAATGAGCTCCAGACCCTGGGGAAGGAGTTATACACAGATTATTTATAACCCAGCAAGCCAATATTATTCAATTCATTTTGTTGATGAAGAAACTAAAGTCCAGAGTAGTTAAGAAGTTTGCCCAAGGTCACGCAGCTGGTATGTAGAGTGTGGGATTTAACCTAACTGATAAGATAGTGTTGTGGCAGGGTGAACTGAAACTTCTCTTTGTACACCTTGCCCCAATCCCACCACCTGCCTCCACCTAATCCCCACCATGGTCAAGGGAGAAACCTGGAGCAGACTATGTGCTGCCTACAAGAATGAAATTTTAATAAGGCACAAGTAGGTTGAAAGTAAATGGATGAAGAAAAGCTATATTATGCTAACCACTAGCCAAAAGAAAGCTAGAGAGAGATTATTAATATCAGACAAAATAGATTACAGAACAAACAATACTTCTAGAAATCTAAAAATGTCTTTTCATAATGATAAAGGAATCAATTAATCAAGAGGACATAACATTTTTAAATGCTTATGCAAGTCTGAATAACAGATCTTCAAAATACATAAACCAAAACTGATAGAACTGCAAGAAGAAATAGACAAAAAAATCCACAATTATAGTCAGAGATTTCAATACTACTCTCTCAATAATCAATTGAACAGGTAGACAGAAGATTAGGGAGGACTTAGAAGACTTGATCAACACTATCAGCCAACTTGACCTGATTGGTATTTATAGATCACTTCACTTAACAACAGCATAATATACATTCTTTGCAACTGCACATGGAAGATTTACCAAGATACATCATACTCTGGTCCATAAAACAAGTCTCAATATATTTAAAAAGGTTCAAGTCATAAAAAGTTTGTTCTGTCACCATGGTAGAAGGAAACTACAAGTCAATAACAGACAGATATTTGGAAAATCTCCAAATAATTGTAAATTAAATAACACATTTATAACTAACCCATGAGTCAAAGATGAAATTACATGATTATCTCAATAGCCATAGAAAAAACATTTAACAAAATCCAACATTTGTTCCTGATTTAAAATCTAGTAGAAAGGAACTTTCTCAACCTAATAATAGGCAGTTACAAAAAAGGTATAACTAACATCATAATTTATGGCGAAGACCAAATCCTTTTTCTGCTCTAAGATCAGGAATAAGACACACATGTCTGCTTTCACAGCTTCTATTCAACATTGCACTGGAGGTTCTAACTTGGGATATTAGGAAAGATAAAGAAATAAAAGATATTCAGATGACAAAGGAAGAAGCAAAGCTGTCTTTACTTGTAGACAATATGATCATCTGTGATCAACATGATCAACTAATATTAATACACAAAAATCAGTGTTATTCTGTATATCAGCAATAAACAATCAGGAATTGGAATTAAGAAAAAATAATATCGTTTACAATAGGTCCAAAAATAAGGAGTCCATGTTGTTTTCTCTGTTAACTTCCAATAAAGCAAATGTGTTTTCAGGGGGTGTGTATACATTGGGCAAGCTATAAACCTCAGGGCCACAGAACATGGAGATAGTTCTTTATCAGCATGTAAAGAATTTGAAATGTCTTCTCTCATGAGGCACAGGAAAACTCAAGTGAGCAAAGCTTCCAACTTTGTCCCTTTTCCAGTGATGTTACCTTTAGAATTGTCCCCACCATTCAGTGAAGAATTTCTTACATGGAATACAGTTCAGGGACTTGTCCTGGCAGAGATTGACAGGACCATGAGGCCCAAGGAAGGGGGTGGGTTTTGATGAGGTGGTGGTGGTTGGGGGACTGCTCCTCCCTCCTTCTGATCTAAGCCTCTCAGGTGGCGACCCATGGCAAAAGTGGCCAGAGAAAGACCAGGAATCCTGGGGTGCCAGAGAAAGTCTATGAAGGAGGGAAAGAGAGAGAGAGAGAGAGAGAGAGAGAGAAACAATAAGACCCAATCTTCAGATTATGCTGTGGATTGGAACAACCAACCTTTGGTAGCAGAAAGGGCTACTGCCTGAACAATACTGGAGCGACACAACAAAGAAAGTACCCTGCAACTTCTGTCAGCAGTGTTTCCTCTTACAGCCCACAGGGCCCCTTTCCTGACCACCTCTACCCTAGCTTGCTGGCTAGTCCATGTATGCAAGGAAAACGTGCGCCCACCCTTAGAAACATCCAGGTGGCTGTCTCCATGCTGCATGGTCTGGGGAAAGCATACAGGAAGCGGCAAACACAGGAACTCAGGCCTCATTTCTTTCCTCCAAACTGGCATCTTTCCATATCACATACAAAGATGTGTGCCTGTTCTTCGGTCTCCAGAAAGTCATTCCCAGTACACTGGAATGATGATCAAACTGCAAACTGTACTTAATGCTTCTTTTTGTGTGCCAGGCGCTCTTCAGTGCTGTGCAAATATTAGCTCCGCGAATGCTCACAGCGTCCTAGGGGGGATTTATGATTACTATCCCCATTGAACGGTTGAGGAAACTGAAACTGAGACCTGTTAGGTAAGTAAGCCATAACCTCACAACAAGTGGGAGTTGAGGCTGATGTTTGAATTCAGACAGTTTGGCTGTGGAGCCCACATTCTCAGCCAATGTGTTCCCACAGAACATATCATTCCAGCGTAGGGACATTCTGGACACTTCTCTCGTAAATACCACTGTGTGTGAGCTAGCATGTCTAACTCAGGCTTCCTGCTCTTCTGTTTTTCCTCAACAGTGAGGGGAGTAACAGGCCTGCATGTCTTTTCTGCACTCCTTTCCGTCCAGCTCCATCTTTCTTGGGAACAGCTGCTTAATGAATATGCCTGGTGCCAGAAGAACACCAGGTAATACATAAGCACAATGCAGTCTAAATCCTGAAAAGTGAGACATTTCTCCAAAGAAAATGACCATGCCATGCTAGAAATACATACACATTACTAATAAATTCACATTACTAAAGAGAAACCTTAACTTCCTGAGCTTTTTCAAATTACTTCACTACATTCAGTTTTTCTCAACAGGTTCTTGCTTTACTACCACTGGTGCATATTTCCTGAAAAAAGGAACATTTTGTCCCAGTATACCTTGGTAACTTCTTAGAAGACTGAAACTTCTAGAACTTTTAAAATGACCGTTTCTAACTACCAAATCCATGGTGGGCAAAGCTGTGTGTGACATGTGGGGCAAGGTGGTGAGAGAAAAAGAGAGAGAGCAACGTTTGAGTTTCACTACAGAATTCTACCACAGAGGATAGCAGACCTAATGTCAGAAACCAGGTAGCTAGATTCAGACTTAATCTCTTTTCTTTTACCGTTTTGTTTGAAAGTAATTATAGATTCACAGGAAGTTGTGAAGATAGTAGAGAGAGGTCCTGTGTAAAATTTATCTAGTTTCTCCAAAGGTGGCATATTACATAACAATAAAACAATATTAAAATCAGGAGATTGACATTGGTACAATGCCACTTTATCACATACATATATTTGTGTAACCATCACTGCAATTAAGATCTAGAACTATCACGACAAAGATCTCCTTCCTTCCACTCATCATTTCTATCCCTTGGCGACCACTAACTGTTATCCATCTATTTCCTTTTGACAATTTGAAGATGTTCTATAAATAGAATCACAGATTATTTTACCTTTAATGTAATTTTGTTAGGGCCCAAGCCTGCCTTTAAAATTTTTGTTTCCTGTTTGTTCCCTTTCTGTATTCCTGTCTGTTTTCCTGTCTTACTGTTGGTTATGTGAACAGTTTTAGAATTCCATTTTGATTTCTCTAAAATGTTTCTGAATGTATCTCTTACCTCTTTGTATAGATGTTTTAGTGGTTGCTCCAGGTATTATGCACACATAATTTGTAGTAGCCTACTGCTGTTGACATTGTACCAGTTTGATTAAAGTGCTAAAGACTTATGTCCCTTTAACTTCCCTTACTCTCCCTTGCTTATAATATAATTGTCTTAAGTATTTCCTCTATATACATTTAGAACCACATCAAACAATGTTATAATTTTTGTTTCAACCAACCACAACTTAGAAAACTCAAGAGAAGAAGTCTATTGTATTAATCTTATTTATATTCTTTCCATTGTTCTTTCTTCTTTCCAAATGTTATGAGAATCCTTCTTTTACCACTTTCTTTCGGTTCAAGAAATTTCTTTAGCTATTTTAGGGTATGTCTGCAGACCACAGATTCTCTGTTTTCCTTCATCTCAAAACGTCTTGATGTCCTCTTTGCTCATGGAGGATATTTTCACTAGATACAGAATTTTGGGTTGACAGTTATTTTCTTTCAGCACTTAGAAAACGTTGTGCACTTTTTTCTGGCCTTCATGGTTTCTGATGCGAAATCATTGTCATTCAAATTATTTTTCCCCTAACGGTAAGGTATTGTTTCTCTCTTACTACTTTCAAGAATTTGTCTTTGTTTTTAGTTTCCAAAAATTTGATTGTGATGTGTCTTAGTGTGGTTTTCTTTGGGTTTATCCTGTTTGGGTTCCATGCAGCTTCTTGGATCTGTAACAGGTTTATGTCTTTTGCTAAATTTTGGAAATTTCCAGCCATATTTCTTCTAAAGCTTTTTCAGCCATCCTTCCCTTATCCTCTCCTTCTTGGACTCTGATGACATGAACGTTAGGATCTTACATTGTAGCCCCACAGGTCCCTGAGGTTCTGTTCATTATATTTTCGTCTAGTTTCTCACTTGTCCGTGTTGGATAGTTTCTAATTTTCTATTTTCAAGCTTAACCTTTCTTTTGTCCTCTCCATTCTGTTCCTGAGTCCATCCACTAAGTTTTAAACGTTTTGGTTATCATATTTTTTCAGTCCTAAAATTGCCATTTAGTGCTCCTTCACATCTTCTGTTTCTTGGCTGAGATTTTCAATTTCTTAAAAAAGTGTACTTGTAATTCCTTTTGGAGCATTTTTATGATGGCTGCTTTAAATTCCTTGTCAGCTAATTCTAACATTTGTATCATCATGATATCAGTGTTTGTTGAAAGTTTTTTCTCACTTGTTGTGATTTTCCTGGTTCTTGGTGTGGTGAGTGATTTTTGTTTGTATTGTGAACCTGGGGATTGTGTTATGAGACACTGTATTTTATTTAAATATTTTTTTTTTTTAGAAAGCTTCCATTGATACCACAGGGCCAGAGCAAGGCAAAGCTCTGGGTGGTGGTGAAAACTGTGGCTTTCCGATTCACTTTCATCTGACACTGGGGAGGTGGAAGAAGCACCTTGTGACCACCGGGTGGATATGGAAGTCCAGGGTTCCCACATGGTCTCCACTGGTCCTGGGGCGGGAGGTTTATAACTTGGATGGGACTAAAAGTCCCAGGTCCCCACTTGGACTTCTCTGACACCACCCTAATGGGCAGGAGAGGGAAGGGTGCCTCATTACAGCCGGGCGAGGTGGAAACTGAGGCTCCCTGTGCTGCCTTTACTGATGGGGTGATAGAATGACTACAGTGTTTTCCTTGATGTAGGGCTGGGAGTAAGTTTGTTATTGTCTAAAAGGTTTTCATCTTGCTAACTGGACCCTTCCCTGATTCTTTGCCTAGGGAGAGCAGGCTTTTCTTGGGTTTGTTTTTATTTTGTACTGCTCCCATTGGTGTTTCCAGATTGCCAGCTTCTCCAGCATCCAGTCTAAGATATAGAGAGCAAAAAGAAAGACAGGGTATCACTGCTCTGTTGTTCCTCGAGTCCTGAGATCCTTGGCTGGTCTGCCTGATCCATACCTTTCGGAGTCTTCTTGTGTTTGAGATATACATGTAAATATGTAAGTATCTTTATTTATTTTTATAAATATTTATATTTCACATTTTAATAAGTACTTTATAAATTTATTTATATTTATTATTAAACATAAATGTATAAATACATATTCATTTCAGGATTTTTATTTGTACTTAACAGGAGAACAGAAAGAAGTGTGTGTCTACTCCATCTTGGTCCAGAGCCCTAATCTTTTAAGAGAAGAAAGTCTGAGAATGGAAAGACAGAAAGCCTTAGCACTCCTCTGCCCCACTACAGGTTTGGGACAGTTTGTCATAAAGTCTGGAAAACCATTTCCCCATGTGTCCCACTCAGTACTCAGGCATGTTTTGGAGAAGACTGGGGCTAGAAATACTGAGCAGTACTGAAAAATGCAGAAGGAGGTGTGATTGTCAGGGGTAGCTGGGTCACCTTGTCTGCCCCCAGTACTATGGTCAACAACACAGAAATGGCCTGTGCTTGCTTCTTTAAACTCTGCAGGACAGAAAGATCAGGGAGTTATTGACATTTAAAACACACTTTGGTTTTGATTCAGAACCCAACAGGTTTTCTTTGATTTTTCAATCAATAGCCCTTGATGAGGCTGGTCAAGAGATCTTGCCATTCTTCACTCCCTCAAAGCCCACCTGGAGTCAGGATGTAATCCCCACCTCTGGGTCCCTTATCCTCCCAAGGAATCCTCTACCCTAAAGTATAGGAAGCAGGATTAGGCTTGACGGCTGCCAGTGCCCCAGCAGCAGCAGCTCAGTGAATGCTCAGTGGATCACAAAGACGGTAGCAGAGACTGTTTGCCTTCATCTCACATCACACATTTGAGCCATTCAGTATGTTCCAAACTGCTCAGACATTTCGCTCACGAGTTTTTGTTTTAAGGGTCATTTGCAAAAACAAACCCTCCTTCCAAAAGTGAAAATTTACCATGGTGTAAGATTTTTAAAAAATATCCTACCAATCGTGAAAGTTTTTCTAGAAGCAAAGTCACAGCACTGTTCCTGGAATGTGTGCTGTCTTCCAAAGGGACTTGTTTATTTGGGGTGTCACTTCTGAAGGGTTTATTTTTCAAACACAACCAATCAAAAACAAGTATTGTCCTTTAGACACAATCTCTCCACTCTACCTTCAGTGGGTCACGGGAACTACTGAGGGCTTCTGTGTTCTTATGACTTCCTGGAATAAGGCTAGGCTTTGGACTCAAGTAAATCAAGAAAAATGTGTTGTATACCCAGCATGGAGGTGCTGATGTAAGCCAAATATTGGCATTGCCCTGGAAGAGTCTGTGAAGGACTCAATGACCAGTTTCACCTGCAAATAAGTTCCCATCTCTTTTTGGTATTACAACGAATTACCAAGAACCTATAGGTCGAATTTAATAAGAAATGCAGCATTTCTGCCAATATATTCTTTTCCAAACCTTCATTCATTTATTCTTTCAACAAATAAATACTGAGCATTTATTTTGTGCCAGGCACTAGTTTAGATGTTGGAAATATAGCACCAAAGAAAATAAACAAAACTCCACCTTCATGTTGGCTTTCATTCTAATGGGAGAGACATATGATAAGCCTAATAAATAAATGAAATATATTGTATGTTCGAAGGTGAGAAGTGCTCTGGAGACAAATGAAGCAGGGAACAGAAGTAGGAAGTGTCCCTAGGTGGGGTTGCAATTTTCAACAGTGTGGATAGGGAAAGCCTTATTGAGAAGATGATGGTTAAACAAGAACTTGAAGGATGTCGGGGAGTGACACTCCAGGCAGTAGTAATGGCCCTGGTTTATTCAAGGAACACCAAGGAGGCAAAGGAATACATTGTTTGCACTGGGTGAACTCATATCAGGTCACACAAAGACAGGTCTTGCAATTGGGGTCTTCCAGGAAGCCACCAGGCAGGTGTGGGAATGGGGCTTTCACCCTCATCTGTCAGGCTACTGCTTGCAGGCTGGTGATTGTAGGCTATTGCTTTTCAAGGCTACATGGAACTGGGGAGTGGGGAATGAGAATAAGGCAAGTTAAAACACCAAAACGCTCACTGATTTTATTGAGATTCTACCTCCGCCCCCCCCTTTGATTGATCAAAGAATCAAATATTCTTTGATTCCTGCAAGCCTTTGTTTGGTTAATTTTCTGAGTTCTGAAAAAGTTTACTCCGATGATTTTTTCACAATTCTCATGGCTTTTATGGAGGACAAGATTTTCCGAGGTCTTTACTCCATCATTCCCGTTGACGTCACTCTTGAAAGGACACGAGGCTGGAAATTGACATCAACAAAGTTGATTGAGTGGGGATACACCCAGAGTGTTCAGTGATTACACAATTTCGAGAGTGGAGGAATATTAGGCTGGAGCAGCAGCCCTGTGCAGCAGGACAGTGGAAATGAGGCTGGATGGAAGTGTGGAGTCATATTCAAGCTGTCATTCAAAGATTTTGAGGAGAAAAGTGAACAGATGAAAATAAGGTTTTAGGACGATTAATCTGACAGTGGGTCCAGGAGGTGAGCAAGAATAGAAGCAGGACGACCAGTTACTTTAGTCAGAAGGGAATAATTATCTACCTGGGAGAAGCTATAAGAATAGGTTGGGTGTGAAAGCATTTATTCCAAAAGGAGCTTCTGTGGGATGGTGGTCAGTGACTGGTTGTTGGGAGGGCCGCAAAACACAATTATGGACATAATTATCTTTTAGAGCTATTGACAGTGAAACACCATCCCCCTCAATTCTTCTTCCTTCCAGCCCAAGCGTTATGTCCCTCCCAATGGGGTCCTTTTGGACTCACTCTCTTGCCATGTCTGCCCCTGCCCTGCCTTAAGAATGACCCTCACAGTGAGAGAGTTAAGTATTTTGAAGTTCTCGGCAGTAATTCCTGCTGCTGGGTAAGGAAGCACAGCTGGTTTTCACACAGTCAGATTCTTCTGCAAACACCCATAAAGTTCTTGAATCACAGGGGCCCCTAAATTAAGGAAATCAGTAAGTTTGTCATTCATTTCTTGGTAGGAGGGCACTACGCAGGGAAATAGAGGAGCTTGGCACTTTCCTTTCGGGCTGTCATGGATAACCATAAGTTCCCTTCTAGGTACACTGTCCCAAAGGTCAGGGTGTGGGGAAGGAACCTTATAAGACACAGCAGGCACAGAGATTTCCCTGTGCTGTGGTGTCTCCCAAATCATAGATCCAAACCCTTCGTTAGGTATGTCTAGACATTTGGGTCTTTTCAGACAAGTAGAGAAAGACCTCCAGTCCCAGGCCAGCTTGGGCCAAAGGTAACCTTAAAAGTGGAAATTATGACGAGGTCAGACATTAAGGGTTTTCCAAAGTGTATTACATGGTCCCACGAGTGTCTCCTCACAAAGAGGTCTAACGAGCTGAGGGAATGCTTCATTCTCTATTTCCCGTAGAAGAGTCACAGTGAATATTAGTACATTAGAAGCTTTTAAATAAAGACATTTTTCACTCTATTTAACTTAGCATTTCCTAGTCCTCACTGACCATATGACTCTTTCCTGTTGACAACCCACTTAGGAGTGAGGCATTTAACAAGTGTCACTTACATTCTTCCCTTATTTTTCTCTGGTCACAAACAACATGGAAGCCCATTCACACTGATGCTCCATGGGCTTCAATCAGTGTGGGACCCTTGAAAAAAATGGGACTTTAGTTAAGCACATGGTAAGTCACTCAAAGAGCCCAGACGTCACAGCCCTGCTCTGTCAAATTGCCCCCAAAGATCCTGAATAGCTTATAATTTATTAGAAACTGGGGAGGCTCCATCGGCCATCTTCTCTCAGAATTTCCTGTGGGTCCCTCAATGCAAAGTAGGGTAAATAGCAACAATATTAACCTGTAGGATCATGGCAAGGTTACTCAATACGTGTTCCTGTGTATGAAGAGCTTGGTACAGTTTCTGTCACATACTGAGCATTGTACGAAATAGCATTTCTTAGCCTCAGAACATTTCCCAATGACCCGTGTTGTATTCATTATCATTACATTAGTAGTATTATATAAAGTTAGCATGGATCTATTATTCTAACTTTTCTGTATAGTCAGATAGTCCAAAGCAGCAAGACATGATGGCAGGATGTGTGCAAACTCTGTCTGTGTCTCTCTGTCTCTGTCTCTCTGTCTCTCCACTCTCTTACTCTGAATCCATGATTCCCATTGATCTTTGTCTCAGGCTCCTGGGTCCAGTCACAGCTCCCCCTGAGGTATAAACTCAAAAGATGATAGAAAGAGAGAAAAGAGGCTTTCTTTGGGGAAGAGAGACGGGAGGAAGGGGGTGGGGACTGCAAATACACAGGATCATTGTTCAGTGAAGGTTTCTACAGTTTTATAGGAACAACGATTCCTATAAAACTCTCTCTTCCCAGAGAGAGCTCTGGGCCAGCCATTCCCACCATGGGGAAGAAGAAGCCACACTGGCCTCCATAAATCTCTCCAAGAGTAAGGTGTGTGCATCACGTGTTAGAAAATACTGTAGGAGAAAAAGGATGTAAGCAAATGGGAAGGATATTCCCCAGGAGGTAAACACTGGCCAGGAAGGTGGCTGCTCACTGCCTCCAGAGGAGAGGAAATGGCAGGTTTCAATGTGACGGCCCCACCCCTTTCCCACCTCCCTCTTGCAAGGAACAGACTGCTTTCCCCTTTAGAAGCAGGCCTTGGAAAGGAGGGATCGCCGTAGCAAAGCGGATGTTCCGCCTGTCAGCAGTTAAGGAACATTTCTAAGAAAGTCTGCAAGTCCGCAGGCTCTGGAGAGCCCAGCTTTTGCTCCCATACCTGCTTTTCTGGAAGAATGGGGACAGGAGGGAAGCTGAGGAGGCCAAGCTGATATGTCCCTAACCCTCAGAGAGCAAGAACTGGACATGCCAAGTGTCACTTTGGGAACTGGGCTGCCGGGTGATGCGCAGTCAGTTGTGGACTCAGAAAGATGGGCCAGTTACCAGATTTAATGATAAATGAAAAATCCGTCAAAAAATATGTGCCTCTACTTTCATCCTCACCAGGTAATGAATTAAGATGGGAAAAAAAAAAAAGGAAAAGAAGAGAAAAAGAAAAACTTCAGTGGCTTGCCTTTTTCCTGGGCAAGAAAGAAGCTTCAGTCAGAATTACTCTGCTCTGAAAGTTTTCTCTTCCCTGTCACCCCTGTCCTGGGACCAACAACTACAGCAGTGTTGGCCCCTCCTGAGGCCCAGTCTCAAATCATCAATACCTGGTCATCCGGGACAGGAAGTCTGGCAGACCCTAGTCACTGTGTTACCAAACACAATGCAATGTTGCGTCCCCTGCGAGCAGTTTGACATCTCACAAACAGAAAAGGGACAGGTCCAATTTAAAGTGTGTCACCATCTCCGTGCCCAGGCTGGGAGGGACAGTGCTACCTGGAGGGGCAGGCACAGAGCCAGGGGGGCTTGGAAAATGACATGCTGCCTGCCAGGTAGCGGCCCTGCTCAGCATTTTCCAGACGCTTGTTATGCTGGTCTGATTTATAGCCCAAACATTGCGTGTGGTGCCCAGTTCTCTCTGGAGGTAACTGTGTCCATTGAATTAGTGTCCTCTAACTTCAGAGTAGGGGTGGCATGAGCTCTAAGGTAACCTTGAGATTTACTGCTGCACTAAGAAGGGCTTGGTTCTCGCCCCTCCACCCCCCACCCCAGGATCCCCTGGAATCCAGGCCTATGCCACTCTGCCACCTCCAGTGGAGCTGTCTGTCTGGTTCGCGTGCTTCATCCTGATTCGTGTGTCGTTTGGTTCTGTTTGAAGAAATTGTCCTCTGCTGAAGCTGCTGCTGGCCTGCTGGCCCCTGAGGACCTGGTGCAATTCTGCAGGCCTTGCCTGTCCTCTAGCCAGGCCTGGGGCTACGCTCTGTTGGGCTCTGGTCACAGCAGTTGCATATATCAGGGTATATATCTTCAATTTGTTCTGGAAAAGTTCCCCACAGGCAGCCCGGGCCTGTCTGGAAAGTCAAAGCATAGGTTTTTAGGAATGAAAAGCTCAGCTCAGTCACTGTTCTAATTCAGAGAGGCATGTAGACACAGTTTCTCTGTGGCCAGTGGGAGATACCAACGGTCTGTGTGAGGAGGGGGGTCACCAACCGGCACAAACCATTTCATCTCATCTTTCCTGAAGGGTTAGGCCACGTGTAAGACAAAGCCCTCAGTCTCCCAGCACAGGGATGTTGTGACCACACAGAGGCCTCAGCAAGAGGGGCCTGAGGCTTGATTCAATGAGCTCAAGCAGAGCTATTATCTGTAGGCTGACGCTTGGGCCTAAGCACTGACTAATTGTCTGAGGCAGGGCCTGGGCCTCCGACTTGCAGAGCCTGACCTGAGAATGGTGCAGACTGCACACATCCCCAGGCTGCATAAACTCCCACCTGCTCAAAGACCAAGGCTGCAGGCCGTATCATTCCTTATAAATAGCATTCTCCTAATCCAAGAGCTACATTAAATTAGACTTAGAATAGCCCCATAGTCAATACCTGGTTTACTGCTTATGCTAACAAATGGTTCCCACATTACTAAGTGTCATTTTCTGTGGCCAGTTCTCTTCTGTCTGAAGCTCTCTCACTTGAACTGAACCCAAAGCTGTTTTTCTTTTGTGCTGGGTGTAGGCAGTGTGTCACTCGGAAGGACTATGAGGAGCGGTTGGATAAATACTGGTACCTTGTGTGTGTGTGCTCAAGCTCTCTTCTCATAGGAACCACCTGCTCTAATTCCTGGCCCCATCCGCCATAACCAGAAGTCCCAACACTCAGGTCTTGATTTTATCTCGGCCTGCCCCAGCTTTAGGCTATGGCTGGAGATATTCTCCTCACTCTGCTGGGGCCGTAGCACCAGGCCTCTCAGCCATGGCTGGAGAGCGGAGCTCAAGTGTGTGTGTGTATGTGTGCGTGTGTGTGTGTGTGTGCGTGTGTGTGTACACACACGAAAGTGTGACAATTAAGTTCACGAACTCATCCTAGAAAAAGTGCTATATACCTCATTGCTGAATATCACTATGGTCACATTTGAAGTACTCCCCTTGGGAAACTATTCATCGACACCAGCACCTAGTCCACCTTTCAAAGCAATTTTGGAACTCTTTTTCTGGAATGGCCATCAGAGCTGTCATTGTATTACCCTTGATATTCTGAATGTCATCAAAATGTCTTCCTTTCAATATTTCATTTATCTTCGGGTAAAGAAAGAAGCCATTGGGGGCCAGATCAGGTGAGTAGGGAGAGTGTTCCAATATAGTTATTTGTTTACTGGCTAAAAACTCCCTCACAGACAGTGCTGTGTGAGCTGGTACATTGTCGTGATGCAAGAGCCATGAATCGTTGGCGAAAAGTTCAGGTGGTCTAACTTTTTCACGCAGCCTTTTCAGCACTTCCAAATATTAAACTTGGTTAACTGTTTGTTCAGTTGGTACAAATTCATAGTGAATAATCCCTCTGATATAAAAAAAAGTTAGCAATACCAGTGCAACAAGTTCGCAAACTTAATTGTCAGACTTCATATGCGTTGGGTTTCCAACAAACATTGATTTAATATTGACGAAATGTTAGGCAATGTATTATGTGTTGGGAATAGCTATGGTTTCTGCTTTTGAGACATCAGAAGCTTTGACAAAGAGGCAGAGGTTGTTTTTTTTACTTGTGTGTCAGTTTATTCACTCATCCATTTACTCAAGCTTTGCTAAGGGCCCTTCTGATGCCAGACACTACACTAGGACCAGATCCAAAATTGAGTGAAACCTAGTCCTTACTCCACAGGAGCCTGCAGCCCACAGGCAACATCAGATAAGCCAACATGTGCAGTGCAGGGTGCCACATGTCATGGCAGAAATATGCACAGCGCACAGTGGGAGCACCCATGAGTGTCATCCACAGCAGAAAGCTCCAGTCTAGTGTTCTGACGATGATGCTGGAGCCGGGTTTTCCAGGGCAGGGTGATAGATGAATGGTGGCCCCTGAGGTTTTGCTGCTCCTCCCACTGAGATGTAGACTCTAAGTTTTCTGTCCTTGAAACTGGATTGGGCTAACTTGCTTGACCAGTAGGATGCAGCGGAAATGATATTCTGGAACTTTCAAGGCTAGGTAAGAAGAAGCTTTGCAGCACTGACTTCCTGGCTCTTAGAACCTGTAAGCAGTCTGACTTCCCTGGAGAGGTGACCTGTAGTTGCTCCGATTGGCAGTCCTAGCTGCTCCTGGCCTTCCAGCCACGCCCAGCAAGGCAACAGACACATGAATCTTGGACCCTACAGACCATCCCATTTGCTAGCTGAGTAATACTGAGAGGCCTCTGTTGGTACCTTGAGGAAGAGAAGAACCTCTCAGCTTAGTCCTGTCCAAATTCCTGATCTACAAAATACAATAAGTACATACTAAGCGGTGAGGCCTGCGCAAGGGTGGGTGGACATAGCCCTGATATCGTACTTGTGTTAAAGGGTAAGGGAGAGTGTGCAGTTTTTCCTCCTGGTCACAGAGGTTGCTGTTAGTTTCTCAAATTGTGTTCTCCTCAAGGAAAGCTTTCTTCATCAAAATACAGCATCACCCCTACTATTGTTTCCCCAACAATAAGACCGAGCCGGACAATCAGCTCTAATGCGTCTTTTGGAGCAAAAATTAATATAAGACTCGGTATCATATCATATCATGTCATGTCATGTCATATCATCATGTCATATTATAAAGACCAGGTCTTATATTAATTTCTGCTCCAAAAGACGCATGAGAGCTGATTGTCCGGCTAGGTCTTATTTTCAGGGAAACACGTATCACCCTCCCTAAAGTTTCTGGGGCCAACTAGCCTGAACAGGAAGCTTGGCTGTGCAAGCAGGCTGAAGGAGCCGGGCTCCTGGAGGAAGCATCGGGAGTGGCCCAGAGGGCCAGCGGCAGCCTCTGCAATGTACTCACCAGCAAAGCAAACTGCTGCCGCAGAGCCCAGGCACAATCAGAGCCCCGTCCCACATCTGATCAGAAACCACCAGGGAAGACTGGGCCCTGCTGGCTGACCAGGACAACTCCTTAGCTCCCCAAAGGTGAAAGCAAGCTCTGTGCCCGTCCCAGCCCATTCCTCCTGCACATGCAGAGCTGCTTTTCTTCACCGTCCTTTAATGGGTCTGTCAGAACTCCACCTGTGTTTCAGAGCTGGCCCAACACTTCCTGGGCCTCCAGGAAAAGCCCCCGAGCCCCTGCAACTGGAAGGGTTGTCTCTCTGTCTCTTTAGAACTCAGTCCCCTGTGGCTTCTCACGCTCCTTTGGTAATTAGTCATGTCCACTTTGTGATGAGGCTTAAGTCATCATCTGGTGCTATTAATGTCCAGGCAGATCCCAACTCAAGAATGAAATGTGTTCTCAGGTCAATTGTAAGAGACTTGTAATGAGAACACATGTTCCCTCAGAAGCTGTGCTACAATGGAGGGTGGGCCCCCAGGTTCAGCTCATAAAAGCCGATTTAAGCCCATAATGTGGCTGAACCAGGCTATAGCTGAGTTCTGAGTGCTGGAGGGGTGGGGAAAGTCATGCAGAAGGGAGGGCAAGGCAGGGAGGAGTTGCTTCTTTCTGAGCACAAGACCAGTTATCAGAAAAAAAAATTCAATAAACATGGAAAGGATTGGATGTAAATTCCTCCATCTGTCCTACTGGACCTTCCTCCCATTCTCTGCTCTCTCTTTCATCCACTGTCACCATGTCTGTCCTCGTGCCTGCCCCTGGTGCACCCAGCCAGGTGTTCATGTCCCCCAGAATACATCCTAGAGTTGCCCCAAACCTACTCACCCCATGAGAATTCTCTCCCCCACCCCGTGGGGTTATCTAAGCAAGATATTACCGTGTTTTCCCCAAAAATAAGATCTACCCTGAAAATAAGTCCCAGCTAAGATCGTCAGCCAGACGGACGCATTTCATACGTTATGACGATGTTCCAGAAGAAGACGACATGACTGTATTTGAATAAATGTAGATTGTTGTACATGAAAAAATAAGACATCCCCTGAAAATATGCCCTAAGGTGTCTTTTGGAACAAAAATTAATATGAGACCCAGTCTTATTTTTGGGGAAATACGGTATAAGACCCGGTCTTATTTTGGGGGAAACACAGTAGGAGTGAAACTAATGAAAGCACTACCCCAAGAAGGAGGATAGCAGAGAGGTTAATACAGATGATGGGAATTTAGCAGATCTGGGATCAGTCCCAGATACAGAGGCTGATGACCGTGGATGAGGAATTAACCTCCAGCCTCAGTTTCCTCACCCGCTGATGATACAAGGTTGAGGAGAGGCATGGTGAGATAACTTGTGTGGACCTGAACACTTTGCCCAGTGGCACCATAAGAGCTCAGTGACTGTTCACTGCTACAGTGATGCAGGACTCAGTACCGGGTCCGGTAGGCGTCCTCTAACGCGGAACAACCCAAACATCTTACATCTGTCAGTTTTGAGAAATTTTCAGCTTCTATTTCTTCAAATTTCGCTTCTCTATTTTCTCTTACCTGTCCATCTGGGGCTCCAATTTCATGTATTTTTTGACATTTTTGCTGTTTCTCATATGTCTGTTGAACCTGAAAAAGCATCTTTTCTATTTTCCCTCTCTGTGCTGCTTCATCCTGGATATTTTTTACTCATCTCTCTTCCTAGTCACTAAACATTTCTGCTGTTGTTATCATTGTTTAAACTAACCTAATGAATTCTTAATTTTTATTATTGTGTTTTTCAATTCTAGGAGTTCCATTAGATTCCTTCTTATAGATTCTAATTCTCTGGTGAAATTCTCCATCCTTTCCATTATTTTCTTGAACTGTTGATCGTACCATTTAAAATTCAGTGTCTAACTCTATTATCTACATTATCTCAGTCTGTTTCTACTTCTTGTTTTATCACTTTCTACGCCCTCTTTTTCTCTCATTTGTTGCTACCTCCTGGCATGTCTGATAATCTTTTAAGTGCATATTGGACATTGTGCATAAAAAAATCATAGAGACTTTGGATGATGTTATCTTCCTTCAGGGAGGATTTAATTTTCTTCTGGTCAGCTGGTAGAGTATTTGCTGATCACAATGATCTGAGCAAAATCTGGTTACGGATTCCAGGTTTTCTCTTACTCCTGTAGCATAGCTCTTCCACCTTCTCAACTGGAAGCTTGGGTATTTATCAGTGTATGTCCTTCTTGGTACACCCTGAATTCTAATTGTTGTCTCTCTAATGCCACAAGACTACTGAAGTTAATGCTTAGCTTTTTAACCTCTTAGAGGCTGATTTCTGCTTGGTTTCTCAGTGTCTAGGTGTGATGGATGCTGTGATACACTGGCGAGATGCCCCTTTAGGAATGAAAGACGTATTCCCCCAGCAACTGGGAGTCTTGTCAGAGGCAGCCTTCAATTGTCAGCCCTCTTTGAGGGTTGTCTCTGCTGAAGAAAACTGCTTCCCCCAAGGGCCACCTCCTTCCTGGGGCAGCCTGCACCCAATTATTTCTTGATTTGGGGGTATAAAGACCTGCCATCATGCAGCAATTCAGGACAACCTGGAAGGATGTTTCTAGCTATATAACTCCCTGTGGGGTAGGCAGAGGCTGGGTCTACAACACAATCCTGCCTCCTTCCTCTCCCTTCTATAGAGGTTAATTCTAGAACATGTCTCAATGAGCCTCATGCTTACTAATCTCTGCTTGAGGGAACCCAACCTGTGACACTGGGCCTATATACACACATTTTAGAAGTCAGGAAATGCCTTGAGGGGAAATTATGCCCAGAATATTAGGCACATTTCAATGTGCTTTCCGTGTCTTCAAGATCTTGGCCCCTTTGGGGCCCTGGCTGCCTTAGTTGCTCTTCAGTGCTTTCCAACAGTTGGCCTTTGTATTCTATCCAGCTTTTATAGTTGTTCTCAGTGGGGGATTCATCTGATATCATCCGCTCCATCACACGAGCTGGAAGCAGATCATGCTGACTGTTTCAATTTTCAGAAGCCAGAGGAGCAATGAGGGAAACTGTTGCTGTGGATCTAATTCTGTTCAACAAAGAACAGTTGATTGGAGATGCAGAAATGATGACAACCTGAGGAGAAAATGACCTGTTGATTATGCAACACCCGGGAAGGGGAGCACACAACACAACCAGATATGTGTCCTGAACTTTAGAAATTAGATTTCAAATCTCCCAGGGAAAAGGGAGGACCAGATAGGCGAAAGAATCAGATCAGTAAAGGGGAAGAATTATCAAAAGACATCTCAGAGTACAAGGGAATTTTGACACTATAATGACAAAAGAAAGAAAGAAAGAGAAGCAAATCTAAAAAAATAGACTGATATGTACACTTTTTGGTATTATTTCTTGGAGTATAAATAATAAATAACAGAAAAGTTAGTAGTCTGGACAACAATAGCAACAGCAGTGGAAGCTAATGAAGATGTTGATGGGCTTGGTGAAATCTAACAAGATGAGATTTAATAAGGACGATGAATTTACTCAGGTCCTGAGAACCCAAATTCACAGAGGCACAGTGATAAAAATCAGGTTTAGTAAGTGTTTATGTGAAAAACAAACCAACCAACCAACTAACAAAACACCTTAAGCACTTAAGTTTACTTTAAACGCAGTCTGAATCAATAGTATGATTTGCCATCAAAAAGAATCTTAAATACATGAATAGAAGTATAATGTCTCAAGGGATAGAGGTGAAACAGGCCTGCGATACACTGTGCTGGTAGTCTGACCTCTGACCCTAACTTCCACCATCTGACGGAGACATTAACTGACTGGGGTGTGTTCAGAGCAGGGCAAGTGGGACAGTGAATGGATGAATCACGTGAGGTACTCCTGAAGAAACGGAATGAGAAGAAGTAGATGTGCTGTGGGAATTGTTTTTCAGTATGCATTTGGTGATCAGATTGAAGGGCTTTTGATTTTTTTTCCCTTCATATCATAAGGAACAGGCTGTGGGGAGACAGATTTCGATTCAAAGATATGAGTCAAATGTATGAATTCAAATATATTCGATTCAAATATTTTAACTGACCAGAACTGTTGGAAAGCAGAATGGGTTTCCTTTAAAGAATGTGATGACTCCCTCACTGCTGTGTGTTCGGGGGAGAATGGAGACGCAGGATCATCAGTCGGTTGAAGGGTAGAGGAGGAAAGGGAATGTTTTGGTTGACCCACATTGTTTAAAAAGTTTGAACCAACATTAAAGTTTGGGAGATTTTACATCAAGTATTAGATTTCTGGCTTCTGTTGAAAACTTGGAAGATCTGCCAAACTTGAAAGATCTAGGCCCTCTTTCCTGCCTGTCAACCAATCATCTGGAGCTAGTTTTCTCATCCCTTTACACCAGGCTGTGTTCTCTAGTTCCCCAGTCTTTCCCACTCATACAATGCATGTTCTTGATCAGGCTAGTTTCACCCATTTCCGTAATCGGTTTGGCTACTGTAGGCACTGGAATTTGAAACTTCTACTGTAGAGGAAACTCAACTATTAGACGAGGGCACAAACCCCTCCCTTTCTCATGAGAACTGCCTACCAGGAGCCCCTGCTGCCAAGGTGGCTGGGTTTTGTACCTTGTTGCCCCACCTTGGACTGAGCAGTTAAGGTTGACATCTGATCTCGGGCTGTCATTTCACAGGCTGACAGTGACACATAATTGGGCTTGGCGTGGAAAAATGTGCTGAACCAATGAAATTTCTTTCTTGCCTTTAAAAACTAAGAAATACAGTGTGAACCAATAAGTTTGCAATAGTTTTAAAGCTAGGAAAAGGCAAGAAGAGTCACAAAAGAACAGAGCAAGTTGAAAGTGTGAGGCAATTAAAAGAAGAAATTCATTTTGATAGGCAGGTGAACACAGAGAGAGGCAGAGATACACTGAAAGAGAAAGCACGTGGCCTGAGAGAAACAAAGTAAGTTACTGGTCTCTAGAGCTGTCTTGGTTCCTTATAGTTTTCCAGGTTCAGATCCAGTTCATGTGTTTTCTTATAATAAACTTCATTTTCTTGAGCTAAGTTGAGTGTTCTCTTGTCAAGAAAAGTGAATCAGAGCCACTCTTAAAGCCTCTGCTAATCTGAGAGTCTGTGGTTCTACAAACTGAGTTTAAGAGTTTACTGCCATGATATGACTCCCCCCACTGTGGCCAGATAACAGATGCCTTAAGAGTCAACCTCTAAGACTACTTTCCTTTTACTTCTGCAACAAAGGTAGGCATGTAATTTAAAAGGAATAACCATGCAAGCATTTTAAAATCTAATTTTATCACATAATCATATTCTCAGTGAGGAAAAAAAAAAAGCCTGTAAGTAAAGCTACTTGCTTTCTTGTATACATCTGTCAGCCCTAATCAGACAAACCCCACTTAAGTGATAGAAAACTATTCAGATGTTGTCATAATTCTTGTGAACCTGGAGAATATTTAACTTGTTGATTAAGTACTTACCATTACAAATGAATGCGAAACTGCCTATCAGCTCTGGCGTGATTATTTTGGAAATGCAAGTTTTCAGGTTGCTGTGATAATGAGTGACCTTTGTGATATTTAAGGCTGCCTTCTTGCATCAGCGTTTTTTTTTTTTTTTTTTTTTTTCACATAATAGATGTTTATTAGACAAAAAGATTTCTTAACAGGAAGGCATAAAGGCAGTTCATATAACATATCAGGTAAGCTCTGTGAAGTCCTGCTCTCTGCTAACCTTGCATGACAGGCTCACTTGAGGCAAACACAATTCGGAGGTGGAATTCAGTTAGCTTAATTGCTGGCATGAGGCAACCAGAGTCCTCTGAAATTATGGCTATTCACAGATTATTTCAGACACATGCCTTTAAAGTGTACATTCTAAGATTGTTACTAGCTGTTTACATACTATTTATTCAAATTTAGGATGGCTCTCTAAACTATTTTAGTTAAGTCAAAAAGGTACAGACTTTCAGTTTATAAGATAAATAAGTCCAGGGGGTATAATGTACAGCATGATGACAACAATCAACAATACTGTACTGTATGTTTGAAAGTTGCTAACAGAGTAAACATAAAAGTCCTCATCACAAGAAAAACATGTGTATCTATGTGAGGTGATGTATGTTAACTAAGCTTATTGCTGCATCAGCGTTTTTTGAAGAGTTACTACGGGAACCCCAAGGAGAATAAAAGATAGATGCATATTATAACTCTTCATAAAGTCACTGATTTGTCTTTTTTAAGCAACTGTTGTTGAAACAAGATGACAAAGAACTTCAGGCTGTAGCTGCCCCGGGGAAGGGAGTTGAGGAAGGTGTAAAGAAAATTTGTTATTGGGGAAAGCTGCCAACTATGATGGCGTCTCCCTGGCACCAGCCAAAAAATCTGAAACCTGTCTCTGAACAGTCACATAGATTGGGGGACACCCAGAGACAAAACAGCTGGGTAATTGACTGAACTTGCCACTTTGCAGCCAAGTATTTTGGCGTCATGGAGATTAAGACTTGACTGATCTCACTGGAAAATTGTTCCAGCCTTTGCTATCCTCTGTTTTCGTAGACACTAGTTTAGCATTCCCAGGGAAAATAATCCACACCTGCTTACTCACTTCAAAAACAATAGATACATGGCATTTATTACAAATTGGTGAAACGAGCAATTGTTTCCCCACCCCCTCCCCATTTTGGCTAACATTTCAAACGCTTCCTTTGTCAGAAAACGATATCTTGGTGATTTCTAATCACAAAGACAAATTAATAAGAAAACCTGTCAGAGAGCATGAGCAAGTTTTACTGTTTTCTTTTTAAACTTATTTTTAAGCGACACACAGTAAAGTGCAGTAAAATTCACTCTTTGTCGTATACAGTTTTACGGGTTTTGGTAACTGCGTAGTATTGAATATCCATCAGCACAATCTATAGGGAAGAAGTCTGTCATCCCCAAGGTCTCTTTGTAGTCAGCCCTTCCTTCCACATCCGCCCTTGGCAACCACTGATCTGTCCTCTGTTACTATAGTCCTGCCTTTTCCAGAATGTTACATAAATGGAATCATACAGTGCATAGCCTTTTAGTTCATTAATTATTTATTTAATTTATTAAGTTACTTTTGCTAAAGTTTTCACGGAAAACGTTTGGGGCTGAGACATCTTAGAAGACAAGAACAAGGAAGTGGGAAGTTCCTGTGCTCCTCTACAGAATTATTTTCATCTGCGCAAAGAATGTACCTTAACGGTGGTGAGAAGGGATCCCAAAGATTTATATACACAAATTTAGCCTCTGTATAACATTCAAAGAGGAATCCCTGCGTTTAGCCTTGGACTATCTTAACCAATGTTGAGATCTGACCTAGGGATGGGTAATTAACATGAGTAATTAGCTCCTGTTTAGTTATGAGGGCATTTCTGGTGAATGTAGCATGAGGCTTGTGGAGAAAAGTGCAAATTAACTCTGCCGTTGTGCTCCATAGAGGCCACCTTTGTTATGCTTTATCAACATAGCAGCTGGATTAGCCCTCCATTCAGTTTGCTTTCCCTCATTACGATAATTGCCTTCTGAACAATGGCATGTGTCAGCTTGATCCTCCTTACTAGGGGAACATGATTTGTGTGTACAAGTAAACCTGCTGGCAGGGGTGGAGCAGCTGGCTAGGCTAATATTTGGGTCTTGAGATTGATATTAAGTTTTAAAAATCAAGTTAGATTTGCTCTATTAGACATTCTTGGAAGGCTCACTATGTGTCAGGCTCTATGCTGCGTGCATCCATATTCATATGATTACTCCCATTTTTCAGATGAGAAAATCTGTATCCCAAGGATTGTCTTCCAGCTTCTCTGCCCATTCCCCACCCCACAATTTTTTGCCCATGTTTGCAGGCTCTGGATGGTTTTGCCCTTCACGTGCTTTGACAGACCCTACAAAATGGCCACCATGGTGGATAGCTTCTACCAAGAGGTGATGATAACTTCATAGGAGTCACACGTTATGTTTTACCAAAATTCAGGAAACCTCCTGAGAGTTTCACAACCACCCTATGAAGTGGACCAAGGGCAGGGAAGCCAAGTCACTTGAGCTCCTTGGAGTCCCCTTAAAACGGCCACTCCCCGAGCCTCTAAATTGACATTTCTAACTATTATTTGCAAGTTGTTTTGGGAAGGATTCTGAGCTCTTCACCTTCCTAACAAACAAGGGAGTGGCCTCAACTCAGACTCTCTCATCCCTCATTAACTCAGAGCAGTAAGCGAGCACACACCTGTGCAGATGCCTGGACCCAGCTCTCTTGAAGCCCCAGCACAGTCTGAAAGCCTCATTAGTCCCATTGCGAGCAGTTATTATAGGAAGACTGTGTGTGTGTGTGTGTGTGTGTGTGTGTGTGTGTGTGTGTCTGTGTGTGTAGCACCCTTGTGAAAAGTGGGAGAGAGGTAAAGTACAAGAAAAGGGGAAAGACAGTCTAGTCTGTTCCTTGGAAGAGTTTTCTGGGGAACAAAACCATAGTCATCTCAAACAACATGGTGACATAGGTCCTTAAGATGCACACATCCCACATAGAGTCATATTCTTGTAGGAGTGGTGGAAGTAATCTGGCAGGAGATGAAAAACACAGGCTCTGGAGTCAGGTAACTGTAGGCTCAGTTTCCAATTTTCACGTACTCTCTGTGTGATTTTGAACAAGTTCCTTAACTTCTGTGAGCCTCAGTTTCTCCATCTGTAAAATGGAGGATAATATTGCAACCCTCATAGAGTTATTGTGATAAAGAAGATCATGCCACTGAAGCCAATCCACTGAAGATTATTTGACTCCAAAATACATGCTCGTAGGCACCAAGCAGGTACATATACTTGTGTGTGTGTGTGATAGATATTTAATTGTGCATGCATTTCTATTACAGTAAGCTCAGCTGAGAAAGAACTCCATTTAAGGTTTTTTTCAATTGTGAGGGTCCTAGGATAGAGCCAATATGTTGAATTAGCAGTTTAAGGAACTGCTAATAAATATTTAGAGTACAAGAAGGTACCTTGGCTTAATTAGGGATTCAATCTACTGGGACTCTACTGGGGCTAGAAGGGTGGCTTATTGCAGCGTTGTGATTACGTGGTTTCTACCAAACCTTAGGCAGCAAGTGTTAAGCATATAGTATATGGACTGAGTATAAAAGCCTGATGATTATGGAGAGATTACATGTCTTAGTACCAGCCAGCTATTATCTAGTAGGTTTATTTATGGTTAGTCAAGTGAGAATGACAATCCAGAGAACCATCCTTTATGTTTCATGGGGGTAATATCTTGTTATCAGACACCATTTGGGCAACTCATTTCCTACTGGGACACTGCAATAAAGCAATATAGCAACAAAAAACAACAAGCGTCTCCTCTAAAATGTCTCTCCCCTGTCCAATAAATAAGTAAGTAAGTAAATAAATAAATAAAGTGTGGGCTTTCCATACTTATTTATGAGAAATCTGCCAGATGCTCATTTAAAAAATAACATTAAATAATTATCCAAGTAATGTGTATTTATTGTAGAAAAATGGGAAAACGTGGTTAAGAAAACGCAATAAAGTAGTCACCTACAAGCCCCCTTCCTCTCCTCTGCAAGATAACCTTTGTTAAAATTTTGGTGTGTGTCACTTCAGGATCTTTTAAATGTAGGCACATACACACATATACACAACACATGTATAGGCATATGCGTATGCTTATTTATAGAAATGGGATTGCTCTGTACAGTTTTATAACCCAAATTCTTCACATAGTATTTCATGAACATTTTCCAAGTTATGAAATCTTTGAGGTAACTGTGTCTTTTTATAAGGGGAAGCTTGCTCCAACATTAGACATTTACAGTGTCCTTACAAAGAAGCCTGGCCCCTGGGTCTACCCCTTGGGTACGTTGTGAATTCAGGGAGTTTGAATTTCTTGCCCCATATGCAAGAAATCAACTTTCATAGACCCTAACTAAATAAGAACCAGAGAATTGTGCCTTCTCCATAAAACTGAACGAGAATAACGAATGCTGCCTGACATCTGAGCCAGCAGGGACCCTTTGCTGTGTGTGTACATTTGCAATCCAAATAAGGCATCAAAACTTGAGCAGAGAATGGGCGACAGAGCCTGTAAGGCTGGGAAATGCTTCCTTGTCACTTCTTTGGCAAAGGAACTGATCTTCCCACCATCTTCTTTCCTCCATTGTCGCATAAACTTGCAGCGTAGTTCCCTCTGCGGACTTATGGCTGCCAGCTCTCCAGCCTGTGGGTACAGGACTTCCATTCGTTTTACCAGCAACCTCTATATTATTCTGTTCTTAAGAGCTTTCATGCTGGCTCAGATCAGTAAGTCTTGGTGTCTTGATTCTGACAGGAGCTAATACTTGAGACTAAGGAGAAAAGGGTTTGAAGTTTGAAAATAGTATTAATGGAATTAATCATAATTTATGAACCAGCAAAAGCTAGAGATTTCAAAAGTTGTTACTAACAAGTAAGAGTGGACTGTTTCTGAGATGTGGGGTGTTTGCCTGTTCCTGCTAGGGGTCCTTCAACCTAGTAGGTGGTTGGGCAGGCACCAGCTCAGAGTCCACCCATGACGGGCATTCCTGTTCTCTGGTGCTCAGAACTCTTGGTGGCAAGTGATACTCACTAGAACCAGTGAGGCCTAAGGGGGAAAGAACATATTGGGGAGCTTCATTATTCAAATCATAAGAAGGAGTGTGGTGCAGGTGGCCCCAGGTGGCACGGGCTGCCATCGACTATACCCACCTGACTATCTCTTATCTCTACTGCTCTCCGAAGGCTGATTACATTCTCTCCATAACAGCATTTCTGTAGCTTCTGCCAAAAAGGGCGCTTGGGGGTCAGGGGGTGTGTGTGTGTGTCTGACTGGTCTGATTTGGCTCCCAGGGCCCTCGTGGGTGGGAGTGTGTACGATGATGGCAGCCCCTCTATGGCCTCATGGACGGAATGCAGGGGAGGTTCATCTAAAGGCAGGGAGTGTGTTTCTGAGAAGAAGTAGGCAGATAAGACATAGAAATACTCAACCCTTCCCATCCAGTTTTATTTTTCAGATCTTCCAGAGATAAGCCATCCTCTTACTGATCTCTCCTCAGTCATTCTCCTCTTCTGACCACCTCTGCTCACTTGCTTTTGTTTACGCTGGTTCCCAGGTACAAATGCCTCCTCCCCTCTCTATTTGTCCAAATCCTGCCCATTACCTGAGGGCTAAATCTGATCAGGAAATTCTCCCCACCTATCCCAGTCTCTGAATCTCCTTTCCCCAAACTTGTAATGATAATCTGTCTGGTGTTCTCTTCCCTCTCAGGTTTCCTGAGTTGAGTCTCATCTCTACAGCCCTCCCCGGGCCCCTTCCAGGGAGAGCTGACCATCCATTCTATCTCTGCCTCCTCATTTCTCATGGACAACTTTAACCCATTTCACTCTGGCTCCTACTCTTTCTCTTTACCAGAATGCTTTTGCTAGACTCACCCATGGCATCCGCACTATCCAATGGTCACCTCTTACATTTTATCTTACTTGATATTCAGAAATATTTGACTTACTTTTTCACCTTTAAACCCTCTCCTCTCTTGGTGTCATGGCACCAGGCTCTGCTTGTTACTCCTCACTTTAGATATTCCCACTCAGTCTTTTTTTAAAAATAGATTCTGTGTCTTCTACCTGACCAAGGCTCCTGCCCTCAGTCTACAGTGTCTCCTGCATAGTCATAACCATTTCCATGGTTTTATATACCAAATACATGCCATTGACTCCCACATTTATACCTTTACCCAGCTCTTCTGAACTCCAGACATACATATTCTACTATCCATTTGACATCTCTACTTATGCGTCATAG
The DNA here is from genome assembly GCF_004115265.2 of Rhinolophus ferrumequinum. NCBI lineage: Eukaryota > Metazoa > Chordata > Mammalia > Chiroptera > Rhinolophidae > Rhinolophus > Rhinolophus ferrumequinum. Next base: position 3,182,977 of record NC_046288.1, on the reverse strand, counting down.
ACATCTGAAAATTAACATGTCCAAAAATCAACTATTTTCCCCCAGAAATTTGGTTCACTTCCAGGTTTCCCTATCTGAGTAAATGGCACCTTTATATACCCTGTCAACCTTGACAGTTTCCTCTTCTGCACTACCCATATTCATCACCAGATTCCAGCTCTAAAATATATATCATGTTCATCGAGTTTTCTATCATTTATCACCAGTGCCACCGCCTCATTCTACACTACCATTCCCTCTTACCTAGATGAGGCCCTTAACTCATCTGTTTCCTTCCAAGTCACTCTTCCCCAACACTTTCCCACCTACCAGCCAAGGATCTTTTCATGTTATTTCTCTGCTCCAACACTTCCATGGTGACTTATTGCACTTAGAAGAAAATCTAAAGTCTACAATCGAAACCTTGTCCTATTCAGACCTGATTAGACATTTCCTTCTCCAGCCTTATTTTCATACCAGTCTCCTGCTGACACTCCCACTCCTACTGACAATCTTTGTGGTCCGTAGCCTCCCAGCTACTTCGGTCTCAGGATCTTCCACAGACCCTCCCATAGTTCCTCTGTCTGGAACTTCCTTTTCCTCACTATTTGCCTATATCCTTCAGGTCACAGCTTAGGTCAGTCCTAAAAGAGGTCTTCTTTGACTTCCTCAAACTAAATTGAGAATATGTATCGTACTCCATCACAGCACTTACGAATATATTTTACTACATAATATTTATTACAATTTTTGTTATATATTACATGTGTGATTGTTTTTGTCCATCTAAATGGTCTGCTTCACGAGGTCAGAGACTCTGTGTTGTTCATCACTGTTTCCCCAGGAACAGGGTGTGTGCTCAATAAAAAAGTATTGAATGAAGAAATGGATAAATAAATGTAACTAGATTTTAATATCCCCAAAGGACAGAGTGTTGTGTTTTTTTCATTCTTTTTACCCTCAGGCAGAAGTTTAATAAATACTTGTTGACCTCAATAGTGTATTGTGAAAAAAAAACAAGAATAACAACAACAGCAAGAAAGAAAATTACAGCATTATAAATGTATGTGATAGAATGAAAGTTACGTACTTCAATGTAATTAGTCTCCACAAATAAGAGACAGGATTATACCCACAAGATCCCTGAATTTGTGAAATAGCGATGTGCTTAGTAATGTAAGTTTATTATATTTTGAAATAACAGCTGAATTGGACACACACATCTGGATACTTGGCACTTCTTGTGAATGTTTTGTAGACAAAAACATCTGGATTATTGGCCGAATTTTTCAACTAACTAATGTGTTTTGGAGCTGTACGAACAGTCACAGATTATTTTGAAATTATATTTCTTGGGAGGTAGCCACATAAATAGATAGAGAAGGAGATTTTAGTTCCACAAAGATGATGGGCTAAGAAACTTGAAATCCCTCTCGCCATGAACACACAGAAATTCTGGATATATAAACCCTTAGAAATTGCATAGCTGAGATCATGACTATCTGAAATGAGGAAATTTTCAGGAGATTGAAAATCAGAGTAATACATTCATGAACTGACCTGGGAGTTTATTTGTGGTCCTAATAAATCGAGGGAGTTAGGTTTGATGGCAGGAGACAAGACCTTGGAATCCTGAGAAGTATAAATCAGGACATTATACTTGGGCTAAAGGGCCAAATTCTCAGTGGAAAGGGGCATTAAGGGAAATCTATCTGTTGGCCCAGCAAGAAGACAAGGAAGCTGTCTTAGCTTGAATTTAGGGACATAATCTCCCTAGAGAAAATTAAGCCCTGGGCTTACCCTTGGGTTTTGGGTCCAAAACATGTCTTTAATTCATGCAGAAAACATGCAAATATCTGCATGGCTCAGGAAACTCCTAGCAGAGAAACAAACATAACAATGTACCCCATAGTGGATACTCCTGGAATGCCTGCCATCCTGAATCACCCTGAAGTGACACTCTAACAACACAGGCTCCCTGTATTTTCTCAGAAAATAAGCTCCATTAAAGATGAGCTCATGAGTTTAAAAAGTTAGAAAACATACAATGCAATAATTCACTGTGAGCAAGAGTCAGCAGACACAACAAACAGTAAGACTCAAGTCCCATGAACTTGAGATAATAGAAGCACAATCAGAGAGGGAGAAAGTATGCTTTAAAACTTAACAGAAGGAATCAAACTCTGGAGGAAAGATCAAGATACTATAAATAAAGAAGAAAAGGTTTGAAAAATAAATAAACCTCCTAGAAATGAGAAATGTACTCATTGAATAAAAAACTCAATGGATAGATTACACAACACATTAGCACACTTGAGGAAGGAATTACTGAACTAAAAATTAGAAGATATTACATAATACAGCAAACAGAGAGACAGAGAGAGAAGGAGAGAGAGAGAGAGAGAGAGAGAGAGAGAGAGAGAGAGAGAGAGAGAGAGAGAGAGAGAGCAAAGATGGAAATTATGAAAGAGAGTTTAAGATAATGTAAAAGCCCAGTACAAATCTAATAAGAGTTTCAGAAGGAGATAATAGAAAGGATTAGAGGAAACATTTGAAGGAAAATGAATGATAATTCTGCACTGATTAAAAACATGGATTCTTAAGTGGAAAAATCCTAAGGAATCCCAAGTTGGTGAAGTATGAAAAATATCCACACCTAGGTTCTTCCTAGTGGAATTATTTAAACACTAAATGAAAACAGAAAAAAGCAGAGTGAAGAAGGATAAGAGATCACAATACAAAGTACAAACGATTAGAATGACAGATTTATCATGACCAACAGTAGAGATCAGAAGATAATATAATATCTTCTTAGAGTTATAATATTACTCAACAGTGAGGGAAAAATAAAGGCAGTTCTAGTTAACAAATCACCTAGAGAATCTGCCACTCACAGACCTTCATTAAAAGAATTACCAAAAAATGTATCCAAGTAAGAAGGAAATTGAACACTGGTGGAAGGAAGTAGGATACAAGAAGCAATGTTGAGACAATAAATCAGAAAACATGTGGGCAGATCTAAACAAACACGCACTGTATGAAAAAACAGCAATAATAACGACTCATTAGAGGATTCTAACAAGATGAATTGAAATAGTTGATCACAGTAATGAGTAAGAAAGGATAAGCCGGTAAGAGTTAAGGGGTTTTAAGATTCTTGTGTTCTTCCCTTGGAGGTTAAAACTATCACTTAACTTTAGATCTTGTTAAATCAATATGACGTTAAATCAATAAGATTTTAAGAGTAAATACCAACATAGTAACATTAGAATATATAACTTTTAAATTACTGTTTGAGAGGAAGGGGACTAATGAAAATTTGATTAATACAAGACAAGGCAGGCAGAGAAAACGAAACAAAGAAAAATCATGGTATGTAGAAAATATAAAATAGCATAAAGAAAATAAATCTAAATATATCACTAATCACAATATATTTAAATGGATTAAATTACCAGGTAAGTTTTCATTATTTTGGACTGATGGCTTAAGCCCATAATTTTTATTTCTTTTAAATCAGCTTTACTGAGGCAAAAATTACATGCAACAAGTTAATCAATTTTATAGTATACAATTTGATGAATTTCAAATGTTTATTGTTCTGTAACCACCAAAACCACAAAATAGAATATGATCATCGCCCCTAAAATTTCCTTTATGTCCCTTTTCAGTTCAATCCTCTCCTTCCACCCTATCTACCCCTGGTAACTACTCATCTGGTTATAGTAACTAGTGTTTGATTTTTCTACAATTTCACATAAATGAAATCATACAGCATGAACTTCTTTTTTTGTGTGTCTGCTTCTTTCTCTTCTCATGATGCTTTCTGAAATTCATCAATGTCGTTGCATGTATCAGTAGTTCATTCCTTTTTTATTGGTAAGAGGTATCCCATTTCTTTAATCCATTTACCATTTGATAGATATTTGGATTTTTCCAATTTTTAGATATTATGAGTACAGTTGCAATGAACATTATGAAAAGTCTTCGTGTGGACATGTTTTCATTTCTAGTGGGCTAACATCTAGGAATGACATTGATGGGTTGCATGGTAAATTTATGGTCTACTTACAATAAACTGCCAAACTATTTTCCAAAGTGATTGTACCATTCTGAATTTCACCAGTGATGTCTGAGAGTTCCAATTGTTCCACATCCTTACCAACACTTGATATACACTTTGCTATAAATTGAGTGGCTTCTGGTCCCCTTCCTCCATCTTTAAAGCTGTCAATGGTGGGTTGAATGTCGAATGTTTATTACCCCACATCTCTCTAACTCATCTTCGTCATTACATCTCTCTCTGACAGTTTTAAAGATTCGTGTGATTACATTGGGCCTGTCCAGAAAATCCAGGATAATCTCCCCATTTTAACATCTGTACCCTTAATTGCACTTGCAATGACACTTTTGCTATGTAAGGTAACTTATTCTCAGGTTCCAGAGATTAGAGCATGGACATTTTTGAGGCTTTTCATCTGCTTACAATAGTGTGCTCAGTACTTTTAATTTCAGCCATTCTAGTGGGCATGTCATTAGTGGTATCTCATTGTAGTATTAATTTGCTTTTCCCTAGTGACTAAAGATGTTGAACATATTTTTATTTGTTTAATTGCCATTTTAGCATTTTCTTCCAAAAGTATTCAAATTGTTTCCTATTTCTTTATTGACTTATTATTTTCTTATTAATGAGTGGTAAGTGTTCTCTTTATATATTCTGAATACAATTCCAGAACAAATATATGTTTTAGAAATATTTTTCCCGGTCTGTGGCTTCCCTTTTAATTTTTTTTAACACTTCCTCTTGAAAAGCAAAAGTTTTTAATTTTGATGAAGTCCAATTTTTCAAGTATTTCTTTTATGGTTCTGCTTATTGTATCCTAACAAAGAAGTCTTAGACTAACCCAAGGTCGTAAACATTTTGCTCTATGTTTTCTTCCAGAAATTTTAGTTTTGGGTCTACATTTAGGTCTGTGACACATTTCAAGTTAATTTTTGTATAAGGTGTAAGGTAAAGGTTGAGTTTCATTTTCCTGCTTATAGATATCAAATCATTCTAGCACTATTTGTTGAAAAGACTATCTTTTCCTATTGAATTACTTGGTACTTTTGTCTTAAGTTAATTGACCATATATATGGGTCTATTTAGGGAGTCGCTATTTATTTCATTGATATATATGTCTATTCTTCTGTCAGTGCCACACTATATTATGTGCTATACTTTATCATAAGTCTTTAATTCCTCTGACTTGTTTTTTCTTTCAAAATTGTTATGGCTACTCTAGGTCCTTTGCATGTCCACATAAATGTTCAAATCAGCTAACAAATTTCTAAAAAAAAAAAAGTCTTCTGGGACTTTTGGAATTGCCTTGAATTCATAGTTAAATTCAGACAGAATTGACATCTTAACAATATTAATCCAAGAACATAGTGTTTCTTCCCATTATCTGGGTCATATTTATTTTCTCTTGGCAATGTTTTATAGTTTTTGGTGCATTGATCTTGAAAATATTTTGTTAAATCTCTTCCTAAATACTTCATACATTTTGATGCCATTATAAATATTATTGTTTTTCAGTTTCAACTTCCAAATGTTAATTCTTACATTTTGTGTGTTTACTTTTAATTCTGACACTTTGCTAAAGTTATTATTTCTAGCATCTTTTTTTTGTAGATTCTTTAGGTTTTTCTCTATAGATGATTATATTTTCTCTATGCATTTTATTTCTTTTTGTTGCTTAGTATCTTTGGCTACATATTCCAATGAAATATTGAATAAAGTAGTAAGAGTGAACATTTCTTGTGTTCTTCCCAAACTTAGGGGTAAATCATTCAGTCTTTCACTATTAAAGGTGATACTAGTTCTAGGTTTTCATACATGTTCTTTACCAGGTTGATGAAGTTTGTGTAAAATGAGTACTATTTCTTTCTTGAAATGTTGTAGAATTCACTAGTGAAGCCATGTGGGAGTTTTCTTTGTAAGAAGATTTATAACTACAACTTTATTTAAAAACAAATATTGAACTGTTCTGGTTATCTTTGTTTTTTAGTAAGCTTTGGTAAATTGTGCATTCCAAGGAATTTAAGTTGTCTAATATATTGGAATAAAATTGTTTATAATATTTTCTTATTATCCCATTAATACTACTGGATCTGTAGTGATAGCTTTTCTTCCATTCATGACATTAGTAATTTGTCTTTTCACCCCAATCCCATCAGTTTGGCTAAATGCTTACCAGTTTGTTGATCTTTTTAAATAACCAGCTTTTGACTTCATTGATTTTCTTTGTTTTAACATTTCCTTTTCATATCTATTTCATTGATTACTGCTGTTACTTTTATTACTTCTTTCCTTTTGTTTACTTTGGGTTTAATTTGCTCCTGTTTTTGCTTCCTTTTTTTTCTTTTGGAAAAATATTTTGTTAGTTTCAGGTGTACAAAGCAATGTAATAGTTAGATATTTAAACCCCTCATAAAGTGATAACACCCCCCTCAAGCTACTACCCCTCTGACATCTTATATAGCTGTTACAATACCATCGACTCTCTTCCCTATGTTGTACTCTACATCCCGTGACTATATATACCTATATATTTAGTTATAGTTGATGGTCAATATTATTCTACTTCAGATCTTCACGTGCGCAGTGCATTGGTCAGGCATCTACACAGTCTATGAAGTGATCCCCCTGATAAATCCAGTGCCCATCTGGCACCTTACATGATCTTTACAACATTGTTGATATTCCCCATACTGTATTAACTATCAATTTGTATTTCTTCATGCCTTCACCTTTTTCACCCTCCCCCAACCCCATTCCCATCTATCTCCTTGATCTAGTACCTAACTGGCACCATACCTAGTTATTACAATATTATTGACTACCTTTCTTATGCCACACCCAACATCCCCATGACTACTGTATAACAACAAATTTGTACTTCTTAAGCCCTTCCCCTTTCACCCATCCTTAAGGCCCCTCCCATCTTAAAGAAGTTCCTTTACGATTCCTTGTAATACTGCTTGTGATGAACTGCTTCAGCTTTTTCTTGTCTGGGAAGCTCCTTATCTGTCCTGAAATTCTAAATGATAGCCTTGCTGGGTAGAGCAGTCTTGGTTGTATGTCGTTGCTTTTCATCACTTGGAATATTTCCTGCCACTCCCTTCTTGCCTGCAGTTTCTGTTGAGAAATCAGCTGACAGTCTTATGGGGACTCCCTTGTAGGTAACTAACTGCTTTTCTCTTGCTGCTTTTAAGAGTCCCTCTTTGTATTTAACCTTTGGCATTTTAATATGATGTGTCTTGGTGTTGGCCTCTTTGGGTTTATCTTATTTGGGACTCTCTGTGCTTCCTGAGCTTGTATGTCCATTTCCTCCACTGGGTTAGGGAAGTTTTCTGTCATTATTTCTTCAAATAGGTTTTCAATACCTTGCTCTCTCTCTTCTCCTGCTGGTATCCCTATAAGGAGAATGTTGGTATGCTTGATATTGTCCCAGAGGCCCCTTAAACTCTCCTCAATTTTTTGGATTCTTTTTTCTTTTTGCTGTTCTGGTTGGGTGTTATCTGCTACCTTAGCTTCTACATTGCTGGTTGGATCCTCTGCTTCATCTAATCTACTGTTGATTCCCTGTAATATATTCTTTGTTTTTGTTGTTGTATCCTTTATTTCTGACTGAGTCATTTTTATGGTTTCCATCTCCATTTTTATGCTTCCTATCTCTCTGTTGAAGTTCTCCTTGAGATCATTGAGCATTCTTATAACCAGTGTTTGGAACTCTGCATCTGATAGATTGCTTATCTCCATGTCACTTAGTTCTTTTTTTGGAGCTTTGTTCTGTTCTTTTATTTGGGACATGTTTCTTTGTCTCCCCATTTTGGCTGCCTCCTTGTGTTTGTTTCTATATATTAGGTAAAGCTGCTATGTCTTCCAGTCTTAGAGTGGCCTATGTAGTAGGTGTGCTGTGGGGTTCAGCGGTGCAGGCTTTCTAGTCACCTGACCCATGCATTCCAGGTGTGTCCCTTGTGTGGGTTGTGTGTGCCCTCCTCTTGTAGTTGAGCCTTGGTTGATAATTGCACATCAGTATGAGGGACTGACTCTGAGCTCACTGGTTGTGAGGACTGGCCTTGACCACAATGGAAGAGTTATTGTGCAGGGGCTGATCTATGGAGCAGGATCTGCCTCAGCAGGATTCTGGTCATACTTAGAGGTGGCTGGGTGATGCTCCAGCTTGTTTTGAAGCTGGCCACTGAGGGAATCAGTCCCAGGACCACCTTGGAGGGGATCTGCTATAGGTCAAGTTCAGTCACAGCCTGTGCCACACTGAGGGCCACTTAACAGCAGTCAGAAAGAATTCTGCAGATGGCTGCCACCCATGCTGTGATTGGATGCGTCTTTAGAGGCCAAGCTGTGAACCAAGGCCAGCTGCCGCTAGTGACATCTTATGGCTGCTCAGCCAGAGGTACAGGACACTCTCAACCCAGATACTGTTTGTCCGGTTCCATAAACCTTTGAGAGACCCTAGGAAAGTCTGCAGCTTGAGCCAGGTCAGGTGATCTGCACAAAAAAGCCACTGAAAGCAGCATGGGTATGCCCAAAATTTGGGTGGGGCAGGTCTCAAATCACCAGGGCGTGGTGAACTAACAGTGGAGACTCAGAAATGGCTGCCACCTGTGCTCACAGGCTGGGAAACGGGAGGGCTCAACAAAGAAACTATGGCCTCTGCCAGCTCCCCCATCCAGGAGAAAGCCACCTCTCCAGACCCCGTCCCAAGCCAGACAACTGAATTCCCCACCATTTGTCCCTGCCACCTTTCCACCTGCTGCCCCAGTGCTGGAGCTCAGAGTGAGTGATTCCATTGGTGGGTAAGTCTGCCTGCAGTCCCTTTAAGAGGAGCACCTGTGAGTGCAGCTGCACTCAGTCTTACTCAGTCACAATCTCCACTGGTTTTCACAACCAAAAATTATGGGGACTTCCCTCCCTGGCATTGGAAACCTGGGCTGGGGTGGAGCTGGGATTTCTCACTCCTTTAGGGGTTGGGGGGACCCCCACAGCTGAAATAGCCCTCCCGATCTTTAATGGTCACATACGGGTGTGGGACCAGCCCGTTCCACCAGTCTGGAAGTGGCTTCTTCTGCAAGTTGTTAGTTGAAAGGCTTCAGTTCAGCTTGATTTAAGGCAATTCTCAATAATGGGTATTTTGTAGGTTAGTTGTAATTTTGATGTGGTTGTGAGAGAAGGTAAACACAACGTTCACCTGCTGGGCTATCTTAGTAGTTGTCTCTCTGTTTTTGCTTTCCTAAGGTGAACACTTATTTAATTGATTTGAGACCTTTTCCTCCTAATATAAGCATTTTAATGCTACAAATTTCCCTCTAAGCACTGCTTTGGCTGTACCCCTTAAACTTTTTATTATGTTATGTTTTCATTTGAATTCAGTTAAAAATATTTTTTCTTTGACTATGGATTATTTAAAACTGTGTTCTTGAAATTTTGAATATTTGATAATATTCCAAATACATTTTTGTTACTGATTTTAGTGTGAAAATATATTGTATTTGGATAAGGTACTTTGCATGATTCAAGTCCTTCTAAATTTATTGAGACTTGTGTTATGACCCAGAATTTGGTTTATCTTGGTGAAGGATCTGTGTGCCATTTAAAAGACTGTGTAATCCTGCTGTTGTTGGGTAGATCTAAGTGATCAATTAATCATTTATAAATGATCAATTAGATCAAGTTGGTCAATAGCATTTTCAAATATTCCAGATAATTACTGATTTTCTATTTGTTCTAACAATTACTGAGAGAGGAGTGTTGAAATCTCCAACTGTTATTGTGTACTTGTCCATTTCTCCTTTCACTTCTACTAGTTTTTGCTTCATGTATTTTGAAACTTTGTTAATGGGTACATTCACATTTAGTTTTGTTATACACTCATTGATGAATTGACTTCTTTATCATTATGAAATGTCTCTCTTTATCTTGTATAATCTCAGATTATATTTCTTTCTCTGCAATCTACTCTGTTTGATAATCACATAGCCACTGTTTGCATGGAATGTCTTTTTCATCCTTTTACTTTTAGGCTATTTGTATCTTTACACATACAGTAGATTTTTTTCATAGACATCATATGGTTGGATCTTGCTTTGATTCCCCCAATATGACAATCTCTGCCTTTTAACTGCTATGTTTAGACCATATATATTTAATCATGTCATTGGATTTAACTCTATCATCTTATAATATTATCTCTTTCCTGTTTGTTCAATCATTTCTGTTTCTTTTTTCTGTTTACCTATCTTCTTGTGGATTAAGTATTTTTAATGATTCCATCTTATCTCCACTGTTTGTTTATTATGTATGCCTCTTTTCTTTTTTAGTGGCTGATCTAGGGTTTAACAATGTACATCATTAACTTATAACTATCTAATTTCAAATAGTATTAAATCACTTCACATATGGTGTAGGGACTCTACAATAGTACACTTACATTTCCCCTCTCCATCCTTTATGCTATTGTTGTCCTACATGTTATAAAACACACAATATATTGTTAAAAATTTTACTTTAGTCAATTAATGAATTAAAGAAATTTAAAACATGAAAAAAAAACTTTCATATTTACCCATTTATTTATCATTATGGCCCAATTTATTCCTTTGTACATCTAAACTGCCATCTGGTATCATTTTCCTTCTGCCTGAAGAAGTTCCTTTAGTACTTCTATAGTGCAGGTGTTCTGGCAATGAATTCTGTCAGCTTTTGTTTGTCTCAAATGAGAATGAATGTAATGAAAAATGAGAGTCATAAAAGTAATTCCAAATATTTTACCAATTGTGATACATTTTAATACATTTTACCACCAGTTACAAAATACAGGCTCATACTGGATTTTTAAAAAACCTGTTCTATGTTGTTTACAATATACCTAAAACATTGTGACACAGAAATGTTCACAGTAAAGGCAAATATTAATTAATTTACTAAAACTATATTAATAACAGATAAGATATACTTTAAGGCCAAAAGCACTATTAGGAATAAAGAGGTTTGTTACATAATGATCAAAGAAAATTTCAACAAAAGACATAACAATTCTGAACTTTAAGTACCTAATAATTAGCCTACAATTATATAAATACAAAATGGATAGAATTATAAGGAGACATTTACAAACCTAATTTTTTTTTTTTAATTTATTGGGGTGACAATTGTTAGTAAAATTACATAGATTTCAGGTGTACAATTCAAACCTAAAATTTTGGTAGGAGATTTTAACATCCTTGCCTTAGTCATTGATAGAGGAAATAGGCAAAATAATAATAGTAATAATAATAGTAAATAAAATGATATAAGGATTTGAATAGTATAATGACAAAGGTGATATACTGGAGATATCTACATCTGTATCTATATCTATATCTATCTACATAGAGTGAGAACCTCACACCCAACAATTAGAAAATACACATTCATTCACACATGTAATTTATAAAAACAGAGAAAGATCTCAAAAATATTAAACATTTAATATACTATCACCCATGTTCTCTACATCAAAAAAAGAAATAAAGAAATAAAGAAATTAAAACCACAAGAAAACAATCAAACAAAAAACCATATTGATAGATTTTAAAACCTACTTCTAAATAAGCAATGATAAAAAAGAATTATCATAAAATCTGGAATGTTAAATTAACCAAACTTGTGAGATACAGCTAAACTCAGTTTAAATAAATAAACCCACACTTTTAAATGAATATAACAGAAATGAAGAAATATGATTATTAGGAAAAAGAGCAATATATTAAATAGAAAGAATTGATAAGAAAAGAAATAATCAAGATGAGAACATAAATTAACATAATTGAAAACAAGGGTAGAACTGAAAATATTAATAAATTTAATAGCTGGTTCTTTGTAAAGACTAGCAGAAGAAATAAATATTTAGCAGGTTTTAGGTAGAAAAAAGGACTTAATATATATATTGCTGACATTTTAAAATTCTTAAGCAAATCTTATGAACAAAAATATAACAATTTAGATGAAATAGACAATTTCCTAGAAAAATATAACTTACAAAAATCTGTACAATAATAGATAAAAAACTGAACTACGTAGATCTATAACCCATAAAGAAAATAAATTTGAAGTTAAGTATCTGCTTCCTTTACACAAACAGAATCCAGTGAGTTCTCCAACACTCTAAGGCACAAATACTTTCTATCTTATGCCAGTTGTTCATAGACTATAGGAGAAAAGGAAAAGACCCCCTCCATCTCTTTTTATAAGATTAGTATAATCTTGATACCAAAACTCAGAGAAGAGTAAGATAAAGGAAAATCATTGAACAATCTCATTTATGAATATTGGTGCAAAATTCTAAATAAACAATCAGTAAAATAAACATAGAAGTACACAAAATACACTATTACCAAATTCTGGGGTTTTCCCAGAATACAAGAGTAACCCACCACATTAACAAATTAAAGAGAAAATAATGTCATCATTTCAATAGATGCAGAAAATTAATTTTATGTAATTTAAAACCCATTCGTAATGAAAATCCTTAGCAAACTATGAAGAGAAGGGAACTTCCTTAATGTAATCACTTACCAAAAATCTACAGTAAACATTATAGTTAACTGATAAAGCATTGGAAGCACTCCTTCTTAAGTCAGTATGAAGATAAGGATATCTATGATCACAACTTCTATTTAACATTAATCTTGAAGTTGCAGCAATAAACAAAGAAATATGATGATTGAAAAAGAAAAAATCCTAACTAGTAATATTTCAAGATATGTTTATCTGCAGATAAACTATTAGATAAGCTAACTAAACTGCAGATAAACGAGTGGGAGAATTCAGCAAGTTTGCTAGATATAAGAAAGACCAACGTATAATACCTAATAGTTCTTCTATACAGTGGCAATAAATTAGTAAATTCAATCACAGACACCACTTTTTACAGCAAAAAAAAAAAAAAAAAAAGCAATAGGACAAAAGTGACAAAAATATGATAGGTACTTATGAAAATTATAAAATTTAACAAAAGACGTTGAACGAGAGACCTAAATAAGGGAAGAGATATCTTCAATGTTGTAAAGTGAATAGTTCTCCTAAGTTAATTTATAAGTGCAATGCAATTCTACTCCTGACTGAGAATTTTCTGAATTGATACTAAAGTTAATAAGGTAGAATAGAAAAGGCCAAGAATAGCAAAGGTAGTTTTCCGAAAGACTAATGATGGGTAGGGATGGAGGGTTGCAGATCCAACTTATAAAGCTATGAGGAGGGAATAAGAGGTCCAAATTTCCAGGCATAAAACAAATAAGTTATGGGGATGTAATGTACAGCATAGGGAATATAGTCAATAATATTGTGATAGCGTGGTCCAGTGTCAGATGGTTGCTGGACTTATCATGGTGATCACTTCTCTGTGTAAATAAATATTGAATAACTATGGTGTACACCTGAAACTAATATAATATTATTGTACGTTAGCTATATTTTAATAAAAATCTTAAAAAATAACTATGATGATAAACACAGTAGAACTGGTGAGGGACAGATGAACAGACCAGTCGGACAGATTATCAATTCAGAAACAGATCCCATATTTGGTAACTTGGCATTTGATATAGGTCTCATTACCAATCGCCAGAGAAGACATAGGCTATTCAATAACTAGTGCTGGTACAATTGGCTGTCTACAGAAAAAAAGAAAAATAGCTTTTATCTTACTTTATTCACGAGTTACAGACTTGTAAGAAAAGCTGGAAAACTTAGAAGAAAATACAGCAGAACACTTTTGTGACATTAGGGTAGGGAAGTTGTTAACATCCATTATGTTGGGTGTTTGAATATTTTATAAGTTTTAAAGAGTTGCAGGTACATAAAGAAAGAAGAGAAAGATTGTCAGCTTATGTCCTTATGTTAAGGCTGTTCCTCTGGTTCTGATGCCAAGGCCAGCTGAGTATATGGAACTCTTCATATTGATCCTGCTCTCCTTAAGGTCGCTGACACTGCCCTAGGCAATCATGCACAGGTGTTTCTGGTTCTATTTATGTTGGAAGATCTAATTCTGCTATGTTTTATTTAATCATGGTTCTATATTTTCCTGGGAGCAGAGGGCATCAACTATTGCAAATGAGCCCTTCCCCACAGTCAGCCATGACATCACACCCACTAAGCAGGGCCAGGAGCCGACACAGGCATCTTGTTGATCAGATGATGGGTGTACGCCAGGCGAAGCCAGTTCTAAGTCTGGAGCAGACATAGACATTTATTAACACAGATACGTTTTCATTGAATTAAGAGGGAGTACTTTAGATGGAAACCTCTAGGAATAAAAGGATTAAGTCATTTTGAAACATTTTTCTCCTGTCAAGTGAGCAAATGAAACGTCATGTGGCCATCTGATCCTGATGCACTCAGGCCCAGTGGAATGGCCGCCTCCAAAGGTGAAGGAAAGCGCTCATAGACAGTTGCCAAGAAAAGCCTGTTTGTAGGAGTCAGAAACGACGTATCTAAGGGACATGTCTATGACCAGAATACCAGAGAACTCACTACTCTGATAACAAAGGAAAGCGATGTATAAGGTACCATGATCTTTTTCATTATTAAAAACACAATTTTAAAAAAAGTGTCGATGTACTTTCTTCCTTGCTAAGCTGCTCTTACCAAGGGTAGGCTACCTTACATAAACTGTCCACCATCGTCGCCACAGCCCTGTAGTGGTCATTATAATCCTCATTGTGCAGATAAGGCTGTGGAGCTCCAGGGAGGTTAAATAATGCTGGGAATGGAGGTGTGGAGTGGGGGTGGGGAGGACTCCAGGTGCCACAACCTTCAGCCTCTTCCCTTTCACTGCCCATCCCCCCAACCCATGCACGCATTTGAGACTCTCTTTGATGACCAAGCACCTTTGGCTCACATTCTGAATGTGAAATTGTGTGTGAAAGATTGTTGAATGTGTACTGAACTGAGGATACACTGTACAAACTGTTATTTCTATTATTATATTTCTCTTTTCAAGATTTATAATTGGTTCTTTTTCCTACATATCTTTTCTTGTTTCATTGCTTCCTACTTTGTTTCATAAAGTCTTGTTAATATTTTTGGTGGCCTTCAAGTGCTTAAACATACTCATTTGAAATTCATGTTGAGACTGCCCCTATTACCTACATTCACAGAGAGTAGGTTTCTTGGTTGATTATCGAGTTTCTGGGAACACTTTCTTAGAGCTACATTTTCCTTGTCCTTTCGAACTTTCTTTTGAGAATTGTTTCTGAGTTCTCTCTTCCTAGTTTGTGGTTGCCTCCACCCGCTGACATGGTCTGTATTCCTGGCTCTGTTCCCCGGTGACAGCTTCACCAAGGTGAAGTCTTTCTCTGTTCCTTCCCCAGCTGTGAGGATATTGCGATCCCAGCCACAGTCTACCCTTCCTGCCTCACTCTCTCAGGAACCAGGCTCGGTGTCAAATAGGGAAAAAAAGTGCTTTCAATCCCATTTCCCGCCATGATTGAGCTCTGGCCTCTTCTGCCTGGAGCCCCACAGACCTCACCACTTGTCATGCAGGGAGTCATGCAGGGTCTCAGCTCCCGCTCCCCACATAAGAACGCAGGATATGGTGAGGCCAAAAAAGAACACCCATGGAGCCTTAGACAGGGGAGTCATACCACTGTAGTCTCACTGGCGGCTGGGTTGGAGACACAAGAAGCAGGAGCCACACTGTTCGCAACCCTCACTGCACCGCGTGCAGGCTCAGCCACCATCTTCTTGCTAGCCCCCATTTTTTGCTAGTGTAGCCATGGCAGTTATATTAGTGGCCAATGGCTCACTGGTTACACTGACGGCCAACTAGCCACAATTGATGGCCATTTACTACCTGAGCCAGCACCTTTCTACGTGAGAGCCTGGAAACTGCACTTCTGGCTCTGTCCCCACACCACTGCATGTCTGTTCAATTTCTAGTCCTTGGATACGTATGTTTTGGTTCTAATTGTGACCCTATCTTTTTTATGTAAAGAAAAACCCATCTATAACTGCCATGTTTGGCAAGCAGGGGGAGACTCGAAGGGTATTGCTTTGACCTGAAGCCCCAAAACTGCTATTAACTTTGTTTTTACTCTTTGAACAGGAATGAATGTTTTGTTTAACTGCTTTTCCTGCCCCCTTTTATTTTTTTACACCTAAGAGTAGAATGCAGAACATTCTCCACTCCCTGTGGAAAGTCTCAATTTCTGAGGGTATTGGCAAGATGGTTTAGATTTTTTTCAGATTTTTATGGTAGTACATTCAGCTGTAATGGGTGGAGTCTGGCCCATTCCTGTATTAAGAGGACTAAAAATTGGAGGAAGGGAGGGAGGGGATAAGAGCTGCATTCCATGCCTTATCTTTAGCATTTACAAGAACCATATAAATGTATTCAAAATCCCGAAAGCAGGAAGAGAGTAGTAAAACCCATGTGTTCATAGGAAATTCCATGGCTATTTGCTTTGCAGTGTGTTCTGGAAAGAGTCAAGAGGTAAATAGTCAGAAAGGAGGTGACCTGGGGGCCGGAGAGAAGCCGGTGGGACACACTGTAGCTCCCCCTGGGCCACCATGCAGGGTCACCCCCACATGCACGTCTGGGATCCCTGTGGGTGCAGAGAGTGAAGTTTGTGAGCAGGATGGGCTGGTGGTCTGCTCCAGGTGTGATCTGTGTCCTTGTGTCTGGGGTTTAAAAGGTCTTAGGGTTGAGGAGTTGGGGGATTGTTTTCCTACTCAGCTGCTCTCCACTTGCCATAATAAAAGAGATAAACTAGCAGAGTCTGCCCATCCAGGGCAGCAAGCCGTGTGGCGCAAAGGCCAAGAGCACAGACCCAGGTATCATAAGAACTGGGTTAGTATCGTAGCCCTGCCGCTTACTGCCTGTGTGACTTAGGCCACTCTGTCTCCTTAGGATCTCAGGCCTCTTGGCTAATAGCAAAATGAGACTAAGCACCTGATTGTGTGAAGGCTCTTGTGAAGATTAAAAGAAGGAATGCAGAGTAAGCACTTAGCACAAAATAAGTACTCAATACTGTGTTACTCTTATTTGCATTATTTTATCACCTGGGATCATAAAGGCATTACATGCAAATTAGAAAGCCAATGTTTTTGCTCCTGGGCCAAGCTCCAAGAACTAAACTATTCCTGCCTCACTCCCCACCCCAACCACAACTGGAACATGCTTTCAAATTAATCTTATGATTCTAATTGCATGTCTATGTCTCTTAAGGTTTATTGGGTCTTGATTTCTATTTCCAGTCTGTCTGAAATGCTGCTGTTTTCACAAAAGTCAATTAAAGAACACTTCTCTCCAGGGACTCACATGCCTGGCGGGGAGGTGGTGGTGAGGCCCTGAGGCCCTGAGTTTAACCTATTTCCCACTCCATTGAAAAAGACCGAAGGAACCACTAGTGACCACTCGTGTCTGTGCTGCCGAGGCTGCCGGCCCCACTCCCTCCGCCTTTGAGGATTTATGTGGAAAATGGAAAATCGTTTTTCTCTTCACAAATTTCTGTGTGCCACCGTTTTTAATATGAGCCATGTTTATTGAGGAAAATCATAGTTACCTCTGTTATGACCCCTGCTGTTGTGTAAGTGTGGGTGGGAATATTTGTGCACGTATTTAAACAAATTTCATCTATACTTTTGCACTCCAGGAACGTAAGTATGATTAATCTTATTTTAATTGGTTGCATTTTTTTCCATTAACTGACTATTACTTCCCTGCATTGATTTCCCTTTTTCCCTCTTTGACTCAATAAGCCACTTTCCCTAGTCAAACATAACATTTTAGAATTAATTTTTCTCCAGCTTGCTTGAAGAAGCTGATTTTCTCACTGGGCTATGAGACAGGCCCTAGGGTTCCAAGGACCAGGGCAAGTGAGGAGTGGCCAGAGAGATGAGGCGACTCTACCTCATTTTGATCCAACCAGCCCAAGTTTGGTATAACATATTGGACTTCTGTGTAAGATTTCACTTGAAGGAAGAATTCTACTATTCCAAGACAGCTGTTCCAATGTGTTGCGTGTGTATTCACACCTCATGGATTGTTAATACATGAGTGTGATTAAAATGATGTAACTATTTTAGTCAACCAGAAGTCATACACTGATCAACCAGAACTCATGTTAGTGGTTCCCCTTTGAAGTTATCACATTAAAACTCTATAGACTTATGCCTACGATGTTGCCATTTCTCAAAACATTTTTGTTATTTTTTTTACAATTGAATTCCTGAGATAATTGTATATTCCTTTGACTATTTTTATTAGAGACAAAATCTCTTACATAAAATGAGGATAAAAATAATACTTTCTTCGGTTGTCCTGATGAACTAAGGAAATACTTGTAAATTTTAATTTGCAAGATTTAGAACACTAAACAAATTTTCTATTTTAAGAAATTCTCTGAGGGTGGGTTTACATTTTTGAAATGGTCCCAAATCATTCTGAACTAAAATCATCAAACAAGGTGGATAATCAAGCAAATACTATGGTAAGTGGTCCAAAGATTGGAACGACTGTAGTGCAATGGAGTTCTTGGTGTTTCATGTCGACACTAAAGGCAATTCCAGAAGGCAGCTTTCAGGATTAAGATAATATTTTAGGGCAACACCTTTGAAAGGCACTATTGGTGGATATACTCTGCTTGTTAACGTTGTGGTGCCACCTCAACCTTATGGGGTATGGGGATTTGGAAAGTGCGGGTCCCATAAAGAAGTGACTGTCCCTCATCATTGTCTCCAGAGCCTGGCACAGTGGCTGGCAGGAGGAAGGTAAAGAATGGATAGTGGTTAAAAATAAAGCTTTCTCAGGGATACGTATATACATATTTATAAAAATTTTGATTCCTAAAAGATTGATTTTATGAATACTAAACTAGATTTGAAACGTTGAATTTTCCTTATACCTTTGTTTTTTGTCTTGGATTTTCAGACAACCCAGAGAAACTAAATGACTCACCCATAGTTGCACAGCAAGCACATGGCAAGGTGAAGACCAAATCTGGGATTACTGACTCCCAGCCTGGTGCTCCCTGTACCCTACATTGTTGCCAAGTACACAGGCTGGCTTTGTGGGCATGAGACCTGGGCATTCACACAGGATCCCCTGCTTGGTTGAATGATCTATTGGTGCTGTCTTAAAATTCTTAATGATTTTTGAACAAGGGACCCCATGTTTTAATTTTGCATTTGGCCCCACAAATTATATAGCCTGTCTTACCAATACCTTTGTGGGATTAGTCATGTCTCCTTGGAGAACTGTGTTCCAGAACTGTGATTTTCTGGTGCTCTATCTTGAAGATCAAAGGCAGAAGGTGAAAGTAAGGAAGGATCACCAAAGAGTCTCTGTCCTGGGCCTTGATTTCTGTTCAGTGCTTCATTCATGGCAACTGAATGAAGTTACCAGTTAGTTTGTTTCGTGCAGAAACCAGTTCTTCCTATGGCACCTCCCTACACTGGGAGGTAGCCTGGAGTTAATACTAGCCAAATAGCTTGGCCAGCTTGCGCCAGAAGATCTGGTGGAAAAGGGAAAAACCCTTTCCTTACACATAATCATTGGCTGTTTGGTATGTTACCAAGAGAGTTTAGCTATTGTTCCTGTTTATTTATTAATTTCCCTACTGAACCAGTTGATTTCTCAGTGAATTGCCTGAAATGAACAGTTGTTCTGATGTTCTGGCTTTTGTTGTATAGAAATTGGTTTCTTTTCTAATGGGACCTTTCCTAGTCATGTGCTCAGATGATGTAATTAAGTGTGGGGCCTGCTCATAAAAGCTAATATATCAGCTTAGCCATTTTTTTCCACCCAAGGCTGGTCCTTGGCAATGCCAGGAGATGAAACAATGCCTGTTTGACACTTTCTTCCTTTCCTCTGGGCATTCTCTGACATTCTTCTTCACACATAAAATACCAAAATGCTCAGGGTCATCACTGCAGCCCCTGTGACTTGGGACATTGCTCTGTACTTCCATTGTTGCTTCCCTATCACAGTTAATTGTGCCGGCCCTTATTTCCCTGGACATCCTGCTCTCTGCCACCTGAGTGGGAGCGATCTTCGGTTAACACCTTTACCCCAATGCCTATCCTGTGTTGGCTTGCTAACGTGTCCCTGCCCAGGCTGACTTACGCTCAGCTCAGTCAAATGGACATGCAGGCAGGAGCAGATGCGGTCATTGTCCTGCTCCATCTTTCAGCACCTCACTGGCACTAGTCTATGCTGACAGCAGCTTACGGCACACTCCTGCATCTGTCTTCTTTAGGGCTTTTTCTTGGCTGCTTGTGGGGAAGATTGGGGTGGCACCCACAGGAGTGAGTGGGAGTTGGAGGTAAATGCTTCAGCACTTATCTGCAGGTGAGGATCCTGAAAGCTGTCTCACACCATCTCCCAGGATCCCCGACAAGAAGGAGCCCAGGTTGCCTTCAGTGACCTATGAACATAGCACCTTTCTTCCATTCTCTGTCTCACTCCCACTCCCGTGTTGGTGCTTCCTGGACTACCTGCCAAATCAATCACTTGCACCAAATCTTTGCTTGCAGGTATGCTTGTAGGGGAATCAGCCTAAGGCCATGGGTGCCAGGAGAAGCTTCAGAAGCAGAACCTCAAGATTAGATTCTGGAGCTGTATCACTTGCTGGTTGAGGGTGCCGTGGAATCACACTTACTCAGGTTGGTACCTGTTGTGGATGGAGAGGGCTATAGGCAGGAGGGCAGATGCAGTGGCTTATGCAGTAGCTCTCGCGATGGAAGAGAGTGGAGTAATAACCATCTTACAGATTGTTGTAACTGGCATAGAAACCCAGAAGAATGAAAATAACAGGCTCAGATCAGACAATTATCAACTCAGGGCACAATGTGAAAGCCAGAGGCCTCCATGAAGTCCTTAAAGAGTTCCTCATCTCCTAGCCAGAAGGAGATGCTGAAAGCCAGCCCCAAATTTCATTGTAAAAATGGTGGAGATACAAGTCCTGGCAGGTCTCCTCTGCTAAAGTCAGGACCCTGTTAGGGAAGGAGGAGACGCTGGAGGACAGCGATGGGGCCTTCAAGTGGATGAATTTGATCCCCCAAGTCCTCAGTACTGGCAGTGGTGGTACCCTCCATGTTGCTAGGGGCAACCACTATCCCACTGCCTGCAGACTACGCAAAACCTCCTCTGGAGCAGAGGACTTGCAGAATGATGAGTGTTTTCCCCAAGAACTTACCTGCCTTCCCTCATGGCTTCAAGCCAGGCCTGAGCAGGAAGCCCTGTCCCTGCTACCGGAAGAAAGGGGTGTGCTTCCAAGTGCTGCAGGGCCCGCCTAACGCACACCAGCTGGGACTGGCTAGGACATGCCTGGGACCGGATCATGGAGGGAGACCATGAGGACCAGAAAGGAAGGAATATAAGGCTGGGAAGGGAAGAGTTTATTGGTAGTGCCACACCTGTGTGACTCAGGGATTGGCACCCAGGAAGCGTTCCCGAAGCTGGCCCTATACCCTACTGGAATGACTTTTGAGACTCAGACAATGACGACCCACACACAGTCAGTGAGGTGGAGATGCTGGAAGTACCTTAGTAGGGTACCAAGGGAGGGTGAACATTCTCAGAGTGGTGACAGTGTTAGAATGGACTTATTACATAAGACCAGGGCTGAGACCCTCTGAGAGAGGCTTACCAGGCTGTGGCTGATGGGAGGAGACGCTGTTATGGAACTGGGCTCCTCATATCATCACATATGACACAAGCCCAGAATTCTGAGTCCAGGTAGCAGCACTCAAACGTCAGAGGCAAGTGCCTACTGTAACAGATAGCAAGAACAGAATGGCCACTGGGGACACTGACCTTCAGAGAGCTGTGGCAATGGTGAATGGACAATGGAGTTCCTAGTGGCAAGAAAGACAAGAAAGCAGTAGGGTGTTGCTTGACTTACACTAAATGA
The DNA here is from genome assembly GCF_004115265.2 of Rhinolophus ferrumequinum. Taxonomy (NCBI): domain Eukaryota; kingdom Metazoa; phylum Chordata; class Mammalia; order Chiroptera; family Rhinolophidae; genus Rhinolophus; species Rhinolophus ferrumequinum. Next base: position 3,161,041 of record NC_046288.1, on the reverse strand, counting down.
GATCATGAGAGATTGAGCAAAAGGTTGATGTCCGCCACACCATGGAAATGGCTCTCCATGTCCAAATGTCCAGGACTGAGCCTGTCTCAGACCCAGAGACTGATACAAGAAGAGGCGAGTTTCCTTGAGAAAGGACCTGCAACACCAGCAAGTGTACAGAGTAGACATTCCTCTAGTCCCTCCCATAGGAGCCTGAAGCTATTTCCAGACTGTATACACTGGGAGAAGGGAACATTCTGGTTTTCTGAGGGCTCTTGGATACCCTGATCCCAGATGTATTGGTTATCTAAAAATTACTCCAACACTAAGTGGCTTAAAATGACCATAACCATTTTTGATCTCTCACTATTTCTGTAGGTCAGGAATTTTGGAGGGGTTTGCAAGGCAGACCCAAGCGCCATGGTGTTGATGCTTGGGACCAACCGGCAGCCCAGGATGAATGGGAAGCTGAGCCTGAGTGCCCACTCATTAGCCACACACTGTGTGATGTCTTCTTTCCCTTTCTGTCTCACTTTCTCACTTCCCTCATGCTGCTTCCTGAAATCACTTTCTAATACGTCACTCACTCAGATCCTTGTTTCACGGTCTGCCTGTGGTGAACCAGTCCAGATGCAGGCCCTTATAGAGTGGGACCAGTGCTGAAATCTCACCTGCCTGGGATGGAAACAATGTGTCTTTGGGACAAAGAAGGGCCCGGCAGGCAGCAGAAAGAGCCCATGGGCGTCAGCTGGCTTTTAAGGAAAGTAGCCCAAATCAGCACTGTCTTGGATACATTGTTATAGCTTGTGCTATTCATATTAAGGAACACTATTGCTGCCACCCTCACCGCATGTGACAGACTTGGGATTGGTGTCTGAGTCAAAGACGATGATGGCAGAGATTAGACACCACAGAAATGGATGGGGACACAAGCTGCCAAATCAGGGTGGTCTAGATGGCATGTTGACAAAACCCCCCAACAGATCCATTGTCATATATTACACTGGTATGTAATGCTGGGCAGAAAACGAGAAGGCAGTTACTCACCGTGCCTTCTCAACACCCATGCGTTACAGCTACTATTCTCCATCAGATCAGTGCACATTCCGGGGGGGATGCCGTGCAGAGCCAGCCAGTATGTGGCTGCAGAGAACACCTCATCCTGTGTATGCCATTGCCTAAGATTAGATTAAGGGGGCATCTGTTGGCCTTGCAACTTAAAGAGCCCCTCAAACCCCACCACGCGGCACCTGCAATATCAGCATGTCCCTAGCCCAGGTCTATGTAATGTCCTAACCCGAGTCCCATAGCGGCATTCGCCCCTGCTTCCCCAGGAGCTAGCACAATAGGGCTCCTTCTCTCCAGCCAGGTGGCAGCTTCCAGGGGGTGCTCCAGATGACGAAGGCAGGAGGCCGGAAGTTCCAAGACCATGTTACCACTCATGTGTTGTCTTATGGACCCTGGCACACCGGTTCTCAACTCTGGTTCCCGTTATTCCCACGGAGGAACTTCTTAACACAAAAATGTTTGCCTGGGTCCCACCCCTAGAGATTCTAATTGAAATGTTCTGGTCTGAGGCACAAGCACTGGTATGTCTTAAAGGCTCCTAGGGTGGATAAAAACTTTTTTGGAAATAATTATAAAGTCACAGGAAGTTGCAAAAAATATTCACAGAGAAGTCCTGTGTACCTTTAACCCAGCCTCCCCCAACGGTAACATTTTGCATCACTACAGTAGACTATCAAAACCAGGAGACTAACACTAGTACAATACTCAAAGCTTATCAGATTTCACCAGTCTTACCAGCATTTGTGTGTGTGTGTGTGTGTGTGTGTGTGTGTGTGTGTGTGTCTGCGTGTGTGTCTATGTTTGTGCATCTCTGTGTATGTCTGTTAGCATTGGCTGGTGTGTGTGTGTGTGTGTGTGTGTGTGTGTGTGTGTGTGTGTGTGCCACCTCTCCATCTCCTACCTTGGACCAGCCAGCCAGCACTTAACTCTCCACACCTCAGTTCCCTTTTTTATAAAACTAGAGAGTTTAGCTGTATTATTTCTAGGGTCTCTTTCAAGTGAAAATCAGGCAGCTTGGGTTAGGCCTAAAAGGTGGGATTTGCCTAAAGGAAGCTACGTGAGCTGGCATGGGAAGGGCAGAGCGTGGACAATGCAGGTCCTGGCTGGTGAGAGATGGGTGGGCTGTGGGAGGCATCTTTAGCATCTGGAGGAGACGAGTGGCAGATGTGGCAGGGAGGGGCGTCTGATGTTGTAAATGTTCCCTTCCCTTCCCCCTGCTGTCAGGCTTCTCCTCACCCAGGCTTTCCAGACTTAAATGACCCTGTGGTGCAGCACTGGCTAACGAGCCACGCCAGTCTTTGGCTCAGGAGCCAGGTTGACATGTATTTCTGAGGCTCAGTTCTGGCATCTGAGAGTAAATGCTTTATAAAGCCACTCACCTGCTCCTCAGCAGGGCCAAGGCTGTGATGGGAGTGGGGCTGGGGGAACCCTGCTCTGGGCCAGTCTCTGCAGGGGCATGGGACGGAGGTGCTGTGAGGGGTGGTAAGGAGACGTGGATGGCTGCGAAACCAGTAATGCCCAGGGCTAATGGCACTGTGAGCTCAGCCTGGTGCTCTGGACAGAATCCTAACAGGCTGGCCAGCGCAGCTCTGAGTACACCAGTGGGGTGGTGCGGTTATAGGGAAACTTGCTGGGACATGAAACTTGGTGTTGATGGCCTTAAAAGCCTATGGTCTTGACCATTTGGTTCTTTGCTTGACCAAAGAGATCCAACCTCATTGCTCACGGGCACTGTGGGTAGAAATTTTGCTTAGGCAGGCCCTCAGTAGGGGTTTGGCCCCTGGTGAGAAACCAGGAAGCAGGGTTCTGGGTCATACGGGTCCCAGCAAGACCAGGGAGTGTCCAAAGATCAGAAAAGAGACAGGGATTACCTAGGCCTTCAAGGTCAAGGTCAAGAATTGCAATATGAGTCACACCCCCTTCTTTGGTAGAAGCAATGTTGGAGCTTATTTGGAAATTACTTAGAAAACTGCTTTTGGAGTCAGACCAGATGTCACTATTTATTAGTTCTGTGACCTTGGGAAGGTTGCTTCATATTTCCTCATCTCTAACCTCTCGAAATTGTTGGGACTTAGGTGACATAAAGCCTGAGTACAGTGCCAGGCATATAGCAAGTGCCCTACTATATTAACCATGTCTCTTCTTTTTGTCTATACTCCAATGCTTTGATTTCTGGGTTTTTGTGGACCCGAAGGGACCGCCCCTCCCATGGTTAGCCAGTTTCTAGAGATAGTAAACAACTTGCCCACAAACACACTCTTCAAGTGCAAGCTATCCGATCCAGAGCCCACACCCAACCACCTCCTTTATCAGGCTCTCACTTTTCTGGCTACTATCTACCTCCCCTAATGGCCCCAGAGCCAGGTACCAGACAATGAGGGGCAGCCCCCATGACCAGGGCCTGATGAAATTATTCAAACCAGCCAATCCTAAACTGTTTACCCTGCCTCGCCCATTGCTTCCCATGGAAACCACAGTAAAGGCTCTTGCTGACCTTTCCCTTTGCTCCCTCTGCCTCCTGACTGACCCTGGTGCTTCCCTGTGTGGTCCCTCATGGCCTCCCACGGTATGGCATGCCCCCTCTTCTTGAGAACTATGACAAACTATCATTTCAATTGCAACCATATTCTGACCTATTGACTTGCTGTACCTCAAATTTTCTATTGATATACTATATTTTATTAGACTCTTTAAGGGCATTTTTAGGTTCACAGCAAAATTAGAGCAGAAGGTACACAGGTTTTCCATACATCCCTTTCCCCACATGCATAGCCTCCCCGATTATCAGTATCTCCCACCAGAGTGGTACATTTGGTACAACTGATGAACCTACATTGACCCATCATTATGAATACACTCTATTTTAAATCACCTAAAATGCTCATTACTGGTATTATTTGTGTATTTGTTTGAGTTTGTTGGTTTGTCAGTGTATTCATCTAACCTTCCTGGGTGGACACACTCAAAGCAGAGCTAGTCTCAATCTGGATCACCGATATCAGGACACATTAGGGGATGACATAGAAGCAGATCAGTGAAGCTTTTCTTTCAAAGGCGAGATCATCAGAGAGGTTATCACCTAATGGTACAAGGTACAGTTCACCAGAAAGATATAATTTTGGAATTTTTATACATCTTACTCACCTAACAACATAGCCTTCAGATATCTAAAGCAAAAGCTGACAGTCACAAGAAAAAGTTGACATATCTACATTCCTATTGGAAGTATTTAAAGTATTTCCCTCACAAACTGGCAGAATGACAAAATGGCAGAAAAAAAAAAACACAAAACAAAACAAAATTAGTAACAGAAGATTTGAACATCACCATTACTGTGTTTCCCCCCAAATAAGACCTAAACAGACAATCAGTTCTAATTGCATCTTTTGGAGCAAAAATTAATATAAGACCCGGTATTATATTATATTATATTATATTATATTATATTATATTATATTATATTGCATTACATTACATTATATAGGACCCAGTCTTATAGTAAAAATAAGACCGGGTCTTATATTAATTTTTGCTCCATAAGATGCATTAGAACTGATTGTCCGGTTAGGTCTTATTTTCGGGGAAACACTGTAGGAGATATATAAATAGGATGATTTACACAATAATTTAAAAATAAACTTTTCTTTAAGCATACATGGAGCATTTTCAAAAAGTGATTGCATATGAGGCCACCAGGACACCCTGAGAAATACTAACACTCCAGTACCACACAGCCCATTTTCTCTCAATACAGTGCAATGAAACGAGAAAACAAAATGATAGGGGGAAAAAAAATCTCCCAATTTTCCATGTACTTGGAAATGTTAAGGCTCTTCTAAATGACTCATGATCAAAGAAGAAGTCACTTGGAAAAGGGATTTGTATGTAGGAGGATGAGTAGAGGCAGGGAGACTGCTGAGGTGACAACTGGAACAATCCAGGAAAGATATGATGGCAGCTTAGGTTAAAATGGTCAGGAATGAAAGAATCAGAAACAGATAGATCTTTGATATCAAAGATCTGAGGAAGCAAAATTGATAGAAAGAAAATGGATTGTGACTCTCTCTCATCTTCTTGACTGAAGCATGGAATCTTTTTACCCCTGCCCGTACTTCCGGTTGTAAATGCCAATTTTCAGTGACATCGCAGTCATGCCCAGGGAGATATGGCCCTCTGGCATGGGGTGGGGCAAGGGCGCCCTCTGGTCTCTGGAGGATGAACCTTGTCCTCAGCCATCATGAGACATTGAGAGGATCCTGGATCACTCCCTTCCCCTTGCCCTGCCAAATGGGCTGTTCTGCACAGACTTCCACACCCTCTCTACAGCTCTGAGTCTGGAAAAAGCAAGTGTGTGTGGCTGAGGGATGCTAGCTCTACTCATTTCCACAACGCATTCCTGGAAACCAGTACGAAGCTGGCTGCTTAAAGAAAACAGTTTTCCCTGCTGAGGCAATATTATTATTAAGGTTACATCCTGACCAAGACCTTAGCAGGAAAGAGCTCACAGACATGATACCTCCACTATGTAAACATAATGCAGTGAATTGCAGAATTTAGAGATTGCTTAATCCAATCCACTTATTTTACAATTAGATTAAATGTTCCATAAAGGTAACCATGCTGCTTTTGCTCACCACTACATTTTCAGGACCTAACACAAAGCATAAGATATAGAAGGGGTTCCTTCATTTCAATGTAACTGGATGGATTTTCATACTGATTTGAGACATCTTGTACAATTCCTAATAAAATCATCAGTGAGAAACGGGGTTGGGGTGTTACCTCTCACATTCTTCTTTTTATGGTTGAGTACTATTTCATTTTATATACCATATATAGATGTATATATATATGTATGTATATATATATTCTATGTATATAATCCGTTCATCCATTGATGGACACTGGGTTGTTTCCATATTTTGGCTATAGTGAATATTACTGCAGTGAACATAGAGTGCAGATAACTTTTCAAGATAATGATTTTGTGTCCTTTGGATATATACACAGAGTAGGATTGCTGGACCATAGGATAGTTGTATTTTAATTTTCTGAGGAAGCTTCACACTGTTTTTCATAGTGGATGTACCAGTTTACATTCCCACCAACAGTGCACAAGGGCTTATTTTCTCCAAACCCTCACCAACATTTATTTTTTTGACTTTTGATAACAGCCCTTCTAACAGATGTAAGGTGATACCTTTTTTTGTTTCGATTTATATTTACTTGATGATTAGTGATGAGCATTTTTTTCATATGACTTTTTGGCCATTTGTATATCTTCTTTTGAGAAATATCTATTCAGTTCTTTTGCCCGTATTTTAATCAGGTCATTTTTTCCCTGCTATTAAGTTGTTTGTGTTCCTTATATATTTTGGGTAGTAACCCCATATCAGATGTATGGCTTGCAAATATTTGGTCCTATTCACTCTGTTAATTGATTTCTTTGCTGTACAGAAACTATCTAGTTTGATGAAATACAATTTGTTTATTTTTGCTTTTGTTGCCTGTGCTTTGTAGTCATATTCAAATATCATTGTCTAGACCAATATCAATAAGCTTTTCCCCTATTCTAGGAATTTTATAGTTTCACATCTTAAATCTAAGGCTTTAATTCATTTTGAGTTCATCTCTGTATATGGTGTGAGACAAGGGCCCAATTTCATTCTTCTGCCTGTTGATATCCAGTTTTCCCAACACCATTTTGTTGAAGGGACTGTCCTTTTTGCCATTGTGTGTCCTTGGCACCTTTGTTGAAGATCAACTCACCATAAATATGTAGATTTATTTCTGGCTCTGTATGTCTGTTTTAATGCTAGTACCATGCTGTTTGGGTTAGTATAACTTTGTAATATATTTTGAAATCAGGTAGTGTGATGCCTCCTCCAGCTTTGTTTTTCTTGTTCAAGATTGCTTTGGCTATTCAGGGTATTTGTTGTTCCAAATGAACTTTAGGATTGATTTTTCTATTTCTGTGAAAAATACCATTGTAAGTTTGATAAGCATTGCATTGAATTTATAGATTACTTTGGGTAGTATGAACATTTTAACATTTTAATTAATTCTTCGAATCCATGAACTTGGAATATCTTTCTATTTATTTGTATTTTCAATATTTTCCTTAATGTTTTATAGTTTTCATTGTACAGGTCTTTCACCTCTTTGGTTATATTTATTCCTAAGTATTTTAATTTTTGATGCTATTGTAAATGGGATACTTTTCTTAATTTTTTTCAAATAGTTAATTTTTAACATATACAATATAACAGATTTTTGTATGTTGATTTTATATCCTGAAATTTTACTGAATTTGTTTATTAGTTCTAAGAGTTTTTTGGTGGAGTCTTTAGGGTTTTCTATATACAATATTATGCCATTTGCAAACAGAGGAAATTTTACTTTTTCCTTCCCAATTTGGATACCTTTTGCTTCTTTTTCTTGCCTGATTGCTCTGGGTAGGACTTCTAGTACTATGTTGAACAGAAGTGATGACAGTGGATCTCCTTGTCTTGTTACTGATCTTAGAAGAAAAGCTTTCAACTTTCACCATTGAATATAATGTTTGCCGTGAGCTTGTCATATGTGGCCTTTGTTTCATTGAGATACATTCTTTCTATACCTAATTTGCTGAAATTTTTTGTTTTTTTATTAAATCATGAAAGGGTGTTGATTTTTGTCACATGCTTTTTCGGCATCTATTGAAATGCTCATATATCACATTATTGCATTACATATATTGAAACGTCCTTGAATCCAGGGATAAATCCCATTTGATCGTGATATATAATCATTTTAATGTGCTGTTGAATTTGGTTTGCTAGTATTTTGTTGGGGATTTTTGTATTTATGTTCATCAGAGATATTGGTCTGTCCTTTTTTTTTTCTGGTAGTGTCCTTCTCTGGCTTTGGTATGAGGGTAATGCTGGTCCCAAAATGAATTTGGGAGTGTTCCCTCCTCTTCAGTTTTTGGAAGAGTTTGAGAAGGATTGGTATTAATTCTTCTTTAAATGTTTGGTAGAATTTACCAATGAAGCCATCAAGGCCTGGGCTTTTATTTGTTGGGAGGTTTTGGGTTATTGATTCAATCTGCTTACTTGTGATTGATCTGTTCAAATTTTCCATTTTTTTATGATTCAGTTTTGGTAGGTTGTAGGTTTCTAGTAATGTATTCATTTCTCTAAGTTATCCAATTTTTTGGCATATAATTGTTCATAGCAGTCTCTTATGATCCTTCGTATTTCTGTGGTATCAGTTTTAATATGTCCTCTTTTATTTATAATTTAACTTATTTGAGTCTTCTCCCTTCTCTTAGTCTGTTAAATATTTGCCAATTTTGTTTATCTTTTCAAAAAACCACTCTTAATTTTATTGATCTTTTCTATTTTTTTCTCATTTCTAATTCATTTATTTACTGCTCTGATCTTTATTATTTCTTTCTTTCTGCTAACTTTGGGTTTAGTTTGTTCTTTTTGTTGTTCCTTTCAGTGTAAAGTTGCGTTTTTATTTCAGACCTTTCTATTTTCTTAATATAAGTATTTCTATAAACTTCCCTTTTGGAGCTGCTTTTATTGCATCCTGTAAGTTTTTGTATGTTGTGTTCCATTTTTGTTTGCTTCAAGATAATTTTGATTTCATTTTGATCTCTTCTTTGACCCACTGAATATTCAGTAGTATGCTATTAATTTCCACATATTTGTGAATTTTCCTCCTGTTATTGTGACCATAAAAGATACTTTATATGATTTCAACCTTTTTAAATTTGTTAAGACCTGTTTTCTGGCCTAACATAGAATCTATCCTGGAGAATAATCTATTCACTTGAAAAAAATATACATTCTGCTGCTGTGGGATGGTATGTTTTATTTATGTCTTTTAGGTTCACTTGATGGAAGGTGTTGTTCAAGTGCAATGTTTCCTTATTGATTTTTTTCCTCTGGATGATCTAGTCATTGTTCAAGTGCAGTATTGCTCTCTATTTCTCCTTTCAGTTGATTAATATTTATTTTGTATCTTTAGGTACTCCATTATTGAGTACATATATATTTAAAATTATTATATCCTTTTAATGAATTAACAACTTTATCATTATATAATGACCTTCTTTGTTTCTTGTGACAGTTTTTGACTTAAAAATCTATGGTTTTGATATAAGTATAGCCACTTCTGCTCTGTTTTGGTTATCATTTTCATGGAATGTCTTCTATCTCCTCACTTTCAGCCTGTGTGTGTACTTACAGAAAAACTGAATCTCCTGTAGGCAGTATATAGTTGAATTGTGTTTTATAATCCATTCAGCCACTCTGTCTTTTGATTGGAATTTTTTTTTTTTTTTTTGTAGGGTGCAGCTCACAGTGGCCCATGTGAGGATTGAACCGGCAACCTTGGTGCTAACAGCACCACACTCTAACCAATTGAGCTAACTGGCTACCCCCTGATTGGAGAATTTAATCCATTTACATTTAAAGTAATTATTAATAAGTAAGGAGTTACTATTGATATTTTGTTAATTTTTTTTATTGCTTTGTAGTTCCTTTCTTACTCTCCTGCTGTCTTCCTTTGTGATTTGACTTTTTTTTTTTTGTAGTGGTATGCTTTGATTCTTTCCTCTTTATCTTTTGTGTATTTAGTATAAGTTTTTTCTTTGTGAGTACCATGAGGACATCTTATAGTTACAACAGCCTTTTTAAGCTGATAACTTCAACTGCATACAAAAATTACTTTTCCTCCTCCCACAATTTACAATTTATATTTGATGTCACAATTTACATCTTTTAATATTATCTACCCATTAACAAATTATTGTAGCTATAGAATTAAAAATATGTTGTCTTTTAACTTTTATACTAGAGTTAAAAGTGATTTATGCACCACCATTACAGTATTAGCATATTTGGATTTGATTATATTCTTACCTTTACAGTGAGTTTTATACTTTCATATCCATTCATTTTGTTAGTGTCCTTTCATTTCAACTTGAAGGACTCCTGTTAGCATTTCTTGTAAGGCAGGTCTATTGTTGATGGACTTATTTAGCTTTAAAAAAATGTTATTATTTTTATTGGTTTGGTAAATTCTCTATCCTCTTCATTTCCTAAGGACAGCTTTGCTGGGTATAATAATCTTAGTTGTCAGCTTTTTTCTTTCAACACTTTGAGCATGTCATCCCACTTTCTCCTGGCCTGCAAAGTTTCTGATAAGAAATCCACTGATAATCTTGTGCAGATTCCATTGTATGTGACAAGTTACTTTACTCTTGTTTCTTTCAAAATTCTCTTTTTGTCTTTGATGTATAAGAATTTGATTATGATGTGTTTTGGTGATGATCTCTATGTTTAATCTATTTGTGGTTTTCTGGGTTTCATGGACCTGGATGTTCATTTACCTCTTCAGATTTGGGAAGTTTTCTGTCATTATTTCTTTAAATAAGCTTTCTGTTCTTTTCGCTTTCTCTGCTTCTGCTGAGACTTTAATAATGTGTATATTGGTTCGCTGCTAGTGTTCTGTAATTCCCATAGGTTTTTTTCACTCGATTTTATTTTATTTTATTTCCTCTGACTGCGTGATTTCAAGTAACTTGTCTAAGAGCTCAGTGATTCTTTCTTCTGCTTGATTGAGTCTGTTGAAGCTTTCTGTTGAAAATTTCAGTTTAGTCATTGTGTTCTTCAGCTCCAAAAACTGTTTGGTTCTTTTTCATGGTTTTTGTTTCTTTTTTGAACTTCTCATTTTGTTCATGTATTGTTTTTCCAATTTCATTTAGTTGTTTATCTGTGTTCTCTTGTAGCTCACTAAGCTACTTTAAGACAATTATTTTGAATTATTTGTCAGGTATTTTGTAGATTTCTATTACTTTAGGATCAGCTCTAGTGCTTTATTTGTTCCTTTGGTGATATCATGTTTCTCTGATTATTCATGATCCTTGTGTCTTGTGTTGATGTCTGTGAATTTGAAGTAGTCACCATTTTGAGTCTTTACAGACTGGCTTTGACAGGGAAAACTCTTAACCAGCCAGCCTGTCCAGAGGTTCATGGGCCAGCTTGCTGCTAAAGTCCCTGGGGGTGCTGGCTTTGTGCCCTGGATCAGTGTGTAGGTAGGCCTGATGCCTGGGTCCACTGGGGCCAGCCTGATGCCTCGGTCTACAGGGGTACACCTGGAACCAGAGTACACTAGAGTGGGTCTGGTGAAGGGGTCTGCAGATGTGGACATGGATACTAGGCCTATGAGGGCTAGCCTAGTACTGGGGTCTACAGGGGTGTGTCTGGAGACTGGATCCTCAGGGGTGATCCTGACTCTGGGTCTGTGGGGACCCAGATGGTACTGGGTTGGGCTTTGAGCCTGTGTCATTAGGGGCCAGACTGACAAGGGCATGAGCCTAATGCCTGGGTTCTCAGGGATGGATGTGATCCTGAGTCTGTGGGGGCTAGCCTGGCACCAGTGTCCATTGGGGCAGACCTGGTCCATGGGTGCTGAGGTTGGCCTGGAGCCTGTGGCTGCAGAGGCTGGCCTGGTGCCAGGGGCAGCTTGATTCTGTGGTTCACGGCAAAGATAGGTGCTCTTTTCACTGTCCTTCCTCCACAAAGTGGGTATCTGTCTCTATGTTGCACTGTAAGGGGTTGAGGGAGGGTGGCACAATGTGTTAGTCTGTTAAGGCTTTTTAAACAAAATGTTACAGAATGAGTGGATTATAAACACAGAAATTTATTTCTCATAGTTCTGAAGCCTGGAAGTTCAAGATCAGGGTGCCAGCATAGTCAGGTCCTGATGAAAGCCCTCTTCCACATTGAAGAATGCTGACTTTTTGCTGTGTCCTCACATGGGAGCTTACTTGGCCCTCTTTCATAAGGGCACTAATATTCATGAGAGCTCCACCTCCCAATGTGTCCTAATACCATCACAATAGACATTAGGTTTCGACATGTGAATTTTGGCAGAACACAAACATTCAGACCATAGCACCTTTTCTACCCCTTTCTGTCCTTTCTACCCTCTTCAATGCATCTTTTCTTATTTCTGTGTTCTACTCAGGTGCTGCAAACTCTCACCTGGCTTCCTTAGCTCTCTTGAAGGTATCTTCATGTGTGGATGATTGTTCACACTGATGCTTCTGTGAGGAACAAGTGCTGGATGTCAGTCTATTAATTATATTTTCTTATTTCCTGCATTCTTGATACTCTGGCATTTGGGGATCTTATAGACCTCAGGAGAGTCTGCCCTTCCCAGGACTAGACAATTCCTAGAGCAGGCAAAGGGCTTGACCAGGGGCACATCTTTTATATGCAAACCAAGCAATCCCAAGTCTGTAGCCCAACCTCTTCCTTATCTAACTTTCATACAACAAGCCAATAATTTCTCTGCCCTAAATCATCTCAGGATCAGGTACAGGGCAACTAGAGATCATTCCTATTGCCCAAAACCCACTGCAATTATTCAATCGAGTCAATCCTCAGCTCTTTACCCTACTCTGCCTTGCTGCCTTTCCTGCAGAAACCCCAGTAGAGGCCCCTGACTCTGACTTTCCCCTGAGCCCTGTCTTCTGCCTCCTGACCATCCTGATGCTTCCCCTGTGACCATGCTTGGAGTGGTATGTCCCTTTCCCTTGGGAAATGTAAGTAATAAATTTTTTTTTCAATGACATTGGCCTCTCTGTGTCTCCTCCATAAATTAAAGTCCCACAGTAAATTTCAGAATAGAAGGTGCTAATAAATACTTGTCTGTCTCAATGAATAAAAGAATGAATGGATGAAATAAAAATAATGTCCAGTAATCTTAAGTGGCTTTCCCAAAGTCACCCAGCTAGGCAACAATCAAAATCTAAAACCCTCAGTCTCTCAAATTTTATTTATTGCTACCTTTCTTTGGGCCTCAAAATAATTGCCATATTGGTGTACAAGGAGCTGGCATAAAAATCTAAAAAATACAGACAGCCCACAAAATACTCTGTTGTATCATAAATTTGATCTCCCCAAACCATTCTTTCAGGCTATCACAGATAAAATGTATATTTCCTTCATAACTGTATTTGCTTTTTAGAATTTAAGAGGTTTTAGGGATGATTCATATGTTTCTTTTTAAAAGTTGTTTCAGGGAGAGTTGAATGGAAGCCCTCTTTTTCGTGTAATAAGTTACCCCACAGCAAGCAAAAATCCCACTGATCCGTCTTCTCAAAAGCAGTTATTGCATTTTCTGAGTTTTTGAAGGCTGGGAGAGCTTGAGAACAGGGTCTTCTGAATCTTTTCATGTTATTTCTGTTCTTCACCATCTCCCACTAGGAAGGGCATTCTGAAGGGTGGGAGTGAAGGGAAGGCAGCAGAAGCAGAGAGGGATTTATAGGTTGAAGACATTGTCCTGTGATCTTGCTTAGCCCCATTGCTGCCTGAGTGGAGGAGACCCAGCAGGCTAAGGAATGACTAAAGACCTTTGGAAAGTGCTGTTCTATGAGATAATCTAACAGTCCTGGAGAATAAAAATGGTGAAAATCAAACTAGAAATCAGGAGCTGTCTATATACTGTGATGGTTCAGAGAAAAGTCTTCAGGACAGCCAGACTTGGATTTGAATTCTACTTATATAACATTAACTATGCTGATTAAGCCTCAGTATGCTCATCTGTAAAATGGAACCAAACACATCCACCTTCTCAGTTTATTCTTAGAATCAGATGATATAGCAATGCAGAATCAATTAAGTGCCTACCAAAAAGAAGCTGTTGTTACATTTCATAGGGTAGGACAATGGAAAGGTGATGGTTTCGTAGAAAAGGCCTTGTATGTATGATGCTAATGTGAGTGCACAGGTATCTTTCTGGTGCTAGATTACCCTAAATGCCCAGGCTCAGAGACTTCAAGTCGGGGGAGAGAATTAAAAATTTGGACACACTTGCATTGTCACTCATTCTCTGAGCTGGGAGATCTGCCAGAAGAGGCCCAGCTAATGTTGATCTTATTCTGTCTTCCCTGTGTGTGTCCTGGTACAGGTTGGCTGATCATCAGCTCACACCACAGGTAATGGGGGTAGGCTCAGTCTCAGGAATTTTATGTCAACAAATCACCCAATCAAACCCTAGGTAGACACTATTAATTACCTACTGTACACAATGCACTAAGCTTACAGAATCTATTCTTGTCCTTCTTCATGAACCAAATGAGAAGCTGAACTTTCCTGGAAGCAAACAGGCTGGAAATCACCTGTTTTTTTCAAGGGTTGAGATTTTCCAGAGCACTGTGGAAAAGAGTCACAGCTGACCTTAAAGTTATTGGCTATTTTGGACTTTCCAATACAATTGAACCAAATGCCATCACAAAACTTCTGGAGGAATAAGTAGAACAATATGATTTTCAAAGCTATGCGTCTTTGAGATTAAAAAAAAAAGGTAACAATTCAGGGGTAGTTTTAATCAGATAATTATCATCCTGTTGAATTAGCTACAACATTTAAAAATAATTTTATGTCTTATTTTCATAAACGTTTATTTTTAAACTTAAAAAATAATATATGTGCTTTTTACTTTACACCATATATAAAAAGTAACTCAAAGTGGATCAAAAACCTAAATATAAGAGCTAAAACTATAAAACTCTTAGATGAAAACATAGGAGAAAAGTAGCATGACATTGGATTTGGCAATAATTTCTTGGATATGACACCAAAAGCACAGGCAAGAAAAGAAAAAACAGGTAAACTGGACTTCCTCAAAACTGAAACTTTTGTGTATCAAAGAACACAATCAACACTGTGAACAGGTAACCCATGGAATGGGGGAAAGTATTTGCGAATTACATATCTGGTAAGGGAATATTATCTAGAATATATAAAGAACTCCTGCAACTCAACTACAAAAACCAAACAACTCAATTCAAAAATGGACTTGAAGAAAAGAACTTGAGTAGACATTTCTCCAAAGAAGATATATAGTGAAGATATACAAATGGCCAATAAGCAAATGAAAAGATGCACAACATCACTAGTGTTTAGGGAAATGCAAATCAAAATCACAATGAGATACCATTTCATACCCATTAGGATGGCTATTATCAAAAACAAAACAAAACAAAGCAAAACAAAATAGCAAGTGTTGACAAGGATGTGGGAAAATTAGAACCTTTGTACATTGCTGGTGAAAATATAAGGTGCTGTGGAAAACAGTTTGGAAAAAATAGATAAACTATACTGGACCACTTGAAAGAATTATTGATGATGTAATTTTACGGTTGAATTAACCAACCCTAAGAGTACTTTACACTTACAAATTTTCATTTGTAAGTAGAGTTTAGATAGTCTTAGATTGAGGATCACTTTGTTTCTTGAAGAGATTATTTTTATTATGTGTAACTCTTATTTTGAATCACTAGTACCTTAACATGTCTGATTTTTGTGTTAAAATGATGCAGGCTGAATATTTCTCTAATCTCTTCTCCACGGAGGGGTAAGAAACTACCAAAAAAAAAAAAAAAAAAAAAAAAAGAAAAAGAAAAGGAAAAGGAAAAAAAAGCATCTCTAAAATATATTCGATAGACTTGTAAAACTGGAAAGGTTGTCAAGAGTTAATTTAGCCTATTGCCCTGACTAACTCTAAGCAGGCCTGATGAGAAACTACCCCATAACATTTCTTCATATGCTTTTCATAGACACAGACATGTCACCACCTCCCTTGCTGTGGTGCATTCCAGCATGTCAATGCCAAAGAAGGAGACACAGTGTCAGAGTTTTATCCTGAAATAAATGTGGTGGCATTTGTCCTGATGATAGAACCAGTTTCCGTTAGTGTGTGGAGGCCTTTCTTGCTGCAAGAAAACCAACTAATTTATAAAATAGAAAGAGTCAGGGAAGTAAGAGTTTGAACTGCAGAAATGGCTTTGTTTTACAAAATGCTTCCAAAGTGTTCTTTTAAACATCGAACTCACCAAATGGATTAAAAATATAACTTAATTTTGAAAACAAAAATCCAAAATACTACATATCTAATGGGTAATTTATTTTGAGCAATAATGCTGTTAAATTTACAAAACTCCTCTATTATATAGTAGCTATTGGGAAGCTTCTACTTTGGGAGTGGTGTTTGCCTTTTCTCCACCAGGGACTTCCCTAGGGTGGGGACATGCTCAACTACCCTAATTCCTTCCACATGGAGGCTATGGCCATCTGCAGTTGTAAACCACGATTCTTTGACACGCAAATCCCAGATGGTGCTTTGAATTTAAGGTCCATATTGCATGCAGATTTCTACCACATGTGGTTTATTTATTTATTTTTTCTTATTGTTACCCAATGCAGGCTCATTGTGGCGGAAAAGGTAGATAAGTAAATGACACAAAGAAAAAGACACTCTAGTAGCCCCATGACTATTAAAATTTTGAAATTTGTTCTTTTAGATGTTTTCTAAGCATATTAATTTATACATATAACTTTATTTATTTCTTACAAAAGTGGTCTTGCACCCTGCCCTGCTCAAGGTTGCTCACCATCCTGCATGTTCATGCCGTGGATGCCATGGCTCACAGGTAACCTGATATACCTCTCATGAGATACTGCTCAAGAGCCCATGAACCTAGCATCGTAGTTAATTGCTGTTCATCAACATGAAGGGAAGGGCCAGGGGGCCAGTGAGCCCAAAGCTACCATATATTGAGCACCTACTGTTTGCCAGTTGAGATTCTACGTGTGTTATCTCTACTTCTCACACCTACCCTCAGGGATGGTTTGTGATCACCTCTTTGCAGATGAGGACATTGAGATGGGCTGAATCAGAATTTAAACTCAGATTAATTTGGCTCCAAAGCCAGTATTTTCTATGGCACCACAGTGCTTCCAATTAGGCAACTGCAGTAACTTCCAGATCAGAGAGATCTGGAGTGGAGGCAGCAGGGAGGGGAAGATGCTGCCCAGGGAGGAAGATGGAGATGGAGATGACAGGAGTTACTCATGATGGACTGTGAGGGGCACCCAGGGGCTGCTTTCTGTACAGTCAGAAGGGGACACCAGTGGCCAGGATTAAAGGAGAGGCAGAGACTAAGGTAGAAGAGTCAGGAGGGAGAATGAGTTCCTTAGGGCAAGGCTGGCCTGGGGAAAACCACAAGACTAAGGTTGGTTTTCATCCATCTGCAAAGCCCTCAAGCTTACCAGGTCCCTGCAGTCCCCTCAGGGACCCCAAACCCCATGCCTGCCTCTCTAGCCTCCTTGGTAGGTCTCCTACCTGTCACATCAAAACTCCCACATGCAATAGTTAATCTCTCAGAGTTACTCTCTCAGACACTGTCTCTTAAGCAGCTCCTTATAGTGGGGAGACATGATACATACAGTGGGAGAACATGACACAGGGGATATGACAGAGGTATGTGCAAAAGGTTTTGCTGCATTTT
Source organism: Rhinolophus ferrumequinum (assembly GCF_004115265.2). NCBI lineage: Eukaryota > Metazoa > Chordata > Mammalia > Chiroptera > Rhinolophidae > Rhinolophus > Rhinolophus ferrumequinum. The sequence goes on along the minus strand of NC_046288.1, from coordinate 3,143,643 downwards.
CCCCCCTGGAGAGAGGTGGTTGAGTGTAACCCTGGAAGGAAATGTTTGAACGGGGCTTGAGGGATGAGTAGGAGATCAACACCAGGCTGAGTCACTGAGCATGGAAAAGTGACACAACTGAGATGCCTGGAAACAGTGATGGCCTCTGCGGTGGCTCACTAAAGTAGGCAGAGGCCAGTGTTATAGGCTGGACTCATATGACATCGTAAGACACTGGGGCTATATCCTGTGGGCAGCTGGCCCCGTCAGATTTAAAATTGTTTTAATCAGTGGAGAGACTTAATCTGATTTGTGTTCTGGAAAGATATTCTTGGTAACAATGAGGAGGCTGGATGAGTCACTTGGAGAAAGGGAGACCATATTCCAGAGAGTTCTGTAATATGGACATTTTCAACAGATGGTGAGGGTGAGTTTGGGTCAAGGAAGCCTTTTCCCAGGATTCCCATGAATGAAGACTAGCTCTGGTCTCAGAGAAAGGACGGCAGCCTCAAGGAAATGTGGGGGTTGGTGTCTGGTTCCCAAGGACATAAGAGGAGCAATTATCGTAGCTCAGGGGCTGCAGGGATTGAAGACCTCAGTTATGAATTGCAGTAAGTCTTGGGACTGGCCAGTGGGAGGCCGTGGAAAGCTTCCTTTCTCGTGTTCAGGTTTTAATGGCAACCACGCTTTGTAAAACTCTTCTGTTTCCAGAGGTGGGGAACAGCACAGGAAACAAGCCCTGGGGTAGTTTGTCAGGCCCTGGGAAGGGAGGGGTGTTCAGGTGGGCAGGAAGGTTCCAACCTAAAGAGAAAGCCAGTCACAAACTTTGGGCCACCTTCCAGGGGGTGAGAGCCAGCATGGGCGGGGTGTGGTCTGCCACACACCTCTTGGGCGGAACAGTTGCTTTAAAATGCAGTTAAAGAGACAGTGGCACATCCTGGTTAAGAGCAGGGAGCTAGACTGTGTATTCACGTCCTCGTCCTGTTGCTTCTTTGCTGTGTACCTTCGGAAAGCCACTTTATCTCTCTGTGCCTTGGTTTCCTTATCTGTAGTATGGGGCAATAATGCTACTCACGCTGCAGGTGTGTTGTGAGAACTACATGAGTTAATACACCTACAGAACTTACAGAAGTGAGTGCCTCGTGAGTACCATGTATGAAGTATTTGCTTTACTAGAGACCCAGAGTCCCATGAGCTCTGAAGAAATCACCCACCCAGAGTCACCCTGGCTGAAGTCTCTTCCATCCTCTCTCCAACGCAGGTGACAGCTGCACCGTGAGATACCACCCTTCTCTCCCTGAACTCCCTGCAGATCCAAGGACCAACTGATGCCCAGACACACCCAATTAAAGGGTCCGGGAGGGGTGGATGGCACCCTGCCTGTCCCCAGCCCAGTGTAGCCTGAGGAAGAGCCCGCTCGGCCCAGACTGTCCAGCTGTACCTGGACCATACCCCTTGCCTGGAACTTCAAAGTGGTTTATTTTTTCCTTTTGCATTTGGCTTCCAGGCATATTTAATGGGGTGTGTTAGAGCAAAACAGCCATAACTTGCAGTCTCTCTATCCAGATTAAACAGGTGCATAATCCTTCTTTAGCCAAGCTGTCAGCTGCAGCAGCTGGGAGCGCCCCATCTCTGTGGGCCTCTGTGGCTGCGCCTTCCTCCTGTCTTTGGGGCTCCCCAAATGCTCCTCTGTTCAGAACTGTGACACTCCCAGCTGTCCTGGCCCAGGGAAAGACATCACACTCCTTCATCATGCTGGGCAAACCCATCTTAGCTATGAGAGTCTGAGGTAAAAATGAAAAATATCTGTCAGCAGGTGCCTCTGGCTGAATTCACATGATTTCCAAGGGGGAGGGGAGCACGTTAGGCCCAGTGGACAGCACACTGTGACAGGCATGTGGAGCCTTTTAGGTGAGCTCTCCTCCTCTCCCTCCTGTAAGACAGAATGATAGGGAATGTTCCTGGCATGTCCTCAGGGACAGTCTGGCAGAGACCTGGCTCAGCCCACAACGACCAGACCTTGAAGAGGTTCAGCCTCCACATGGGCTAGACGGTTCCTCTGGCCCAGTGCTGTGTTTTCTGCCACCCTTCTTTTTTCTGGGTTTCACAGTCATGTTCTAACATAAACAATATTGTCAGAGAGGCCGGTGGCCCCTCGGGAATTCCACTGAGCGGTGGTGATTGATGGGCCTGAGGATGGAGTCTCAGGCCCACATCAGTCACACCTATTGCCTGGCTCCGAAACGGGCCTGTTAGCACAGCCTGACTTGGATCATTTGTCTCCAAGTACCAGGGGATTTTCAAACAGCTGTGGAGCCAACCATTTCAAAAGGGAACATAGTTCTGGTTTGTGGTAAGAATAACACACACCGCATGTGCTCCAGAATCCAGGCCTCTGAATTCCTGGAGCACTGGGCGTGGCGAATTTTCTCTCTGGGCCTGCTGTGTCACCACTGCGGGTAGCTCCAGCTCTGCACCTCCTCGAACAAGCGGTCACGCCATTTAGAGCCACTGAGGGACTCAAACCCAGGGCACACTTAGGTGGAGGACATTTTCCTCCCTTCCCCTCTCCCTGTGACCTCCTTTCTGTCAAACTCCCAGGGGGAGCGGTGCTTGGTGCCAAAACCTGGGCCAGGAAGGATATTTAGTTCCACAGGTGCAAATCATTTTCCTTTCTTCCTCTGCCCTCTCCCTGTCCCTTCTCCCTATCTCTTGCCTCCTTCTCCCTCGATCTCATTTTGTACTTTTCTTTCTTCAGGGAGGCCTTGCTCTGAGGAGGGATGAATTCAGATCTGGAGTCATTACCAAGCCTGCCCTGTGGGTCGGAGAAAGCAAGTACAGGAAGTCCACAGGGTGTAAGAGGTTGAAAATCAGCAAAACACAATGTCCTGATAGGGAGGGAAGTGAGAGCAAGGGCTGAAGCACAGAGGAACCCAGGTGGGAGCCACAGAGAGGCCCTGAGGGCGAGGAGGAAGGAAGGGAAGGACAGGGAGGGAGGAAGTGAAGGAGAGGGAGCTGGCCAGGGCTTTAGGGCTTCACTGCCTTTCCCAGTACCCCAGAGTCAAGCTCATGGCTACAAGATGGGGCTGGGCGTAGAGGTGGGACCTGGAGGCTGGCATTCCCCTTTCTCCCTTCTGGAGCTGCCAACTCAAGTTGCAGCCAAAGGGCCTTCCTCATCCACCTTGCCCACTACAGCACCGGCCTGCAGGGAAGGTGCAGCTTCCTGGACTCCAAGGAAGTTGTGTCCAAGTGAGCAGGACCATTCTGGAGCCCAGTAGCCGTAGCCAACGGATCAGCCAGCATGCAGACCAGCCAGCGCCCACCGCCTTTAGAAGTTTTCCTCTTCTTCCAGCCTGGAATTGAGGTCACAGGAGCCTCTGGTTAGCACTTGAGGGCCACGGGAAATCAGGAATTCCTGGAGCAGTCCCAACAGTGCTGTGAAATTGGAGTGGTTTATCTTATTGGGTGTCATGGAGCCCAGATGGGGATTAAGTTCTATGTGTACCTCGATCATTCTCTGTAGGGAGAAAATTCCAGGCTTGGGGTGTCAGCCCAGGCATGATCCCCAAGGATGTGGGAAGCAGGCAACCCCTTTCTATTGACCCCCTGATCACCTTCTCACCCGATGGACCAGCGTTTGCTGAGCCCAGATGCTCCCTTCCCCTCTCCTGTGCTTCCACCTTCACCTTTGCAGAGGGTGAAGAAAGAACTCAGAATATAATCATCCTATGTAACACACACTGGCATGCACGTACACGTATGTACCAACACATTCACTATGAAAGCAATCATAACCACATCACAGAACGCTAAGCAAACAGAGAAGAATGGGAAAAGAAATCCTCCATGATCTCACCTTAGAGAGCTGCTGACAATTTGGGAGTATTTCTGCTGATACTTTTTCATACGCAAATGCTAATTTAAAACATAGTAGTAGTTTTAATTCTCAATAAAAGTTAGCACCCTCCTTTTGTCACCTAACGTTTTATCATAAGAATTTTAGATGTTGTAACAGTTATTATTTAAAATAAGAGATTACTATTCTAGGAAATGGATGTAAAATGGGTAATAGTCCCACATTTTGTTTTGGACATTTAGGTGATTTGTTTTTTCATAGCTCCAAGTTGTACTGCAAAGTAGCTTTTACCACATTTTGAACTTGTATCTGGGAGAGATGAACCAATCGCAGTTTCACATTTCTTACCTTAGTCCGGCACCACAGACTAGGGCTGCCATCTTTCACCTCTGTGCCATTGGCCACAAGGGAAAATGGGCCAGAGTGTGTGAGTGAGTCAGGGTAAATCCACTGCCACTGCTGTGTCAGCTCAGCCCCTTCCTGGTGAGGGAATGCCACAGTTTCCTATGTTGCTGAAGTAAAGCAAGTAACAGCTCCACCATTCCCAGCTGGCTGAACTTTGAAGCGGCCTTAGCTGGGGCTGCTGAGATGGTCTTTTAGAGGGCATTGTGGAACTCGGGTGGGCCACCTGTCCACCGCCCCACCCCCCAGTTTCTCATGACTACAGTGCAAGGATTCTCAGCTTTGCACATTCTGAGCTGGATGGTTCTTTGATGAGAGGAACAATCCTGGGCATTGTAGAGTTGTTAGCAATATCTCTGGATTCTCCCTAGTAAATGCCAGTAGCACCCTCGCACATCCCCACACGCCAAGCTTCATCAACCAAAAATGTCTGTAGGCATTTTGTCTCTAGACAAAATCATCCCCCATTGGGAACCAACCCAAACTCAGCCTGGCCTCTGGTTCCTGCTGCAGCAGCTCCCTCGCCAGGCCGTATCTCACACCTTAGCCTCAGCACCTGTATCCTCCTTTTCCTCCTCCTATTTCATGTTTAACTTCCCAGGCAGATGAAGCCTTCGCTCTATGCTCCTCACTGCTTGGAGGCCTTTCTCTGTGGTCCCTCAGCTCCCTGTGCCAGGAGTTCACACCTAACTGCTCGTCTGGCTCCTCAATAGCAGGGAGCTCTTGAGCATAGGGACTGTGTTAGGTTCATCTTTGAAGCCTCAGGTCTGGGAAAGGGATACTGAAAATACGTCACAAATGCTTAGGTTAGAAGGAAAGAAGGAGAGTAAAGAGGGGCAAAGTCACTTTGGCATGGTAATTCAGGACACTTTCATGGTCTAGCATTTTTTGTGTGTGTGTTTTTTACTGGGGGGGCGGGTAGTCTGTTTATGACTTGCCAAGTCTTTTTTCTTTTGAATTGGAAGAGTGATGTAAAAAGGGGTCACAGCCAAACTCATCTTTACCCACTTGGGGAATGGAGAGATGTGATGACCCCATACCTACAAGAGCAGCTGCAGAAATAGTAGTAGCAGCAGGAATCGTAGCGATGTAATCACTACTCTAATTGTAGCGATGTAACATCCAACAGATTTATTCCTCAGGCCTCTCCCTCTTTGAGCCTCAGTTTCCTAATCTGAAATGTGAATAATAAAAATGCCCACCTCAGAGATGTCGATGTTGGTGAATTGAGCCTGAGCCATACAAGCGGCTCACTCAGCAGTCTGGGTACATAATTGTTTCCCCAAAAATAAGATCTAGCCAGACAAACAGTTCTAATGTCTTTTGGAGCAAAAATTAATATAATATCCAGTATTATATTATATTATATTACATTACATTACATTGTATTATATTAATTTTTGCTCCAAAAGACGTATTAGTGCTGATTGTCCGGCTAGGTCTTATTTTCGGGGAAGCTTGTTCAGCCCATGTTAATTGAACCAAAGTCAAAATCGGACCTTAAACATCTGTGGGAGCCCACCCAGCAGCCATGAGAAATGGACTGCCATCTAACCATGCACTGGAGGCTGAGGGTTGCGTTTCCTATCCCAGCACTCCTAAGGACAGGCGCTGTGGAGACAGCCCAGACAGCAGCTTTCCCTTGATTTGCATTTTCCGATACCTCAGAAGTGATTTGCTGTTTTTCACCTGTTCTCTCCTTGGGTGATTCTCTGGTTCATTCAGGGCTTTCTCCCAGGTGACTGGATCTTTCCCATCTCTGGGCAGGTCAGCTGACTCAGGCACTAGCTATTGGGAACAAGACCTCTGTCATGTAGGGTCTCAGCTCCCGCTCCCTGCACAAGAACGCAGGATATGGTGAGGCCAAAAAGGAACACCCATGGAGCCATAGATAGGGGAGTCATATCACTATATTCTCGCTGGCGGCTGGGTTGGAGACACGGGAAACAAACATATCCGCCAGTACCCCAACAGGGGGTCTTCTTGCACCCCAGTCTCTCTGGCAGCTGAGCAAGATACAGGAAGTAGGATCCACACAATCCACAATCCATCGTCCGCGCTTGCTAACCCCACTTGCTAGCCGCAACCCACTGTCCGCTTCTCTGTCACCCAACCCACCCACCAACCTCCTAGCATAGCCCTGGCAGTTATATTAGTGGCTAATGGCTAACTGGTAACAGCTGATGGCTACCCAGCCACAGGGGATGGCCATCTGATTACAGCTGATGGCCACCTAATAACCGAGCCAGCACCTTTCCACATGAAGCCAAGAGACTGGAAACTACTCTCTGGGATTCTGTCCCTACAACCTCCAATAGTGGCATTCCCTGGGAAGCATTTTAAAGCCCACTGCTGCTTCTCTTATTGTGGGGTTTGGTTCCCAGGAAGTGACAGGAACAGTAGTAGCAAAAAAGGCCCTTTTTGTCAAGCAGGGTATCGCAATGCCTTTGGGTTCCTGTCCTCAAAAGATGTTGCTGTGGCTGCTGCTGCAGGTCTGAAATGGCCAGCATGGCGTCCAAGGACATAAATGTGAAATCTGCTGATTGTGACGTGGCAGGGTGCTATTGAGGATATCGCCAGGACCAAAATATCTAAGGTTTCAGCATCAGAAAAGGCTGTGCTTCCTCTAAACTACGGGTTTGTTTTTGTCCTGTGGACACCATAGCTCTTGCAACAGATTGTTTTCCTCATTGCTTAGGCTGCTAGGTAGCACAGAGTCAAAATTGTGTCCTGCCTCCCTGCACTCAAGGGAGACCACTTAGTCTGCACTTCTGTGAGGTCATCTAACCTTCATTTTCCTGTTTATGTTTCACTCAGTCCCTCAGTGGTTTTTGTTGTTACTGTTCTGAATAAAACCTGCTTATACGAGGGTAATAGAATCATTTCTCGGCAATCAGCACCCTGGAAAATGAGCAGCCCCGTGCTTCTCTGTCCCATTGTTTCACGTTGTTGCTAAAGCCTGCATGAGTTAGCAGCCTAAAGAACTATGGTTGCTTGTGTCATAGTTTCTATGTTCATTTTAAATCCTGTCCTGTCATTTATTTTCTTTCAGTCCCTTGTGAAGCTGTGCTAGTTTTCACAGCCCTTTGCAGGACTCACCACCTGGTGATAAAGGGAATTAAAGTGGATCCGTCTGCCAGGCACGTTTTTGTTAAGACAAATGATTTTCAGAAGAAATTCTCTGAGACGTCTCAGCCCTTTCTTAAGGTGTTCCTTCCTTCTTCCCTTCCTTCTTGCTCCTTTCCTCGCTCTCTTTTCTTTTCCTTCCATCCAGCATATATGTCACTTACTAGCTGAGCCAGTTCACTTACCTGAGCTTCAGTTTTTTTCATCCATTAAAAAGGGATTAAAAAAAAAAACCTATGTGGCTTAAATTTCTCACATAAAGCACTTAGCATATTGCCTGACATAGTAGACGTGCAATACCTGTTGGCTTTTATTATTCACTCAGTGAACATCTATGACATGCTATGTTAAATGCTGAACATACACAATCAAACATTTCCCAAGAAAAAAATAACTCACTTTATTTAAACACACACACACTCCATAGCACTTTGGGGGCAGAGAAACACTAAGATTCCACTAATAATGAGCAGTTGTTAGAATTCCAGGAAAGGCTGGGAGCTCTATACAGTCTTATCTTCCTCTAGAGGCCTTCGGGGGTTGTTTGCATTTGTTCTCATCTCTTTCCTCACCCCATTTTGTGGCATCGCCCTCCTTCTGCCTCTGAGAACCGCCTTCTCTGATTTGGGGTTACCTTTGAGTCCCCAGCCCTGGGTCACACTTTAGGCTGGGCACCTCCAAGGACTGAACTTCATCATTCATTCCTACCTGGGCTACTTTAATCACCACTATCTTTATGCAAATCACTACCAAAATCAGATGGATCTCAGTATTGTATTTGCCACCCTCCTTTTTTTTTTTTTTTTTCTAATCAAGGCCCAATTATTTTCAGTTTCCCTCTCTGCTTTTGTGAACCTGTTGTCCATTTCGGGTTCCCACAGGCTCCAAACACCCTCTATTCAGTGACGCCGTGAGTGATTAATCTGGGGCTCGTTTCCTCCCACCTTCCCCAGAGCATGTGTAGTGCCCATTCATCAAGATGCCCAGATAATTGAAGCAATCCACCTTCGTCAGGGCCACGCTCTGGGCGGTGAGGCTGGCCTGCAGATCTGTGGTGTTCAGTGTAATTACTCTTTCTGAGCAAATCCCTGGGGCTCCCCTCAGCCTCCTGCAGCTCCCCGTCACCTTGAATTGTGTTTCTGTACAAGCCTCTCCTTTTCTCCCCACCAAGTCCTTCTGTGGACTTTAATCCTAGACTGGCTTTAGCAGCAGTGTTACCCTGACCTGAGAAGAGCCCTTTTCATGAAAGAACCAGGCAGATGGACGCTTAAGGAACTTGAGTTGGCCATTAGAAAGAACGTTTTTTTTCCCTGAGGCTTGGAGAAACTGAAATAACTACGGAGAAAGCTGATGCAGTCTTTTAAAGAAAGCTCTAGGGAAAGGACAGAAAGTGGGTCTCTCTTGAGAGACTGTTAGAGAATTTAATGTGTTCCCCTGACCTGTCCCTGATACAAGGAGAGTTCCTGGAGTTGGAAGAGTCCTTAGCAACCATTCCAACTTCCCTCTTAATAACAGTTTTGGGATACCTTTTGGGATACCTAGCATGAATCCTTCCTAATTATTCATTTATTCAATCACTCATTTCTCAGATAGCTATGACTCAGGGCATCATACTGCCAGTTCTTCACTGTCCCAAGCACATGTGGGACAGCAAAAGTATCCCCCGGAGTAATGAAAATGTTGTATAAATAGTATCAATATTGTCTCCAGATTGTCAGGTTAATAAAAGCAATAAATATCATGTTGTTATAGGGGAATATTCTGCAAGGGAGGCTTTGCATTCAAGGGAACATTATCTCTTCCAACCCAGGCCAATCATCAATGGCAATGAAACAAAGAGACATAATCAGTGCAAAAGAAAACTCTCATGTGTGTAGCCTTGTAAATTTACACCATGCAGTAAAGGATCTGAAACCCAGTGTTAGACTAGATGTATAACCTCAGGAATAATTAGCTGGACACCCAGAGAATTTGAGGTTGTCATTACCGTTGAAGCCCTTTGCACATCAAGACATGCAGAGTCTGGCTGCCTCACTTGGAATTCAAGTCTCCCAAAATACGCCCCCAACTTTATCTTCCTCTAAAGAGCTGCATTAGACCTTTAGAGATCCTAAGAACTGATATCATTATGGGGTCTCACATTTACTCTCCACAGAAGTAAATATAAAACAATATTAAAAACCGTAACATAAGTGTAAGGAAGTCCAACTCTGTTCTGATTTTTCCCCCATAAAGTCTTCTTTATGCTTTCAAAAAATAATAAATAGTAAATTCTTAAACAAAAATTGTTGGTGCCCTTGCTATGTTGGTGGTCTGAGTATGTGCGCATTTTGATAAAAGGGTAACTAAGCATTGTCCACTGTGCCCCCCACCCCCAAACCATCCATTCAGTTCATTCTGATCTCAAGCTCAGAACTTTGTAGGCTCTTGGGCTTCCTTGTTGTCTAGAATCTCTCTCTTTTCTGGTTCTATGACTCCTACTTTAATCTAAGGCTCTGCTCAATTCCCAGACCAGCAGCACCACAGGACCCTCCCCCAACCCAGGAAGCCTCCAGTGACTATTTCTGTTTGCCTCTGATCTCCCATAGAAAGTGTTGCTTGCCTCACTTAATAACATATCACTTTGCGACATGTCTCACATTGTCACTTCATGCTTATATTTGATGTTTTAAGTGTTCCTGTGTTGTTTTCCTAAAAAGAGCCTATGAGGTTTTGAGGGCAGGACTCAGGGCTGACATTTCTGTCTCTCCCTTTTGGTGCTGCTCAGTACATAGACGACACTCACATTTCAAGGATGCTGACTCCTTGAGTCAGTACATCCCAAACAGAGGGACAAGGAAACTCACTTTAGAAGCAGAAGTTCTCTGAAATATTGACAATACATTCCACTTTGGAAATACTGCACTAAAAGTTGGTGATTACTGCGTGCCAATGGAATGGTAAGCTAAAACACACAATTAAGCACTGATTAACTTTAAAGTGAAAATACAAAACTTAAATATGTCATAAAAACTCTTAGACCCTCAATTATATATCCCTAGCCCCCTTTTTTTTTGCCCCCATCCCTGGTCTCCACCATCCCCTTCCACCACCATCCACATTTGAGAGACTCTGAGCTAAGTCTTGGAGAGCTGTTATCAAAATAGCGCACCCATTAATACCTTAGCTTCATTATATTATTAGATGAATCATTCCTCACTTAGCAGTGCTCCAGGAGAGCAGGCACAGGCCTTTTGCATTTTTATGAAGTGAGAGGAAGGTTGGAAAAGTCTAGAGCTTTAGCTACATAGTACCTTTAAATTCTGGTACAGTTTCTGCAGGTCAAGCTTCTCTGTGTCAGAGCAGGAACCAGGACGAAAACGATCAAGAGATGTACAAGTTTTAAGATAGAAGAAGTGGCTGCTGATGCCAAGGCTGGAGCCAAGAGGCATGAGCACTAGAAAGTGGGCGTAGTTTGCAATGCCCACTTCATCAGGAAAGAGGGAAGATGAGAGGGAGCTGGACCGCAACAGTACCTTGCTCTCAGATCCCCTACATGTACCTCATTCTTCGTTCAGCTCTGCAGGCCCTCAGCTCATTCCACGTGGAAGGGAAACAAGGCTGACAGCTATGGCAATGGGAGAGAGACTAGACTGGCCCTCTTGGCCCCAAACCCAAAATTCCAGGGAAAGGTTCTCACTTGTCCATCTTGAGTCTTTAGAGCTCAACTGTGGGTCAATAAATTGTGGCTAGGCTGTAGAGAGAAGGTCCTACGTGGGCACATGTCAGCACGCATGGGGACCACACAGATAGAACAGAAAGAGGGGCAGATTTTACCGAAGAGGGGTGCCCCTTAATATACATAGTTTGGAGGTAGAGGAGAGTTTAGAAAATCTAAGAGGTTCATATCTCAAGTTTGTTTTGTTTTTGTTTTTTGTTTTTGGTGAAGTTAGGATCTCTGCCAGGACTTAGGGGCTAGATGGGGATACAGGCTACTGAAGGTTTGGAAAGCTATCATGTGAAATAAGAAAGCCAACAGAACAATGTTGAAAAGCCTTCAAGGGTAGAAAGCATAATTGTGTCATGGGGTCAACCAGATTTATTCACTTAATGAACATCATTGATGACAAGCTCTATTATTTCCCAGCATCCCGGACGTAGCACCAATAAAAACAGATAGACTGGGCTAATCCAAGTTTGAAGAGTGGAAATACAGATGCTTCTGGTGTAGGGGACAAAAGAGATGAGGTGAGGGGAAGGGCTGAAGTAGGTGGAGACGTGTCCACAGAAGGGGACTGAGGGCTGACAAGCACAGGGAAGTCATCAGGAAGATGCTAACAAACCGTTGTATCTCAGTGGTGCCTCTTCTGATGGCCTTTCCCAATGGAGATGACTCCTCAGGTAAGGTGAACTCATCCTGGTTTGCTCAGGAAGTTCCACATCATTAACAGTGGCACCTCTTTTCATTATTGAGAGGTCCCAGTTTGGATGCTGAATCACTTGGTCAGCCCATATTGGGCCAGGTCTGAAGTGACTGGGCAAAATGGCTTCTCAGGGATGTCACTTCTTTTTGTGTTGTAGCCCCAGGCCTGATCTGGAAAGAGTAAACCCTAGATGTCAACCTACTTCTCTCCTCCTGGTCCCACCAAGGGAAATGGGGACTCCTGGAAGTCTCAAGTGCTTGAAGATTTGGTGTCTACATTGAAAGGATCAGAGATAGAAACACAGCTATCTTGGCCTGTCCTGCTGACTCACTGCAGGGAGAGGCCACATAAGTGGAGGCTGGAGGAAATGGCTCCATTCCTTGTTGGCAGTGAGTCTGGGAATACTGCCCATACCCAAATTGGATTCCCTGAGGCCATCTGATACACCCAGGGCGCCTCAGAGCAGGAAGTCCCAGAAACCACTTGCAGTTTCTGACCACCCACTTCAGCTTTCCTTGGCATGGAAAAGACAAGGGCCATGATGGAATGGTCTTTGTTTCCACTACAGTGGAGACCAACAATGTCTTGCCCATAGTAGATTCTCAGTACGTACGCACGTGATGGAATGGATGTTCTGTCCAGGACAGACTGGAGCTGTCCTGTCTCAGAGGAACCTCCATTGGTGGCCATAAACTTGGTTTGCAGAACTAAATGTGCAACAATATACACAGGAGATGGGGCAGATGAGAATGGGGGAGCAGATTGTAAGGAGCTGGGGTGGAATTTTTCCTGATCCCAGCTGGTGATCAGCTTATACCCTAAAGCACAAGGATTAATAACCAGGGTAATTTTATCCCAGTCAGACTATAACTACAGATGTGGGCTTATTGGGTGAAGCAGTTAATCCTTTCTACATTTGGCTGGTTCATGAAACATGATGCCTCGGGTTGTCAAACGCACTATTTCCTCATTGGCCTGCTGTTAGGTGCAGCCCCCTCTCCGGGACTGAGTGGGCAGTTGTCTGTGGACTCGCTGTGTTCTCGCCTGTTGGGTGACCTGACATCTCACTGGACAGATGATGGAGGGGAAGGGAAGAGGCGTACACCAGCACTTGCGCACTAACGTGAGGAAGGGTGGAGTTGCAGGAAAATGTCAGGTGTCGGAGTGGGTGGGTGCACAGAGAGGCTAAAGGGAAAAAGACTCTTGGAAAAAAATCTAGGGTTCATTGCAACCACAAGTTCCAAAGGCTTGAGGGGTCGAGAGGCAGCAGGAGAAGGGAAGAAGGCTGAGGAAAGGGGGTACCCCTGGGTATACACGTGCCCCACTCTGAGCCAGCAAGCACCCACGGATTTACAGCATCGTAATGGTTGGAGGCTCCAAAGCTTGGTGACTGAAATAATCAAAGAGCTGCCGCTGATGGAGCAGAGATGAAAGGGTTTCCAGGACCGTCAGTGATGGGCTTGGAGCTTTTCCCCCGGGGCAGCCACCCTGGAGTGAGGAACGGGAGACTCTCCAGTAGCTGAGGTCTGTAAGGTTGGTGCTGCCTAGGTGCCCCGGTGGGCTTTGAGGAGTGGGCGGGCCCTGGGGTGACGGGTCTTGGCCCCAGCACCCGCCTGGCGCACGTGACCGCACCCCACCCCTCCCCCCCTCAACAGCAGTCTGCGCACCGCCTCCTGCTGGGAGCGGCGGCTGCGCTTTAGCCCGGCGGGCACGCCCCCGGTGGGTCTCTGATTGCTGACACCGGGCCCAGCCAGGTCCACCCACCATCACAGGGCTCAGCTGGTCGCTCCGATCTCCTCCCACCTCCCACCCCTCACTTTTCAGTCCCAGGCTGAAGGGGCTGGAGACGTTAAAGCTTCATTCCTTGTGCTTCGTTCCAGAAATTTAAAAAAATGCCTCGCGGTTCTTGGAAGCCGTTGAGAGGAAAGCAGAATGTCTGCCATCCCCACCCAGAACCAGAGTCAGCAATGGACTCAGGAGTCCCGGCGGGTGGGGGGAAAGGGCAGAGCGGCCGGGAACTTTTAATAAAACCTTCTTATCCATTCGTCTTCTTTCCCCTTCCCTCTCTTACCTAGTGTCTTTAATTGATGTCCTCTCCTCCCCACAAGCGCAAAGAATCTGGAGCCTAAACCCTTCTCCCACAGGGCAGGACAGGCCCCCGGAGCCACCGCAGAGCCCGGGAGACCAGGAGAACTGCTGCGGGAAGGATTTGGCCTTCTCGGCGGGTCTCAGGGTTGGGAGGCTCACATCGCCATGACAACGAGTTCTTCCCGTGGGAATAAGGAACTCCCGAATGTGCAGCAAATTGGAAGGGGACCTGCTGAGTTCCAGCTGAGGCTCTAAGCAGGCGAGGGGGAGGGGAGGTGGTCTGCAAGCGGGGGTGGGGGCGCGACCGAGGCTGACATGCGACCTCCAGCATAGATGCAGGGCTGCGTGTGTTTTCCTCTGAGTCAGATGGGGCCACACATGCTGGACACATGACGCGCCGTGCTCTCCCACTGCCACCATTTAGCAGATGGATTTGCTGACTTGCTTAGAATTGTCACTGCCAAGCTTTGGGCTGGGCTAGGTGGGACAGTTCCCTTTGTGGGTCTGTTGCAGAACCTCTAGGTGGTGAGACCAATAGCTCCTGTTGGGAGAATGGGAGCTTGAGCTATGGAATTCATTTTGTGTGGCCAAGACCATTGATCATGTTCTACATTTTTCTTTTTTTTTTTTGCAGTTTTCAAAGTTGTTTTAATTATTTAAAAAATATATATATTTCCAATTCAGAAAGGTAGAAAGAAAAAAGAAAATGAAAACGATCCTCCATCCACAATTCTTCCACTCAGAGATAACCACTGTTAACATTTTGTTGTCATCCTTCCCGATTCTGCACACACATTTACGTATGGATGTAGGTATATTTACAAAAGTGATTACACGGCACATAATGTTTTGCCATCTGCATTTTCACTTAACTTACCACAGACATGGAAAGATGGAGAAAATCTGTATCATTATTTCTAATGGCAACATAGGATTACTATAATTTAATATTTACCAATTTGCTATTGCTGAAACTTAAAGTTGCTTACCATTTCACAAGTATACTCTTCTGTATGGTGATAAGCATCCTTATATATACATTTTCCCACACTCTTACTTTTCTTAAAGTGAACTTCCAGAAGTACAATTATTGGATCAAAGGATGTGGGCATTTAAAATTTTGAAGCACATTTCTAAATTCTGGGTCTGTGAATTCTTTTTTTTAGGATCAAGTAGGCTTTATTTTCTCCTCCATCGTTTTTGGGAATAACAGGGAAAGGTCCGTTATATCCGGTATCTTAGTTGGTAAATACTTCCTCTAAGGCATCATCTGAAGTAAGAATTTGGGAATAATTAGATGTTTTCAGAGGCGATCCAAGAAGCAGTCTAAGGAATGAGCAATAAAAGGTGCACTAATGAATGTGTTACTGTGGGCAACAGGGGCCCGATCCTCCCGGGGACCCTCTCAGAGACCATGTAGAACATTCCTCAGAATTAACTCCCGTAAGTTTCTGCAGGGCGTTAACTCTCCCGATCTTCTGACTTTCTCCACTGTTATTCAGAAAATGTCTGCCGGTAAGTTCTGAGGGAGGCCAAGGGGACATGGCTGGAGCTCCTACAGCCTCAGCTACAAATGAACTATTACTCCTTCCCCTGAATTCAACTCAAGGGATGAGGTTAATCCAGGACAAAATTGCATGATGGGTTAAGAGTTTTGTCAGCACCTCCACTTTCCCCCTATTGCCTAAACCATCTCTGGTGCCAACCCCTGCTGCTCCAAAACTCCCAAGGTATTTAATTCTACGAGATACATCAAAAACATCTTCTCGGTGACTTATTCTAGAGTGTTAGAAACAAAAGCTGTCACCCTTCCAGGCACATTTACATTTTAGGACAGGAACCAAAGTGGAGAATCATTCTGTACCAAAGGAATTGGTGGTAACGCTGGTATTTCAGGCACTGTGGCAGCTGAATGCATCTGTGGCAAGGGTGCCCCAGCCTGCGGCTGGTCCAGCAGAGGAATTCCGCTTGTCTTCTCCTGTCCTGTAGTAGGTGAGAGGTGGCAGGAAGTGGAACAGGAAGGAAGAGTCCAGAGCCTTGCTTCCCTTGCCCGGATGACACTCACTGGCCTGTGGATGTTAGAGAATGAGTCAGGAAAGAGGAAATAAGGCGGAATCTGTTGCTGGAGGGAATCGGAAAGAAGTGAGCTGCCAAGGCAAGGGGGTTGAAATTGTTGTTAAGAAGAGGACAGAGCAGGTGAAGAGAATGAAAAAATATCTCCAATGGCTCCAGGTGAAATAAGGCACTTGAATGAGGGACTCAGCCTCGGTTTCCATCTTCCCTTCCTACACTCTTGTCTGTCCTCCTCCATCTCTGGTCACTGCTTCTCAGTGTCATTAGGAGTCCATCCCCCAGCCCCACCCCTGGCTTATCCCCTAACTACTCATGCTATTTAGAGTTCTGTACTGTACACTTTCTCTTCTCCAGCTACACACGCTCTCTGGGCTGTCAACATTCCTGCACGGCTTCTGCTGCCATCACACACAAATGCCACACAGATGGCTGGCCCAGCTCTCTCGGGAGCTCGGATCCCACCTGTCCAGAAGCTGACAGAAGTCAGGGTAGTGGGAGGAAGCTTGGGACAGACTTGTATTCCCTTCAGTCTGTGTGTTCTCTGGTCATCATATGTGAAAGCTGGTGTCCCCATTTAAGTTGTGAGCTGCATGAGGATGAGGGCTTTGGCCTTTACTTTCCTGATTTGCCAGTGACCATCAGACACTAGTTGAATTGACCACTGTAAAAGTTTCTCCACCAGCACCACTGTGGGGACGTGAGAGGAAGAGGTCCTGCTCTGGTGCAGACACCTTGTTTTTACCGACACAGCCCCTCCAACCGTCCACAGTCACCAATAAGCCTCTGCTTATCAAATTCAGTAGACTTTCTCAGTTCTCCTTCTCCTTAGTCTCTTTGAAGTATATGGAACTGTTTGCCGGTTGCACCATCTTGAAATGCTATCCTTTCCTGGCCTCCATAATATCTTACCCTCTCAATGTTTGTCTGTCCAATGAGCTGTTTCCTTTTGTCTCTTAAACAGTTCTCCCCTCAGGCTCCATCCTTTGGAGCAGCATGAGATAGTGGAAAGAATGCAGGTTTGGGAGCCAGAGTGGCTGTATGTGAATTCTGGGCTGCACCATTTATTAGTTGGGTGACCTCTCTGAGTCCCAATTTTTTCCACTCTAAAATGCAGATAATCACGAGGTTTGAAGATATTGTAGATAAAAGGCCTGACACAAAGTAACTGCTAATGCAAGGCAGCTATGGATGTTCTTGTGTGAGTCTGCCAAACATTACACAACCTCATGTTGACCCACTGCTCACCTCTGGGCTAAGGAGTGCCAGCATTCTCTCTCCATCCCTGACTTCTCTCCTACATCTGGTCCCTGACTCCACATATCTGCTAAGTATTTCCACTTTTGATGTCTTGCCATGACCCAGCATCAGCCTGCATAAACCACCCTTGTCATTCTTCCTTCTCTAAAACTTTTCCTGCCAGCTTTTCTCTGATTCAGTCGTCCACATGGCTAGTTCCCAGACTCTCAGACTTGAAAAACTTGGAAGTCTCTTTAGCTCAGCCATCTCCTTTGCCTTCATATTTGGAAATAATGATTGTTACTGGTAAAGTGACTTCATGTGCCTTTCTGACTTAACTTTAACAGTATTTTGAAGTAAAATATTATACAAATGAAGCCGGGAAAGGAAAAATAATCGGCTTGAAGAGAGAGTAAGTGGCAGAGCGAAACTCAGACATCAATCCTGGGTTTATCCCATTTCTCGGATATTCCTTCCTTGGAATGACTGGTAGCCAGGCTGGTTCCAAGTCCCATTAACTCAAAATGCTGAAGTCTCTCCATCTTAAAAACAAACTGACAAGCCTTTCCCAATGTCTCCCTCCAGCCCCCAGCCTTCTCTCACCTTCCCTTTACAGATGAACTCCTTTTAAAATGTGTGAAATCCTACTTGCATGCCTTATTCTCTTCCTTCTGGTTCCTTAATCACTGTAGACCAGCTTCTGCCTTCCCTGGAATGGCCCTCCCCAAGGTCACTTTGGACACTTTGTAGCATTCTCCATACATAAGCCCTGTTAAACCCTATCGGAAGTCCCTCTTCAAAATACCCTTCCCCTTAGTTTCTCTCCTGGATTTCCTTCTGTCTCTTTGGCCATTCTGCACTAGTGTCTTCAGCTCAGCCATCACTTGAATGGTGATAATCCTCAGTGTTTGTTCTAGGACATCTTCTCTTCAAAAAAAAATTAAAACATAGCTAACATACAATATTATATCAGTTTCAGGTGTACACCATACTTATTCAACATTTATATACCTAAAGAAATGATCACCATGATAAGTCCAGCAACCATCTGACACCATATCATGCTATCACAATATTATTGACTATATTCCTTATGCTGTACATTACATCCCCATGACCTATTTGTTTTATACCTGGACATCTGAAACTTGTATTCCTTTTCACCTTCCCTCCTTTTAAAAAATTTTCAATTACAGTTGACATTCAATACTATTTTATATTATTTTCAGATGTACAGCATAGTAGTTAAACATTTATATAATTTAAGAACTGATCCCCCTAACTAATCTAGTACCCACCGGACACTATACATAGTTATTACCATATTATTGACTATATTCTCTTCACTTTACACACCCATGACTATTTTGGAACTACCAATTAGTGCTAATTAATCCCTTCACCTTTTTCACTCTAACCCCCAACTTCTCTCCTGCTTATCACCTCGATAAATCCAGTACCCATCTGACACCATACATAGTTATTAAAATATTATTGACTATATTTCTACATCCCCATGGCTACTTTGTGACAACCAGTTTGTACTTCTTAATCCCTTACCTTTTCCACCCTCTTCCCCAACTCCCCTCCCAGCTGGCAACCATCAAAATGTTCTCTGTATCTATGAGTTTGTTTATTTATTTTGTTCTTTAGATTCCACATATAAGTGAAATCACATTGCATCTGTCTTTCTCTGTCTGACATACTCCACTCAGCACAACACCCTCCAAGTCCATCCATGTCACCACAAATGGCAAGAACCCATTCCCTTCCCTGGCCGAGCAATATTCCATTGTATATATGTACCACTTCTTCTTTATTCATCAATCGGCAGACACCTAGGCTGCCTCCACATCTTGGCCATTGTAAACAATGCTGCAATGAACACATGGATGCACATGTCTCCTCGAAGTAGAGTTTTGGGTTTCTTTGGATAAATACGCAGAAGTGGGATTACTGGGTCTTTCTTTGTCTCTTGTTGTGGCCTTTGTTTAAAGTCTATTTTGTCTGGTATAAGTATTGCTACGCCAGCTTTTTTTTTTATGCTGGACTGTGAGGACGTGTCCTGTACATTGGTATTTCCCACACTTCTTAGACTTGCAGATGGCTGCCTGACCACCTGGCCATACTGTGTGGCTTCTGTGGAATATATTTCCAGTGACATTCCCTGGAACGTCTTGTCAAGAGCCTGTTGGAGCCAGCATGAGTTATCTTAAAAGACAAAGCAGGGGCAGCAGGTATCATAGAAATGCCTGACTGGGGGTCCAGGATGGTAAGGCTTCCAGCCAGGATCTGAGCCTGTTTCATCTCCAGGTCCTCAGTGTCTAGCACGACCCTGGATCACTCCAGGTGCTACTGAAACTGGTGGCTGAAACACACTTCCAGTAGCAGATCTGCCTGCAGCTACCCCTGTCATTCAAGACCAGTCACTTAACCTCCCTGGACCTGAGTTTTATAAAATTTTCAAAATGAGGAGACTGAAGTAGATGATAATGCATGTCTATTGAACTCTAATGGTTTATGCTTCTTTGCATGAGAAACAGGCCAAGGTCTTTATTCAGCCCCGCCACCGCCCTTCACTTAGAGCAGAGTGCCCTGAGCAGGGGGCAAGGCTGGGGGGCAGGTGAGTTCTGGGCCTTTGCTGGCTACTGCTTAGCCCATGGGCTCTGGACTAATAATATTTTTTCCTTGTGTGATCTTTTCCCAAAATGCAATAGGTGTACTTTTGCAGACATTGTTCAAAAACAAATTCTAAAGAATTGTGTGGCAGAGACTTTCGGGGGGGGGGAGGGCTCCATGACCCCTGCCTCCTGTTGTCCATGACCTTGTACAATCTCCTCCCCTTGAGTGGGAAAAGGACCTGTACTTCTATCTAACAGAATATGACAAACATAATGGGACGCCATGATCAGGTTATAGTATAAGACTGCTAACACACCAGGGAGAGAGGAAGTGTGAGTGGCCTCTAGGTCCCCAGGGTGGCCTCCAGCCCACAGCCAGCACGTAGCTGGGCCTTCCGTCATACAGTCACAAGGAACTGGATTCTGCCAACAACCTGAAGGAACCTGGAAGCAGATTCTTCCCCAGTCGTGCCTCAAAGTGAGAATGTGGCTCAGCCATGACTACAGCCTTGTGAGACCCCACACGGAAGACGCAGCCCAGACTCCTGACCCTCGGACACTGTGAGATAACAAATGCGTGCTGTTTGCGGCCACTGAGTTTGTGGTAATTTGTTATGCAACACAGAAAACTAATAGAGGCTGGATTCTGCTAAAAAATAGTAGCTATGAAATGGGGTGCCTGTACTTAAAAGAGTCTATACTTTCCAGATTTACCTTGGAACCCAGAGCCCCTAGCAGGAGGTTGCAATGGGCCTTGTCTACATGATGTTTGCTTTCTCGTCGGGAACTGACCTATCTAAAATTCAAGTGTGTGAACTGGGCAAACTGGGTGGAGCCCAGCACGGCAGTTCCCTGTAGAATGAGATGTTATGAAAGTCCAGTTTGGTCCTCCCTCCCCAACCAAAAACACAGTCAGGCCCCCATTTTCCAATGGAATCTCTGGGTGATGGTATTAAGGAACAGTCTTAATCCCAGTAACGTGGACTAATGGGGGAGAGGAAGGCAGGAGGGGAAAAAAGGGGTCAGTCTCAAATAAGTGATAGATAATATCAAATAACAAAAGATTTCAGAATCAGTTGTCTTAACACTTTCAAGCAATTAAAAGAAGATACAATGGTTAGTGAATTCTTGTTCGACTTGCTATAAGCACATTTTGTAATTAGCATATTCATTGTTGATATTCAAATGAGAGATTAAAGATTTTTGTTTTTTTAGAGTAGACTAAACACGATCACAATCTTTATGTTAATAGTTTTCAGAAATAGATACAGCATGATGGTAAATAGCATAGCTCCTCTTCAAATAGTCACAAGTGTCATATGAGCTTATCGAGCTTTTACGCTGTGCCCAAAGGGAAGATCTGAACCCCATTTTGCCACCCAAGTTTCCTCTATGAAGCTGCCAGTGATAACAGGAGAGAGGAGGGCATGTTGGTATTCTCCATCTGGAGCCGTGGGAGTAGCGCTCCCCCTGTCTCCCCACTGGGTTGCCTGCCTTGAAGAATTTACTTAAATAAGTAAATTAGTTTTAATTAGTTTCAGGTGTACAAAACAATGTACTAGTTATACATTTACACCCCTCGCAAACTGATAAACCCCCTCCCCTATCTACTACCCCTCTGACATTGTATATAGCTGTTATAATTCCATTGACTCTATTCCCTATGCTGTACTCCACATCCCGTGAATATACCACATCCCGTGAAAAAAAAATAAAAATATATATATATATATTCATTTATAGTTGATGTTCAATATTATTCACCTTCAGCTTCAGGTGTATAGAGCAGTGGTCAGGCATCTACACAGTCTATGATGTGGTCTCTCCAAGAAGTCCAGCACCCATGTGGCACCCTACATAATGTTTACAACATTATTGATTATATTCCCCAAACTGTATTTCAGATCTCTGTGGCTATATTGTGACTACTAATTTGTACTTTCTAATCCCTTTACCTTCTCCCCCATCCCCAACCCCTCCCATCTAGCAACTATCAGGTTCCTCCCCCTACATATGTAGATTCCACATATAAGTAGGATCATATGGTATTTGTCTTTCTCTGTCTGACCCAGCAGTTCCACTCCTGGTTATTTATCCAAAGAAATCTAAAACACTAATTTGAAAAAAATATATGCACCCCTATGTTGATTGCAGCACTATTCACAATAGCCAAGACATGGAAGCAACTGAAATGTCCATCAATACACGATTGGATGAAGAGACTATGGTATGTTTATACAATGGAGTATTACTCAGCCATAAAGAAGAATGAAATCTTACCATTTGCAATGACATGGATGGACCTAAAGAATATTATGCCTTGTAGAATTTAACATTTTGTGTCTCTTCCTTTGGTAAGCCCTCCAAGAGCAGTTCTGTAGTTCATGTGGGTGGGTGTTCTGTAGTTCATGTGGGTGGGGGGACCAAATGGCATTGGGTTAATCAGATTCTTTCCAGAAAATTTGGAAGTTTGAAAAAAACCTGGGAGTCATAAAATGTTGGCAATTCTAGTTTTGAGATCACATTCCTTGACTAAGACAGGCCAGAATGTATGATTGTGGTTTTGAGCCTTTGTGTCACCCACGTGCTCCTCTCCCTTCTTGTACTGTCACTCCAGAAACCAGGGAGACAATGGAGAGCGCCCCCAAATGGCACTCTTGAGCAGGGAGCAAAACTTTTCTTCCAGCCATATCTTTCCCTGGATGAGGGCCCACGCCTTAACCACAGCAGGGGTGACTCGTAGACCAGGGGCTTGACATAGAGCAGAAAGAACTCAGTTTTTGCCCAAATTCACCCCAAGACAGCCTTTCATTCCAGAAAGTCTTACCTTAGAGGCCAAGGTACTGAACTGCTGGTAAAAGGCTTGGCTCTGCCCAGAGAAGAAAGGGAAGGGGGTCCCAAAAGGGTGGCGGCCCAGTCTAGACTCCTGTTTGGAGGACAGAGCAGACTGTTCATGCCCAAGACTGCTTTTCTTGCAGAGCCCTTCTTAGGTCCCAGGCATCCCTGAGGCCACCAGGCCTCTCTTTCAGGGAGGTCCTGCAGCTGGAACTGAAGGCACCTCAGGACCAGGTGCTAATGAAGAAGTCAGAAGCCTGCAGAAGTCCGGGCCTGGTGTGCTCACCACCAGCTGTGTGAGCGCTGGGCTTCAGGCTTCTCTCTCACCCATCAAACACATCCTGTTCCTGTTCCCTGCTAAAATGTCCAGTTCCTGGATGTGTCCCCATCTGGCTCTAGATGTGGCATTGCAAGCAGAATCTCTGAAGACCGAGAAGGAGTCTAATTTTTGTTTCTTATATGAGGGAGAACTGATTCGGCTGCATGTAAAAGACCCAAAATAACAGTGGCTTAAACAAGATCAAAGTTTCTGTCCCTCTGAAGTAAAATTCTGGATGAAGGCATTTCAGGGCAGTAGGACGGGTCTTCTGTCATCCCTACACCAGGCTCTCCAGGCCGCCTGCTCAGCTGTCCTGACAGCGTTGTTCTGAGCCTCAGGTCCTCAGGACGAGCTGCGGCCATCACGTCCATGCCCCCAGAGCAGGACGGAGGATGAGGGAAGGAGAGGCACTCCTTTCTTTAAGGGATCTTGTCCCAGGTGTTGCACATATCTGGTCTTCACATCCCATTGGCCACAGTCCCCTGGCCACAGGAAGGCAGAGAAATATGGCAATAAGGAGTGAATGGTTATTGAGGGGACAGCAGACGCATTGTTTTTCTCATTAATCTTTTCTACTATATTGATTTTTTAAATTTCAAAATACTTGCTTATAAGACATCAAGTAATACAAAGAAAAACTCTATGCCCCTGAGGGAATTCATATTCATAGTTTGAGGTATATTCTTTTATGCTTTTCTTGAGAGTCATTCAAAAATAAATGAGATCTGCATTTTCAAGACAAAATACTTTCTGCAATTTGCTTGTTTCCAATGTACAATAAATCTGTTTATCAGTAGCTATATGTGGCTCTAACCTGTTCTTTTTAATAACTGCCTAATAGCTCATAGTGTGGATTTCATAGTTGAATGCACTATTATTTCTTCTACCATTGCTCAATTGAATATGTAGGTTATATCCTTTTATTGTCACTGTAAATACTGTTGCAAGAAACAACTTGTACACATAACCTCAGGTATTTTTTTTCTGTATGAACACCAGGCTGTAATGTAGATTAATAGGGTGAGGAGAATAGGCTTGGGTACCCCATGGAGGGATGTGACCCTCCCAGCCCCTGAAGGGCCAGACGGGGATAGTCCCAGCCCAGGGGCAGATGCAGTCAGGGGCTCGGGTCAGGATTGGGCTCCACCAGCCTTTCATAGAATACGCCTAATTCCCCATCATCCAGTCAAGGAAACTGAGGCTCAGGGAGCTGCTGCACTTGGCCAAGTTCACCAAGGAAGGCAGGGGCAGGGTCTGAGGACTAGAACGCAGCCCCAGGACCCCAAGCCATCCCGATGGTTCACAGTCCTACACGTGGCCAGTGTCTCTGAGCTTTTGGCTTGAGTTGTCCTTTGCTGTTCCAGTTTGTAGCCTGGTGAAGCCCTGCAGGGATTACATAGCTTTGAGATTGGTGGGTGTGCGGAGGTGGGGCAGGTGGAGGAGAAGGGGCCTTGCCGGACTCAGGTCCACAGGGGCCACAGTGGAGGGTGGAGAAGCAGGCCCTGCTCCCTCCCGCCCTGCTGCTCCCTCCTGTTTCTCCTTCTCCTGGGTCTTCTCTGCACACCGGTCACACCCAGCAGTGCAGAGCTGGGCCTCCGGCTCTGGGCCTGGCCGGCACTGGGGCTGGCAGGACCACCTCACAGCTGGCCATGGCAGGGAGGGGTCGGCATGTCTTGTTTCCTCTCAGCCTTCAGCCGTATTTCACAGACTGGGAACTGAGAACGAAAGCCCTGGAGCTGGTGAGTGACAAACTGGAGCACTGAGCTCGGAACTGGTCCACCCCCACCCTTGCTTCCCTCCACTGCCAAGGGTGCCCTGTTCCTCCTTCACAGGCCCAAGGTCCACCCCCACCTTTCTTCCTTTCTGTCTCGGCAGGGCAAGAGGAGGGATGCTAGGGCAGGCAGGCTAATTCTTTTGCGTGCTCAGCACTTTGCAGAGCATCCTGTTTTTATGTTGGGGGTGTTCAGCCTGGGGGTGAGGAGGGGTGGTGCCTAACTTTAGGTCAGCCTGTGGCAGCCACAACTCCCTCAGGAATCGCTTAGTGCTTCCTGGATTCCTGGAATCTCCACTCCCAAGGTTTCTACCTCCTGGAAGGATGCAACCCGCCCCCTTCTTCCCCCACATATACAATTGTGTCCTGGACACATAACATCAACGGACCATTGTCCAAGCGGTCTTACTCATAGCCAACAAGAGAAAATCACTCGCACGTTGGACAGAGGAGGGGAGTTTCTTCCATCTCTAGGTATCCTGTGCATCTTGTGTCTTTCAGGGAAATTACTCCTGTCATTGTCCCACACGAATCAAAGTTATTAACTCTAAATAACTCCAATTCAGGAAACTGCCGTTCTCACTTGGGTCCATCAGCTCTCACTGGATACTAAGGTTGTTCAGCTTTCCTAAGCCTGCATGTAGCGGTTAGCGCAGCCAGGGGCAGAGCCAGGACAGAGAATCACTACATGGCTCCGGAGTCTCACCTGTTTACCTGCATGTGGCTTTCAGGGTCTGGGACACCTCATTCCCATCAACCTACCCTTTGTTACTCAGGAGCTTAGATTGAACTGTTGTTTTTCTTACATTTTGGGAAGTGCTGACTTCGTTTTTTAGGGTAAAGACAGAGGCCAGAAGCTGTCTTGTATGTTTTGCTCAGCAACTCAGAAAGCTGTTGCACCTAAAGATATTTCTGAATTTGGAAAAGGAGGGAAGTGAAACCCTCCATGGTAGCCCTGCATTGTGGGGCAAGCCTGTCTCATGCTCTTGGGTAGTCAAGTGAGAGCTCGTTGGGGGGTATTGTGTGTTTTCTTACTTGAATCCCCAGCATCTCTGCAGGGCCTGGCCCAGGAAGTGCTTGATAAATATTACTGGGCAAATGCAGAGACCCTGATCTCACAGACAGGCCACACACCAGGAAAGCCTATACCTAAGAACCCAATCTGTTCTGTGATAGGGGAACCAAAAGTGGCTGCAGCTCAAGCAGGAGGGGTCCCCAAGAGGAGGGGCAGGATTTTAAAGGACTTGGGGCATTAGCTGCATCTTTGCCCCTTGGCTTCCCAGGGCAGGGCCATGCTGAATGCTGGAAGAGGAGGCTGCAGGTTGTAGCAGACAAACAGCTGTGCCAGTGGAGGCCCCACATGCTTTGGGCAGTGGGCCAGGAGCCCTGCACCCTGGACGCCCTCTGGGACTCTTTATTTCTGTATGGCCAGCTCTGCTCCAGGCAATTGAAATCCACTGGCTGGCCCTAGCAACAGTTACCAAGATAAACAGCAGAGGAAGCCTGGATCACAGCTGGCTTTCTTCTGGAGGTGGCCCCGAGGGAGACATGTCAGCCCCACAGGGTGGTCTCCTGGAGGTGCGTGGAGGCAGGAAACGATTGCTGTACAGCACGGAGATGAGCCCAGCCATTTGTCATGTGTAATTAAATTGGGCTAATTTCATTTTGTGGCACAGAGCCGGAGAATCAGGGTTTTCAAAAAATATTATTATCTTATCTCATTTTGTGTAAATGTCATCATGGCGCAGCTGGCATGGGAAGAAAGGACATTTTTGAGATGTTCCTGGTCCCCTAAATGGATTGCGTTCTGTTCCTCCAGCATTAAGTCAATCCAATGCCAAGGCCTCCAGGAGCTGATGTAGATGAAATGTTACATTTATATAATCATTCCACAGACGGATAGGAAAGTGCTTTTTCTAGATAAACCTAAGAACTGAGTGAGGGAGGCTGAGTGATCAGAGGAGCATGAACCCCCTGGGGCCCCTGGCATCTCTGCTCACCAATCGGCTACAGACATTCATCTTTCCAGGTTTGCCCCAGAGGGGAAATGACTGAGAGAAATGGAGAAATGAATCCCGGCAGCCAAGTTCTCCTTTTAATCATTTTCCTCGAGTGGCTCTGTGACAGTAGGCTGCCCTCAGGGATGTGCTGGAAAAAAAGACAGTGAACCAAAAAGAATGACCACATGGTTCATTTCAAGATAAGAACATAAGATACAAACCAAACTTAGGATACGCGCTGTAAGAGGTCAAAATCTGGACAAACTCAGTCAACTCTTGCAAAGAGTTCCAGAGAAAAGGCCCACACAAACAAAAGCAAGATGGAGAGCTCCTTCCATGGGGCTAAGCGCCCTCTGGGCCTTTCCGCCAGGACATGGCTGGCCTGTGGGATGTGGGTCGGGAAACTGTCCACAGCCTCACTGCCTTCCCTTGCTGGACCTTACCGGCTGCCTCCACCCCTCTCAGAAGTCTCTTCTCCACTAAGACAACTTGCTGTCTGACTGCTGTCTTCACTGGGGGAATAGTTATTGTAGGGCGCAAGTGTTCCTAGGGGCAGTGGTTGCTTTGGCTCCCTAAAACAACAACGAGGCAGAGGGACCGCTATCTGTCCCACCTCAGCTGGAGCTTAGCTTTCCCCCAAGTGCTGCACCACTGTGACAGCAGCCATGGCGCGGTGGCTTCTGCAGTTTTCTGTGCTAGAACAATCAATGATGGATTCTTAGATCTTAGGAGTGAACAAACCAATAGGAAAATATCCCCAGCTTCCTGAGGAGGTGTCTCAGATGCTGAGGCCCACAGGTGTCATTGTTGTATACACAGGTGTATATTTCTCCATGTGACTAAATCATCCCTTATGATGGCCATGTGCTTGTATCATTGGGAAGATGGCCTGTCGCCACCCAGCCTCTGGCTCCCCATGCATGGCCCGTACTCACCTTGCCAAGTCACCATGCCACTGGCCCTTGGGAGTCTGGATTTCACAGAAACATATGGCTTCAGCCTGGAAGGAACCTCAGAAAATAGTTTATATTTCTATCATGTGACATAATTTTATTTTTTTATTTTAAGGAAATATTTATTTATTTATTATTTGTTTATTTTTATTAAATGTTTCACATGTACAAAGCAACATGACAGACATTTACACCCCTCTTAAAGTGATAACCCTCCTCCCCCAAGCTACTACCTCTCTGACATCTTAAATCTGTTACAATACCATTGACCATCTTCCTTATGCTATACTCCACCTCCCGTGACCATATATACATGGTCATCAGTTTACTGAGGTCTGGAGAGGGTAAGTGACTCGTTGCAGGTCACACTGACTCTGTTCTGTACCCTTCTTGAAATTTCAAATCCTCTCCCTCCTTGGTCCAGTCCCAGCCTCTGGTGTTAAACGGACCACATCACACCTCAGTCTGGCCTTGGCCATCCCAGGGACTGCAGGGGTGGGGTGGGGGAGCAGTATGCCCGGAAGCCTCTGTAACTTGGGGTGGGGGGCGGTGTTAGCAGCAATGGCTGGTTCTCCTGAGCCTCATCCTGGCTGGAAAGTCTTGAGGCCTTTGCCTAAATGTCCCACCATAAGAGCTCAGGGCACGGTCAGCCCAAACACAGACGTTCTAAATCGTCCTTTTGTCACAGGTCATCCGAGGCTAGGCTGGAAACCTGCTGTATCACAAGTGACGCCCGCGTTATATCCCTGAGTGTGGCTGATGACTCATGGATGATTTCACTTCAAAATCCTCAGTAACTCTTCTGTGCCATGTGCGTGATGGCCCAGGTGCCCCGGGCCCTTCAAAGCCTTTCACACAGACAGATTCTCCACAGGGATTCTGATCCCTTCCCTTAGATGGTCTGTGTATTCTGGATTTCTCCTGGAACAGGGTACATGTGAGGATGAAATGTCCAGGACTGTGCCAGTAAATGAGAACCTAAGGGGATTCTGTACCATGGGTTCTCACTGACTCAAGATTAAAGGAAGGTGACTTGTTCCTTAAGCCAGATCATGACTGACCACCTGCTCCATGGGATTTGATGTGTATTTAGTTCAACCTTAACAAGTCATCTCAGCAGGCCCCCTGCCTTCTGGTAGGCTCTGCAGAAGTCATCACAGGCAGGCGAGGCTGACCTATTTTTGAAGACCTGTTCAGCCAGGAGGCCCTTTCATCTGAGGACACAGATGAAAGACACTGGTGTGTGGTGCTGCTTCCTGATGCTGTTCAGTGCTTTCAGCCCAGTAGAGGGACAGTGACTAGGCTCGGCCTGGGAGTGTTGTGTGAAGTTCCTGAGAGGGCACAGGATGAAAGGGTTAAGTGAGCCCCGCCTGGGAAAAGAGAATCAATTGAGGAATGAGGCGCTTCCAGCAGGCTGGGAAGGGGTGGGGGCAAGATGGGCATTTTAGGCCTGGGGGTAAGGGCATTTAGGGCATGGCACGCTGGCTGGAGGCTGCAGACACTGTGAACGGGCAAGCAGGGGAGTCAGGAAGAGCCTCCGACATGCCTTGAGGGTTTGAATTCCATCTTGAAGGCCCCGGGGACCCCTGAGCAGTTTAAGCCAGGCATTGACTTTCAGGCCATTTGTCCACCACACTGAGCTGCAGATCAGCAGGATGGTGGGGCAGGTGCTGCTGCCCACGTCTGGTACAGAGCTGATACACAGCCCTTAACTGTAGAGTTAAACGGCGGGAGACCTCGGTGCTCCTCCAAGGCAAGACATTTTGCCCAGAGCCAAGAGATTCAAGCCAACATTCTCCCCACACATAAGAAGCTGGTGTTTTCACGGAGCCTCTGGTCTACAAAACTTCCCCACCTCATAGGAGGATGGGGTGCTTCCCTGGGGTTATTTAGACAAGGACACCTTTTTAAATTGTGTACTGAGGAAGACTCAGATCATTTTGAATGGGTTGCCACAGCAGGCTTGGGATCCTGGTTGACACCAGTGGCCTTGGTGTCTGGGGCCTCGTGGACAGTCGTTGGTACCAGGAAGGATGCTGAAGCTGAGGCTAGGACCAGTAGGAGAGGGGGAGGTCAGCCTGGCAGGCAGACTCCTTTATGCTCTGGTGGAGTAGGCGCTCTACCAAATATCTTTTTGAAGGATTCAGAAGCACAAGAAGCTTCTCTTGCCTGCCCTCCTCATCGGGGAGCCATGTGCTGGCATCGACAATTTGAGTCTCTGATTTATACTGAATAAACTTGTGCCTACTCCGGAAGAAGTCATCAAGGGAGCTCCATATGGAAAACTAAAATATCATTCATGTTTCAGATTTTATGGCCACTCAACATATGCATCTATGTAAAATACAAAATATTAAGTGCATTTCTGATTCCATTTCTTTTTTTTCCTTACTCAACAGTGTTTTGGACCTTCTCCTGTTGCTGCATACAGATCTATTTTGCAGCTTCTACATTGCACGGAGCTCAACAGTATTCATTCCATATGGTTTCTTGTTTATTCTCATAGCAATAAACACTTTGATTTCTGAGCTTCCGGATACTACAAGCAATGCTGCGAACTACTTCCCACCTCCCACCAGGAGAGGCCTCTGTGAGAACTCTGGGTTATATGCTCAGAGGTGGGATTGCTAGGTCAATGAGATGGCAGCTTTAATGTCACTACACACTGGTAGGATAGCTGAACTAGTTTATTCTTCCATCAGCAGTGCAGGAGGAAGAATTTTTTTTTGGTTTTTGTTTCCACGTTCGCACTGTCAACTAATTTAATCCACTTTAACTTTTCCCTCTAGTTGGATGAATACTATCTTATTGTTTTCCTTTGCATTTCTTTAATTGAATTTGTGCGTCTCTCCATATTTTCCCTAGTAATTTGGATTTCCCATTTGTTAAAGTGCCTATTCATATAGGCACTGCTGATGTGAGCTAGGGGAACACTTATACAGAGAAAGTAAGGAAGCAAAGAAAGGAAATTATTTGATTGGCTGTAGCTTAAAGCCTCAGTGGCTGTTTGTGATTGGTTGTCCTTAGCATTTCAATTTAATAACACTGAGGCATTTACAAGCTTAGATCCTGGTTTGCTTACTTGGCAGCCACAGTATTAGAACCTAATGGCTTCCTTGTTTAATTAATTTAACAACACAAAAACAGTCAATTGAGGGAAGTTATCTTCTACTGCTGAATTAGTGAATAGTCCTAAATTAACAGAAAATTGATATATAGGAAACCATTGTTCTTAGGGGAAATACAAAGTTAAGTTACTTTGAGTCTCTGGTCACATTGTCATCAACCAATCAACACACAGCCATGTTTTGTGTGTATTTCTGTTTAAAGACACCTTATTTAACATGTATTTCTCAGAAATAATTATTTTCAGCCTTTGAATGATTTAAAGCCAGGGGCTTTGGAGGCCGTTCTACAGGTTCATTTGCCAACATCCTTGTAAAACAAGCCAATCTCATCAGCATTGAGAACCTGCTCTTCCACATATAACCCTTTCCCTCTATTACACTTAGCAGGTATTTCTAAAATTCTTCCACAGCCTTCTGATCTGTAGAACCTTCCTCTCCTGCAAGTTTAACATGTTTCATGCTGTCTCACCTTTTGAAACTTGTGAGCCAGACAGCACTAGCCAAGAAGGGTTTAGCATTTTCCTGACCGTGGATAATGTGATCGTATATTTCTTTGGCTTTTAGCCTCACACCAGTACTGTGTCCATTGTGCTTTTTTTATGGGTCATCATCTCATGAATCCTCAAAGGTGGTGGCTTTTCCACTTCTTCTGTAGTTTCACCAGGCCGTCTAGGTGTTACATTAGCACTTTCCTGAGCAGCCTCATGTACAGATTGGTAAATTTCCTTTTCCTTTTTCTGGATGTACCGTATGTTGATTTCTTAACATCGAACTCACGGTCAATAGCACTATAACTCATGCTTGAAGGACACTTATCTGACACGTATTTTTTTCCATAAGGCGCATCACAACTAGACAGTATTTCAGGACTATGCTCGGAGCCATTGAAATCACCAACAGAAAGTACAGAAATGTGAAAAACATGACACTAAAGAGACCATAAAATGATGTTTGTTTATGATATGAAAGCTGAAACAAGAAGGTAGTGTTGACTTCGGCTCGGACCATGCATATCCAGCAACTCAAATTTTTTTACCACTCTGCACATGTTCCCAAATGACTGCCAGTGTGCCATCAATCTTGATTTTGGGGTTACAAACACATTTTAGAGAATAAGCAGTTTCACAAATATGGAATCCACAAGTAATATGGTTTCCAAATATGGAAACCAATTATATGTTTCTGAGCTCTCTTTACTGTTCCCTTTGCCTATTGGTATGTACCTGTACCAGCACCAAATTTTATTACTGTATTTTTGGATTGTGTCAATATCCAAAAGAATGGATTTTCCAACTCTTTGTTTTTCTATATTCAAAACTGACTTTCTTAATTTTAATTTTTCTGCATTTTAATTTTTCCATAAACATTTTATAATAGAGTCTTTGAACTTTTCAAATAATCCACCTCTCAAATTATCCAGTTGGAATTTTGTTCAGCATTGCATTTAACTTATAATTAGAGAATAAATTGACTTTACAATGCTGTCATCCAGCCATGAACATAGTATATCTCACCATTTATTTGAATTTTCTTTTGTATACATTAATATTTAATTTTTACCTTATTTATTAGACTGATTCCTACATACATTATAGTTTTTATAACTATTATGAATAGTATCTTATCTTATTTTTAAATCTATCATAAGTAAAGAACATTATATTAATTTTGGTGAGTTGATATTTTATCTTGCAGTATTGATGAACTCTCTTATTCATTGTAATGATTCATCTAATTGTCCTGCTGGGTTTTTTATGTAGATTATTAAATCTTCAAATAAAGACAGTTTTATCTCTTCTTTTTGAATCCTTTAAGCTCTTGTTTCCTTTTCTTGTCTCATAGTGATTGTCAGTATCTCCAGATTTATATTAAGTAGTAATGATGATGGTAGGCATTTCCAATCTTTAATGGAATATTTAGATTTTTCCTATTAAGTGTGATGTTTTTGTTGACCAAGTATGACTTTTTGGTATTTAGATTTTGTCAAAATAAGAAAGTACTCTTATATTCCTAGGTTTCTGAATATTTTTTTTAAAAATAGGAATCTATAGGTGTTGAATGTTCTCCAGTACTTTTTTATTTATTGTCATAATAATATATTTTGCCTTTAGTTCTTGGTACCTTAGCCCTTAATGTGACTGCTTTTCTGATGTGTATTCATACTTGAATTTCCAGGATAAATTTTTCTTGATACTGCTGCATCATCAATACCCACTGGACTTGGTTAGCTAATATTTTGTTTAGGGTTCATAGGTAGAAAGAACTGTTACTTTTCTTGTACTCTCCTTATCTAATTTTGGAATCAACCATACTACAGGGATTATCTATTCCTTGGAATTTGGCAGAAAGCACCCATAAGACCTGTCTTAGTCTGGGCTGCTATAACAAAAACACCATAGGCTGGGTGGCTTAAACAACATTCGTTTCTCACAGTTCTGGAAAGTGGGAAGTCCAAGATCAAGGTGCCAATAGATTCAGAGTCTGCTGAAGACCTGCTTCCTGGTTCATAGAGGGCCATCTTTTTGCTGTGCCCTCACGTGGCAGAAAGAGGGTGAGAGAGCTCTCCAAGGTGTCCTTTATAAGGATACTAATCCCATTGATGAGGGCTTCACTGTCATGACCTCATCACCTCCCAAAGGCTCTACGTAGGGTTTCCAGGTGGGAACTCCCGCCCGTTGGTTCTCAGGGATTATTTTTACTTCACCGTTCCCGAATCCCAAGAAAAGTTGATCAGGAAATCGGGAAAATTGGCTCCTTGAACCCAGGTGGTTGGTAGTATCGGCCGTTACTTTGTGGAAATGATTCATCGTGGAGAACAGAAAACAGCTTATATCTCGGGATTCGGGAACGGGAAAGCAAAAAAAATTCCTGAGAACGGACGGGAATTCCCGCCTGGAAACCCTAGCCCTACCTCATGATACCACCACACTGGGGATTAGGCTTTAGCATTTTGGGGAGGACACAAACATTCAGTTCATTACAACACCCTTTGGTTCTGGGTACTTTTGGAATGTTTAATTCAATTTCCCTAATAATTATTGGTCTATGTGATATTCTACTTTCTTCTTGTGCCATTTTTAAAACCTTTTTTAATTGAGGTATAATTGACATATAACATTATATTAGTTTCAGGGGTAAAACATAATGTTCGATATTTGTATATATTCCAAATGATCACCACAATAACTCTAGTTAATATCTGTCACCATACATAATTATGAAAAAATTTTTTTCTTGTAATGAAGACTTTTAAGACTTATTCTTTTCGCAACTTTCAAATATGCAATATGGTATTATCGACAATAGTCATCATGCTATACAGTACATCCCCAGGAATTATTTATTTTGTAACTAGAAATTTGTACTTTTTGACCCATTTCATTCATTTTGTCCACCCTCCATTTTTAAAAATTTTATATTTTTCCAGAAATTATTTAGTTTGCTTAGATTTTCTATGTTTGTTAAGGGTTTATTATTGTTATATCTTTATTATGTCAGTTAAATCATCCTTTAATTCAGCATTCATTTGATTTGCCTGTATTTTTTCATGCAGTTTTTATTTTTATTAAAAAAAATTATTGAAGTATAGTTGGCACACCGTATTATATTAGTTTCAGGTGTACAACATAGTATTTCAACATTTATACACCTTACAATGTGGTCACCATGATAAGTCTAGTAACCATCTGTCACCATGCAAAGTTATTACAATGTTATTGACTCTATTTCCTGTGTTGTCCACTAAATCTCTGTGGCTTATTTATTTTATAACTGGAAGTTTGTACATCTTATTCCCCTTCACCTTTTTTTTCTTAAACAGTTATGCCAGAGGTATGTTTATCTGATTACATAGATTCATCTTCTCATTTGTTTCTACTGGCCAAAGCAGATCCAGTGTTCTTCAAAA
This sequence comes from Rhinolophus ferrumequinum, assembly GCF_004115265.2. Lineage (NCBI taxonomy): Eukaryota > Metazoa > Chordata > Mammalia > Chiroptera > Rhinolophidae > Rhinolophus > Rhinolophus ferrumequinum. The sequence continues at coordinate 3,108,946 of NC_046288.1, read as the reverse complement.
AGCAGCATAACTTTTCTCATGTTTGGGTAGTTCTTGTTTTCATTTCAGTTTTCTTTGGGAATTTTCTAAACCAGACTTCTTGGAAGTCATAGTAAAGTGTTTAAAGTATTACATTCAATGTCATTTCACATGTTACATAATAGAAAAGACATACCACTTCCCTTATCTCACCATCCGTCCCCATAACTCAGAGAGATTAGGGCCTAGGGAAAATCAATCTACTAACAAATAATTACACAAACACAAAAATGACAATGGTGTTAAGTTCTAAGGAAGGGGAAATGCTATGAGATACAAGAAGCACTGACTCAATTATGATGGTCAAGGAAGGTTTCTCTGGGTAAGTGACAGAAGTTAACCTTGTGAGGAGGAAAAGGAGCAGCGTTTCATATAGAGGGAAGCACGAACAAAGGTTAGGGTAGGGAATCAGTGTGACTAAATGAAGAGAAAGACTAAGTACATACACATACAGGGATTGCGGTAGTCAAGTCTGAAACAGTGGGGATGGTTGTACATTTAGATAGAGAAGTGTTGAGAAAAAGTCTTAGGCTATAAACTACAAAGGGTATGCAGTAAAGTTGGAAAAAAAAATCAAAAGACAAATTGAAAGATATAAATCTTATTTGCATACTGACAAGCATAACTGCAAAGACATATTTTAATAACTGAACATACCCTCAAGGAAACATTGTCTCACTTACTACAAGTGTCATAACAAATATTGTCTTTGGAAGAGTTTGAAGTTTTTCCTATACTGATGTGAAATAATTAAAACTCAAAATGTAGTTTAAAATTAAAAATATTTTAAATTAAAATGACTTTCTGGGATGATACAAACCAAGGGAACATGTCAGATGTAGAGTACACTTTGTTCAGCATTCCCATTATTTAATATTGAAGAGTAATGTATTTTCAACTTACAAAATAGCATTTGCCATTTGAGGGAAAGGTACTGATTAGGATGTTTTCAAATCTGCAACAACCAGCCTTCCCTAAGAGCCCAAACTTAGCAGCAATACACGATGATGCTGCACCATGATCTAGTGAGGAAGTGGTGTGCATACACGGGCACTTCTGTCTGCGTCATGACGTACACGAACATTTTGATGGAAATATAATATCTACAAGCACTAAACATCTCTTGAAGTGAAAAGGCTTTACGTTTGCTTAAAGGATACAAACTTCAGCTGCCCCGCATATGTGAGTGTAGGCTACAAATCTGAGCCAGAAAAGAGCCAAGGAATAGAGAAGATGTGATTTACAGCTTCTGTTCCAAAGAAGTTGATGCAAAATAATTTGTTCATCCTAATAGGGTTTTAATAGGTTCTTTCCCATGACACTTACTGCAAACTAGAACATTAAGCATGACAGAAGCCTTATTATGGCCATGGGTTTAGTAATGTGACAAACAAATTGCCCTGAATATAAAACCTGAGATTGCTTCATTTGGTTTTGCAGCATATGGAATTCTTCTTGGCAAACCATTTTGCGTGCAGCATGCCTTTCTAATTAAAACTAGTGATTCCCTTTGTCACCATTTATGCCATCATTTCCTGGAGCAGAAACCTTTAAGCATCATACAAAGGCCAAGTATCTGTGTGAAATGCAGCTCCTCCTCAGCCTCCCTTCCCGGCCTGTCACACTTCAGGCTCCTATAGGAACCTTACAGACAAATAGTCTACCTGCCTTTCCCTGAATGTGCCTTATGTCTTCCTGCCTCTCTAGTTTATGAAATGTTGCCTGGAAAGTCCTTCTTATTCTTTCTTCCATCTTGGCTTACTGAAACGCTTACAATTCTTTCGGAATCAGCTCAGAAACACAGTGCCTCTTGGAAGTTTTACCTGGTCTTCCTAATTATGTTTCCCAAACTGGGTTCCTCAGAACGCCAATCCTATGAGCATATAAGGACTCTGCTTCCTGGAGAGTCACAAAATAAAAGCAGCACCTTAAATGCTCTGAGCAGTCATACATAAAGCCATCTGTTATTTTTTGTTCAGCTCAGCAGTTCCCAAACTTATTTGGCTGTGGAATTCTATTTTTTTTCCTTCCAAATAACACTCATTCACATCCCAGAGAGCACACTTTGAGAAATGTTTCCCTGCTACACTATGTTTCCTATTCTCACATCCTTATTTATTCATCTACTTAGTCAACAGATATTTATTGACCATCCACTAAGTGTAGAGAAGGATAAAATATGACTCGGACTCAGAACCTTGAGAGAAGCTTAACAACTGTTAAGAGCCGTGAGAGAGGTGCTGAAAAGAAGCTATGGTGGCTCAGGAGATGGAAAACATTATTTCAACTGAGGGGAATGTAGCAGTCTGAGTTCTTCAGGAAGCAGATTCCAAGTCAGGAGTAAATGTGCAATGATTCGATTAGGAGGTACCAGCTTTGAGAAAATGGGGAGGAAGCTGAAAACACCTGGGAGAGCTAGCAAGCCACCATGCAAGTCCAACTCTGAAGGCAGGAAGGAGGGACTGAGGGTGGGTGGAAGTGTGTGCAGCCCAAGGATCCTTTGGCCAGGCCTTTGAAGTTCTCGGGCCAAAGCCCCCATCAGACTCGTCTGGGGGCTCCCAGGAATGGGCCTTAGGGTTCCTGTCACATTCGGTCATGGACTAGGAGCAGCCCACGGGCAATGTGGCCTCCACACAAGGACAATAATGAAATTCAGAGGGCAGCCAGGGTCTGAAGGTCAATTTCATCCTGTCATTGCAGATATTTGAGGTGTATACTCATGACTACAGCAGGGAATGGGGGAGACTCTGCAGGAGCTGGCACTGGTGCTTGACCTTGATGGAGTGTTAGTACATGGAAACAGGAGAGAAGGGTTCTAGGTAAGAGGAGTAGCATGAGCGAAAACACAAAAGCAGAAAAGTATGGAATTACCTATAGAAAACTTGGAGTATTTCATTTATGGTTAAACTTCAGGTATGCAGCCATGGTTGTAGGTTATAAGCATAGATTCTGGAGTCAGGCAGACTGGGCTAACATTCCAACAGCTCCCCTAACGTGGGTTAGTCACTTAACATCTCTATTGCAGTTTCTTTATCATTAAAATGGGAGTAGTGTGTGATTGTGGTGTCATTCCAACAGCATCTAACTCTCTGATTCTTTGAAACCAACTAGGTTTCCTATAATTCAATTCAATTCTGACACTAAGTACCTAGAGTTAATACAGACGCCAAAGTTGGGGGCACAGTCCCACTTAAGTGACTGTCCCCACTTAAGAATCAGCTGCAAATGAGGTCCCCAGACTACTGTTCTTCTTCCAAGTTGACTATAAATTCAGGGTTTCCCACACTTTCCCCCTCATGTTTGATAATTCACTTGAATGACACATAGAACTCAGAATAGCGCTCTACTTGCAATTACCAATTTATTACAAAGGACACAACTCAGGAACAACCAAATGTGAGCGATACATAGGGCAAGGTAGAGGGTTGGTGGGTGGGGTGCCACAGCTTCCAAGTCTTATCCAGGCATGTTACTCTCCCAACACATCAATATGTTCACCAACCTAGGAACTCCCCAAGCCTCACTGTTTAAGAGTTTTCACTGAGGCCTCATTATGTAGGCATGATTGACCACATCATTGGCCATTGGTGATTGTACTCAATTTCCATACCCACTCCTCTCCCTGAAGGTCGGAGGTGGGGCTGGAAGTTCCAACTCTCTTATCATATGCATGGTTTTTCTGGCATGGCCAGTTCCTCTCTTGAAAACATCTAAGGGCCTACCTTAAGTCACCTTGCTAGCAGAAACATAGGTATGGTTGAAATAGGCTTGTTATGAATAACAAAAGATACTCCTATCACTCAGGAGTAATGTAATGTTTATGTAAAATATACATAACATAAAATTTACCATCTGAACCATTTTTAAATGTACAATTCAGTGGTATCAAATGCATTCATATTGTGCTACCATCACCACCATTCATCCACATAACTCTTTTCATTGTATAAAATTGAAACTCTATACCCATTAAATAACTCCCCATTTTCCTCTCCCCCCAGTCCCTGGCAACCACCATTATACTTTTTGTCTTCATGATTTTGACTATTCTAAGTACCTCATATAAGTGGAATCATACAGTATTTGCCTGGCTTATTTCACTTAGTATAATGGCCTCAAAGTTCATCCATGATGTAACATATTGAAGCATTTCTTTCCTTTTAAAGGCTAAATAATATTCCATTGTATGTATATATCACATTTTGCTTATCCATTCATCTGTTGGACACTTGGGTCACTTCCATGTTTTAGCTACTGTGAATAATGCTGCTATGAACATGGGTGTACAAATATCTCTGAGATCTTGCTTTCAATTCTTTTGGGTATATGCCCAGAAGTGAAATTTCTGGATCATATGCTAATTCTATGTTTATACTACAACCTCTCGCTGCTTACAAGATTCTTTGTCTTTTGGCAGTTTGATTGTAATGTGTCTTGGTGTAGGTCTCTTTACTTTCATCTTACTTGGAGATTATTAAGCATCTTGGATGTTTATACTTAAGTATTTCATGAAGTTTGGAAAATTTTCAGTGATTATTTCATGAAATATTTTTTCTTCCCCTTTCTCTTTCTTTCATCCTTTTGGGACTCAACACAATGCATATGTTGGTTCAATCGATGGTATCCCACATGTCCTTTAGGCTCTGTTCATCTTTCTTCAGTCTTTTTTCTTTCGGTGGTTCCATGGACTCTATAATTCCCATTGCCCTATCATCAAGTTTGCTGATTATTTCTTCTGCTTGCCCAGTTCTGCTTTTGAATCCTTTTAATGGATTTTTTTTTCATTTCAGTTATTGTACTTTTCTGCTACAAAATTTCTTTTTGCTTTTCTTTTAGAGTTTCTATCTCCTTATCAATATTTCCATTTTGCTCACAGTTAATTTTCTTGACTTTCTCCACATTTTCCTTTAGTTCTCTGAGGATCTTTAAGATAGTTGTTTTAAAGTTTTTGTCTAGTACACCTGCCATCAGGCTTTTTTCAGGAATAGTTTCTATTTATTTATTTTGAATGGGCCATACTTTCCTGTTTCTTTGTATGCCTTGCGATATTTTGTTGTTGTTGAACACTGGACATTTGAATCTAATAATGTGGTAACTCTAGAAATCATATTCTACCCCTTCCCCAGAGTTAGCTCTTTGTTATTATTATTTTTATGTTTGTGTAGGCTGTCTCTGTACCAAAGATCTACGTGAGGTGTAAATTTCAGGTTTTCTCAAGTCTTTTCTGAACTTTTCCCTAGGTATGTACAGTCACTTTCTAATTATCCCCATATATCAATTCTTTTTGAATGTCCCAATATCTAGGCTCCCAAAGTGGAAGAAGTGAAACATGAAGGAGGTTGGGAGTCACATTATCCATAAGGAGAGGGGCTTGCAACAATGGGAGGAGGCACAAAAATGGCCACCTACCTTTTCCATCCCTCTGTGATCAGAAGCAGCAATCAGTGATCAGAGCACGGGTCTCTGACGTTTGGAAGACAGAGTTCTTTTTGTCCACCCTAGATTCTGTAAGTTGTGTGTAAGATACTCCAGGAACACACATATAGCTGCCTTTCACAGGCCTGGGGGTGTGGGACGGGTAGCTGCTACTGTGCTAAGAGCTAAAATTGACTGAAATTAACTGCAATTTACTGTCTAAGTCATTCCCTGGAAATTGGAAGTGAAGTCTTCAATAGATTCCAGAGTTCCAAAGTAGTTACATTAGACATATTCTGTCAATGCAATTGTTGTCTGTGTAGGGAGACAGATTTCTGGTGCTTTCTATTCTGCTATCTTCCCACAATCCCTCTCTCTCTGAATATATCTATATCTGTCTATCTATCTATATATATAGATATATATATATACACACACACACCCATATATGTATTCATATTAATATATATTTGTAAATATGAATATATATTCATATTCATATATATTCATAAATATGTATATATATATTCATATTTATTATATCACAGGATGTTTCTCAAATTGTTGCTATGAGGATTAAAGAGTTCATAAGTGAATTACACTCTGCCCAAGTGTCTGACAAAAAGCGCTCAATAAATATTAGCTACTAATGTTATTAGTGGAAAAAAGGTGCATATGCTAAAGAATTTGGCTTGTACTCCATAGGCAGTTGTCAAACATGAATAAAAAGCTATATTCAGAGCTCTCCTTAAGGAAGATTATTCGAGCAGCATGTAAAGATGAATACTTAGGAGTGGAAATCTATTAAGCACCTACTGTATGTGACACGTGCTCAAAACATTTGTACACATTTTCTCATTTAATCCTCCTGAGGGAGCATATTAAATACATTTCATAAATGAAGAATCTGAGAAGTGATTTAAACCTAGGTCTATTTGACTGGAAGAAACCAGAGGTTTCTTTGTGATAGGATAGGAGGTAATAAAGAAATTTAATTGTATTAATTAAAGAATACAATTAAAGAGAAAGACCCAAATGCTGGTGAAGCATGGGAAAGAAAGGAGAGGCAGTTTCCTTGTATTCCCATGAATTGTACTTCTTTGTGTGTATGCCAGTATCCTGTGGCACACTATGGTATTTCCACACGTTTTATCTTTCACAACACATACCTCATACAGGTAACAACAGCTACCGTGCATCACCAACAAGGTGCCCACACTGTTCTACGTGCTTTCAATGTATGAACTGATTTAACAATCTTAACAACCTTTTCAAGAGGGTTCTATTAACACCATCTCCATTTTACCAGCAAGGAAACTGAGGCTCTGACATGTTAGGTAATCTGCCCAGGATCATGTATCAGTCAGGTGTCTGATTATCTACACCTGACTAATACATGATCATGTATGGGATATGAACATGGCAGTTTAGTCTGCCCTTAACACTAAGCAAACCACCTTTGAATTCAATTTCAGTAAATGCTGAGTGAATTAAAAGCTGTACTTTCTCGTAGGTCTTGATATTTACCTTGTTTTTACTTTGGCAAATATTTGTGTCTGTAATGAAATAATGGAGCTATGACAATCAGAAGAATAAAAACTGCTATTTGCACTTTCAAAACATTCAAGGGAAAGTAAAAGATCATAGTTTCCCCATATTCCACAGGAGAGAGGCACTCTCCTTCAATGCCTTCTCCTTGCTTTCAGGATTTGGCCTGAGGCTCTGGATGGATGGCAATGGTATTCAATGGGGTGGGGATGGCTGCGGGAAAATCAGGTTTGGGGTAAAAGCAGGAAAATCAAGAGTCAATGCAAATCCAAACAACTATGACATACCATCTCACAACCATAAGAAAGGGTATTATCGAAAAAAACAAAACAAAATAAAATAGGTTTCGCAAGGATGTGGAGAAATTGGAACACTTGTGCATTGCTGATAGAACATAAAATTGTGCACCACTGTGGAAGACAGTTTGGCAGTGCCTCAAAAACAGCATAGATTTACCACATGATCCAGCAATTTCACTTCTATGTATACACCCAAAAGAATTGAAAGCAGGGACTCAGATACTTGCACATCAGTGTTCCTGGAAGCATTATTCATAATAGCCAAACAGTGAAAAGAACCAAATATCCATCAACATATAAGTGAATAAACAAGATTTGGCTTATACATACAACAGAATGTTATTTAGCTTTACAAAGGAAGGACAAAGAGGATCTAAAATGGCAGAGTAGATAAACATTGTGTTTGCCTCCTCCTGTGAACACATTAAAATTACAACTATATTATAGAACAATCAACCTGGAGAACCATTTGAAGTCTAGTTGAATGTAAGTCCATAACTGGGGATATAAAGAAGCTATGTCAAGACTGGTAGAGGTGGTGGTTGAAAATTGGGAGGGATATCTCAGGCGTGGAGGTACCCCTGGGAGGAATGAAGGACCCCAGCCACACACAGGACTTCGCAGCCTGGAGTACTGGTGCTGGAAAGAGGAACCCCACAACATCTGGCTGTGAAAAATAGTGGGGATTCCAACCATCTAGGTGAGATGGAAGGCTGCGGGAAACCCAGATGTCCTCTTAAAAGGCCTGTGCACAGATTCACTCCCTTGCAGGCACTCACCATGGGCTCCAGTGGAGGTATGGTGATTGGGAGGTGTCAGAGACATACTGGGAGAGACTGAGCTGTGTGACTTCAGGGTGAGGACTGGAGGGACAGTTGCCATTTTTCCTCTGTAGAATCCTCCTCCAGTGCAGCCAGCAGTTGGTGCCATGTTTCCTCTGTTGAGCCCTCCCCCACACAGCCAAATCGGATCCTGCATTGGCCTGGTGAACTCTGCTTGCTCCACCCTGGTGACTCGCTGAAACCCCGCCCCACACAAGTAACACAACACGGGAGGCTCTTTTTCTACAAACAGGCAGACCTGTCCATCAGGCAGGCAGGCAGCGTTTGCCCTAGGCAGGCAGTGTTTGGCCTTGGTATGCTCTCAGACTTTTGCTGAGTAGTACCAGGCTCAGCACTGACATCAAATCAGAATCTACATTAACCTGATGAATACCACTTGTCCCACCCTTCTAAGACCTCCTCTCACCAAACTCACATACCACATGGGGATCTATCAGTGGCTAAGCCTTATGGGAGCCAGTAGGCAGCAGCAGACCTTGGGGTGCCCTGGGCTTTTTGAAGAGCTACCCAGGTCCAGTACTAGTGGCAGCCATTCTCCGTTTGCAGAGTGGCCTCTCCTACACACCTCAGGTTTGGCAGAGGTAGTGACCGACTGTGGTAGGAGCTCTGTAGCTCCTACCAGGTAGTCTCCAGTTGGTCACAGGCAGTGGCTGACCTGGGCCAGCACCAGAGCCCCTCCCAAGGGGCCTCAAAATCAACATACCTGGAGGTTGGCTGCAGACTACAGCAGAGCACCACTTAATTAGCCCTACAAGTGTTACACAGAAAGAGAGGTCTCAGCAGGCACCAAAGCACACTGAGTTGAATCCTGCTCTGTGGGGTAAGGGCCCTGCACAGCAGCCCATAAACTGTGGACATGGCTGAATTCCAAGCAAGTCAACCTGAGGGTCAATCTCACCCAATCACGTGCTAATGGCAATCAAAGCTCAACTATAACAGGAGAGCACACTCAATCCACACAAGGAACAATCCTGGAGCACCTGCCATAGGTGACCATGAAGACTGCATCACTAGGCCCTCCCAGGGCATCTACGACATAAGGCCACCCTGCCAAGACTGGGAGACGTAGCAGATCTACCTCATACATAGAAACAAAGTGTCAGCCAAAATGAGGAAACAAAGAAATATGTCCCAAATGAAAGAACAGGAGAAAACTCCATAAAAAGAACTACACAAAATGGAGGCAAGCATCCTACCAGATACAGGGTTCAAAACAATGGTTATAAGGATGCTCGATGAACTTAGAGGAAGAATAGACGAAGTCAGTTAGAATGTCAACAAAGAGATAGTAAGTATGAAAAAGGACATAGGAACCTTAAAAAAAAAGTCAGAAACGAAGAATAACTAAAATGAAGAATGCACTAGAAGGAATCACCAGGAGACTAGATGAAACAGAAGATCGAATCAGTTATTCACATAGGGTAGCTGAATGGATAAGAAAAGAAGACCCATACATATCCTGTCTATAAGAAACCTACTCAGATAGAAAGACACACACAGACTGAAGGTAAAGGGATGGAAAAAGGTATTTCATGTAAATGGAAATAAAAAAAAATAGCTGGGGTAACAATAGTTATATAGGGCAAACCAGACTTTAAAACAAAGGCTATAAAAAAGAGACAAAAAGGCATATTACATAATGACAAAGGGTTCAATCCAACAAGAGAATATAAACCTTATAAACACTTATGCACCCAACATAGGAACATCATAGATATATAAAGCAAATATTGACCTATGTAAAGGGAGAGATTAACAGTAATATAATCATAGCAGGGGACTTTAGCACCCCATGGACAGCAATGGACAGATCTTCCAGATAGAAAACCAACAAGAAAACAGCGGCCTTAAAAGACACACTAGACCAGATGAATTTAATTGATATTTTTAGAGCATCTCACCCCAATGAAACAAAGTATACATTCTTTTCAAGAGCACTTGGAACATTTTCCAAGATAGCCCATGTGTTAGGCCACAAAACAAGTCTCAATAAATTTAAAACTGAAATCTTATCAAGCATCTTCTCTGACCACCATGGTATGAAACTAGAAATCAATTACAAGAAAAAAACTGAAAAACACACAAACACATGGAGTCTAAATGACATGCTATTAAATAATGAATGGGACAAGATGAAGGAAGAAATCAAAAGATATCTTGAGAGAAATGAAAATGAAAACACAATGACTCAAAATCTATGGAACACAGTGAAAGCAGTCCTAAGGGAAATTCATAGCAATACAGGCCTACCTCAAGAAAAAAAAAAATTTCAAATAAATAATTTAATCTTACACCTAAGGGAACCAGAAAAAGAACAGCAAATAAATCCCAAAGTGAGTACAAGCAAGGAAATAAAGATCAGAGTGGAAATAAAAGAAATAGAGTCTAAAAAAAAAATACAAAAGATCAATAAAAAGAGCTGGTTTTGAAAAAAAAAATTATAAACCTTTAAGCAGATTCATCAAGAAAAAAGGAGAGGGGACCCAAATAAATAACATTCAAAAATGAAAGAGAAGAGGTGATGACCACAGAAATACAAAGGATTACAAGAAAATACTATGAACTATTATATGCCAACAAACTGGATAATCTGAAGAAGTGGTTAATTTCCTAGAAACATAAACCTTCCAACACTGAATCAAGAAGAAACAGCAAATCTGAACCAAATGATTACTACTAATGACATTGAATCAGTAATCAAGAAACTCACACCCCCCTCAAACAAACCAAAAAAAAGGCCTGGACCAGATGGTTTCACAGGTGAATTTTACCAAACATTCAAAGAAGAATTAACACTAATCCTCCTCAAACTATTCCAAAAAGTTAAAGAGGAGGCAAGGCTCCCAAACTCATTTTACAAGGCCACAATTACCCTGATTCCAAACCCAGGCAGAGACATTAGAAAAAAAGAAAATTATAGGTCGATATACCTGATGCAAAAATCCTCAACAAAATACTAGCAAACCAAATGAACAAAACAGAAACAGACTCATAGACACAAAGAACAAACTGATGGTTGCCAGAGGGGAGGGGTGTTGGGGAGCTGGGAGAAAAAGGTGAAGAGATTAAGAAATACAAATTGGTAGTTACAAAACAGTCATGGGGATATAAAGTACAGCATAGAGAATATAGTCAATAATATTGCCACAACTATATATAGTGCCAAGTGGGTACTAGATTAATGGGGGGGGGAATCACTACATAAATTATATAAATGTCTAATGACTATGTTGTACACCTGAAATTAATATAATATTGAATATCAACTGTAACTGAAAAAGAAATACTTATAAAAAAACAGGAAATTTTGATACACACTACAATATGGATAAACCTTGAGGACTTTATGCTAATTGAAACAAGCCAGACAGAAAAGGATAAATACTGCGTGATTTCACTTATATGAGGTATCTAGAGTAGACAAATTCATTAAGACAGAAAATATAATAGACGTTAAGGCATAGGGAGAAGGGGAAATAGGGAGTGATTCTGCTTAAAATGATGAAAAATGGATGATGGCGATGGTTGCGCAACACTGTGATGGTACTTAATGCCACTGTACACTTAAAAATGGTTAAAATGGGAAATTTTATGTTGTGTATTTTTTTTTACCGCAATAAAAAATATACAAGTCCCAAATAATATTAGGTTGGTGCAAAAGTAATTGTGGTTTTTGCAATTATTTTTAACCTTTTAAACCACAATTACTTTTGCACCAACCTAATAGAATACATTTTCTGAAGATCCAGATGATTTTTAAAAAATCCAATGTAATTTGTCTTGAATGTCTTCATTGAAGAGATAGTACCCTTCCCACCTTCTAGTATTTGGGGATTAAAAGGAAACTTATTCCAATAACAGAAGTGTTGAGTTACTACACAAAAACAATGGCAACACAACTCAAATATATATTTAGAACACAAAGCCAGTGCTCATTACCTGCTGTTTTGATCTTTATTAATTAATAAAGGAAATGGAGGTTATATGATGAGGTTGACATGAAAAAGGATAATTATTACAAGTTTTACAAGTATATATACCTGTGTAGCCATCATGTTACACTTAGCATATCTACTTTTGGGATTCATCCCCGTTGTTACATGTTTGTTATTTATTACTGAGTGGTATTCCATTATATGGAAATACTGCAATTTATTCATTCACTGGGAGACAGTCATTTGTGTTATTTCCAGTTTGGCTACGACGACTAAAAGTGCTGCGAATATCTTAATACAAGTCTTTGAGTGGACATGTTTTCATTTATCTTGGGTAAATACCAAGGAGTGGGATTTTTGGGTTATATGTTAAGTATGTATTTGCAAGACACTGACAAACTATTTTTCTAAAGTGGTTATACTATCTTAAATTACCACCAGTAATGTATGAAAGTTCCAGTTTATCTATATCCTGGCTAACCTTTGATATTACTGATAATCTTTCAAATTTTAGCCATTTGATTGGGTGTTTAGTGATAGCACATTGTGGTTTTAATTTGCCTCTCCCTAATGACAAATTATGTAAATCTTTTTTCCATATGCTTATTTCCCATCTGTATACCTTCTTTGATAGTCTGTTCTTTCCCCCCAAAAAAATTGCATTGTCTTTTTAATAGTGAATTATAAGAGTTCTTTATAATTCAAAATGTGTATAAATATATTTCAACAATTTTTGTTGATATAATTCATACCATAAAGTTACCCATTTAAAATATAAAATTCCATGGTTTTTAGTATACATCACAGAGTTGTGCAAATATCACCATAACCTAATTTGGGACACTATACCCCCAAAAGAAACCCATATCCTTTAGCAGTCATTATTTATTCTCTCCCTGCCACTAATCTTCCTGTCTTCTTCGATTTGCCTATTTTGGACATTTCATATAATGGAATAATAGAATATGTAGTCCTTTGTGACTAGCTTCTTTTACTTAGTGTAAGATTTTCAAGGTTCATCCACATTGTAGCATGCATCAGTACTTCATTCCTTTTTGTTGTCAAATAATATTCCATTGTGTGGATATACCACATTTACCTATTCATCAGTTGACTGACATTGGGGTTGTTTCCACTTTTTAGTTGTTATAAATAATGCTGCTATGAACAATTCTGTACAGGTTTTTGTGTGGACACGTTTTCATTTCTTTTGGTTATACAGAGATATGCTTGCAAATATTTTCTCCCATTCTGTGCCTTCCCTTTTGATTTTCTTAACAGTATCCCTTGGAGAGCAAACGTTTACAATTTTTATGACGTTCAATCCATTAATTCTTTTCTTCTATAGTGCATTCATCCTTTTTGTGTCTTACCTAGGAAATCTTGCTTAAGCTAAGGTCACAAAGAATTTATGTTTTCTTCTAGATTATTTATAATTTTAGCTTATATTTAGATCTATTATCCATTTTGAAACAATTTCTGTGTGTGGTTTAGGTAAGGCTCAAGTTCATTTTCCTGCACTTGGATGTCTAGTATCAGCAGTATATTATGAAAAGATGTTAATTTCATCATTGGATTATCTTGGCACCTTTGGCAAAAATCAGTTGACTATGAAAGTGTGGGTCTTTTCTCAAGTGTTTTTTTTTATTATTATTATCTCTTTCTATTCTCATTGCCAATGCAATTCTGCACTGACTATTGTAATTTTATAGTGACTCTAGAAATCTGGTAGTGTAAGTCCTCCAACTTTATTTTTCTTTTTCAAAATTATTTTGCCTACTTGAAGTCCTTTGCATTTCCATATAAATGTAGAATGAGCCTGTCAATTTCTACAATTATGTGGCTGGGATTTTCATTGGAATTTTATTGAATCAATAGATAAATTTGAGGATTGACACATTAATGATATTGAATCTTCTGATCCATAAACATGAAATATCTCTTCATTTTCTTTGCATCTTTAATTTCTTTCAGCAATGTTTTGTAGTTTTCAGTGCACAGGTTTTGCCAATATTTTAAGTTATCCCTAAATATTTCATATTTTTTATCTTTATTGAATTTATTGGGGTGACATTGGTTAAATTTATGTTTCAAGTGTACATTTCTGTAATACATTATCTCTATATTGCATTGTGTTCACCACCCAGAGTTAGTTCTCCTTCCATCACCATATATATATTTGACCCCTTTACCCTCTTCTACCACCCTCCTCCCCCTTTACTCTCTGGTAACCACCAAATGGTTGTCTGTGTCTATGAGCTTTTGTTTGTCTTGTTCATTTGTTGCTTTTAGTTTTACATGCCACATATGAGTGAAGTTCATGTGGTTCTCGACTTTTTTTGACTTACTTCGCTTAGCATGATAATCTCAAGATCCATCCATGTTGTCACAAATGGCAATGATTCATCTTTTCTGATGGTCAACTAATATTCCATTGTATATATGTACCACGTGTTTATCCAATCACCTACCGAAGGACACTTTGGTTGTTTCCATGTGTTGGCCATCGTGAATAATGCTGCAATGAATATAGGGGTACATATATCTTTACAAATAAATGTTTTCAGATTCTTTTGGTATATACCTAGAAAAGGGATTGCTGGATCATATGGTAATTCTTAATTTTTTGAGGAAACTCCATACTGTTTTCCATAGTGCCTGTACCAATTTACATTCCCACCAGCTGTGTACAAGGGTCCCCTTTTCTCCTTTTTGATGGTACTGTTTCTAAAACCTAAATTTTAATTTTTTATCACTACTACATAGAACGATTTTTTGTACAATCATCTTGTATCCTGTAACCTGTTCTCACCTACTTTTTTTGTAAATTCCTTGCTTTGTACATACGTAACCAAGCTGTTTGCAAAAACAATTTTTTCTTTTTCTCCCCAATCGGTATGCCTTTCATTTCTTTTTCTTGTCCTGTTGCACCTGGTGGGATCACCAATATAATGTTTAGTAAAAGTGTAAGAGCATAATTTGTTCATAATTTTAAAAGGAAAAAATATAATTTTTCACAATTATGATATTAACTGTAGGTTTTTTGTAGGTGCCCTTTATCAGGTTGAGGAAATTCCCTTCTATTGTATATTGATGAGAATTTTTATGACTTGGTACTGAATTTTGTCAGATGCTTCTTCAACACCTAGTGAGATGATCATATAGTTTTTCTTGCTCTGTAAATAAGATGCATTACATTAATTGATTTCTGAATACTGAAGCAATCTTGAAATCCTGAGATAATCCCACTTGATCACGATGTATTTTCCTTTTGATAGATTGCTCAAATTGATTTTCTAATATTTTGTTAAAGATTTTGCATCTGTATTCATGAGGGATATTGGTGTGTAGTTTTTGTTTCTTGAAACGTCATTATCTGGTTTTGGTATCAGGTTAATGCTGGCTTCACAGACTAGAGGGAAGTGTTTTCTCCTCTTCTATTTTCTGGGTGTTTGTGTAGAATTGGTACAGCATCTTCCTTAAATGTTTGGCAGAATTCACCAGTGAAGCTACTTGGGACTGGAGTTTTCTGTGTGGGAAGAGTTTTTCAACTAGAAATTTAAATTCTTTGATATTTAACTATTCAGGTTTTTTCTTCTTTAGCGAGTTTTAGTATTTTGGATCTTTCAAGAAATGTGTCATTTTCATCAAAGTTGTTAAATTCTTTAGCATCAAGTTCATAGTATTTTCTTTTATCCTTTTACTCTGTAGAGGAGAGGATATCTCCTCTCTCATTCTTGATATTGGTAATTTGTGTGTCTTCTGTTTTTTCTTTGACCTATTTAACTAGAGGTTTATCAATTTTATTAATCTTTTCAAAGAATCAGATTCTGATTTCATTGATTTATTCCATTGTTTTTGTTTTCTATGCCACTGGGTTTTCTATTATTGCCTCCTTTCTGTTTGGTTTGAGTTTATTTTTAGTCTTGTTTTTCTAGTTCCTTAAGGAGGAAGCTTACCTGACTGAGTCCTCTATTTTTTCTGATATAAGCATTTAACGTTATACATTTTCTTATATGAACTGGTTTTGTTGCACACTACAAGCTTTGACATGTTGCTTTTTCACTTTCATATAGTTAGTATTTTATAATTGTAATTAATTTTTACCCATTGATTACTTAGAAATGTGTTTTCTAATTTCCAATAATTTTTTGGGGGGATTTTCCAGATATATTTATTGTTTTCTGGTTTAATTCTTTTGTAGTCAGAGAAACCACTTTGTTTGCAATTCTTTTGAATTTGAGAGTTGTTTTATGGTCCATATGGTTTCTCTTCAGGAATATCCCATGTGTTGGGGAAAAAAGAAGTGCATTCTGCTGTTGTTGAATGGAATGTATGTTCACTAGGGCAGAAGAGCTACCACTTTTTTTTTTTTAAAGGTTCAGAGGCAGTCCATATTCTGATTGTCCTGATATATCCTCCCATTGATCTTAAGAAATCTGTTCTAAGTTTACATTTTCATGTTTTCAAGGCGGATCTTAAATTTACACAGATTTGAAAAATCTCATGCAGTTCTTGGTTTTCACCATGTTGTGAATGTAAATTGGTCTTGTTGACATTTTCTATTCACATTCTTTATGTCCAGGCTTAAGTTTAAATGTAGGTAGTGGAAACATGGTCTTAATATTTTGAAAGGCTTTTGTGAAAATTAATTTTGATAATAGCAGTGAAGCACCTGTGCATGGCACAAGTAACACGGGCACTGTTCTTATGCAATCTGAGGGAATACTGGGAAGTGTTCAGACTTTTTTTTCCCAAAACTTCTCTGATAATGCCTAGATTCGTTTATTAGCCATTTATCCATATGTATCAAGCACTGCCTTCTTTGAGCTTCTTATGACAGTGATGAATGCCTCCTAAGAAGGGTTACTTATTGTCATTTCCTAACCCTGTCTAGTCAATTTGTTTATTGGATAGCTGTTCTCAGTCACAGAAAAAATAAAGCAACATGATGTTAATGAGCACCTAGGAGTGTGAAGCCAGAAACAGGGAAGTGGGTCCTAAAATAAGGGGAGTCTACTAGGATTGGTCCCAGTTTTTACCCATTGAAAGCCTGTGTCATGTACCAGGAGGGAAAGCACCAGAAAGACACCTAGAAACAAACACTCAGACCAGTAAGGCAACAGAAAGAGAAGGTATAATTGAGTATTTTTCTATTTTGTCTCGTGTTTAATAGAACTTGAATAAGGAAATCATTAAGTTGCTGGAATCATTTAACATATATATTCTCAGATTAGAAGCTAAAGAGTAGTAAAAACATAGCTGAGCTTTGTTAACATGCAAATTATATTTTCATTCCACAAAATCTGTTGCACCTACTACTAGTGCGAGGCAGGCTGCTGGGTACTGGGGATGAGAGTGATGATGGCAGACATGGTCCCTGTTCCTCGTGGGGAAGGAGCATGAAGAACTGCCTATGAGCCAGGATAAGAAAGGTCCAGGAGCTGTGGGAGTACAGAAGAAAGGCATCCTAAACCCAGGCTTCCCTGAAGTGACGTGAAGGATGAGAAGTCGTGGGATCAAGAGTGGGGGATTAAGGGATTCAGGAAGAGGGAGCAACCTCTGAGGAGGCCTTTGGTTGTCAACTCTGACCTTCCCAGGAACACTTAACCCCAAGAAAATCCATAATTTAGTGATGAGTATCTAAAACATTTAGTTTGTTACCCAAACTCAGCCCGAGATAAATCAAGTGCAGGATGACAGTCTAGTACCCCATTTCACAGAGTTTTCCAAAGAAAATCCTGATAAGGATTAAAAGAATGACAGCAGGTCAGGCTTGTTGATGCATTTTATTGTGAGATGGGGGAGTCTGGTAAAAAACTAGAAAATGATCATGGTGTAACAAGGAACTTAAAAATGAAGAGTCAGATTTGTAACTTACATACATGTATACAGGAACAAATTGGCACAAAATGTTAAACATTGTTCCCAACACTGTTTATATAAGGTTATCCTAATTTGGCTTGCTAAGGAAATGAGAGTTTTATGGTTAGGCTAATCTCTTAATAAAACTGCAGAGCATCATGCTATTAGTCACACAGTGAATTTCAAAATTGAAGTTTTATATTAAAAACTGGGTAAAGGTAAAATGACTTGATTGTAGTTGTAAAACTAATACATTCCCATTTAAATTCTGTTCTACAGTCCCAAGGCAAGTATAAATGTTAACATAACACTGTTAAATCAAATCTCAATGCAAGAGAACCAATTGCATCTCTACTTTAAATCTTATCAACTTTCCAAATTTTCATACTAAAATATATTATTGTATTAATACAAACTACAGTATTATACACTACACTGTGTAATAAATAAAGAAATATAAAAATAAGACACATAAATATAAAAGTTTTCTAAAACTAAAAGTACATATGTCAGTAAGAAGGGTATTAATACTGCCAGGTTTGAAGACATACAGTACAAAAATGTTGCACAGATCTATAAACTAAAAGAAATAAAATAATACTGATAGGTAAAAATCAGCTAATGTTGTTAATAAACTGGGTCCATAATAACTAACATTTGGAAACAGTTATGAGCCAAATAACAATGGCATGTCCATGTGAGAAATGCAAGTACATGGATAAAGCAGATTAGAAAATTTCCCTTTCATTTCTGTAGAGAAATTCTGAAAGTCAATTAACGCAAAATGAATACTGAGGAATTAAAGGATGAAATGTCCCAGTGTTTCGGTTTCTCTGACAGAGTCAGTGGTTTTAAGTTTTATTTTGGAATTTTGATACAACAAACAAATCAACAAATGCTAGTTATTGTAGGCCACACATCAAACGAAGGCGGGTTAGAGCCTTGAAAATACTGATAAATGGCACTTACAGCACACAGGTCTTGCTTAAGGCCAAAGGAGATACAAAGCTTCATATCATATTCTTCATCTTTGTTACCACATCCTCAAACACAATTACAAACACTGATTCTGACACCTCTGCTGCCCTTACCAGTATTAACACTGTTAGTCCCTGCGATCAGAACTCAATGACAATCTTCTGAACTCCATTTTAAACCACATAAGTAAGAAACTTCAGTTCTTCTATTGGCGGCTTTCTTAAGGCTAACGATACACTTTAAATGAGAATACACTCTACTCTGACATCTAAATATTAGAAATTACTACCTTCTAGATTGAATTTATAAAAGGTAGTTAGCACGGTTTGGAACTGCATTATACTTCTCTGTGAAGGGAATTTTGTAGTGCAGAAGTTCTCACATTTTGAAAAACATAATAAAATACTGAAGCGGATTTAGCATATGTTTACCAATAAAAAATTATAAAATTTCTCCCAATTGTACAGCTCAAGAATAAACCAACATAAGAGTGATAATTAATACTGATAAAACGAAACAATGCCAGATATTTACCTACTTCATCAGTTTCCTTTAACCTGTTAAATCTTTGCTTTCTGAGTCATTTAAAGTTTTCTAATCTGCTTCATGTTACAAACTTGTTCCTAACTTTGAAAAATGCATGAAAAATTACTAGGTCTGAGGTTCAGGCACACCTGGATTTTTTTTGTGTGGTTTTTTTCTTTTTTTTTTTTTTGTATTTTGTAGTTTTTAAAATTTTTACTTTACACAGTAGTGAACAGAAATCACAGTATACAGGTTACTGTGTTTCCATGAAAAGCATGTATAATATAGAACAAACTTCATTACCAATTAGAATTTATTTTCTTTCTAGAAAAACGATTAGGCTTCATTTGTTTTTTCTTCAGACACTTGCTCACTATTCTCGCTTACTTTTTGTTCTAAGCTGCTTGCTGGATTTACAGCTCCATCATCCTTCACGGCACCTTCCGATTTTGCTCCTTCTCCCTCATTCTCAGCCTCTTCTACCTCCTCCTCCTCTATCTCTTCCTCCTCCTCCTCCTCTTCCTCCTCCTCCTCTTCCTCTTCCTCATCCACTTGTGGTTTTTCACATTCTTTTTCTTCCTGCAGTTCTTCCATCTCTTTATCCTCGTCCTCCTCCTCCTCTTTTTCACTGTCTTCATCCTCTTCCCTCGTCAAACTCTCTCTCTCATCTGAGTCGACCTGCGAGGGAGATGCCCTTGCGCCAACATGCTCATTCGTTAGGACTTCGGGCCCTGCCTCTTCCTGCTCCATGCTATCACGTTCCTCGGCTTCCCTCTTGCAATAGGAGTAGCGGTGATTCATGTGCTGAGAGTAAGACCCGGAGTGTGAGAAACGCTTTCCACATTTGTCACACTGATAGGGCTTTTCTCCAGAATGCAATCGCATATGTTCAATCAAATGATGTTTGTGTTTAAATGCCTTTTTACAGATTCCACACTCGTGAGGTCTTTTACCTGCAAAAACAACAAACAAACAAAAAAACCACAGCAATGAAATAAAATGGTGGTTTTAAGCAAATAAAATCCTCATAAGGCTTTTGGGGGCACTTCACATTGTGGAAAGGGTTAAAGATTGATTTATCAAAAACTGTCAGGTTCAACAACATACCTGTGTGTTCATATTTATGTCTCAATAATGAGCTACTCTTTTGGAATATCTTGTCACACAAATCACAAGCATACATTCCATTTTCTGTCTTCCGCATTTTCTTTTTGGGTGGTGTAGAATCAGAGTCATTCTGATCCTCTACATTTGATACGCCTTCTGAGCTAGTGTCTTGCCTTTCATCCTAAAGGGAAAAAAAGAGTAAGAAAATTCAATTTAAATTTAAAAGATAAACAAGAGACAAATAACAGTATGGATTAAATAAGTACATTGATTTATACTTTCAACAACTTGACCAAAGCAAGTATACTGCTTATCACTGCATCTAGGCTCCAATGGTGGGGTTAGAGAAAAGGTGGGGGCTGATAGAGACAAAAATGAGGTTGGGGCCAACTGAGTCACAACTATCACAAAAATATATGGTCAATTGGTACTAAAAAGAAAGGACACAAAAAAGAATGTAGTAACAAAATGTACAGTAACAAAATCTACTTATTTCCCTGTGAATCATTACTTTATGAGTAATTTGCAGAAAGTTTTAACTATGAGCTTCCTAAACAATCACTAATTTCTAACTGCATCCTGTACCTTAATTTTTTCTTTCTGGGTTTCATGAAGCAGAAATTAAGATTCAATTTTTTAAAGGTGGTTTTAAATTGTATTTTCCAGAACTTCAGAGTTCTATGAACTAGCCTCTAGTCTTCTTCAAAAGAGAGAGGTTTGCTCTATCATTTTTCAAAGGAGCAAGATGGAAAAACAATGCAGGGGAGTCTATATTTTTAAAGAAGAATACCTGTTATTCAAAGTGAATCTTCAAAATTTCAGTGGAATAAAAACATTTCAGGCAGTTTTAGGAAGATAAGTTTGGGCAGGAGGCCCTCATGTAGGTAGGATAATCCTGCAGGAAGCCTGTGGTGACTCTGGGTCTTCTTGGATCCTTGTGTCTGTTGTAAAGACTTCCATTGTATTGCCTCTAGACTCACACATTTTCTAAAAGTTCAAAGGTTTTCCATTACCATTTCTTATGGCTTTGGAAGATGGGAGAAGTGTAGCCATTTGTCTGGGTCATTTGGGTGCTGCCAGTGGGTGCTAAGTAAGTTGGCTCTACTTTCATTGCTATTTGATATAGTCATAGAATTAAAAGAAATGTTAGTGGCTTTCCCTTTACTATTCAGAGTCACACAGAGTGTTCTATACACTAAAAATTTACGTGAATTCACTGGTCATGTGAAAATTTGTTTCAAGAGTTATCACAATTGAAAGAAACTCAATTCGTAGCACTATTTAAGGGAGGGGGAAGCAGAAAAACATTTGAAGAGAACATTTTAATTACTTTAGCTGCATCTACTTATAGAATATTTCAATAAAAGACCAGATTTGTCTCTATTATTCATTTGATTCAACCAGAAATTGATGGGAAAAATGGAGAGACATCAAGGTTAGTGTAACTGAAAAAGCCTGGACAATGAAACATAAAATAGTCATACAAAATGTCTCTATCTAGAACCATCATGAATTTGGGGGTAAAGTTATAGAAAATGCACATATTGATTCACAATATTTCCCCATACCAGGGGTGCCAAAAAATGTATGCATATGACTTGTATTCATCTTTTGTTATTGGTATATATTATTATAATTTTAATCCTCTCTTAAAATGTATATACATTTTTTTCTTGGCACCCTTTGTATATATTATGATGGAACATGGATCAGTAAATTCACTAAATGAGTTCTTGGTATTCTTAATTTTTGTTTGCTTAATTACAGCCTTTTATAAACAGAGGTGTTAACACATAAAAAGTGATAGCTAAGTTTGCCTGGTGTGCAATGTCTGTGAATGGGAACATATATTCATTTATTAATGAACATAAACAAGGCAGAAACAATTATGAATCTTGGGAATATAAGTATACAAACAGAAATCCAATCAGTAAGTATTCGAATTTTTCTTTTCTGTCTCTAGCTTCAAATAGTTCAGTCTTTAGCTGAGACACCCTTTTTCACAGTAGAATAACGCTTTCAACTTTAATTGATAAATATACCTTGGATGCCACGAAAGTTGAAGCAAACACTCATCAATTTCCTTTCAAAACTGACAGTTGGTAACCTGTTTGGCTCGATAGTGACTGATTTTTATTAGAAAAATTCACTGAAATAAGTCAAACTAGCATTTTACCAAACAGGTTTAGGATAAGATTTTTTTTGTGTTTTTTTTTTTTTTTTTTTTTTTTTTTTTTTTTTTTTTTACCTGATTTCCATTTGGCTGGATCACTTTCAAGGGTGGTTCCTGGACTGCAGGGCTGACTGTAGTTGAGTACGTGTAAGCCACCTGGGGAATCAGAATAGTCTGCTTATTGGCAGCTAGTGCTCGCAAGCATGGAACACTGTTCTGGTCAGCAATGGCCACGATTGTGGGTAACTGGGCAGTGACGGTAGGTATAGCAATATTTATGGGGTTGGCACTTGGTGGGATTACATTTACAACTGGTTCTGAGTCTGTAACACAACTGTCCTTCTGTGGCTCCTTTTTTGCGCAAGACAAGTTCAAGGGTTCTTCCTGGACAGAATAAACACTGTTCTGGTAAACACTAGTGATCGTTGACCTTTCCAATAATTCTCCCTGTTGCTTTGGTAGTGAAAGATCAAGAGGTTCTACTTGTGGTTCTTCCTGTGCACCTTCTGATGTGTACACGTAACCCTGTGGATTTCTGGATGAGGAAAGGTTCAGAGGGGATGGGGAGGACGTAGTACTTCTGGAACCATTGATGGTGGATCCCACTGGTAACACTGGAGAGCTAGTTATCTTCAGAGGACTTTGTAAAGTTATTGTGCTGTCCTGGGATTCATTTGCATTTGCAGATTGAGGCTGATCATCCTTCTTCGCAGGGATATTTACTTTGCCTGGTTCAGGAGAAGATGGTTCAGAAGACTGCACTGAAATCTGCCCAGCTTGCATCTTTTCAAACCACTTTTTTACTACCTCTAATGGTAGGTTTACTGAATCAGCAATTTTTGAGAGCTCTTCTGCACTTGGTTGTGCATTCAAAGCATAATATGCTTTTAGAAGAGACAAGAGGTTCTTTAGAGGTGGCTGACTGGGAGACAGACTGCCATCTCCAGATCCCGATGAGGCAGAGGACTCTGGCTTCTCAGCTTCTGGTGCAGCAAGTGGAGGCAGCTGAGCAGGCTGCTTTAGGTCATAGTGCTTTAATTCTGGAAGTGCATTAATATCTCCTGGACAGTCGTCACACAGAAGGCAAGTGCTATCGTTCACTCCTCCTTCGAAGCTTTTGTCCTTCTCAGATTTAACAGTAAGATCTTCGGGCAACTTTTCACTTTTGCAACTGTTTGTAGGGACTGGATTTTCTTTTTTTAAATTTTGAGGAACAACTTGTAGTTGGCTAGGCTGCTCAAGACTGTAGTTAATGATAATTTTGGTTGTTCCATCTTGATCAACCAAAGGAAGACTGATGGCTGAAATAACAGAATGGCCACCTTGTTGTATGGATGAAGCACTGATTGTTTCTTGTTCTTTGGATGCAAGATTGGCTTGATTATTCTCCAAAACTTGTCTTATTACATTACCATCTACTGCCACTTTAAGTACATTCTGAATATCACTTAAATTGATACTTATGGGAGACACCAAACCAACTGTTGGCAGAACAACAGCTTGCACCACGCCCTGAGGAGAACTGGTTGCCTGCAATGGGCCACCACCACTAAAAACCCCATTTTGTAAAGGGGTTGAACAGTTGATTCCTGAAGCAACCACTATGGGTTTGAATTCATAATCCACAGGTTCAGTTTTAATTTGGTTTACAGAAAGTTGTTCTTGAAGGGGTTTATTCTCTATCTTTTGTCGTATTTGTGGTCGTGTGGGACTGCCTGGCGATGCTGAAAGAGACGGTGAGGAACACTGAGACGTCTTGAGTCCTGTTCTTGGTCGCCCATTCACAGGCATCAAGCTGATACATTTCTTACTGCTTATGTGTGAGCTATAGGAACCAGAATGGGAAAAACGTTTCTTGCAGTTTGGGCATTCATATGGCTTCTCTCCTAAACAAACAAACAAACAAACAAACAAATTATCAATTTTTGTATATCCACATTTCCCCAAAACAAGCAATAACAATTTGAAAAAGGGTTACCACATACTCATCTGCTTATTATACAATTTTATTTAGAATCACCACTTTAAGTTCAAAACCTACATATATGTTATAAACAGCAGTAAAACATTAGTCTGAACTACATGTGCTAACCAATAGGGAATCTTCTCAGCATATGTGTGTAATATTTCTGCTAACCTTTAAAACTTCAAATCAGTCTCAAGTACTCCAAATCTATTACATTCTACTCTTTCAAGTAATTTTTTTTCTTATCCTGTTTCGCCAACGTATATAATTTTCTGTTTCCCTCTACCTAATCATTTGTAGGAGAAACTAATATTAGAGGAAAAAAGTAAGTAAAATCTCCCATAAGACTTAACAAGTATGAGTATTCCTGATTGTATGAATCATGTAAATATCTCTTTCCCATATCTATAAGATTTCCTTGAAAAGGTCTTTTCATTGGGAAAAAAACTTTAAATATAAGGTATTGCTATAAGCCTTGGCTTATTAAATTGTGATGTATGTACTCCTGGAGATAGATGTAAGACAATGTTCTAGTGGGTATGCAGAGAAAGCATCTTGGAGTGTCAATTTTAGTGAGAGTGGTTTTGATAATTTAAAACACTATTTTTATATTAAAACACAGATTATGCAATGTTGCACAAATGCAACATTTTTGTCAAGTGTTAGGAAACAACCACAACGTCAAAGACGCTACTTGTTCATACCGTGTTTCCCCGAAAATAAGACCTAACTGGAAAATAAGCCCTAGCATGACTTTTCAGGATGACATCCCCTGAACATAAGCCCTAATGCATCTTTTGGAGCAAAAATTAATATAAGACCCAGTCTTATTTTCAGGGAAACATGGTAGAGGCCTCCTTCAAGTGGCTTCCCTCCACCTTCCAGGGTACAGGCATTTGTTCTTCTTGGCTGTCAGGGTTACTTTGGTAGAAAATTTTGAGAAGCACCGAGCTAAATGAAATATTTTCATACAACCCTAATAATTTTCACCTTAGTTTTATAGTTACAGTTCATTAATTTATAAGTCAATGATTACAGACTATCAGTTTCAATAAGGTAGGAAGCTCTGGGTCTTGTGTGCCATTTATCCCTTATACCTATTACAGCACATGTCGAAAAGATGCATATTAAACCCTTTTTTTAGATTAATGAATGGCTAACTGCAAAATTATGAAATGTAGTGCTGCTTATTTATTTACTCAATATCAAAATAAAGCTCTTTCACTCCCCCTTCCTTTTTAAGAATTAAAATGAATTAAATTGAAAACACTATGAAAGTCAACGTAAGCTCTCCTAGTAATGCAACGTCACTGTTGTAAAGTTTAGAAAAAGTGAGTTATATTTTCTCAGAAATTTGATAATTTGAAGAACCAACTATTAGAATTGGAAGGGATCTAAGAATCCGCTAGTACAGCCTCCTTCTCACTGAAAAGTTCATTTGATCTCCTTGACATTGGCTCGTCTCTGCTGAAACTCCTCTATTAAGAGGACGTTATTGCCCCTGGGCGGCTTTATGAAGATGGTGCAGTTTGGTTCCGCTGAGGACCATGGATTTGGCTTCAGATCCTGGCTCTGTCACATACTACTTTCTTAACCTTTTCAAGCTTCAGTGTTTTGGTATGTAAATAAATGTAGATGCACCCTCACTGACTTCTTGTAGCAGTTATATGAGATAATATAGCAAAACTCTCAGTGTTCTCTCAGGTAAATGTCAGTGATTCTTTTAAAAAGCATTTCTACTGAATACAGGTTCAGTCAACTTGGTGTAATGCCTACTTCCCTGTCCTAGTTTCCCCTTCTGATGCGACACAGAACAAGCCCAAGTTTTCTTCTACAAGCAAGACTTTCAAGCTGATGGAGAGCTATCTGTGCATCCTGAAACCTCCCTTGTGCAGGTTAAACATATCCAGGTCCTTCAAACAATCATCCTGGGACACGGCTTTCAGAACCCTTACCCACTTGTTAACTCACCTCTGGAAATTCTGTTTATCGATATCTTTCCAGGGGGATCCATGGAAATGTGATTCAATACTCAAATGCATCTGATAAAAATTTCCGGAAGGGGTAAAACAAGGGATATGCTGTAGCATATCCCTATTTTACCATTTTTAATTATTTGGTAACATTTTTAGATGTGCTACAAACTTGTTCTCTTGGCTCTCTTGCTCACTAGGAAAATCATCATCTATAATATAATTATTCTTATATTTACAAAGAGGGAGGCAGAAGAGCACAATAGATAAGGAAATGGCTTTGGAGTCAGGATGCCGACATCAGAGCCCCAGCTTTGCCATGCATTACCTGAGTGACTTTGGCCAAGTTTATTAGGCTCTCTGAGCCTCCATTTTATTCTCATCATTAAAAAACAAGGAAATAGTAGCACCTACTTCTTAGGGTTATTGTGAGGACCATATGAGTTAATGCATACAAATAACTAGAATGTGGCTGTACATACTATGTTTCCCTGAAAATAAGACCTAGCCGGACAATCAGCTCTAATGCATCTTTTGGAGCAAAAATTAATATAAGACCTGGTCTTATTTTGCTGTAAGACCAGGTCTTACATAATAATATAATATAATACCCAGTTATATTTTACTGTAAGATCGGGTCTTATATAATATAAGGCCGGGTCTTATATTAATTTTTGCTCCAAAAGACGCTTTAGAGATGATTATCTGGCTAGATCTTATTTTCGGGGAAACACGGTAGTTAAGTGTCTAACAAATGCTAGTTATCATTATTATTTTGGGAATTACCCTGATATTTTATTGTTAGAAAGCAAGTCTGTAGATCAATTATTCTAAAGCCGAAGTCACTATATTTGTTAGAAAACCCATACTTTCTAACTTCATAGCTTTATGATTTATAGCTAAAGTACACCACCTAATTTATCTATTTAGGTTAGTGTTTGCAACTACTAACTAAACCTTGGAGATTACATGAGGAAGTCGTTTAAAGTTATATGATTATGAATACGGAGATTTTGTTTTTTTAAATGGCCCAGGTGGGTGTTTGGTTGCATCTGATGTAAACATTTTTCAGGCTAAAATTAGTATGAGGCCATGGAATAAACAGGTTCTCTTTTATCTTTTATCTCACCTCCAAGGGGAGGTATGGTGGCCCCCTGATCATAGCTGCACTTCCATATGCAGAGTTCAAATGATGGGTGACACAGATGACTCTGCAGAGGGCTTATTTTATAGATATCAGAAGATAGCAACAATCCAGGTAATTTTAGAGAGTTATAATATGTAGTTATTGCCATTTCGTTATTCATATTTTTGATTCCCCCCACCCCCCATCTTAAAGATATCCCTCTAACATTCCTTGTAATACTGGTTTGGTAGTGATGAACTCCTTTAGCTTTTTCTTATCTGGGAAGCTCTATCTGGCTTTTGATTTTAAATGATAGCCTTGCTGGGTAGAGTACTCTTGGTTGTATAGGTGCTTGCTTTTCATCACTGTGAATATTTCATGCCAATCCCTTCTGGCCCGCAAAGTTTCTGTTGAGAAATCAGCTGCCAATTTTATGGGCGCTCCCTTTTAAGTAACTAGTTGCCTTTCTCTTGCTGATTTTAGGATTCTCTGTCTTTAACCTTTTCCATTTTAATTATTATGTGTCTTGGTGTGGGCCTGTACGGGTTCATTTTGTTTGAGACTCTGTGCTTTCTGGGCTTGTATGTCTATTTCCTTTGCCACGTTAGGAAAATGTCCAGTCATTATTTCTTTAAATAGGTTCTCAGTCCCTTGCTTTCTCTCTTCTCCTTCTGGTACCCCTATGATGTGAATGTTGTTATGCTTGATGTTTTTCCAGAGGTCTCTTAAACTCTCCTCATTATTTTTGGATTCTTCCTTGTCTTCCAAATCGCTGATTCAGCCCTCTTTCCCCCTAGTCTGCTGGTGATTCCTTCCAGTGCATGCTTCATTTCACTTATTGTATTCTTCACTTTTTTTTTTCTTTTTTTAAACAGAATTAAAAAAAAAAATTATTGCAGAATATTGGGGAACAGTGTGTTTCTCCAGGGCCCATTAGCTCCAAGTCGTTGTCCTTCAATCTAGTTGTGCAGGGCACAGCTCAGCTCCAAGTTCAGTTGCTGTTTTCAATCTTTAGTTGCAGGGGGCACAGCCCACCATCCTATGAGGGAATTGAACCGGCAACCTTGTTGTTGAGAGCTCAGGCTCTAACCAACTGAGCCATCTGGCTGCCCCTCCGTAAGCTCAGTGGCAGCTCCTTGTCTTCAATCTACTTGTGGAGGGTGCAACTCACTGGCCCATGTGGGAATTGAACTGGCAACTCTGTTGTACAGAGCTCGTGCTCTAACCAATTGAGCCATCTGGCTGCCCCTGATTGGTTCTTTTTTATGGTTTCTATGTCCTTTTTTATTCTTGCTGTCACGGTTGAAGTTCTCACTAAATTCGTTGAGAATTCTTATAAACATTGTTTTGCACTCTGTATCTAGCAGATTGTTTATTCCCATTTCATTTAGTTCTTTTTCTGGAATTTTCTCCTGTTCTTTTATTGGGGACATATTTCTTTGTTTACTAATTTTGGCTGCCTCTCTGTGTTTGTCTCTATGTATTAGGTTGATCTGCTACATCTCCCAGTCTTGGCTGGGTGGCCATATGTAGTAGGTGCCCTGTAGGGTCCTGGCACAGTCTCCCTGGTCACCTGTGCCGGCAGCTCAAGGAATATACCTTGTGTGGATTGTGTGTGCCCTCCTGTTATAGTTGAGCCTTGATTGCCATTGGCACATCACTGGGTGGGACCAACCCTTAGGCTGATTGGCTGTGGGGTTTGGCCATGTCCACAACCTACAGGCTGCTGTGCAGGGGTCTTACCCCACTGAGTGGGATTCGGACCAGCAGGCTCTGGTGCCTGTTGAGACTGCCCTTTGTGTATACCACTTATGGGGCTAATTGGGCAGTGCTCTGCTGTGGTCTGAAGCCAACCTCCAAGTATGTTGGTTTTGGGGTTTCTTGGGAGGGGCTTCAATGCAGGCCCAGGACACCCACTGTCTCTGACTGGCTGGGGACTACCTGGTAGAAGCTACAAAGAGATATGCCTGTGCTAAACCCAGAGGTGTGTGGGACAGGCCACTCTGTGAACTGAGGACAGCTACCATTAGTACTGGGTTTGGGATAGCTCTGCAAAGAGCCAGGACACCGTGAGGCCTGCTGCCACCTGCCGGCTCCTGTAAGGTTGAGCCTCATGCAGTATGTGAGTTGGGTGAGGCAGGGTCTCAGAGAGTCACCACAGTGAGATGAATTGTGTTCACCAGGTGAATGTAGATCTGGTTTGGTGCCAGTGCTGAACCTGGTGTTACTAAGCAAATGTTTCAGAGCACATTGAGGCCAGTTGCCATCCACCTGGGGCCCTGGACCTTATACCTGTCCAAGAAAGAGTGCAATGTGGGCAGGGCTGGATGCTGAGAAAATGCCTTGGGAGTTGTGTGAATTGGGTGGGGTGGGGCCCCAGGTAGTCACCAGGGTGGAGCAAGAGGATCACCAGACCATTTGAGATTCAGATTTGGCTGTGTGGAGGAGGGCTGAACACAGGAAAGATGGTGCCCACATGCTGGCTGCATAGGAGAAGCACTCCCCTCTCAAACACACACAGAGGGAAAATAGCTACTGTCCCTCCAATCCTCACCCTGAAGCCACATAACTCAGACTCTCCCCATATGTCTCTGACACCCACCAAGTCACTGTCCTTCTACTGGAGCCCAGGATGAGTATCTGTGAATAAGTCTGTACGGGAGTCCTATAAGAGGACGTCTGGGTTTCCCGCATCCTTCTGTCTCGCTCAGACAGTTGGAATCCCCACTATTTTTCACAGCCTGCTATTGTGGGGGCTCCTTTTCCTGGTATCAGTACTTCAGGCTGGGGAGTCCGGTGTGGGGCTGGGGTCCTTCTGGGGC
Organism: Rhinolophus ferrumequinum; assembly: GCF_004115265.2. Classification (NCBI taxonomy): domain Eukaryota; kingdom Metazoa; phylum Chordata; class Mammalia; order Chiroptera; family Rhinolophidae; genus Rhinolophus; species Rhinolophus ferrumequinum. The sequence goes on along the minus strand of NC_046288.1, from coordinate 3,078,354 downwards.
GAACCTTCATGGCCAAGATATCCCTCCTGATTTTCAACCGTCACGAGAAGGTTTGGGGCTGGCCTGTCCACACCTCCACCCTTCCTACCAGTTTTGATGTGGCTTCTTCTTTATATCCTTAGTTGTAGGACTTGTGTTCAGCTAGACTTCAGATGGTTCTCCAGGTTGACTGTTCTATAATTTAGTTGTAATTTTAAAGTGTTCATGAGAGGAGGTAAGTACAGTGTTTATTTACGCTGCCATGTTGGATCTCCTATTTTTATTTTTTGTTTTAAATTTCCAATCTACTGTGGACCAATATTTTATAAAATAGAATGAAATTGTTGTAGCATTGTCTTGGCATAACAGTTTCCTAAATGCTTACTCTCAGTTTCTATATTTAAAGTACCAGTAACAACTAGCTTGCAGATTGGTATCAGTCCTGGGATGATACTCAGTACCCCTGCTCAAAATCTTCCCTTGTAATAAAACAGACCATCAAAGAACTGTAGACTTGAATTGTTCAAATAGCCATCCTGGAAAAATGCTTTTTCTGAATTGAACTTCGGTGAAATATCACTAGACTCTGTTGAACAATCTTATTTAAAAAAGAAAACCCTATCAAATTCTCTGCCGTATTATTTTAAGGCTATTTCTGAGGGTGATATAGAGTGTATTTTGCTCTTTCTTCTTCATGTTGCTTCAGGGAACAAGCTTCTCTATGTCCTTTGTATCAGGAAGAAGTGTGGTTTTTATAGCAACAGATCCTTTTATTCACAGACACTCTGGTCTTGGTTACTGATTGCAGTTTTCTTACTTCCTAAATCTTACAATCTGATTTGTGGTCCACTTCCAGCATGTGAAAGGGATTTCATAGTATTCATTTTTTTCACATTTGCTTCACACCTGTTTTACTTAGTGTTAACTTTATTTTCTTTACATATTTTTAAATTGAAATTTCTTGTTGTATTAAAGGCACAGAGCCTCATTAAATGCTTTTAAGAATAAGACAGATATAAATACATAATGAACAGATAGTGCAGTTTTTTGTTCCATGACATGGCCTAATTTACAGTAGCTTTTTAAGAAGCAACAGTGTACTGTTAGCTTATATAAAGATCCTGACCATCCAAACTCCTAAAATTTTTCTGTTGGTACTACAGACAATAGCTCTCTACTTACTAGCTGACCGAGACTGACTGTTGAATATCAATGCAGGATCCTGTCATTAAACTTGTTTAGTATAAATTGTTTCTAGATTTGTATTTTAATCTTTGGTATGCCCCATGTTTCCCAACTTAGTATCATCTATAGATCTGATAAATCCTCCCATACAACTGCAATAGGACCATATGACATTCATTTTGTACATGAATCTTACTCTAAACTTTATTTTCCTTCCTCTACAATATGTAAACATTTAAAAAAGTTCTCCTGAATTAGCTATAACTCTATCAACAACTTCAAATCATCTCTGGTAAGAAGGGAGATTATTAAAAATACATTATTGATGAAAACAGGAGCTAAGAAATAGGATCCTGTGGCAGGCTGCAAAAGACAACCTCTACTTTCCAGAAACATTAAAGTGTGAAAATGAATAAATGTTTTTGTAAGAATCTTGGTTTGAGCATTTTTATTTATTTATTTATTTATTTATTTATTTATTTTTTTGGTTTGAGCATTTTTAACTGGTAATTTTAACTTTATTTAACTCTCAATGAGCAATACAGTAAAACTTCCAGAACCTTTGCAGTTCCAAAATAAAATACAGATATCACGAATCATTCCTCACAAAGACACCCAAATGTACTCTGTTTGTAGGGTGATGTTTGTAAAATATAAGTGTCAATACAATAATTTTTGCAAAATAAGCAATATACAGATACCATAATATCCCATTCATTAGCTAATAGTTTTTTTTTCATTAAAATTATTTAAACATAAAAATAGCACATCAAAATTACTCAGGATACAAATAGATTCCATCACGCAATGTGGGGTACTATTAAGTTTTCTTGGTAGCTTTTATTCAAGCAGAGCCTCTGAAGAAATGCAGATATAAATGTTTATTTATACATTTCTAAGAGAGACATAATATTTTTACTATATAAAAATATTCATTTTGTAAATAATGATTTAGAAAATGACATGGAATAGAAAGGTAAAATGAAGTGGGGGGCACATATTTCTTTTCAATTCTCATTAATGCTTTCCCTTCATGCTGCCCGCTCTTGCTAACTCCACATCACTCCTCACCAGTTCCTATCTGGAGTTTCATTTCTACTTCTCTCACCTAAACAATGTCTTCATCTCTTTATTTCCTCATGCAAATTGGACCTCTATACCCTTTTTCATTACTTTGTTAATATTCATCAGAAATTAATATTCATCAGAAATTAATATTCATCAGAAAGTTGAAGTGGTTTTAGTTGTACTTCTTGTAAAACATGCTATATTCTGATAAGGTAACTTGGAGTATGTCATATTATATTAATTTGATATACTTTAGTTAAGGATTTAAACTGCAACAAAATACCATTTATAAGCAGAATATTTCTCCAGATTAGTCTTTATCCTAAAAGAAAAACCAAAGCATTTCTTATCATGTGTGTACTTCACCTTACAATATTCATTACCACATATGCTAAGCTATTCAAGGTGTAGAAAGATAACAAATATTTACCACTGTGGATTCTTAAGTGCTCTTTTAGATGGTGTTTATATTTGAAAGCTTTTCCACATTCAGTGCACTTGAATTTACGATTACCCCCAGACTGCGTCACATGTCTCTGTAAGAAAGAATTGGTATTTTACTTACACAGCAAAAAATGTTTTAGACATAAAGAACATCCAATCTGCTAAAAGTAATGCTTTGGTGATTATTTTGTTTCTTAAAGGCCTCAAATTATAGCAGTCACAAAAACCTAACACTTGAAATATTACCAAAAAGGAGGATGATACTGGGAAGAAAATTTTAACATAGAGAATAATCTCCAATTTCTACTTTAAAGTATCAGAGTCATACTTTATTAAGCAGTATAGTATTTAGCAAAAATAAGATAATATATACTAAGAACTAGAGATTATCTCGTCTGCACTCTAATTTATAGATAAAGAAACCAAAGTCAAGAAAATTCAGTAACCTGTCTAAAGCAGTTACTCAATAGAAGAACGAGGTCTCCCAAATAGAAGAAAAGGCCAGGCTTTTTCCAGTGTTTTATCCTGTCTCATATGTTTGATATTTTCAAAATGTACTTTAATCTGATGATTTAAAAAAATACTTCCATTTTTTCAGCCAAATATGAATTATATAATAGTCTTCCGTCTGGTTTATCAAATCTCCACTTTTATATATTTCAAATACATCCTGTACCCTTAATCTTAAAAAAGCACTGCTTGAATTTAATTGTGTTGAACTCTGCTCATAAACCTCCAAAGGATTCCCATTAACCCCTGAACACAGATTCTGAGTCTACAGATTCCAAGTTCATAGCCCCTGAGTTTGCAGGCTTATTCTTCACCAGTTCTCTAGAAGGCTATGATTTAGTCACTTAGTGAGTCTTTTTTTTGCACATACATCGCTCTTCTCTCTCTCTCTCTCCTTGCTTTGGTTTTTACTATTCCTTATTTCTTGGCTATGTTTACTCTTAATTATGAGTTTACTCTTAATTATGAAAGATTCTACCCGTCTTTCAAAAGCTTAACGCAAGTACTACTTGCCTCATGCTCACCCTAATTGGAATCTCCCTTCTTTTGTCTTTCATTTAGGAAGGAAAGATCCAAACCCATGGCTTTAAATACTGAATATATGGTGACAAACCCAAATTTATATCTCTAGGCCTCTCCCCTCAACTCCAGACTCCCATTGAGAATTGCTTCCTTTGCAATCCAGGTTTACACTGAACTCTTCATTTCTCTCCTGAAAATCAGTTCTTCCTCTAGTGTTTCCTGTCTTTGTGAATAACACCTCCATTTACTTAATTATTGCTTAGGCCCTGAACTTTGGAGTAATCCTTGATTCCTTTTTCTCTTATTTCCTTAACAAATTCATCAGCAAGCCATCTGAATATATTCTGAATCCAACATTCCTCATTATGTCATGTCTGTCACTACCACTGTGTTTAAAACCACCAACCCTTTGGCCTGGATTATAGCAATAGCTTCTAAACAGTCTCCCTTCTTCCATTTTTGTCTCTCTCGAACTGTTTTCCACCCAACAGCCAGTGTTCCCTTAAAAATAAAAAAAAATTAAGATAAAATTCAATATCCTTTTTGGAATAAAGGGAATAAAATCACACTTTGTAATAAAATCAAGTCTTTATCATGGCCTAGATAAGGGGCTACATCATCTGGCTCCCAATACCTCCCTGGCCTCATCTATCTTTCTCCTCTTTATTCACATTGGTCTCTTGGCTGTTCTTTGGTGATGCCCGACAGGTTTCTGCCTCAAGGCCTTTTCACGTTTCACTTTGTTCCCTTTGAGTGGAATGCCCACCCTCCGCCCCCAATCATTCCATGACTGGCTCCTTCCTTTCATTCAGGTGTTAGTTCAGATGACCCATTCTCAGAAAGGTCTCCCTATCCTGTAAACAAACATCAGCTTTCATCATTTTCTATCTTCTTATTCTGCTTTATTTTTCTTTATATTACCTATTTTCATATTTTAAATCTGTTTTATATCACCAACTAACCCATGCCCTATTGTCAGGGACTTGGCTCATCTTTTTCACTATTGTGCCTTTAACACCTAGAACAGGGCCTGACATAACAGAAACTCAAGCATTTGTTGAATGAATAAATGAACAAGACATGGAAATGCTTACCTTTGTAAGTCGTGGCATGATTTTTCAAAGGCCATCAAACTAGACATTCTACTCTTTAGTTACCTGCCTCATAACTTAAATTGTTTCCAAAACCTCTCAATTATATTTCCTCACTTTATTGGTTCCCACATTTATCACAACTTCTTTCTGACCTTAGTCTGATCATACATTTCATATATAAAACCTGTACCCATCAGAAAAATCACCAAAAGGGTTTCATGCTCATTAAGATGATCTTACAATTTGCTTTTCTAATGGCATCTCCTGCTTTTCCATCAGTTCAAACTGTCCTTTGGAGATCCTTTCCTTTGACTAGGGCCCTTGGTACAGAGAAGATATGGGGACAGCATTTGCAGGATGGGTCTGCTCCCCAAATGTCACCTGAATAGGCTCTTTCCCCAAGTCCTGTCTATACTGTGGTTACGTTAGGACTCTAAGATGGAAAGAGCCCTCTTCTGTATTGTCCCTAATAAGAGTAATAATAGGGGCAGATGGTAAATAGACGGCGTTTGTCTTCAGTAGTTCCTTCTCTGTATCAGGTCCTCCTCCTTTTGGTGCTCCTTCACGGACTTAACCATTAACCTATCCAAGGAAATCTTGATCCTACAACCCCTGATTGCCAGCATGCTTCCCCCTCCTCAATCTTATTTTGTGAATGCTGTTGCCAAAGTTCTGAGACAATAGATTGACCATGCTCAATTGTTCTTTTTCTGTTACAATCTTTTGTTTGATTTTTTGGTTTAGCCATCATCTTAGCAAAAGGTCTCACTTGTTCTCTATGGGATATTAGGGACAAACAAACTTCTTAGAGATTTAGGTATATAGATAGTCACAACCCTTTGATACAAGAAACTGGACATGTGACCCAAGCACAACATGTACCCTTAACATATCCCATGCAGTTGAATATTGATGTGATTTTAAAGATAGAATTAAGTATTCATTCACTGAGTTCCTATGCTATGTGCCAGATATTATGCTACCCAGTTTATATTTGATTCTCAAAACATTACAATGATACTCATCTCTATTTTATAAAAGAAAAAAATGTGAGGCTCAGAAAGGTTAAATAACTTAAAAGTCACACAGCCAGTGAATGATGAAGTCAGGATTCAAGTGTGCTGTCTGACTTTAAAGTTTATAGTTTATAGTCATCGGGATCTTATAAAAGAAGAATAACTGGCAAGATTCTTTGACTTTAATCCTTAAGTACAGAGCCAAAAGCTTACATATAACTTATACTTACAGAGTCGTCCTGGTTTATATTTCTAGAAATTAAGGCACAGTGACATAGAAGTAGACTACAGTATATGAAAATTGAGTATTCAGGATAAAAATGGTTTGGAATCGAAACTTCAGATTCTTAGAGGAGGCAACTTCAGTTACTATAGTAAGGGAAACACCATAGCTTATACTGAGAATAGTCATTGGGTCACAGAAAATGAAACTTTAATATTCTTCTCTTTTCTTTTCTTTTAAATTTAGTCAGTAGTAAATCATGTGATTTATGTAACCAATATTTATTTTCCCACACTGAACATTTTAGTAGAATGCATTTTGAAATCTAGTTCTAAACTTAAGGAAATATTTGTTATTTGTTATAGTATAAACAAAATAACTCAATTGAGATGAAAGAGATCTTATCTGAAAAAGAAAAAAACTTAGTTATCTCTAAAATCATGTTCATATGTGCCTTTTAACTCAGAAATGACCAGATAATTCAAATAAATAATCACTTTCATTTTTATAAGGCTGCAGACAAGATACTGTCTATTATATCTTTTTAATTTTTCAGTATTTTAAAACCCTTGCCGCCTTCTATGGAGGGGTGAATTCTCAAAATTTGGTAAGCTAGTGAACTCTCAGTCATTTCACACTTACTTGATCTCTTCCTGATTTATGTGATGTCATGTGACGTTCAAGTTGGGTTCTGTATGCAAAGGTGTAACTGCACAGGGAGCAACTAAAGTTATCTTCGTTCTTTTCATGGCGATATTTAATGTGTTCTTTCAGAGAGGTAAAGCGTTTATAGCCTCTATCACAATATGGGCAGGTGAGCAATTGGGAAAATGCATCTGGTGTTCCTGTAAAAGAGAGATTATATATTTTAAATTTAAAACATTCAAAAAATATTAAGAAAGCTACCTCTGAGTCCTTATGTTATGTACCAGATATTATGCTACCCAGTTTTGATCCTCAAAACATTATGACGACACTCATCTCTATTTTATAAAAGAAAAAATGTGAGGCTCAGAAAGGTTAAATAACTTAAAAAGTCACGCAGCCAGTGAATGATGAAGTCAGGATTCAAGTGTGTGCTGACTTCAAAGTCCCATATTTTTTTTCACTAAGCCTTAATTCTTTTTTTCTTTTGTATGTTAATTAGACAAAGAAAAGTAAAACTGAATGTAGGTTACATTTGTAAATGTATACATCTATATTTTTCTTTTTTAAATTAAATTTATTGGGGTGACAATTGTTAGAATTATATAGGTTTCAAGTGTACATTTCTATAATACATCATCTATATTTCACATTGTGTGCTCACCACCCAGAGTCAGTTCTCCTTCCATCACCATGTATTTGACCCCCTTCACCCTCTTCTACCACCCTTCTCCTTATCCTCTGGTAACCACTAAACTGTGAGTTTTTGTTTTTTAGTTTGTCTTGTTCCTTTGTTGCTTTCAGTTTTATATCCCACATATCAGTGAAATCATACGGTTCTCTACTTTTTCTGTTTGACTTATTTTGCTTAGCATAATAATCTCAAGATCCATCCATGGTGTTGCAAATGGCAGTATACATGTTAAAGGGCTTTGTATACCATAACAGAATCTTTCTAAAGATAACAATGTCATCATTATTTATTCAATGTTGTTTCAAATTTGAAAATGATACTATAAAGTCACTGTCATCAGAGAGTAAGTAGTACATAATTAGACTATGTTTGTAAGACTCCTTGGCAGTTAGGTGGCTATATGACCATGTTCAGACCAAAAGAATGTATATTGGGGGAAAGGTATAATGGAAGCCAGATTTACACCTGTCCTATAAAGACCTTTCGTGTATGATTATTTACGTTCTTTCCCCTATTGAAATATACTGACAAATTTTCCATAAAATTCTGTATGAATAATAGCTTTCAGAAAATTAAGGCAGAGAAAATAAATTGGAAGTCTCTCAATGAACTATATTTTTACATTTGTAACAATCTAAGCCTGAGAATCCTAGTACTACTCTGCCAATTAATATTATTTAACTAAGAGTAGTTTTCCATAGTTGATTTGTCTTCAAAGAAATAAGGTCCTAAGTACCATTCTATTGTAAATACCATCTTTACCTTCATTTTGAATTTCTCATAGAAAAACAGACTACCAAAGAAAATTTCACAACAATCTCCAAATGCCTCATAAACATATATTATCTGTACTGGAATTCAAGTTTATGTAAATTTAATATCTTGCTTAATGACCAGCCCACAAAATAATAGACTGAGCACCTGGTTCTACACAGCTAGGTAAAAATACTGAAATATGTATCATATATGACTATGAACATTTTATTCAAATTATGAAAAAGTGAACACCCGAAGTCCCCAAAGTTTAGGATGGCATCTTTTGTTAGCGAGGCAACTGGAACCAGAGAGTAGTCTATGGCTGATGACTCTAATATGATCCTCTTCTTTGGGGTCCAGATCAGTCACACAAGGAAATGTCTTTGGAAATCATGTTTGGTTTTGCTTAGCATGAATTTCCTATTTGTACAGGCAAGTGGGAAATCAACATTTGGGACATTCTCTTTGCCAGACTGCCCAGTCCATCGTATTGTGCTTAGCTGATTACAATGCCAAAAATCAGAGCCGACCATTGTAGGTGTTCATTCTTAGCACCACAAGCACAATGTGATTTCTATTACTGAAGCTGCTTATGCTCTACAGTGTCACAGAGCTGTCCGCTCTCGTTATCTTCTATTTTCTTCTTTGCCTTCATGATTAATCTTTCCAATTAATAAACAAAATACTAATAATTTTACAAAATGACAGGTTGTTTATATTTTTAACAGCAAGTTATTACATTAATAAATCAATATGTATTGAGTTTTCTCACACATATGAGATACGAATTTATTCTTTTAGGTTACTGGCATAAAACAATCAAAAGGAAATATGAATATCTGCCATAATAAGCAAGTGATAGAATACAGGTTTAAAAGTTAAGTGAAAATTTTTGTTTATATTTAAAAAATTATTTAATTATTGTTTTTTTAAAAAATCACTTTTTGGCAATAAAGGCTTATCATGTAAGGAATGAATGTTTTCTTTTTTTTTAGAATTCCTATAATAAACTTAAGGTAGCAATACTACTAAAAAAAAACAACCTATCTGACCATTTTTTGAATTTCCTATAAATTCTTTATCTGTGACCATGAATATACAAAAAACAAAAAATTAAAATAAATTTTTGTATCCTAATCTTCCTTTGGTAGCTAGCGAAACATTTCAGACTGACAGTATTACTTGATGTAAAACCTTTAAAAAGTTTTGATTTCTTCACCACTGATTCAGCACTTGGTAATAATTCAACCTGCTGGAGTAAAGTTTGCCTGTTTACATCTTATGAAGTTCAGGGAGAGCATGTGTAATCTACTGAAACTTTAAATACTTAAGAGCTTTTGAAGATAGTCATTATTTATATGTAAACAGATGCTGCCGGTATGATAGAATACTGTGAAATTATTAGCAGTTAAATTATATTATATACCTGAAAGTAATGAATACCCAAATTGAAAACATATTCTATAATTCAAATGTTTTACTAATTCAGAATGGTTAGGACCCCAGTTTTTATGGGATTTTACTGTGTTGATTTGTAACAATGGACTTTATAAGGTTTAACTTATTTTGATCTATGCAATGGAACATTTCTTTAGCTTTCATTATTTTCTTTCACTGAAGCTTTCTAAAAGCATTTTTGTTACATAAAACTTGATATATATATACATAATACGTACTGGGGGTGCCAAAAAAACGTATACAAGTGGACACTTTGGTCAACGTTACTCAAGCAGTCGTTCGCCATAATCAGAAGTGTCTGGACACTGATGGTAACCACTTTGAGGACCTCTTGTAATTGCAGAAGTCAAACGTGACTTGTAGTCATCTTTGGTATTGGTATACATCGAGTATTACAATTTTAATACAGTTTTTTTCATTTCTTAAAATGTGTATATATTTTTTGGCACCCTCTATATTAAAAATATTCTATATCCCTTTCGTATTTATTGCAACCTACTTCTATAGGTGAAATGTTAACACATTTTCTTTGGGAGAAAAAAACAACAACTGAGAAATGAAAGTAGAAAGAGAAGGGCTTTCCAGGATTACAACGTCAATGACTATGGACTCTCCAAATATGCAAGTAGATCATCACAACACTAATCGTTAAGCTGAAATGCAGTGTCCTCAGAGGAAATAATCTATAGTCTTCATAAATGAGTTCTTTGGCACACTGGAGGAAACAATTTTGGAATACCCTACTTCTATTTCGTTTGTCACTGATTTAGGTACAGAAATCCTATCTATTCTGGAGTGAAACTTTTGTTTCTCCTCTTTTTCATAGCTGATTTCTGATTTAAGGAAAGTATAGTTGACTCCTTGCAATGGAATCTATTTTATTTTCTATACCATCCTTCTCAATTTCCTTCAAGAATTTCAAAGTTGACTAATATAACATTAGCACCAAACAAGTAGAAATACTTAGGTATAAATCTAACAAAATCTGAGACTTATGTGAGAAAAACTCTCTGATGAGCAAAATAAAAAAAAAACTAAATAAATGAAGAGACATTCCAAGTTCATGTATAAGAATTGACTAAATATTGTCAAGATGTCAGTCCTTCCCAATTGATTTCTAGATTCAATACAATTCCAATCACTATCCCAGCAAGTTATATTATGGATATTGACAAACATTCTAATGTTTATATGGATAGGCAAAAGACCCAGAGTCGCCAACACAATACTGAAGAACAAAGTCGGACAACTGACACTACCAAACTTTAAGACTTACTACAAAGCTACAGTAATCAAGACAGTGTGGTATTGGCAAGAGAATATACAAATGGATCAATGCCCAGAAATAGATCCCCATAAATACAGTCAGTTGATCTCTGACTAAAGAGCAAAGGTAATACAAAAGAACAAAAACAGCCTTTTCAATAAATGCTAATAGAATAACTGCACATCCTTATGCAAAAAAAAAAAAAATGAATCTATAGACACCGACCTCATCTTTCATAAAATTTAACTCAAAATGGATTGCAGACCTAAATGTAAAATACAGAACTGTAAGACTCCTAGAAGATTACAGGAGAAAACCTATATGACTTTGAGTAAGGTGATGCCTTTTTAGATACAACACCAGAGGCACAATTCATGAAAGAAATTATTGAAAAGCTGGTTTTTATAAAAGTTAAAAACTTCTGTTTTGAGAAAGACAATATCAAGAGAATTAGAAGATAAGTCACAGACTGGCAAAAATATTTGCAAAAGACACATCTGATAAAGGACTGTTATCCAAAAGATAGAAAGAACTCTTGAAAATCAACAATAAAAAATTAAATAACTAAATAAAAAATGAGCCAAAGACCTTGACAGATAGCTCACCCAAAGATACACAATTCGCAAATAAGTATGGAAAGATGCTCCACACCTCACATATTATTAGGGAAATACAAATTAAAACAAGAAACCACTATACACCTATCAGAATAGCACAAACCCAGAACACTGACAACACAAAATACTGGCAAGGAAGTGGAACAACAGGAACTCTCTATCATACATTGCTGGAAGGAATGTAAACTGGTACAGCCACTTTGGAAGACAATCTGGCAGTTTCTTACAAAATCAATCATATTCTTACCATATGATCTAACAATCATGCTTCTTGGTATTTACCAAAAGGAACTGAAAACTTTTGTCCACACAAACATCTGTACACAGATGTTTACAGCAGCTCTATTCATAATTGCCAAAAGCTGGAAAATCTCCTTCAGTCCATGAATGGATTAATAAACTGTGGTGCATCCAGACAATGGAATATAATTCAATTCTTAGAAGAAATGAGCTATCAAGCCATAAAAAGACATAGAGAAACCTTAAATGCACATTAAGGGAAAGAAGTCAATCTGAAAAGGCTACATACTGGATGATTCTAACTACATGACATTCTGGAAAGGCAAAACTATGGATACATAAAGAGATCAGTAGTTGTCAGGGGTATGGGGAGAGGGGGAAAGGATGGCTAGGCAGAACACAGAGGACTTTTAGGGCAGTGAAACTACTCTGTATGATATTATAATGATGGATACATGTCATGAAACATTTGTCCAAACCCCCAAAATGTACAGCACCAAGAGTGAGCCCTAAGGTAAACTATGGACTTTGAATGATTCTGATGTGTCAGTGGAGGTTCATCCTTGGTAAAAAAAACATCACTCTGGCGAATCCTGTTGATAATGGGGGAGGCTATGCCTGTATGGGCCAGGGGACTTATGAGCAATCTCAGTACTTCTGTCTCACTTTTGTTGTAAATCTAAAACTGCTCTAAAAAACCTTAAAAAATATTGATTATTTGAATATTAAGCTAAATCTATCCATTAAACTGGGAACCCTGGAAAAATCAAACCACATTTAGGATATTAAAACTTGAAATATTCTTAAACGTTCCAAGTAACTTCCTAGTATTTGGTACAGATCTCGCATAAAGTTTCTTATAGAAACATCTGCATGCTATTTTCACCTGTCACCACTAGTGCATGGAAGGGCAGAATGACAACCTATTTCTTTTCAGGAGAGTGTGAACAGTTTATAATTATTGATTGCATTTTGCCACTCTTTACACACTGGCTGTCCACAACACAGTGGACTAAAGCAGATACAGAAAAACCATTTGTCTCCAAATTAGTATGTTTTGAACCAGACACCCGTGTTTTACCTGCTAGAATAGTGGAAAAGAATCAAGGGGCAGTAAGGTCATTCCAGTTCCCATTTCTACTACTCGTTGCCATGTTAGTGAATGGAAATCAATGCCCAGGGACTGTTCTAAGCATTTCACGTGCAGAGGCATCAGCCCCACACACGCGAGATGCCACTAATATAATACTGCACAGTATTCCATGAATTACAGAGATTACTGTACAGCTACTTGCAATAACTTTTGGTTTTCAAAAACGTTCCCTACAGTGGGAGAGTAGGTTCCCGCAGTAGAGTAATGGAAATAGTAATCCTTTCAAGATGAAAGAGAAACAGCCGTGAGTCCCCATTTACCATTTTCATCATGACCACTGGCTTCGGGTGTGCCCTGCCTCTGGTCGTCTTCGGGCGCCTCGGGGTAAATGACAGCAGTGTCTTGTTGTTGCAGGAACTCTTCCACATTAGGATCATGGTTCTGTTCATTTTCTGCCTCTGAGTCGCAGTCATCATCTTTCACTAACAGAAACGCATACTTTATAAAACGCCATTTCACCACCAAGTCATTCACAAAGTTTTTCTAAATGAGAAATTATCTTGAGAGAATATGTGATTATTCTTAAATTTGTAGGAAATAGTGACTGAATATTAAAAACAAAATTCACTCATTCTGTTATAATCTATCAAGTCATTTTAAAAATAAATTTAAAGTGTTATAAAGTCTGGAAATTTCTACAATATTCTTTTTTAAGCTTCAGAGTTGTAGTTCTATTCCATTTTACTGATAAACAAGATACAGAGAAGATGAACACAGTTGGCTGAATTCTTAGTTTCTCAGTCAATGATAAAACAAGGAAAAAAGTAAAAGAAGAAAACCTTAGTTTCCAATTCTTAGTTTTTCCTGGCAAATCGATTGTATCATATTTACTTAGAGTTGTACTTTAAATCTGAATCCTTCTCAATATAAACCACCCTGAAGTTCAGTTATTCAATTATGTGATTTCTTAGAAAATGCCTTTAATATTACCTATAGTTAGAAAGATTTCTAAGAAGAGTCAAGAGAGTATCAAATTGATAAAATTGCTTCTTATTTCCCCTAGTATTCATACACAAACTAGGCTATCCTTGCTCTTTAACTGTGGCACTAAAGCAGAGGCATTTATTTCCCCTTGAGTTATTTAGAAAGGTTCAAGAGAGAACAAAATGTTTGCACTTTGAGAAAGTGGCCCAGATCGCCGCTGAGTTTCTAAAGCAGCACTGCTGCTGAACTAAGGTTTTTCTCCATTTCCCCCACTGGCTCCAGAGGAGAAAGTCTGCTTCACACTGGCGGTAACTGTAACGGGTTAGGATGCCTCCCAAGTGTCTCATGGGTGACTTCTTATACACTTCAGACTGTACTATCAGTTCTAAATTTGTAAAACAGCACTTCCCACCAAGCTAAAATTGAGCCAAATGAAGCTGATGATGTATGGGCATCTTTTTGTTCCACAGTTGTGAAAACAATGTTGCTAAACCTCCTGCACAGTAGTAGTAACTGAACTCCTCTGGGTGGCTGCTGTTTAAAACCTCAGAGTCAATGACATAGTAATAATGATGACCCATTATTTTTTTCTCCTTTTTAATACAGCCAACAGCTATTAATTATTTAGCATCTGCTATATATTAAGAATTGTATTATTTAGTTCATGCCAGTAGTCACCAAACTGGGGTACTGGATCCAGGGGTAAGCGAAGACTCTTTAAGAGGTAAGGTGATACTTTTGGTTTTAAGGGAATCTATCTCCAGATCCTCAATTTCAATGTATACTCTTTCTTAGAATCCTGAAGTTTCTTCTCTCTAGCCTTCCCTTTCACAGTATCCTCTGCTATAACTTAAAAGAAACAAGAAAAAAAAGCATATCCCTCCATTGATCCAGTACATTAATATGGTGCATTGCCTCGGAGTGTAAAAACCTCCAGCTTGGCAAAGGAAAGAAAATTCAAAATACTGATTGGGGAAAATCTTCTTTACTGATTAATCAAGACAACATAAAACCACTCACTATAGGCCTTGCGGTCTTTCCTGTTTACATGGATTTCTGTCGGGGGTAAAGCATGGTCATTGAAATGGGGATATTCTGGTCCTAGTTAGGGAGCTCTGAAATCAGCGCTATAATAATATGGCCAGTGGGAGTGAGAGTAATTTTCCTTTAATGACCTCACCTGTTCCATTCCCTATTATTAAAAAAATTCATTGCTTTTTAGGAGCCTGATGAGAGTAAAGCAAAGAGTATTCTCAAAAATAATTCCAAGCATCTGTCATTAGCTGGAACAATAAGCATTTTTGAACAGCTAAAGCAGTATAAGTCAGTGTCATTGAGTCTTTTTAATGTAACTTCAAATTTTCAAGTTAAACTAGATAAAACTCATTAACGAAATTTGTGGTTTATGTGATTTCTTATAGATTTATGTATTTGATAAGACACTTAAAATATCTTGTCAAATTATATTTTAAAATATTTATTTCAATTAAACAGTCTCCACTTATAAAATGTTTGGACTTTCTATGTCCTAGGAACTACACACACACACACACACACACACACACACACACACACAGATACACACACTGGAATGATGAGTTTTAAATAGTATACTTTTCAGAATTATATAGTCTATTTTATACACGAATCTTGTATCTTCAATAAGCTGTAAGCTTACCAATATAGTATAACTGGTTGTAAATATACTCATTTGGAGACAAAGATTTTTACAATTAATAAAATTAGATTAGATCTAAATAATCTCTAATCTCACTATTTGAATATTTTATTTGTAAAAGATGCATTTATTTACACTTTATATATTTCTTATTATTTATAATTTATATATTCATCATAGAGAACATTTTTATAAAATTCCTCAAAATGTATACTGACACACTTATTTGAATTAGCAAAATGAAGAGACACTTTTTTTCTGACAGAAAATCTGATTTGGTTGAAAGTCTGGTAATTGGCTTTGCTAATTAGGTTATTAGGTACCAATGAGCTAGAAATTGAATGAACCCAGTTTGTAGTTCTAAGGTATTGATCAAAATATAGTTAATTCATGTGGTAAGACTAAAAAAATACATAAAAAATGTATTGACAAAAGGTACTAAAACTAACAACATTTCAATTTCCCCAACTATTTCTGAATATATTAAACAGGTGCCTTTTTGTAAGGGGAAAAATAAATAAAAGCCCCAAACAGATATTAATCCTTTGATGAATAAGTACTGGTAAAGCCTTTTTGGTTGATGTTCCAGAAAACGAGTGAATGATTCTGATGACTGGAAAACAAATCCTTTAGCAAATTAGGTGGCTTTGAATTTTTGCTTTTAACAAACTTGAAGAGAATTTAATAGAATTGTCAGTTGACAGGACATTAAAAACATTTTTACTAATAGATATAACCATTACTTTTTACATGTAATTCTGAAGATGTGTAAAGAATTGAGTATATCAGTTGTAACAAAAATGTATTTCATCTTTTTATTTAGTAGAATAAGGTTATTTCAGTACTAAACAAAAAATCAAAACAGAATTAATGCTGAACACATTTTCTTCTAGAAATAAATAACATTAAACTATCAATATATGAACTATTTGGAGAATACTTCAGTTCCTCTGAATTCATTTCCAGTAATATTTTTCTTTAATAATAATTTATTAAAACTTGGACGTATTTATGTTGTGAGCAACCGTGTGGTATTAATATATGATAAGTCAATCTATAATTTAAAAAAAAAACCTTTCAAGCTTTGTGGTTCCTAAATATTAAAGAGAAACTTGAATTTCAATTTATGTAGACGTTTTTCTTGTAAAGAAATGACAGTTGATCAAAAATACCTTCAAACAAGAAACATATAGTACATCAGCATCAAATTCTATGTAGACTGGAAATATAACATTTCTGACTCTTGAAGAGCTTAGTAATATTTTTTAAAAAGTGAATGATAGTAGTTATTAAATTGTTATAGATTTCACAATATCAGTGATGTCAGAAATGTAATTTTTAATATGCCAGAAATTAGACTGTTTGTAACCACGTACACTTAAAATGAAAAATTTTATATGTCCATTAAGAAATTTATGAGGCAGTACATAATCAATGTATATAACATCAAATTAGGAGGATAACAACAGTACCTCTTAGAGGTGTTGTGACGATTAAACTAATTTAGTATGTGCTTATTATTGTACCAGGCATATCGTCAGTGCTATGTAATTGTTACCTACTTTCCTCAAAGTAGTCCCGCAAGGCAAACATTGTAATTTCTCAATTAAAATTTTTCCTGGTAAAGAATTAGGGTCAGAAAAGTTAGATAACTTTTCCAAAATCACACAATAAGAAAGTATTGCTATTAGAATAGATGGTTTGTCATTAGGTATCTGGTAGCAAATTTGGGCTTTTCCAATTAAACTATACTGTCTCCATGAACTGGTATTTACCAAGCCAATTTCAGGCAGAGACCAGAAATTCTGCAGTTTTACCCATAAAATTTAAAGTGTTGGGAAGTACACATTGTAAAAAGGTCAATTATAAAGCAAAATTCCTAGTCTTAGGCTGATAAACTTATGTATTTAAATACTAAAGAGAAGAGCACATTCTCAGAAACATATAATAATGATAATTTGTTTTTCTTTTATGTATGACAAAGCTCAGAGTTGATTGTCAAATTATAGAATTATAGGACTAGAATCCTTTGCCAAAGTGTAGTATTAGAGGGTTATAGTCACAAATTAGTGGGAGCAATAATAAAGAGACAAACATGTAATATAAAGACTGAAAATTTTCATTTAGCTATCGAGATTTTATTTCCATCAGAATAATTTTAGTATATGTGCTGCTAAAGCGAGCACTATTTCTAACAGAATAAAGTAGCCTTAAGGTTCCTCCTATGTTTATTCTCAATTTCTGAAACTCTGTAAACTATTAACTATATAAATGGAAAAGGGATGATCAGAAGAAACAAAGGATGTTTGGGTGAATTTTTCACTCTCTGAATACTAAGCTGCAACTATAGTTCTTTTAACTTCATGAATTGCAAAAGGAAGTCAGCTATAGAAAGGATCTGACAAAGTTCTGAAAGAATGATGGTGACCTTTGTACAATGTTTTTGTTTACTGTGTCAGTACATTATTCCCCAGAAGTCAAGGACGTAACAGCAGCAAAGGTAAAACATAACTTTAAGTTGAACTGTTCAAAAGTCTCAACTATCTTAATTCCATCCTGCTTTCCTTAAAACTGCACTTATCAGGGCTTTTTTAAATGTGTGCTTAGTCCTAACTCTCCACGTTGCAGGGAAATAATGCAGCAGGAATCATCTTGTAGGTGGGGACAACTTACATTTCCACAGCAACTCTGGTTAATACAAGGTTACTTTACTTTCCAGATGTGATTTTTTTGGGGGGGTGGGGAGGGAGGGAAATTATGTACGACTCAATACTCCAAATTGAAAGAATTCATTCGTTTTTGTAGTGAAGGACAAATTCTGAGGTAAAATACTGTAAACCTGGAACTGAGTAATAAACAACAGTCTTTTGTGTTTATTAACATAATTTTACTAATAATAAACAACCAGTTTAAATCTTCTGTATGATGTGTAATTCAGCATGACAAATATTTGATAATAAGTGTACCTGAATACATTATTTATGCAAGTTAAACACAATCAAGTTAAAGGCAGAATATAAAATCTTAGGCTGCAGGCATCATAAATAATCACATATTCCATTATTATTTAATTAATGTGGAACATACCATTAATAACAGCATAAAGATCTACTCTTTGTTTCACAGAACTGACTGACTGTATGGGAGTGCTAATGTTTATCTTAGAGATAAAAATGTGTTTTGACACATTACTATGAAACACACTCATTTACATAATGAAAGATAATTTATATAATTATATGGAATATTCCTATAAAATTCACTGCAAAGGAAAAAAAAAACTATAAATGTTAAACCAAAGAAAAGAACACAGAAAATTTAATTAAAACTATATGTTAGAATACTTAATTTATAGTTGAATGTAAAAAATACAATTACACTACTTTTAAGTGTAGTATTTTAAGGAAATGTCTTTAATAATTTGGAATTCATTTTTGAAGCTTACATTCCAAGAGTTCTAGCTGACATATGTGACACAGTAAGTGCCTGGAATTGTACATAAGGTCTAGATTTCAGTTTCGCACTTATTCTTTTGCTTCTTAAATCTGATCTGAATTTATTATAGAGGAAGAGGCTTAAGTCTCAGGGAGTATATACTTTTAGTTACCTAGGAGCAAATTTCTTTATTTGCTGTAGTTCCGCTTTATTTTGGCCTTTTTCACTCACAGAAATCACAAGAAACATTTTTGATTCTCTTGTTTGCTGTGACATGTTCATTCAACTCATCAATATTCATGATTCTCATCTGGTTTGGAGATAACCCATGATATTTGCTTATTCTTCTCTCTTCTGCTTTCTGTCTTGTGGGCAATTTTAATGCAGATCCTGGTAACTAATAATGAAACTCAAAATAGATCTACATTTTTATAACCTTGGTAAAAATTTTGACAGAAATTAAAATCATCATTCAAACACTTATATTTTGGATTATTTGTAGATTATACTCGTCATCTTTAAAGATGGAAATCTGCTCTACTATATCAATCTATAAGTTTAAAATTGTACTTAAAGAATATAGATTCCTAACTTTCATATACTGCCTCTGTACTTAAACATTTAAGGAGAGTAAGAAAATAAAAGAGGAGGAAATATTAATAGACTAAATTCAGGACTCACGAATGCAAAAACCAGTGACACAAAAGGCTTTGTTCAAAGACTATATAGTACAAAAGGAAATGGCAAGAGAGTACCTGAACATCCAGCTTCATCTGCTTGAGCTTCAGGCCCCAGGATTTCTTGTCCTTCCTTTCCTGCTAAAATCAAAGAGCAAAGGATTAAAATAGATCCATGTGTCACAAACGCTTTAACCTCTAGAAATGTGAAAAGAAAACTTTTAGATTATATTTATTTTGGATTTTTCTTTTTATAAATATAGTAATGTGCCCTTGAAAAGTACAGCTTTTTAAAAAATGAGCAGTTTTATTAAATCCATAAAATATTTCAGAGATGCAAAATTAATGAAGATTTATATATAATTCTGGAATTATAAGCAAAATGGGATGTTAGTATTTGTTTTAGAAGAGGAACTCTACCCAGAGGTAGTAGTATTACTTGTTTTATTTCTCACCCAAAGCACAGATTTCTATGTTCTAGGCACTGTGCTAGATGCTCTATAAACTTATTTCCTTTAACTTTCATAACTACAATTTTATAAGTGAAAAAAAAGTAATACCCAAACTCGAGGCTCGAGGAGGTTAAACAACTTGCCCTAGGCCATGTAGCTACCAGGTGGAAGCAGTGAAATTTGAATGCTGGTCTGAATGGCTGTAAAACCTCCTTTCACTACACCGTTGTGTAACTAGATAACCAGAGAACCAGAAAGAAGACTAGACCAAATTTCACTGTACCCAGAGTAAATTCCCAAGGCACTATATTTTTTCTTTGACTCTATTCATTATTGTAACTACTGCTAAACAGTAATAAATAATAATAATGGTATTGATAAACATTTCTAGGTGTCTACTATCCTTTTCTGCCACCTATGTTTACTTCATTAGTGTGAAGTAAGTCAAGTGGGCTGATTCTAGTCTTGTATACAGAGTAAGATCAGAGTCAATATGCATATTATTTTGGCAAGCAGAAAGTTTGGTTTATATATTCAAGTGTTTTATTTATTATAATAATTTATTTAGAACATGTGCATATATGAAAGACATGAAGTTAAAACCTTTAAAAAAATAGTAGCAGAGTATATATCATAATTATAATCAGAATACTTATAAAGTCATACTAAAACATTATGTAGTTATCTATACCCCAATCAAATCCAACTGAATGTCAGTCAAAAATCTTGATTTAGATTTCCCTAAGTTTGATAATTGAATTGTGAAATAGAGCACTAATCAAGTAAAATCTTTGCTCACATTAAAGCATGTATTTCTTTAAGTGCCTTGGATTACTGGGTGGATTTATTCAGCAGCATTTCTTTACTCATTAACTTTTCTATGAGTACTTAAAGATGATCACTGTGTAAAAAATAGTTAAAATATGCACAAACCTCTCTAGATTAGCAAAAAAGGAACCCCCCAAAAACATTGTATAAAGTAGGTAATGATGAGATCTACTTCTGCTAAAGAATTCTCATTTTATATTTGCCATCAGCAAAATGACAGTTTAAAAATTCCTGGTAAAGTTTTTCCAATACTGTAGGATAAGCACCAGTGTTTGCTAAGTGTGAAAATCTCTAATAATCCTTTCTTTTTCTCTCCAAAGCATGTACTTAAAACTAACCTGACATGACATGATAGTAATATACCTTTATTATATATCTATGCCTATTTCTCCTTAAATGAAAATCAAAACAGGCAGTTACTTCTTGTTAAGGTGGAAGGTAACACTGATATTCAAAAGGTTAAAATGATACTTTGAACATTACTAACTTTTCTACTTAGTTATAGCTAATATAAGTAGTGTCTGCAAGCCAATTATTTATTTACTTCTTCATTCCTTCATTTCTGCTTGGAATAAAATCTAGGTTCCTTAGATGAGCATTTAACATACTTCAGAATTTGGTCCCAGACTTATTTACCACAATTTAAAAACTGGAAGTTTCCATTCTTTCCCTCATTAGTGGGGTTGGAATTTTGGTTCAACAACTAAAACCATGTTGACTAATGAAAACAGTAAGATCCCAATGCTGGCCTGTAATGTGAACACACTTCTTTCACTGCTGGGTGCTGTCCAGTAACAGGCTCTTTCCTGCTCCACCCCAGACTAGCATGAGGGTGTACTGGGACAGGGGCTGTTCTAAATATTCTTCAAGCAGCATTCCCCCTCATGTGTTTTGATCTCCTACTTTAGGAAATGTAAGAAGAGAGTCTACTTGCACGTAAGATTTGTAAGACTTAATGATGCCAACACATTATGAATGATTAACTTAAATGCAATTTGGAAAGGAAAACTGGAATGCTCCTACGGTTTTGCTTTTAGTCTAAATTCCAAAGCAAATATATAAATCAGAAAAAAGGAGTAACAAGACTGCACCCTCCCCAAATAATAGCAAAATGTAGCTGAAAAATAAGTCATGAAGTACAACTCAGCAATAAAAAGGAACAAACTATTTGTACATGCAATAACTTAGATGAATCGCCAAGAAATTGTGAAAAGTGAAAAAAGCCAATCCAAAAATGTTACATGCTGCATGATTCCATTTATATAACATTCTTAAAATGACAAAAGTATAAAAATAGAGAACAGATTAGTGGTTGTCGGGGATTAAGGGAGGGGTAGAGGGGAGGGGAGGAATGGTGGGTGTATAAAAGCAACTAGGGAGCCCTGTGGTGGTCGAATTTTTCTGTATCTTGCCTATATGAGTGTCAGTATTCTGGCTGTGACATTGCACTATAGTTTTGTAAGATGCTACCATCGGGGAAAACTGGGTAAAAGGTAAACAGGATCTCTATATTATTTGTGAACCTAAAACTATTTGTGAATTATTTGTGAATCTCTACTTATTTCAAAGTTGAAAATTTAATTTATAAAAACCGTCAAAGGTAAATATCACAAATTTAGATCAAAAGAGGTAGCACTTGTTCAATTTGCCATAAGAAATTTCTAGTAAGTAAAAACAAGAATGGCAAATGAAATTCATTTTAATTAAAAACCCAGACGAGGGCAGCCAGTTGGTTAGAGCACAGTGCTAACACCAAGATCGCCGGTTTGATTACCACATGGGCCAGTGAGCTGTGCCCTCCACAACTAGATTGAAAACAATGACTTGGAGCTGATGGGTCCTGGAATAAAACTGCTCCCCAATAATAAAAACACAAAAACAAAAACAAACAAAAAAATCCCAAACAAAACCCAGAAGACTTACTTTCAATGGCAGGATAGAACAGTTCAAAGTACAGGACTGATTATTTAGAACAGCACATGTTCTACATTCTAAAACTAACATTTTTGAAATTCGTACCAATGTGTTTCTAACTGTTGCTAACCATGTGTTTGTGGGAATATATTATTAGCAATCTCTAATAAGACACTGTGAGTGGCTCACTGAATGAGACTCCTCTCCTGCTTTCATCTCTTCCTCTAGAATGCACATCTACACAACCATACCCATTTATACCTGCCTTTCCTCAAGTTGCTCCCTCTGCCTAGAATACCATTACCCTTTTCATCTGAATAACTTCTACTAATCTGGTTCTTTAAAGATCAGTTCACATCTCTCTCATTTTGTTTCTTCCCTGACCTTGCTCTCTGCGATTCCCACCCTACTATCCCTGCTATAGAAATACTGTCCAAACAGCAAATGTCGATTGATTTCTGAATTCAGGCATAAAGTATACAAACTTTAATTAGGGATGCAATGTTTATTTCACTGTGTACTTTTTCCGAAAATTTCCAGACTGCTTAGTTTTCCTTTCTGCATCCTTTAGTTTTTAAATATGCATTTTTTTTGGTATACTTGTCCATCAAAGTCACAGTAAGTATAATTCACAACCTCCATGAATACCTGTTAACTTACACAAAGGTAAAAAACATACATAAAGTCATCTTTGGTTAAGATGGGATAAGCACACACCACCCTGCATGTCTCATTAAATACAGCTAAAAAAACCCTGGGTAGAACGCATGGAGTTACTACTGAGGTCTCGGAAAGGTAAATCATCACAGGCAGACTGGGGAAGAAGACAAGAATTCAAAGTTCCACGGAACTCAAAATGATTCCATCCACTCCCTGGCCTGGATTCAAGGCAGCCTAAAGCCAGGAAGTGGACACTGGAAAATGGCAGAGAAAGCTCTAGGAAAAACTAGTTTAGGCTCAAGGAGCAGGAAAGTGCTCGAAAAAGGGAAAAATACTCATTTTCCACTCTATTCTCTTGTGTCCCAGCCCCCAGGTCACCCCACAGTAGAGGTCGAGACCGTGGTGACAGCAAGAGCCTAAAGGTACCCAAAACTCCAAGGAGGGTAACTTTCTTCTCCAATCAGAGGAGCAGTGGCCCCAAAAGGGTGGTACAAACTTCCACTGAGTTCTTTCTTTCCCTGTATTCTTGCAGCTCTTTTTCCTGTAGTCCTAGTTGTAGGAAATGCATTGCAAAGTATGGCAAATACAGTCCCAGATTTTCGGACAGAAGACTAAAAATGGGAGTCCCAGAGAACTGAAAGTATTGGGGAGATCATGGAAAGGGAGGAAACAGGAAAGTGACCCCATCAAATTGTTTGTGAACTCCTGGGTCCATGCCCAAACTTCTCCACAGACTTTGAGAACTAAAGTATGGGACATGGCCACTACCCAGAGAAAGTTGGTTGGAACTTAGAGACTGATATAACTAAATAAGTTGCCTGCTAAACCAAAAATATCAAGTTCTCCACAGGATTTAAATAAGACCAAGAGTCTCAAAAGATAATATTCAAAATGTCCAAGATAAAATCCAAACTTACTTGGCATATGAAGAACCAGGAAAATCTCAACTTCTATAGGAAAATATGATCAAAAGATGGCAACACTGAGAAAGCACAGATGTTGAAATTATTGCCATGTCTTCTTCCCCAGTCTGCCGGCGATGATTTACCTTTCAGATTTTAAACTAGCTATTATTATAAAAGCGTTCCAAGAAGTAAGGGTGAACACACTTGAAAAGAATGGAAAGAGTCTCAGCAAATTTTCATCAGCAAATAAAAGATATAAATCAGAACCCAAAGGAAATTTTAGAATAATACAGTAATACTTTTTTTTTTTTAAATCACTGAATAGGCTCAATAGCAAAATGGAGATGAAAGAGGAAAGATCAGTGAACCTGATGATAGATCAATGGAAATTATCCAACCTGCACAACAGAGAGTCAAATGATTTTTAAAAAAGTCTCAGAGATATGTAAGACAATAGTAAAATATCTAATATTCATGCCATTGGAGTCCCAGAAAGACACAAACCAATAGATTCAAGAAGTTAACTGAATCTCAAACAGGATTAAGACCCCCGAATCCAGTCCCAAACCATCAATAAAACTCCTAAAACTAGAGTTTAAAAAGAATCCTGAAAAGAGCCAGAAAAAATAATGCATAATTGTAAAGGAACAATGATTTAAAAGACAGCAGATTTATCATTAGAAATCAATAATTCCATGAGGAGGAGGAACATTCTTAAAGTGCTAAATGAAAAGAAAGCTATCAACCCCATATTCTATATTTAGTGAAAATATACTACACTTCAGAAACAAAGGTAAAATAAAGGCATTCTCAGATGAAGGAAAACTAACAGAGTTCATTGCCACCTGATCTAAAAGAACTACTACAGGAAGATCTTCAGAAACAAGGGGAAATGATAGAAGGAAACTTGAAATGTCAGGAATGAAAGAGAACAAGAGAAATGATGTAGTACATGTGACAACTACAACATAAAGAAGGGAGGGTGATGGGACCCATATGGGAGTATGATTTCTATATTTCACCTAAAGCGGTACGATATTAATTCTAAGTTGATTATAGCGCAACTACTAAAAAACCTATATATAGAGATATAGTTAAAAATGAAATAAGTAAATGAAAATTGAATACTAAATTATATTCAAATGATCCAAAAGAAAGCAGGAAAGGAAAACAGATGAAAAAACAGAGGGGAAAAAAACACAAATACCATACAACAGTAAACCTAAATCCAGACATCAAAAGTTACATTAAGTGTAAATAGTCTAAACAAGCCAATGAAGGGAGAGAGTCTGTCAGAATAGATTAAAAAAACCAAGCTCCATCTATAGCTCTTTACAAAAACGTTATTTTATATCTAATGATATAGGAGGGTTAAAAGTAAAAGGAAGGAAAAAGATATAACAATGAAACATTAATTAAAAGAAAGCGAGGGTGACTATTTTAATATCAAAGTAAACTTTGGTGCTAAGAAAATTATGATATAGAGAAACATTATAAAATGATAAGGTCAATTCACAGAGAGGACATAATAATCTTAAATGTGTATGCATCCAGCGACAGAACTTCAAAATCTGTGACTGACAGAATAGAAAGTAGCAGCAAATCCATGATTATAACTGGAGACTTCAATACTCCTCGTATATTACTGTAGTTTGCCGTGTATAATGCACACCCACATTTTTGGCCCCAACTTTCAGGGAAAAAAAATCTTTCATTTTAATTCAAATTTTTGTTTGTTTACATTTAGGTACTTATGTTTTTGTATTATGAAGGAATTTTAGCATTTATTTTTTAACATATTATGGTACAAAAAATTTTATGTAACAAATAATCACAAAACACAAGAACAAATACAAGGTACAAGAAATTTTATGTACCGGTAACAAATTTACGGTATTTACACATCACAGAAGGCCAAGAACTTTTTGTCATTGCAAATTCAACAAAACTGATAATTCTATTCCATGGTATTATTTTGCATGCAGATATCATTATTGATTTCTAGAGTTACACTTTTAACTCATAAACATAAATAATTAAAGACATTTATATAGATATGGAATTAGTACTACCCATGTATAATGTGAATCCTTATTTTTCCCTCACAAATTTGGACAAAAAAGTGCGCATTATATATGGCAAAATCTGGTAATTGACACAAGAAGCAAACAGAAAGTCAGCAAGGATATAGAAGAACTAGGCAACACTAACAACTACTACATCCAATGGACATTTATAGAACATTCCACTCAACAACCACAGAATACATATTCTTTTCAAACGTACACAGCACATTCATGGAGACAGACCATAGCCAGGATCATACAACAAAATAATACATTTAAAATAAATGAAATCATACAAAGTATGTTCTTTCACTATAATGAATTTAAACTAGATTCAAATAACAGAAAGATAAGAAAATCTCCACTGTGGAAATTAACACACTTCTAAAGAATTTATGGGTCAGTAAGGAAATTGAAAAACAACATACCAACATTTGTGGATCTTGAGATTATGCTAAGTGAAATAAGTCAGATAGAAAAAGTACAGAACCATATGACTTCACTCATATGTGGGATATAAAACTGAATGCAACAAAGGAACAAGACAAATAAAGAAACAAAAACTCATATACACAGACAACAGTTTAGTGGTTACCAGAGGGTAAGGGGGGAGAGGGTGGTAGATGAGGGTAAAAAGAGATCAAATATATGGTGATGGAAGGAGAACTGCCTCTGAGTGGTGAGCACACAATGTGATACATAGATGATGTATCAGAGAATTGTACACCTGAAATTTATGTAACTTTACTAACAATTTTCACCCCAATACATTTAATTAAAAAAAGAAAAAAAATTGTGGGATGTACCTAAAGCATTGCTTAAAGGGTAATTTATAGTGTTAAAAGCTTATAGTATAAAAGAAAGTCTCAAGTTGAAATCCTAAGCTTCTGTGTTAAAAAAATAAAAAGAAGAGCAAAATATACCCAGAGCAAACAGAAAAGTAATAAAGAGCAGAAATCAATAAAATTTAAAACAGAAAATAGAGAAAAAAATAATGAAATAAAAAGCTGATTCTTTGAAAATATCAATAAAATTGAAAAATGTTCATTAAGACTGACAAAAAAAGAGGGAAGCCACAAATTACTAATATCAAGAATGAAAAGGGAGTACCATTACAGAGCAAGCAGATATTAAAAATGATAATAAAGGACTACGAGTTCAAGCAGTAAACATTATAATATACATTTCTTACTCTTAAAGAAGAGCTTATTTATAGTTTTTAAAAAAGTGAGCATTCACTGTAGCATTATTTACAATAGCCAAGACATGCAAATAACCAAAGTGCCTGTGGTCCATGGATGTGTGAATGGGTAACAAGATGTGATATATGTATCTACATATATAATAAAAAGTGAAGGACACAAAGGAGAAAATTCTGGTCATCTAGGGTTAGGTAAAGTGTTCTTGGACATGACACCAAAAGCAAGATAGATAAAAGGAAAAATTGATAAAATGGACCTCATCAAAATCTAAGTTTTGCTTTGTGAAAGACTACGATAAGAGAATGAAAAGACAAGCTACAGACTGGAAAAAAATACTTATCCCAACTGTAAGGAATACTTTTATTAATAATAAATACTTTAATTAATAATAATAATAAAACAAATAACTTGATTAGAAAATGCACAGAAGACATGAAGAGACATTTCACTAAAGAGGATATGAAGATGGCAAATAAGCGCATGAAAAGGTATTCACCTTCACCAGCCATTAGGGAAATGCAAGTGAAAACAACACATAAAGAGACACCTATTAGAATGGCTGAAGTGAAAAACAACTTATAAAATCAAATACTGGTGAGGATGTGGGGAAAGTGGATCTTTCATACATTAGTGGTGGGATGGTACAGCCACTTTGGAAAAGTTTGGTATTTCCTCAAAACATTAAACATACACTTAACATATTACTCAACAATACCACTTCTAGGTATTTAAAACCCTAGAGAAATGAAAACCATGTTCACACAAAAAACACATATACATCAATGTTTATAGCAGCTTTATTCATAATCTCCATAAACGGGAAACAACCTAAATTTCCTTCAGTGGTAAATGGATAAACTGTGGTGTATCCATACAATGGAATAGTACTCAGTAATATAGAGTCATATTATGGATACATGCAACAATTTGAATGAATCTCAAAGGTAAGCTGTGTGAAAGAAGCCAGATACTAATGTTTCATACTGTATGATTTTATCCATATGACATTCTCAAAAACACAAACTCTAGTGAGAGAGAACAAAGCATAGTTGCCAGAGTTTGCAGTAGGAGGAAGGTATGACTAAAAAGGGATAGCATGAAGGAGTTCTTTGGTGATGGAACTGTTTGGTGGAGTCCTGGGGCCTACCTACAATCAAAAGGAACTGAAATTTGCCAACACCCAAAAGAGCAAGGAAACAGATTCTCTCCTAGAATCTCCAGAAATGCCGTTCTGTCAACACTTAGATTTTAGCCCAGTGAGATCTGTGATGGACTTATAACCAGCAGGCTATAAAATAATAAATCTGTGTTGTTTAAGCCAGTAAGTGTTGTTAGTAATTTGTTACGGCTGCAGCAGAAAACCAATCAAGTGCTTAAATAATTTCAGAGCAAGAAAACCGAGGATAACATCCATTTGCTGACTAAGATTCCAACATAGTATTGAATATTGTTTCCTTTTTGCCGTTTTAGTTTTATTAGACACTATGAATCTGAAGACCACTAATCATCTAGTAATTACTGGGTCCTAGTCTTGCTAGAGGCTTTGGGAAATTCAAAAGGAGTACAGGACACGGTAACTGCTCTTAAGATGTTTACAATCTAAAGGGATATACAACTTGCCTATGAAATAAGGGATTTGAGGCTTTTAAATTTAAAATATAAAAATGAAGTCTAAAGAGAAATATCAAAAGGAAATTTAAAATATAAAAATAGACATTTAAAATAAAATTAAAATTTGGAGGTCACAGTCAATTAAAAAGGGAAGCATGAAATAGAGAAGAGTTCACTGCTTACAGAAGCACCAAAAAAGAAGAGCTCTATATGGGTACTGACGCTATCATGAAATTACCTCCTTATTCTTTTATATATGTATTTCATGTAATGATGTATATATATTTTTTTCTGTTGGACCTGTAAGTAAAAAAAAAACAACAGCATGCTTTGGAGTCAAATAGACTTGAGTTTGAATCTGGTTTTCCATATTTAATGTGTCATTTTGGCAAGATATTTAACCTTTCTGAGCCTCAGTATCATTATTTATAAAATGGAGCTAATATCTACCACACGAAGTTGTTACAAAAATGAAAAAAAGTATGGAAAAGCAATTAGCTGTAGGACTGTACGGGTACATTTACTCAGTATTACTTTTCTTAGCTAATCTGTAAAAGTTAGAATTGCAACTGAATGTTCATTTATTGTGTCAGACTTCCCAGTTCTCCAGTTTTTCAGAAAAGAGCCAGGCCAAACGAGACCTGACTAGAAAAGTCCTAATGAAAGGCAGAATTAGCCCAATTCATCCTTGCCCCCAACGTTCAAGTGACTGAGACCAGCTCTGTCATAGTGGGGAAATAAGCTGGAGTGCAGAGGGAGACCAACTGGACCATGAAGACCTTGCCTGCGTCCCCTGGGGAGCAGATATTATATACTCTGTTAGACAGGCTAAGAAATGGGACAAAGGCCAGAGACCTAACCAGAGATCTGACAGCATATGCACTTTGTAAGCTGAATTATGATGGTTCAATGTTCTTCTGTTTGTTTCATTACTGTTTATCAAGAACAATATTTTTGAAAACTCCAACTTTTTTTCAGATATACTAATGAAACCCAACTAAAAGGGGTTTTGCTTCACTTTGATGATTTTAAAAACTTTTTAATTTAAAACCTTATTTACAGAAAAGTTGTAAACATAGTACAGAATTCCTGTATACCCTTCAACCAGCTTTCCTTAATGAGAACATCTGCCATAATCACAGTACCATTACGGAAATCATTACAGTAACATTTATACAATTTTTATACAAATACATTATACAATGTATTTGACTTCTGCCAGTTTTCCCACTAAGGTCTGTTTTTTTTTTTTTTTTTGACCCCACGCTGCATTTAGTTACGTCTCCATAGTCTCCTCCAAATTTTGACAATCCAATCAATCTCTGACAAGTTGCTTTAGTCTGTTTTCCTATGGCTTTGACATTGATACTTTTGAAGAGTACTGGCCACTTATTTTTGTAGGATGCCCTCAATTTGATTTCTCCAATATTGTCTAATGATTAGATTGAGAAAATGCATTTTGAGCAATACCACCAAAGTGATGTGGCTTTGTTAATGTATCTTACCAGTGGTATACGATGTCACAAGAATTATTACTGGTGACATTAACCTTTATTACCTAGTTGAAGTGGTGTCTGTCAATTTCTTTACCCTAGGTAATTATGTATCTTTATAATTAATAAGTATCTGGTGGGAAAATACTTTGAGATTATGTAAATATTCGTTTTTCTCATTATCCTTTCACTCACTAATTTTAGCATCCATTGATGGTTCTTGCTTGCAACATTATCATCATGCTGTTTGCCTAGTGGTGACTTTCCATTTCCCCAATTACTTCTTAACTTATAACTGGAATTTCACTATAAAGAGGAACTTTCCCTTCTCCTCATATATTTAAATATTTGTATCAATATGGATGTTTTATTCTGTAGATTACAATCCAATACTATCATTGTGCAGCTAAAATTGTTCCAGATTTGGCCACTGGGAGCTCTGTCAAGTTGGCTTTTGTGTCTTTTTGACATGCCTTCATAAATAACATTTTTAAACCATTTTCTTACTTATTGTTCCAGGCTTATCTTATATTTTTCCTACCTCAGTTTTAGAATCAGCCATTTATGAAAGGAGCCTTGGTATTCTATTGGAGCCATTTATGAAAGGAGCCTTGGTATTCTATTGGAGAATGGTATTTGAATCCCACATCTAGGTACTAGGTATGCTCAACTATTACTGGGTGTCACTGCTTCCATGTCTTCTTAGCAGATAGAGCTGGGAAACATATACATGTATACTAACACCTGCATTTACTGCATCTGTATTTTTGTATCATTTATCTTTGTGTATATTAAGAACGATGAGTTTATGCTGATACCTCTGAATCCAACCAAACACCAGAGGGTTTATTCTAGCGTTCTCCCTTTGCCTTATTTGTAACTTCTTTCTCTAACAGGAAGAAATCTGAATCTCATTATCCTCAATATATTTACTTATTTGTTCAATTCCAGTATACACATAAAGTAGTTTCAGAATAACCCATAGCTCTGCAAGAAAAAAAAAATTAACTAGAGGGAAAACAGGGAAAGGGTAGTAGTCAAGGGTGTGTGTGTGTGTGTGTGTGTGACAATTCCCTGAGTATACCCTTCTTGTATAGCTTACTAGGGCAATAACTAGGGCAATTTTTCACACACGCGAGCACGCGCGCGCACACACACACACACACACAAATAATAATTTAAATCACTCAGCAGACAGGGAGAATGAAAAATGAAATAGTTATAAATAAACCTAACTAAACTATAAATAAATTATGTAACACATTGAAGGGGGTGGTGAAGACAAGAAATAACCCAAGTAACTTTGGAAAACAATATTTTGAATATATACTGTAAAGATAATGACAAAAGGAACTACATACACTGTAGGTAGCAGATTTGTTTGATTGAGATTTTAAAGAGGAAAGAGTGTACAACTGAGGTTTAGCTGTGTGGAGAAAGCCCAAACTACTTCATTAGTGATACCTCTTAATACTGAGATGTTTAGAGGTACTTAAATATTAGTGTTGTATATTTAGTGCAAGAGGAATTGGATCCCTTTATAAGTAGAGGTGAGAAATACCTCCACCGTCATTTGGCCCACTCTTATCATTTTATAGACGCAGAAGTGGAAATCAGGAGACATAGTGGTACAGTGAAGACTAGAAGCCATGTACTGAGCTTTTACTACATCACATACAACCTTTGACTGAAAAAGGTGCCAAAGTGTAGGTTAAACTGAATCTTGAAAGATGAATACAATTTGGCTCAATGCTTAGTTATATAGTAAATGACATTTTCTTTGCTTAGGTTACTTATAGTATTTTCTTATAACTTGTGCCCAAGACAGCCTTATTGCTATGGACTATAAGATCAGAATTTTAAATATCTTTATTATAAAGAAGTTTTCCTTGCTTTGGTGTTTTTCTAAACATGTAAATTTCTATAGAGTTTAAAAAACTTCAAGTCAGAAAAATGTTTAAGTCACTAGTATTTGGGATCATTTAAAAAAGTCATCCATTTCATAACATTAAGAAATAGCTAGCATATTAAACAATATTTTATTAAATTATTGGATTAGTTTTACATAATTTTTAAAACTGAAATATGAGGGGCCTATAAAACAGGTGTCTGAAAAGTAACAGTGTATATATTTAAAAACGTTTAACTGACAAAAGCATAAGAGTTTTTGGCTGAACCACAAGAAGCTCCTGTAAGATGAAGATAAATATGTTGGAACACTGCCAAGTTATATTATCTTCCCTACAAAGAAAATTTAACGTTGATAGTATTTTGAGACAACAGCACTTAATTAACCTAAAAAATTTTATTTCTGGAAGTGAACATGTTCTAGTTTATTTAATATCTACAGAAAAATATTGCTTCTATATAATCCTTCTTCTAAGAACTTGATCCGAACTTAAGATTTCATTCAAAAAAAAGAATATCTTTTAAAGGTATTAGTATATAATTAACATTTCAATAGCATATTACATTTTTCAATATACTTTAAGACTTTTGATTCACACTGTGTCACAGATGTGTAAATACCAGTTTCACATGCTGATCTGTAGCACGGCAAAATGCCACTGACCACTTTCTTTATTGTTTCCCCTTTTTCTTAAAAGTCTGTATAATAAAACAGCTAATTGTCACAGATGATGTGGCTTCCTTTAGCTCACTAACGGTAAAGCGCCTTTGCTTTACTACTCCTTGCTCATCCTCAAGTGACTAGACAAGAAACTCTTCATTGAACACTGGTCATCTAAACTTCCTTTTGAAAACCTAAGTTGCAGCTACTCTACTTTTTAATAAAACATTGCTAATCTCTTGTTTTTAATGGCAGGAAATTTTATATATTTGTAACTTCTTGAAGTTATAATAGTGGTATGATCAACACACCCTACAGGTTTTCTTTGTTTTTTACATTGGGTAGTAGTTTATTAATAAGACACACACAAAAGTAAAGAACACAAGAACAGCAGTGGAGACAGTTACCATGAAAGAAAAGAACCTGAGAGCATGAACAGAGTGGAGCTCCACTGACTAGGTTTAGGTTGACTGCTCCTCAGAGTACATGCTTCTTGTGGTAACTCAGGTTTTTCTGATTCTGCTTCGGGATCAGCTTTGTTTGGTCAATCATGTCCAATTTGAAAGATAATTTTTCAAATTCAGGCACAAGGATCATCTTGAGCCACAATTTAAGGACAGAAGTTCCCTGTTCAGATCTGAAGACATAAACTTTCATTGGAATGCATGATTACGGGCCATTTAATGGTAACCAACTAAATGAACTATTAAGAGTTACTAACTTTGATATTCATAGATTTCAATTAATTTACTGAGGATTCTGATCCAATATTCTAGGAACAAGCCTTGGTTGTCTTGCAGCACTGGGCAGTGCTGATAATCTTCTGTGTATATTTTCACAAAGACATTTTAAATTCTAGCAATGGGAAAGGATACTTTTTGCCTGGTAGGATGCCAGAATTATCTTGAGTTGTGGTTTTCAGTGGCTGATACTGATTTTTTACTTTGGTCAAAACTGTTTATCAAAGAAACAGTTTTGTGTTTATTGTTTATTGTACTTGATGAGGCAAGACTGTTCTGAACATGGTCTGGCACATAATAACTTTTAATTTTCTTTTTAAGCTAGGTGAGGAAAAGCTTAGAATCAGCATTTCATATAAGTTTAGAAATACAGTTTATTTATCATAGGAATGTATCTTCAAATGAAGGTTTTTTCTTCCTTCCTGATCTTCCAAGCTTTCTTCTTTCATCATTTTCTTTTTGTTTAGACATACCTTGTTTCCGATTGCAAAGAAAGTATTTTCAGCATTTTATCAAATATGATGTCTGTGATAGATTGTACACATACTTCATTACATCAAGGAAGTACCCTCTATTTCTAGTTTGCTAGCTTTTATGTTATCCATTCATGAGTACATTTTACTAAACATTTTTTTCTGTATCTGTTGAGAGGAATATTTGATTGTTCCACTTAAATTTGTTAAAGTAGTATTTTTAAATTGGTTTAAATGTTATTCTGACCTTGCATTTCATACATGTACAAACATATAAAAAGTATAGTTAATATTTTGTTTGGGATTTTTGTGTCTGTGTTTTGAATCAGTCTATAACTTTCCTTTCTTATGCTTATCTGGTTTGGTGTCAAGATTCTGGCAGCTTCATTTCAAAAGTTGGGGAATCTTGCCTCTTATATTAGTCTTTGGAAGACTTGTCTAAAATTGGAATTATTAGCTCCTTGAATTTGTAGAACTTACCAGTGCGTCAACTGGACTAGAGTTTTCTTTGTAAGAGAGAAAACAAAATACATATACGAGGTAGGACAATTAAGTTCACAAACTCATCCTAGAAAAAGTGCTCCATACCTCATTGCTGAATATCATTATGGTCACCTTTGAAGTGCTCCCCTTGGGAAGCTATCCACTGACGCCAGCACCTAGCCTACACTTCAGACAAATTTTGGAGCTCTTTTTCTGGAATGGCCATCAGGGCTGTTGTCGTATTACCGTTGATGTCCTGAATGTCATCAAAATGTATTCCTTTCACTATTTCTTTTATCTTCAGGTAAAGAAAGAAGTCATTGGTGGCCAGATCAGGTGAGTTGGGAGGGTGTTCCAATGCAGTTATTTGTTTACTGGCTAAAACCTCCCTCACAGTGTCGTGTGAGCTGGTAAATTGTCGTGATGCAAGAGCCATGAATTGTTGGTGAAAAGTTTGGGTTGTTGTTGTCTAGCTGCACGCAGCCTTTCCAGCACTTCCAAATAGTAAACTTGGTTTGTCCAGTTGATACGAGTTCATAATGAATAATCCTTCTGATGTTAAAAAAAGGTTAGCAACATCGTTGCAACAAGTTTGCAAACATAATTTTGTGTATATATACACACACACATACACATATGTAAATTATGATACAGAAAATTTTACCGTGTTTTATTTTGGTGTAAAATTCTATGAATTTAAACACATGTATAGATTCATGCAACCACGACCAAAATCTGGACACAGAACAGCACCATCATCCCCCAAAACTCCCCACTGCTATCCTTTTATAGTCATACTCGCCCCCTCTAACCCCTGGTAACCAACCACTGATTTGCTGTCAGGCATATAGTTCATCTTTTTGAAAATGTCATATACATGGAACCATACACTATATAACCTGTTGAGACTACCTTCTTTCGTTTAGCATAATGCCTTTGAGATTCATCCAAGTTGTTTCTGATATCAATAGTTTGTTCCTTTTTATTGCTGAGTAGTATTCCATTACACAGATGCACTATAATTTCCATATCCTTTCACCTGTTGAAGGACAATGGATTGTTTCCAGTTTTTGGCAATTATGAATAAAGCTTCTTTAAATATTAGTGTACAATTTTTTGTGTGAACCTAAGTTTTCATTTCCTAAGGGAAAAATACCCAGGGGTGGGATTGCTGGGTCATAACGTAAGTATAGATTTAACTTTGTAATAAACTTCCCAACTGTTTTCCAGAGTGACATATCATCAACAATCCTATCAGCAATGTATGAAGAGTTTGAGTTGCTCCATCTCTTCACCTCCTCTTTGAGGGAATATTTTTGATCACCAATTTCTTTAGAGGTCATAGGACTATTCATGTTTCCTAATTCTTCCTAAGACAGTTTTGGTTAAAAATTTCTAGTAGCCTATCCTCATTTTAAAGTTTATTGGCATCCATTTGTTCACAATATCCCCTATTACCTTTCAATATCTGTAGTATCTGTAGTTATGTCCTCTTTTTCATTTTGATTTTTGGCTATTTATGTCTTTTCTCTTTTTTTCCCTTGATCTTGTTAAACTATTAAAGAATCAAGTTTTGCCTATGTTGATCTTTCGTAGGTTTATTTTCAAGTTATATTACTTACTTTTTGGTTTTTAATTTCAAACAGCTCAGTTTGCTGTTCTTTTTCTAAGTTACTGAGACAGACGCTTAGCTCATTAACTTTTAGTCAGAACCTTTTCTAAAATATGTTCTTAAGTAACATTTCTTCTAAAAACTGCTTTAACCATATCCTAGAAATTTTGAAATGTAATATTTTTATCATTCAGTTCAAAATATTTCTTCATTTTCACTACGATTTCTTTATTGACCCATGAACATACATTCAAAAGTGTGTTTCTTAAAATTTCCAAACATAATTTTCTATTTATCTTATTATTTTCTAGCTTAATTATATTGTGTTCAAGGAACATGCTCTGTATGACTTTATCTTTTGAAATTTGTTGAGATTTGCTTTATTACCCTATATGTGTTCGATTTTTCAAAATACTCCATACTTGAAATGTATTTATTTTGCAGTTACTAAGTACATTGTCTATATATCTTACTTATTTTTGAATCTTCTATATCCTCACTGGTTTTCTATCAATGACTAACTGAGGTGTGTTAAATCTTCTACAATGTAGATTTCTGTTTTTCTCTTTGTAGACTGCCTATTTTTCATTCATATATATGTATATGTATATATATGTTTATATATATACACACATATACATATGTGTGTATATATATAAAGATTAAATTCACTAATAATATATTATTTTAAATTTTTTGTACCTAATAACAAAGCCTAATATATATACATGTGTGTGTGTGTGTGTGTGTGTATATATATACATATATGTATACATATATATATATATATGTATATATTAGACTTTGTTATTAGGTACAAAAACATTTAAAATAATATATTATTAGTGAATTTAATCTTTTATCATTATAAAGTGATCCTATTATCTATAATAATGCTTTTATTCTTAAAGTTGACATCATCTGAAATTAATTTTAGTTACACATGCTTTTTTGGTTAGTATTTCATAGGAAATACTACGTGTTTATCTATTTTTACTTATACAAGGTCTGACAATGAAGTTCATAAACTTGTGCAACAATGACAGCTCCGATGGCTATTCTAGAAAGAGTTCCAAAATCGCTTTGAAGGGTGGACTAGGTGCTGGCATCAGTGCATAGCTTCCAAAGGGGAGTACTCGAAGGTGACCATAGTGATATTCAGCAATGAGGTTTGTAGCACTTTTTCTAGGATGAGTTTGTGAACCTAATTGTCAGACCTCGTATGTTACTTTCTTTGCTCTTGTTACATCTGAGACTTTCTAACAAAGATTTCTTTCCTCATGCCTAAAATATATGCCTTAAAATTTATTTTAGTAAGAGTCTACTGATAACAAATTTTCTGTTTTCATCGGCTGCAGCTTGTCTGAAATAATTGCCTTATTTCACCTTCTTTCTTAAAAGATATTTTTGCTAAGTGTATCGACAGGCATCATTTTACTATGTCTGGTTACCATTGTTGTTATTGAGAATTTAGCTGTCAGTCTAACTGCCACTCTCTGAAATATAATCTGCTTTCTTGGGTTTACTTTTAAGAGTTTTGTTTTTGTCATGAGTGCTCTGCAATTTCACCATAATGTTATTGGGGGTAATTTATCCTTTTTGAAGTTTGTTGGGCTTCTTGATTTGTGGCTTGGTTCTTCATCGATTCTGAAAAAATCTATCCGTTATTTCTTCAATATTGCTGGTTTCCTGTTCTCTCGTCTCCTAGAATTATGATATATACTGGACTTTCTAACTCTAGCCTTCATTTCTCTTGTGCTACAAGAGATGGAGAGAGAGAAAGTGAGGCAGGGAGGGGGACAAGCTGGCTTATGAACATTAAAAATACACTAATGTTTTATCTGTGTTTGGGATTTTTTGCACATTATGTTATGCAATTGTACTGTACCAAAATATAATTTATTGGTTTATTTATTTTTCTCTCTGTCTCTCTGAGTTGCATTTAGTATAATTCCCCCCCACATTCTAATTGATTAATTCTTTCTTCAATCTATTTATTTTATTGTTAAATCCATCGTTTTGAATTTCTATTATTTTATTTTTTCATTTTTAGAAGTTCCATTTGGTTCTTCTTAAAATCTGTTGGTTATATTTTATTCTGTTGGAGTGGGTAATTTCAAGTTTGCCAACTTTTTCTTTAAATATGAGTCATTTTATAATCTGTATGAGATAACTCTAGTAATTAAAAGTCTTTATGAGTCAATTTCTGCTTCCTTTTGTTCCTAATAATTCTCACTCAAGTTGCTGTCCTCTTGCAAAGTTATCTGGGAGACTTCTATAGTGGTAGGATGAAGGTATGTTTCTCCAAAAGATTTGTATTTGCTTCTTCTTGGTGCCTATGGATATTAGCATCCATTTCAATTTAAACTCAATTATGGCTTGAGATTTATCAGGCTCCCCAGTGATGTGAATTTGAGCTATTAGTCAAAGCAAGACTATTCCTCAGAGACAATTTTCCACTCCCCCAATTCCTAACCAAGGTAATTTTGTCTGCTAACTCCTAAGGATGGTAGAGATGGCAGAGGGTTTGCTTTTGGTTCATCATAAAGTCAAGATGCAATTCATACTACAGGAGGATCTGTTATTAAACTTTTCGGTGGTCCAAGGCTTTGTTTCTTCTCAGAGGCCTGAAAACCACATCTTACATTACCCTGGTTAGGCAAATATCCTTAAGTCCCAAAAGTCTTCTATGTTGTGCTCCGCTTATCTCTATGGATTCCTATCTTCACTTAGATTTTGATCTGTTGTTGTCTCACTATCTAGTTAGCTCTTTAAAATTTCAAGATTTACTTATTTATTTTTAAATCTAACATTAGTTATTTTCAGTGAGTGTTAGTCCAAATAATCTATCCCAACATATTTTCAGAAACAGAACCTGTTCATTGATCCTTCTTCTTTTCTCCTTCTTCCTTCTTCTTCTTCTCCTTTCTTCTTCCTTCTCCCCTCTCCTCACTCCCCACTCCTGTCTCCCCTTTCCCTCTTCTTCTTCTTTTTTTTTTTTACCTCCATCTATCTCATTCTCCTTATCTCCCCCTTTTCCAGAGAAATAATTTCCTTTTTGCTTCCACATTAAGACTTTGGATTAACTACATTGATGGATCAATTCCAGCCACAAACAGGAAATACGTTAAGAAACTTACTCCCAAAAGTTTTGAGCTCAGTATTAAAGGTTAAGAGGCTAATAGTCCTGCCATTAACCAGTTATGATTAGTTGTTTCTACCACAGTATTATAATTTGTAACTGTAATACAAAATAAGAAAAAAAATAATCAAATAAACAAATCAAATAAACAAGTTAACTTTTCTGGGTTCTATTTTCCGGAAACTTAGAAGCCACCTCAGTCCTTCCCTCTCAGTTACCTTCCACATAAAAATCAACCAAATCTTATATGTTCTACCTCCTACATTGCTGTCAAATCTCTCCCTTTATTCCAATCCCAAGGGTTACTTCTTTAGTTCGAAAACCCTTATCATTGCCTGAATTATTATAGCCTCCTTACTGAAGGCACTACCTCCTGCCTCTGACTCCCTCTTCTAAAATTCTTTTCCATATTTGCTACCAGACTTATTTCAAAATTACGTATCAATGATGCTATTCTCATAGCTTCCAGGATTAAGTTCAAATTCCTTGAAGTAGCACACAATGCGCTTCCTATTCTTTTCCAGTTTTACTTCTCTGATCTTATTTTCTGCAAACACAATTTGTTCAAACCTCTGTGGTTCATGTATATTGTGTCATCTGCTTGAAGCACCTTCTATTCCCTGTCCTGTACCTAACTAACCTCTACTGACGGTTTATAACTCAAGACCAGCACTGTTTCATTCAGAAACTCTTTTAGGCCTTCTCCTCTCTTAGATTTTGATGCCATATATCTACATCTACATCTATATTTATCTGTAGCTATATATATGATGTTTTATACACACACACACACACATACACATATGTATATGGAGATGGAGAGAGAGAAAGTGAGGCAGGGAGGGGGACAAGCTGGCTTATGAACATTAAAAATACACTAATGTTTTATCTGTGTTTGGGATTTTTTGCACATTATGTTATGCAATTGTACTGTACCAAAATATAATTTATTGGTTTCTAAGATTCTTAATTT
This sequence comes from Rhinolophus ferrumequinum, assembly GCF_004115265.2. NCBI lineage: Eukaryota > Metazoa > Chordata > Mammalia > Chiroptera > Rhinolophidae > Rhinolophus > Rhinolophus ferrumequinum. The sequence goes on along the minus strand of NC_046288.1, from coordinate 3,037,646 downwards.
GAGGGTCTAGTATGAAATTAAAGATAGGTTCAAATCTATCAACAGTATACGGAAAGCTTGATTCTTAAAAAAATGACTAGAACTTAACATATATGCATTGTATATATGGTCAAAATAATTTTATTATTTTACCTCATAATGTACCAAAAAACATAAACAGAAAGATACCTTCTATTGATTAACAGAGAAATAAACTTATAAATCATTTCGAAATTTTTATCCAATTTATCTTTTCAGTTTAGATATTTTTTAAAAAGAATCGAGAGAATAGAATAATAAAAAAAAAATTAAACTTGCCATCATCGTCCCAGCAGCTCTTCGCATTCCCTTCTCTGTCGCTGCTCCCTGGTAACACTGTCTGGTCTGTTGGCAGGTCATCTTCTGGCACACCACCTTCACCATCTGCAGCATCCGTAATACTGTCTTCTTCCACAATATGGAGTTTGTCTTCATCATCTGAATCTGAATTTGTTTCTACCACAGTATTATAATTTGTAACTGTAATACAAAATAAGAAAAAAAATAATCAAAACCAACTAGTACAAAAATCAGTTTTTACATTTCAGTAAAAATAAAATTTTTAAAGTATTTAAAACAGATTATGATTCAATATTTCTTTTAGTAGCTACGCTTATTGAATACTTACTACATGTACAAGTATTTTATAAATAGTAACTCATTTAATTTTTACATCCTTATAGCAACCCGATGAAACAGAGTATCTACCAACTATTACTTATATCCCTGTTTTACAGAAGTGGAAACCAAGACACTGGGAAGATAAGTAACTTGTTCAAGATCAAACAACTAGGAATTGGCAGGGCCAGGATTTGACCCTAGCAGTCTGGTTTCATATTCTGTGCTCCTGAACACGGTATTAAAATCCCATCTAATCATAATGAGCTTATTCTACACGATACTGTTTATGTACAATTAGGGATTCAAATCTTTAAAGTATTACAATTTAAGAAAATAGTCTATCTCTCCTAATAAAATGGCAATATATCATCAAATTTATCACAAGAAAAGTATTTTCAGATTGGCAATTAAGCCCATGCATTTCATATTAATCTTCACTGACTTCAGAAACAACCAATTTATACAAATTTCTACATAATTTTAAGGCATAATTTAAATAACGCTTATATATCTGTCATTCTGAAAAAAAATAATTGACATTCAGAAATTTCAAATGGGACCCCTTTCCATATTTTACTAAATTTCAATAAAATTTAATACCACCATTGTAAAAATGCATAATTATTCTGAATAACTACAGCTCATAGAATCATGAGTAATAGTTGAGAGTAAAATCTCTAAAACAAATAATATAGTATACTCAGTATTTTTCCTTCAGTGTCCTTGTAATAATCATTCTAATGGGATAATTATTTAGTACCTCATTGGGTACAGTCACTGGACTACCTCTTTTCAGCTATTTGCAGGGTGATTCTTACTAGGATAAGATTGAGAGGAAGGCAGAAAAAGGAAGCTTTGCTTTGTTTAGATAACTCAGCAATGATTACTTCCAGTTATTCTTTCCATTTCTTCCTTAAAATTTTCCAACCATTCTTGAAAGAAATCACCGAAATGCTTAAATGATATACATATATAGTCCTCTTCCCATATAAATACACACATAAACCCTAAGAAGATGAAAGAAGAAATACAATCAAAAGTATGGATGTACACATCAAGGTGAGTGAGTACAAATAACCCCAAATCTCCAAAACTGCTCTTACAGACCTTGGGAAGATCCCTGTGTCCAAAAGACTACTGGAGTTACCCTTTGGCCCCCATTAGGAATTCTTCAAAATCTTGTGTCATAAGAAAAATATAGTCTTCTTGTGACATTAATACTTTGTGTGAATACATTTTTCCAGATCTTTTCCCAAGAACAAATCATTTTCTCTCTAATTTTATTATAAAAGTAATACATGCTCATTGAAAAAAAAAAAGTTCAGACCGTACAGAACATGTAAAAGCCCCTCTTCCCTGAGTTTTTCTCTCTCTTTAAAGGTAACAGTAACCGCAAATTTTATTAACTAATGCAGTAGGTAGGCATGATGCTGATCATTTGATATACCTTACCTCATTTAATTGTAACACAGACCTCATCTGATACACACGTTTATCTCATATTTAATATAAATCCTATGTATTAATGTATGCATGCATATTTAATACACATGTGGGATCACATTATACTGATTTGCCCCTTAGTTTTTTACGACTTAATAACATATCTTGGAAACTTTCTTAATGTAGGTATATGTGGAGCTTTCTCATTTTTCTCTGAATGGCTACACAGCATTTCATTGCACAAACATAATTTAACCAATCATTTATTGATAAAATGTAGTTTCTATCCAGTGTTTAAACATTAGCAACAATGTCATAATAAATTTTCTTATAAATGTATCTTTCGCCATTCCTTAAATACTTTTGCCAGATATATCAGTAGGGGTGGAATTGCTGAGTCAAAGGGAAAACTTATTAAGTAGCTAATTATGGAAACATGGGGAATTCCTTGTAGTCCAGCCACACTATGAATACAGTAAATTGTGAAACTGTTTATGTGGGTAAAGGGAATGATTCTCAAAGGATGGTCCACAGTTGGAACAGGGTTTACTGATGAGCCTTTAACTGAGAGTAAGATGGAAGTGTGTGTGTGTGTGTGTGTGTGTGTGTGTGTGTGTGTGCGGTGTGTATGCATTTGAGTGAGGACGCTTGCTGGCAAATAATGCACAATGTTATTAACTTCCATTTTTATTTTCAAGGGCTCTTTATTAGTAACCCACTAAATGACTTGCTAAAGTCGTTTAAAGTTGGTGTGGTACATAGTCATTTATTATGCTGCTTACTAAAATAGAACACTTCCAGTGTTTACTGAGGATTAATTGATTCTGTGTTCCACTAGATCTGGCCACCACACTGGCTCATGGTGAAGCTCTCACTATGCTTAGACATGCATGGATAGTTAAAATTCTTACTATTTGGTGAAGGAAGGTTTTAGTGCTTCTTTAGTATCTTGAGTTGACCATGGTTTTACGTTGGTGCTATTCTTGCCTTTTAATAGTATAATACTGTAATTTAATCATTATCAATTTTGTTAATTGTAGGTTGTTTGGTTGACTCAAGATTGTATATTTAGCATGCACACTTATTAGAGAATTTGGAGCATGAAACTTTCCCAATAATTAGGCTTTCAGACCTATGTTCATTATGGTTCAAACATTAACTTGCCTGCTTCATATTTTTCACTAAGTTCTCTTTACCCTGAGCTGCAGGTGTTTTATTCTGCTTGCGAGTCAACCACAGCCCAAAGGACTCTTCAAGAATACCTGCCACTTTCTAGGACTCTAGAAAAACTCCTTCTGGGCCCCCAGTATAAGCCGCTACTGTGATATGGAAGACTATAAATTTTCCCAAAGTATGTTTTGAATATATGGTATAAAACTTGAAAAATAAAAGAAAAAGCAATACATTTTGTTAGCTAAGATGGGAAGAAGACCAATAACTATTTTCCAAGGCTTCTCACTGTCTTCTGCTTCACAGTCACTTAGCTGCGAGAAAAAGAAGTGAAAAATCACTTATATTGACTATTGTAACTTAGATAACAGGCAAGCTTCCTTGTGTTTCTGGATCTATCCTTCTGTGGAGCTACAGAGCTGATTTTAAAAATAGGGCCCAAGCATCGTAAGTACAGAGAATGCTGCAGGCCCTTGATAAATTCTGGTAGCCAAAGATCTGGAAAATGTATTTACACTAAAGAGTGTCAGTTATTTCAATTGTCTGCCCATCCATTGCCATACCTTTACACTGTTTAACCTTTGGCTAAGACATACAAAAAATATAGTTTGTTTAAAGAGTGGTATGGTCTTAACAATCACAGGTGGTCGTCACTTTTGGTTCTGAGGTTTACTTAAAATAATAAAATTCCAGAAGCAAAGATAAAGGAAAACAGAAAAAGTAAATAATTTTAAAATCTTTAAATACATTTTACAATACACAATATGAATTTAAATTTCAATAGAAACTGGTAACATTTTGAATGCAGTCTTATCATCACCAAAGTGTGGCCAAGGACACCCTGGCTTCTTAGTGGTACAGTTCTCGTAGGTATTATTTGCTAACAGTTAATGGCAGATACAACAGTGTCCACACTGCATAAGGTGGTTGTGAGGAGCCAATGGCAGAAGAATAGATTGAGCTTAGATCAGTGTCCTGCACGCATTGATCTAAGTAAAGACTATAGAAGTATTTGCTACCATCACCATCACCATCATCATCATCTCACTGCATCTTTACAATTCCTAAGAAGTAGGTACTATTATAACTGCCTTTTATAGTAACAACAACAAAAACAAAAACAACACACATATATACAGAGAGAGCAGCTGGATAACCTGAGGTCATGCAGGTATTAAGTTGTAGAGCTGGATTCAAATCCCGGTCTGCCTGACTCCGTAGTCCGTATTCTTTAGCTACTATGTATAAAGCCCTCCTGACTGAAAATTGTTGCACTAATGATAAATATTCTTAAACTCGTATATTTGTGTTTAGCTTATCCTGGGGCCCTGGAATTCCATACTTAACAATTTGCCACTGAAAACATTTTCAAATGACTAAAGAATTTAACCATTAAAATCTCATAATAATACACAAACAGTATACCATGGGGTAACATCATCATTATAGTTAATAAACCTTTAAAAGACTTCACATAGCATATTCTTGCACTTGATTGCATGCAGCACCACATCAACGGCACAAATTAAACTCCCATGCAAACATCTGTTTCTTAAGTAATGTACAATTATACTAAAAGAATTAGATGACTAGAATTTAAAAAAAGAATTATACAATCTCAACTTGTCATTAAGATAAAAGCAAGATCATCTCAATGCTTTATAAATAGGGAACCGTACCATACACTGTTTATTGTAGCTCCGAATAACAAATTAAGCTTGTATAAGGAAGAGACTGAGGGAGGGGGGAAGGAGGAGGTGACAGATTTCACTCTCAGGTTTTCCATCCCCGACAGGTGACAACTGTGGCGCATGTTGATTAAAGCTACAGGCTAAGGCCATGTTTCAACATATTTTCGGGTGTACAAAGGCTTTTTTTCCCCCCAAAAGAGGAAGTTCTGATTACATTTTGCCATTAATACACGCTTAACCATGTCCCACTCATTCCTACCAAACTCCCAAACACACACTCATCTGCATGGCAGAAAACAATGATAAAAATCTCTTTTAGAAAAAGACATAAGACTGATCCTTAAAAACTAATAGACTACTTCTAACCAATTGTTCTACATATATCAGAATAACCTACTGTCATAATTTAAGAAACACTTAGAAAAACATACACTTTGAATCATGTTCTCCAGAATAATGGATTATAGTTTGATTAAGTAGACTATTTTACATGTTTGCACTATGCTGAGAATAACACAATTTAGGCACAAATGCTCTGAAATATGAAGATAAAGGTGGAGACACTGAATAAGTATTTCCATTATTCTTTAACATCATCTGGGACAAAAATAGCGTCACAATATATTGTTTTTATTCTAAACAGAGTCCCTGGCAAACTGCCTTCCACGTAGTAGGTAGAGGATTATTTGTTGAATTGAATGTGGGGCCATACTTCTTTTTTTCTTAATGAAGAAATAAGTCAGTATACTTAAGTGTTACTGATAATTGAAGAAAATCAAGGCAAAACTACAGTGATAACCAGAAGACTGGTAAATTAGCACATGCAATGGAAAGGAGAAGTCATGACACAATTCATAGGGTTAGAGAAAACTTCTGCAAACATTACTCCAGAAAAGAGGGGTGCACGTTGTCTATAAATACTACACTCAGTACCCACTGCAAGTATTTGTTATTCTGGCTTTTGACCTAATTTATATATAATATTAATTAACTATCTATATGTATTTTACTGTATAATAAAGATTATAATGTAATGATATATATATTTAACATGTAAGTAATATAACAAATAACATACAATGTGTATATTATTTAATTTTAATGTAAATCCTTTAAAAATAAGCATCAACGATTTTCAGAGTGCTCTAAGCACCATGAATATGTTAGGTTTTAATCAATACTAATGGTTTAGCAAATTTGGAGGAAGAGTTTTTAAATCCCTCTCTAGGTAATATCTAAAATCTAGGGTGCCTATTAAATTGATCGATAGCCTCTTTTTACATTTTCAAAATAATTTTAACTTACTCTAAGTCCAATGAAGTCAATGATTCTGAAATTTACCCCTGTAAAAAGGGCTGGTGGCTCTTAATGCCTTCAGATACAAGCTATTAACAGAGAACATTGATAGGGAAAGGCAGGAGAGAGGGTTGCCATCATACACAGAATCCTAGAGTTTATTTTCTCTCCTCTCTCATTTCACAAAAACCACTAAGTATTCATGGGATTTGTCTTTGGTACTTTCTCAGTTTTTGTTCTGGCCTTTCCCCCAGTATCCATAGGTCGTCTGTCTATATGCCTCCGACAAAAGCCGTCCCAATTTCCTTCCCCTGTCTTACCAAAACTCCCACTCACTCAGTGAGCTAATTTCAGCCATGCTAATGTAACTCACAAAGAGGTAGATGAAACAGTTCAACAGCAAAGTTCTTAGCAGATTAAACCAAATTCAGTCCTAGGAACAGGTGGTTCTTTATGTGAGGAAAGTATCTGGACTAAGATAATTCACATTAAATTATTAACCAAGATTTCCTTCATAGGTAAAATCTCCATTTATAGAAAGGATGCTTTTTAATTTATATGACTTGTTACTTATGGAATACAGGCAGCAAGAAAAAACACAAGTAAAACTGCGATGATGAGATTAAAAATACAAATGTAGAAACTGAATCAGAAAGTAGAGAAGCCATATAATTAATAAATCAATCCAACAGTCAGATGTTTAAAGAATCAATGAAACAGATAAACTGCTAGCCCATTTAATCCTAGAAAAAAAATTGAGAGGCACAAACATACAATATTAAAATGCAAATAGAAAAGTAGTTATAACTAGAAAAGAACTTAGAGACTTACTTTATAAATATTTTCCACAAATCGAAGCAAATAAGTTTGAAAACACGGATGAGGTAACTTTCTGGGAAAGTTATTTTATAGAATTATGAAATTACACAAGACATAGCAAAGGTAGACAGACCATAGACTAAATTTAGGAAGCTATCAAATAGTTAACCACCCAAAAAGTGCCAGATGTTTTCCTAGGGGAATTTCTTCAGATAGTCAAAGGACTGATATTTCTGGTGTTTTGTAGAAAGAGAAGAAAATGAAAAGAGCCTAAATTCTTTCTATGAAGCCAGCACAGTAACAGTAAAATCTGAGAAACAGCACACACACACACTACACACATTCATAAATTCAGTCTCACTGGTGATCTCTGATCCTAAATAAAATCCTAAATAAAATATTAAATCTAGTAATACATTAAAAGAATAAATCAAGCATTATTCAACATTAGGAAACATATAAAAGAAGACACTATATTAACATAAGTAAAGGAGAGACAACATGACTTCTCTAGACATTGAAAGGCTTTTGCTAAAATTTGCTATTCCTTGTTGATACTTTCTTATAAAAAGAAAACTGAAGTCGCTCTCATGATAAACGATTATGTATCAGAGGCCTTAATAAGATAAAGATGGTTACTGTCATCATTATTAGTTAACAGTATTCTAACGGAACAAGAATTTTTTTTTTAAAGAAAAAGCAAAAATATTGGGAAAGAGAAAGAAAAATTATGATTTGCAGATGATATGCTTCTAGAAAATTCAAGAAAAATCACGAAAAAACCATTAGCAGATAGCAGCTAGAAAATCTAGTAAATGACTATGAATTTAACAGAAAAAAATAGCTTTCCAATAAAACAATAACCTACTAAAAATAACAGGAGAAAAATTATATGCAATAACAACTCAAAAGATAACACATGAAGACAAAAAAAGAAACATGGAGGACCTATATAAAGAAAACTTTAGCACTCTATTGAGGGTCATTAAAGATTTGAACAAATGAAGATACACTTTCATTTTGGATAGAACGATTTCATATTGTAAAGATGTTAACATCTGTGTTTAGCATAGATGTTAATTTGCGCTAAAATAATCTATAAATTTAATGCAATTTTGATCCAAATACTAATATGATATTTTCGATTCTAAATCTAAATGATTTAGACTAAATGATTCCGAAGTTTATAAGGAGAGTTAAGAGCACAGTCTCTGGAGCCAGACTGGTTCAAATGACAGCTTCACCACTTACTAGTCATGCCACCTTCGGCATGTTATTTAATCTTCTCATGCTTCAGTTTTCTCACCTCTAAGATGGGGATAATGATAGTATGTCTCTAGTAGGGTCATCATAATGATAACAATAATCCTATATGCAAAAAACTTACTACAGTACTATATATAAGTGCTCAATATATATTGTTAGCATTATTTTCTGGGAAAACAAACACAAAAATATTCAAGAAAATTCAGAAAAAGAATAGTAATTATTGTGATAGGAGAACATGGATTACCCATACCAGATAGAAAACGTATCTGAAAGCTATAGAAATGGGGACAGGTTTATACTGGTACAGAGATAGGCAGACAATCAAAGAACTTGGGTAGAATCCAGAAGTAGACCCCTCAAACATAGGGAAGTCTTGCTAATCAGATTCCCACCCCACAACTTTAACCAAAATGAAATTTACATGAATCAAAGATTTTAAAAATAACAAAACCATAAAAATAATAGAAGTCTTAGAAGAAGAAGGGTACTATAAGCATGACACAAAATCCATAATTATACATAGAAAAAAATTAAAGTCAAAGACAAATGACACACTGTGAAAAATATTTGCAGTACATGTTACCAAAGGCTGTTACCTTATTAATCAGAGAATTCTTAAAAGATAAACCACCCAGAAGGAATATGCAAAAAGGCAATTCACACACACACAAATTTGAATGGCCAATAAACATGTAACAAGATGATCAACCTCACTAATTAAACTTACTTTAATCTTATATCATTATAATATTGTCAACTCGCACATACACTCAACTCTCTTGCCTTACTCTGACTTCAAAAGCCCTACTGTGGCTAAACTCCTAAGTCTGATTAAATTCCACCTTTCCAAATTCTATACCTCAGTCCCCCTTTACTGTAAAGTTTCTTTAAAAAGGTGCCCACACTTATTTCCTATTTGTTTCTTCCTATTTTCTCTGAAACCCACTTCAGTCACAAAATCGTTCTTGTCATGATTGTGAAGAACCTTTACATCGTTAAATTCAATGACAATTATCATTCCTCTTCTTATTTGACCTACTAGCAGCATTTGACATAATCCACCACCGTCTCCTTTTCAAAACAATCTCTTCTCTTGACTCTATCTTTTGGTTTTCTAACTCAAAGACTGCTACTTTTCTGTTTTTTTCCTTCCATCTCTCAGACCACAATCTGTCTCATGGCTCTAAATACCATTAGATGACTCTTCGCTTTCTATCCCAGCCCAAGTTTCTCCTCTGAAGTCCATACTTGTAAAACCAACTTGACATCTCCATTTGGATGTCTAACAGGTGAACTTGCCATATCCAAACCCCAACTCTGGATCCTCTCAGTCTTTTTTATTTCAGTAAATGACAATTCTATTCCTCCAGTTACTCAGGCCAAAAATTGTGGTGTCAGTTTTGACACACTTTTTTTCTCTCATCCTCCCCATAGAGAGAAAAATACCTTAAAATGTATTCAGCATTTGACCACGTACAACCAACTATCCACTACTACCTCCCTGCTCTAAGCCACTGTCATCTCTCACCGAGAATATTGTCATTGGCTTTCTGTTCTCCTTGCTTCCACCTTTGCCTTCCTACACTCAGTTCTCAATATAGCAGATGAAGAAATCCGTCTACATCTTGTCACTGTTTTTCGTAAACCGTCTATGGCTTCCCACCTCATTCACTGCGAAGCAAAGGCCCTTCATGAGCTGGCTCCTGCTCCTCCGTACTCTCAGACTTCATCTTCTACTCCATTCCAGATACACTGGCTGCTTGCCTCCAGGCCTTCATACTTCTGTCACTCCCCCTGGAATGCTCTTCGTGCATGGCTCTATTTCATATCCTTAGAGAGGTCTTCCATGACTACCCTATTTAAATTTATAGACCTCCCCACCACAAGAGCACATTCCACTCTCTCCTATAATTTATGTCTTTTTAGAATACTCATCACCAACTGACATAATATTTTATGTTATATTTTATTGTTTCTTCTCACTAGAATGTAAACTCCATGTGGGCAGGATTTTTTACTGTTTTATTCACTGCTGTGCTCCCTGCATGTAGAACACTGCCCATAAGTACTAATTGCTCAATAAATGATGTCTAGCATCATTTAAAATGGTATCAAAGCACAAGTGATATAAAGCATAAAAAATACCAATAACACAAGGTATATGCAAGAGTTAAGGAAACAAATACATTCTTATATGTTGTTATATTAATATGGTAATAATTGTCAAAATTTTAAATGTTTACCTGTTGATCCAGGAATTTCTTGATATTTACCCTACAAATTAATTTACACATGTATGCAAATGCACAAACATATTTTTATCTGCAAACGGTTTTAATTACAAAAAAACCCCTAAATAGCCACCCAAGATATATCCCTTTGTAGTGAAATAAAGAAGAGTCCTCCAAAATAATTTGATTCAATTCTTGCAGAAAATGAAGACAACAGTATACATATATGTACTTGAATAATAAAAAATAATGTCTAGAAGGGCATACAAATGAAGAAATGTGGTAACGAATCAGAGACTTTTAAAAAATTATTCCTTCTATACTGTTTAAATGTTTATATTACTTTATAAATTTTTTAAAAGATAAATTTTAAATGTGCAAGAAAAAGTCTGAAATAATATTCAGCATACTGTTGCTAGTAGTGAACTTTAGAAAACTGAACGGGAAACATTTTCTTAACATTTTTGTTATCTGAATTTCAATAACAATAGATATAATTAGAAACCAACAATCAATATATTAAGAAAAAATTTAAAAAAATTAAAGGTTAAAATTACATTTAAGAAGAAAATACATACTATGTTGTAAGTATACATCTTGTGGATTTTGAAATAAAACAATTTAAGTTCTTATTAGAAAACAATAAGCTCTATTTTTCTTATGTTCGAAAGACAGCAATCTGTTTTAAAGTATGAGTGACACTCCCCTTTTCTATTCATAGCTATATAAAGTGTGACGTTATGTAAAATGAAAAGTGACTTCTGCTCCTTCCTGCTAGTTCTGAGGGCAGCTGCACACATATGGCACAGACGCCCAGGAGAAAGGCCTTATAGAGCATATGCGTTCCCTTGTGAAAGGCACATGACACTCCCCAAATACAGGTTAGGGCAGCACACACACAATCATATGCTTAATAGTCTCTACTATAGGAGTTGGCATGATTCTGAGTTTTCTCAATTAAAAAACATTTTTAAGAAATATTTTATTGTTTACCAATCCCAGAGGGCACTTTTTCTCTGACTGGTTTTGAGACCCACTGATTCATAGCTGAACTGGTTATGAAAAATAAGGTAAAGGGAGAGGACACAATTTTATTCTAATTCCTTTCACTTGGGATTTTCAGATTCCTTTAAGCTAGAAATACAGTGAGTATTATTTTAACCTGTTGGCCACTTACTGGACACCAGCAACCACAAAGAAAATCATTTAAGTAGAAAGAAACAGGTCATGAACCTCAAGGACGTGGTCTGAGGACTAGTCCTCTCTTGTTTACAGGAATGGCAGTACACAGAAATCCAAGTACCGCTCGCTTCATGGTACCCAATGAGGGACATCCTCTTTGGAAGCGATCCTGAGGGCCAAATTTCAATACAGCGATAATAATTCCCTGAGTCTAGACATGGAAGAATAAGGATCATACTAATAAAATTTGAATTTGAATTTATTTTTTAATGAAGCATTAAACACAAACAATTTATAGGTAACTAGAGTTTAGTTTTACTGAGATCTTCCAAACATTACAACATGTTACAAGCTTGTGAGTTATCAAATTAGAATGAAAAATTTAGTTCCTTTGATCTAAGTACCTCAGAAGGTAGGAGAATAAAGACATATAATATCTATAGTCTCTGCTTCTGAGATACATGTCGTACTTAAAAAATATGAGTGATACACATTAAATATTGTAGAGAAATGTGACAGTAAATGATTAAATGCTAAATTAAGAGTTATGTAGAAAATAAATACTATAGGATTCCATACCTCATTGTATCTAATCTCTATTTTATGCCTTGCTAATGCAACACAGAAGGAAAATTTTTGAATACTTTGGGTTTTTAAATTTGAAATATGTTGTTGGGAAGTTAAATAGATTTGAATTGTAGTACCAGAGAATTCCTAGTGCTTTGTTTTACCTGATTTATCTGAAAAGCAGTTGGAATGGCAACCATTTTAAAACAGAATCTATTCAGAAAATAATAAGTAAGAGGCTTAAAAATAACACACACTTGTCATTTTATAGTTTTTGAGGCCAGAAGTTCAAGATAGGTCTCACTGGGCTACAATCAAGGTCTTGGCAGAGCAGTGTTCTTTCTGAAGGCCCTAGGGCTGGGGTGTCAAAACTGAGGCCCGCGGGCCAAATGTGGTCCACAATCCATTGTTACTTGGCCCACAGCAAATTCCAAAAATATATTTAGTTTACTTAAATAAACCAGGTGAGGCAATACGTACTTCACCTCGAGTGAGTGGCCCGGCTGTTTGTGTATTTTACCGCATATGGACCTTGGTAAAAAACGCTGAAAAAAGTTTTGACGCCCCTGCCCTAGGGGAACCTATTTTCTTGTCTCTACTAGCTTCTAGAGGCTGAAGGCATTGCTTAGCACATGGGCCACTTTCATCTTCAAAGCCAGCAATGGCTACTTGAGACTTTCTAATATCACGTTACTTTTACAATGACCCTTCTTCTGCTGCTGCTTTCCACTTTCAGTGTTAAGGACCCTTACTTTGGGCCCAACTGGATAATCCAAAATAATCTCCCTATTTTAAGGTCAACTGATTAGCAACCTGAATTCTTCTGATGCTGAATTTCTTCTTCACATGACAATTCTCCTTTGTCATGTGATGTAACATATTCACAGGTTCTGAGGATTAGTACATGGCCATCTTTGGGGAGCCATTATTCTACCATACTTCCCCACTAAACTGGAAGCTCTGTTGAGGGCAACGATATTGTCTTGTTCACTTTTAGTCTGCGTTCCAAACATTATAGGGCCTATCAGAGGCACTTTAGATATCTGTTGAATTTAGGAACATACGAGACAATACTGCTTTGGTGACGTTCTTCCTGACTCTTGTTCTAACCTTTGTGCTCCTGTATAATTTTTGACATCTCTGTAATAGTGCCCATGTCCCATGATGTTTTCATTATGTTCACATGCTTATCATTAGGTCTTTGGTCAAAGATGAAGTGCTCTACTAATACGTCAATAAAGGATTAAGTGCTGTGAAAATGTGTTGAATCAATGAATTTTATGGTGAAAAGGACATTATAAGGTTTCAAAAAGTTTATGTTAACGATTTTTGTAATTGTTTTCATGGCTTCCTAATACAGTGTGGAGTATTCTTATAATGTGTCACTAAAGGATTATCCTGCTGTAAAATGTATGTGAAAGTGATGAATTGTAAACCTGAAAAGGATCTGCAGATAGGTCTCAGCCACCTATTTTACACTTGAAATCCAAAGAAGCTAAGTAATTTGTCTAGTTACACAAAAAATTGTGAACTGGAACAAAAATTCAGTGGATTTTCTATAAAAATCTACCTCTTGAGGTTGCCATGGAGATTAAATTAATACATTTAAAAGTACATAGAGTGCCTCGCACGGAGAGGGACTCTATAACATAGGGGCAAAGATGCTTGTATTGGCGTGATAATGACTGTAAACACTAGATATTTCCCATTTCTTAGCAATAAAAAGAACTCAGGCAAAGTAGGCACTCAAATATTTGTTGAATCAATGAATGATTAAAAAATAAAATACAAACAAACATGGTTAAACAATTTTTAACGTACTACTTTCCTACGTATGTTTATTTTTACAGAAAAAATGCAGGTAAAAGAAACAAAGCAGAGCATGCACATTACACTGAACTCTATCGTGATGCCTTTCCTAACTTTTTCTAGCTAACGGCGATGTCTCTCCTTCCTTGTTGTCTATACCAGCAAGGTCAAGGGCGTTTTTATAATACTAAGGTGTTACATTATTTGTCTTTTTCATCTTTTGACATTCACATTGATGTACAGGCAATGGTGGGTAAAACTGTTGGTGCCTTAACACAGTTTAAGGCAGTAGCAACAAACTGTATCCTTTCATCCTTCAATGACACTCATTTCCATTAAAAAAATTGCCAGTTTCAGTTAAGAATGTCCTGATGAAATGGTAAAAATAAGTTTATTGAATCTTGATCCTTTAGTACATTTTTTTATAATAATATTCTGTCTGACAAAATGGGATATACACATAAAACTTCTGCTGGATATCAAAGTATGCGACTGTTTTGAGTTGCCAGCTTAACTAGCTGTTTTTTTCACTAGTACACCGATTTTATTTGAAAGAACAACTAACTACGGTTTTTCAGACTTGAGTATTTAGCAGACATTTTCTTAAAAATAAACCAAATAAGCCTGTCACTTTAAGGAAAACAAAAGACCAATTTGTTGCCAATGATAAAATTTGAGCTTTCAGGTGTAAATTAGAATTTTGGAAAGCATGTAACTGCCACTGTTAGTTACACAGCTTCTTAATTCTAAAGACTTTTCTGAAGAGCCTGGCGCTAATATTGGTGATTTTTTTTGACATGGTAAAATTAAATGTGTCAATGTTTAGAAGATCTATATAACTCAGCAAACCAATATATTCCCAATGACTAATACATGATGTTATAAATTCACGAGTGGGTAAAACATCTATTTAAAGTTCAGGATAAACCAATGGATTTTAACGTAACAGACTATGAAATTCACTATATGATTTCATATTCCACATTGCAACTAAACTTTAAGACCCGCTACCTGATCAGTTTTGGTGTAGTAATCAAACGATAGCCACAATTATCTGAAAAGGCTAATTCCAACTACATATATGTGTGAGGCTAGGTTTTAGTACACTTCAACTAAAACAAATTAAAGGTTGAATGCAGAGTAGATATGAGAATTCAGGTGTCTTTATTAAGGATCAATTAATACTTTCAAATTTTCTCAGTTTTAATTTTGAATACAGTAAGTATTAATAAACGCAAATCACATAATCAAAAGCACTTTGGGATCTTCAAGCATTTTTAAGAGTGTAAGGAGATCCTGTAGATGAGGATAAATGGGATCAAATATATGGTGATGGAAAGAGAACTGACTCTGGGTGGTGAACACATAATGTGATACATAGATGATGTATTACAGAATTGTACACCTGAAATCTATGTAATTTTACTAACCATGGTCACCCCAATAAAGTCTCATTAAAAAAAAAAAATAAAGTTCAAACTGCCTAAAAAAAATCCATGTTTTTTATCTCCATGGGATATTTTATCTATTAATAAACATTGGTTTAATATACTAATAAATATTGTCATTAGTTTCATGATACTAATAAAATATTGTCATGTTAAAACAAAGCACAACAAAACACAAAAAGAGATCCTGAGGTCAAAAATTTTTGAGAATTGTACTATTTAATAAGGGAGCCACTAATCAAATGTACATATGCACATTTGTGTTAATTAAAGTTATTAATAATATATAAAGTTCAGGTCCTCATTCATACTAGACATATTTCAAGAGCTCAATAACTACATGTGGCTAGTGGCTCTTAGAATAGATACAGAACATTTCTATCATCAGAGAAAATTCTTCTCAAAAGTGCTGGTCTGTATTATATTTGGGGGAAGTTAATTAGCATTTTACTAAACATCATTGGTATAATTCTTTCAGTACTTTACATACCTGTTTTAAGTCTTTAAAAAGAAGACATGCCTTTTGAGGGCAGAGAACACTGATATCTATATCTATCACGTGACATGATATTGTTATGTATATATAGTATCATACTATGTCCCATAAAATGCCATATATATATATATACACACATACATATATATGTATGTGTATATATATATGTATGTATGTATGTATGTGTATATACATATATATACACACACACACATATATATTTTTTTACTAGGCACAAATAGGAATAAATATGACAAAAATAAGACACCTGCTGAACTGAATATTTATAAATCAGTAAATATTTATTTAGGGTTTTACATAAGACAGGTACCATGTGATTGTGTTTATCTTTAAAATTTCAATGCATTCCTGTCCAAATTTACAAACACTGGGTATGATTTTTTTTTGCGTTTATAATAAACTACTTTGTCAATAGTCAATTTATGTTGCTTAACTTCATATTTTCATAAATAAGGATTCAAAGAAAATCTTTCCTCATACTATTTATTGGTTAAACTATATCGTTTCTGGTATTTTGTCTGTAAGCATCTTTGCTCACATTTTTGCCTCTAGCATTTATGCTGCAAGCATTTTTGCCAAATAACTAGTTGGCCATAAGGCAATTTCGCTATAAAAAAGATAAAATCACTACAAATAAAAGAAGGACATTAAAAAAGACATAATGAAACATGAAAAGGTGAGTAACAAAATTAAGAAGACTTTATTGAAAATGTCTGTAGATTCATGGCAATACTGCGCAAATAACTAATTTTATTTTATGGGTTGTATCTAAGCACTTGTCTTCACTCTGTGAAGATGTGGGTTCAACTCTGTACTTTTAAAGAAAGCCCTGGGCCACTCTTTCTCCTCTCAATATACTGTGTTTCAAAATAAGTAATCAACTCTTAGGGCAAATCATCATCTGGAAGAAATGTTAACTATGTTAAGACCAGCACCAGCACCACCACCACCACCACATCTATTTGTCACTGTACAGACCATTATGGGGACTAGCTAAAATTTAAATATCATGTAAAAATGGGAGTAACTGCGAGAATTTGTCAATGGAGAAATGAAACCAAACTGAGAACTAGCTTCAATACATTAAATCTGCCGAAGGCAGTTGATTTGTCAATGGAGAAATGAAACCAAATCAAAAACAGAAAAACAAAAATACCCAAACTGTCAACCAGTTATTTTACCTTTTTTATGGCAAAATTACTTTGTGACTAATACGGCGAAAATGCTTGTGGCAAAAATATCAATGGAAAAGATGCGACAGTGCAAGTACCTAGAACCATACTAAACAGGTCTTCGAGTTCATAATCATGGACTACTGATTATGACTTTCAAGTTTTCCAAAGACTTCTGTACAAGTAGTTAAAAGAAATGTTTTAAAAGTAACATTACATCTCTAAACAATAAATTAAATTTGTTTTGAATGAATTAGTAACACCTGGGGTTTACAGATTGGTTTTATTCTCATAGTTTTGTAGGATTCCTAACTTTTAAAAAATTTAGCACCTGTTATTTTGATTTGACAATCATTACATCCTACTAAAAGTAGTGAATGGAATTCATAAAAGCTTGTTAAAATTAAATTATAAAATAAATTTTGTTCAATTACACTGCTAAGATTTTTACCTACCAAGATAATTGCAATGTACTCTGGGATACCAAAAAGCTATGGCTGGCCTGTAGAGTTCTATTTGCCCTCTATTACTCATACATTAGTTAGAGCTTTATAGCATAATGAATGCTGCTTCTTATTTCCAGTTTCGTTTAAGGCAATGCTTCCTGGCATGCAAGACCACATTTAAAGGAAGAAGAATAATAGGAGAGATATGTGGGCTTCTGGCCAGGTACTTTTCTAGTCAACAACTAAGATATGTAAACTGGAACTAGGTGAGAGATTAGATACTTGTGTATATACAAAAGCCCGCTGCCAATTTAGGACTATGCATCATCCCCTAAAGCTTCTTTTTGGGAAAAGAAGAAAATATTTTATCTTAAATCTGCTTTTTGGGTGAGAGAAGAAAAACCATGACCCATATAATGAATACACTATTTATACAGTGTAAAGTAAGTATTAATTTGGTCCTTGCAAAATCACCCTTACTCTATGCAAAAGGATGTGTACCATATATTAAATCACTTATTTCTTCAATAAAAGCAAATAAGAATAATTGCCTTTTAAATGAAGTAATTAACTGTAAACTTTATATTATGCTAGCTTTTAAAGCCTCTGTCTTAAATTTTATTTTGCTACTTACGTTTATTCTAAACACTGTTTCTGTAACTAGAAAGGTTTATGATCTAAATAAGAGCTAACATATTTTCATAAACTTTTATTTTCCATATAAATTGTATGTATGCTGTGTAGCAATTTATTTTCCAAGTAACATTAATCATTAGCTAAGGGTAAATTTTATTCTATATTTTCAGTGGTAGAAATTAAAAAAGTATAAAATCACAGTTTATGGTTCAAATTGGTTTGTTAAATTTCAACATGGCTAAATTAGGAAATTTAGATAAAAGTCATATGGCTATTTAAATAATTAGAAAACTGAAAAAAATAATTTTTAGTAAGTTCAAGTCATATCCATAAATAGTAGCCATCTAAGATACTATATTAAAAGGTAGTATTTGGCTTGCCTAAGGAGGTGGTTTATTAATAGAAGCCATAAAGGTATAATCTAACAATGTAACAGAGGCTTTGGAGTCAGTCTGATTTGAGTTCAAATTATGGGTCAAACACCTGATAGCTGGTTATTCTTGGCTAAATTTTCTTACATATAACATGATAATAACCATTTATAAGATTGTTTTAAAGATTGAATTAGGCAATTTATGTAAATGCTTAACACAGCAAATGATACACAATAAGTGATTTAATAAATGATCCTACACCTCCCCCGCCCCCACACACAGAGATCCCCCAGGACACAAATATATTTACAAGCATTTCACCTTGATTTATTCTAGTTATCCACAGTAAGAAACTTTAAAAAAATGTGTTATTTCAAATATCATTTATAAGTTTAAATAAGAAAATTGAAAAATTTGGATTCCAAACTCATATGCAATTGAATACTAAGAGCATCAAAAACAGAATCTTAGAATCTTATCAGACTCCTCCCCTTAAGTATGAAAGTATTCATTCTGTCTATAGCATTCCTGAGAGATTGACTTTTAAAGCAACCAGTTCTAGCCTTTTATATATCAGATGGGGGATGAGAGAGAAAGAGTTAGAGATTAGAGAGTGGGGGCGGGCAGAGAGAGAGACAAGCAGATTAAGTTCTGATAATATAGTTTGAGCCCCAGGATCAATCAATACCTGAAACCATCACCTCTTGTACTTTTCAGTTATATGAGCCAATAAAATCCATTCACTGCGCTCATCCCCCTTTTGGCTTATGTGTACTGATTGAGCTGGGTTTCTACAACTTATAACCAAAACAGTCTTGATTAATACACTAATTATGGGTGAGAATATAGCAATTAGATAGAAGGGAGGTTTCATTGCCACATACGCGTTAGACTTCTTTAGTAGCGATGAATTTAGCATTTATACTCAGAATATTGATTCCGGAGCTTTGCCCTTGATCACAGTGCTTTGGTAAATGGCAGCACTATTACAGTCAGATGCCGCATAACGATGTTTCAGTCGACAGACCACATAGATGACAGTGGTCCCATAAGATTATAGTGAAGCTGAATTTCCTGTAAGAAGTGGAAGGATATGTGGTTCAGGAGGATTTTTTTTCTCTCTGACAGGAGCAATTATCTGTGGGGTTTGGCAATAGATTCCCTCTTACTCACAGCATCTCAATTCTGCGTACACAGGTTACGTCCCAGTCAGCCAGCCACTGACCTGTTTCGGCACAAAGGAGCCTATCTCCTCAGCACTACATATTTAGAGGGTGCTATTGCCCTCCTAGATCTAGCTTGATGGTCTTCAGAGTACATTGCTGTAAATTCCTTGTTGAGGACTTAAGATCCTGTATGAGGAGCTACCTTTACAAGTATTTCCCTTTAGTGAAAGCACTCTGTGGTAGCCTGTCCCTATACTTTGGAAATCTTTTCAGGTTGTAATGATGTAAAGGCATAGATAAGTTTTATTTCTTCCATCAATTCAAAGCCAGAGAGAGCTCTTTGTGCCAGATAGGGTCACTGGAATCAAAAACAAATTTCCAAAGTCAAAATATTGAGGCCTCAGTTCTACACCATCTCCACGTTAAACACCTTCCTTTTTTTATGAATGCCACAAAGTTCCTTAATCTGACAACTGCTCCAACATGCAATAGCCGAAACCACATTGCCACGACGAGCCCTTGTTCCTTTACCTCTCCATCTTGATTTCTTATTCCTACTGATCCTCAGGCCACTATGGTGACCTACACCTTACCCAGCCAGTTTCTCTTCAATGTTTCTAGTCCATATGGCCCACATCCCTTTTTATGGAGCAGCACTGACAGCTTCCAATGTTCTATTTCTGACCCTGTCAGAAAGATGCAGGGGGAGGGCTTGTGGGACAGTGTGTGTAAAGTCTACAGCTGTGTACAGTCACGTCCCAGGGCTTCACATGCACTCGCCACTCACTCACTGACTCACCCAGAGCCACGTCTAATCCTGCAAGCTCCATTCACGGTAACTGCCCCATACAGGTGCACCGCTTTTTAAAAAAAATCTCTTACATCATATTTTTTTTCTATAACTTTCCTACGTTTAGATATGTTCAGATACACAAATACTTACCTTTGTGTTACAGCTGCCTGCAGTATTCAGGGCAGTAACATGCTGTGCAGTTTTCAGCTTAGGAGCAGGCTATACTATATAACCTGTACCTTTTAAGGTTTGTGTAAGTGCACTCTATGATGTTTGCACAATCACGAAATCGCCTAATGACGCATTTCTCAGAATGTATTCCCATCACTAAGTGACACATGACTGACTGTACATATATCCTTGAGATGTAACAATAGAATTCTTTTCTGAATTAAGACAAGGTTTAACCATACATTTTGACACTTTGTAAGGAGAATAGAATGGCAACAGAGACTGCAATGATGGGAATGGTATTTTCCTATTCTTAAATATTTAAATCATTAACAAATTATTTACCCCAAAATATCTCTTCTATATTTATAGGAAGAAGTGTACAATTCAAAATCTGTTTCCTCAGTTATACAGAAAGACGTCAGCCCCGTATTTGTTCTTTAAATATGTCATCCATCCAGATCAATGGCAAGGGCTATCCAAAGCATGACAGTGGAGACATAACTAAGAATCTACCTTACTGTGTAATCCTGCCTTTTTAAACAGAGACTCACCTACAAGTGGTGTTTTTTTTTAGGGGGAAGGTAAATGAACACTCAAACTAGAGATTTCTGTTATAGACAGTACACAATCTAGCACTAGAATTTCCAGGCATCTATCCAATTGCTCACAAACAGGATACGGGTGGGATTAGCTTGTGCACTAGAACAGTCAGATCACAGAACATCCCCAGTTGTAAAACCTAAACAACACGAGGGTTCTCTGTAATACTCTACGGTTATAGTTAGACTGACTCTATAATCAGAATATCTTAGTATTCTAAAGACTTTAAAGTGAAGTTATAGACATAAAACTATCTTTCAAGGAAAGTGTTTCAGATGACCAAAATGAACTACCATGTTTCCCCGAAAATAAGACCTAGCCGGACAATCAGCTCTAATGTGTCTTTTGAAGCAAAAATTAATATCAGACCCGGTCTTATTTTACTATAAGACTGGGTATAATATAATATAACGTAATAATTTTAAAATACCGGATCTTTTATAATACAGTATAAAACCGGGTCTTATATTAATTTTTGCTCCAAAAGACGCAGTGGAGCTGATGGTCTGGTTAGGTCTTATTTTCGGGGAAACACGGCAGAAGTCAAAGATTATCCGTAGGGAGCTCACCAAACTGTCCTGTTTTTCCCAAGTACTTCTTAACTAAGAACAGCTGTCAAGCTGAGTCATTCTGGGGGAGCTGAATCATGTTTTCTCTAGGTCACGTTTTATATTCAACTTGAAACCTCAAGTCGACAAAGAGTAAAATAACATCTCCAAATTTACAACTCTACTGCAATTTACAAATTACAAAGCACTATAACCAGAACATCCTCAGAACTATACTGTGAGACTACCACTTTTAAAGTAAAAGATGTATGTAGTTTATTGAAGTTAAGCAAATTACTTAAATTCACACAGAATAATCAGGAAAGTAAGGATCAAAAACAGGTATCTGCAATTCTCTCCAAAGTACTACGGTATTCCAATAATACATAGAAGTCTCTTGCTAGGTGCTTTGAATATGTTATCACATTTGATTTCACAAAATCTTTCGGCTGTTTATATATATTTGCATATAAATATTGTTTGATGCCTTCAAATCATTATTTCATCTACTGGCAAACATTTGTATTCCTATTTCTCAACATATGGGTAGATGCTCACTTCTAGAAAAATATGCCTTTAAAATTCCATCAAAATACAAGCTGCTACACAATAATTTTTCAGACTTGCAAAAATGAAACAAAGGAAAAATCAAGTGAAAAAGTAAGTTTCAAGCCAGGTAGTTTAAAAACTTTAAAAATGGGCACAACTGACATAATTTAAAATTTGTGGGAGACTCATACTACAAGATCACAACTGAGGAAAATGGGTCAAAATATTGTCTCATCCAAATTTGATTAATTCCAATTGTTCTGATCTTTGTATTTAAAATTAATAAAGGTTAACTGACATACCAAGTATACTGTGCTATCCCAAATTTCTTTAGGAGTACTGACATTCCTCCCAAAGCAATAATTGCTGAATATCAACCTACCAAATGTTTTAAAATTTTCCGTAAGAAAAATTTTTAATTAAAAAGATGAAAACTTGATAGCATTTATCTTATATAAAAGCTTCAGACAGAAGGCCAATTTTGTGCTTAAAAACCAATCCTATGTCTATATACATATTGATTGACTGAGAATCTATACTAAGATTATTATTAGTAAGCATAAAATATTGATTGATTAGGCAGAAGAAGGTTTAAAACATAAAATCAATAAAATCCTATGATTTGGAAAAACATTTTAAAGAAAGAAACCTATGGAATATATTATACCAATAATCCACATGTCAAAAGACAGTTGCCACCTTAGAGAAATAAAGTACATCTGAGCAGCATAATGTTCTAACACTAGTTTAGCAAACCAGGAGCTGTCGAGTTCCAATAACCCATTATTCACACCTCTTTAATCATTGCCACAGAGTCGATTATAAATAGCCTCATACATTTTTAAATACGGTCATTCTGAAATGAAACAAAGAAGGTAGTAAATATTCTTGTACATAAGGAATTCTGATTCCAATGCACAAGAGAACTGTGTATTGCTCAAATGTTCAAAATAAAGCTAACGAAACCTTTAACTATGCCTCAAGTCTGCACTCTGGATTCAGTGGAATAACTAAACGGCAGCACCATTTTAACACAGCAGCTTAAAAAACGAAACACCTTCCCCAATAAATTTTACTCACTTTACTGAGACCTTAGACATTATTCATGGTATAATAAAAGTAAAACATAATGATCAATTTGTTGATCTACCTGAAACAATGCTATGCAAAGTCATGCTAAAAAGACTATCTGCAAGGAAAATTTAGTCTCGATGATGCCATTGGCTATTAATTACTCCATATAGCAGATAGTCTAAATTATTTCTTCAATATGAATTTATGAAAATGTGTTAGAGAAGTAGTAAAATGTATTAACTTAGTGGCAGAACTTTTCAGAAAAAATTAAAATTGAGAATAAGGGGATAAAATACCACTTAGAAGGCAAGGGTCTAAAATAATAAGCTGAAAACAACCAAACAAAACAAAACGAGGACAATACAAACAATGATAAAAACAAAACAATAATTGGGCTTTGTGTGAAGTGTCCTTTGTAACAACTGATTATTAAAAAAAAAAAATCTAAACTCTCCTAATTATTCCAGAGTGGTTTTCTACCTCAGAACAATACTGTGAGACTGGTAGTGCCTTCACTACCCATTGAAATAAGAGTAGCGCACTACTGAAATTTCTCATTTAGGAGTAACAGAATGAAAAGACTGGGCCTGAAGAACATTTGGTAGTAAGTAACTACAATCAAATTTGCTTTTTATTAACTATTTTAAGATTCCCCATAAAGTTTTCAGACTTGTACTTTCTGTTTTCTTTTCTGAATATTAAATTATTGGGGTGACATTGGTTAATAAAATTATATAGGTTTTAAGTGTACAATTCTATATAATAAATCGTCTATATTGCATTGTGTGTTCACCACCCAAAGTCAGATCTTTTTCTGTCACCATATATTTGGTCCTCTTTACCTTCTTCTTCCTACCCTCCTTGAAGTTTTCAATCTTGAAATTTTCTGGATGTACAAGCTTGCTATATAACCAACTTCCCCCCATTTTTCCATTTCCTCTTACAAGTGTGCCTGCTTATAGATAACTCAAAAGGTAAAACATTTTGGGAAGAAATAAATTAGAAGTTTTTGACTACTTAGTTCCTTAGTTCCACTGAACCTTATGTATTTATATTATATAGTGAACACAACTTTTTGGGAGTATATCTACTGCATAAACCTTTGTCATCAGAATAATTTGAAAACAGAAAAGATTTATAATCTTTTAAAAAATTCACATGCATGTCCCAATTTTTACTGAATCATTCATTTCCGTCACCTGATTTTAGAACTGTTAGCTTAAAAACATTATTTCTTGCACAATAAAAAGTTAGTTACCTCCTGGGCTCTGTTTTCCATTCACAAAATATTTTCTAAATAAAAACTTTAGTTAATTGTAGTCAGTTATCTTTACTTCTGACAAGGTAAGTGCCAACAGAAAATGGCTGACCATAGAGAAAACCATGAAACTTCCACCAATATGCCAGAAAAAGAGGTACACAGAGATTTCTGAAATTTATGTAGCATTGTTATCCATATCAAACTCTTTTACTTCTATACTCCTATGCTACAGTCATCAATATTTTATAGAATTCATGTATTTAAAAGCACATTTCTGATATGGAAGCCATGTTCTTCCATCATTCTAATGATGCTATTGCACCATCTTTAATGCTGCTTTTCAGCAGTAAAATATACAAAGATCTTTCTTCAGTGGACATGATAATCTGAAGATGCTATCTTTGACTTAGCTCTCTGTTAAGTATGCATATAAAATTACTTTCCTTGTGGTCCAAATATTATATAACCTTAAAATTATTCTGCATTTACAACCTTAAAAATATAGTGTACATTTCAAAATATGGGGGTTTCTGAAGCTCTTTGGTTAATACCATAAATTGAAAGATGCTGGGATGATAGTTCTTATTTTTCTATTTCATATCCTCAGTAGTTCACTCAAATGTAGAGGCTTATAATGAAGATCCCTGGCTACTGCTGCACCCTCTGCCAAGCACTTTGCTTTTCTTACAGTTTCTGCAGTGTTATAGGGTTTCAAGACATAAATGTTTCGTCCCAGCCACAACACCTTTTTGGAAAACTGGTCCTACAACTTTAAAACATTGTGGTGGGAGGTGGGGGGAAGAGAATTCTAGTCCAGAATAACCAAACTGGCTACAGAAAGGATGGACAGTAGTTCAAGTACCTATGTATAAAGCAAATTAATACAGATTCGCCAGGGTCAGTGTCTGGATCTGAAGGGATCAGATCTAGTCACTTCAAGTCAAATGGGTGGAAATATTATGATCTGGGTTCATGAAATGACTGATTCATTTTTTATTTAAAACATTTACTGAGAATTTGTCATATATCAGGCACTATAGTTATGAAAATGAATCAATCAATTTCTATCACCAAGGATCAGCAGGGTAGACAAACGTGAATAAATAAGTTATAATACATTATGATATATGTAACTAATAGAAACACCTACAACCTGGTAGAGAAGAAACAGAGAAAAAACAAGGATAAATTTTTTGAAGGATTGACACCGAAGACAGCTTTCTAGAAATAAAAATGCTTTAGCAGGGAGGTAATGTCTAAGCTTTTTTTCCGAAGCTTGTTTTTAATGGGTAAACCAATCAGATCAAAAGAGAGATGAAGGTAATTTCAGAAAAGGTGAAAGGGAACTGTTTCTTCCAAGCAAATTTTATCAAGCTATTCCTAAATTAGGAAGACTGCACAAGACTGAAAGCCTTAAGTTGTATGTAAGATCCTCAATTTTGCCAGAGGACAGAGGTTGAATTCAGGTGCAAATGTTACACTTAAATTGTAAGAATGTATCTATTTTTAGTCATATAATTTAAAATCGTTGGTGGGTTAACCAACACATGCAAGTCTGGCCCCTCTTAATAAAAGCCATGACCACACCCAAACTCTTATATGTAGGCACTTGGCGTAACAGGAAAACACTCCATGCTATTGTGGCTGCATCATGTAGAACCTGCACGCACAAAGGTCTATCCCCTGATCTGGTAGCTTTCCCATCTGTCCTTCCGCGTTCTTTCCACCATCCATGAACAGCTATCCTACCTTGAGTGGCTGGAGCTTTAACCAATTATGTTCCCCTAAACTAGGAAGCCTCCCCTATTTCCCCAAACGGATCTAAGAATGGCAGGAAGTAGTGTAATAGATTTCTTTTGTTTTATTCATTATCTGATGAGTGTGCTCTTCAGCAAGTGATTAGAGAAAGAATTTGCTTTTAGTTTTATTTTTAGAAGAAGGAAACTGGTCCTCGGCCAGTGGAAAACAATACATATAGGGTTAAGAAACAGGATGGATGTTTAATGGGATGTTAAGGGGAACCTGAATATTTATGGAATTGAGGAAGAGAAAGCAGAAAGAACCACTGTAGAGAGATTAAAAAGAGCATGCCTTTTGGGAAGCCAAAAAACGTGAGATTTCATAACGGGGCAATGAGGCAGGCAGATCTCTAAGATGACTGTCTCCCAGTGATCCATACCTTTGTATAATTCTCTCCTTTTGAATGTGAACTGGAACTGTAAATATGATGGGACAACACTCCTATTATAACGTTACATTTTATGACAAATGTAAAGGGATTCTGCATAAATCAGTCTCTGATCAGTTGACCCTCTGTTTATCAAGAGATTATTCTATGTTTATCATGAGATTTTGCTTGACATAATCAGGCAAAACCTTTCAAAGAGGCCTTAGGCCTCCCCTGAGCTGAGAAACTTGAAGCAGCAGATACTCTCTTCTGCTGTCCTTGAAGAAGCAAAGAGCCATGTTGTGAATTGCCTGTGGAAAGGGGTAGGCTTCCTGTAAGAATAAGGAAATGAATTCTGTCAATAATCTGAATGAGCTTGGAAGAGAACCCTGAGTGAAACATGAGAGTGCAGCTTGGCTGATACCTTGATTGCAAAATTAAGCAAAGGACCCATTAAGCTGTATCTGGACTCCTGACCCACAGAAAATGTGAGGTGATAAATGTGTGTTGCTTAAACTAAATTTGTGGTAATTCATTACGCAGAAATAGAAGGGTAATCTGTTAAGCAAGGTTCCAGCTTTTCTAAGAGTAAAGGAAAATTGGGATTCAATCTATAGGTTGTCAGATCCCTGACACATGTGTTAGGACTAAAGAGGAGCTGTATTGTCAGCGAAGAAAATCAAAGTAATAACCCAGTAGCATAAATTAGAACCAAGAGGAGATAGGTGAAAGATGTCGTTAACTGATAAGAGGGATTCATGGTTCATTCAAGACATTCCAGATACTGAGGCTGGGACAGACAGGAAAATTCCACACCACATAATTTAGTAGGCATGAGGTAAATATACTAAATATACTGCTTGCTTTGCTCAGATCTGGTTAACCAGACTAGAAGTCGCTTACTTGATAGCAGATATCATGTCTATCTTATTCACTGATTCTGTACCCTCAGCTCACAGCCAGTATCTGGCATATTTTAAGCACTCAAATAAATATTGTTGAATGAATGAATGAATGGATGAATGAATGGATAAATCAATGAACGAACAAACGAATGACTTTCATACCAGTCAAGGTGAAGCAGCAGTTCAAAATATCTGAAATTGTGTGAGGAAAAGTTAATACAAGTTGGTATCACTTTTTGTGACTCCTTGATAATATTCAATTTAACTCATGGTTAAAGTATGAATAATTTAAGATGTCACAACAGAGACAGTGATATACAGGCATACCTTGTTTTATTGTGCTTCACTTCATTCTGCTTCACAGATGTTGCCTTTTTTACAAATCAAAGGCAATACCCTCTACCAGAAAATCGATTATGATACGCTTTATTGTGGTAGTCTGGAACCGGCTCAGCAATATCTCCCAGGTATGCCTGCAGTTATCACCAGCTAATCCACAATTATCTACTAAGTACCTACTGTGTGCCAGATGTAGAATACCCCTGCGGTATCTTCCTAACTGATGTCTCTGTATTCAGTTTAGCTATTCTCTTTTTCCAATTTCCACACATCAGCCAGAGTAATCTTTTTATGACAAATCATCTTATTCCATCCCCCTGTTCAAAACCTTTGAATGGTTTCTCATTATACTGAGGGTAAAAGTCAAAGTCCTTAATTTGGCTTTCCACATCTGGTCTCTGCCTCCCTCTCCAGCTTTATCCCTCACTATCACCTCAGAGCATTCATGCATGTTACATCCTCTGTCTGGAACATTCTGTCTTTGCCTACCTCCTACTCATCCATCAGATCCCAGTTTAAATCTCTACTTAAATAACACTTCTTCAAAGAGCTCCCAATATAAATTACCTCTTCTACACAGCATTTATCACACAGCCTGTAGTTGTACTGTATGATTACTTTTTAATATTCATCTCCTCCATTATACTGGAAACTCCATTGGTCAGGCATTGTGTCTGTTTTGCTCAGAGGAATATCACCAGTACTAAGAATATTTAGTATGTATTTGTTGAATACATAAAAGCCTAGGAGACAACCAAAATATAGGATGAAAACTACTACCCACCAGCTAGAACCACAGAGCCCTACCTAGTAACATAAAGTCACTCTAGAACACAATTGCTAATATCAGTGAAGTGAAGAGGCAAGCAGCCATGACAACTATCATCATCCTTACCACTCCATGAGCCCATCATTAAACACAACAAAATAAACATCAAACACAACCAGAACTAAAAACAAAGTACTTCTCTTTTTATCTTTTTTGAAACACTGAGCTGTGTATAATTTAAAACTTTTTTAGAATTCTACTTCTCAGAAAACGAAAGTTTTTAAATCACTGATTTACGGATTTAAAACGCTTTTTAAATTAATTAATTTTATTTTGTAAATTTTTGTTTTTTGAATTTTTTTTTCTTTTTTTTTATTAGTTTCAGGTGAACAAAACAATGTAATAGTCATTTACACCCCTCACAAAGTGATAACCCCTCTCCCCCAATCTACTACCCCTCTGACATTGTATATAGCTATTACAATTCCATTGACTCCGTGGGATTATGTCATAAAAATGGCAGCGTGAGATGAGCCTTTTGAAATCTCCCCTGGAATTTACAACAAATTGAATAACTATAATTCCACAAAGGACTCCCTGTGCAACAGACAGGAAAGACCAAGAGGCATGCAACTGAAATCATCTAAAGGTGGGCAAACTGGTTAAATGGGGGTGAGGAGAGAAGGGGGAAGTGCGGAGACATGGGCCACGGCACGGGCCGCAGAGCACAGATGGAGCTCCGAGCTCCCTGCATTCCGAACTAGCGCACTTGTGGGAGAGAATAACTCGGACTGCTAGGGCGCCCCTTGTGGCTCACAGTCCCGCCTGAAGGATCAGCATATAACACGGCTGCATCCACTGCTCAAGGCAGAGACCTTGGAGCAAAGACTGAGGGAAGAAGGGTGAAAATGACGGTTTAAGCACTCACTGCCTAGCAGAGGATGGAAGGCATAGGCACGGAGATTAGCTGCCACCTCCCTACCCTCCCAGAGCTCGCCCACCCCCACCTGCCCAGTGCTAGAAGCAGAAAAGGTAGCAGTGTCAGATCAAAAAGACAGAATATTTGCTGTTCTGAGAACTGCGGCCCACAGCCACAGACTCGCAGCCCAACTAGTTCTGGCGAAGAGCAGGGAGCCCTGAGTGCAGGACGGGCTGTGCTGGTGGTCGCTACCATTGCTCACATCCACCTCTCACAACCCACCCCGTGCCTGTCACCACCTATCTGGGCGGATCCCTGAAGGAGTAAACAGAGCTGATGAAACACACACGCTCTGAAACTGGTGCAGGAAGAGCTTTGGAACTTCAGAAGCTCTCCACATCCCGCCATGGAGGTGGAGCCCTGTGACCTAGGCGACCTGTTGAGAGGAGAAGCTCGCCTTCCAGGGAATCCCCCCATTGTGTGAGAAGCTGGAACAGTGCAGAGAAAACATAACACTACAGTGTCAGAGAGAATAAAAGAGGCTGCAATCAGAAAGAAAATAAAACATTCTACCAATACCTACTGGAAAACAAAAGAAAGACCTCTTCCTATCAACCTGTTGCAGAACCCACTCCTGTAGATGCCTAGGAAGAAAAACAGTAATTCATTAATTGCCATGAATAACCAAGGTAACAAGACAGCTCAAAAAGAAAATGAAAAGTCTCCAGAAAATGAACTTAAAGACATGGAAATATGTGACTTAAATAACAGAGAATTCAAGATTGCAGTTCTTAAAAAACTGAACAAGATGCAAGAAAACACAGACAGGCAGTTTAATGAACTCAGAAACACAATCAAAGAACAAAATGAACATTTTATCAAAGAGATTGAAATTTTAAAAAAGAACCAAATAGAATTTCTGGAGATTAAGAACTCAATAAAAGAAATTAAGAATGAAATAGTCAGCTTAAGTAGTAGAGTTGACCAGATGGAGGGAAGAATCAGTGATATCTAAGATAGAAATCTGGAAATGACACAGATTGAGGAAGAAAGAGACTTGAGAGTTAAAAGAAATGAAAGAACTCTACAAGAACTTTCTGACTCCATCAGGAAGAGCAATATAAGAACAATGGGCATCCCAGAAGGAGAAGAAAGGGAGAAAGGAACAGAGTATATTCAAACAAATAGTTGATGAGAACTTCCCAAACTTGTGGAAATAACTGGATCCTTAAATTCATGAGCAAATCGAACACCTAATTACTACCTCAATGCCAACAGGCCTTCTCCAAGGCACACTGTATTGAAGCTGTCAAAAATTAATGGCAAAGAAAGAATCCTCAAGAGGGAAAAGACGACGGTAACCTACAAAAAAAAGCCCAATAGATTATTATCAGATTTTTCAGCAGAAACTCTACAAGCCAGGAGGGAGTGGAATCAAATATTCAAATTATTGAAAGAGAGAAATTATGAGCCAAGAGTAATATATCCAGCAAAGATATCCTTTAGGTATGAAGGAGGAATGAAGACCTTTCCAGACATACAGTAGCTGAGGGAATTTTCTAGCACACGACCTGCCCTATAAGAAATACTGAAGGAGGCTATTCGACCTGAAACAAAAAAACAAAAGAATACAAAACCATGAGTAGTATTACGAACAAACAGGAGCAGGAAATGGCAACCTCTACACCAAATAGGACACTATACACTTCGACATAACATACCAGGTAAAGAACGAAAAAAAAAAACAACCTTAAAAAAAGACGAAAAAGAGAGCTTGCTACTGCAGCACAGAAATCAACTCACAGCATAAATAGGGATAATTTGTGACAACAAAAACATAAAAGGGGAGAGAGTAAAGGTCTGAACCGGCACAAGGGAATAGAGAAACTAAGCATACTGAAGAAAACGGAATACTCTAAATATGAAACTTTCTTTTACATAAATTTAATGATAACCACTCAAAAACAATCCAGAACTGAAATATGTAACATAAAAAGAAGAAATAGAGGGAAAAGTCATAGAATACCAATGAAACTAGACAGCTACCTCTCACCATGTACCAAAATTAACTCAAAATGGATCAAAGACTAAACATAAGGCCTGAAACAATAAAATGCATAGAAGAAAACATAGGTACTAAACTTATGGATGTTGGGTTCAAAGAGCATTTTATAAATTTGACTCCAAAGGCAAGGGAAGTAGAATGTAAAATAAATCAATGGGACTGTAACAAACTAAAAAGCTTCTGTACAGCAAAAGAAACCATCGACAAAATAAAGAGGCAACCAACCGAACGGGAGAAGATTTTTGCAAACAATGCCTCTGATAAGGGGCTAATACCCAAAATATACAAGGAACTCATATAATATCTCAACAACAACAACACAAACAATCCAATTGAAAAATGGGCACAGGACCTGAACAGACATTTCTCCAAAGAAGATATACAAATGGCCAATAGACATATGAAAAAATGTTCAACATCACTAATCATCAGAGAAATACACATAAAAACCACAATGAGATATCACCTCACACCAGTTAAAATGGCTATCATCAACAAGACAAATACCGGTAGTAACAAGTGTTGGAGAGGCTGTGGAGAAAAAGGAACTGTCATACACTGTTGGTGGGAATGCAGATTGGTGCAGCCGCTATGGAAGGCAGTGTGGAGTTTCTCAAAAAATTAAGAATAGAATTACCGTATGACCCAGCAATCCCTCTTCTGTGTATTTACCCAAAAAAGCTGAAAACATTTACCCATAAAGATATATGTGCTCCAATGTTCATTGCAGCTTTATTTACAGTGGCCAAGACATGGAAACAACCAAAGTGTCCTTCGATAGATGATTGGATAAAGAAATTGTGGTACACAATGGAATACTATTCTGGTAAAAGATGAAATAGTACTATTTGCAACAACATGGATGGATCTTGAGATTATGCTGAGTGAAATGAGTCAGACAGAAATAGTCAAGAACCATATGCTTTCACTGATATGTGGTATATAAAACTGAAAACAAGAAAAGAACAAGACAAACAAATGAAGAAACCAAAACTCATAGACACAGACAATAGTTTAGTGGTTACCAGAGGGTAAGAGGGGAGGCGGGTGGTAGATGAGGGTAAAAAGAGATCAAATATATGGTGATGGAAAGAGAACTGACTCTGGGTGGCGAACACACAATGTGATATATAGATGATGTATTACAGAATTGTACACCTGCAATCTATGTAACTTGACTAACAATTTTCACCCCAATAAACTTTAATAAAAAAACAAACAAACAAAAAACCAATTCCATTGACTCTATGCCTCATGCTGTACTCCACGTCCTGTGACCATGTATATATTAAATTACAGTTGACATTCATTGTTACTCAGCTTCAGCTTCAGGTGTACAATGCAGTGATAAGGCATCTACACCATCCTTGAGGTGGTCTCCCTAAGGAGACAAGTGTCCATCGGATACCCTACAAAATCTTTATAACATTATTGATTATATTCCCCAAACTGTCTTTCGTATCCCCGTGGAAATCTTGTGGTTACCAGTTGTGC
The DNA here is from genome assembly GCF_004115265.2 of Rhinolophus ferrumequinum. Lineage (NCBI taxonomy): Eukaryota > Metazoa > Chordata > Mammalia > Chiroptera > Rhinolophidae > Rhinolophus > Rhinolophus ferrumequinum. The sequence goes on along the minus strand of NC_046288.1, from coordinate 3,004,114 downwards.
TTTCTAATCCCCTCACCTTCTCCCTCATCCTACCCGCTCCCGTCTAGCAACTCAGCTTTTTCTCTAAATCTCTGAGACTGTTTCTGATTAGTTTGCTCATTTATTCTATTGTTTAGATTCCACATATAAATGAGGTCATACGGTATTTGTCTTTCTCTGACTTATTTCACTTAGAATAATGTTCTCTAGGTCCACCCATATTGTTGCAGCTAGGAGAAATAGTTCTCTTTGGGCCAGAATATAGATTTGGCTGCAGGGCAATGGTGAGGGGTGATGGTCATAACAGGAGCCAGGTTGTGAAGGGCTTGATAGGCCACGTTAAGAAGTGGAATTCTTATCCTAAGGGAATCACTGAAATGTTGTAAGTTAAAAAAAAAAAAAAAAAAGACAAGATACTATTTCATTGTCAGAGTTGTTTTGAGCCCAATTTAGATTCTTTATTTTTCATACAATAGGATTGTGGTACATTTAAAATGCTTTTTAAAAGTAAGATAATACAAGAGGATTGTGGTACATTTAAAATGCTTTTTACAAATATTTTTTAAGAGTAAGATAATACAGAGTAACATTTTGAAAAATCTGATTAGTAAAAAGTACGAAACATAAAGACTCTAAATTGGGCTCAGAAGAATTCTGACAATGAAATAGGATCTTGTCATTATTCTTTAACTCACAACCTTTCAGTGATTCCCTTAGGATAAGAATTCCACTTCTTACCATGGCCTATCAAGCCCTTCACAACCTGGCTCCTGTTATGACCATCATCCCTCACCATTGCCCTCCAACCAAATCTATACTCTCGCCATGTAGAACTACGTCTCCCAGCTCACCTGGCTCTCTTTTTACTATTGGACCTTTGTTCATATTCCCATTCCAGAAACTCTTGCTCCTTGTCTCCAGGATGACTTTTACTTGTCTCTGTTTAGCCGTCCATTCCTCTCAGAGGTGGCTCCAGAACCTCTATATGCGAAGGCTTAGTGGTAGCATTCTGGAGGAGAGAATGTCTTACAGCTGTACTTACATAACAAAAACTCATTGCTACCATGTTTCCCCGAAAATAAGACCTAGCCGGACAATCAGCTCTAATGCATCTTTTGGAGTAAAAATTAATATGAGACTCGGTTTTATTTTACTATAAGACCCCGTCTTATCTAACATAAGACGGGGTCTTATGTTAATTTTTGCTCCAAAAGACACGTTAGAGCTGATTGTCTGGTTAGGTCTTATTTTCGGGGAAACACAGTACTTTGATTATAAGGTTCATTTGGTGTAGTTTGGGGGACTGCAGGAGATTATCAGAGACTAAAGTGTCCTAATTACTTCCTTGGTGCCAACACTGCTTCTACTGGAAAGGTTTGCTTGATATCTGCAGATTAGACTAGGTACCACATACCTAGTGCTTTGAATCTATAGTCAAGTAACATATTTTTAATTTTGCTTCAATATCTTATGGGAAAAGTAACTAAAAAGTTGACTGAGGATTCAAATTCAATATTTTTAATTTCCTGTTTTCCATTTTAATCAGGCTGGAACATTATCATCATGTAGATAACCATAAGCTTATAATAAGACTAGAAAATACATATTACTACACCATATCTGAAAGCAGGAGAGAACTTGGTTATTTTATTTCTTGAATAAATCATATTTTTTCTTTAATTTAACAGCTTTATTTGATATCTGACATAAAGTTATATATATCTAAGGTGTACAACTTGATGTTTTGATATATGTATATATTGTGCGTAAAAAAACCCCACAATCAAGCTAATCAACATATCCATCACCTCTACAGTTTCCATTTTGTGCTTGTGTGTGTAATGAGAAGGTTTAAGATCTATCCTCTTTGCAAATGTCAAGTATACAATACAGTGGTGTTAACTATAATCACCAAGTTGTATATTAAATCTGTAGAACTTGTCTTATATAACTGAATCTTTGTACCTTTTGACCAACATCACTCCATTCCCTCCCCCGACCGTTGCTCAGCCCTTCTATTCTGCTTCTATGAGTCTGACTATTTTAGATTCCACACAGACACGGGATCATGCAGTATCTCTTTCTGTGTTTTGCTTATTTCATTTAGCATAATGTCATCCAGCTCCATCCAGGTTCTTGTAATTGGCAGAATTTCCTTATTTTTTAAGCCTCTGTGTGTGTATATGTACCTGCATATCTACACACACACACACACGTTCTATACATTCCACATTTTATTATTCATTGTTGAAGGACATTGAAGTTGTTCCCATATCTTAGCTATTTCTATCGAGAATAATGCTGCATGGGAGTGCCTCAGATCTCTTTGACATCCTGATTTCATTTTCTTTGGGTATATGAGGCGTGATAAAAAATACAGTGAATGTTTAAATAAAAAATTTATTACAGTAAAATACACATTGCCATTAATCCCCCTCAAAATACTCCTCCTCGCTTCGAACACACTTATCCCATCGTTCTTGCCACTTTTTGAAGCAGTTCTGGAAGTCCTCTTTCATGAGCGTCTCTAGTTGTGCTATCATGGCTGCCTCGATGTCCTGAATCGATTGAAAACATTTATCTTTCATGTTCATTTTGACGTTGGGGAAGAGCCGGAAGTCACACGGTGCCAGAGCCGTTGAATAAAGTGGATGAGGACACACAATAATGTTTTTGACAGTGCTGTACCAGAAGTGATGTGTGACATGGAGCCTTTCCACTGTGATCACAAAATATGGTGAATGCTGCAGCTCAGTGCCATCCAACGGAAAGGCAGGGATCTCCAATATGGGAAGCGGCACGTCGAACCTAAGTAACAATGCGTGACAAGTTTCAACTTGTTCAGTGCAGTCAGTCGTGTGTGAGCTATGGTTGAGAGAAGGTGTGTTTGAAAGTGTGTGGTAAATCATCCTCCATCATGACAATGCTCCATGTCACACATCACTTCTGATACAGCACTTTCTGTCAAAAAACACTGTGGTGTGTCCTCATCCACTTTATTCACCGGATCTGGTACCATGCAACTTCTGGCTCTTCCCCAAAGTCAAAATGACTATGAAAGGTAAATGCTTTGAATTGATTCAGGACATCGAGGCAGCCACGGCAGTGCAACTAAAGATACTCATGAAAGAGGACTTCCAGAACTGCTTCAGAAAGTGACAAGAATGATGGGATAAATGTATTCCAAGCGAGGGGGAGTATTTTGAAGGGGATTAATGGCAGTATGTTTTTTACTGTAATAATTTTTTTTTACTCAAACATTCACCGTATTGTTTGATCACACCTCATATACCCAGAAGTGAGATTGCTAGATCATACAGTAGTTCTATTTTTAATTTTTTGAGCAATATCCATACTGTTTTCAATTGTTGCTGTACCAGTTTACATTCCCACCAACAGTATAAAAGGGTTCCCTTTTCTCTACATCCTCAGCAATACTTATTATCTTTTCTTTTTGATAACAGACATCCTGACAGGTGTGAAGTGATAGCTCTTGGTTTTTATTTCCATTTCCTTGATGATTAGAGGTGAGCACATTTTCATATACCTTTCAGCTGTTTGAATTTCTTCTTTTGTAGAGTGCCTATTATGTCCTTTTTCTTTCTTAATTGGGTTATTTGTATCTTTGGTACTGACATATAAATTTTTTTATATATTTGGATATTAATCCCTATTAGATATGTGATTTGCAAATATTTCCCATTTTGCGGTTGCATTTTTTTATTTTCCTTTGATGTGCAGAAGCTTTTTAATTGATATAATTCCACTTGTCTATTTTTTGCTTTTGTTGGCTATGCTTTTGGTGTCATATCTAAAAAACTATTGCTAAGGCCAATGTAAAGAAGCATTTCCCTCTGTTTTCTTCTAGGAGTTTCATAGTTTCAGGCCTTACATTTAAGTTTTAATTTATTTTGAGTTGATTTCTGTGGATAGTGTGAGGTAGCGGTCCACTTTAATTCTTCTGCATGTAGTCTTCCCAACACCATTTGTTAAAAGAAATAATCCTTTCCCCATAGTGTGTTCTGGAAACTGCTGTCAAAGATCAGTTGACTACAAATGCACAGATTTATTTTAGGGTTCTCTATTCTGTTCCACTGGTCTGTATGTCTGTTGTTATGCTAGTATCAAATTGTTTGGTTATTATGACTTTGTGATGTAATTTGAAGTCAGGTACAGTGATGTCTCCAGCTTTGTTCTTCTTGTTAAGATTGCTTTGGCTATTTGGGGGTCTTTTATGGTACCATATAAATTTGAGGATTGCTTTTCCTATTTCTGTAAAACTTGTCATTGGGATTTTGATAGGGATTGAATTAAATTTGCACATCACTCTGGGTAGTATGGATATTTAACAATATTAATTTTCCAAACCATGAACATGGAATATCTTTCCATTTATTTGTGTCTATTCAAATTTCCCTCATCAGTGCTTTATAATTTTTAGTGTACAAGTCTTTAATCTCTTTGGTTAATTCCTAAGTAATTTATTCTTTGTGTAGCTAATGTAAATGGGATTGTTTTCATTATTTCTTTTCAGATAGTTTGTTGTTAGTGTATAAAATGAAACTGAGTTTTGTATGATGATTTTGCACATTGCAACCTTGCTAAATTTATTAATTTTAACAGTTTTGTGTGGAGTCATTAAGGTTTTTTACATATATGATCATGATATCTGCAAACAGATAATTTTACTTCTTCTGATTTGGATGCCTTTTATTTCTCTTGACTAATTACTATGGCTACAAATTCTAGTAGTATGTTGTTTGTAGTGTTGATGGTGGGCATCTTTGCCTTGTTCTGAATCTTAGAGAGAAAGCTTTCTATTTTTTCCCATTGATTATGATGTTAGCTGTGTTATTTTTCATATATGACATTTATTGTGTTGATGTTCTTTCTATACCTGTTTTGTTGAGTGTTTATAATGAAATCATAAAAGGATTTGAATTTTGTCAAATGCTTTTTCTGAATCTATTGAGACAATCATGTGATTTTTGTTTTTCATTCTATTAATATGGTGTACCACATTATTTTCATATTTTAATCATCCTTTCATCCCTAGGATAATCCTACCTGGTCATGGTATATAACCTTTTTAATGTACTCTTGAATGTGATTTGCTAGTATTTTGTTGAGGATTTTTGCATCTATGTTCATCATCAGAGATGTTGACCTGTAGTTTTCTTTTCTTGTTTTGTTTTTGTCTGGCTTTGGAATCACAGTAATGCTGACCTCATTAGTTTAAGAGTATTCTTTCTACTTCTAGTTTTGTTGGAAGAGTTTAAGAAGGGTTGGTATTAGTTCTTCTTTGAAAGTTTGGTAGACTTTCCCATGTGAAGCTATCTGGTCCTTAGCTTTTCTTTGTTGGAAGGTATTTTAAACTACTGATTCAACATCTTTGTTATTTGGTTTCTATTTCTTCTTTATTCAGTCTTGGTAGGTTGTATGTCTCTAGGAATTTATTGATTTCTTCCAGGTTATCCAATTGTTGGCATATAACTGTTCTTAATAGGCACTTATGGTTGTTTTTATTTCTGTTTCATTCATTGTAATGTCTCTGCTTTCATTTCTGGTTTTATTTTAGTCTTTTCTCTTTTTCCTTAAACTACCTTAAGGTGTGTCAATTTTGTTTATCTTCAAAAAACTACTGATTTTTTTTTTTTGGATTTTGTTAATTTTTGCTGTAATCTTTCAAATTTTGGAATCTTCTTCAAATTTTGGGTTAGATTGTTCTTATTTATCTAGGTCCTTGAGTTGTAAAGGTAGATTGTTTGCTTGAGATCTTTCTTTTTTGACATGGTCATTTATTGATATAAAATTTCCTCTTAGTATTGCTTTTGCTGCGTCCCATAATTTTTGGTAAGTTGTGTTTTCGCTTTCTTTTGTTTCAAGGTATTTTTAAAATTTCTTTTTGATTTCTTCTGTCACTGAATGGATGTTTAAGAGTGTGTTGTTTAGTCTTCACATGTTTGTGAATTTTCCTGTTTTCTTTGTTATTGATTTCTACTTTTATTCCAGTATGGTTTGAGAAGACACTTGGTATGATTTCAATCATCTTAAATTTGTTAAGACATTTGTGACCTAACATGTGATCTATGCTGGAGAATGCTCCATGTGTGCTTGAGAAGAATGTATATTCTGCTACTGTTTGGTGAAAAGTTCTGTATATGTATCTTAGGTCCAATTGACCTATAGTGTTGTTCAAGTCAGCTGTTTCCTTATTTTCTGCCTCAATGTTCTATCCAACATTGAAAGTGAGATGTTAAAGTCTCCTACTATTATTCTATTTGCTGTAAAGTTCTGATATAAGTATTGCCATGTCGGCCTTCTTTTGGTTACCATTTCTACGATATATCTTTAAAGTGTGTTTCTCTTGTAGTGAACATATAACTAGATCTTTTTAAAAATATCCACTCAGCCACTCTACGACTTTTGATTGAGGAGTTTAATTCATTTACATTTAAAGTAATTATTGATAGGTATGGACTTACTAGCTCTATTTTGATGTTTTGTTTTGCAGTTCTTTTTGTTCCTCTCTTTTCTCTTGTTGTATTCTTCTGTTATTTGCTTTGGTAGTCATTTGGTTTGATTCCTTTCCGTTTATCTTTTGTGCATCTACTACAAGTATTTCCTTTGTGGTTACTTTGAGGCTCATATAAATCTTGTACTTATAGCCGTCCACTTAAATTTGCTAACAACTTAAGTTCAAGTGCATACACTTTATGCTTTTCTCCACACATACTGTGTGCTCTGGAAATCAAAATTTACTTATTTTTATATTGCAAATCTGTCACCCAACCCAATTTTTGGAGTTAGTTATTCTTAATATATTTATCTTCTAATATTTATATGATGGTTACAAGTAATTTGCACACCACCATTACAGTGTTATACTATTCTGTATTTGTTTCTATATTTACCTTTACCAGTGAGATTTATACTTTCATAGGTTTTCATGTTGCTGTTTATCATGTTTCAATTCCATTTGAAGAACTCCCTTAAGGATTTCTTTTATGGCAAGTCTAGTGGTGACAAACTCCCTCTGTTTTCGTTTGTCTGGGAAAGGCTTTATCTCCTTCATTTTAAATGGTATCTTTGAGGGTACAGTATTCTTTTTGACAGTTTTCTTTCGTTACTTTGAAATATATCATCCCACTTTCTCCTGGCCTGTGGGGTTGTGCTGTTGACATAGCCACTGATAGCTTTGTAGGGGGTTTCCTTGCTTTCAAAATTCTCTTTGACTTTTGACAGTTTAACTGTAATATTTCTTGGTGTAGCCCTCTTTTTGTTCAATCTATTTGAGGTCCTATGGGCTTTTTGAGAGTGGATGTTTCTCTCCCAAGATTTGAGAAGTTCTCAGTTATTTCTTAAAATAAGCTTTCTGCTCCTTTCTCTCTCTCTCCTCCTTCTCAGACCCCCATAATTTGTATATTGACTCATTTAAGAGTGTCCCATAAATCACGTAAGTCTTCTAACTCTTTTTCATTCTTTTTTCCCCTCCAACCAGATTTCAAGTGACCTGACTTTGAGTTCATTGATTCTTTCTTCTGCTTGATTGAGTCTGTTGTTGATGCTCTGAATTGCATTTTTTCTTTTCTTTCTTCTTCTTCTTCTTCTTTTTTTTAAATCTCAGTCATTGTATGCTTCAGGTCTAGAATTTATGTTTGGTTGTTTATATTTTCCTCTTTGTTGAACTTCTCATTTTGTTGCATTATTTCCCTGACATTATTAAATTGTTTATCAATGTCCTCTTGTAGCTCAGAGACTCAAGACAATTATTTTGAATTATTTTCAGGTAATCTGTGAATCTCCATTTTTTTAGGGGAGGTTATAGGAAGTTTATTTAGAGTTTCTTTGGTGGTATCATGTTTTCCTGATTTTGGGTATGCCTGGTTTCCTCTTATTAATGTTTATGCATTTGAAGAAACAAATCACATTTTCCAGATTTTACAAGTTGGCTTACATAGGAAAGAACTTTACCTGTTAGAAGGTGTGAAGGATGGGTGCATGGGTGCCACTTGAAGGTGTGAAAGAGTGAACTAGGTCTAATTGATGCCAAGTGGAGGGGCATACGGCAGCTACCAGTATGGGAGGGAGAACCTAGTGGTATGGCAGCTGGGGTCTGTGACATCAACTGCAGGGATGGTAACAGCTTGGGGTCAGCAGTGAGTGTGAGGACTGGTGAGGTCTTCAGCAGTGCCTACAAGTCCAGCAGTGAGTGTGCTTGGGTAAGCAGGAGCTGGAGTAGTTGTGAGCGTATGCATGGGAGGGGAGCCAGCTGCAGGTGTGCTCATGGCAGCAGAGGCCAAGGTCAGCTGTATGTGACAATTCTACTGTGGGGGTCATTCCTAGGCACACATCCAGTAGTGGGAACCAGGAAGATTGCAGGGGCCAGATATGGCTGTAGGTGGACATATATAGTAGTGGTGGCCAAATGAAAGCACTTGTGTGGAAGTGGGGGCAGAAGTGTGGTGCAGCTGTGAGGGTTGACCACTGGAACATGGATGGTAGTAAAAACTAACAGTGGGAGCTGGGATGGCTACAATTGAAGATGGAGGCCAGTAGTGGTGATGGCTATTTTATTTTGTATTATAGAAGTAAAATATAAAAATGAAAATGGTCAACATATTTAATTACACCAATTTTGGCTTAGAAGTCAACATCACAAAAAGAGAATAAGATTAAGAACCCACTTATCAATATACTGAAAACTAAACTTCCCAAATATATAAAATATTAAATTATAACTAATCAAGAACAAATGTATTAGTCAAGATAGTCTTTATAACTATGTGTTATAACTATGTGTTAATAGTAAAGAGTATGCCATATTTAACATCTGGAAAAAAAATCACTCCTCATTAATCACACTTCTACATAAGATGTAAACTATAACATAAGAGAAAAAAAATTCAAACATTTCAACACATTTTTATACCAGCAATGATAAAGTGGAATAGAAAGCCAACAAGCCATTAACATTTACATTTAAGATTATTACGAATAATGCCAGTTTTGATTAGCAAGGAGATATCTCAGAATCAGAAGCCCTTTTAAATTTCTGAGCGTCAATCAGGGTAGTTCTGAAAACACTGGGAAATTCTGAATAACTTTTTTGTCATTGTACACAATGTAAGAGAAATTAACATTTGTTGCTAATAATCATTTATAAATGGTTATGAAACAATATGACCAATCAATATTAGTGTTTCTAGGTTACCCTTAAGAAGGCAAAAACGGCAACAAATATTCCAAATACAAGTTTTACATTCAAATGAATTTTTCACTTTTTTGTATTTAGAATCCCTCAAATCATATTTACAAATTTGCCAAAGTATGTCAACGTATCGAGTAAATGGCTCTACTAATGTCAAAAATGAATCACATAAATGAAAAACGATGATTTAAACAAATCATAAGATTGGATGTGTTGATATTAAAATTGTTTGAAGTACAGAAGAATCTAACTTTCACTTGAGAAAAACTAAAGGTAAGTGAAAGACTTTAAGAGATGTGATCCCACCACGCATGACTTTGCCCCTTACCCCCATGATCAGAGAACTTTTTCTGTCTAGTAGTAGGCAGACTAGTAGTAGCAGCTGCAGGGGATTTTTAAGGCATCCTTGCATAATTTATTTAACATATATGGGCTAAATATTCTTAGTGCTACTTGTCAAAAATGTAATTTTTTATACACATATCATGCAAGTGGTTCTCAAGAATTTCTGGACATTTAAGTTCCCAAAATTACATAAGCAAGGTAAAACAAATCTATTTTTATAGGACTACACCATCTTGACACAGAAATCATGTTCTCTTTCTTAAACAACTGAGTATATTGGAAACATAGACTTTTTGTTCCACGGAGAGACTTCAAGGCACTGCATTTCACCATTAGCAACCAGGTAAAAGTCTCTATAAAATAAGGATGATGAAAGTAGGCAAAGAGGATAGAAAAGTGATTTTGAATAAGAAACAATGCAGAACTGTTAGCAATGGATTGAATGAAATCTATGATTCCTGTTTCTCAATAACCTTTTAAGAACAAAGCTGGTCCACTTATGGTGAGCTTTAGTTCCAAACCTTCATCAACAGTTAAGCTTCATCAAGTATGAGTAATGCTTTTATCATGCTTTGAGATGTATGCTTATTTAATACCGTGTTTCCCCGAAAATAAGACCTAACCAGAAAATAAGCCCTAGCATGATTTTTCAGGATGACATCCCCTGAAAATAAGCCCTAATGCATCTTTTGGAGCAAAAATTAACGTAAGATCCAGTCTTATTTGCGGGGAAAGACAATATATCAAAAAGTCTAGTTAACAATGCTGCTATTTTTAACCAACAAGGACTGAATTTTACTTTGTTAAACGACAGAAGGGAGACAGTTATGACTGGTAAAGGCTTGGTATAAATAACATGAAGTGTCCGATAGGATGCCACACAAGACAAGGATATTATGATCAGATAATCCATGAATTATTACAAGTAGGGACGTGAAAACATTTTTGTAACCTCTAAAATCACTGAGTCATCGATGGACATATGGAATGAGAGACATAACCTTAGTTTGAGAAGCAAATAATTTCATACCTAAAATTAGAACTAAGTATATAACCTGTCTCATATAATGACTCCTCTCACTAATTTTCCAACTTACTTAAAGATAATTATGATTTGATGGGTCCTTCGTGGAACAGTGATGCTTTTTCTTTTTGGTTATGCTCCAATTAACATTTTTTAAAAATAAAACAACTAAGGTAAAGAGAAAACACCTGATAACTTATCTAATGAGAACAAATTTATACATAATCCTCTGTATAAATATAACCCAAAATTTGAGCAAATACTGCAATTCATTTAATTTTTTTCCCTGTAAATTATTACCTTTTCAGTAGAGTTCTTACCAATTGAAAAGAGGAAATACAAATAACATCTGCTGAACTAAAAACTCAACTATATGTGCCATGCACTATGCTGGGTGCTTTGACTCATTCGCTCATTTAATTCTGAAAGGGGCAAAAAAGTTTTATTACCTCCAGATTTTGAAATAACAAAAACAGAGACACAGAAATTAAGCAATGCACAAAAATCCTATTTAGGATTGAAAAGGGTAAAGGGAAAAGAGAAAATAAAAACTGCCTCCGGATTTGCTAGTCCTTGGATAGGTTACTAAGTGTAAATAGTTTCAAAGTTTGAAAGGGGGCAGGGTTTTGCCAGGTGATGGGAGGGGAAAAGCTCTTGTCAATGGACATGCTTTGATGCAACAGCAGACAACCTAGAGAGCTGATTTAGGGGCAGGTGAAAATGCAGACTCGTACAGACACCAAGACATTTTACCGTTTTACGTTGATGAGTATCAAGTTTATTTTATTTTTTTGAAAACAATGTTTTTATTAGTTTCAGATGTACAAAACAATGCAATAGAGATTTACACCCCTCACAAAGTGATAACCTCCCTCCCCCCAATCTACTACCCCTCTGACATCGTATATCGCTGTTACAATTCCATTCACTCTATTCCCTATGCTGTACTCCTCCTCCTGTGACTATATATATATTAAATTATAGTTGACGTTTATTATTATTCAGCTTCAGCTGTACACTGCTTCAAGTTTATTTTAACTGTTATAAATAGCATTATAAAAATATTTAGCCTACAAACAAAGTTAAACTGTAAATAAATCTGTTTTAAAGATGCAAACCATCTCTGTATTTTTTAATAGCAGAAAAAAAATTACAGAGACTGTAAATTAAAATCTCTTTAAGTAGATTGTATTTTGTCTCTTTCAAACTTTGTTCTCTGAAGGAAAACCCATTGAAATGCCTGTTAGTGAACAATACTATCACTGAATTCACCAGCCAGACTCCATCAGCTTTCTCATCTTTTCTGTTTGTCCCTTTCCTTTCTTTTGACAAATATGCTTAGTCCTTTCACCCAGTAGGTTTTGTTTTTCAATTTCTACACCACCAAAAATCTATGGCCTCCTGTTCCTAAAGCCAGTGCTTCTCTACCTCTGTATCTGTAATCCCATGTTATCTTCCCTTTTCATTGCAGCTTGTCAAAAGCAATTTCTCCCATCATCTATACAACGTCTAAAATTCCACCTCCTGTATAGAGTTTTTCGAGGCTAGAGAAAAAGATGAATTTTTTGCTAGACCAATCCAGCAGAAACAAGATAACCTGTGAAGCCCAAAATACACTTATTACTTTATCAATATATTCATTGATGTTATGCTACTTGTTCAGTTGTGTGCATATCTTATACATGCCTATGTTGATACTATATGTTTCAGGCTTCTGAAAAGCAGATATTATATTTAGATTTATTTTTACAGTTACTACCTTGTACAGAGTCATGCAAAACTAATGTCTCTAATGTAGTTTATTTTCTATATAATCTTAATATATAATCTTGTAATTCTGGATAAAATAAATGAAATAAAATACTTCTTGTCCAAATTTAGACTCTATGGCTTTTAAAAATTAGTATAACTATATGACTCTTTAAGAATGCCCTTTTGCAATGGGAGAAACTGTAAGGTAAGTCAGTTGGCTTTAAGTTGGAGCTCTCTCTCTTAATTATAATTCCAGGATATAGAAGAGTTTCAACCCTTCACTAGGATGATAGCAGTACTGCCTCTTAACCCTTCAGCCTGATGCTTTCTGATAGCTCTTTTGGAATACTTTACAAACCCAGGAAAGACTTTCCTAAGGGCTAATACATTCTGGACTGAAGCCAATGAGATCTAAAATTGAACCAAGTCCTTAAAAATTATGTAAGAGGAGTCTTAAAGACACGTATTTTGTCAATTTTAAAATAGAAATTCCACAAGTAGAGTCATCTTATAATGAAAATTTTGGTATTCCCTTGTCCAGTTTTAAAAAGTTAGTTCTCAATTATACTATCAGACACTTTACGAAAGTGAGCTCATACTTATATTAAATCTGTGGAAAACAAAGAGTATTGTCAGTTATTTCTCCCCATTCCTATCTTTTTTCACAATTTTGCTTGTAAAAGAGAGTCTTATTCTATATCATGTGGTTTAAATATAATGAATTATGACTCAGATCTGTGAAGTAGAATTAAAAATTTCAGAAAATCTTATATTGGCTCACTTAAGTTTGTAAGGATCCTTAATGAATTTAGACAATCCCCTTCCCGACCCATTTTCCACAGTTTATTAGACTAAAAGAACTCTCATGTGAAAGAATGTAAAAAAGTTTGGTTTTAAGTTTTAGCTTGGTTATGCAGCAAATGAAATTATTAATAGTAAACTTCAGCAAGGAGGAAAAAGATCTAGGTGTGATACAAACAATACCTTCCATTTTAAATAGGTGAGTTCAATGTACCTATCAAATAAAAAAAGAAATTGATGGCTCTTTAAAAATCATAACGTTTGGAATTTTAAATTTCTAAATTTAAATTTCCCAAATCTTTTAAAAGTAAACTTTATAAGCACTGTAAAAGCAAAAAACAATTACCATGATAAAGATAATAACAATATTGGGAGGAAATAATTACCAAATATAAAGTATTGTACTCAATATAAAACTTCGGGCTTTATGGTGAAGAAAACACTATTAAGGTTTGTAAAAACATTTAGTAGGTTAATTCAGGAATAAAATTCTGTATTTCCAATTGTTTTTACTTCTCAAACTGTGTATGTTATATATTTACTTGGTCAAGTCTCTATTGGAAGTTTGATATTTTTATAAAAGTATTTTAACAAGCTGTTACCTCCCTAGCCAATTCCTTTGGTACATAAGATGCATACACATATAACTGCTTTCAAATTAGGCTAATTTTCCACAATTTTTCAATGTCTGTAAGTCATCATTTTAAAAATAGGTAGATTCCTATTTTGGTTACCTTGGAAAAAAGAATGAACGACCAACCGATATATGAAAAGATACTCAACTTCACTCGCTCTTAGGGAAATGCAAATCAAAACCACAATGAGATATCACCTCACACCTGTTGGAATGGCTATCATCAACAAAACAAGTAAGTAATAACAAGTGTTAGAGAGGTTGTGAAGAAAAAGGAACCCTTATATATTGCTGGTGGGAATGTAAATTGGTACAGCCACTATGGAAAACAGTATGGAGGTTCCTCAAAAAATTAAGAACAGAATTACCATATGACCCAGCAATCCATCTTCTGGGTATCTACCTAAAAAATCTGAAAACATTTATCTGTAAGGATGTATGTACCCCTATGTTCATTACAGCATTATTCACGGTGGCCAAGACATGGAAACAACCAAAGTGTCCTTCCATTAGATGACTGGCTAAAGAAGATGTCGTACATATATACATACAATGGAATATTACTCAGCCATAAGAAAAGATGAAATACTGCCAATTGCAACAACATGGATGGATCTTGAGATTATCATGCTAAGCAGAGTAAGTCAGACAGAAAAAGTTGAGAACCATATGACTTCACTCATATGTGGCATATAATACTGAAAGCAACAAGACAAAGAAACGAACAAACAAAACCTCATAGACACACACAACAGTTTAGTGGTTGCCAGAGAGTAAGGGAGGATGGGGGGTGTTGGTGGTAGAAGAGGGTAAAGGGGGCAAATATATGGTGATGGAAAGAGAACTGACTCTGTGTGGTGAGAACACATAATTCAATAATATATAGATGATGTATTACAGAAATGTACACCTAAAACCTATGTAATTTTACTAATCGATGTCACCCCACTAAATTTAATTAAAAATAAAGGAGACAGCAGAAATCTCTGCTTCCTTTTCTTTTGTTATTTATCTATTGTAGTAACAGCTACCAAATTTGGGAGATCCAGTACAAGATGAAAATTCAGGGGCCCCAGTTTGCAAATTATTAAAAATTTTAAGATGGCAACAGCAGAGTATTAAACCCAGTGTAGGGCCCTTCAGAGTGCTGGGACAGGTATAACTGCACAGGTCACATGCCCATGGTCTGCTTTTTTCCTTATGTGACCTTGACTTTGTTTCATCCCCTCATCCAATCTACTGTTGAAGACTTATTTCTTCTAATGTCAGTCACCTCTGCCTTCATCTATCTTAGCCACCAAGGGCTTACAGGCAAAGACCACGTTCACTCTCTGATACTGCTCCTATCTTCAGACTGAAACAATAAAAGGAGAGATGCAGTCTGAAGAAGATGAAAAGCAAGGTCCACTTATTAACACAATACCTCCCAAAGGTCTTTGAGTTATTTTAATTTGTTACTTTGAAAAGCAAGGTCCACTTATTAACACAATACCTCTCAATGGTCTTTGAGTTATTTTAATTTGTTACTTAATCTTTGTAGAATGAAAACAGGATATAATAAATGTATAAAAGATCGACTTGCTAGAAAACTACACAAATACAAAGTGCAAAGTAGTTAATATGTGAAAGCAAGCAGTTATAAACTTAAAATATGACCAAATATGTTATTTTTTTCTACAGTGGTTAAAAAAAAAATCCTCTCGTAGAAGGTACGATTCTGCTTTTAACCACAAGGATCAGAGTAGCAATCAATTAACAAGGTTAAAAAAATTATTTAAAAGCCAAAAAGTTGGTAATATTTTTAGTAAATTTCTACCTGCAACTTGCATAGATAAGTGCTATATAAAGGCAAGTAAAAAAATGTATAAAGGCAGATAAACAGAAGCCTGTATTTATTATTAACAAGTAAATAAATAGTCATTTATTCTTTCTGAAATAAGAATGATTCACCATGATGAGAAAGACTTAAAAAAGAGTAAAAAATAAAAAGGTTGTGGAAAAGGAGGCGTCCATAGCAGAGAAGCAACAATTTACTGTATCAAGATACATTTTTCAAACAGAACTGCAGCCATAAAATGCATTTATTTCAAACACATTGTTCCTGCTCTTAAAAAGAAAGTTACTATTTTTAAATGTCCAAAAGGATAATATACTGAATCTTTTACAACTTCAGTGGAAATTTAATATAATCAATATTGACCAGGCTGTTAATAATCAACACTTACATAGTTTATCCCTTAAAAACTATATGAATTTTCAGCAGCAATTTGCCTTCCATATTTTCTCCATCTATTTTACAGTGTATTTTATTATTTCAAAAAATATGTATGATTTTTGAAAAAAATAGGACAGTCTTACCTTATCATTAGCATCATCAATTTGTTTTTATTTAAAGCAAAAGCACCAGCGATATTAAGCAGCATCTAGTTTTAAAGTGTTTTTTGAAATGTTTAAGTTTTATAAAAGCAAAGCTGAATTTGTAATATGAATAATACACTAGTAAAAATATTTAATACCCACAATATCAGGGATCTTTTAAGGAAGTAGAGACAGCAAGATGCTATAGCATGTTGTTTATATAACTTTGTCAGATCTAGCAGATAACTATTCTGAAGACTTTTACTTTTAAAAATGACTTTTCATATTAGTCTCAGAAATAATGCTATTTTAAAATGCAAGACATAAATGGGAAAGTTATTCTAATTTTAAACAAGTAACTGATCTTTAAATAAAGAAGTGATTTGGGTGTTTAAATAACATAAGAAATTAGTTCCAACTACCTGGAAAAAGGTCATTATTTGTCTCTATGGTATAACCTGGTTAAAAAAAAAAAAGTCACAATATTACCCTTACTGCATGCAATTCAAACATTACTAATTTTTAATTGTTTGGAGGTAAAGTAAAGCTACTCTGTTATTAGTTAAGTGTGGTGGTTCTCAAAGTATGGTCCACAGAACAATAGCATCAGCACCACACGGGAACTTGTTAGAAATTTCTTAGAAATTCTGGGACGCCATCTCAGACCAACTAAATCAAAAACAATAACGAAAGAGCCCATCAATCTGTTTAAATAAGTCCTCCAGGTGATTCTGATAAAGTTTAAGAACCAGTGGCTTAACAGTTCTTCAAAATGTATCATAAGGTATTTGAAGTAAAATTGTTCAAATTTCATGTATTTTTAATAGATAAGGTGTCCCTAGACCAAATGAATAATTTCTGCAGCTTAGAAGAAACAAGAAATCAATTTTACAAACATGTACACCCTACTTTTTCTAGCAATAATGTAATCAAACCATTTGAGAGAACAATTATGATAGAACGGAATGTCTTGGTCAACAAGAAGTAGGGAAAAACAAACAAACACCAAAAATGCTTGAAGTAACAATAGTATAAATATATCTTATGAATTGAGAAATCTTAAGTGAACAAGACCTACTGAGTCCATACCAGGTACAAAATGTATCATAAAAGAAATATAACATAAAAGAGAGAAATCAATGTACCTGTTCCTGAAGAACACCAAAATTAAAGAGATTCATCTGAAAACAAAGCGATCTTACTCTAGTTTGAATCAATTCCAATATAAAACAGGTCCTCTGACAGCGTAGTATTTGTCAATAATATTTGCATCTTTATGTTCTTTTTATTTTTCAACATGTGTTTTGTCTTGAACATAAATCTTTCTGATCCTGTCATAAAAATATATATTCAAAGTATTTAGGGCCTTTTCTTATTTCCTTCTGATTTTTCATCTTTTCCTATTTCTCTTTCCTGATTAATATCTTTCTTGATGAACCATGAAGTCGTTTTCATCCATCTTTTCTTCTTTGTTTTGAAGCTCATGATATGTCTACGTGATCACGGTTCTCTCACTACTCTTCCTTCTTCCACATGTGCGCATATTTGAATAAAGAACGTTCTAGGCCTCCTTTCAAAAGTATAAATCAAGCCAATGAAGCACATCTATTCTCGTTAGCTCCCCGAAATAAAGTTTCCAAAAGAGGCCAGTGAGAACCACAAGAACTTTCCTCAAGTTAGGTACCCAGGGAAGTTCTTCTGGCCTTGGCACTGGAAAATAAGCTTGTATATAAAGTGATAATACGCTATTATAACATTAACAAACATAACTAATAATCTTTAAGGGAAAGAAAATTAGCTCCCCTGATTACTATTACAAAACATTTTTGCATTATATGACCTAAACGCCCTAAAAAGTGTACTTCTAGTAATTTTATTGGACTGTGGTCTGAATCGAACAAGTGTTCTTAGAAGAAAAGCACATGAAAAGCATTTATATGGAAGAAACATTTCTTTAAAAATACACATTATTTCATCTAAGACTTGAATGAGCAGAAGCTCTAGAATAAGAATTTTTAAATAATGCTTTAGTTTTGCTAAATCATTTAAGCTGCCAAAAAAGTTGAATATTAGAAATCCCATGCATGGTCTCTGTCTCTCTGTCTCTCTCTCACAGACACACACACACACACACACACACACACACACACGAGATCCTAATTTAATTACAGGACAGTAATTAGAAGAAGTGTTTAATGCAGGTACGATTTTGAAAAAGTATGAACAAAATGCATACTATTAATATAACAACAACTGTTAATGATGCTTGATAAAGGTTACGGTTTACTGAATATCAGGCTATGTACTTAGAACTTAACAAACATTCTCTCTAACCCTCATGACAATTCTGCAAATTCAGTATTACTATTCCAATTTTGCATAGAAAGAAAGCAAATCATCCTCTAGATTCAATCTTTTCATTTCGATATGCTTAAGGTTACACAGCTAGTAGAGTAGTAAAATTGATGTTTGAACCCGAGCTGATTAATTCCAAAGCCTGTTCTTTTCTTCTATATCATATTGCTTCCCTTAGATTATATTTATTAGATTTATTTTATATATATACTTATATATTATATTTTTATTGTACTACTTTTTCCTGAATAATTTGTTGGGATTTCTGGTAGTTAATAAGAACTCCCAAAGTATATATTAAAGAAAATTACGGAATGCTTTTTCGAAATTTGGACTGAAATCCAATCTTTCTTGCTCCAAATTTTGATCATGAGAAGCTGCTTCTAGCAGAGAAAGATAAAATGAAATGGAAGCTCTGCACTTCCTGTGTCAAGTGTTTCAGTATTAAGGAAATATTAATTTCCAATAGACCCAGGATTTAACATTTTATCCTTTCATATTTTATAAACTCAAGTTTTTATAAAAGGGCACTAGAAAACAATGAGAGGAAACAGTAACGAAGTTCAAATAAAACAAAAGACACAGCAATTGACCCAAAGTTAGAAGAGACTTGAGCAATCATTGAGAAAACCAAAAGCCAGAGAAATAAATGGCTGGCCAGGGTCCCCACACGATTAATCAAGTCTCCTGACACTCAGTCCAATTCTGTCTATTCCGTTAGGTTTCCTATAAAACTAAATTCATCATTTCAAGAATACCTTCTTCTTCCACTCACCCAGTTATTCTTCTTCATCCTCTATTTTTTTCCTAGAACCATTATTTTTCAGCCACTCAGGATACTTTGGTGCAATCTTGGACAGATATTTATTTAAATCTTCTTTATCCTACATTTAATTAGATGACAAATCCTACTGTTCACATTTACACTTTCTTTTACATTCTGATTTCCACACTGGAAGGTAACCTCCAACAGAAGAATATTTTATTAATAATGAACATCAGCAACATGGCCTATTATTACATCGTATAAAAAGAAAATAAGAAAGACTATAATGAAACATGAAAGAATGGGTGTCATAATTAGGAAACAAAATGAAATGCATAGTATGACTACAATTCTTTAAAATAGTAATGCATGTAGCTAAGACAAAAAATATAAAAATTTGAAAAGCAGTAGTTATTTGGTGGTTTTAAAAAATATTTTAAAAAGCAATAACCTTCACAGAAGCTCTATTGATAGACTGAATTAATATTTGTTTTATGCTTTTTGAAGCTTATAAACTTGTAAAACACAAAACAAGAATCCCGAAGGGTATAGTCTCTGCACTATCTTTGCAACTCTTCTGTAAAAATAAATTATTTCAAAATAAAGTTTTAATTAAAAAATATTCTTACTATTGCACTAATGACCAATATTTTTAATAACAAAAACATTAAAAAATCCATACTACAGCATATGTGATAATCATATTTAATTTCAAGTATTTATTTCTTCAGTATTCCACTTATAAAATTAAATAAATAAATGATCAAAACCAAGGATCTGTTCAAAGAAGCAAGCTCTATATATTATAATATCAGTATTTAGTCATATTTCCATCCCTGTTGTTTACTGAAATATATGAGAGCTTATTAAATGATCCAAGGGCCCTCGAAATCCTGGAACTATTTTTTAAATTTTTTGTGTTGACTATTTTTCAAAATTGCATTCATTCATTCGGCAAATATTAGCTGAGTATATAACATGAGCCAGGCACAGTACATCTATGTGCTGAGGATAGAGCAGTGAACAAAAGAAAGAAAATCCTTGCTTTTACATTCTAGTGGAAGGCGGCAGAAAATAATAGGAAAGGTAAGTACAACATAGGGGATGGTAGATGGTAATAAGGCTTACAAGAGAAGAAACATAAAGGAGGAAGGAGAATTGGGGTGGTGTGAGGGAAATTTGCAATTTTACACTGAGTGACTAAAAGAAAGCCTCACTAAGTTGACATTTAAATAAAAATCCCAAATTGATGTGGGAATGAGCTATGCAGATAATAGTGGAAGAGTATTACAGTCAGATAAAAGAGCTAGTGGAAAACCTCTGAAGCAAGAACTTGCCTGACAAGAACAGCAAAGAAACCAGTATGACTAGAGCGGAGGGAGTGAGGAGAGAAAAGTAGTCAGAGTCTGAGAATAACGGGTGCCGGGGATAGAGCCATATCTAGGACTTGGCTTTTATTCTGACTGGGATGAGAAGTCAAGGGAGGAGTTTCATCCAACAAGTGACATAATATGACTTATTTTTAATATAATTACTCTACCTGCTGTATTAAGAATGGACTGAAGTAAATCAAAGGCAGAAACGGGAAGACCAATTGCAGGAGGCTTTTGCAATAATATAAGCAAGACGTGAAGGCAACTTGGATCAGAGATGCAGCAGTGGAAATGGTGATCAGTGACTGGATTTTGTGTATGTTTTAATACAGACAAAAGAATATGGTGATAGAGATGTGGGAAATTATCATCAGATGTGGGGTGAAAGAACTCTAGGAATTGACAACAAGGCCGATCAAAAGAATGTAGCTGCTGACTCTGGGTGGTGAACACACAATGTCATATATAGAAGATGTATTACAGAATTGTACACCTGAAACCTATGCAATTTTGATAACCATTGTCAACCCAATAAATTTTAATAATAATTAAAAAGAATGTAGTTGCTATTTATTGAGATGGGGAAGGCTGAGAAGGAAGTTTTGGTGGGGGTAAGATAAGGAATTTAGTTTATTCTCTTACAGTCTGAGAACACCAAATGACTTCTGCTCATCAGCAAATGGATGGTCATCTAAAGCTATGGCACTGAATGAGGTCACCGGGGGAGTAAATGTGAACAGAAAAGAGGTCCAAATTCCAAGTACTGGAGTATTCCCAATTTAGAGCTTGGAAAATGCGAAGGAACCAGCAAAAGAGATTGAAAGTAGCACCCAGAGAGGTAGGAGGAAAAACTGGGAGAGTGCAGGTATCTGAAAGCCAAATAAAGAAAGTGTTCAATGCTGCTGCCAGGTCAAGTGAGATGAGGACTGAGAAGTGACCAACATGAGGGTCAGTAACAAGGGTAATTTTGATGGAGTGGCGTGGCTCACAGAAACTGACTTCAGAAAGTACAGACAGCTCTTTCAGAGAGAGCAGTTGGAAATGGAAAGTTGTAAATGGAGCATAGGGCAGTAACTGAAGGGAGAACTGGGGACAAGAATTTTTTTCCATATGTGAAGAAAAAAACAGTATTATTTATATGTTGGTGATAAAGGTCTAGTAGGGAAGAAAATATTAATGATGCAAGAGAGAGAAGTCAAAATCGCCCCAATTTTTTGAGACTCACTAATTATGACATGTAATAATTCTCCATTAATAAGAGTATTTTAGTATTTTTCTGAAAGTTAGAATCAGTGTCTCAAACATTAATAAAAAAGTAAAAAATATATTTAAGTCATAAAAATAAGTATAAATGTTGAACAAACCAATGAATAACATACTTTTTAGCAACTGTCCTGTCCAACACTTTATCAGTTAATTATGTATTTTCTTTTGCCTTTGTACAATAAACTTGCTTTAGGTAAGTGCTATCTTCAAAAGTAAAGATTACATGTTTATATTAAATTAAACATAAAGATTATACTTTACCAGTAGAGCTCTATTGTGGTTGGTACATTATATATTCATGAAGAATAAAACCTACTTTTATATTCACATAGTTCTTTGAAATAAGTCACTAAATTCACATTTCGCTTATACACATCCAAATTCAGAATTTAGAAAGCTGAACTATTACCTGAATACCCAGTATGGAATACAGATTACCTTACCTAAATCAGTTTTGCTAGAATTATACAACTATATGCCCAACTTCAAAAATACTGATACACAAGCAATACATCTTCTGGTAGAATAACACATGTC
Organism: Rhinolophus ferrumequinum; assembly: GCF_004115265.2. NCBI lineage: Eukaryota > Metazoa > Chordata > Mammalia > Chiroptera > Rhinolophidae > Rhinolophus > Rhinolophus ferrumequinum. The sequence goes on along the minus strand of NC_046288.1, from coordinate 2,981,713 downwards.
ATTTGGGAAAGCGTAAAAACAACTATTTTAAATCACAGATTGGCGAAAAACCAAGGCCCAGACAGTGAATATTCTAGACTTTGAGGACCACATACAGTTTCTGTTGGATATTCTTTTTAATAATCCTAATCGCTTAAAATCTTTTGTTGGTTTTACAATTTTAAAATATAAAAACAATTCTTAGCTTGTAGCCATATAAAAACAGGCCGAGGACCAGATCTGGCCTATGGCTATGATTTGCTAAACTGTTGTATAAGAGATTAAATATGATCCAGGTGAGTCATACTTCAGGATTAAAGTTGGACATTTATTTAAAATTGTTTATATTCTGTAGAGAAGAGACATATGTTTGTCTAAAAGTAGGAAGAAATTTCTACTTGAAATAGCATACTCACATTCATAAATATGCCTGTATCTAAAAAAGCAATTTGGTGTCCTTTTATTGCAAGCCATGGAATTCATAAAAAATCTAGCTCTGGTTATATAATCTAATTGACACACTTTTCAGGATTATCTCTTAAATATTGTACCTGTAAATAGTGAGAGAAAAGCAAAGCACTATAACAGTTGCTTTTATTTCTCTATTTCTATTCCCTATATTAAAAAACATATATACAAAAGAGTTAGATTAAAAATATTTTAAGCCAGGAGGGCAAAAGCTGTTTAATTAACTTCTTTTGGATTGTCAGATCTTTCAGACTCTGATAAAGGCAATGGATTCTTTCTCCAGATAGGATATACAAACAAATTTTTGCCTTAATTTCAGAGACCCAGACTCCTTGAAGCTAATCCATAGATCCCAGGTGAAGATTCTCTGAACTTAAAAACACAATCACTTTGCTCCTTCAGGTAATTTTACATAGGGTTTCTATAAAAGTAAACATTGAAATAATTACCACATAATGACAAGTAAAATTGTACTTACGGATAATCTAAAAATCAAGATAACATTCCATGCTCTTATGTCTGCTGACTTTTAAATAATTCAAAGCTACTTACAATATGGTCAAACCTTAATAAAACTCCTCTCTCTCCACACACCAGGTTGTGCTTTCTGCTGCAGTCTGGACCATTTCTCACCGTGCCCAGTATATGCCACTTGTTCTCCTGATGTCACCTTTGTCTGCAGTGCTCTTGCCACACTTATTCAAGTCCATCCTATCCATCAAGACCCAAATTAAATTCCACCACCTCCATCATTTCTCCTCTGATATCTTCTTCTCTGATATAGCTCATAATTTCTTTTCCCTGGATTCACTGCTTTTTCAAGCACTATTCCATTAATACTGTAATAATTTGTATTAATACAATGTTTTTGTATGTTCTGAATCCCACAATTACAGTGCAAGTAGCAAAAGGTGGAACTACTTCTTTGCATCATTACCTTAGGCTGTAACACTATTATAAATATGAGATATATCTCTTAAGTATATGTTAAATAAGTGAATTAACTTAAATGGTTTCTGAAAGTAATGGTCTGATTTCACTATGTCAAATGTTGATTACAGGCAAAAACTGAAAAAACCTCCATGAAATGAAATGTAACATTGAATTTTAAAAACTGTAAAATCTGATAGATGATACAGCCCAAAGCTTGATAAAACTATTAACTGAAAGGCATGATCAAGATTGCTCAGTTTTGTTTTTTTTCATGGACGTGATAAATTACCTTGACTTTAGTTCAAATTTAGTGGTCTGAATGTAGCACTGAAACACAACTTCTTGCTGTGAACTGGGTAAACTGTGGAGTCTATTTAGTACTCTACTACGTGCTAGGCATTTGTTTTATTCAGTGCTATGCCTATTATTCCTCTCTCCATAAAACTTCCCAAGGGCACAACCAGTCCTAGGCAGCATTGTAAAGAAGGTCAAGTTCCTTGTTCATAGTTCTAATCCCACCGCTTTGGTACCTTCAAAAGGAGGTGCTTTCGTTCTGCTCTCTGACGGGTTCACCCTGGACACCCACCCTGCCTAGGCTTGTGCTCTAGCTGCAGAGTCAACCTCATTCTGATCTTTCCCTTCCTCTACCAAAATTTAATGAACATTTATTTTAGTCACATTAGGTCTTGCCAAATATCTAAGTTAATCATTTCAAAGTCACTTTAAGGTGTGGTTATTGTGCTCATTGAAGGAAAGACTATAATGACAAGAAACAATTTTTAAAGTATGAAGGCATTACAGTGCCTTTCATATATCATGTATATAGGAAGGCAACTCTGCTTGCATATAAAATGAGCACTACTTCACATACACACATGCACATACACACACACAGACACGGTGCCAAAATAATGTACATACATTTTATTATAAGACAAAAACTGTATTAAAATGGTAATACTCAATATGTTCATATACTGATAACAAAAGATGCATACAAGTCATGTATACATTTTTTTTGGCACGTCTCTGTGTGTGTGTGTGTGTGTGTGTGTAAAAAAAACGTAAGATGTGACAAACATATTCCCACAAACATTTAGGAAAAAAAAGAGTATCTGGTGAGATTTAGAGGTGAAGGATAGTGAGAAGACAAAATTTACAACTTTCCATATGTAGAAGAGCTGTTAGCACCTTTATTAATGAACGCATTCATTCAGTTAAAAAACAGTTATTTAGTTGTACAAAACAGACATGTGCAATGTTTCACAGGTACCTCAACTATATTGGATATTGGATTAATTATCCCCATCTATCACTAAAACTCCAACAACATTCCTCTCCAGTTTTGGACTCAATAAAGGGCACTGCCATCCACTTCTGCTCAGTCAGAAACCCGTGAGTTATCCGTGCTGTCTGCATTCCTCATCCCCTCAGCCAATTGATCCCATGTCCTATAAATTTTAACTCCTAAACCTCTCTCTAAATATGCCCACTTCTCTTCATCCTCACTGTCAGTACACTTGCTCAAACCCCATTATCTCTCTCCCAGAATTACCATGAGGCTTTCTGACTCCACATCTTTCTATCTGGCATAGGTAAATGTAGCAATTTCAGAAAAATCTTGTGGTACACTCACATGATGGAACATTAGTATATAGCCATGAGGGTGATCAGCAACTACACTCAATAATACGGACGAAGCACATAATCATCGTGTGTCTGGCTTCTTTCATTCAGATGAGCATACAGTGCATGCTAATACAATCTAAGCAGTAAGAAGTCAGGTGAGAGGTCTCCTTAGTGGGTGGGGGGCAAGACTGACTGGAAGGAAAGATGAGAGGGAACTTTTGGGACAGTGATAATGCTGTTTCTTCATCTGGGTGATGGTCACACAGGTGTATTGTTTGTGAAAATTCATGGAGCTATATTCTTATTATATGCTCACTTTTTTAGATGTATACTAGGGCTCAACAAAAAGTTTTTAAAAAATACAAAGTTGATGTTCAATATCTTCCCACTGCTTTTAATATAAAGCCCAAAGGCCAAGTAAAATATGAGACCATCAAGTCTCATATTTCCCTCTCTCCATGTATTGTCTTGAATTTGTCTTTCTCCATTCAGGGCTTCTATATGTAAGCTTATTCTGTCTTCCCATTTTGTTTGACTAACTACTAATAAGGCCTCAGTTTCCGCTAAAATTTCATTTTGCAAGGAAGTCTTCTCTGACCCCCAGATTAGGTCAGTAATCCCATCTATCTTCCTTTGCACTACTCTATCACACATTTTCAGTACACTGTAAATTCTGTCAGCGCAGGGAATATGTTTTATTTTCCACTTTATTCGCATAGTTCTTGATATATTTCATGACTGATTGAATAAATTTATTTCCCATACAAGAACATGGCAGGTAGTTGTGGCAGTTTCAAAGTCTATTTATTGCATTATACGTAGTAAAATTGCTAAAAGAGTTTTTGATACATAAACTTAAAGGAAAGAAGAGTAAAATGCTTAATTGTTTATACACAGAAAGACAGATGTCATGCATGTAGGCATACAGAAAGAAGTCACTTTTAATAATTCTTATTTGAAACTTTATTTGAAAAGATCTATTTTAAACAACTCTGAAATGAAATTGATCACAAATAAATGTCCATTTCTCTACATTCAGATGTTTCATTATTTTTAATCTGCCATTAAAAACCCAAGGTTCCACCACTGATTTGGTAAAATGAGTGAGTAGGTCAATTAATTGTTTCAGTTTGAATGCCAGGAGAACATTTAACATCTGTCTACCTAAACTTCAAAAAAGCTATAAATATTTGCAAAGGTTCCTAAAGAGAATTTAAGCTTTTCTATGTTACATGTGAAATAATTTGATGAACGAATAGTAGAATTATAATTTTTTGGTTATAATTACACATGGAAAATAACACAGAGACCTACTGAGTGATATTTGCAAACAATTATTCCTGGATAAAAAACAAAATCTGGCTTACTTAAAAGGTTACTAGCTATAAAGGCAGTAGAGCATGAGTGATAATCAACTTGAATGATAACACTCAAAGGAGAAAAAATATTGTAATCTATTTTGGGAATCAATGCCATTTTCTAGAATGAGTTTTACACTATACATTTTAAAAACTTTAATTATAATTAAATTTAAATTTAAAATACAGGTTGTGTCTCAGTTGTCTAAATTTTTTCTATTCCTTTTGGTAAATAATTGCTCTTTGTGTATCATTTCTAAAATTTCTTTTTATTTTAACATCATGTTATAAATTCATTACATCTTAAATTAGGCAGACTTTATACTGGCTAGTACCAGGAAGAGGAAGGCAAAACAAAATTCTTAATACTTTATTTGGAGAAATTAGTTTTCTTAATATATAACTTGCTTACCTACCATTTCTAAAGTATTAGTATAATATTAAAAGCATCTTATGATAAAAAAGAATGACCTTAAAACACTCTACACTGAGAAACAACTTGAAGCATGTACAGTCTACTATAAAATTTCTTTAACTAGGGTTCAGAACCAGGAGTTCCAACAATGCTCAATGTGATGTTAAGACAATTAACTACCTTTTTAATACTCTGGAAATAACAAAAATAAAATTATTCACCTATTTTCTTGGGGTTCAGTTACTCTTTTTGGAGGTAGAATTTGAAAAGAGAAAAATAGGATGTCAATTAAAATAGATAATTCATTTTTCTTTTATCCATCTTAAATAATTTATCACACAGACTCATATGTTATTGAGGGGGCATTTTTAATGTAACACCCAGCAACAATTCCAGTCAAAGGGTAGAATAGAAAAAACTATTAGCAAATCAACTGCTCTCATTTAGGCTGGTATTCTCACGTTTAATTAATTCAAGTTAAAACTTTTTCCTTCTAAAAATACGTTTTTTAGAAATAAACTTTACTTTTGACAAGTATTAAATTTCAAATGAATGAAGGCAAGTAACTTATATTCTTTGAAACTCAGTTTCTTTATTGGTAAAGTTAATGACATTAGATTAGATTAGTAGTTACTTATCAAATCTTTGTTACAAAACCCTTCAAGAATATGACGAAAATTATGGATGCTCTTCCCAGTGAAAAACATGTACATCCAAAATGTAATTATAATTTCAAGGGATTCACAGACCCTTTGAAGCTCATCCAAATATCACTCAGTAAAAAGGAAGCTAGTGTATACCCAGAGTATTTTGTAGCTTTAAATTTTATTTCAGAAATAAATTTAAAGCCTTTAAAGAAAAGGAAGCAAGTCTTGAGAATAAAAGTGAAAACCCAAACAATCCATTAATTTACTCATTGTGGTTAAAGATATCAGCTTGGAAAGGCTGAACACCTTATCTATACATAGTGTAGGTGTTAATTTGACAAAATAAATCATACCTTAGACATTAGAAGTTAGGCAAAATAATATTCTTACATAAACCTAGGATATTTCTAGACGTGGAAATACGTGAGATTCACAGCTTTCAAGTGACAATAAGTTGTCTCCTCCTAACCCCACCACCGCCGCCAGGTTCAATTCCTTCTTAAAGTGAGGAAGAAAAGTATTACAATGCAGGTTATATTTCAGATCTTTTAGGTGACTATTTTGGGGGAAGGAGAACACTTTCAGATCCTTAAATTTCTTACTTAAAAATAATTTTTGGATCACTGCCATAAAAAGATACTTACCTGTAATTCTTGTTCTCTGAAGGAAATGCAGTAATTATAAACATCCACACTCTTGGGTACATTCTCCTAAGTGTGAATGGATTTGGAATGCGCCATGACTTAAACTGAAGTACTAAATTGCCAAACCACACTGGCAGTTGGATCTACCTGCCTAGTTAGTAATGAAGCAGAGCTGTCACCTATAGTCATTCACCTGGTGAAGGCAAGTGTTTCCTCTGAGAGGGAGTGTGGAACTGGTGTAATTACTGTCCTTAGAGAACATGAATTATAAATGGTCTCTCCTCTAGAGCTTAAGGGGGATAGAACCACTACTAAAGAAGTTGTTACATGCATTAAAAATGGGACTAAAATTCGAACATTAAAAATGTTTTAAGCATAAGAATGGAAAGCTGCTCCTCTGTAAAAGAAGCCCTCAGGAGGAATGAGAGCTACTGATATAAGAACTGACTGGTTGTTGACTGGGTCAGGATCCAATGGTCAACACCAGAGCAGAGAAGTACAAGTACTTAAATACTTGGTAAGGTAAGCCTTATCCTGGCATTTAGCAATTTAATATTTTGTGCTAATACTCGCCAACTTGAGAGTTATGTGACAGCTGCAGTGGTAACCAATGGAAGGAAAATAACTTACAACAGCCAGGACGCTGAAAACTGCTGAGATTATCACCAAGGGTGAACTGTTTTTCATAAGATGTGATACTAGTAATGTGCTGTTAGACAATTTATATTTTATAAACTCTAGTACTAATCATTCAATTTATAAAATTTCATAAACCTTATAGCTTAATGTAATCATTTAGACATAAAATGTTTAAACATGTAAGGACTGAGTCCCTGTCGTATAAGCTCCTATTTTGTCTGAAACATCTTAGAGGATTAGTAAGAAATGGGATACAGATAATTTCTGGTTTGCATACTAATTTTCAGAGGGTTATCAAAATCCTCTGCAGAGGAAAATTCTCTATCGTCTAGTCCTAGAAGTTTCTAGGCAGCCTGATGTCTTCTATTCAGTTAAACCAGGGTAGGATTGCCAGGTAAAATACAGGACCCCCAGTAAAATTTGAATTTCAGATAAACAATTTTTTACAAGCATGTCCCAAATATTGCATGGGACATAATTACACTAAACAATTATTTGTTATATAACTGAAATTCAAATTAAACTGAGCATCCTGGTTTTTTGTTGGTTTTATTTAGTGTTCTGCTAAATCTGGGAACTGTAAACCAGAGGAGTTCATAGGGTTACCAAATGGACTTCAGAATGGATGATACTAAAATGGGAGCTCCACTCTTGTTCTAGATCTGCATGGTCTAACATGGTAGCTACTAGCCACATGCGGCTATGAGCACTTGAAATGTGGCTAGTTTAGTCCAATATAAAATGTTCTCTAAGTATACGATATACATCGGATTTTGAATGCTCCGTATGAAAAAAAGTAAACATCTCATGAATTTTTATAGTGATTATATTTTAAATACATTTTATTGTATTATATAATTAGTGTAATAATTATATATAATTACATATACTATATATATTACACATATATTATAAAATAATAAATAAAATAATAAAATAAAATAATTATATGTTAAATTATAGTTATAATTATATTACATATTATATATTAACAAATTTATTATTTATTATACTACATAATAAATTTATAAATAAATATAAATTATGTTAAATATATATTTTAGACACAATATTTTAGAAATATTAGGTTAAACAAAATGTAATTAAAATTAATTTTGCCTGTTTCTTTTTACTTTTTTAATGTGGCTACAAAAAAAATCCTTAAAATTACATTATGTGCGGCTTGCATTATATTTTTACTGGACAATGGTGACCTTGATGGCTTCAAGGAGAGAGGTTGGGCTAGAATTTCTTTGTTATTCCTTCCCTAAAAAAATCAATATTGGTAATCACAAGGCTTCCTCTCTCACCTCCCTCTAGCTATTAGAGTAGGTAGAAAGCATGATCATACCAAGGGAACTAAATTTCTAATAGGGACTGTTTTCCATGGATTGGCTATGATCCTTTTAAAACAAATAAACAGTAGTATGTACCTGTATATGTTGTATGATTAAGTATGTCTATGCAAATATAAAGCTCAATCTTCTCCCAGATCCTAGTTCCAATGGAAGACTCCCTCAGTGCCACTATGTTGGGTTTTCATTCCTACATATTATCAAAATTGTAAAACAACAGTTTATTTTGTTGCCTGATAAGTTATTTATAAGAATTGTTGAGAAAAGATCTTATTTTTGATACTCCAGATTTCAGTGGTCCCCATTTTATATATACATACATGCTACATAACAGATTTGAAATTAGAACACTAGTTCTAGAATGGTGAAATAAATTTTTCTTTTTACAGAATACGTTGCCAATACTATCCTAAGACAAATATTTTTTTAAAGTGGGGGGGGCTTTTTAAATTTAAAAAATGCAGTTATAATAAAGCTTTAGTTTATGTAAGAAATAATATGTTTAGTTATTCTTATATCACATCTTACATTTTCAGTACGTAGGTTTAGCTTTTATTCAATTTTTTTCCTCAACTGACCCAAACAGTGAAGGCATTCATTCATTCTGTTCCATGTGGTTATAAAGGTTAAAAATATTTCACATACTCTCATAAATAAAAATTCAAAAAAATTATATAGAGAAGTTATATCTAAATATCCAGTAATTTATATTTCTTCACTAATATACCCTCTATGTACATTGGAGATTTACGTCTTTTAAAGGTACCTGAAGTTACAATAAGCAAAACTAGTTCTAACTCCTCAAATATTACCACACAGAAAAGTTAATTGGTTCTCAGGGTTTTTTCAAAAAAAGACTAAGTTGTATTTTTTCTCTCATTCATACAGCAAACACAAAGGGGCTTACTTCTCCTCAATATCTTTTATTATATAAATATTAAAAGGACAATTGTTTTGAAAAGACAATAAAATTTACCATAAACAAAGACAGCTATCAGATAAAAATTAGCAGATTTCTCCCAAATTTAATTGTTCATAAGAAGTTCACATTTTGTAGAACTAAAGTTTCCAAAATCACTTAGATTTAATTTCTTCATCAGCACTTCAGCACTCAGTTCTCACTGCCAATACTACAGTATCTTGATGATTATACTGAAACATTTTGTTAGATATTTAGTCTCTTGGTGGCAGCCAATGTTATTCTAATCTAATACTAATCTACTTTTAATATTGACGACATTTTCAAAATCAACATGCTCCTTGTTCTTCTTCATAGCCAATGAATAACCAAATGACAATTTAAATTAGGATTGGTGATTTTGAGAGGTGTCAATAAATTGTACAAAAGGACAATAAGGTTTTCTGATATTAGAGTTTAGAAGTAAAGCTGAGACATTATTTATCCTTCACAAGGTTTCCCTGGTGGACCAATTTACATAGTGTTCATTTCCTGAAGACAGGAAAACATTGCAAGATAGTAAAAACACTGCTGATTTTCAGTGATATTTTTTTTATTAGAATCTAACTTAAGAAATGTTATGATCATATACCTAATAAAGATTGAGAAGAACTTTGCTCCCATACTTTCTGAAGCTTAATAGAGATTAAAAAATGGTTGAGGGATTTTCTCTGAAGTAAAGGTAAGTAAGAAACAGCTTCAAAAAGATCATGAAAAGCAATTCTTCAAAGCTAGTTATTTAATTTAAGCTAATAAGTCACCAGACTGCTTAAATGCTGTAACTGTTTCAAACTTCTTGAATGTAAATGTCAAGATATCCAAGAAGAGTTCTTGATGAGGGATCAGCCACAGCAGTTAATAAACTGATTTAAGATGCAGACTCAACTGAAAGATAAGTCTTACTATAACTGAGATTTTTAAAAAACGAAACGAAAACATCCATACATCCATAGGACATGCTTTACTTCTAAACCATGAAAACCTTCTCTTTATAGATGTGTGTGATGTTCTGTCCACAAGTGGCTGCCTAGACCCCCTTCTGTGAGAAAGTCTCAAACCCTCAATGGAGCATTCCAAAACCAGTCTTGCATTAGGAGCTTGGGCCCATGAATGTGCACTCACTACACAGTGCTTACCTTTAGAGAACAAGGTGGTTGACACAAACTGATCAAGTTCTCACACCCCGCACCTCCAAGAACAATGAAAAAGACCTGCAGATCTTTCTTGGTGCAGGAGGGACCTCTTTTTAATCTTCTTGTGGTGGAAGTTTTAAGATTTTCCTGAAGGATGAGAGAAGAGTAAAATATTATACTGAGATTATACCATCTGGTTCAAGTTTATCCGTATTACAAAAAGTAGGTTTTAAAGAAAATAAATTAGGTAAATTCAATGGCATTCCAAGAATCACATTCTCGGTTTTCAAAAAAAAAGTATCTTCCCTAAATAATACTGTATGCTTCAAATATTATTTCTTAAACCCAAAACCTAAAGTGGCTAGTTCAATTTCCATCCCAGCACTGAACTATCAGTTGGGAAGTTGAGAAAAATAGGGAAAGATTCTGGGTTGCCAAATGACCATAGCTGTAAATTCCATTTAAAAAAATTAGTAAAGCTAAACTCATTAAAAAGCAATGAGTTAAACGAACCTTGAAGAAATTTTGTCCTATCTCTATAAATCTGTATTTCCAAATAACTACATATGCATTTCTTGAAAACTAACAGAAAAATAGGAGCTCTTAATACAGAAAGGTTGTGTTAAATACCACAGAATCATGTATGAAGTAATCTACTAGAAGGCAAGCTCCCAGAGGAAATGGATTGTGTGTGTGTGTGTGCGTGTGCGTGTGCGTGTGTGTGTGTGTGTGTGTGTGTGTTTAAACAGTCTCAAGTAGTTCCTGGCACATAATAAGCACTAAAAAAATGCGATACAAAGAATATTAACCAATTAGTCAATATTCTCAAGGTTGAAACTTGCATAAAATAAATCAGAAACCTACAAATATTCTGAGCAGTTTCAAAATGTGTTATATACAGATATTAACAATATCAACCTTTAATTACATATTAAATATTTTAAAAATGCTATGTCATAAAATATTTATGAGAAAAATATTAAAATATATTATTGCAACCCAAACTCTTGAAAAGGAATGGAATATTTTAAGATCAGGCAATCACACGCTGTACCTTAAAAATATATTACCAGATATCAAATATAAGAATAAGAATATTAAGATAGATAAAAAGTAACATGCCTTCTTAACACTTTAGTATTATTTTTCATTTTTTGAAGAGGTCTATATAAACTAGGTGATAATATGGTTATCTATCTGTAATTCTGCCTAAAAAAAGTGAATCATTACCGTATTAAACTGAAATCAGGAGATATCATTCTATCAGTATAATTTTCATACTTATTTTAATATGTTTTTTCAATCTTAAAAAAATTAACAAGAAATGCTGAATACTATTCATTTATTTTTCTGTAACCGATAAACTATTACTAAAAACAGAGATTGATTTCCTTCAAGTGTTTTCCAACTCTTTCCAAATTTGATAAATTAGGGAGAAAAAGAATAAATGCTGAAATCAGTAACAAATAGATCAGTAATACTGATAAAGGACTGAATATGTGTGTATAAATACTTAATCCAAAATGCAAGGCCACTAGAATCAGGGCTATTACAAAGTATTAGATTCCATTTGACCTCAAATTCCACAAAATAGAATCAGTCCTCAAAACAAACTGGATACAGCATACGGAATATTTTATTTCAGGGTATAGACAACCATTTAATGTATAGCCAAAACCACAATAAGAAAACACGTAGTAAATTTAGGATTTATGCTTCACCCTTATCATTAAAATAATGCTTTAGCTGACACATTATGCCTTGACTATAGTAGTACAAAGCTTTCCACATTTCACAAATAATTCGGTTTAATAGCTTGTATCAGGAAATGAGGCTTAAAACGTGAAAAAAAAGGAAGAGATTTTAAAACAAAATTTTAATAGCTCACTTAATTTAAAACAATTTTCCTATTTGGGACATCTTGTAAGCCTCTGAAACTAACTTTAGGGGTAAGGGATGAAGAATAGTTACAAAGAACTACCTTGTTTCCCCGAAAATAAGACCTAGCCAGACAATCAGCTCTAAGGCGTCTTTTGGAGCAAAAATTAATATAAGACCAGGTCTTATATTATAGTAGAATAAGAGCAGGTATTATATTATGTTATATTATGTTATGTTATATTTATGTATGTTATGTTATGTTATGTTACGTTACGTTACATTGTATTATATTATATCCAGTCTTATAGTAAAATAAGACCGGCTAGGTCTTATTTTCTGGGAAACAAGGTAAGTGCAACAATATGACAACAGGAGCTTAAAAGTGGCAAAGGAAAATACTAAATTGGAAATTTTGCGGAAAGGAAAAGATTCTGCGAACTGGTTGAATCTCCCAGGCCCAGGAAGTAAAACGAGGAAACAAGTTCTCTGGATAGAGGCACCGACTAGGAATTTCTTTAAAATCCTTACTCTTTTCGTGGATAATGGATCTTTTGCCTCATTTCCATTAGCAGGAGGGATGAAGTCTAAATTTACCACATTCAGAGATTTAGTGTTCATTTTTTAATTCCACTTGTAAGTAAGTATACATTATTAAGCTATACTAACAACTAATTTAGGTTCCATACAAAACTGCCCTGAGCTATTTGCTCTTTTTTATCTTGACCAATATCTCTCATACTGTGCAGTGAAGGACTGTTTATTTCCATTGTGGACCCATGCTCATGGACTATACTGCTCATACTATATAAAACTCTCTAGGCAACTTTTTAATAACCAAACTGGTCAATTCCTCGGTGAGATAAGACAGGTAATTTGCTTGGATGACACAGAAAGATCACCTTGCTATAAAAGTTTCTAAACAAGTACTGAAATTGAGAGTAAGCATTTAGTCACAGACTGATAAAACCAGCATTAGTCCACTGCCCACACTTTATGAAGTGCAGATCTAGGTTACAAATGTAGGGTCTTAGGATACTGTTCCTTACACTTTTATACTGAATCCAATTTCCAGTTTTAATTCATTAGTGACGTTAGGAAATGATCAACTAATAAATTATCAACGACTTGTTCCAGTATATTACTTTCATCAGTTCTTTCTGCAGCACTGTATAACAGAACTTTTTGCAATGTAGAAATGCTCTGTATCTACTCTGTCCAGATGGTGAACATTAGCCATGTGTGACTATTGAGCACTTGAAATGTGGCTAGTGTGACTAATTTTTTTTTTAACGAGAGAAAAAAACAATTTAATATATGTGCACAGGAGAATCATAATATGCTCAGATCATAAAATGAGACTCAAAGAGATGACTGAACTAAGCTGCTTTTTACACTTTTTAGACAAAGAAACAATGAATTTGTAAGAAACTGACAGGACAAAGAAAATCATTTGTCTTTTTTCATTAGAAAGTAATCTAAGCAAGATTTGAGTACTCATTAGTGAGGAATCTAAACAAAATTTGGTCTTGCGTAGTAAATTAATAAAAGCGTTAATAAGGCTTGTTTATACAAGCTTTCCAATTTGGATTCTTTTAATTCTTGTGGTAAGTTTGTCTCTCAGCCCTCTGAGGGACTAAACTTTAAATTTTACTTAAGTAATATTTAAACTGCCTTATCCAGTGAGTGGCCACCATATTGAACAGTGTAGTGCTGGAGGGCTGCATTCTTTTCACTTGACCTTGTAATCAGCATTTTAAAAAAATCACCCATTTCCTTCAATCCTACCACAAATATATATATTTTTTTACTTTAAACATACACATTTATATTTATTTATTCCTCAAAAAAGATTTTAAAAAGCACTTACTTTTGGAATCAAATCTTACTTTCTAGGTGCTTTCTCTCATTCTCTCTTTACTTCTTGCTCCCTCTCTCCATTTATTTATATATTTTTTTGCTATGTCAAAAATGATGGCAATGACTTAAAACTAGTGTAACTGTATAATCTGCTATACAAACTGAAACACTTTCAAATATGTAAAAGGGATTATTCATATTTACACTAGGACTACAGGTGAAAATGGGGACACATGGTTGCCCTTCTTATACAATCATATAAGGGCTAAAGTAGCCCAAAGAAACATTTTTGCATTTTTGAAATAGAGAGAAAAACAAATGTAGTACTGGCCTTGCCATTTACTACACTTAAGCAGCAACAAAAGTGACATTACCGTTTTAGCTATCTTACATTGAGAAAATTATTTCAAAGCATTTAAAAAATGACATTTTCTTGTTAATTTTTTTTTCTTATGTTTTTTGGGGTGTTGCTTGAATTTTTAGTAAAAGTATACACAATTTTTGATTTCTATTTAAAACTTCCTTTTAATGGGTTCATTTCATTTCATGCATTCTGAACAGGAAGTCTTTTCGCTTCCTTGCACCAAGAGAAAGAGTGGTTTTTAAAAAATTGGTAAAATATATGCCTGGAAGTCTGTCTTACAAAACCAAAACGGTAGTGTCCTTTGTATGCCTTTAATGTAATCTCAGTCACATTCTGCTAAGTAACGTTCCCAACTGTTAACGTTTATTTTGCAGGGGAAGGGCAGCCATAGGATTAAAAGGAGACAATCTGAAACCATGCAAACTGTTACGTGGGATATCTGACTGTTAAAATTCTCTCAAGTTTTACAGCTTTCTCCAACGAGAAAGATTAGCTTTCTCTAATCTTTTGTTAAATTTATTTGTAAATATTTGATAGTATAGAAAATTATCATTTTCTGAAATTTCATACTCTAATTAAGCTGATACAAATATATTTATATATTGATATTCTCTCCAGCAACCTTTCTAAGTCTGCTTATTAATTCCAAAAGGTTATGTCTAGATCCTTTTTGAATTTCAACATACACAATCATATCATTTTTGAATACTAGCAGGTTTTTACTTCTGTTTTAAACTTTATGCCTTTTTTCTTTTCTCATTTTACAACACTGGACAGAGTCACCTTGTACGTGTTAAGAGAACCAGTAACAGTGGACCATCCTTATCTAATTCCTGATAGGAAATGGAAAATTATTAGCATTTCACCATGTTTACTGGTGTAAACTGGTGTAAACATGGTGAAATAAAGAAAAGGAAAGGAAAAGAAAAGAAGTAAAGGAAATTCTACTCCTAGATTGCTGAGAATATATATCTTGAATACATGCTGACTTTCATCACTTTTGCGTTTTTATTAAGATGGTCATAGGATTTTTTCCTCCAATAATCTATTTACTGAATTTATTGGGGTGACAAAATATACAGGTTTCAATCATATATAATACATCGTCTGTATATTGCATTGTGTGTTCTCCACCCAAAGTCAAATCTTCTGTCACCACGTATTTGACCCCTTTACCATTTTCTACCTCCCCTCTCCCCCTTTTCCCTCTGGTAACCACTAAACTGTTGTGTCTATGAATGTTATAACACAAATATTTTAATTGTGAATATCACTTTCTACATGTACATACAGGTATTTACATACTTGTTATCACAGCATATAAACTTCCTAATTTATTTTCACTTACACCTAACATTTCTCCATATTTCTAGAACTGCACTGTCCAATACTGTGGCCACTAGGTTCCATGTGAGTATTTAATTTTAAATGTTAAATAAAATTAAAAATTCAGTTTTTCAGTTGCCTTAGCCACATTTCAAGTGCTCAGGAGCCATATGTGGCTAATGGCTAACCATTATTGGACAGTGCAAATTACAGAGTATTTCCATCAATACAGACAACCATTGGAAAGTTGTTTTACAGTTTTCAAAAGTAATCATTTAAGACAATATAGTATTTTACATTAACGTCCTGTAGTCTCTAAATTGGGCATTTTTCTGCATACATGATTTATAATTAACATAGTATTTATTTCTTAAATTCCTACAAGTGAAATATCTGAACATTACTGCGACTCTCGGCATGTATTCCTGCATTACCTTCCCAAAATTTGGTATTATTGTTTATCTTGTCAATATTAGATTTCTTTTTTAAAAAGTTGGCTCTTTTAAAACAATGAAAAAATTGTATCTCAAAGTCATTTTATTTTGTAAGTTATAAGGATGAGTAAATGTTTTTCCCTCACATTTTTTATTATTCATGTTTCTTTATTTTCAGGCTCTTAATGTCATATTTTTGTCCTTTATGTATTAGGATATTGATGACTAAAACTGCATTCTACAATATAAATTATTATAGCTAACATTTTCTTTGTAACTTTTGATGCATATGTTTTCCACAACTTTCTGTAATCCTTAAGTATAATATTTTAGCCCAACAAAATTTTTAATATTCAAGTACATCTTTACCTTAGTGAATTCTACCAATGCTCCAAATACGAGATGTAAAGGTATTTTTTTTTTTAATTTATTTTTAATTTATTGGGGTGACAATTGTTAGTAAAATTACATAGATTTCAGGTGTGCAATTCTGTATCACATCATCCATAAATCACACTGTGTGTTCACCACCCAGAGTCAGCTCCCCTTCCATCACCATACATTTGATCCCCCTCATCCTCATCCCCCACCCCCCAACCCCTTTACCTTCTGGTAACCACCAAATTACGTTCCCCAGATTAATTTTCAAGCCCGTGGCCATCCTATGGTCACCGATTGCCCTCCAATCCCCTCACCCTTCCCCCCCACCCCCCACCCCTCCCTTTTATGCTTTTTCTTTTTAACTCCTATAGTTGTATAAAGAAGGATGAAAACATTTATTTGTCTAATCAGTCTTGCACTTATATCACTAAATACCACTACCTAATACCACAGAATGAATATTCTGTAAGTGGCCTCTCCTTTAGGAAAGAATATTGTATCATACAAGGTCAGACAATTAAATTCGTGAACTTGTTGCAACAATGTTGCTAACATTTTTTGATATCAGAGGGATTATTCATTATGAATTTGTACCAACTGGACAGTTAACCAAATTTACTATTTGAAAGTGCTGAAAAGGCTGCATGAAAAAGTTAAGACAATCTGATTTTTTCACCAACAATTCACTGCTGTTGCATCATGACAGTGCACCAGCTCACACATTACTGTCTGTGAGGGAGTTTTTAGCCAGTAAACAAATAACTGTATTGGAACACCCTCCCTACTCACCTGATCTGGCCCCCAATGATTTCTGTCTTTACCCAAAGCTAAAGGAAATATTGAAAGGAAACATTTTGATGACATTCAGAACATCAAGAATAAGATAACAGCTCTGATGGCCATTCCAGAAAAAGAGTTCCAAAATTGCTTTGAAGGGTCGACTAGGCACCAGCGTCGGTGCATAGTTTCTCAAGGGGAGTACTTTGAAGGTGACCATAGTGATATTCAGCAGTGAGGTATGTAGCACTTTTTCTAGGATGAGTTCGTGAACTTAACTGTCACACCTCATAGATGGGACTAATTTTGGCTTCCTCATAATTCTCCAATAATCCATGTTTTACAAGATGGGAAAAATGTTTGCTTTGTAGAACTCCCCTTAAGAAGGCAACTGCATTAATTTAGTAGGAAAGTGTGTGAGTAGAACGAGGACATGGATGTGGACAGAAATGTTTTACGCAAAAAGTTAAGATAATAATGTGCTGGTTGTATCACCTACTCAGAGTTTTTAAATTCATGAAATGCTAAATAAATTTTTGAAACTAGTGAAGGGGCTGATTTCACATCTGCATTGACACTGGCGGAAATCAGGGTGGCATGCAAGCAGAGACAAAAAATATCAGGTCATATGTCAGGCACAGGAATTTGCATAATTCACAGGACAAGGGGCATTTCTCATGACTCTCTGACCAAGAACTCAGGGGTTCAAGGAAAATTTCTATTTAAATCTCCAAGGGGCAGAGGGGTCCCTTCTAGTATCAGGGTTACACATCTATTTCTGTATCATTACTACTGTTTTTGACACTTTTGCTTTAAAAGTTTTTGATATGTAGTAGGGTGACACCTTCTTTGAAGAATCCCTATAAAATAAATCAGTAGGAATTCTATAAGTTAGAAGTAAACCTAATAATCTATAAATTACTACTGCCAAATAATGTGCCAATATTCTCATGATTCAGAAAGTTCCTTTTCATTTATTTGAATCTCAATATGTTTTCAAATGTTAATGGGTTTTTTTTGCCACTTTATTGAAGTATGATTGACATATAAAAGGCTGTAAACACTTACTGTACACAACTCAATGGATTTGGAGATAAACATATGCCTGTGAAACTACCATCACTACAATGAAGGCCACAGACATATCCATCACCTCCAAAGTTTTCTCCCCCTCTTTTCTATTTTCATTATTTTTTATCAAATTTATTTTTATTATTATTATTATTGCTGTGTGTGTGGTAAAAACACTTAACATAAGATCTACCCTCTGCAAATTTTAAATATATAATACAGTATTGTTAGCTATAGTTAGTGTATCTTCAGTACTTATGTATCTTGCATAACTGAAACTCTGTACCGTTTGACCATCACTGTCCCATTTTCCCGTTTCCCCATCCTCTGGTTACCATCATTCTACTCTCTGCTTCTCTGAGTTGGACTATTTTGGATTCCACATATAAGTAAGAACATCTGGTATTTGTATTTCCATGTTTGTATTTCCTCCAGGTCCATCAATGCTATTCAAATGGCAGGTTGTCTTTTTTAAGACTGAATTATATTCCATTGTATATATATACTGCATTTTCATCATCCATTCATCCATTGACGGACATGTGGGTTGTTTCCGTATCTTGGCTATTGTGAATAATGCTCCAATGAATGTGGGGGTACAGTTATCTCTTCAAGATCCTGATTTCAATTCCTCTGGATAAATATCCAGAACTGGGATTACTGGATCATAAGATAGCTCTATTTTTAACTTTTTGAGGAACCTCCTCCATACTATTGTCCATAATGGCTATACCAATTTACATGCCCACCAACATCCTCGCCAACACTTATCTTTTGTTTTTTAATAATAACCATTCTCTAATAAATTTAATAAAAAATACAAAAAAAGATATATGGCAAAAAATAACAATAGCCATTCTGACAGGTGTGAGATGCTATCTCATTATGGTTTTAATTTGTATTTCTCTGATGACTAATGACTGATGACTAACGTCCAAGCACCTTTTCATGCACATGTTAGCCATCTGCCTATTTTCTACGGAGAAATATCTATTCGGGCCTTTGTCCATTTAAAAAAAAAGTATTAAATTTCTGGGGTGACACTGGTTAGATAAATTATATAGGTTTCAAGTGTACAATTATGTAATACATCATCTATATATCACATTGTGTTTACCACTCAGAGTCAGTTCTCCTTCCATCACCATATATTTGATCCCCTTTACACTCTTCTACCACACCCCCTCCTCCCTTACCCTCTGGCAACCACTGAACTGTTGCCTATGTCTATGAGATTTTGTTTGTCTTGTTCGATTGTTGCTTTCAGTTTTATATGCCACATATGAGTGAAGTCATATGGTTCTTGACTTTTTCTGTCTGACTTCCTTTGCTTAGCATGGTAATCTCAAGATCCATCCATGTTGTCGCAAATGACAACATGGCTGAGTAATATTTTTTTCTTATGACCGAGTAATATTCCATTGTGTGCATGTACCACATCTTCTTTATCCAGTCATTTATGGGAAGAACACTTTGGTTGTTTCCATTTCTTGGTCACCATGAATAATGCTGCAATGAACATAGGGGTACATATATCTTTATGGATAAATATTTTCATATCTTTTTGGGTAGACATCCAGAGATAAAGATTGCTGGGTCATATGGTAACTCTGTCCTTAATTTTCTGTGGAATCTCCATACTGTTGTCCATAGTGGCTGTACCAATTTACATTCCCACTAGCTGTGTATGAAAGTTCCTTTGTCTCCACAAACTCTCCACACTTGTTATTACTTGTCTTGTTGATAACAGCCATTCTAAACGGTGTGAGGTGGTATCTCATTGCTGTTTTGATTTGCATTTCCCTAATAGATAGTGAAGAGCATTTTTTTATATATCTGTTGGCTGTTTTTTTTGTCTTCTTGGGAGAAGTGTCTGTTCAGGTGATCTGTCCATTTTTTAATTGGATTGTTTGTTTCTTTTTGGTCTTGAGTTGCATGAGTTCTTTATGTATTTTGGATATTAGCTCCTTATCTTGTTTGCAACTACCTTTTCCAACTCAGTTGGTTGCCTCTTTGTTTCGTTGATGGATTCTTTAGCTGTGCAGCAGCTTTTTAATTTGATATAGTCCCATTTATTTATTTTTGCTTTTACTTCTCTTGCCTTTGAGGTCAAATTCATAAAAACCTCTCTGAACCCAAGGTCCATAAGTTTAGTAGCTATGCTCTCTTCCATGCAATTTATTGTTTCAGGTCTTGTTTAGGTCTTTAATCCATTTTGAGTTAAATTTGGTATGTGGTAACAGATGGCAATCTAGTTTCATTCTTTTGCTTTCCAATTTTCCCAGCACCATTTATTGAAGAGGCTTTCTTTTCTCCATTTTATGTTTTGGGTTCCTTTGTTGAAAATTATCTGTCCATATATGTGGGTTTACTTCTGGGTTTTCAATTCTGTTCCATTGGTCTCTGTGTCTATTTTTCTGCTAATATTATACCTTGATTTTTTGATTATTGTTGCTCTGTAGTACAAGCTGAAGTCAGGGAGTATAATACCTCCAGCACTGTTCTTTTTTCTTAGGATTGCTTTGGCTATTTGGAGTCTTGTGATTCCATACAAATCTGATTTTTTATTCTATTTCTTTAAAAAATGCCACTGGGATTTTCATGGGGATTGCATTAAATCAGTATATTGCCTTGGGTAATATGTCCATTTTACCTATGTTGGTTCTTCCAATCCACGGAATATCTTTCCATTTCTTTGTGTCTTCTTCAATTTCTTTTAATAATGTCTTGTAGTTCTCACTGTATCGGTCCTTCACAACCTTTGTTAAGTTTATTCTTAGGTATTTTATTCTTTTTGTTGCAATTTTAAGAAGGAATTTTTTTTCTCATTTCATTTTCTGAAATTTCATTGCTAGTATACAGGAACACAATGGATTTTTGTACACTGATTTTATATCCTGCAACTTTACTGTATTTGTTTATTGTTTCTAGTAGTTTTTTTGGTGTAATCTTTAGGGTTTTCTATACAAAGAAACACGTCATCTTCAAAAAATGACAATTTGACTTCTTCATTCCCAATTTGGATGCTTTTCCTTTTCCTTTCTTCTCTTGCCTGACTGCTCTGGATGGGACTTCCAATGCTATGTTTAATAACAGTGGTGAGATGGGGCATTCCTGGCTTGTACCTGATCATAGTAGAAAAATCTTCAGTTTTTCACCATTGTATGGTATTAGCTGTGGATTTGTCATATATGGCCTTTATTATGTTGAGGTACTTTTTTTCTATGCTCATTTTATTAAGTGTTTTAATCATAAATGGATGTGTATCTTGTCAAATGCTTTTTATGCATATATTGATATGATCATGTGATTTTTATCCTTTATTTTGTGTGAAAACAACCTGAACTTATTGCCAACAATTCATGGCTCTTGCATCACAACAATGCACCAGCTCACACTGAGGGAGTTTTTAGCCAGTAAACAAATAACTGTATTGGAATACCCTTCCTACCTACCAGATCTGGCTCCCAATAATTTCTTTTTTTACCCAAAGATAAAGGAAATATTGAAAGACATTTTGATGACATTCAGGACATCAAGGGTAATACGACGACAACTGTCATGGCCATTCCAAAAAGAGTTCCAAAACTGCTTTGAAAGGTTGATTAGGCACTGGTGTCGGTGCATAGCTTCCCAAGGGGAGTACTTTGAAGGTGACCGTAGTGATATTCAGCAATGAGGTATGTAGCATTTATTCTAGGATGAGTTCAAGAATTTAATCATCAGACTTTGTATGTTGAACCATCCTTGTGCCCCTGGAATGAACCCCACTTAGTCGTGATGTATGATCTTTTAAATGTATTGTTGTATTCAATTTGCTAGTATTTTGTTTAGGATTTCTGCACCTGTATTCATCAGAGATATTGGTCTGTAGTTTTCTTTTTTTGTGTTACCCTTATCAGGTTTGGGTATCAGGGTAATATTGGCCTGATAAAGTGAGTTACAAAGTATTGCCTCTTCTTCAAGTTTTTGGAAGAGTCTGAGGAGGACAGGTATTAAATCATCTTTGAATGTTTGGTAGATTTCACTAGTGAAGCCATCTGGTCCTCGAGTTTTACTTTTGGGAAGGTTTTGGATGACTTAGTGTTGCAATTTCCTTAGTGTTGATCTGTCTATTTAGATTTCCAGTTCTTTGTGATTCAGTCTAAAAAGCTTATATATTCCTAAGAACTTGTCCATTCTTTTAGGTTTTGAATTTGGTGGCATATGATCCTTCAAGCATTCTTGTATATTATGTGGTACCTGTCATAACGTCTCCTCTTTCCTTTCTGTTTTATTTGTGTCTTCTCTTTTTTTCCTTAGTGATTCTAGCCCGGGGTTTGTCAATTTTATTGATCTTTTCAAAGAATCAGCTCTTTGGTGCATAACTTTTTCTATTGTCTTTTTGTTCTCTATTTCATTTAATTCTGCTCAAATTTTTATTATTTCCTTCTTTCTGCTGACTTTGGGTTTTATCTGTTCTCTTTTTAGTTCTTTCAGATGTAATGTTTTTTATTTGGGACTTTTCTTGTTTGTTGAGATAGACCTGTAATGATACAAATTTTCCTCTTAGTACTGCTTTTGCTTGCATCCCAATAGTTTTGATACGATGTATTTTCATCCTCATTTATTTCTATGTAACTTTTGATCTCTCCTTTTATTTTTTTCTTTGACCATTTTTTAGTAGCATGTTGTTTAATCGCCACATATGTGTGGTTTTTCCTGCTTTCTTTTTGCAATGGATCTCCAATTACAAAGCACTGTGGTCAGAGGATATGCTTGGTATGATTTCAATCTTCTTAAATTTGCTGAGGCTAGTTTTGTATCTGAACATATAGTCTACCCTTGAGAATGCTCCATGTGCACTAGAAAAGACTGTACAGTGTGGTGTTCCAGGATGAAGTGCTCTAAAAATGTCAATTATGTCCATATGGTCTAATGTGTCATTTAAAGCTGATATTTCCTTATTGTTTTTCTGTTTGGATGATCTATCTATCCATAACTGTCAATGGAGTATTTAGGTTCCCTACTATAGTTGAGTTTTTGTCAGTTTCTCTTTTTAGTTCTGTCAGTAGTTATTTTAAATATTTTGGTGCTCCCTAATTGGGAGCATATACATTAATAAGTGTTAATGTCTTCTTGTTGGATAGTCCCCTTTATCATTACGAAATATCCATCTTTGTCTCTTGTTACCTTTTTTATCATGAAGTCTGTTTTGTCAGTTGTAAGTATGACTACACCTACTTTTCTCTGAATCCCATTTCCTTAGAGTATCATTTTCCATCTTTTAACTTTGAATCTCTGTCCTTGTAGCGGAGATTTGTCTGTTCAAGGCAACATATTGTTGATTTTTTTTTTAATCCAAATTGCTGCTTTGCCTTTTTATTGGTGAGTTCAGTCCATTTACATTTAGGCTGATCATTGATATATGAGGATTTCCTATAGCCATTTAATCTTTTTGTTTTCTGGTAGCTCAGTGTCTCCATTGTTTCTTTACCTTAGTGTTTTGATCTGTTCTTTTTGATGGTATTCTATGTCTTACCCCACCTCGTTTTCTCTTTTTTTATGTTATGTGTCTCAGTCCTGGATTTTTTTGAGTGGTTACCATTAAAGTTATGTAAAAGAAAGTTTCATATATACAGTAGTCCTTTTTCTTCAGCATGCATCTTATCTCCATTTCCTTTTGCAAATTCAGACTTTTATCCCCTCCCCTTTTATGTTTTTGTTGTCACAAATTATACCTATTTATGCTATGAGTTAGTTTCTTAGTTGCAGTAGCAAATTGTCTTTTTCTCTTTTATTAATGTTTTTTAAATCTCCTTCACCCTTTATGTTATGTTTAAGTGTGTAGTGCCCTAGTCTGTGTACTGGTTGCCATTTCCTGCTTCCATCTGTCTGTTAGACCTCTTACTCATAGTTTTCTATTCTTTTGTCTTTTTGTTTCAGGTAAAATAAGCTCCTTCAGTATTTTCTGTAATGCAGGCCTTGTGGTGGGAAATTCCCTTAGCTTCTTTATATCTGGAAAGGTCTTTATTACTCCTTCATATTTAAAAAGTAACTTTACTGGACATGTTATTTTTGGCTGGTAATTCCTATTTCAATAGTTTGAATATTTGATTCCATTCCTTCTTAGCTTGTAGAGATTCTGCTAAAAAATCTGATGATAATCTAATGGGCTTTCCTGTGCAGGTTGTAAACTTCTTTTCCCTGACTTCAGAATTCTTTTTTTCTGTCATTCATTTTTGACAGTTTCAATATAATGTGTCTTGGAGAAGGCCTGTTAAGATTGAGGTAATTAGGTGTTCTGTTTGCTTCTTGGAGTCAAGAATCCAGTTCTTTCCATAGATTTGGGAACTGTAAACTATTTGTTTGACTAGGCTCTCTGGACCCTTCTCTCTCTTCCCCTTCTGGTATACCCATTATTCTTATATTGCTCTTTCTGATGGAGTCACATAGTTCTTCTAGAGCTCTTTTCATATTTTTTAACTCTCAAATCTCTCTCTGCTTCCATCTGCATCATTTCCAGATTTCTATCTTCGATATTACTAATTTTTTCCTCCACCTGGTCAGCTCTGTTTCCTAAACTGGCTATTTCATTCTTCACCTCTTTTATTGAGTTCTTCAGCTACAGAATTTCTATTTGGTTCTTTTTAAAAATTTCATTCTCTTTCGTAAAGTATTCCTTTTGTTCATTGATTTTATTTCTGAATTTATTAAACTGTCTATCTGAGTTTTCTTACAACTCGTTGTGTTTTTTCAGAACTGCCATCTTGAATTCTCTGTCATTTAAGTCACACATTTCCATGTCCAAGCTTCTGAGCTGCCTTGTTACCTTGGTTATTCATGGTAATTGATTATTTCTCTTCCTAGGCTTCTATGAGAGTGAATTCTGCAGCAGATTGATATGAAGAGGTCTTTCTTTGTTTTCTAGTAGGTAGTGCTGGAGCATTTTATTCTCTCTTGCCCTGTTCCAGCTTCTCGCAGAGGAACATTTCCTGGGAAGGTGGCCATCTCCTTTGTGACCAGGTCACCTGGGTCTCAGGGCACCACCCCCATGGAAGGATGTGATGGGTGACAGGTGATGGGTTTCAAAGACCCTGAAATCCCAGTGCTGCCCTTGCAGCCAAATGTAGAGCCACGTGCCTCAGCAGTCCTGGGTGCCCCTGTTGGGATCAGTAGGGAAAGGTGGGGGCAGGGTGGGCTGGGCGAGGCCCTCTGGTGTGTTTGTGCCTTTGTTCCCCTCTGAGTAATGGTGACTGCCAGACCATAGCTGCCTCGTCGCCACTGTATCTCCTCCCTTGTCACTGGAAGTAGCTGCAGTATGCATCTGCCAGGCAGGAACTCTCTCTTCAGTTCTCAGGGTTGTAGATATTTTTCTCTTTAACCTGACATTGCTACAGTTTCTTCTGGGGCCTGCTGCTAGCACTGGCGGGTATGCGGGAGGCGAGCTCTGTGAGAGTGGTGGGAGGCAGGCTCCGTGCCTTTGTTTTCTGCCAGGCACTGAGGGCTGTTAGACCACAGTTGTCGCACTTCAGTATTTGGTCTTGGCCCAAGGTCTCTGCTCTGATTGCTGGGTTCAGCCATATTATATGCTGATCACTCAGGCAGGAATGGTTGGGGTCACATAGTGTGTACCTGCAGTCTCAAATACCCCCCTCTCCCGGGACCACAGTGAGCTCTGGTCTGTACCTGCACCCCCATCTCTGCACTTCTCCCTTCCCTACTCCTCTGTTTGCACTAATTCGCCAACCTTCAGATGTTTTGATGTGACGATCTCTTTGAATTACACCTACTCAACTTGTAACTTCAAGAGGGAACCCCTCATGCGGCCATATTTCTGACGTCACTCCTTTATGGTTTCTTTCTAAAGGACTAACATCTTTTTCAAATGTATTGCTAAGTATTATATTTTGTTTGTTACCATTCTGATTGTGTTCTTTTTCCATTATGTTTTTTTTGTTTGTTTTTTAATCAGTTACCTCAAATCAGATATATTGGAGTTGAAAGTTTACACGGACTTTTCATATATCACCCTGGTAAATCCCCAAATGCAAAGGCAAAAACTAAACTGCCTTTTTGCTTCATTTTTTTTTTTTTTTTGCTCTACCATCTGCTTTTTTTTTTTTTAAATTTATTGGGGTGACAATTGTTAGTAAAATTACATAGATTTCAGGTGTGCAATTCTGTATCACATCATCTATAAATTACATTGTGTGTTCACCACCCAGAGTCAGTTCTCCTTCCATCACCACATATTTGATCCCCCTTACCCTCACCTCCCACCCCCCAACCCCCTTACCCTCTGGTAACCACTAAAGTACGTTCCCCAGATTAATTTTCAAACCCCATGGCCATCTTGTGGTTACTGATTGTTTTCTAATCCCCTCACCTTCCCCCTTACCCCCATCCCCCCTCCATTATGTTTTTTAGCTAGTATAAAAATGTAGTATATACAACACTTTATTATTAAATTTTTGTTTATAAATAGTTTTAAAGATACTGCCATAGATTTTCCTAATCAATCATGTCACCTAAAAAAATATTTTGGTTTTATTTCTTCTTCAGGTTTTGTTCATTAGCAGTATTAAATAAAAATGGAGTTAGTGGTGATTACTGAATAAACTAGTAACAAAAAGAAGATGTGATACATGTATGTGTGTGTGTATACACACACACACACAAAACACACACACGCATAGAATGGAATACTACTAGTCAGCCATAAAAAGATGAAATATTGCCATTTCCAACAACATGGATGGATCCTAAGAGTATTATGCTAAGTGAAATAAGTCAGACAGAAAAGGACAAGATCAAGATGATTTCACTCATATGTGGGATATAAAACATAAACAAACAAACAAAACAAAAAACTCCCAAACTCATACATACAGACAACAGAATGGTGGTTACCAGTAGAAAAGGGAGGTGGGGAAGGACAAATTGGATAAAGGGAGCCAAATATATAGTGTTGGAAGGAGACGAGACTTCAAGTGGTGAGTGCACAATAGAGTACACAGATGTCATATTACAAAGTTGTGCACCTGAAATTTATATTATTAACCAATGTTATCCAAATAAATCTAATAAAAATGGTGATTGTTTATCCCTGAATTTATATGATTCTAGCAATATAAAATCATCCCCACCTAAATGTTATTACTCTGCTAGGTGATGTTGTTCAGCTTGCTGACCTAAGGACGTATCCTATTCTTTGAAGCTCAACTCATCACTAGTGACTCATCACAAAGCAGAATATCTGACCAAGAAGAACCAGGAAAAGGTCCTCAACTCCTTTTATAGGTTGACTATATAAAGTTATCCTAATACTGACAATGTTCATGAAAATCAAATAAGAAATACTTTTACTTTACAAAAATCCTACAATTACATGGGGACTTAAGTGCCATGTGCTCTTCACATCTAAAGCTACTACTGGATATTAAACTAGGTATTTAAAACATGATATTAAAAGCACCAGGTTTCTTTCTAGGATGAACTATTTCAGGGAATTCAAAAAGCAATAGTTTATGAGGAAATTTCTTCTTTATAAAAGAATTTCTACTAATACATGTAGAAAGGGAGGCTGATTTAAAAATTCATTATCTTGCAAACCCTAATGTTAGAATTGATTCAGAGAATGATTAGCAATGGATGAAACTATGAAAGGAAAGTTTGATGGAAAACTCTCAGTGGAGAGAGACATTATATGCTTCCTGACGTGATGCAATATGAAGGAACAGCCCCATGTATGAGGTATTCCTGTCAACCTTCCCCTAACACCAAAATCAAAGCTTAACCTGAATCTATTAAGTATTTTAAGCTAAATTCTAATTTACAGAAAGTTTAGAGGTTAGAGAAATAAGTTATCTAGGAAAGCCAACAGAAAAGTCCAGAATGGTAAATATTCTATGGGATAGTTTATCCAGTTTCTCTAACAAGTCATGAACAAGAAGGAAAGAAAGATGAAGAGAAGGAAAGGAGGGTAGATGTGTGAGAGGGAGGAGGAAGGGAAAATGGTGGAGGGGAATAACAGACATTTTAATTATAGAACAGTCCTAACAACCAAATGCTGTATGAATCTTGTTTGGATTCTAAATAAACCTAATGTAAAATGACAGGGAAAACTGAATAGAGAGATAATATCAGGTGTTTTGTTTAAACACCTGTATTGTTTATTTTGTTTAAAGTGACAAGGTATTATGCTTATATAAGAAATATATCTTTTTTTAAAAAATAGAGATGAATATTGAATAATATAGGAGTTAAAAGATGAAGCCTGGGATATGCTTTAAAATACTTGAGAAAAAAAGGAGGAAGTAGATGAACCAAATGTGGCAAATTTTTGTTAACTCTTAAATTTGGGCCATAGATGCAGGGAACTTATTACACAAGTCTCTCTCTTGTATATGTTTGAAATTTTTTACAATAAGCTTTTAAAAATCAGGCCCCTGGAACATGATCTTGTAACCCAAATATATTCCAGTATAAGTAAAAATGGAATTGTTATCTACTAACCTACTACATACCAAACACTCACAACCTAGACAAAAGATGCAAAAGATATGACAGATCGTCCTGTGATGGGCATAGAGGCGATCATATTTTAAAATTCATTAAAAATTAAATTTGTTTTGTACATATTGTTATTGTGTTTATGTACATCTATAGAGGAAAAAATTTTGTAAATTTTAATCCAACGGTAACTTAGAAAAACAAAATTTCACAAAAATAATTTATATACTCCCCAAATAAACTAAGATATAACTGTTTTTAGAGCACACTGAACCAATGCAAAGGAAATTATTTTATTTTATTATCTTCTTACCTCCTCCATATTTCAATAAACTCATGCTGCCTTCTGGTTTTAATGGTACATATTACTTGGGTCTGCATTTTCAAAAACTGTCCCATGATTCAAATGACTCGTTCTTTAACCAACTGATACTCCCTTCTCTGAATAAGACAGATTAGTCTCAGCCACATAATAGGAGGTAGTATGTTACAGCCTCACTGTGTTAAATATAAAACAGCATGATGTTTTATGCTTAGTAGGTTCAGGTACTCCAATGAATGACAGACAAAAGTTTAACATCATCTGAAAACAATTCATTAAAGTTGCACTTATGATGACAATTAAATTGAATTAATCCACAAATATATAAATTCTCTTTTTATATAGACATAAGCCGTACGATCATAGTTCAAAGCAAATGTCAGATTAAATTTTACCCTGAAATTGTTTTCCAACAAGAATTACTTAGCAAAAATTACTTAATTCTTAAAATATTTTGCTAGAATATCAAACTAAAAGATATAGTAAACAAATGAAGAAACAAAAACTCATAGATATAGACAATAATTTAGTGGTTACCAGAGGGGACGGGGGGAGAGGGGTGGTAGATGAGGGTAAAAGGGATCAAATATATGGTGATGGAAGGAGAACTGACTCTGGGTGGTGAACACACAATGTGATATATAAATGATGTATTACAGAATTGTACACCTGAAATCTATGTAACTTTACTAACAACTGTCACCCCAATAAACTTTAATTAAAAAAAAATCTAGATAAAAATATACTTTTTTACAAATTTAAAAATAGTTTTACAAATTACATATAGAAGTAGATAATGTAATATATGACTATCTTGAGACAGAAAACAATTTGCTTCTTAATAAGGTACATAAAATAACTAGCAGTGCTACATATGATTAATTTTACAAATATAGACCTATTATAGAAAGGGATCCTTTGTTGAAGTTTCTGCAGGGAAAAGAATATTTAATTTTGACACAGTCATTTCATTCACAAACACTCTAATCTGATTTGGGCTTATATCTTCCATGAGGTAAACAGAACGCCTGTGCTATTTCCTTTCTTAAACATCAAGGGTCATCTCCATGATGACTGAAATAAAGTAAATCTCAAGTTAAATGAGATCACCTTGATAACCTTGGGCCTGGAGATGCCATCTATGGAGGCAGGACTTGGAGTGACGGCTCTATTGCTGCTAAGAGGTCCCGAAACTTGGCTGAGAATTTCACTGACACGTTGTTTGGCAGAATAAAGATAACAGCTCCTTGTAGTATAATGTATGTATTTGAAGCACCATTCTGCAATTATTTCAGTTGGCCCAACTCTGTGAATTAGATAGGACACTTTCGATGTGAGGAAGTTATCATGATTAACTACAACATGATTAACTACAACAATAGCGTACAGAGCCCTTTCCATAAGCACTTCCTGTGTGCCAGATACTGTTTTAAGCATTTTATGCATCAATAATTTATTTTTCTGTAGGGTATGCACTCATTATCCCCATTTTAAAGGTGAGGAAACTGAAGCACAGAAGAGTTACCCAACTTTCCTAAGACGGAAAAAAAAGCTTTCCTAAGACAGCTTTTAAGTGTCAGAGTTAATACTCAAACCCAGCCAGTATGATTCTAGACCCAACTTTTTAACAATTCAGAATTTTTTAAAGTAGCACTGATACAAATAATTTTATTAGATTATCTGTATAATGCATAATATACATTATAGGCATTATGCATTTCTTCTGCTCATATTCATAGTTCTTGGTAGCTCAGAAAGTTGAAGACCTTTCTATAGCAGTTTCTTGTTTTAAATAAGAAACACACACACACACACACACACGTCTCCAGACTACTTCAGTCTCTAGTAATTTCTACAATCCATTCTCAAATAATTTTTATCCAATTTTTATGTCAAAATGAATAACCTCATTTCATGAGGAAAGTAAACTGATTAAGTGATGAGCATACTACAGAGCAATTCTCAAGGCATCCTTAAGAAAGAACTGCTGTTATTATAATGTCACGTACCCCTATACTTTTTTGTAATTACTTATTTAATATCTATCTTCCTGACATACTTACTATAACCAGGGGGTCACATCAGTTTTATTTGTGACTACGCCCCCAGCGGCTAGTGCAGTGCCTGACATACAGCAGGTTGTCAGTAAGAATTTATAGAATGAATGAATGAATGGGATTTGCTCTTTTCTCTCTTAAGTTCATTTAAAAAGATCCCACTGTAAGTAGTAGCTTAATATTGCTAGTAGAATCTATTTCATATAATAGTAAAGTAAAAAAATTTATATATATCATTATAAATATATTAATTTTAAGATGTGCCACAAATTTCTTTCAAATAATCCTGTGAGTTAAATCACCAAGAATTCCTTCTTTATAAACTTCTGTCAAATTCTTAAAAGAATGAATCTTGGAGAAATCTATTTTACTTCCCACATTTAAAAGGGTCTTCCTTATATTGAACGGAAAACGTTCTTTTATTTCCCACAATTATAAACAATAACCTTTATTAAAATTTTCCTTTCTTAAACTTGCAATTCCACACTACTATTAATCACCATTTCTTTTGACAGTAGTAACCCCCAAATTCAAAACAGAAGCCATTATATTACAACATACACACCCAATCATATACTTCATTGTATGCTATACTGAAAGTTATATAGTTAAAAACTGATAACTATTGGTAGACCTTTGTTTGCTTAGAAACAAGGGTCGTTTTTCATTCATTTCAGTAAAAGAAATGCTAGATATCATCTTCCACCTGTGATGTTTACATACCTATGTATATTAAATATACAGAGGGCGCCAAAAAAGTGTATACACATTTTAAGAAAGGAAAAAAATGTATTAAAATTGTGACACTCAATATATATATCAACAACAAAAGATGAATACAAGTCACATTTGACTTCTGCAATTACAAGAGGTGCTCAAGGTGGTTACCATCAGTGTAATTTGAATACAGTTTTTTCCTTCCTTAAAATGTGTATACATTTTTTTGGCACCCTCTGTATTTATGTAGCTAAAGGCCCAATTCTCCACCTGAAATCATGGACCAATGAAAGCTAACAGCACAGAACCAAAAAGAACTGTCAAAGAAACAATGTCATGGGCATTACAAGGTATGTTACTCAGCAAGGAACATCTCCCTAAAGACTGTCCTTCTGGAAGAAATGGGAAGGACAGTTTTCTCTCTGAATTGACAAGTGTAACTGCCTAGGTATTTGAGCTAAGATCGTCAAATCAGTACTTGAAAGTGATGTTGGTGACCTTCTTTGGAGTATAGCCAGAAAAAAACTAAATTTAGATACTTACTATAGAAATTAAATTCAACATACTAATTTTGAGGAAAAATTTAACAATCGACTTAATTTGAGTTTATGCCATTTGAAAAAGATTTATACTTATTTCATATTTTAAATGGTTTATAATATTTTAGCAGTAAATTAGGGAAAGATCATTTCTATTATAAAAGTAAGCTTTTCTGATTTTAGTTTCATACCAGCTTGTATACTCTGATTCAGCTTGTTTATACTATCAGCTGAATAAAGAAGAGCTACTTTTCAATGAGGGTTTTTAAAAATGCTGACAGATGTAACATATGAAAACAACTGGGGAGGGAGGGTTGTAGAAAAGGGTAAAGGGGGTCAAATATATGGTGATGAAAGGAGAACTGACTCTGGGTGGTGAACACACAATGCAATAGATAGATGATGCATTACAGAAATGTGTACCTGAAATCTATATAATTTTACTAACCAATGTCATTCCAATAAATTTAATAAAAAATAAATTAGAAAAAAACAAGTCAACTTCATTATTTTTCAAATATCACTAGTGTCTTTCCTTTAGATGAGATTCTCTGTGTCCTACAGAAAAAGTGTAAACATTTAGCCATCCAAATGCTCAACCATTTTATTTTCAAATTTTTAATAAATATATATATTGTAGAATAAATTTATTAAAAAACTAAGTTTAAAATTATCTTCTTTATAAAGGGATAAAAGTCAAGGAAACCATACTACCATTAAAAAATGTCTGCATGTAACAATTCAATGATATAAAACGAGTGATAAATAAGTCCCTGTACTGGCTTGATACTAGAATGGAAAAGAGTTGCTAAGGAGAGGACAAGTTATTTTATGGTTGACATCCTTTAATTAACTTAAGTTCAGTTGAAGAAATTGGGGTTATTATTCAATACATTTAATCCTGAAATGTTAAAGGACCCTATAAGAATTCTCTCCTGTAAGTGAAATTCTCAAATAAGAACACTACTTTCATGGGCTTCGTTGTAAACTCTTAAGAAATCTAAGAAAACAGTACTATAACATAAAAAATTTATTTCTCCATGGTTAGAAGTTAGTCTTTCTGTATACTTTGCTTAGAAGATATTCATTTAATTAATTATAAACTTTTTCAAAAAACAAGTTATCAATTCACTTCAAGAAATAAATGTGTGGGTTCTATGCTTTATTTACACACCAATGATATTGCTTCTACTCTCACGGCAACTTATACTTTTCTGTATAGGATTGGTTCCAGTTGCAATTTTACATTTGTCTATGTAATTTTATCTGCACTGTAATTACCATCTGTAAGTTCAAGAGCAATTAGGAAATACCTGTTTTTAATTATACCATTTATCCTTAGCACCTAGCTGAATGGATGGCACATTACAGACAATATTTATAAAAATCAAATTACTAGATAGATTGAAGGACAGTTGTTGCCATCTACAGTACTGAGTTAATTGTCAATGTTTGAATGCTTACAGGATAACATGCTATGCTAGGTACTTGTCAGGTGCTATTCCTGGTATGTTCATTATTAAGCTCTAGGAAACAGTTAATAACATGGTCACATTCAATTAACATCACTCAGACATCTCTAACTGAGCAAGAAAAAATTACTCAAAACTATCTCAATCTCAAAAATCATAAGTTTGACAAGAGTCACAATCTATTATTAATATTTGACCTTCATTGCCCAATATCCAGTTATCACAAAGCTACTATGTCCTTGGAGACATTAGAACAAGCTCTGATAAACAGTGATTTTAGAATATAACCTTTATAAGCTACTACTTCCACTCCTCCCCATAGTGAACGTAACTAATCATAGATCTGACACAACATCAATGTCCAAATAAAGGGATAAGTAGGAACCAAATACAATGAGGATAAAAATATTAAATTTAAGGTCACTTGAAGCTCATAAAAATGTAGCCAAATTTGAATTATTTTCTCAGTGCAAACATGTGTAAGGCAGTGGAAAGCTGTCTGATTTCACCACCAAAATTGGATACTGTGGTATCATATGTATAGTTATTATGAACAGCTATTGCATTTTATTTTGGGTATATAAATATCTAATCTTGAGAATTTAGTATTTTCCACAGAGGTATAGTAGCAATGATACATTTTTAAAGGACTAATGTTAAACTAAGTGGTATTATTATATATTATACTTTCTTTGCCCCCTCTATCATTTTATAATGGAAATAAAAAAATGAAACAAATCAACAGACTATTGCAAAATTTATGACATCTATTTTAAATAAGAAGCATCTATGAAAATAACAGATGAATTCAGTTTGGTATAATTTTTCTAAAAAGCTAAACTTTACTCAAGCAATAATTATGCTATTTTAAAAAGAAATAACTACAGTAGAGCTACAAAAAACTGAATTTCTTGAACTAGACATGAACTGTATAATTGATTTTCACATTTTAAATGTTTTTATCAACATTAAGCATGTAAAATCTGTTATCTATAAAGTTGGTGCGCTTGACACATACACACACACATACACATACATTATAATTTAAGTGAAAACTCTTACCATTGATTTTCTTTTGATAGTCACTCCATTAGTTTTTCTTGATAGGGCCTTCCTATGTCAAGCAGACAGTAGCCAAATCACAAAATGACATTTGGATGCTCATGTCTTCAGATGGGAGTTTTCGGCCAATTGCCACTTGAGAATTTAAACTGAAACTAAATTACCCAAACTTTATTAAATTGTTTCCATACCTACCAATTGATAATGAGCAATGACTCTGAACTGAAGATAAAGTGAATGACTTTCATTTGCCTCCTTTCAAGCAGTCATAAAATTATGTTTAAGAAGAAATGCTAGGATCAACACCACCCTTACCCCCGAAAAAAATCCTTTAAAATTCTAGTATCTTCAGAGAACAGTTTTAAGTAAACTTCAATTGAAGCTTCCAAAAGAAGTTCACTCAATTATTCTGTAACCCAAATTAACACATGATAAAGATGGTGTTTATTCAATGATATATCTATAAATTATAGTCACAAATATTTGGAAACACTTTGAAAGTATCATCTATATTCATAACATATTTATTAAACCATCAACTACTTGTAGTATATACCATAAGAAGTTAAAGGTTGCACTGAAGAGACATGCCCTGCCTGAAAACACTATTCTTTGTATTGAGAAGATAAAATTTATAGTTATCAACTTCTAATTATAGTGTAAAAACAACTCAGCCCCTTTTCTGCACCAATTTAGGCTCCTTTTTTTCTTAATTACTTTTTATAGCTAATCTTTGTAGAACCTATCAATTATATATGATTTTTGACCATTAGGTGTTATGACTATTGAGTTTTACAGTCTGTTTTGATGCTTCTCAAAAATTATGCATATTAAATTGTCCCCAAACGTTGTTAAGATATACCTTAGAGCCCCAATATCCTTTCTGCCCAGCTATAAGCTGGTCCATTTCAATAATTATTTATCCTTGACAATTTAAGCCTTTGACAAATATACAACAGAAAAAAGCTAAATGAAAACATGAAAGGAAAGGAAAACATGTCCTTATCTTCCTAAAGTATCATGTTTACCGCCGATTAAAAACTGTTTCTGAATGTCAACTATAACAGATCCAAAATTAAGGGCACATAACTAGGTGGTTATCCAAGACTCAGATTAAAATGCTAAACGTAACATGTTTAGCATTTAGCATAAATTCTCAGATATTCTGTGTGCCTGCTCACTCTCTCACACACACACAGTTCTTGTGTACACGCGCATGCACAACTATCCAACCTATACCCTGAAAGATATTGATAACCTGATACCACAGTTTTATATAAGAGAGAATATACAGTGAATATCAACTTATAGTTAAAAAGAGAAACTGATTTCAGAACAAAGCCCACAGCTTAACAGAATGTCTCTGAGTTAATCACACTGGCCCCAAACAGTTTGATATCCTAGAAACAGGCTTATTCCATTCTATCCAATAATTTTAATCCAAAATCCTCAATAGCAATAACATTTGCAAACTATTCAGAGACTAACAGAGTTATTTCCTGGGTACTATGAGAAACAAAAGAAAAGTTTAATTCCTTTCTCAAGGAGTTTATAGTCCAAAACTTGACATGGGGCTGGGGAGAGGAGAAAACAGCTCATAAAGACATATGAATGGTCAGAATTCCAAGAAAGAAACAAGTACATTGGGCAGCTTAAATTGTTGGAATAGGTTTGTTACATGTGGAGCTGATCTGAGAAGACTATATCAAGAAGCATTTCTGAAGCAGAAATATACAACCACTTTATTCTTAGCCTGATGAAACCCACAAAAGCAAAAATTAATTAAATATACGGGTGGCCGGTTAGCTCAGCTGGTTAGAGCATGGTACTAATAACACCAAGGTTGATGGTTCGACCCCTGCATGGGCCAGTGAGCTGTGCTCTCCTTAAAAAATATAATAAAAATAATAATACTAATTAAATATAGAATATGGCTATGGAAGTATTTATGTCCTCACTCTGGAAGAAGATCAAAAGATCAAAGATAATTCCTTAGCCTAATGAAATTATAGAGCATGTAAATATACATACACATATATGAAAAATCAGGCTTTCAGTGTAAGAGAAATAATTCTAAATTTGTTCATGTCACTCATCCTAGTGATTCCAATCATCATGGTGGTAATTTAACTTTTAATCCAAGAGACATAATCTTAAACCAGTAACAGGACTTTGTTTATATTACAAACAAATATTTTTTTCTTTAAAAAAAAAAGACATAATCTTGAAAACCCCTATCAGATTAACAAAATCATGAATCGAAAAGCACAGAATGATCCTCTTGGTGTGAACGTTATCAATAATGCAGCTACGTAACAAAACCAGTGGCACCTTCCAGCAATGGGGTGCAGGAAGTATCTTGCACTGTGTTTGTGTATAATCTTAAATATATTCTACTAATCCACTTGTAAGAGTTTTATAATTTAACATTACTCTTCACTTTATAAGTGAAGAAACAGGTCTAATAATAGGACATTATTTGTCCAAAGTGACACAGCAAGTCAGCAGCAAAATCAAGACCCCGTAAGAACAAATGCTTCTTTTACTATAATCAAGGAAATAAAAGTTACACCCCAGAAAGAGATATAATTTTATTAGAAAGATTTCAATGTTTTAGCCTCCATGCCAAATCTCAAACATTCAGATCATCAGTCTCAGAAAATGCAATAAACCAATTCATAAAATAAGAGAAAGAAAAGTATATGATTAATTTAAACCCGATACCTCCACTTCCCTCTTTATAAGCTTCAAGGCTTATAAAGCAAAACAATATAAGCTTAAAGAGTTTTACTTACATTCCATTTGGTCACAGAATAATGTCTCAATATAGTGTGTATGTAATGTTTTCCTCAGGATGCTAAGTGTGTGGGTATGTGTGTGTATGCCTGCCTTTTCACCTAGAATTGTGACTGGCCTCCTAAAAGCAATACAGCGTATTTATACTTAGGTCTAGCTGTTGAAGCAGTCTATAGAGAATTAGCATATTGATATGCCAATACATATAAAAACCAGCTTCTCTATATCATTCCCAGCAATCCTTTACAAAGTGTGTTGTTGTTGTTGTTTTAATAAACCAAAGAAATATCCCTCACCCCATGGATTTTTACCATGTTTATAAGAAAGTTATTTTGGGAACAAGTTATTATATTTAATTTCTCTGCCTCAGTTTCTCCGTCTGGAAAAGGAAGATAATCACATCTTACCACATAGGCTTGCTGTGAACATTAGGTAAGTTAATAGCTGTAAACTGCCTAGAAGAGTACACCAGGCACAAATAAGCCTCAAAAGCAGAATATCACAATTTTTATTATCACTACCATTATTACCACCACCACCTTTGTAAGCTCTCAACTGAGGCTTAATAAAAATGCAGAGTCCTAGGCCACACACCCAGAGATTCTAATTCAATATCACACCAAAGTTTTAAATACTGTATTAAAGATAAAGGAAATAGATATGCTTGCATCAATTCAACCTTATAAATAAAATAACAAGAAGCAAAATACTTTAAAACAGAAAAAACTACTGTTTTAAAAGTCCAATGATAGATTTACTTCCTTCTCCAAAACACATACAACCCATCCCCAATGGGTTATTTCCCAATGACTCTACTATGTACTCAAGAGTAGAGAGGAACTCAGAAATAAGGAAGGAGTCCTGGGTTCAACAAACAGTTAAACAAGCTTATATACTTAATTCCCTCTTTGGGTAGAGAACAGCAAGTAATTCTTTAAAAAAAATAATCATGTGACTAAACTTATCATGTGACTAAACTTACCATGTGACTCAAATGATCAAATATTTGCACACTCATTTTATGTGGTATACTTGCTAAGGAGAAATACAAGGTAAGAATCTCATTGGGAAAATAACCTCTCATCATCTTCCAAGTATCACAGCAGTCTTGTTCCAGCTCAATGAGAAAGTATGAGCTAGGAGCTCAGAGAAGAGATTTTAGTAGGTACAGAGAAACTGCATTTCAGGTCAAAGAAAACAGTGGAAGCAGAAAGCAGGAACTTGGAGTACTACAGACATTTCAGGATAGTACATATACCGCACAGTGCATATTCTGCATCCTGCAAAGGATGCTTCCTCTCCTCAAAACCCTCATTAGTACTTCAGAAGGCCTGTTTTGGCAATGGAATGCACGATGGGGTATGTTATGATAGTCTAACCCTGGCTTTGAAAAAGTACAGGGATGAGAATCTAAAGGATTATTTTAAATAATCAATTGGCTGTGAGGAACAAAACAGATATCGTATGATACCTGTTTTTTCTAGGAACTTTCTATTCCGACCTGTTAATTCAGGATGAAGGAAATTGTAGACAGTAGAAGCTGCCAAAAGTGGGCTTGGGTGGCTTTAGCGTTTAGAGCAGAGGACAAGCGCTCACCTTAGGTAGCAGAGGCAGAGAAAGCAGTTTGAGCAAAGCCTTGGCAGTGGGAAAGTACAAACACAATCAATTAGCTCTCGTCTGCTAGAGCCAAACAGCTCACAACTGCTTTTTCTTTATGATACATCAAAAGGCCTTCAAGGTGCTACTGAGGAAGAAAAAAGCGTTTAACACATATGCCTATACAAGTGATAATTTAGACTTTACTGATTATTTCCCTATATGTAGTATGGCACACAAATGTATGTTAAATGTAAAACATTCACAAATTCAACTTGTCAAATATAAGAAGGATCAATAGTAAAGCTTTGCTATATTCTGCACAAATAAACATTATCAAGTACCTGTGAAGCACTCTCAACAACAAAACTCATTTATTTTCTTTGGAAGTGAGAATCCTTGCTTTGTTAGAGAGGATTTGCCTTTAAAATTTCATGTCGTTATTCCCAAACATAAGAAAATTTTAAATCGTATCTTTGATTCTTGTTCAAACTCTGCTTCCACCCACTGTCCCACCCCCTGGCCTTTTTTGAAAGTTTTAAATAGGCAATTTTTGTAGAATTCCATTATATTATGTGTGTGAATCTTCCCAAGTAGTTCATATTACTGCGAGACACCTACTTAAAGACAGTGGCCATGCTTTTTTGCTTTTTCACTCTAGTATCATCAAAACCCAGTGGCACTAGGTGTGTATTTCATACTTATTAAATGGACAATATCCTACAGTCTGATCTGCAAATGGATTACATAAAAGCTAAGAGCAATTATAAAACTTCATAACAA
Organism: Rhinolophus ferrumequinum; assembly: GCF_004115265.2. Taxonomy (NCBI): domain Eukaryota; kingdom Metazoa; phylum Chordata; class Mammalia; order Chiroptera; family Rhinolophidae; genus Rhinolophus; species Rhinolophus ferrumequinum. Next base: position 2,941,626 of record NC_046288.1, on the reverse strand, counting down.
TAAATATGCAATTTACCAGAACACCTATGCAGTATTATTTCAGATGAAGCTCATTGCAATAAAGGTGCTTCACTGCTGTGGCACTAGTAAATGAAAAATGGCCTTGAAAACTCTGTTTTTTGTTTGTTTGTTTGTTTGTTTTTTAAAGATTTTATTGGGGAAGGGGAACAGGACTTTATTGAGGAACAGTATGTACTTCCAGAATTTTTTCCAAGTCAAGTTGCTGTCCTTTCATTCTTAGTTGTGGAGGGCGCAGCTCAGCTCCAGGTCCAGTTGCCATTGCTAGTTGCAGGGGGCGCAGCCCACCATCCCTTGCAGGAGTTGAACCGGCAACCTTGTGGTTGAGAGCCCACTGGCCCATGTGGGAATCGAACCGGTAGGCAGCTTTCGGAGTTACGAGCATGGAGCTCTAACCGCCTGAGCCACTGGGATGGCATATAAGGTTTTTAAATTAGTCACATGGTATTAGGGTAACATTTACCATTGCAATAAGAAAATAGCACTTACCAGCTTATAAACCCTGGAGATTTTAATATTTCAACATGATTAGTTTTATTGGCTAAAAAAAGATGCTTTTTACGTTTTATTTAAAAAGTTTTTTTGCATCTGAATTTGTTTTTAAAGATTTTCCATCTTTGAAAGTATTACCATGTTTTATTCATGATCAATTTAATCAACAGTATCTTGTTATATACCATCTATTTCTGAATAAACAGATCTTAACAGCTACAATATTTTAGCGATTTTCACTCATTTATCTTTACAGAATCATACTAAAATAGTCAAATGTCATTTCCAAATTAAATGGGTCACTTATCTTAAAATGTAAGGAAAGTGAACTAGCGTTTGTTAAAATACCACCTACACTAGATTTAAGATCCATCATTTCTAATCCTCGCTCATAACCCGGAGAGAGGTGTAACATACCCATTTTATCGCTGTGAACTTGGCTAAAATCCCACAGCTATTAAATGATCTAGTTATAATCCCCATCAGTTTGTAGCTCCAAAATCTAAGGTTATCTTTCTAATAATTACTATCTGGAACACTGCCAAGTACCAGGCTCCCCCCCACCCGCCCCCTTTTTAAGGCTAAGGTATCAAGGGGCAGGCTCCTGGGGCAGAGGATAGGCACTAAGTGAAATAAAAATAAACATCATAAAGTCCCAGTACTGGCCTTACTTAAGTGCTCTTCAAGCCTGTTAAGAACCATCTTCTCTTACTTTATTCACAGACACCTCGCTCTATGCTAGTAGCTATACTAATTAATATCAAGCTTTGAAAAAGCAACGATAGCTATTGAGAACTGTAAGGACAAATGGATTTACTGACCTACCTTAGTAGCCCCTGAAGACACCGGATTAACAAATATTCACCAACAATCCAAGGCCATTAAAGTATATAAGGCTTTCTAAGATACTTTACAATAAGAACGGTTGAGATGAAATATTTTAGCAATCAAAGAAGGTAAACATTTATTATCTGGAAAATGTATTAACTGAATGTCCAATGATATTAAATGAATAAATTATTAAATTATCTAGAAACTTTCAAGAAGTATACATGTTAGCATTTTATACTTTCAAAATCAGATACAGTTCTGTGAAATCAAATATAATAAATTTAGTAAAACAAATATTGAAAATTCCAAAAGCTATATAAAGTTCTTAATTTTAAGAAAAGGAAAACTGTACTAAGAAAAGCTTCTAGTAAACTATACCCCCTTCAAAGTTAAAAAATGTTTCAAAATGGAATTTTACAGCCCATAGTACTTCAAAAGTGAAGGTGAAATTTTTGCTGTTACAATTTACTCCTCTTTTCTTTCCCTCTCCTTTCTTTTATATCATGACATTAAGGCTTCTCATTTTACTTGAAGAAAAATGCTATACTATCTAGTATGACAAGACAGAATAAGTTAACATTTAAAAATTTTGTAGGGGCTTTAGAAATTTTGAGGCTCTCAATACCAAATTGCATACAGGTTGAATCTTTAAGAAATGTTACAGTTTCTGTGCCAAACAGTTTCTCTAGCATTCTAAACAAGGTTTCACACAATAATTAGCACTGCAGTAGGTAATTTAACATGTGTGACCCTTTGTAGAGCAACCATTCTAAAACATAACAGCTGCCAGCATATTTATTTGCTCTGTTACCTTGATTCAGGGGCAAAAAGACATAAGAAGATGAGTTCTATAAAAAGAATTAACATAGTACTGTGCAAAAATAAGTAAACAGAAAGGGAACCAAATACGAAAAGTCAGAGCATGGTCAGAGAACTAAGCTGGCAACTGAGAAGCATAAACCATTTCGGCCTAGATTTGTTTGTAATGACTGTGTGACCCAGATACTAAAATATTGGGCTAATGCTTAGAAACCTGAAAACTGAAAGAAATGAAATATGCCAGTTGGTTATAATATTTTAGTCAAAATGATAGGTACTTAAAATATATAATTAGCATTTTCTATGCAAAGATTTTTAAAACTCTAAAAATAAGTATTTATTTTTGCTCTAAATAATCTCATAAATTGGCCTTCAGCTTTATAATCAGATAATAAGGATGACACTACTACATAGATAATGGTACACAAATCCTTTGGAGAAGAGGAAAAGAATATACATTTTAAAAAAATAAAGCTAATTTAAAGAACTGTATTTTCCTAAACAAACTTTGTTCCATTCATGGCCCACATCATTTATTCTACAGGGAGGTGTCTATTAAGTGATGGAATTTTTTTGGGAAAAAAATCTTCAATTCAGAAGCTATACAAGTTTTGCTAATGAGAGTGCTAGAAGACAGAGAGTAGATTAACCAGCGATTTACCTTGTACTTCCTGGGGTTGATAGGGAAAGATGGTGTTTTACGCAAGCAAAAATTTCAGATAATACAAACTCTTCCATGCACCTATAAGTGGACCGTGTTGAGTGCCTATCCAAAGCTTCTTGATCATTAATATAAAATTCAAATTATGATTTTAATACAGAAATGCTTTCATGGGTCCAGTATATACTCCGAGTGCTATATTCTTAGTCTGATTTCTCTCTGATATCAACTGTCTCTTGTTTCCGCTTTACTTTACTCCTAACTATTTAAGAGAGAACCACTAGACTATCATCTATGGTTCATTGGCTCCCTATACCCAAACAATCCCATTTCCCTGAGTTCTAGTTACGCATATTCGGATAGCTGAAGTTGCTAGAAGTATACTCTGATGTACATAAAAATTATTCTAGGGACAGTGAATTTCTTTTTGAACTCAGTTTAAACTAAAAATACAACTAGATAATTAGTTTTATACTTCTTATTAAAAAATAATTCATTTTCTCCTCCTTTTCCCTTCCCTCCTTTTGACGTTTACCCTGCCTAGAAATAATTTTGATCTTTTACCTTTATATAGTGATTAAAGACCTCTACAAAGCAGAGGCTGTAAAACTGAGGCCTGTGGGCCAAATTTATCCACAGGCATAGTTTGCCTATAGTAATGGACTTTATTACTATAGTGTTTTAAAAACACTTAAATTACCAACTAATTCACATAAAAATATGTATTTCAGGATCCTTTCGAAAAAATGAAAAATTTAGCCTAAATACTCACAGGGCCACAATCAGAACATCAGACTAATAATAGCCATCAGTGCACAAAAAATACTATTGGCTAAGGAAATAAAGCAGTTCATAAGGCATTCAGGGAAGCACGCTTCTAAAACTCTTTCCTCCTGAATCTTCTAATTTAACCAAGAGCCTATTTCTAGAACCAGTGATCCAGCAATAAATTCTTATTATAATAAAGGAAAAAGCGTTTCTTAATAGAATGCTATTTGAAACAAAACTGTTTAAATTCCTCATCTAAGTTTTGACCAATCAACCAAGAACAGGAAAGTCCTAAATATTCAGTCAAATTTCAAACCTGATATTGATTAATAAGTTGTGTGAACAAAATCACATGCACTATATTTGTATACATCATGTATATACAAAATTACTTAGATGAAAAAAGTTACTTACATGCTTTACCATACAAATTAAGATGCCAAGTTGTATTTTGAAACTAAGTTCGCCCTATACTATTTAATGGAATCAAACACATAATGACAGAAATTAGCTCAATTCACGAATTATTTTTTAAGGAACAATACTTTCTAAATTATATTCTATAATACAGTCACTTCCTAACATGAAGCACAATGTACTAAAAGGATTTTGAAGATGAACTTGCAGTAAAATTCTATAGCTGGAACAATAATATTAGTTTTATATTTCTGTCAAATCGCTAGGCTTTGTCTACCTCCCAAATTTTAAATCTATCCCATCTGTCCAACTCCATTGATGTATCTATCCATCATCTCCAACCTGAACTACAGAAATAGCTTCTAACAGCAGGCTTTTACATTCACTGCAGTCAGACTCATGTTTTTCAAATGAAAATTTAATCATGTTACACCTCTGCTTAAAACCTTTCCACAGCTTCCCAATATCCTCTATGATAAATGCCAAAATCCCGAACAAGATCACATAATCAGTTTCCTGCATTCCTCTCCACCTTTATTTCTCTTTCTCAATGCTCAGCCACACTGGAATCCTTTCAGTTCTTCATTTTGCTTTTGCAGATGCTATTTCTGCTACTTGCAATGCTCTTGGACTAATGCTGATTTTTTCCATCTCAGCCTAAAAGTTATTTCCCTTGTCCTTCCCTGATTTGACCATCAACACTGCCCCACTATTCCAGGCCAAGTTAGGTTTGCTTGTAACATACTCTCATATCACCTTATAACGTCTACCTTAATGTTCATTTTAGTTGTAATTATTTGTTTAGTTTCAGTCTTTTCCAAAATTGGTGGTTTCATGAAGACACAGAACTTATCTGTCTTGTTTACTGTTTTACAATATCATTTAACATAATGCCTGGCATACAATTAATAGCATTTAATAAATATATGTTGAATAACTGAACTTCATTAAATTGAAGTTAATCCATTACTAAATTCCTGTTGAAAGGGTAGCATAGTACAGTACATATATCTGGAAGTCTTAAAGACCTGGTTTATAATCCCAGATCTACCACTTACTGTTTGACCTTACGAATCAAACACTCAAGATTCTTTACCTCAATTAAGAACACTAGCCACATATAACTTTACGGATGTTTTCAGATTTTTTTAGTAGATACCCAGGAGAGGGGTTGCTGGGTCCTATGGTAATTCTATTCTTAATTTTTTGAGGAACCTCCACAATGCCTTCCATAGCAGCTGCACCAGTCTGCATTCCCACCCACAGTGTATGAGGGTTCCTTTTTCTCCACAGCCTCTCCAACACTTGCTATTATTTGTATTGTTGATGTTTTTATTCGCATCTCTCTGATGATTAGTGATATTGAGCATTTTTTCATATGTCTATTGGCCATTTGTATGTCCTCTTTGGAGAAATGTCTATATAGGTGCTCCTATGTTCATTGCAGCTTTATTTACAGTGGCCAAGACATGGAAACAACCAAAGTGGCCTTCTATAGATGAATGGATAAAGAAGTTGTGGTATATATACACAATGGAATACTACTCTGCCATAAGAAAAGATGAAATAGTGCCATTTGTGAAAACATGGGTGGATTTTGAGATTATTATGCTAAGCGAAATAAGTCAGACAGAAAAAGTAGAGAACCATATGATTTCACTGATATGTCGTATATAAAACTGAAAACAATAAAAGAACAAGACAAACAAATGAAGAAACAAAAACACATAGACACAGACGATAGTTTAGTGGTTACCAGAGGGTAAGGGGGGAGGCGGGTGGTAGATGAGGGTAAAGGGGATCAAATATACGGTGATGCGAGGAGAACTGACTCTGGGTGGTGTACGCACAATGTGATATATAGATGATGTATTACAGAATTGTACACCTGAAATCTATGTAACTTTACTAACAACTGTCACACCAATAAACTTTTTAATTAAAAAAAAACACTATCCAATTCCTGCTCTTTCTTATGTACCTGTGTGTGTATGGGGAGGGGGGGTAGGTGGGTTTGTGGGGGACGCAACTGTCTATTTTCTCAAGTCTAAAATGCATATTTTTTTTCACTTTAACATTTTTCATATCAAGAGGAGTCTTACAGTAGATATCCAAAGAACCTTGCCAGACATTACATAAGTTATAATATCTTGTCACTGTCTATCCATGTATGGACTTAGACATAACTAAGAATATGCCTTTTATCTGTTACCTCAGTTATCTACATTGATAGAACCATAAACAGTTCAACTTTAACTTAACGTTAAATCCCTAATTACCTCTTGAAGTTTCTTTATAAAGATCACTAGAATGCAGCAGTGACATAAAAAGTTATTATGAATGCCTGTTGACATGTATTTATATTTAAAAGGTTTACTAAGAGATAATTCTGAGCAGGTACCAAATACTTGTCTGTTAAATTCTTCTGGATGACTTTCCAGAGTAGTTATTTAACTTCTAGTGATACGTAATATAATTAATAAAAATAAAAAAGCTACAAGTTTAATTAAATAGGAAATGGAAACCAAGTCAAAGTAATTCCTGGATGTGCCTCTGAATTATGCTATCAATCCCCAAAGTGCCAGAGGTCAAGGGCAGCATGTGGCTATGGCTAAAAGTAATTCAGAATAATCCTTAGATAGAATGCTCCTCCCTCCCCCAAGAAAAAGTATTTGATTTTTCAGAAAAAGAGAGGAAAGTTATTAAATCAAAGGGTGTGTCTTACAATTGGTGATCTCTTAGAATCAAGAAAATACGCATCAACATGCTCTGAAACAGGTAATTTTAAAGGTTTCCATTGTGTGCTACATACCAAAAAAAACCCAACAAAAAACAGTGCTTTACATAAAATTTAAAAGCTATTCCCCAAAATAACTTATAAAGTCAATACTTAGAAATAGGGAGATGGAATGGGATTCCAATGTCATGCATTTCTCCTAGAGGAAATGAAACGCTCCCCCTAACTTTCAATCAACAGACGGGCTTAACTAAACTAAGTCCCCTCCTTCCTTCTTCCCTGTTTTCACTTTCAACACATCCCACATAATCCATTACACTGTTACAAGTTTAATTCTTTAAAATATTCTCCCGGGAAACTTATTCTAATATCTAATTATTATTACTACTGTCCAAAAATTCTTCCTTATGATTACCTTCATTCTTTCAATTGTCTGTTATACTTAACATACTATTTTATTTGGTTTTTGTCTTTGTAGACATCCTTTAAAACCCAATCAATATCTGGGCTGGTCTTGTGACCTGTTTAACCAGTAGAATGGGCAGAAGTGACTCTGGGTAACTCCAGAATCAGGGCCTTTGAAGAGCTACAGCTTCTGCCTTTGCTTTCTGGAACATTCTTTCTTGGAATTCAGCTATCATACAGTAAGGAAGCCCAATTAACTTCACAGAGAAGCACAGGTAAGGAAAGCCAAGGACCCTGGGGCCAGCCCCAGCTGTGCCCCCAGCTGGCAGCCTGCATTCATTGCTAGCCATGGGAGTAAGGCCATTTGGACTGTCCTGCCTTCCTAGCACCCCCAACAGACCACACTACACAGAAGACTCACCCAATCAACACCTAAAAAGGAATAGAAATATTACTATTGTTTTAAGCCACTAAGCCTTAGGGTGGCTTGTTGTGCAGCAATTGATAAGTGAAATACTTAGAAATGTATTTCAACAATACCAATGTCAGCACTTTAATGGCCAATAAAAACCAAAAATATGTGGTTTCTGTGACTACTGAAATGTAATTGTGAAAAACCATGGTAAAGCCTAAGTTTCAATAATTACTAAGGGTTACACTTAGATTAAAACTTAATGGTTCAGTACTTAAAATCATGTGTCATAAAATCACAATGACCATGCATGTATAAAGTTAATATTGACTGAATCACTAAGTCTTACAAATAAGAAAATAAGAAGGCATCACTTGAAATTCAAAAAAGAAAGGTAAACAGGTAACAGAGAGTATGGTCATATCAAAGTAGAACATACAGATAAAGTGTATTAGTCTATGTATTACAACTTATTTGTCATGAAGAATAGCATACAATAAACACTGAATCATACAACACTGAATTATACTAAACATAATGTTTTATGTTATTTAGAAACTCCTTCAAGGGTAAATATTGTACCAGTGAAATAGCAGTACACTGGAGAAGCAGCAAAATATCAATTCACAAATATTTCCAGTTGATACAAGTGTGCATTACAGTCTTGTATCTTACTTTAAATTTCTGTTACATAAATATAAAAGTACTGTTATACCATGAAATTGTGCTGAACACACAGAAATTTCAAGGAATATTTTATTATAAATTTTTAATTAAATTTATTGGGGTGACATTGGTTAACAAAATTATATGGGTTTCAAGTGTACAATTCTATAATACACCTATATATTGCATTGTGTGTTCACCACCCAAGTCAAATCTTCTTCCGTCACCATATATTTGATCTCCTTCAGTCCCTTTCACCTCCCTCCTCCCCCTTAATCTCTTAAGGATATCAGACACTAATTTATTACAAAAAAGAAGGATGTAGTTGATTTAGGAAAGATAATTGTCATCTCCAGTGGTGTCACTGTCAGAGTGATCACTGGGCTAGAGAGACAATTACTTTGATCCAGTAAAACACTGAGTCTTTTATGACTTAAACAGTAAAAAAAAAAATTACCTAGCAGAATTTGTACATTGGTGCTATAATAAAAGGTAGAAAATATGGAATTCCACATAAATATTTAATATAAGCTACAGAATTCCTAGAAAACAAAGAATTCTAAAATACCATATAAAGAATAAAAAGATTTTCATGTTTTCCAGACTAACTCTGACAATGTAATTTAATCTAGTAAAAAGCTTTCTAAAAAAACAGAATTAGATGATTTACTCATTTTAAAACACAACTTTGCTTTGAGGCAGACACTACGAAAGATACTAGATCCAAAAATAAAAATGTACTTTACTAAAAGAAATTCCTAAGGCAACTTTACCATAAGGTCAGAGCTTAACAATTTATAATGACTATATATTTTTTCAGTTGCTACTGGAGAATATACATTTAAGACAGATTCTTCATTTTGTTAAGTGACCCCAGATATTCAGCTAACACTGAGGTTGCAACTACTATGCCCAAGCTCTTGCACATTCACATAAAGTTACTCTTTGGCTGTAAAGGATCCGTGGTTACCAGAAGGTAAAGGGGTTGGGGGGTGGGGGATGAGGGTGAGGGGGATCAAATGTATGGTGATGGAAGGGGAGCTGACTCTGGGTGGTGAACACACAATGTGATTTATGGATGATGTGATACAGAATTGCACACCTGAAATCTATGTAATTTTACTAACAATTGTCACCCCAATAAATTAAAAATAAATGCAAAAAATAAAAATAAAAAAATAAAAATAAATAAAAGAGAGCAAGTGAATATAATGGGGGAGAAAGGAACTGGGGAGGAAAAAAAAGCCGCTTTTATGCTTTATGAATTATTTATTCAGTCAAGCAACGAACTCACTATTTCTAACTCAGTCTTATCAGGGAACTCTAATGAACTCAAAGACTAACAAAGTTTAAAAACTATCACTATTCAGCAAACGTTTGATTTTTTTCTACTTGAAAACATTGTTAACACTGTAAATTATACTTTTACACAATTTACATTTCTAATTGACAATTTTATTATCACACCAAAAGCGTCAATTTTTAAAAACAGACAAAAAAAATCACCTAGTAACTTTCATCACAGGGTATTAAGAATTAACAAACTATTTTTTGTTATTCTTAATTTAGAAAGCTAATTATAAAAATGCTAATCTCTCAACCTTTTTATTATTACTCTTATTTGTATCTGTTTAATAATTAAATGCCTTAAACTGGTTCAAGAAAATCTCTCTACACTGGTGACATGCCATCAAGATTTTTTTTACTGAAGTCTGGAATGTAGTATTGGTTCCTGATGAACTAGATGAAGGCTAGAGTCAGATTTCTCTCACAACCACTAATGCTGTTTAGTTGTCTAAATTATTAATAGAGATTAAGTCTTCTTTGAATAAAGGCAGAGATAAGGTACTTCCTTCTTGAAAAGACAAATAATCAGGTTTAACCTATGCCCAGGTAACCTTTCCCTACAGTTTTTGAGATGATACAGAATTTTTGCCCCCTTTGTCACCACAAAGTCATTTACCCTAAAAATATGAAAATATTGCGCTTTTTGTGTGAATGTCTGAATCTTCAACAAACTTTTCTTTTTTTTGCATTGAATTTGTAAACTGTAACCCACACAGAACACAACTTCTTTTGAAAAGCTTCATACATATCTCCTTAGACTTCCATTCTGTATTTAAAATTGAAATCTCTAAGTCTCAAAAGAAGTGTTTATCTGATATAATTTGACTGGACTCCATTCTTCTTCAGATAAAATACCCAAAGTTAAGTAAACCAGGTGTCTTGTTCACTTGGCCTAGCTTCCTCCCTTCTCTAGGTACATCTGATTCTCCCTGCTTCTTTCCTTCCAGACAAATCACTTCGTAAAATGTTAGCATTGATTCTCCTTGTTTAAACCCATTTTTATTTAAAATAGAATGAGAATTAGAGCTAGGAAAGTACTTAGAATTCATTTAAGTTTATGGTAAGGAAACTGAGGTCCACACAAGCTACGTTATAACCCACATATCTATAATTAGTATGTGGCACAGCAGAGACTAGAAACCATGTTTCTATATATCATCTGGTTCTCTCTGCTACATGTCCTCACCAGCCTCCCAAAAGCATCCTAAAATTCACAGAATATAAACTGATAAAGCCTTCTGGGAAGCACTTTAGCAATATGTACTGTGAGCCTTAAAACGGTTTGCCCAATAATTCCACTCCTGGGACGCTATCCTAGGGTAAATTGTCAGACAATATTCATGTCAGGTATTTATAATAAAAAAATTTAAAATAAAGCACTTGTCCAATAATGACGAGATGGTATACCCACTTAAAAGAACTATAATGGAACAATATAAAATGTTTATGAAAATTTTTATAGTAGTGTTCACTGGTGGTGTGTGTGTGTGCAGGGGAACAAATTAAAAAATGCATGAATGTAGGCCAAATAAGCGTTTTCTTTTTTTTCTTTTCTTTTTCTTTCTTGACTTATGATTAATATATATTAATAACATTATGTTAATTTCAGGTGTACAACATAATGATGCCGTATCTGTATATATTGCAAAACGATCACTATAATTCTTAACATCTGTCACCACACATAGTAGCAAAACTTTTTTCTTGTGATGGGAATTTTTAAGATCTACTCTCTTAGCAATATTCAACTATGCAATACAGTATTATTAACTATAACCATGCTGTACACTACATCCCCATGACTTATTTATTTTATAAATGGAAGTTTATAACTTTGACTAAGGTGGTGCTTTCTAAATTTGAGAAACCTAAAGAATTCTGAGACATTTGTTTAGCATACAGATTCCACTTCCCCTACCCTCTTCATGACAATTGAAAAAGAATCTTAGGGGAATCTTTCAATTTAACAAGTTTCTCCAAGTGATTTCTTTTTTTTTTTCTTTTTTTGGTTTAAAATGATTTTACTATAAATACATCCATGGGTTCTGTAACTTTCCTGTTCCCTCTTCCCTTTGTCACTGAATTTCTTTCTTTCCTTTTTTGTTTTTATTTAAGTTTATTGGCGTGACAACTGTTAGTCAAGTTACATAGATTTCAGGTGTACAATTCTGTAATCCATCATTTATATATCACATTGTGTGTTCACCACCCAGTCAGTTCTCCTTCCATCACCATATATTTGATCCCCCTTTACCCTCATCTCCCACCTCCCACCCCCCTTACCCTCTGGTAACCACTAAACTATTGTCTGTGTCTATGAGTTTTTGTTCCTTCATTTGTTTGTCTTACCATATATCAGTGAAATCATATGGCTCTCTACTTTTTCGGTCTGACTTATTTCGCTCTCAAGATCCATCCATGTTGTCACAAATGGCACTATTTCATCTTTTCTTATCACCAAATAGTATTCCATTGTGTATATATACCACAACTTCTTTATCCATTCATTGATCGAAGGACATTTTGGTTGTTTCCAGGTCTTCACCACCATAAATAAAGCTGCAATGAACATTGGAGCACACATGTCTTTATCGATAAATATTTTCAGATTTTTTGGGTAGACCCCCAGGAGAGGGATTGCTGGGTCATATGGTAATTCTATTCATAATTTTTTGAGGAACCTCCACACCACATTCCATAGCGGCTGCCCCAGTCAGCATTCCCACCAACAGTGTATGGGGGTTCCTTTTTCTCCACAGCCTCTCCAACACTTGTTACTATTTGTCTTGTTGATGATAGCCATTCTGACTGGGGTGAGGTGACATCTCATTGTGGTTTTTATTTCCATTTCTCTGATGATTAGTGATGTTGAACATTTTTTCATATGTCTATTTGCCATTTGTATGTCCTCTTTGGAGAAATGCCTCTTCAGATCCTCTACCCATTTTTCAATTGGGTTGTTTGATTTTTTGTTGTTGAGTTGTACGTTGTTGAGTTCCTTGTATATTTTGAATATTAGCCCCTTATCAGAGGTGCTGTTTACAAAAATCTTCTCCCATTCAGTTGGTTGCCTCTTTATTTTGTCGATGGTTTCTTGGGCTGTGCAGAAGCTTTTAAGTTTCATATACTCCCACTCATTTACTTTAGCTTTTACTTCCCTTGCCTTTGGAGTCCAATTCATAAAATGTTCTTTGAACCCAAGGTCCATAATTTAGTGCCTATGTTTTCTTCTATGAAGTTTATTGTTTCAGGTCTCATGCTTAAGTCTTTGATCCATTTTGAATTAATTTTGGTACATGGTGACAGATAGCAGTCAAGTTTCATTCTTTTGCACGTGGCTTTCCAATTCTCCCAGCACCATTTATTGAAGAGGCTGTCTTTTCTCCATTGTATGTTTTTTGCTTCTTTGTCAAAAATTATGTCCATATTTATGGGGGTTTATTTCTGGGTTCTCAATTCTATTCCATTGGTCTATGTGTCTGTTTTTCTGCCAATACCATGCTGTTTTGATTATTGTTGCCCTGTAGTACAAGCTAAATCAGGGAGTGTGATACCTCCAGCATTGTTCTTTTTTCTTAAGATTGCTTTGGCTATTCGGGGTCTTTTGTGGTTCCAAACAAACCTGATGATTTTTTGTTCTATTTCTTCAAAAAATGCCATTGGGATTTTGATGGGGATTGCATTAAATCTGTATATTGCTTTGGGTAATACAGCCATTTTAACTATGTTGATTTTTCCAATCCATGAACACGGAATGTCTTTCCATTTCTTTGTGTCTTCTTCAATTTCTTTTAAAAATGTCTCATAGTTTTGAGCATATAGGTCTTTCACATCCTTGGTTAAGTTTATTTCTAGGTATTTTATTCTTTTTGTTGCAATTGCAAAAGGAATTTTTTTTTTATTTCTTTTTCTGAGATTTCACTGTTAGTATATAGAAATGCAAAGGACTTTTGTACGTTGATTTTGTTGCCTGCAACTTTACTGTATTCATTTATTGTTTCTAATAGCTTTTTGATGGAGTCTTTAGGGTTTTCTATATATAGCATCATGTCATCTGCAAAGAGTGACAATTTAACTTCTTCATTCCCAATTTGCTTGCCTTTTCTTTCTCTTGCCTGACTGCTCTGGTGAGGACTTCTGTTGAAAAGCAGAGGTGACAGGGGACATCCCTGTCATGTTCCTGAACGCAGAGCAAAGGGCTTCAGTTTCTCACCATTAATTATAATATTAACTGATGGTTTGTCATATATGGCCTTTATTATATTAAGGTATTTTCCTTCTATACCTATTTTATTAAGTGTTTTAATCATAAACGGATGTTGTATTTTGTCAAATGCTTTTTCTGCATCAATTGATATAATCATATGATTTTTGTCCTTTATTTTGTTTATGTGATGTATCACATTGATGGATTTGAGTATGTTGAACCATCCTTGTGCCCTTGGGATGAACCCTACTTGGTCGTGATGAATAATCTTTTTAATGCATTGTTGTATTCGATTTACTAGAATTTTGTTTAGGATTTTTGCATCTGTATTCATCAGAGATATTGGTCTGTAGTTTTCTTTTTTTGTGTTCTCCTTACCAGGTTTTGGTATCCGGGTAATGTTGGCCTCATAAAATGAGTTAGGGAGTATTGTCTCTTCTTCAATTTTTAGGAAGAGTTTGAGTAGGACAGGTATTAGATCCTCTTTGACGGTTTGGTAGAATTCACTTGTGAAGCCATCTGGTCCCAGATGCTTTTGCTTTTGGGAAGGTTTCAGATGACTGATTCAATTTCCTTACTGGTGAATGGTCTATTTAGATTTTCCAATTCTTTGTGATTCAGCCTAGGAAGGCTGTATGTTTCTAAGAACTTGTTCATTTCTTCTACATTATTGAATTTGGTGGCATATAGTCCTTAATAGTATTCTTGGATGATCCTTTGTATTTCTGTGGCATCCATGATAACTTCCCCCTTTTATTTCTGATTTTGTTTATTAGTCTTTTTTTATCTTAGTGAGTCTAGCCAAGGTTTGTCAATTTATTAATCTTTTCAAAGAATGAGCTCTTTGTCACATTAATATTTTATATTGTCTTTTTGTTCTCTATTTCATTTAGTTCTGCTCTGATTTTTATTATTTCCTTTCTTCTGCTGATGTTGAGTTTTATTTGTTCTTCTTTTTCTAGTTCTTTAAGGTGTAATGTGAGATTATTTACCTGGGATTATTCTTGTTTCTTGAGATAGGCCTGTAATGGTATAAATTTCTGCTTTTGGTGCATCCAAAAAATTTTGGTAGGATGTATTTTCATTCTCATTTGTTTCTATGTATCTTTTGATCTCTCCGCTTATTTCTTCTTTGATTGTTCTTTGAAAGTACATTGTTTAATCTCCACATATTTGTGGTTTTTCCTGTTTTGTTTTTGCAGCTGATATCCAATTTCAAAGCCTTGTGATCAGAGAATACGCTTGATATGACTTCTGTCTTCTTAAATTTGCTGAGGCTAGTTTTATGTCCAAATATATGGTCTATCCTTGAGAATGTTACATGTACACCAGAAAAAAATGTATAGTGTGATGTTCTAGGATGAAGTGCTCTATATATGTCAATTATGTCTTTTTCATCTAATGTGTCATGTAGGGCTGCTATTTCATTATTTTCTGTTTGGATGATCTATCCATAGCTGTCAATGATGTATTTAAGTCCCCTAGTATAATTGTATTTTGGTCGATTTCTCCCTTTAGTTCTGTTAGTAGTTGTTTGGTATATTTCGGTGCTCCCTGATTGGGGGCATAAATACTGATGAATGCTATGTCTTCTTGTTGTACAGTCCCCTTTATCATTATGAAATGTCCATCTTTGTCTCCTGTTACCATTTTTATCCTGAAGTCTGTTTCATCGGATATCAGTATGGCTAAACCTGCATCTCTCTGGATATCATTTGCTTGGAGTGTCAATTTCCACCCTTTCACTTTTGAGTCTATGTTTGTCATTGTAGCTGAGATGTGTTTCTTGGAGGCAGCATATGGTTGGGTTTAGATTTTTGATCCAATCTGCAACTCTGTGCCTTTTTATTGGTGAGTTTAGTCCATTTACATTTAGGGTGATTATTGATATGTGAGGATTTCATATCATTCTATCTTTGGTTTTTTGGTAAGACCGTGTCTCCATTGTTTCTTTGCCTTTTTCTTGCTGTCTATTATTTCTGTGTACTGATATTGTATGATTTTTCCGTCTGTTTCTTCTTTGATTATGCTATATATTTCAGTTCTGGATATTTTTTGAGTGGCTACCATTAAGTTTATGTAAAAGAAAGTTTCAGATTTAGAGTATTCCATTTTCTTCAGCATGGTTACTTTCTCCATTCCCATATTCCGGTTCAGGCCTTTACTCTTCCCCCTTTTATGTTTTGGATGTCACAAATCATCCCTATTTATGCTGGTTGAATAGCCTCCTTCAGTATTTCTTGTAATGCAGGTCGTGTGTTAGAAAATTCCCTCAGCTTCTGTATGGCTGGAGAGGTCTTTATTCCTCTTTCACACGTAAAGGATATCTTTGCTGGATATAATATTCTTGGATCATAATTTCTCTCTTTCAGTAGTTTGAGTATTGATTCCACTCCCTCCTGGCTTGTAGAGTTTCTGCTGAAAACTCTGATGATAATCTAATGGGCTTTCCTTTGTAGGTTACCGTCTTCTTTTCCCTGGCTGCCTTGAGGATTCTTTTTTGTTGTTAATTTTTGACAGCGTCAACACAATGTGCCTTGAAGAAGGCCTGTTGGCACTGAGGTAGTAATTAGGTGTCTTATTTGCTCTTGGATTCGAGGATCCAGTTCTTTCCACAAGTTTGGGAAGTTCTGGTAGACTATTTGTTTGAATATACTCTCTGTTCCCATCTCCCTTTCTTTTCTTTCTGGTATGCCCATTATTCTTACATTGCTCTTTCTGATGGAGTCAGAAAGTTCTTGTAGAGTTCTTTCATTCCTTTTAAATCTCAAGTCTCTTTGTTCTTCCATCTGTGTCATTTCCAGATTTCTATCTTCGATGTCACTGATTCTTTCTTCCATCTGTTCAACTCTACTACCTAAGATGGCTACTTCATTCGTCATTTCTTTTATTGAGCTCTTAATCTCCAGAAATTCTATTCGCTTCTTTTTAAAATTTCAATCTCTTTGGTAAAATATTCTCTTTTTTCTTGATTGTGTTTCTGAGTTCATTAAACTGCCTGTCTGTGTTTTTTTGCATCTCATTGAGTTTTTTAAGAACTGCAATCTTGAATTATCTGTCATTTAAGTCACATATCTTTAAGTTCGTTTTCTGGAGACTTTAAGATTTCCAAGTCTTTAAGTTCATTTTCTGGAGACTTTTCATTTTCTTTTTGAGCTGTCTTGTTACCTTGGTTCTTCATGGCAATTAATGATTTATTATTTCTTTTCCTAGACATCTACAGGAGTGGGTTCTGCAACAGGTTGATAGAAAGAGATCTTTCTTTTGTTTTCCAGTAGGTGATGGTAGAATGTTTTATCTTCTCTCTGACTGCAGCCTTTTATTCTCTCTCACACTGTAGTGTTATATTTTCTCTGCTCTATTCTGGCTTCTCACACAATGGGGGGATTCCCTGGAAGGTGACCTTCTCCTCTTGAACAGTTCGCCTGGGTCATAGGGCGACACCTCCGTGGGGGGATGTGGAGAACTTCTGAAGTTCCAAAGCTCTTCCTGCACCAGATTGAGAGCCCCTGTGTTTCAGCAGTTCTGTTTACTCCTTCAGGGATCCATACAGATAGGTGGAGACAGGGGCGGGGTTGGTTGTGAGAGGTGGCCCAGAGCAATGGCAGTGACCACCATCACAGCCAGTTCTGTTTCCACGGCTCCTTCCCCTTTGCTGGAACTAATTGTGCTGCGAGTCTGTGTCTGCAGACCACAGTTTTCAGAACAGCAAATATTCTGTTCTTTTGATCTGACACTACCACTGTTCTGCTTCTAGCATCGGGCAGGTGGGGGCGGGGCAAGCTCTGGGAGGGTAGGGAGGGGGCAGCTCGTCTCAGTGCCTAAGGTTTCCATTCTTTACTCAGAAGTGAGGGCTTAAACCACTGTTTTCAGCATTCTTCCCTCATTCTTTGCTCCGAGGTCTCTGCCGTGAACATTGGGTTCAGCTGTGTTATATGTTGTCCCCTCAGCCCTGTGGGCCATAAGCGGAGCCCTAGCAATCCGGGTTCTTCCCTCTCCCGCAACTGCAGTAGTTCCGGGATGCAGGGAGCTCGGAGCACTGAGCTAGGTCTGCGTCCTTCGCCCATGCGCTCTGTCTCCGCACTTCTCCCTTCCTTCCTTCCCAGCTTGTGCAATTTGCCCACCTTCAGATGATTTCAGTAGTGGCCCTCTTCCTCTTGCCAGTCTGCTGTGCAGGGAGTTCTTTGTGGAGTTATTGTTATTAAATTTGTTGTAAATTCCAGGGGAAATTTCAAGAGACTCACCTCATGCTGCCATTTTTATGACATCATTTCCAAGTGATCAAATAAATGTTTTCAATCAAATGAATCCTTAGGTATTCAGTGAGTAAGATATTATTATATTAAGACTTACAGAACTAAGAGAGGAACCTTGTTTTAAATAAGAAAAGGTTATGGGGGAGAGAGTATGATCTTCCTCTAAGAAATACATCTGCTTTAATTTTTTTTAAATTGGCATTGCACAATTCATTTTCTTTCCCTAGCACTTTACAGGGAACAAAAATCTGCCCGGATAAATCAATCACTTTAGAGTGAAAATAAAACAAGTTTCCTAAACCCCAAATACAACTTAAAGACTTTCCTTTTCTAAGGCTGAACTGCATTTTACTTAGGAAAATTAGAATAGATACCTTTCAAGTGTTTTTTCAAGAGATTTTTTTTCTAAAGTCCTCTTTTAAAGCACTAAATCAAAGTATCAAACGATCCTTATCTCACTTATCAAAGTATCAAACGATCCTCCATAGTTCGAAGCCTTTCAAAAATCTATTAAAAAACAGTAAATCTTGTCTAATCGTAACCCCAAAGATAGGGCTGAATTAGCAGTAGTACAATCTGAGGATGGAAAAATATTTTGTGCATCTATCATCAAAACAAGCAGGGCAGAAAAATGTACAAACAATATTCGTATTATTTAAGACTCAAAGGTCTGATAACATTTATTCTGTAATCTGTAAGTGAATACCTGATAATTGACACCATCAGACATGTATGGTTATACCTTTAAGACAGAAATAGGACTTATGTATAAGTTGACAAAATTTATTCAATTTCCCTTACGTAGGAAACAATACCGAGATTAAAATGCCAGTGAAAAAAAACACATTTTTTCTACAGGATTTTTTTTCTATTTCAGTTACTATTTCATTACTCTCTTCAATAAGTGGTCTGTTCTAGACTTATCAAGACATAATAGATAAGCACATGAGAATGCCTTATTCACCTCAAAAAGAGAAAAGAACAACTGATATACAAAAGTTCCATTTATATCTATTCATTTTTTTGCCACAAAAAAGAAAATTATTAGGGGAGCTGACTCTGGGTGGTGAACACACAGTGTGATTTATGGATGATGTGATACAGAATTGCACACCTGAAATCTATGTAATTTTACTAACAATTGTCACCCCAATAAATTTAAAAAAAAAAAAACCTTAAAAAAAATAAAAAAGAAAATTATTGCTCCCAAACCCATCTAATTTAAAATAAATTGTTAAGGACAACTGCTAAAATGTCTCAAAAAGGTATTGCTTTATTAAAATTTTAAGTACCTAACTGATATCATTCTACCTTTATTTCAGGTCTGAGTTTCCCACATGTTAACAATGCTTATGCTATTGAGTCTCCCTAACTTTCATTCTGAAAAACAACTATCTGGTTCCTAAAAATAACACTGAAATAGTTGAAATACCCAAGTTAGCAAGAAATTTCCCATAATTTGTGTTTGTAGGAAGGTCAGTTTTTCACACAAGTCACTGAATAGTTTTTTGTTGTTGTTGTTGTTTTCTGAAACAAAGTGGATGATGTACAGTGAACAAACTTTAAACTAGTAGTGCTTTTGTCATATGGTCCCCTATAACCTCCATATATTTTCACAATGACTGTTTACACTTTTGACCAACCAAACCCAGGAAGGAAATTGTATCTTTTACTTCAAAATATCTCTATGCTCTACACCAAATCACGTATCTTTTTTTTTTTTAACTTATTTTTAATTTATTGGGGTGACAATTGTTAGTTAAAATTACATAGATTTCAGGTGTGCAATTCTGTATCACATCATCCATAAATCACACTGTGTGTTCACCACCCAGAGTCAGCTCCCCTTCCATCACCATACATTTGATCCCCCTCACCCTCATCCCCCAATCACGTATCTTTTTGAGGTTCTCAGTTTCTAGCTATAGAATAACCAGATAAAATGGATTGGATTTTTTTCAAGTCCCTTTCCCTTTTAAAAATCTGTATTTCATTTATGTCAGTCTTATTCAAATCCTTTTCAAAAGTGATACAGTATTTAGAGTAAATGAAAGTGTTCTTACCTTTTTTCTGACTGCTGGTCGGCACAGAAAAGTTTTTTAGGCTCTTTCAGCATTTTCAAAACCCTGTGCAAGATCTAGAGAAGTTGACTTCCCTTATAATATGATTCCTATGAATGAATGAGGCTGTTGTTCCTAATAGCCTCCTTTTAGACTACTGATCTCCTACGTGTTCTGCTTAGTCAAGACGAACTTTGTGGGAAACATCAAGAGTTATATGGAAAGTAGTTTTGTCCACCTGGACACCTTAAAGCAAGTAGGGTTTATATTCATCTTGTTAGCTAAAGAATGTGACAAAACAAACTTAGAGAAAAAAAATTAATTTTAGGTTACCAGTCTACCTTCCTGTCACTAAAATAATTCTAAAAGTTGAAATTCATATTTATATTTTAAATAACTTTAATAAAATTTATTACATAATACAAATTCCAAAAATTCTCTTTTCATCTATTATAATGTATGCTTTAATCTTCAGCTAAATGTAGCTATGGATAAAAGGAGTAAATTCAGAGCCCTGTAAATGAAAAGACTAGTCAACAAAAATGCTGAAAACGTAAGTGGCTTAGTGAAATGCCTACGGGCTTGGATATTTAGCACGTTAGTGGTTACTCTGGGCTTAATCACCTCCCCAACTCCCTTCCCTCTCCCCAAATTGTTAAAATCAAAACAAGTTCTGGTAGAAAACATCTTTCTTCTAGTCATATCTTATTATCTAGATAAATCTTTAACTATTTTGATTTTCTATGTTCTCTCATATCAAATTATTGAACATCACCTCTATGTAATGCTTTTCATTAGTTTTAAATTAATATTTCTTTATTAAATCTGTTAACAGCATAAACTTTAATCACTAAACTATTGATTCAGCAAAACAAGAAAAAATAAATTAAGTTCTTAACCATTCCACAACTTCAGCTCAATATGTTCAAAATAACTCTTGTGAGTTGAAATGTCCAAGTTAGCAAGAAATTTCCCATAATCCTCCTCTAAAAGGAGGGTGGGGGTTGGTCTTTTCACCCAAGGCACTGAACAGAGCTTTTCTTCTGAAACAAAGTTATGAGGTAAAGCAAACAAACTGTAGAAGTACCTCGTTCTTTTGTCATATGGTCCCCTACAATCTTCTTATATTTTAACAATTGACGACTGTTTGCTGCTTCTAGTCAATGATAACCAGTAAGGACAGCTTCTGCTATTAAAAGCATATTCCTAATTTTCAAAGAACCTAAATCAGAAAGTTTAAACAAAGTAAGAATCAAGAATTTTCAATTTTCATTACTATAAAGTTAAAATAGTAATTAAATATTAAATTTATATTTCACTATTTTATGCTTAAGAATTGACAAATTGGCAAAATTACCAGATTTACAAAAATTTACACAGAAAAACACCAATAACTTAATATGTACTATACACATCCTTGAACACATAAAAACTTATGATAGTAACTCTTGTGAGACAATCTATTTTATTGACAAAGGAAAAGTGAGATACTTCCAAAAGTGAGATACTTGCTTTGATTTAATTTGTCAGTTAATGTGCCTATTATATAACAGAGATACTTGGATCAAATGGGAACCAAAATACTGACAAGCAATCCACCCAATCTGCTTTCTGTTAATATGGAAATCACTGGGACCCAGTGAAGATGCTGGGAACAGTGTGGATAAGACAGCAAGTCCACCTACACTTGGTTTCCACTTTCTTCTCAGAAAGAACTGTCACCCCAACCCCCAACAAACCTCTGTAATGGAACAAGATAAACATTGGGATTGTGCCAAGTTGACCCCCAGCTTTGTTCTTCTCCTAAAGGGACATTCAATGAAAAGCTCTATACACACATCTGACTTGACAAGCATTTAGGTTTACAAAGGAGGTGAAAGTGAAATCATACTTGGGGCCTTCATGGGTTTTGGGTCAAAGGTCCTTTAGCAGTGTTTCAGCTGCTCCTTACTAAGAAGTGGGCAGAGTATAGAGAACCACAAAATCATAGTACATCTGCTCTAAAAGGCATCTCCTCCAACCTTTTCATTACACACATTTTATAACATATTTGATTACCTTGAATTTCCTAAGAGCTTTTCATAGGATGATTCTCATTTGTGGGAAAGACACACACACACACACACACACACACACACACACACAATGGCATTACTACTGTACAACCAAAAAATGAAAAATTCTAGATATAAAAGGCTATGGTTTAAATTTTAAGTTTAGCACAGTCCAATAATAAATAACTGAATTTTTATATTTTTCTGAAGGGAAATATTCAGGACAGAAATTACAATGCTACCAAAGTATGTTAAAAGAAATTAGAGCCTTTCAAACCGAATGAAATATTAGATTGAACTATTCTTTAAATATGAAACAGGATTGCCTAGGTTATCAAAACATTCTGAAAATGCTCAACTTAAAATGTTAACTGCAATTTAGTGCTAAAATGGATTTTACTTTTTTCTCTGCCATAATGTAATGTAGAAAGAAAGCTCTCAAGAGCTTCTTGAAACAAAAGCCTTCAAAGAGAGACTTGGGAAGGGGCAGGGTAAAAGGATCAGTGAGCGAATGGGAACCAACAGCAATCCATTGGGCAGTGGCTGAAGATTTCCAAGAGCGAGTGCATTTTGTTTGTACCATCCTTGGGATGTGTACCCAACAGCTACCAAACGAGGTGAGTTGTGCTGCTTACATACACAACCAAAAATTTTGTTCTACTACTACATTAGAAGAAAAAGTGAAGTCGGGTTGTTTTTTTTTTTGCAGGGAAGAAATGTAACATTTAGAATTCATACCTTAAGTATGCCTGGAATATCAGGCAAACTTACAACTGTTGTATTTATATTTTGAGTACTTTTGAAGTTTTCCACCAAGATTATCCATATCTAGAAGGGTAAAATAAATCATTTTCAGCAAACCCAGTTTGCTCCTGTCTTTTCGGCAAATCAGATCTAACCTCAACCTATGTTAAAAAGCTGGAACTCAAAGAAAAAAAAGGACATCCATCTATTCCATGCTCTATCCTTCCTCATACATACATCTCCATACAACAGCTCCTCTCTACCCAAACTTCAACACCTACACAGGTGCCCACAGAGCTTCAACAATGAACATTCTCTACTCTACTCTGACCCTTCGTCATCATCCAGAACACCTCCACCTCAAAAAATTGTAAACTCCAACATTTTACTCTGACCATTCTTCCTCCTCTTCTGTATCTCTCATGCCTTCATTTCTACCCCTCATAGAGATAGATCTGCAGTCCTAGAATCCCTCAATTTTCTACCGGTTCCCTCTCCTAAGCTCACTTCCTTCCCTACTAGCTCTGCCAATAAATAGCATACATTACTTAATTCTTCCTTGTCCAGCTTCTACTTCTGTAAAATGGGAATAAAAGTATGTACTTGATATGCACTCATTTATTCAACAAGTATTTGAGCCCATTCTATATGTCAGGCACTGAGAATACAAGAGACAACAAAACATACCTCCCTGCTCTAATTCTAGAATCTTCTGTGGTGAGAATTAAATGAGTTAATATATATACAGAATAATGCACAGCACACAATCTGCAATATTTGCCACAGCTGATCATCTAAACTTCTCTAACTTCAACACATTAGTTTCCCTAAACTCATAACCTCAATCTTAGTTTAATGCTACATTGTGATCTCCACCATTTAGGCTACAGAGGGCACTAAGGAAATCACAACTATGTATATAAATTTGTTCTATTTAAAATGTGTAGTTTAATAGACGATGTATTATAAAATTGTACGATTGAAACCTATATAATTTTATTAACCAATGTCACCCAATCACTTTAATTTAAAAAATAAATAAAGGAAAAAAAAGTGTAGTTTCTAGTCTCAGTTGGATCCACAAGTGGGTTCACTGATGATTTTATTTGTTCTTGGTTAGCTCCTTCTCTCCTTTGTGGGGCTTATTTTTCCCTGCTTGACTGAAAAACTGATGTTCCCCAATATCCTGTCATCTTCCCTCTTTTATTTTCTCCTCAGCCCACATCCACTCCCTATACGGTCCCATGGTTCCCATCACCTCTTACATACTGATTTCTCCAGCCCAGGGCCGCCGCTCACATCCCACAGATCAGATTCAAAAAGTCAGTTGGCTTGTTTGATCTCCCTCACCGATGATTTCACGACCATTTCAGCCTTGAAGTACCCAAAATTGACTTCCTCAGCTTGTAAGTTGCTCCTTACTCATGTAATTTTCTTTGGTGCCACCATCACCCACGTGGTCACCCAGCTAGAAACTTGTGAGGTTAAACTTGTCTACTTCTCCCCCACTGGTCATTTCCAAACATTAAATCCTGCTGAATTTACTATTTACCAACAAATGTCAAGAGTCTGAAATATGTTCCCTCCTCTCCATTTCTAGTAACAGCCCTAGTTTATGAAGCCCTCCTCAGCTCCCATTAAGCCAACTACTTCCAATGACCTCCCTACCTCCAATCTTTTTCCCTTCAAATTTATCACCCACAAGAGCAACCACAGTAATCTATTAAACTGAACAATCAAATCAGGCCCCTGCTTAAAACTCTTCAATGACTTCCCAAAGCATAGAACGACAGATGCAGTTTAAGCTCATAAAAACGGCACAAAAAAACTTTCCATGATCTGGTTTCATACCTCTCCTTCACTGTCTGTCCTTTATTTATACTCCCACCAACACACATCTACTTGTACTTTCAGAACACATCATGCTGTTTCTCCACGACGTGCCTTTGCTCTTGTTCCTCCCCAGGTTGGTCCCCTGCTCCCATTCCCCTCTGTCCTCCTCACCTCAACTCTCAGACAGTATCTATCCCTCCTCCCATCCTTTAATATTCAGTTCACACTTTATCTCTTCCAGTAATGCTTTCTTTGGCCATTTTTTTCCATTTCTCTGTATTATAGTGACTATACTGTACTACAAATATCTATTGTTGTGACTCTGCCATCATTTGACTGTGAGCTCTGCAAATGCAGAACCACAGCTTTGTCCATTATTGTATCTCTAGCAATAACCACAGTGCCTACAATACAGTCGGCAATCATTCAATATTTGTTACATTATACCAGCTATTCTCATACCAAGAATAGCAAATAAGTGATCAAGTACCAAATTGTTAAATTACATAACACTAAAAATGAAAAGTTAGGTGATTTATTTTCCTTTCTGAATGTTAAGTGCTATTACTAAAATGTTATCAATGGGTTTTAAAGATTAGCTGCAGCTCCATTCGACAAAAAACAGACTTTTAAATTGCTATAGTTTATCCTCCAAGTGGTTCCCAGTTTGTACCAAAAGTATAAGTTAATAATACATAAACTGTTTCCCTGAGTATTTTGACATCTGAAGGAAATACAGCCTGAGCCAAAAGCAGCATGTGCTTGGTAGAGGAAAAGAGTAACAACATGGATACTTAAAGCCACTGATTAAATAATGTAATTATCCTAGAGGTCTCATTTTATTCAATTTTTTTAAAGGGAAAAAAATTAATATCAATTTCTACCATCCTTAAGTTAACATACAAAAATAAAGGATGGAGTAACAAAGCAATTCTGCATTAATTTAAAAGATACAATAAAGAAATATTTATCTGTCCATCCATAGATGAATGGATAAAAAGATGTATTATGTATATATAGATGATATACATATATAATATATCCATATATATTATGTAGAATATTATGTAGAAATAAAAAAGAATGAAATCTTGTCATTTGCGACAACATGGATGGATCTAAATGGTATTATGGTAAGTGAAAAAAGCCAAGCAGAGAAAGACAAGTATTGTATGGTTTCACTTATATGAGGCATCTCAAAACAAAACAAAAGAAACGGAATAAAACAAAGACCAAAGGGATGGTTACCATAAGAGAAGGGGTGGGGGGATGAGTGAAAAGGGGGAGGGGAATATACGCAATAATATTTTCATAAGTTTGCATGGTGACAGATGATTAGTAGAATTAGTGTGGTGATCACACTGTAAGGTATAAATATGTAAAATAACTATATTGTACACCTGAAATTAATATCACCAATATAAGATTGTAAAAAAACGAAATAAGGAAGAAATATTTCTCCCTTTCCAAGAAACATTTCATGAAGTTTATACCCAAAAATCTGCCAAGGGTGTAATTTATTCTCCTGTGCTGTGCCTGAGATGGATTAATTTAAAATAATATAAAATACCATATGTTATATAACCTAATCTCCCTAACAAAGAAGTGGGCAAACACCAGATGTGGATGGACACTGTCATAATTATGCAAAGTTCTTTGTGAACATCCCAAATTATCCGATGGCCAGAGCTGCAAATTGCTATACATTTACATGCATTCTTAAAAAATGAATGTCTTTAACTCACCTGCAAGAGCCTTCTTTTTTTTTTAAAAGCAAATAACTGCTTAGAGTATGCTACATATGTACTTAATCTTACAAAAGAAAAATAGGATATTCACGTAAATTAAGTAGGAAATACTGTCTTTTGAAGAATCTCTGAAAGTAAATTTATATAGTTTCAGCTCAAAAGGAAAAATCAGTTAACAGTCATATGTTCTGCTGATAAAACCATGTGTCACTGAAAGTTAAGCTATTTGAAGTAGCTAACAAAGAGCAACACAAAGAAAAGCTGAAATTCTTAGAGACAACATATATCATGAGCATACTCATACAGCTACAGGATGAAATCTCTTAAGAACCTCTAAAGTAAAGGCTCTAAAATGGGAACAGGGTTAGGAGTTGACCCATGGGAAGACATTCATGTAGTTATAAAACCGGTGACTTTATATGGAAATTCCTATAGACTTAGATTCTTAAGAGTGTGACCCATCAATGATAAAGAACTGTTGCTCTAAAAGGATGTGTCTGATTCTCCTCTTTACCCCTGGTGCCTCACTTTCAAATATTACTATTAGCTTCTTCTCAAATCACAACTGCCTAATTTTCTCTATTCACAGTCTAACTCTATTTTACCATAAGAATCTCCTAAAAGTATCACGTCAACATCCCTGAAAATCAAATATTGCTTTCCCAAATGTATACATGCTACACTTAAACTTTTTGATTTTAAATTATGACTTCAACTCGTATTCGAAAGAAGTAAGGTCACTATCACCATTTGTGCATTAGGGTATATCTGCAATTAGACTAATAGGTACTTTTACCTACCTACTTTTCTCATTTCACGAATATATGGACACGAATTTCATTTGAGTAAATTTAAGCAATATCTATAAACAATCATTTGCCAATATTACTTTTAACGGTCTTAGGAAAGGAAATTACATAATCATTTCATCATAGTCTGACAATATGTTGGCAAACTTCAATAACAGTACCCTATTAATTAAAAAACATTGAAAGGATGGCATATTCCCCTTGGAGATCTACTTCATATGGTCTTTTACAGCTTTGTGGTTAAACACATAGTATGGAGCGATGCAGCCTAAGTTTGAATGCAGGCTCCACTTACTAGCTTTGTGACCTTAGGCAACAATTTCTGTGCTTCAGTTTCCTTTCCTATAAAATGAGGATAGTATCTTTCTCATAGGGTTTTAATCCAGATTAAATGAATTAATATTTCTAAAGTGCTTAGAATAGTGCCTGATACATGAATACTATTAAGTGTTTGATAAATAAAACAAAATAGTACTATTCTGAAACAAAATGCTATATGCACAAATGCAGCTGTATAAATGGACATCGTATATGTTTTAAGTTAAGAAAATATAAGGTAAGGCAATGCCTTTCTCAAACTTCTTACAATGTGGTCAATAAATGAAAATTTTACGAAGGTAGAAAACCACATAAATTTAATACTTAGAAAAATGTAAAAGAACTAAATTTAAATTTGTCTGTACCCCTTGAAATAAGTGAATACATCTTAGAGTATCTCACACCTAGGGGTAGAAATTATTCTGCTCCATTAAATCCAATATAAGTAATCATTAATATTAAATATTGATAATTCTATAAAATAAGTTTGAGGTATAAAGAATAAACAATACATATTTGATTTACCCTTAGCTCTTATATGTACTCTCTTGTCCCTCCCTAAACTCATGTTATTCACTCATCCCTAAATTTTACATTTATCACTCCCTTTAAGAGTTATACTATATTGGTATCCTTAAACAATGTATTACTTCATTTTGCATGTTCTTGAATTTTATATAACTGAAACCATGCTGTATGTTCTTCTAAGGTTTGTTTTGTTCCAGCATTATATTCCCAAGATAATCCAAGTTGTTGAGCACAGCTGTAATTCATTCATTTTCAGTATTATATAGCATTCCATTGTATAAATATACCACTATTCATTCTACTGTTGATAGATATTTGAGTGTTTTGTTGTTTTGTTATTATAAACAGGGCTATGCGAACTACATACATCACCTGATACCTCTGTAGAGAGGTTTCTCGAAGACATATGTGTACGTAGGAATGGAAATACTGGATCACAGCGTATGTGCATCTTCAACTATATTTAATAATGTCAATTTCAATTTCTTTCCTAGTGGATGTATTAATTAATTTTATCACAGCACTGCCTAAGTGTTCCAGTTGCTCCATATTCAGATGAACAGCAACACCATTTGGCTTAATTGTTGAGAATGTAGGAGGCATGAAATGCCTTTTCATTTGGTTTTAATATGCATTTCCCTGATTACTCATGAGAGTGAGTATCACATCATGCTTACTGGCCAGATGAGTTTATTTTTATGAAGTGCATATTCAATTCCTTTGCCCATTTTTCTATTAATTTGTTTGTCTTTATTTCACTGTGGCAGAACTTTGTATGTGCTGAATACTAATCCCCACTCTCTTTATGGTATCTATTGGTGGAAAAAATTATTAATTTTGATGTAGTCATATTTACCAATCTTTTGCTCTGTTTTATGCATTTATATCATATTTTCAAAGTCATGAAAATGTTCTATTCTATTATCTTTAAAAAGTGTTATAGTTTTACCTTAATTATACCTTTACCTTACATATAGATTTAGATCTATAATCCAGCCCAATTGATTTCTCTAAATGAGGTAGTGGTCCAATTCAATTTTTTCCACTGAATTAACCAACTACCCCAATTACTAAAAGAGCCATCCTGTCTCCATTGACTGGAAATACCGGTGGCATTATAGGTCAGGTTTTCTTAATGAGGGTCTTGTTATTATGCCTTGAGTGTTCCACAGAACTTGCTACTGACCTGTGTGGAGCTGGTACTTTGTGAGAATTTTCTTTCTTTGTATTTTAAAACTATGCAATTTTCTATACCGTCTTGAGCCAATGTGAGCTATATTTTTCTAAGAAGTTACCGGTTTGATCTAAGCTTTCAACCATATTAACATAAAGTTGACCATCCCTAAAACGTACAGCAACATCCATTTTCTTCATTCCAGATACTGCTTTGTGACTTTTCTTTCCCTTGATTAATCTTGCCAGCAGGTTTCAATTTTGTTAGTTTTTTCAAATAATCTATCATTAGCTGCATTGTTTCCTCTCTGATTTACTTTGTTTTCTATTTCATTAATTTATATTTATTTCCTTTTAACTTTAACTGGGGGAGTATTCTTTTATGCATCTAATTCTTAAGACTGCAATTATTTTTCAGCATTTGTTTTCATGACACAAGCATTAAAATCTACAAATTTCCATAAAGTCTCACTTAAGCTATAGCACACGAGCTCTGATATAGTTATTTTATTACTGTTAAATTATAAATATTTTCTAATATTTCTTACAAGTGTTTTGACCCATGATTTATTTGTAAATAATACATCTTAATTTCTTTTTTTAATTTTTTTTAAATTAAAGTTTGTTGGGGTGACAATGGTTAATAAAGTTACATAGATTTCAGGTGTACAATTCTGTAATTTCTAAAAACACAAAGAAGTTATGTAGAACAGTTAATGGCATTGTAAACAGAAAATGCAGTATGATGACAATTTACTGAAATTTGTTAAAAACAGCTGCATTTGACCAGATGTTATTGTTTTTCATAAATGCCTTGTGTGCTTTAAAAAAAGTTTTAAGAATTTTTAAAAAGAATTCTGAGATGCAATGTTCCATAAATGTCCATTATAGCAAGCTTATAAATGCTGCTATTAAAATTTTTATCTGCTTGCTCCAATATTTCTTAAGAGAGATTATTTTATGTAACTCACAATGCTGATAGATTTGCCTATTTTTTCTGTGGTCCTATTTTGAAAACATTATTTCCCTTATCCTTTTATCATCATTTAGTAACCTTCACTCTCCAGAATAGTTTTTTCCCCTAAAGTCAACTTCACATGATATTAATATAACCATACAACACAACCTTTCAAGTATTGTCAGGCATATCTCTTTTTGTCCTATTTATTTTCAAATTTTCTATATCCCTTTTAAAGGTATGTTTCTTATAAACAGCATATAACTAGATTACATTTTTTAACCCAATCTGACAATCACTTTCTGTTAACTAGAGAATTTTGTCAATTTATATGCACTGTAATTACTAATATATTTGCATTTATTACTACAATGTTATTCTGTGCTTTCTATTTGTCTTCTCCTTCCTTGTTGTTTTTTGGTTTTTTTTAGATTGAGTATTTCTTTTCATTCTATTTCCCTTCCTATTAGTTTGGAAGATAAACACATTTCTAATTTTTATTCCTTATTTCAGAATTTTTAACATGAATATATAACTTACCAAAGTCTACAGCTAATCAATAATTTAACTCTCCTCCCAAATTGTATACAGTTTGTCTATACCTACCCATATTGACCGCTTCCTGTGTTCTTTATCCTTCTTATATCTCAGACCTTCCATCTGCAACCACTTACCTTATCTGTGAGACTATGGTGATCAGAAACTCAGAGAACAATAATGGTGGAAGTATGACCATTACAGTTACCTGACTGACTGCTGACTCAACCAAATACACTAAGGACAGGCGGCAATCCCCAGGCTTTATACAACTCAGATGAACATAAATAAGATAGGGGTTAGTGTAGCCATCAAACCTTAAAATAGTTAACATCTTGCTTACTTGCCCACATGCTTAATGTATCACCAAAGAATAGACTGTTAAAGTCTGCCTTACTGCCCTAAACCATTTTGGAAGTCAGTAGAGTAAAACTCTATACTCGTCTGTTATGAAAAAATGAGGGTGCTCCCCACCAAAAAAGTCCGTTTGATATGGTAAAAATTAAAATTACATAGCATTTTATAACAATTAAGTTTTATTACTGTCACACATGGCACCTAAGGCAAGTTAAGCATAAAAATAAGTAACAGTACAGTGGCCAAGACATGGAAACAAGTGTGTTTCGACAGATGATTGGATAAAGAAGATCTGGTATATACACACAATGGAATACTACTCTGCCGTAAGAAAAGATGAAATAGTGCCCTTTGCCACAACAGGATGGGTCTTGAGATTATTATGCTAAGCGAAATAAATCAGACAGAAAAAGTCGAGAACCATGACTTCACTGATATGTGGGATATAAAACTGAAAGCAACAAAGGAACAAGACAAAGAAACAAAAACTCATAGACACAGACAATAATAGTTCAGTGGTTACCACAGGGTAAGGGTGGGGTGGAGAGATAGCAAAAGAGGGTAAAGGTGGTCAAATATATGGTGATGGAAGGAGAACTGATTCTAGGTGGGAACACAATGTGATATATAGACGATGTATTACAGAATTGTACACTTGAAACCTACGTAATTTTACTAACCATTGTCATCCCAAAACACTTTTTTAGAAAGTTAAAATGAGTACTAGTAAACCAAAGAAGTAAAAGATCTATACTCAGAAAATTATAAGACACTGATGAAAGGAATGAAGGAAGATATAAATAGATGGAAACACATATCATGTTCATGGATAGGAAGAATTAATATAGTTAAAATGTCCATACTGCCTAAGGCAATATACATATTCAATGCAATTCCTATCAAACTGCCAACGTCGTTTTTCACAGAAATAGAACATATAATCCTAAAATTTATATGGGACCATAAAAGACCCCGAATAGCAAAGGCAATCTTGAGAAATAAGAACAAAGTGGGAGGTATAACAATACCTGACTTCAGATTATACTACAAGGCTACAGTAATCAAAACAGCATGGTACTGGCATAAAAACAGACACATAGATCAATGGAACAGAATAGAGAGTCCAGAAATAAATCCACGCCTATATGGCCATTTAATCTACGACAATGGAAGCAAGAATGTACGATGGAGTAATGACAGTCTATTCAATAAATGGTGCTGGGAAACCTGGACAGACACATGCAAAAAAATGAAGTTGGACCACCTCCTTACACCATATACAAAAATAAATTCAAAATGGCTTAAAGACTTAAATGTAAGGTCTGAAACCATAAAATACCTAGAAGAAAACATAGGAAGAAACTTCTCAGACATTACCCGGAGTAAGATTTTTACTGATATACACCCTCGCGCGAGGGAACTAAGAGAAAGAATAAACATGTGGGATTATATCAAACTAAAAGTTTTTTCACAGCAAAGGAAACCATCAATAAAACAAGAAGGGATCCTACTGAATGGGAAAAGATATTTGCCAGTGATATATCTGATAAGGGATTAATATCACAAATCTATGGAAAACTTACTCAACCCAACTCCAAAAAAACAAACGATCCAATTAAAAAATGGGCAGAGGACTTGAAGAGACATTTTTCTGAAAAGGACATACAGATGGCAAACAGACATATGAAGAAATGCTCAACCTCGCTAACCATCAGAGAAATGCAAATAAAAACCACAATGAGATACCACCTCACCCCAGTCAGAATGGCTATCATCAATAAATCAACAAACAACAAGTGCTGGCGCGGATGTGGAGAAAAGGGAACACTTGTGCACTGTTGGTGGGATTGCAGACTGGTGCAGCCGCTATGGAAAACAGTATGGAGGTATCTCAAAATTCTGAAAATGGAACTACCTTATGATCCAGTAATTCCACTCCTAGGTATCTATCCGGAGAAATCCAGAACTTCAATTCAAAAATCTCTATGCACTCCTATGTTTATTGCAGCACTATACACAATAGCTAAGACATGGAAACAACCAAAATGCCCATCGGTAGATGACTGGATTAAGAAACTGTGGTACATTTATACAATGGAGTATTATGCAGCCATAAGGAAGAAAGAAATCTTACCATTTGCAACAACATGGATGGATCTAGAGAACATTATGTTAAGTGAAATAAGTCAGACAGAGAAAGATAAGTTCCATATGATCTCACTTATTTGCGGATTCTAAAGAAAAGAATAAGTGAATGAACTAATCAGAAACTGTTTGGGAGACAATGAGGAAAAACTGAGGGTTGCTAGATGGGCGGGGGGAGTGGGGGGTGGGGGGGAAGGTGAGGGGATTGGAGGGCAGTCGGTGACCACAGGATGGCCACGGGGTTTGAAAATTAATCTGGGGAACGTAATTTGGTGGTTACCAGAGCGTAAGGGGGTTGGGGGGTGGGGGATGAGGGTGAGGGGGATCAAATGTACGGTGATGGAAGGGGAGCTGATTCTGGGTGGTGAACACACAGTGTGATTTATGGATGATGTGATTCAGAATTGCACAACTGAAATCTATGTAATTCTACTAACAATTGTCACCCCAATAAATAAATAAATAAATAAATAAATAAATAAATAAATAAAAAAAAAAAGAAAGAAATAAAAAAAAAAAAAAAAGAGTACTAGTAAAATGAGGTTAAGTTTTAAATTTTTGATGAAAAATGTATAGTATAGAACATATGGAGCACAAAACCCCCTTAATTAACATATAAATTAGGTTACATGTGGAATATTTAGAAACCTGATATATAGATAAGACTGTTGTTTACATAAGAATTATTAACGTACGGTGTTTCTCCGAAAATAAGACTGGATCTTATACCGTATAAGACAGGGTCTTATGTTAATTTTTGCTCCAAAAGACGCATTAGGGTGTATTTTCAGGGGATGCCTTATTTTTTCATGTATAACAATCTACATTTATTCAAATACAGTCATCTCATCTTCTTCTGGAACGTTGTCATAACGTACTAAATGCATCCATCTGGCTGATGATCTTAACTGGGGCTTATTTTCAGGATAGGTCTTATTTTCGGGGAAACACAGTAGTGGTTAAAACACGGTAACGTGTGTTTTCCTCAGCACTTAGTATTTTATTTAAAAAAGGCACTGTTTTTAACATATCTTGTAGCAAAAAAAATGAATTTTTTTGTTCAACAGGCAAACATATACCAGGCCTACAGCTATTTTGAATGAGAAACATTCAGGTAAGTAAAGTTTTATTTTATTTGGAAATTGCAAGTTTTGTAGATGCCCAGTTATTTTAATGTAGACAATAAAATAGCCAGCTCACTCATTAGCCTCATTTATCATAGGCAAGCAAGTACTGGGATCATGCTATCCAAAAAAATTGCAAGGATCACCTAACTGTGTTTTATAAAATATCTATGGTAGAGAACTAATATCAAAGGACCTACCTTATAACAGGTTTGAAACTCCACACAGGACCGTTAAAAAGTGCCAGAAACAATCTAGAAAACTATCTAGTAATATTCAACACCGGATTTTATACCTTTGGATAACCATAACTAATGGCTGTAAAACCATCTTATTCCTTAAAACTTTAAGTCTACAACACTTTTGTATGGGTTGTGATTTACTGATTTGGAAAGAAAAAAGAAATAAAAATACACAATTTCTCACAAGAGGGCGGAGCTCAGAAGTGCAAAGCCAACTTGGTGCACA
Organism: Rhinolophus ferrumequinum; assembly: GCF_004115265.2. Taxonomy (NCBI): domain Eukaryota; kingdom Metazoa; phylum Chordata; class Mammalia; order Chiroptera; family Rhinolophidae; genus Rhinolophus; species Rhinolophus ferrumequinum. Next base: position 2,906,734 of record NC_046288.1, on the reverse strand, counting down.
GATTTCAGTATCCAACTCTAACCAAGGCCACCCTACTAAAGTAAGCCTTTTATATCGATATTGATGATAATGGTAGAAGCAATAGTGGTGACAGTGATGGTGGTGGCAGCACCATTTTAGAGCAAATACTATGTCAATCTACTAGCATTATAGTATATACAAGCAAAAACTCAGGAAAACAGGACAAAGAAGCGTTTGCTTTTATAGTTTTTCCCACTTTTAGTAAAGCAAGCATATATATTCTTTAATTTTGAATCATCTAATACATAAGGAAGACGAAATGGTGAATTATATAATCATGTCACTCCCTGCTGCAAGACCTTTGGGAATCCCCCACCACTTCCAAGATAAATTCAATTATGGCAATATAAAACCTTTTTCTCCGTTTACTTCCTATTATTATAATTCTCCAGCCTCATCTCTAGTCATTCCTCCATTCACCTCTAGAGTTAAACCTAATGTGACTTGTATGTCCCACAATGTGTGTGCGTCTGCGCTCGCCGTACTTTTACACATACTATTCCCCTGTTTGCAATGTTATTTTCCACATTTTACTAAGATAACCCACACACATCCTTTAAGATTTGTCCATCCCCTCTATGTTTGTGGAGCAGAGTATCACATTAGTTTCCAAACTATATTCTGAAGATTTGTTTTCCTATTTTTGTTCCCTGTACACTGTAAGCTCTTTAGAGCAAAATACTACATCTTTTACCTTCAGAGTCTCATTGCCTAGCTCACCATAATCCTCCATATTCATTCTACAGATGAACAAATATAGAGCCAAATAACCTGCATTATTTTCCTAATTTCATAGGCCAATTAATGGCAGATTTGATATCAGAATCTAAAACTTCTATCTTCCAGTTCAATGCTCTTTCTATAAATACACCTAAGGATGCCAGATCAGAAGGAATTATGAATTAATATCTAGAATGTTCAAGCCAGACACAGAGCTAAATGGAGTATAAAAAACTGAGCACTTTAAAAACAAAAAATAAGGTACAAATTACTGTAGTTTGCCGTGTATAACGTGCTCCTGTGTATATGCGCACCCATGTTTTTGGCCCAAGTTTTCAGGGGGAAAATATCTTCCATTTTATTTTTTTAATTCAAATTTGTATTTTTTTTTAATTTAGGTACTCATTTTTCGTATTATAAAGGAATTTTATTATTTATCTTTTAACCTATTATGGTGCAAGAAATTTTATGTAACAAATAATTACAAAACACAAGAACAGATACAAGATATAAGAAATTTTATGTACCAGTGACAAATCCACGATATTTACCAACCGTAAAGGCCAAGAACTCTTTGTGGTTGCAAGTTTGTGGTAAGTTTAACAAACCCCATTATTGTATTCTAGCGTATTACTTTGCATATGAATATTGTTATTGATTCCTAGAGTTACACTTTTAACTCATAAGGATAAATAAAAGAATTTAAAACATTTATATGGATAATAGAATTAGTACTACTCTCTGTATAATGCACATTCTTATTTTTCTCTCACAAATTTGGGCAAAAGAGTGAGCATTATATACGGCAAAATAACGGTAGCTACAATGAATTTTCAAGAAATAGAAATAGGTGATAAAAAGGAATAGAAAAGTCATATGGAAAAATACTATTTTAAAAATAAGAATACATGGGAATTAGTTCAGTGACATACATGTTTTTCTAGGGCATGAAAAACACAAGTATGAATAAGTAAATAAATGTAACTATAATTAACCTAAGTAACAAAACAGTTTTTCTTCAGCCACAACAAAATGAGAGGTAAAGTATATAGCTAAAAATCAAGATCAAATATTTATACCAAGGTAATTGGCATAATAATAATTAATGCCAAGGTAAGAGTAGTTTTATTTGATGTATAAGTTACCTTTTTATGGGAAAAAAGTTAAAGGAAATACTATTCTAATTTAAATGAAAAAATCACCAATCTAAGAATGGACTGAAAAACCTCTCAATTTCCAATTAAAAATAGTTTATAACCAACTCAGATGTATATGCTTTTAAATATTCATTAAACACAAGAAAACAAAGCCTAAGTATATGTTACCAAGTCTTTCAAGTTACCTTGGGACAGAGGGGAACAGGGCAGTGACATTTTTAATCATTCCTTCAACAAGCACTGAATGCCCACCATGTGTCAGGCGCTGAGAAGCAATGAAGAGCAGTGGCTGAGAGCACCGATTCTAAAGTCAGGCTAAATGGATTCAAATCCCTGTCCTACTCCTTATTAGCTGTGTGACCTTGGGTACATTAATCTCTCTTTGCTGTTTTCCTCATCTGTAAAAAGGGTCTAAAAATAGTGATGGGATTATTGTGAGAATCAAATAAGCTAGTAAACGTAAAGCACTTGGAGCAGCACCTGGCACACAGTAATAGTATAAATGCAGTAGGTGCTGCGTGTGGCATGCCATTACAAATACTACTCCCGCCTACTGGCATGCCAGCATGAGTAAGACCATCTCCATGCTAAAGGAAACCATAGTCAAAGAAGATGACATACGAACAAAGCATGATAGAGTAGAGTAAGTACAATAAGTATGAAAGACAGATTCACAGGTTTAACAGAAGATAACTAACTTTCCATGACAAATGGAAAAGGGATTAGAGAAAGCATTTTGGAAGAAGTACCTGAGAAGAATTCCTGTTCACCTTTCAAAATACACCGGAAAACATGGGGTAGTGAAAAAGGAAGTATATTTCAGGTACAGGGGACAAAAGTATATTCAAAGACATGGAGGAAAAAGCTTATAGGTACAGGGATCTATGGGTCATAGGTAGCAGGGAGGTGGGCAGCAGATAGAAGCAGTATCAATAGAAGGGATCATAAATCAGGGCCTGTGTGTCATGTTAAGGATCTTAGTTTTATCCAGTGAGTTAATAAGAACCAGGGAAGGGATTTAATTGGGAGAATGACTGAATCAGAATTTTGTTTTTTTACAAAGATAATTCTGGCAGCAACCAGCATGACAGAGAAGAGTGGAGAGGAACAATAGGCTAGTATAAGAGTTTGGTAAAGAAGGAGGATCCTAAAGCAACAGAAATAGAAATGGAGAGAGAAAGACTGATTTGAGAGCTATTCTGGAGGCAGAAAATGACAGATTTGATTATCGGGTTATGAGAGGAAAGGTTAACCCTAGGTTTTAACTTGGAAGCATAAACATTGGCAGTGGCACTAACAAGACAGTGAATGCAGAAGGAAAGCAAGCCAAAGTGGGAGATAAAAGGAATTAGTTCAACTTTGGACAATCAAGTCTGAGAATCCTGTGGGATATATAGGTGGAGACAACTGTACACATATATTTCAAGCTCAGTCCAGTTCTGGGCAAGAGATAAAGATTTTGAAAACACCAGCACAGCTAAAACATAGAGCGTTGGGTTGGGTCAGACTTCTAGGTAGGACATATCCAGTGAGAAGAGAAGCAGCCCTGGGTAACACCGAAGAGGAAGCTCTAAGAAAGAATGGGAAGAGATGAGAAAACAAGAGTAATAATATGGAAGCTGAGGAAGCAGAACTTTCCAGCAGAGTCAACAATATCAAATACAGGGAAGTAAAATAAGATAAAGATGAAGAAAGGTTCATGGTTCTTGGAGGTAACTGGAGATCTTTACACTGCAGCTTCAGCAGAACAGCAGGGAACCTGTATGCAAGGAATTTAGAAAGGGCTGCATACATTTTCATGTCAAAAAAATAAAATCATGTCCCTTAATGAACTCAAGATAAATGGTAGATTTAAACAAATTCCCCATGTAAAAATAAAAGCTATGCAATGTGAAAAAGAATTGGTATAATTCTAAACTCATTGAAACCATACAGGAAATTAGAGACCGTGAAGATAACATTCACATTTTGCTTAACTATGGCCATTTTCTTTGGGCATCTTTCCCTGAAACTTTAGCCTTACTGAAGTATGTCTCCATGAATTACAAATGTGTCAAGGACATGAGAATTTTTGAAAACACAGAGCACAACACAATTGCTCTCGATTTAAAAATGTATTAAAACCAGAAAAGCAAAATTTGTGTTCCTCTACTATCTTTAGCTTTGGTTCACAGTTGAGTACTGAGAAATATATGTATTTTTTAAATTTAAATAGAAATTCTCATATCGAATTTTGATGAGTAAAGACCAAGTTTTTGTCTCTTGCAAACTACTCAAAGCTCCTTCAGGCAGGCTTGTAGATGAAGATCAAAACAGGGTATAGACAAAAATTAACCTGGAATGGATCATAGAACTAAAGGTTAAAACTATACATTTCTTAAAAAATACAGAAGTAAATCTTCTTGGAGTGGGCAAAGATTTCTTAGAACACAAAAAGCACACAGCCTAAAAGAATTAAATTATAAATTGGACTTCATCAAAATTTACAACTTTGGCACTACAATGATAACAATTAAGAAAATTAAAAGATGAGCCACAGAAAGGGATAAAAATATTTCAAAAAGCTACATCCAAAAAAGAATATATAAAGAACTCATTACTCAGTAATAAAGACAAGCAATCCAATTAAAAGCAGACACATGATTGCAACAGTTCACAAAAGAAAATATACAAATGGCTCTTAAGTACATCGAAAGATACTCAAACATCATTATCAGTAAAATCCAAATTAAAGCAAAAAAGATACTAACGCACATCTACTGGAATAGCTGAAATTAAAAATATGGACAAATGTTTGCAAGGATTGTGGCAACTAGAACTTTACATACATCGGTAGTAGAAATATAAAATGTTACATGCACTTTAGAAATCAGTTTGGCAGTTTCTTATAAAGTTAAACATGTACTTATCATATGACCCAGCAATTCTATTTCTGGGTATTTATCCAAAAGAAATATAAGCATATACCTCTGCAAAAATTTGTATGTGAAAGTTCACAGAAGCTTTATTCTATGGCAAAGAATCAGAAACCCAAATAGTAAGTCCATTGTAGGTGAATGGATAAAGAAATTGTGATATATTCATGCAACAGAATACTCCTCAGCAATACAAAAAGAATGCACTATTGCTACATGCAGTAACATGGACGAATCTCAAAAACATTACTCTGTGCAGATGAAAGAGTACACACTGTATGCTTCTGTTTCTATGAAACTCTAGAAACAGCAAACCTAACCTCTAGTGGTAAAAACCAGATTACAGGGTGCTTGGGCCAGAGGTGGGGAGGACTGACTGAGACAAGGTACCAGGGACTTTGGGGGCAGATGGGAACGTTCTGTATCTTGACTGTGGTGGTATTTACACAGGTGTATGTCAAAACTTATCAAAATGTACATGCATAATAGTGTATATTTGCACCTCAATAAAGTTTATTAACACACACACACAAACAGGGCATGACTTTAACTGTTGTCTTAGGATTTCCTTGACAGTAAGACAAGCATCTTCTTAAATATATTCCAAACCAAATGAGTGTATGAAAAGCTATGGACTCCACACTCCTTAGGCTTTTCAAATAAAGAATATAAAGTTTAGCTTCCTTGGACTTGGCTTCTTCATACAACAGAGTAACACCGGACATTATCTTTCAAGTCCATGCCAATATTTTACATAACAGTAAATGGTGAGGTCTTCCCAATATAATGCCCCTAAAGAGAGTCCAAAGCAGCCTTCCTCAAGCTGAAAGATGTGTCACAAACAGCATTAATATGAGGCTTCAGTGTACATTACTATTCTATTACTGATTTAACAAACAGCCTTATCATTTGGCCTAGAACAACTAAGCAATGTTTGAGGTCAAAGCTGCAGAAACAATGAACAGATTTTGCAACATCATCTCATTAGATGGCTGTTTGAGCTAATATTGGGAAAGAGGATAAGAAATTAAATGTCAATTGATACAAAATATATTTAAAACAAATAAACAATCTAATAATGTAAGCAAAAATTTTAAACAAACATTTACCGAATACTTAAAACATGTATTAGGCACACTGCTTCATACGTCTCATTTAACCTTCCCAACTCTGAGCTTATCATCCCCATATTACATCTGGGGAAATTAAAGCACAGGGAGACTAAGTAACTTGGGCAAGGTGACTCAGCTAGTAAATTACAGGATCAACCCAAACTCTTGACCACTATGTTTGTTCCTCTTAAGAAAGAAATGCCATATTAAAAAGGTAAACCCCAGATGCATTAAAGACCTAAATATGAAAGGTAAAACTACAAAACTATTAGAATATCTTTGCAATTTATGGATTAGGATGGAGTTCTTACTACCCACAAAGTCAAAATTTGACAGATTTAAATACATTAAAATTAAGGATGCCTGTACCATAGTCAAATCAACAGATGACTGACACACTAGGAAATAAAACCACCAAGAGATTAGTCTCTGAAATAAACAGAGAATTCTGGGAAATGAGTAAGAAGTGGAAACCTAACTTAAAAGAAGGGCAAAGGATATGAAGAGGCCAGACATGGAAAGGGTAACTCAAATGGTATAGCAAGGATATGAAGAAATGATCACTCTTCATGGCAGAAAGAGAAACATATGAAAGCAACAATGCTATTTTAGTTAACTGTCAAAGTAGGAAAATGTAGGATGTTGTACAATACCAAAACTGGCAAAATGTGAAAAAATTAGAATTTTTACAGATTGTTGGTAAGGGTAAAAATTGGTGTAGCCATTTTAGAAACAATCTGGCAGAATTTAGTGATACTAAACATAAGACTAACCTATAACCTAATAATACCACACCTGGATATATGTCTCCAGAGAAACGCTTCCACAGATGTTAGCAACATGTAGAAAGACATTTATTACAGAATTATTTGTATCTAAGAGCTGGAGTCAACCTGGACATCCATCATTAGGGGAACTGACAAGTAACTTATGCTAGAGGCAAACCATGAAATACTGCACAGTTAGAAACAATGAACTACAAGTACATGAACAGATCGAAAACAACATGAACAGATCGAAAACATGCTGAGGGAAGAAAGTATAGAGCAAAACAGCAGTTACATAGAGGCAAAACACACAAAGAACTACATAGTTTTACTAGAACAGAGGCAAGTACATATATAAAAACACATTAGACTGGGTACAAGTAAGAGTTGGGAAGGACAGAGTAAATGGCAGTTGAGGCTGAGAATGAAGAGGAAAAATTAAAATCCAAATAATGAGAGTATGCCTCTAAGTAACAGTAAACTAATTCCCTGCATCTGAAGTGCTTTAAGTGGTAGTGTCACATTGACTATTACATTTACGGATTTATGTAAATGGATTAGAAATCCCCTTTTCTGAGATGATTGAACATTCAAATTTTCGTTTTAACTATGATAAATTTGAAAATTCATGGCATCTAGTTTCTGCTTGTTACCATCACAGATACATATGCTCCAAATGGTCTAATAAAAGGAATACTGAGCTATGAACTTGAAAAGCAGTAACCTAGTCTAATCTAACTAGTAACAGGAACTTGGCAAAGTCCTTTTACCTTTTTGAATCTGTTTACTTCTCTGCTCAAATGGATTTGGATGATTCTACAAAATTCCTCCAGTCCAAAATTATTTCATTTATTTTCTTAGTTAATATTAACTCATATGAAATTATTCTCTCTCCTCCAATTATTCTCCCTCCATGACCCTCTCAAAAGTAAAAAACAACCATATCAGGAGATTTAGAAAAATTATGTAGCAATAGAAGTGAACAGCAACTTAGATTTTTAGGGTAGAAAGGAGAAAACATTAGAGAGATACAGTGATTTTCACAACCATTTCAAGTACTGTGTTTCCCCGAAAATAAGACTGGGTCTTATATTAATTTTTGCTCCAAAAGACGCCATTAGGGTTTATGTTCAGGGGACGTCATCCTGAAAAATCATGCTAGGGCTTATTTCCCGGTTAAGTCTTATTTTGGGGGAAACACCGTATCTAAGGCAGAGCAAGGCTAATTCCAGCCCAGGTTCAGACAACCTACTCCTTAAAGGATTTTACCATATGCTATTCCACGTCACTATTAATGCCTCTCAAAACACATGCTAAAGGGTTTTACCTAGTTTCTACTTGAAGGCTGTAAATTTCAGCTTATCTGTATCAATTTTGAGATTAAAAAATGTTCTCTAAATATCTCTCCCATATTAAAAAACATCTAAGATTCCAAGAGAATGATGATTTTTTAAATCAACAATCTAGTCACATTCAGCATTTAAAAAACCAAACATTCAATTAGAACTGTGGATTAAATGGATATAAAGACCTTAAGAAAATTACGACATTTTATTGTAGGTTGGTGAACATGGATTAAATAACAGAACATGTATTAAATAACAGAAAGATGACTGAAGAGACAAGTGAGGAAAAGATGACTTCTTAGATGATGAAAACTCAAGAATCTAACAACAATTAGCTACAACACAAGAATAGACTTGAATTCAGCTTTTTCCCCCTTCCCTCTCGGAATCTTTCAATTTATCTACACCTAAATGATATACTCCAAAATATGTTTTAACAAAATTAATGAAGTGAGTTCTAAATACTTTCTTTTCTCTGGAAACGATCTTAAGACAAATTTTACTTATCAGAGCATTTTGCCATTTAAGTAGTATGGTATATTGCCATTTTCAAGTGGCCCAGTTTCAGGTTAACAAGCAGTAAAACCACCTCCATCAAGGTTAAAATCTAGACATTGCTCACACCATCATCAAAATTTTTATTTGGTAAGCTGATGTCCTAAGAATGCTCCCTTTAGGAATATAGTTCTTAAAACACTGCTCCATTCAAAGGAAAATATAATTTCCTACATCAATGCCTGTATGATAATAGATCAGATTTGCTTTTAACTTGGGTTGCTAAAGAACTTTTTCTACTAGGTGTGTACCCATTTACTTTCTATGTTTAACTTAAATCTAGTCCAATGATTACTTAGCAGGTAATATGTATAACACGTAGCCTTTTAAAAGTCCATTTTATTGTATTTCCTAATCGGGGTACTTTTCTAATTTAAATTTTAAAAATTTTCTTTCAACAATGAGCTTTTATTTTAGCTTATGTCTCTATTATTAATAGAAATGAATAAGCATTTCCTCATAAATTAGTGATTAAGCCACAAAGATTAAGAAACTTTTTTCAATCCTAAATACTATGTATACAATTTCATCAAGTCCTCTAGTATCTCATTACACTTTGCACACTAACACGTATCTTGTTCCAACATCTGCACAATTTTTATTCTCCTCTACTGCAATTCAATACAGGTAGTTAAGAGTAGCAAACAATATAATTCTACATGATATTGCATCTATGTTTACATCTGGCTCTAATCACATGCTTAAAGGTGATTTATACAAGAAAAAGCAAAAAAAGGGGGAAAATAAAAACACAACTATGAGAAATAATTGTGCTATTATTTTTGAAATATTCCCAATTTGGTAGAACTTTCTCACCACATGCTTCAAAGAGACTAAAATTGCAAACATAGGGTATGGCATTTCAAAAATACTGGATACTAGAAAAAGAAAAAAAGTACTAACCAATTTCATATACTCTTTATATGAGGGTCATCTTAACAAGTGATTGATCCTTTCAATTGATAAGATACTTTAAGTTTTGCTCCATGCTACAATTATGAATGTCATGGTTTTTGTAGTAAAGCTTCCCAATTCATAAAAAAGGTAAATGAATCATACCTAGTCACTACTGAGCTCTAGGAATTAGGATACGACCAAATTATGTATCAGGAAATTATGTATCAAAAAATATGTATCAGGAAATGTAAAACTATATTTACACACACACACACACACACACACACACACACGAAGAACCATGATGTACTAAAATGAGAAATTCACACAGGCTTACCTGAAAATTCACGTAATTCTACCTAATTCAGGATAAATAGTATTACTATTGCATTATAGTACTGGTATTGGCACATCTATAGAAACACCATTAAAAATAATTAGGGAAATAAATACTTCTAATATTTGATCAATGAAAGGCTCCCAAAAGTTTACAGTTATATTAACTTAATTATTTAAGAACACAAACCAAAAAGACACAACTAAATTCATTAAGTCTTGTGCAACTATTTATATGTATAAGTGATAATATCAATTTACATATTTGTTGAAAAGGATTCTTTTAATACAAGCATACAATCATTAACAAATAGAGACTTATTCGCTGCATTTAAAACCTCTAAACCAACTTACATTCCTTAATTTACAATTGATAAATTTAAAATGTATATACTACTTGATTCTGATTCTTAAATAGAAGGGAAAGGAAAAGTTACAATCTAAAAATCACTAACATTTGAGTGACTGCCAGTTAACACCTTCATTAGTAGTTGTCTGCCAACTCATGCATAGTTTAAGTCTACATAAGTAACGGGAAAATAATTACACACTATTACCAATCAATTAATTGCAATTTTTCTTACCATATTTACCCATTTACACCTTTTGACCTCTAAAATTATCTTTTTTGAGGCCTCTTACTATGAATAAAAAAGGAGGTTAAAAAGTATGGTAAACATGCAAAATAAACATGGGCCAATTATTACATGTTCTTCTCCAAACCTAACAACATAAAACAAAAGATTTTTTTTTAAAGGTAGTAATACAACTTGTCTCAAGCAAGACTAAATTGATAGCAAACTCAATTTCAAGATTTAAAAAGCTCAAATTTATAAAAATGTTCACGTTAAAACATTCCTACCTCTTTCCAGTCCTAGCAGAGTAGAACATGCTTATGCCGAATTTATCCAGGGCTAGTTGAAATACAGTAAGACTCAGAATTACACCAAAGGCCCCAATCAATACAGAGGTCCCAATCAACAGGAGATAAACAGACTTATGGTACCACTACACCAATAATCATTTTTGTTAGCATCCTCTACTGGTGGTTTCTAAAGACAGCAAGTGAAAATGGTGCAAATGACAGAAAGATATGTACCTGCTATTCCATGTAAAGTGAATTAATCATCATGTGGTCATTAGTAGCTAGACTAGATTTCTCCAAAATGCATATAAACACACATACATACATACAAAAACCACACAGAGAATAGAAGTGGAAAATGAGAGAACAGATTTTTAAAATACAATAAAGCATTATATTATAAATGGTTAAAAATCGATTTAAGCAATTCTAATGCCACTCTTTTATAGATGACTAACATCATTATCATAAAGTTCCTATATATGGTTTGATGCTTTGGCCACACCTTGCTCAATTGGTTTACCCGTCAAGTTACATTACTTGATTCTCCAATTAATATCCTACTCTGCAAATATATTCCAGAAAGGAAATTAAAATATTTTACTGGAGGCTTAGCAGTTAAATCTGCACACCTTATTTTAAAATGAATAAAAAATATATATATAAATAATAGCATAAAGTATCTCCATGACTACCTGCCACCGTATACATCATTTATTTCTTAATTAAAAAAGATTTGAGAGTTCACGTTTTTCCAAGCAATTCTCTCCAATAAACAACTACAACTCAAATATGACTGCGTTGCTAAGAAATATTAACCAGCACCTACCCTGAGGTTTCATAACACAATGGCATATATAACTTCATTTTTAATTTGCAAATTATAAGGCTTAATCAAATAGCACGACAGTAATCATCAGCAATGGATGAAATGCATTTGAGAACAAAAAGAAATACAAGGACAGAGCCAAAAGTGACGAAAATGGAAGATACCTGTAGTAGTATAGTGCTATCTTAAACACCTTTTGTTTTCTCAGAGTAATGCATACTGCAGACAAGACATTTTGTGCTAAGCAGCCCCAAATCTGTTTTTCTAATATTAAAAACAAAGGAAAAACACTGACAGTAAGCGTGGTAAATAAATCCCTCCCTTGAGAATGAAAGCAGCAGACAGGAGGGGGCTGACATACATACAGGAGAAAACTAAACACCATCTTTTTTCTACCTGCACAAGTTGCCATTTGCTGCAGCGACCGAGAACCTCTTTTTCCTGTTGATTTCAAGTACCTTTCAGGATAGCTTTTTTCCCCCTTAAGTCATCTGTTGATATGCCTTATGGGTGTAATATTCACATCGCAGGATCTTTAGGAGAAAAATCCATTCTTTCCTGCTCAGGTAAACATGTTTACAGCAGCTGCACAGACGCTGGGTGGTTCAGACTCACATGTCACACACATGTCGTCAGCAACAAGAAAAGCCCCTTTCTATGGCGATGAACATTTTAAATAAGGTAAAAAGCGAACAACCCTTTCTGAACCAACTTACCTTTCATAAAGCCACATCAGCAACAGCGGCAACAGCTCAATACAGAACACACAGTATTTGACGCTAAAACAGGAAATTAAAATTGCAATAGCCTATGCTCTGCTCCTTACTGTAACAAGTCATCTCTCACAATGAGGATACAACATATTAGTTATCGATCATAATTGTTTGATGCTTTTAAATGCAAACATTTGAATAACTACAATCATTCGTGGAAGCAGTGATTTTAATGTTGGTTCAAATATATTAAAATGTTTACGATTGGAAGGAAACATCTTGAAACAGCTTAAAACCTTCGTATCTGCTTCTAGACAGGAAATCCCACACAAAATCTAAAATTGCCAGGAAAGGTTACAAAACCTCGCGTTTCGCATCCCAGAGGGGAGGGAGAAAGAGAGGCCGGGCGCGGGGGAGGGGGCGGGGGGATCGCGAGAGTTTTTACTTAAACACATATTTCCTCATTTTCTGGAAGATACAGTGATTCCATTATAGGCGCATTTATTTCCCTACTCTTAAAAACTCGTTTTAAAAATAACGCAGGAACCCAGACAAGCCCCTCGGTCCAAATGTACGTGTAATTCCTTATATAGCCTGGGCCGCAGCCGGCGGCAGAGCCGTTGCCGCCCATTATTATACAAACAGGTACCCGGCCGGCGGGCGGGGGCCTCTCCCCGAGCTCCTGCCGCCCCCGGGCGGACAAGTCTTGCCCCTCTCGCCACAGGAACTGTCCAGACAATAACAATCAGCAGACATTTCGCTGCTGAACAGGGGGGAGAGAAAGCACAGAATCGCCCCTGAGATAAGCAAAAATACAATCAACTTACAACGTCTCTCCAAACTGGAAAAGGCCAATGTGCAACAACAACCACATGTTCGGGTCTCTCTCGCTCTCTCTCTCTCTGTCTCTCTCTTTATTTATTTAAAACTCTCACGCCAGGCCGAGGGGTGTGTATTTCCCCGGCACATCAGCACAGATCAATAAACACTGCAGCTGCAGAGCGAGCAGCCGACCCGCACGTCCGTCAGTTCGCCCTCCCCCTCCCCCACTCCCTTTCCACCCGAGTCCGCGAGCGCCATCCAAGCTCCATTATCCGGCTTCAGCGCTCCGAGCGTCCGGCTCAGGTAACAACTTCCCCAAAAACCGAAAGAGAAAAGAGAGAGGCGTACGCACACAGCCCCATCCCAGCGCGGAGAAGGAGTCTTCCCCGGGGAGGGAGCTCTGTCTGTGGTGCTTTCCTGTCTCTAACCAGGTAACAACTCCACAAACACACCCGCTGCCCGGCTCGCCGCCATCCACAGATCGCCCCCAGCAGCAAGTAGGCGCCCGCTGCTGCCCCGCCGTCCCTGCCGCCCCACCAGCGCCCCACAGGACGTGGACCTCACTCGCAGGGCTTGCCTCGGCGGCCCAGGGCGCGGTGGCCGGGGCGCGGGGGAGGAGGGGCACTTAGGGACCCGCGCCTCCGCCGCTAATCCCCACTCCGCGAGCGCGCCGGCCGGTCACAACTTTACAGCAGCGGGCTGAGCCCCGTCCGCCCGCGGCGCGCCCCGCCGGCGCCCGCGCACACGCGCGCACGGACGACACGCAGCCGGGCCACCGCGTCCCATCGCCCGCCGCGCGCCCGCAGCCGACCCACCCTGCCCGAGCCGCGGGGCCCAAGCGACGGCGCGGGCTGGGGCCGCGACGCGCGGAAGCCACTTTGCACGGCCAGCGCCGGCACAAGTTAGTTCCCGGCTCCCGGGGGCCTCGGCGCTGAGGGAGAATACGGCGGAGGGGGCTGAGGAGGAGGGGGAGCGGGGAGGCGCGAGGGGCAGAAGAGTGGGGAAAAGTGAGAAAAGAAGCAACAGCCTCTCCACCCGGGACCAGAAAAGTGGCCGCCGCGTCCCGACCGCTCGCCCTGCGCCGGGGATGCGGCGGCGCCGGCTAACGGTCCAGGGAGGCGGCAGGGGCGGCAGGAGCCGCTAGGCGGAGAGAGACCAGGTAAGAGACATAACGGTTCAGGGAGAGCGAGCGGCCGCGGCGCGGCTCCGGCAGCGGAGGGGGGCAGAGAGCACTACTTTCTACTTTCCCACTCCACTTTGCCAGTCCCTGCCCCGGCCGCCCCCAGCCCGGCTCGCCCCCCTCACCTCCGGGGCGCCCCGGCTGCCCGGCTCCCCCTGACTCCGCCGCTCCCCGGTCCCCTCCGCCACTCACCGTTATTGCGCCGCGGGTTCGCCTGCTTTCTGCGCTTACACCTGGGGCCATCCGCCATGATCCTCTCGCTTGTGTCTAAATGCTCGAGTCACCTCCTCCCCCTCCCTCCCTCCTCCCCCCCACCCCTCCGCCTCCACCCCTCCCCCCTCCCCACCGCACCTGGTTTACGACACTCGCGGCTTTACGACATCACCTTCCTTACACCTAGAGCCGCTCGCTCTACGGCCGGAACCTTGTTGCTAGGGAGAAGACGGTTTGCGGCAACACTGGAAACAGCTGTGTTTGAATTGAGGGCCGAGGGAAAAGTTTCCCTCAGGTGTCTTGGGATGGGGGAGGGAGACATTGGGAAACTGTGGGGACCTGGTCAGACGGGCGACAGGCTGTCAGACTGAGAAAGGTAAAGGAGGAGGTTCCGCCGCGTTCTGCCTGTGAACTGGCCACACCCGCCGCGAATGCTTGGGGCTCGTACGGGTCTGACCGATTCTAGTCGGGACCTTGTGTCCTCAGAGTAACCGGAACAACCTGTCTTCCCTCTTCCTCAAGGTTAGGCTCCGCTCCCACGCAGCGTTCGTCCGCTCTGCGCACCCCGGGGCTCCGCAGAGGGTCGTGCCCCGGACTCCCCCGGGAGTTGCCCGGGTTAGGAGAAGGGCAGGTTCGGGAACGGTGAAGGACTGTTTTGGGAAGCTCAGCCTCTGACCGCGAGGACGCACGGCTTCACGAGAGAGGCTACCTGACCCCCGCCCCGCCGCTCTGACTCCCTTCCATTACACGCATGGTTTTCCCCTCAGGGAACTGGGATGGGAAGTGACTTCAATTAGATAGAACTTCAGCTGGACCGAAAGAGAGGCTAGAAGTTCCGCTTGCAAGCCAGCTCGGCGGGGAAGCAAAATGAGTAATACCCACACTGCCCCTGTCTCACTTCCTCATCCACACCAGACTCACCTGTCACCTCCGCCTGCCCCCCGCCCAGCCTCCCTGCTCTGAGCGGTCCTCTGGGCTTTCCCCTTAGAGTAGTCCCACGAGATCTTGGGCGTCAAGAGTCAAAGTTAAGCTATTAACAGGCCGTGACTTACCATCTAAATGGGTAGTTACCTGTATATAGGACGTTAAGGCAACAAGCATGGCTCACAAATGCGGTCTTTGAGACTGATAGATTGCTGATCTCATCTCAAGTCCCTGACTTGGTATAAATTTGGGGGATGTCTAAAAGACCGTATAGATAACACCACAAATACCAAGGAAGTCAAGTCTGAAGTAGTCAGTAGGATTTAGCTTTCCACTTCTTCCCCCCCTCCCTTTCAAATAAGGAAAAGTCTTTGGGACCAATTTTATGAAATGAGCTGAGCTGTATTTCAAATAATATAGTTATAAATTAACAATATACGAATTATTGGTAGAGAAATTGAGAAACCTGAAACATGACACGTAGAGTACTAGAAATAAAGTTGCCCAGCACAGTGCTCTCACGGTAGGTGCTCATAAATGTATGCCTGTAATTTTTGTCATACCTATGGCAAGATTCTTTATTATGTTAAAATAATCTTTTAAACACGCTCCAGAATTTTAGAAGATTCATTAATAATCTCTTCAAACCTTTCAACTGAAATTTACAGCTGAAGTCTAGTAATTTAATATTAGAAAGTTTAATCCTGAATATGAGTATAGATGAAAATTTTCTCACTCACGTTTGCTTTGGGACTTTGAGAAGTGAATACATTATTTATTGGTGCATGAAATGTGACTGTAAATATTCTTTGCTATATATTATGTCTATATATCTACTCTCGTCCTCAGTGCCAAAACTACTCATTATTCTTTATGATCATTTAAGTACAGGCAATTCTCCCTTTCCTCAATACCATGTTAACTGAACTTGGGCATGTTAGAACCAGAAAGGTGTCCATGCTTTGCTTTATTCAAGTGGTAAGTTTCCTACTTTTTTATAACTGTGTAATGTTCTTTATTTGCCTTCTGAATCAGGTTATAGAATTTGTCCTTTGCCAACACCGCCCCCTCCCCAACAAACACAACATTTTTACAGTTACCCTAATTTCCAGTAAAAAAAAAAATACTTTCTAATTCTAGCATACATTTGATTTACTCTTAAACTTAGGAAACATCACATGCTGTTTTCTCTTTCTGCCTGTCTTGTACCTCCCTACTAAGTTTCCTTCAGTGTTCATCCTCACCTTGAAATCAGAGATAAAGTGTAAGGGACTCAGGCACAAAGTAGAAGTCATTTTCTTCCATACCTCAGTGCTTACTGGTTTACTTAGCTTGGGCCAGACTTATTTAACTCCATGTGAACAGATTCATTATTATTATTATTATTATTATTATTATTATTATTATTATTATTTTATTATTCTGTTCATGCCTGTGTCCTCAACACCTAGCAGAATACCTAGTCACATAGTAGATGCTCAGTAAGTAAATATTTTTTAAAATAAATTAATACTGTTGATCTTTTCAGAATCTGTTCTTGGCTATAAAATAAGGATTGTTTATTTACCTTCATCACATTTGTTCGTAGGAGCAGTTGAAATCATGGACATAAAAAGCTGTTTACTGTCATTTATATCCTGTCTTATTTTGAGACTAATTGGTCTTGATTTTAGATTCTGCATAATCATTTTTCCCAAATTATTAACTCAATTCACTCCTATTTTAAAAATATGTACAGGAAATACTATTGATATTCCAACTCTTCCTATACAAAATTTCAATTTTATAAAGTCCTGTAATCATGTATATTATAAACTGAATATTTGATTAATATACTTTATTGTAAATGTTCCCCAAGTTATTGAAATCTGGACTTGAAAGAAAGCAGACAAAAGTAAATCTCAGAATAAATTGCTGCTTTAAACTTGAAGCATTTGTGATAGCACTTATCTCTTAAATATAACTAAAAAATTGGAAAAAGCCTTTAAAATACATTTAGAAAAGGAATAAATTTATTAGAATTTAGGTTTATTTAAATCAAACATGGTAGGATACTAATAAGAGTTTAATGTGTATTCTGTATTGTTGGATTTTAGCAATTGTAGTGCCATCATACGATATATGCTATTCAATATATACTATTTTTAATGTCAGTGAAATGTTCACATTACTTCTAGTGAGCACTGAGATTGCATATGCTGAAGAAGAGGTATTCTGCTGAAAATGAATTACTGTAATCTTTTCTAAATTTACAGGAAAAAATGTAAATGGGTAGAATATTTTCAGTATTGAGTTTTTCCTATAAATTTTTCATGAACCCTTTGCACCTGCTATTTGCTTTCCATATGAGATTCATGTGTAAGTGAGGGTAAAATTTGACATAAAATTATTTTAAGTTTCAAATGTAGATATTCCATGGTGTTCCACATTGCGTCTGATTTCCATGTACCTAAGTTCCTGAACACATTTGACAAGTATAACTTACATCATTCTACAATCTTCATAAAAATAAAAAAGTTGGTTATTTTCATGGAAGGATAACATTAATTATGTTAATTAGGTTAATTACGTTAACATGTGATTTTAATATTAGTGCTTGAAGGAAAAAGACATTTGATACCAGTTTTCCGTCAAAGTATAGAGTTTAGAATCCCCTAAAGTTGTTCCTCAATCCTTGGCTCAATAGTGACTCTGGATATGTGTGTGGTTCACAATGAAACAAAAGAGGGCAGTCGTAATTTCGCTGCCTGCAGTTTCACCAAATTCTGCAATGACTGAGGCAGGAAGGAAATATGACTACAGGGTGATGCAGAACCGACAGTTGTCTTTAGTACCCATGATATAGCCTCCCAGGAGGGAATAATAGGGACAAATGTTTTCCCCAGACCTCCATGTGATTTTATTATCTATTGCACAACAAAATGGTATTTCCCCCTCTGGGGAACAAGGCTCCTATTTTTAATATAAGTCAATGAAATGTTAACACATGGAACTTCTTATTTGGGGGGCAATTTTTCAGGAAGATGTCTAATATGGAAAGATGTAAGTAGAAAAATAGAGAGGTTTGAAGGAGGTTAATGAACATCCAAAAAATAAAACTAATCTTTTTCATAAAATTACAGTAGTTAAAACAAATTGCTTTCAATTCCACAGTAGATTATAGTTGCTAATATTGATATCACACATGAACATGAACAGCATTTTTTCTATACTAAACAATTATAGATAATTTGTGCTAGAGAGAGAGCAACTTGCATATTTTATATTTGAGTAAATTTTTAGTATTCACCATGATATCAGAGGGCTGATACCTGTTTCTATTGTTTTTTTCCCCACTTTGTCTTCATGTATTTTTCTCTGGCATCTTAACTTCTTTTAGCAGCTGGCTGGTTCTCTTACAGAGTATGTCTATTTCTTTGACCTATAATCCTGGCCTTCTGTATTCCACAGCTATTCAGTTTCTGCCACTGTATCCTTGGAGTATATATATTTAAAATATTTTCAGTGAATAACAGGTTTTAGATGTCCACTATTGTGTTGAACTCACATGAAAAAGTTGGCAATTAGACATATACCCTGTGTTCAAATATATCCACAACTTTGAGATCCCTGGTCAGACCCTTCTCATTCTTTCATCTCATGCCTCTATTTCTTTGCTCACTCTCTTTATTCTACATACATAAATAGATCAGACACTGTGCCCCTCCACTGTTTTACTTTTTAATCATTCTTTCCTCCATCTTTCTTTATCCCAGGTCTGACACAGCTCTGTTTAGATAAATTCCTTTTCTTTTTTTATTCAAGATATTTTGAATTGTTCTAACTCTGTAATATGCTTTGCCTTTTCATGTTATTCTGGTTATTCTCTGTCCCTCAAAGTCCATTCTCTGCCTTTCCATGCTGTGAGAGGCTGATTTCTGTGGACCACGTCACCCAGGTTTCTTTACCCTCTGGTTTCTATTTGGTTTCAGCCAATTTGGAGCATTGGCAAATGATCAGAGAAAGGAAAGAGAGAGAGAGAGAGGTCAGGATATTTATTTCCCCTTCTCCCATACTCCCTCCTGCCTGTCTGTGTCTTTTGGCAGTAGCTTCATTCCTCTACCTAAGGCCATGGCTCTAGTCAGACAACCCTGTACCCTGACTACGGGTCTTGGCAAGTCCAGAAACTGCTTCTTCTCTTTGTTCCTTCAGGCCTAGAAATGGTAGTGGTTTCCTCCTGTTGTGAGTCCTTGGGTACTTGATCCCTTATTGGTTCCCTTAAAGCGTACCCACATCTCTGTAAATAGTTTCTTCATCAGACTGTCTTCAATTTACCCTTTGAGAATGCCATCTGTTTCCTTCCAGGTCCCTGAGTAATACACATATAAAAATAAAATGTATTTTTTCACCTTACTTATTATCAACCAAGAATTCTATTTCCATTAATTACAACCCTAAACTTGAAATGTGACATAAATGTCATCCATTGACCAACTATACACTCATGTCCTAACGTATATGCAAAATCTGGTAAATACTTAAAAATATGCCGTCTATTACATAGTAATTATTCAATAACTATTTGTGGAATGAACACTGCCCTAATCCAAAATCAGGAGAGACTTTTATAAGCCTTAAAACAATGAGGAGGGGAAAACATCATAATATTATGGTATTAAGATGGAGATAGCTAGTTGTCTCCATTATATTTCTTCCCAGCTTGTTATAGAACCCTCCACTCTTATCACATGGCTGCCAGAGTGAAGCTTGCATGTACCTAGGTGCTACTGTCCTACTCAGTTCTGACCAGTGAGATATAAGTGGAAGTGATGTGTGCAACACTTAGGACATCCTTCAACAGGAGGTGGTGCAACATTCATTCCCTTCTTCCTCTTGGTTGGAAGCAGATCTGCCGGCTAGAGCTCCTTAAAGTTAAGAAAGAGCAACAAGACTGAAGGAGCCTGAGTTCTTGACGCTATGGAATACCATAACCAACCCTGGACTTCCTACCTCCAGATCTCTTATATAGAGAGAAACGTGTATCTTCTTTAAGCTACCATTATCCTAGGTTTTCTCACACGTGCAGCCAAAGGTAATCCTGTTCAATGGGGGTATGTGTGTTAAGTTTCCTATTGCTACTGTAAAAGAGTTACCATGAACACAGTGGCATAAAATAATGCAAACATATTATCTTACAGTTCTGAAGTCAGAAGTCCAAAATGGGTTTCATCAAGGTTTTGGCAGGATTTTCTTCAGATGGCTCTAGGGGAGAACCTGTTTCCTTGCCTTTTCTAGCTTCTAGAGGCCACCCACATTCCTTACCTCATGGACCGCCCCCCCCCCCCATCTTCAAAGCCAGCAACATCAGGCAGAGTCCTCATTTTGCCAGCTCACTAGTTTTCTTTCTGCCTTCTTCTTCCATTTATAAGGGCCTTTGTGATGACACTGTGTCCACCCAGATAATTTAGGATATCTCCCCATTTCAAGATCAGCTGCTTAGTAAGTTTAATTCCATCTGCAGTCTTAATTCCCATTGCCATATAATCCAACATACTCACAGGCTCTGGGGAGCAGGACATGGACGTCTTTGGCCAGTAATTCTGTCTACCAAAGTATGCAAATTCTAAGTTTCGTGATTGAGAAATATGTTTTTATTGAATGTTGATTTATTAAATATTGTTTTTTTCTTTATAAACAGCCCTAAAGCATTACTAATTACTCATTACTTTTTAGGTAACATTTAGCATTGTGCCACAATAGAAGTTTTAATCATTATTCATTGGTTCATTTATTCAACTAATATTCCTGAGCATATTTTATGTGATGGACACTGCATGGGGCTGTAAATGCCTAGCACAGTCCCTGACTACAAGACACTTACAGGTTGTGGAAGAAACAGATTGTCAAAGGGGCTGTTACACAAATGTTCGGGAGATACAGAATACATAGGAGAGACATCTAAACTAACCTGCAGTGATAGAATTTCTTGGAGAAGTGATAGAATTTGTCAGGAGAAGAGTTGGGGGAAGAGTGTTAAAGGAAGAAGTCACAGCATGTGCAAAAATCTCCAGATAAAACTATAGTGCGTTGGGGGGATTTGTGAAGAGCAAATAAGATACGGTACGTGAAGTGTTTTCCATAGTGCCTTGCACATGGTAAATAGTGAATGATGGGTAGTAAAAACAACAAAAGAAAATTCTCAGGCCATGATCAGAGTCGGATATTAAGAACATAATTCCAATAGAATGAAAGCATCAAATAAAGGGAATACATATTCCAGATGAGGCTGCAGTTAGGGAAGCAGGCACCAGATCATATGGAGATGCTAAGAATTTGGGACCTTATATTAAAAACAGTTGTCAGCCATGAAAGAGTTTTTTTAAAAGTTGAGTATCCACATTATACAAGATGTTAATTAGTGTTCTATGAGGGAAAAGAAAAAGTGAGCAGAACATCATGCATTAAGAGAGCTTTAAAAGTTTTTTTTTCCCTCTTGAATAATCATTTATAAAGGAATAACTCAGCAAGGAAAAGCAATACAGATACAAGATGTGGTGATCGATATGAAGCACAGATGAAGAACATTTCCAGATTATATTAACAATAGTATAATACTGTTTTTAAAAATTAAGGAATATAAAGCATAATTAGTATTTCCAATGTTTACAGTATTAGTAAAATTGTTTCTGGTTATACATTCTTGTAGTGATCTTTCTATGTTATAGTACTGCCTTAGTACACGGCAGGCCTTCAAAATTATATGATAATATACAAAAGTGTCTGCAACGTATTTGATACTTGCTGTTTCCACCATTATATTTACTCCAGCCTAATGCATAAAAGCTAACATCCTCCCCTTTCATATTCAGCTGTCTTCCAGATTACCTTACGTCCAAGTAGGCAGATTAGTTTTCTTTCCCTGGATTTCAAATTATCTCAGCACTTCTCCAGGTGTATCAGAAATCTTGACAATTAGACAACCATCCCCACATAGCTAGGAATTCCCTCACATCCTTCAGAGTACCTTGTACATACCATGGTGGAAGCATTTATCACTTTTACTATATGTTTTATATCCATCTCCTAGTCTGAGCTTTTTATATTTGTATTTTTCCCCAAAAGCAATGCCTGTCTAATGGGACTCACACTCAATACTTATGGAAAAGAAGGAAAACTCCTGCCATTTGTGAGTCATTCTGGCACTGGGGTTTGTGAAAAACAAATAAGATATGGTATGTGAAGTGTTTTCCATAGTGCCTGGCACATGGTAAACAGTGAATGATAGGTAGTAAAAACAACAAAAGCAAATTCTCAGACAATGATCAGAGTTGGATATTAAGAACACAATCCCATAGAATTCCTACATAGTCCCTTTTTGTTCAACGCTAAAGATAATTTTTGTCCCTGAAAATGTCATTTCAGGCATAGGTGGAATGATTGTAATTAAAGGACAAAAAGAAATGATATTACCATGTTTGTTAAACAGAATATTTGTTATCTTGTCTAAAAATAATTACATTAATTACATTATCTGAAGAATTGTCTACACAATAAGTAAAACTACTACCCTACGATAACACTCTCTGCAATGCAATTAGATAGCATGTAGGCCTTTTTAAAAATACAAGTTAAAGATCATTAAATAAATATAAAAACTTAGTTTTTTTTAATTAGTTTCAGGTAAGCAACATAATAGACATTTATACCCCTCACAAAGTGGTAACCCCTCTCCCTCAAGCTACTATCCCTTTGACATCTTATATAACTGTTACAATACCATTCACTGTCCTCTATGCGATACTCCACCTCCCGTGACTACACACACACACACACACACACACAGGCGTACATGTATATATTTACTTCGAATTGACATACAATATTCTATTTCAGCTTCAGTTGTACAGCACATTGGTCATGCTTCTACACAGTCTAAGAAGTGATCCCCTTGATAAGTCCAGTGCCCATCTGGCACTTTACAAAATCTTTACAACATTGTTGATTATATTCCCAGTTTCTGTGTAACACAATTCAAACCAACCTAAGCACAAAAAAAAAAAGAAAAAAAAATTTATAATGAGGATGTAAGTTTTTCTTTTTCCTTCCTTAGAATCCAAGAGTAGGAGAGTGGCCAGGGGTTCACTTGAGTTGGAACACCTTTAGATATGCACAGAGGACCTCTCCATTTCTTAACCTCTGTACCTATGTCTGCGTCTGTTTCATTTTCTTTCAGGACCTAATGCTTGCATGAAGGTGTTATCAACTCACAAGAGGTATGAGGAGACACTTAAATGTGTCCACTATAACATTACACAATATTTAGAGTAAAAGCGGTCATCTCTGTTCCTACCCCAACACTAGTATTCAATTTTTTTCACATATATAGTTTGTATAGTTACAATAATACCTAGTTTTTGCCATGCACATTCATTTAGATTCTAATTAAGCATGTTACTGGATTGTTTTAAAAATGTCTATTAAAAGGATTTAGAATTTTTATAAGTTTAAATTCTTGCTTGCTCTTAAGAAATAATCAGTCAACTGCAAGGATCTTTTTTATATGCTAGCAGAGGTTAGCAATTTTGGAATTCTTGAGTAAATATACTTCACTATTAAATACATTAGAAATTGGAGAGTAATTCAAAGGAATTCCTAGGAATACTATGCAATCATGTAAAAAGAATGAAACAGCTGATTTGAAAAGCTCTCAGAGGTAAAAAGTAAAGTCAGGTAAAAAACCATGGTAAAGAACAGTGTGTACAGTTTGCTATTACTGCACACACGCCCACATGTACGCGTGCACACACACATGTGTAAGTGCATAGACAATCTGTGGAAGGACACATGGTGGCAATGTTTGCCTCTAGGGAGTAGTTCTGGGAGGCAGAAGTGCAGGAGAGAGAAAGACTTTCTTTTTTTGACTGTGACAAAATTCTGATATGTAGAAGTGACACCCCCATATAGATTCTGTAGAGTACAGATTTCACTGTGGAAAATACAGTACAGAATTGTTTTGCATATGTCATAGAACAGAGCAAATGGTAAATACAGTGAGGTTCCAGGATTCTCACGTGGAAGAAGAGAGATACAAACATGGAGTGGAAATAATGAAGAACTCTAAGGTGTTGAATTTATTTAAATTGAAGGTATCAGTATGCGTCCATGATTTTTAAAAGTATATTGTTTATCTGTCTCCATTGAAAGGGTTTAGAAGCAATGATGCCTCACTAGCTATGAAAGACTTACTTTGAATTGAAAGACTTTTGAATTTTGTGTCATGAACACATTTATCTATTCGAAGCCATGAATGATGGTAATTTTTAGTAATAGATGCAAAGGACTAGGTGATCTTCCTACAAACTGTTTTGAGTATATACAGTTATTCACTAAGGGGTGGTACTTGTAAACTAGAAAAACTGATATTCAAAATCTTGATAAAGTGATTCCATTGAAAGCTGCAAAATATGTAGTCAACTCTTAACCCTGCTAATGGGCACAGGCATAGCATAGTCTGACAAAATTACAAATCTTTTAGCCAATATTTTTACTTTTGATTTACATCCAAACCATACAATTCTGGCCAGTTTCCCACTTTGCTAATTTTGTATGGTAAATTCTTAATCTCAGATGGCTTTTCTTGGCTCTCCTCTATCATGACTGCCTTCATCTGGAAAAGGGCACTTAGGAAATGGAAGAACAGTTTTAGTATTAGCAAAAGGCAAATGAATGAATGAATGAATGAGATTTGAGAATCCATTCTCAATTCTTTACTGTGGGTATAAGTAAAGATTTGGACAAATCACCTTGGACAAATCACCTAACTTCTCTGAGCCTGAGTTCTTTTTCTGCAGAATCAAACCTAATTTCCCTGTATAAACCAGACTTGCCTGTATTGTCCCAGGGTTTTGGTGAGTATCACATGAAATGGGGAAATAATTTTGAAAACTGTAAGACAGAATTTTAAAGTTTCGCTGTACCTTTATCAATATAAAAATTATTCCTAAAGTCAAATATTAATGAATTTTGAATAATTAGCTCTTTTGTGTTTTATTGGAACCTATTTAATACTAACTAAGTTGATTAACATAAATTGAGTTGATTATTTTTAATTTCTTTCTCTTGTTTACCCTCTGATGGAGGTGCTTTTGAATAGTGCAAACGTCAAAACAGATACAAAAGCAAAAGGTACAAAAGGCAGAGTAAGAAGAGGTCTGAAATGAAATGGTATATCAACTGTTTGACTATTATGTTAAATCTACTCTGATAGAATTTTGAAAAATAATTTGCTTTTTATTTCCAAAGGTTTTTGCAGAGGACTGGATTTTGTTTTATGACCAGTTTTGTCTCTGAAATGATCTGCCTTGATTTTGGCCAGTTCTACTAACTGTCAAATGTTACTGTATTTAATCACATTTTTCTTTCTAGCTTACTATATAAAGTGTTCCTAAAGATCATAAAAAATGCCCACAAACAGCCAAAGTATTATTTTATTTCTAGCTTTAATATTGTTTTATATTGTTGCTGTTTATGTTTAGATAATTATGTTGTTTTATCTTCAGTAGCCATATTTTAGTTATTGATAAAATCATTTTAGTTAAATTAGTACATAAGCATGCATATTTGAGGTCAACATTATTTAACATGTTTTGCTATTACAAGTAGCAATTTACAGTATTTTAATATTGTAAATAGTTGTGGAATTTAGTCATTTTATGTATATTGAATTAATTACTGTCATTAAATAATTACCTTTTTTCTTTAGTAACTCAACTTATTTCCTGATTTTATCCATTTTTGATACTGTGCTTTTGATTGGTAAAGTCACTGATAAATATCTGTTACTGTTTTTCAGCTAATATCATAATAGTATGAAAGATGTTTTGGCAGCTATTTCATTATGTAATTGGTGACGTTGTTAGTAAATGCCAAAAAGTAATATATGAATAAAAAACATTTTAAGTGTTCATCAAATATTATAAATAACAGAAATGATTAGAGGAAAAAAAATACTCAAATATTGTCTGATAAAAAATTAAAGATTTTGACTATATGAGAAAAATATAGTCTCTTGAGATGATTGACTAAATTGATTAGCTCTTCCTTGCTTTATTTTCTGTACCTATAGCAATCATAGTAAATAAAAAACGAATGGCCTGAACTTTTTTATTACCTAGTTTACTTATATATTTTTGTCCTCCTATGAACTCACTTTCTCCAGACTTTGCATATGTTATGGTCATAAATTGAACAGCTAAAATCTGCTTTTGTTGGTTGATGTTGGTTTTAAAGCATGTCTTTATTGAGTCTACTCCCCTTCCATTGCTAGTCAGCATAGAACTGACCAAAAGGCTATCAACCAGACAAAAGAATTTGATGCAAAGAATTTGACAACCCATTAGCTAGAAAACCATCCCCTGGATAATTCAAAATTGATTGAAGCTTTCCCCCATATATAAAATTGTTCTGCAGTTCCATTCATTTTTGCATTTCTCCTTTGTATAGCCTTGGAAAACATAGATCAGTGATGTAGCAGCAAAAGACATCATGATACCAAATAGGAAATGAGAACCTGGAAGGTGCTGTGGACCTCTTAATTTCCAGGCCACTTGATAGCAGATACAGTTCATTACACAGGAAAATTGCTTGATCTTGGGAAGAAAGGGTGCTGGAGGTGAGGGAAAATGAGTTAGTCACCAATACAGTTCACCTTGCAATTCAATCATTTAGCTCTAACTAGAGAATGATTGCTGCCACATTCCAGATAAAGAATGAAAGCTTCTTTCCACAATAAAATGGCGAATCATGTATCCCCTGCATTTAAATCCTAGAATAAAAAAGAAGTAAAAGGAAGGAAAGAACTATTATTCTATGTTTGTAAATGCACACTTACAATTTTAATAAAGAACACATCATTTGTAGACCTTTTATAATCTATCACATAGCTGTTTTTTTAAGCTTCGTTGTAACATGGACAGCTATTATTTCCGTCTCATCTGTACAGAAACAGATTCAGAGAAGCTACAGTCACACACTTCAGATAGTTCAGACTGGGACTCCAGCCCAGATCATAACTATTAGGTTGGTGCAAAAGTAATTGCGGTTTAAAAGGTTAAAAAAATTGCAAAAAACACAATTACTTTTGCACCAACCTACTATAAATACCATGTTTAAATTTTATTGTACTCAATAAACATAAAATCATATCCAGGATGTGCCAAGACAAAATTCTAAAAAGCATAAAGAAAATGTTCATACTCAAAAAAAGAATTATGAGCAGAAGAAATATTTTAGTGAATATTTTGTTACACGTTCAATATTTCTGTAAATTTTCTCATAACGTACAAAATTGTGAATGACTTATAAGCCTACATTCCCTCTTCTCTAGTGCGTTTCCACAAACACAAAAGATTACCTCTTACTCTCATATTTGAGAAGATGCTTTTGCTCCCCACCCTCATCCTTCCCTATCTGTCCTTTATTCTTCATTGATTCCCCTAGTCTCTGACCACCCACTCAAGTTTTTATCACCTTTATTTTATAAGCAATTGTTCGGTATCATTTCTCATTCTATTATAAACTCTTTTATGATAGATACCATGGCTAATAACTCTTGTTAAAGTGATGAACACATCTGTAAAGTAAATATATTTTAATGTCTTCTATGATAAAAAACGCCATCTCTGGCTGGTATAGGAAGAGGGTCCTGACTGGAAGCTGATGTGGAAGCAGATCACAATTTGTCTCAGAGTACTTAATGACCTGAAGTTTAATCTGATAGGAAGTAAAAAAGCTGAAAACTCAGTAGCCTTTTTAAAAATGAGCTAAGGGATTAGCCATCATATTTTAGTACTATTATGTATGGTATTAGTATAACTTAGTTCTGAGAACCAAGGGAGAAAAGATTGCTTTTTGGAGCAAACATCTTTAATGTGACTAGGCAAAAACAAAGGAAAATAGCAGTCAAAAGTTGATAGGTATCCACCCTCCAAAATAACTTAAATTCTGAATTAGAATTTTGTAGCTCTGGCATAGAAAAGGATCTAGATTAGTTTGTCCATGAATGTGAGGACACATACAATACCTATATTTTTGGAGTTAATGAAGACAGAAAAGGTCAAGATGTATCTTCTAGAGTGAATACGTCAAGTGGGGAAAACTAAGAGTTGGGGAAAAAAAATCTAATATTACATTGTTTCTAGCATAACCCACAAACATAATTAAGAGACTCTTGCAATATAATTTAAAAATTCTTATATTAATATGGTATATGAAACCAAGAGGTCATAACTATAATAGTTCCTTTTGGACCAAAATAAGTTGCCAACCAGATGCAAAATTAATATGTAGCACTCTCAAGGTATTGTGCCTTCAATATGCACATTTTAAATTAATAGAAAAATTAAGAAATAGTAGAAATAGAGTTGGGGAGGAGAAAGTTTTTAAAGGTATCACAAGATGTTGTTGTCATGAAAGGAAATTTAAGTAGCAGGTCAAGATCTCATAGATATGTATCACTCACAAGATCATGGTAACCTATTTTTTAAAACTACCTGTAGTCAAAAACAAATCACTGCAGGGTAGGAAGAAATCTCAAAGCCTACCAAAAAAGTTTTAAAGGTGAAAGTGCGTAAAGTTTTAAAGTTGTAATGTCTCAGAACCAATACTGATTTCTACAAGAATAAAGACAGTTTTACACACACACAAACACACATACACACATAGAGTGATTGAAAATTTTGAAGAAAATGAGATAAAACGTATTGACTGAATATTGTATGTCAACTATAATTTAATATATATATATATATATATATAGTCATGGGATATGGAGTATAGCATAGGGAATAGAGTCAATGGAATTGTAATAGATGTATACGATGTCAGAGGGGCAATAGATGGGGGAGGGGGGTGAAATGTCTAAGTATTGCATTGTTTTGTACACCTGAAACTAGTACTAAAAAAAGTATTGACTGGACATCTGAGGAAAATGAACATAATGATAAAAAGGGCCTAGTCACACTATCAGAAAAACCCAAAAACCTGGAAAGAGTGTAAAATAGATACAAGTAATAATGAATTTTCGCAAAGAAACATTCACAGAGAAGGATTACCTTTCAAACATCATCCAAATCATTAACAAAGATCTTAGAAGAAAAGAAATCACAGTGAAATAGAGGATTATTTAAGACATTTTTGGATGGAGCCCACTATTGGTTTAAGGCAATTATTGTTCTTTCAGTATCGGGGACAGTCATTACAGAAAACATTGATGGATTGTTTGTAGAAAACTGGATAAAGCTGTCCAGTAAGATAAAACTGAGATCAAATATTAAGCCAAAAGATGCAAAAACATGTTATTTAACCTTATAAACCTAGCACCTAGCATGGAACCAAGGGAGAGTGCCTAATCTTTCTAAAGAGGCACACTTAAGAATTCATTTGACAAATATTTATTCATCTGCTTCTATGTGTCAGGAGCTATTCTAAATTCTTGGGATACATCAAGGAACCAGACAGACAAAAATCCCTGCTCAGCAGAACTTGCATTCTAGTGGAATGAGACACATAATAAGAGACAAATAAGTAAGCAAAGTATATAATATGTTAGAGGGGGATTAAGTGCTGTGGAAAAATAGAGCAGGATACTAAGAGCGCTTGAAGATGCAGAGAGATCATGGCTTCCTCCTTAAAATTACAAAGCAAAATTCTGGTGCTCTGTAATATGTTCTCCAAAAGGTGCACACTAGTATATTGAGAAGGAAGTCGGTGGAGCTAGGCATGTAGGATGTGTCCAGTAAACGATGGTTTGATTTAACTACTCAGTAATTCTTGTTTGATTCAAAGCAGGTGTCATAGCAGAAAGTAAGTTGTGGAATTCTCATAAAAACGTAGGTGTTTTTTTTTATGGATGCTATAATAAACAAAATCTGTGATGTCTCCCATTAATTGAATCCCTAACACCTGTTCTCTTTATTTACCTTACTTTTGTTTATTTTGTTTAATACTATTTCATTACTGTTTAAAAACAAAATAATTGAAAACATATGTGCAGTTTTAGTCATAAAACATTTACATTCTTTCCATTACTGATAATGATGATATTAATATAATTGTCTGTTGGTATGTTTAAGAAAATAGAGATTTTTTTAAACTCCCACAAGTGAATATGTACAGCTCGTCTGTTTGCACAGGGGTCTGAGGAATATGAAGGGAGTTACTAACTTCGACATGGGCTAGGGGACTTTGGCTTCATATATCTTTTTAAAATTTTATCCAGTTGCATTATCAATGACATTGAAGTTCAAGACCACGCAAATATAGGAACTTCTGCCTTCTTTTCTCAACCCTTGAAACATCATTACAATTAGCAAACTAATGTATTACTATTAAATCACAATAATAACCATTAAAAGAGTTTTGGACTCTTTACCACTTAAAGTCTCACTTGCTCCTCAAAATAACATTATGATGCCAGGAAGATTCTTTGGAAACTGAGTCTCAGAGAGGTGATTTTACCAAGGTCACTAATCTAATAGGGGTGGGGTGCAATGTGTGGTGCCAATGTGAATACTGTTCTTAAAAAAACCCAAACATCTAAGTTATTTATTTTTATGTGATTTGGTTTTGTCATGAAAACTGGAAAAGTATTTAGGCTAGCTTACCAAATCTGGATGTTATGTTGTCTAGGTAAGTAAGTGCTGGTCGTTTAATGACTAAGCATCTTTATTGTCACTTCACTGTTCCTGTTGCTCTGCCCCAGCCAGCCACTCAGCTCACCTCATCTCACCCTTAGTTTTCCTCCCAGGAAGGTAGGAACAGAACTGTTGTAATCTCCAATAAAGGAAACAACCAAGTGTGTACAGGAATGGCTTATTTTTAACATTATACTCATTTAGAATGCGAACTGTAGAAGTTTTGAATAGTGAAACAGTATCTCTTGTACATTAATTCTTAATAATACATGATTTTTAAGACTGAAAAAAGTCTGAAACTGGATATTAAAAATTAATATTTCAAAGTCAGTGTTTTACTACTTGTATGTAACATGGATCAAGCCAAAATTTTTGAATTCATATTTGTAAAATGTTCCAGTCTCAATACTCATGTTATTACAGAAGTAGAATTGCTAAACACGGGGTCATTTTAGTCTTTTACTGTATATTAATGAGTGTTTAGAACATTAACTGCCATAGGTTTTGCTTTGGGTCCCTCTTTCCAACTTGGTTATTAAGCTGGCAAAAGAATAACCTACCACAATTTGTTTTATGAAACAGTGACAATAAAAAAAAATTATTATTTTAATCGAAAGGTTTTTTTCCCTTCTTGTTCAAAAATATTCTTAGAGGCATTTGTGTGTGTGTGCATTCTACTAAGGGATTGGTAAGCAAGTTTAATTGCATATCGAATAATGGGATGAAATTGAACATTATCCAACAGGAGTGCCCTACCCCACTGCCAGGTGAAAAGCATTATTTTATTTATGGAGTGTCTCTAAAGATTGAAGTAACTCCCCAGATAACAGCATTTCAGATTTTTACAGGTTTATTAGGATACCTTTTCTTATTGCTCAGATAACTTAACTACTTTTGCATTTTTAGATTTTCTTCTTGTTTTCTCCTTAACTGGCAATAAGGCAAAGTGAGCCCCTTGACTGATACACTGAATCCCAGAGCCTCTCATCCATTCAAGAACTGAAATTACCTCCCTTCTTCGCGTCAGCATCCTCTTCAGTAATACAATGTGCTATAATATTGTTAGGCCCAGGTTGGTTCACTCCTCACATGCCAGATAGCAAATCCTCATGGGTTATCCTCTGTCCTCGAAATACTTCCTGTACTTGGACACCATACTTGCCTGGTCTCCCTGTTCAATTTCAAGCTACTCCTTTTCAGTTCCTCTTACTTGTTCATCCTCTCCCCAATCTCTAAATACTGTTAGGGGTCAGTCCATGCATGTCTTTCCTTCTCTGTCTACATACCTTCCTTAAGTGATCTTTCCATTTTCTTGGCTTTAATTGTCATTTTCATGCCAGTGGCTTCCAAATAAATATCTCCAGCCTGGACCTAATCTGTGAACTCCAGGCTTATTTAGCCTCCCCATTTAGATGTTTAATATATACTACAAGCTTAAACTATCACAAACTGAGCTTCTGGTATTAATCCTTCTCCTTAAACCTCCTCCTTCTGCAATCTGAATATCTTGTTTCACACAATAGTAATTCCATCTTTCTAAAGACTCAGGCCAAAACTTTGGAGTTAATTTTGATCCCTTTTTATTAAACCCCATGTTCAATTTTTCAGAAAATACATATGCTCTATTTTCAAACTACATCCAGAATTTGTTTACTTTTCATCAGTTCCCTTGCTACCGTCTGGGTCCAACCACTGTTAATGCTCACCTGGACTATTATAATCTCCCTCACTGGGTTTCCCTATTTCTTCCTTTGCTGCCCTTCAGCCTGTTTCAATAGAGAAGCCAGACTTATCCTGTAAAAACCCAAGTCAAATCATGTCACTGATCAAGTCAAATCATGTTCTTGCTCAAACGCTCCAATGGCTAACCCTTTCAATAAATTAAATCCGAAGTCCTTACCATAGTCTTCAAGGTTTACATGATCTGCCCACGCTCACCTCTCCAATCTTACCTCCTGCAGTCCCCACTCTTCACTCTGTTCTGGCCACATCAGCCTGCTCAACGTTCCTGAGTATATGCCAGGCATGTTCCTCCCTCACAGCAGGCATTAGAATCAAGGTCTCTCAGCTTCCAAAGCCTATTTCTAAATCTAAATGATTTAACAGACTCTCCAGAAATCCTAATCAGGATATTCTCATAGAAACACAGTACCTAAATCATATACTAATTTTTAATGCCCTTATTAAAAGGAATTCTAAACATATTACTTCATTCTGCTGGGCTATTTCCTAAAATCTGATGCGAACAATTACTAGGCTAAAAGAAAAAGATCTTACAGAGTTCTGTGATGTATGATATATACAGACTGTCTAATTAAACTAAAAGTATCTAGACGTTGTCATCACATGTTTATTTAGTATCTATTAAGTGCTAGTACCTATGATGACCCCATGGGTGTCAGGTCCCATGTTAGGGGGATGCAATGGTGAATGGGAGAAACAGAGAGACAAAGACAGAGACACAGGAGAGAGAGAAACTGGAGATGGCCCAAATGATTTCGCAAAAGGGACTATAAAGTGCCTTTGTCCAAAAGGACTGTTAAATGAATCTGGGAATGAAAGTCTGATTCAACATTATAATATCTGTTAATGAATTTATATTAACAGATGAAGAAATATTACAAGGTATCATAGTAGATACAGAAAAAGCATTTGATACAACACAACATTTATTCATTATTTAAAAAAATCTTAAGAAACTAGGACTAGAAGGAAATGTACTAAATTTGACAAAAATACCTACAGAAAACAACTTATAGCAAATATTGTATTTATTGGTGAAATGATGAAAACCTCATTAAGATCTGGGTGAGATAATGATACCCAATATCAACATACCCAATCAATAGTGTAATGAAGGTCCTAGCCACTGCAATAAGGCAAGAAAAAGACAAGAAACATATAAGGATTAGAAATAAAAAATAATGTTCATTGTTCACAGGTGATACGATTGAGTCAAAAGAATCTTCAGATAAATTTTTAGAATTAATAAGAGCATTAGCAATAAGGCTGAGTACCTAATCAATATACAAAAATCAGTTGTATTTCTGTATACCAGCTAGCTATAGGTAGGACTTAGAAAAAGGAAAAAAAATTAAATATACCATGTGGAATAATTTTAAAAAGCATCAAAAGCCTAAGAAAAGCTTAATAAATGATGTATACCTCTACACAGAAAACTATAAACATTACCAAAAACATAAAATACCTTAATAAATATGTTTGCACTGGAAAATTTGGTATTATAAAGATGTTAGTTCTTTCTAAATTCAGTGAGTTTAATGTAATGAATATATTCAAACCCAATAAAAATTCCAGCAGGTTTTTATGAAAACTGACAAGCTGATTCTAAAATTTATGTGGAAATGCAAAGGACCAAGAATAGCAGAGTCTTAAAGAAGAAAAAGAAGTGTAGAGGAATTCATCTATCAAATATGATTTATATAAAAGTAATTAAGGTCGTGAATTGGCAAAAAGATTGAGAAAAAGACTGATTGACCAGAACAGAGATTTAAAATCTAATTCACATACACATATGGTCTCTTTGTTTATGACAGATGACATATTTTCAATTAATGATATTGAGTCAATTGGCTATCCATATGCTAAAAGATGAAACTGGACCCTTGCTTCATAGCATACACAAAAATCCATTACAAGCAGGTTGTAGATACAAATATGAAATGTTCAACACTAAATATTAAATCTTCCAGATTATAAAATAGAAGATTATATTCAGGACATTAAGATAGGCGAAAGTTTTTTTAAACAGAATGCAAAAAGCACTAAATAGAAAGTGATTGGTAAATTAGATTACATTAAAATTAAGAACTTCTACGACTCAAATCACTAAGAGAGTAAAAATGAAAGCCACAGAGTAAAAGACAGTATTTGCAACCTGTATAAACAAGAGTTCATATCCAGAATATGGAAGAACTCGTACAGATCAATAAAAAATGATATATAACCAAAAGATAAGTGGGCAAGACTTGAACAGACACTTCTCAAAAGAGGATATCCAAATGCCCAATAAAGATATGAAAAGATAACATTACTCTTCAGGAGGATAGAAATCAAAACCACAGAGAGATATCTCTTCAAATTCACCAGAATGGATAAAATAGAAAAGCCTGACAGTACTATGTGGGAAGGATGTGGAACAATAGGTACTCCTATATTGCTGGTAAGAATGTAAATTGGTACTGGTAATTTAGAAAATGATTTTGTGTTCTTTATTAAAACCGAACAGATTCATACCTTATGGCCCAGTAATTCCACTTCTTGGTGGAAATACATACATATTTGCACGTGCACTGAAAGACATGTTCATAGCAGCATTTATGTAAATAACATTGTAAAATACCCATTCAAGCAATGAGAATGAACTAACCATTGTTATTCCATTTATATAAAATTTAAAAATAGATAAAACTAATTGATAGTGATAAAAATTGGAGTATTTATTATCTTTTAGGAGAAGGGAGGATTTAGAAATGGGAAGGGACCAAGAGGGCGTTTTTTGGGTACTAGTAATATTCTATTTCTTGACCTGGGTAGTGGTTATAAAGGTGTTCTTTTTGTGACATTTCATTGAGCTTCTGATTTTCACTTTAATATGTCTGTTGTACTTCAATAATTTTTAAAAATATTTTTTGAAATCCTCATTGCAGTATAGCAACTCAGTTATTTGTCAGTTGATTTGTTACAGTGTTCTACAGTTGTTGGGGAGGCATTTTGTGAACTAATAAATTTACCAGCACCTCAGGAAGTTATACTCTTGGCCCAAAAAAATGACTGGATATTTTAAGTTAGCAAGCATGGGAACAAAACACTTTTAACAGGCATTTTTATCAAGTATATACTTTTTAAAATAATAATTTAATTCCAAATTAATACATTCTTCTATGGTTCCAGACATTAATTTATGCCTGCATTTATCAATACATGTAAAAAATATATAGTATTTAAAAAATGATATACGATTATAACTTACATATTATTTTGTTAAAAATAAATCATTCACTTATTAAAAATAAACCTATTTTTATACCTAAAATATATGTTTGAAATCCTTCTAGTCATTTATTTATTTTTATAAATACTAAGATATTCAAACTTAAAATTGACAATAAGGTGGAAAGTAAATTCCTCTTTACCTCTCCCTCCCGATCCCTACTTCCCAGAATTAAGTATATTAACAGATTTTTTTGGTATCCTTCTATAAATTTCTCTGTGTGCCAATGTGGTTTTTGTTTGTTTTTAACAGAGTTTGAGATCATATTCTTCTGTAGGTTTATTTTTTATCAATATTATTTGAGCATATTTACATATTTGCAATCAGTGCATAAATATTTACATTATTCTTTTAAATCTAGATAATATCTATATCATTCTTTTTAAGGGTTGCATAATATTCCAACATAGGGAAATTTCATAATTTATTTAGCCTTTCTCCTGCTAGTAGGTATTTGGATTATTTCTAGTTTTCTGTCACCACGAAAATGTACAACAAATGCGCGTGTTTGTGTGTGTGTGTGTGTGTGTGTGTGTATGGCTTTATCTGAAAGAGTATATGTATGTATAGGAATTGCAGGGTCAAGACTATAAATATTTTTGACCTTGAAAATAACTGGAACCATACATTACTTTTGTGAATAATCATTGAGAATTGGATACAACATTGTAGCAAGGAAACAATTTCATCAAGAATTAAAGTAAGGCACCAAAATGGAAAGCAATGAGTGTTTTAAGGCAGGTAAAATATATGTTCATGGTGTGGGATTTCAGTGGAAAGAAAGACATGAGAGATCATTTGCTCCTGCCCCAAGCCCATAGCCACTTAAAAGTCAAATATAGTAGTCACTTAAAGTAGTCACTTAAAAGTCAAGTATAGAATGGACAAACAACTTAAACAAACCTACAGCCAGTAGTTTTGTTCACAAATTATAATACAACGTATTAAATCACATATTTATTATACTACTAGGTAAAATATTTCACTTAAATTCCTTAAAATTAGAAATTATCTTCTCCGATTAGGACACTCTTACTCTGAAAAGCCATCATCCTTGAGTCATGCTGTTCTAAGAATTGAGTTTTTCTTCTAATGGAGAATTGTTGATCATTTAAGTGGGTACCTACTGCTGATAGTGAATTTTAGTTTAACACCAGGAAATGAAGGCATCAAAATCTCTTAGAAATGAAGCAGTGAACACTGGATGTATTAATGTGCTCTAAATATAGTTGAATTTAGAAAGGAACAAATAAAATTTTTTCTTTGCAGGCAGAAAATTAGTTCCCTGGCTCTTTGGTATTTACCTACACTATGCATCAAAATACAATCTTTACCATAATACAGGAATATTATTAGTAGTAAGAGAACGGGAAACATGGTGGAAATCCAGATAACTTCTGAATAACTTCTAGCCGTGGTGAATCATCATAGCTAATATATTTAAGTGCTTATTATGTACTTTGTGCACTGTAAGTGCCCAATTTGTATTATTCCATTTACCAGTGAAAACAACACTCTGAGGTTTCCGTGGGGACCATTTCACAGATTGGGGATAGGAGGTGTGGAAAGGCCAAGCAAGACAGACGACTGGTAAGTAGCAGAGTCAGTATTCCAACCAGG
Organism: Rhinolophus ferrumequinum; assembly: GCF_004115265.2. NCBI lineage: Eukaryota > Metazoa > Chordata > Mammalia > Chiroptera > Rhinolophidae > Rhinolophus > Rhinolophus ferrumequinum. The sequence goes on along the minus strand of NC_046288.1, from coordinate 2,869,057 downwards.
TAACGTGGCTGCGGATCCCCTTGGTGCTTCTGAGACCACAACTCTCTGCCTTCCCCCACTTCAGAGCACAGTTTCAGTTGGTCCTAAGTTCTCCCCCTGCCATTGGGAAGAGGAGCAGGAGAAGGACAGCGCGTCATTTGTAAGACGGGTGTCTTAACCTCATCTTGCCTTTCAGCATGCTTTGTACTGTTTGCTGAAAGCCAGACATGATATATATGGTAATAGGAACAGAGGCTTTTAGTATTATGTTAATGTGGCTAGGAGCTGGGCTGTGTTTAATGTGTGCTGTAGCTGTGCCAGACGCTTCAGTTTCCTCCAGGTTTGTGTTTGTGTGTGTGTGTGTGTGTGTGTGTGTGTGTGTGTGTGTGTGTGAGTTTTCCCTCCCCTGCTATCTTTCGGTTTCCCTAAGAACTTCTTAAGTAGAATCTGTGTCTTGCAGTTCTCTCTATTGCAATACACTGTTATTCTGGAGCTCTGTGGAGGTGGTGGTAAGGTGTTGGGGAGGGGAAGTGTCCTATAATCTTATGATGAAATCTCTACCTCTTATGGAAAACCATGCAGTTATATAGTGTAGACGAGATGGTAGAATGGAAGTGACCACAGTGTTCGGTCATTCACATAAAATGTGGTGGTACCTATTAGGCCTTGTGGGCCTGATGTGCGCAGTGGACACAGCAGTGCTCAGTGGATGGGGTGGGGGGTGCACAGAGCAAAAAGGGACTGAAACCATACATGATGAGGAGTTATCTCCATTTACTCTTAACTTCTTGAAAATTGACCAACATCAGAAACCAGGAACTCTTCTGACTCATAGAGATAGCCACATTTCTAATGACCACTATCAGAAGAGCACGGTGAGAATCTTCTGTCCTTAGAAAGGGAAAGCCAAGGAGACAAAATCTCACTAAACGAAGACCAAATTGGCAATGAAGGTTAAGCAACTGGGATATAGATACCAAGTTAGAGTTAAGAGTGAGTAATAAAGGTAGGGATAAGCTGTTTTCAGTACGTGTAAACTGCTGGAGAAATAGATGAGAGATTTCCAAACTGCTGTGAAGGTTATCCTTCTAAGTATAGTGGACTCCTGTACCTCATATTCCTATTCTTAATATCCCCAAACACGTGTTTGTATTTAATGTGAAGGTAATATAAGGCTCTAGAAGAATCCTGGATCTGTTAGCAGAAAAGAAGGAATTTGAGGTTGGTAAATCATCAGCATAATGTCCAATCAGTCCATTCTAGTCCCACTATAGCTAGCCTCGTCCCTGATTCCCACTTCCTTCTCCCAATTATTGATTCTTCTTTGATATTTAGAAGGCTTTACAACTAACTTTTCTGGCCTTATCCTCCTCTGCTCCCCTACTGGTTCATATCCTCCAACTGTACAGGACTACCTGTAATTCTGCAAATAAGCCTTCTATATTTTTATACCGCTAAGCCTTTGTTTATTTGGTCTCTTTCCCTGGAATATAGTATACTCCAATTTATTCCAACCCCTTTGCTCTTCTTTTTCTAATCTCTTGGTCTATGGTAATCTTATTTTTTAACAATCTCTCCCATGCCTTTGTCTCTATTAAGTCTTTCTTTTCCCAGCCAGATGTGACCCGTTCTTCCTTTAAATTGCTATAACACTTTGCTTATGTCTCTCTTAGGAGTTTTATTATAATCTTCCTTGAAGAAAAATAGTTTGTGTTCTTGTATTATCACTCCTATTAGAGAAACAGAACTGTGATGTCTAAAAAACCCACTAGAGTCTTACAAATACTAGTCAGTTAATAAATATCTGTCTAATTAAATATCAGTGACATGTGGCCTGCAAAGGTAGTTCACAGCATGGCTTTCTACCTGGCCGGATGGAACATGTTTCTCTGACTCTTCACCTTTCTTTAAGGGATCACATGATTAGGTAAGCCCCACTGAGGATAATCTCTTTTCATTACTCAATTTATTAACTTAATCATGGTAATGATATCCCATATTTATAGGGATATCAAGAGGAGGGGCACAAAGATAATGGGGGTCATTTTAGATTATACACCCTCCCTTTTCTACAGCTTTTTTTGTATACCTCACTCAAATGGTTGTCAAGGTGTGATCCCTGGACGAACAGCACCAGTAACACCTGGAGCTTGTTAGAAATGCAAATTTTCTGGTCCCATTCCAGACCTACTGCTTCAGAAATGCTGGGGACCCAGCAATCTGTGTTTTCAAAAGCCCGCCTGGAGTTTCTGATGCACACGAAAGTTGCAGAACCACTGCCTTTCCCACTAGTATTTTGTTTTAGTGCAATGCCATGAGTGATTCCCTCCATTCTCTGCCTTGATGAAAAAAACAAAATAAAAAACAGCTTAACCATATTCCACTAGCTGTCTTCATCCTCAGTTAATGAGGAACTTAGAAGGAACTTTAATTACCCAAGTTGCCGTGACAGGGGCTCCTACGCTATCTGTGACTCCCTATTAGTCCACCCTTTTACTTTCTTCATCTTGTCATTTGCCTGGCAAGGGGAAGTAGAGTAGTAATTCTGTATGTAAGCCAACTGGATTAATTGGGCGGTTCTTTGCCCATTCTTTCCCACTGCACTATCTCCTTTTTAAAATCTGAATGATTGTCACAACTCTGACTGTTGTCCTTTTTGTTATTGTTGCTGCTGCTGCTGCTCTGTGAGAATAAGTAGAGAATTCTCATGCAATAGTTACGACGCCTCCTATAGCAGGTAGTACAGTGATGCACAATTGAATGACTAGGAGACTGTTCAGAGAAATGCATCATTAGGCAATTTTGTCACTGTGCAAACATTATAGAGTGCAACTTACACACACCTGGGTGGTACCGCCTACTACACACCTAGGCTCTATGGCGTACCACCATTGTATATGAGTCTGTTGTTGACTGAAATGTCATGCAGCGCACGGTTGCCATTGACTAATATCAGACATTAGCACTGAAACTGTATTCTAAAAGGTTACAGAAATAGAGATCTTTGTACATCTAAGGAGAACCATGTGATGATATAGGAATTAGGTTATAACAATTTATAGGCTCTCATGGTACATACAGGAAGTGACATCTAAGCACTACATGTGTTTGCACCATAACCAAATCTATAGTATAGAGTTGCTGTATAACTTGATTTCATTATACTTTGGTAAAATGTTAACCACACGAATTAACCAATCTCCAACTGAAGTTTTCCAATCCAGAAGTGTTTTACATGGCAAATACCTGTATAAATTCCCCACATTTCATGAAAAAAAAATCTTACAAAATTGGCACACAAGCACGTCATTAAAAAGAAACCTAGTTTTATATTGCCTTTCCTTCCTTTGGCATTTTCCTCCCCAAGGTCAGTTTCATGAAGGTGGGGCTTTCTGTATATTTTGACTTGCTGCTGAATCCTCAGCACCTAGAAGATGGTGCTCAACAGATATTTGTGGAATAAATGTATTTTTTATATCATTTTATTAGAGAGGTCTTCCCATAGGGGAAAAATAAAATTGACTGAATTGCATGAACATCCTCTATGACACATGAGGATCATTGGCTAGAACCAGTTCCCAGCAGGAACACAGCCTGGGATTTAGTCATAACTGACCATGTAGATTACATGCTAAATGAAATTTACAAATCACATTAAACTAAAATCAATTAATGTATGTGGTACCTTTTGCAATAATTAGCCCCCCAGCAGGCTGTTGGCAGAGACAACCTCTCTAAGCCCACTGGCCAGTGGATGAAAGGCAAACATAAGACAAAGCTGGACGCAGGGGGCTGGTGGGATCTCTCAGAAAGACTCTTGCTTTGCTCCTCCTCATCAGAGGACAGAAACTGGAACCCAGGCCCAGAACTTAAGGGGAAAAAGAATACTCCAGACCAGAGCGGTGTGTATTCCTAGAATTCTTGTGACTATAATGAGAAATGATTAAAAAATAAATTACTGTATGAATTGTGGAATAAGCAGTCAGTGTCTACACTTCTTATAGAAAATATAATGCATTTTTCTTCCTCTTCTCACACAGTTTAAAGGGCTTCAAACTTCTGGTACCATAAATAATGGTGGCATCAGAATGGCAACTTTTGCTTTAGAATAATCTACCTAGTGTTGCACAAGCTTTCAAATCTCATAATGCATTCGATGGATAGAAATGATGCTTTAAATACCACTTTACCCAGAAGCTCAGAATATTTGGAAATGTATGTAGCACAAATAGTTATTAACTTATAGAAGATGGAAAGGAGTTTTCAGAGTCAAAAACTGTTCCCAGTTGTGGGGGGTGGAGGGGAGAACGCTACATTTCTGACTGGCCTTTTTCCCAGATCTTCATTTGCCCTCAGTCCCCTCTGTTCCATAGAAGCCTGCTCCCCAGCATGGGAATCTCTATTACTCACACCTGGAGGCTTTCAGCCTCTTTGGAAATGTTCTTTTCCCGTATCGAAGTGTATTAGTTCTATTCTCATTTTTAGGTACCCTGTTTCCCCGAAAATAAGACTTTGCCGGACAATCAGCTCAAATGAGTCTTTTGGAGCAAAAATTAATACAAGACCCTGTAATGCAGGGTCTCTGGTCCCGCTCCCTGCACCAGAACACAGGATATGGTGAGGCCAAAGAGGAACACCCACGGAGCCATGGATAGGGGGTTCATACCACAATATTCTCGCTGGCGGCTGGGTTGGAGACACAGGAAGTAGGAGCCACATCATCTGCAATCCACCTGTCCACTTCTCTGCCAACCAACCAACCCACTTGCTAACTTCAATCCGCACTTGCTAGCCCATCCACAGCAGTTAGATCAGTGGCCAATGGCTAACTAGTCACAGCTGATGGCCATCTACTACCCCAGCCAGCACCTTTCCACGTGAGGCCGAGAGCCTGGAAACTGCTCTCTGGGAATCTGTCCCCAATGACCTGGTCGTATTTTAGTATAAGACCCGGTCTTTTACTAAAATAAGACCATCTCTTTATAATTTAATATAATAATATAATATAATATAATTAATATAAAATATAATATAATATAAATATAGTATAATCAGGTCTTATATTAATTTTTGCTCCAAAGATGCATTAGAGCTGATTGTCCGGCTAGGTCTTATTTTCGGGGAAACACGGTATATACTTTCATGGGTCTCTTTTCTAAGGCTCAAAAGAAAAAAAAAGTAACCTTTTTAGTAACTAGTTTCAGATTAATTACTAGTAATTTTTTAAATGTTTTGTTTGCCTGCATTAAATCTTTTCCCTCTGTTACTTTGTGTGTATAGAGGACCAGCATAGGTCTCTGTGAGTCAGTCTTCTGTCCCGTTTCTACTGAGTACGTGAAACCACAGTTCCTCGGCTTTCAATGTTTTCTTCTTTTTCAAGTGCTTTCTTCTAACTTATTTGCTCTTCTTTTACTTTCCCCTCTTTACTTCTCTTTCTCTAATTTAATAGCTCTTGTCCTTAATTGTTCTGTTTCTTTTCTGTCCGTTTTGGGCATAAAAATAAACTTCCTAAATTCAGGATTTAAAAAAAGAACAAATTGTAATCTTTAACCATCAGGTTGGAATCACTTAATATGGTTTTAAAAGCAGCTTCTTATAGTTAGTGGCATCTCCAATGAGTTGCCTACTCAACTGAGGTATTTTTAAACTACCTTATTTATTTTTATTTTTGCATTTATAAGGTAGTACATGAGCATATTTACATATTTTGAAATTAAAAAAACCCTTAAAGTTCATACACCTGGAACTAATATAATAATTATATGTCAATTACATCTCAAAAAAAACCACACACACCTAAAAGCCTTACTGAATATCAACACTCTCCTCCCTACGCCTTTTCACCAACCCCCAAACTGATGACCCAGAGGCAGCCAAGTTCAATTCTTTCATTTGCTTCTCCATGTAGTAATATGTTTATAATATAGTTTCTTGGTTTATGAATTCTAGACAATGTCAATTTGATATTAAGGTAGGCGAGGCTATAGTCTTACCCCACCCCGTCCGCTCTCCATCTCCCATCTTCCCAGTACAATGAAATTTCAATTTTTGGCTAAATCAGCAGTCATTGTTTGCATTAATAGGACTACATAAATCTTTTCTGTGGCTCATTCAGGTGGTATACTTTGACTGGTTCTTTTTTTTGTACAGCTTTTTATTCTTCCTAATATATTTGAATGCTGTAACATATCTGTCAAACAACTGAAAAATAACTTTCCCAAAAGCTAAACACAGCAAATCAATCAGCTCCCTTTTCCCCTCTCTGGAGATTTCTCTCCCATGGCTTTCGATCTTCTTGCTCAAATATGGGCTTGCTATCCAGGACTGCTGCACAGCTGTCATTCTGGAACATTCTTTCACTAACTCTTGGGAATTTCCTTAGTCTCCTAAATCCTCTATTTCCTGTATCTCAAGTCTTCCTTTTTCTTTATTTGCTTCCTCTTTTTTTTTTAAGTGGAGCAGATTCTCTAGTAGTTTCCTGAGAAAGAGTATACATAGGAGGTAAATTTTTCGAGTCTTTGAATATCATAAAATGTCAGAAATAATTGCTAATGTGTCTGGGTGTAATGTTTTAGGTTTGGAAATAATTTTGCCTCAAACTTTTGAAGACATTTCTCCATTGCCACCTAGTTTTTTTCTGTGTTGTTATTGGGAAGTTCAATACTATTTGATTCCTAACTCTTTGCAAGCAGTTTTAGTTTGCTTGTCTGTCCTTTTGGAGAAGTATTTAGGATCATTTCTTTTTTCTGATGTTCCTAAATTTCACTGATGATGTGCCTTGGTGAAGATCTTTTCTTGTTTGTTATGCTAGCCCTTTACAATCTGGAAACTTATCTTTTAATTTTGGGATTTTTTAAAAAATTATGTTTTTATACTTTTTCCCATTTTCTCTGTTCTCTAGGACTTGCAAATAATTTCAGTTTTTTAATTACATCTTTATAGAGCTGTATACATACATAATAGGGCTCATTCATGGCAAATGGTTTTCATAAATACCTATCATTTTAGAGAAAGAGGCATGGGAAAGAAATCATGTGTAAGTCTAAAGAATAATTTTTTCCTATATAAATCTTGCTTTTATAATATATTTTTAAAGTGAAGAATTTCTGTTGGTTTTACTTTCATTGTTAGCTGCTAACGCTTTTAAATCATAACAGTATTCATGACATTATAGTTATTGATAGTAATGACTCCCATTATGGCTATTATTGTATCTCAAGTTTCTCATTGCAACACTGTAAAATCAGGATCACAATAGAATCTATCGCTTAATATTGTAAATATTAAATGAGTTTAACATTACAGTGCTTGGACCAAATACTATACACAGTAAGTGCACAGTAAATAATCGTTACTTATTTTTATATCACTATTTATGATCCAGTTTATGTAAGATTGGTGTTACCCCCATTTTAAAGATGAGAAAACTGAGGCTCAGAGAGGTTAAATTGTATAAGGTGACAAAGCTAGCAAGTGGCAGAGCTGGAACCAGCTCGTCTGGCTCTAATTCTCTTTCTATTCTGCTACTCTACTAGTCAAGGTGTTTCTGTATTTCCTTCCATGTCCTTTTTTTCTATCCCTGGATATAACTCACTCTAAAAGCCCATTGTAAAATACAGCAGTGTGCAAGGTCAACGTTCAATCACCAAACACTAGAGGATGTGGAATTCCTCGAAGACAGAAGCACAGAAAGTATTTTGCCCAAAACATGTTAAATACTTGCTATGTGGAGGCAGAGAATGGAACAGTGCTATTCCATGACAGTGTGGGAGGGCTAGGATTTGTCTCAGTTAAGGCTGTGATGATTTTCAGTTGGTGGTGCATTGAGAGCCTTGCTACCTGATCACCATGCACCCACCATGTGTTAAAACAAGCAAGACACAGTGTCCTCTGCAGAAGAAATAAATGGTTTGGCTATACCTTATGACACTTTCCTAATAGAAAAGGTTCCATTTGTGATTGTACAGGCAACAAATACATTTTCCCAGTCAATTACACAAGGTTCAGTTCCTTGAAGCTCTCCTGAAGTATCTTCACATTGTGGTCAAGAACTGTGAGAACTGAACACCTTCCAGAATCTCAGACCTGCGCTGACAGAGCTCCATCCTGAGCCGAGGAGTGTGGAATACTCAGCAGAGCTGGCTACAATAGGTCTTACCTCTAATTTTGGAACTGGAAACTGTTCTTTTTCTGATAAACTGGGACACACTTTTGGACAGGTCCCTTGCATTAGACAACTTTTGAACTAGAAATAATACAAATTACCTTGAGTTGAACAGGATCATTGCCTTTCTCACCATTCAAAACCTCTTAAAAATTTTAACAAGTGGCAAAAACAACAAATACTGAAGGAGGTGATGGGCTGTGATATTCTTGTGATCCTGAGCATGTGTCCTAGAAAGGAAAATGCCCAGGACAAACAATTTCAGATATCGAGACTATGGAAATACAAGAAACAAAAATATACAACAAAAATTTAAATATTGGTCAATCTGTATCTCATCCTTTTCTCATTGAAAATCCAGTTCCTCGGGACTGCTTTCATGTTTTTGACACTAATGAAACACCTAAGCGTCTGGAAGCCAAAGAATCAGGCTGAAAGGAAGTATTATATATCATTTTCACGATGTATTCTAACTCTTCTTGTCTTTTAAGATTTATATTGATGATAATAGACTGACCAGATCATCCAGATTAAGTAATCGGGTCAGTACCATAGGGAAGAGAAGGTGCTCATTTAAGTTGGGCACCTACTCTGAGTCATGCACACCTCGACCTTTTCCATTTAATTCCTATTTAATTCCTTAAGCTTGGTGACTTAGTCATTTCTGTTCTTATTTTACAGGTGAGGAAACAAAGTCATTAGAACTAGTCCAAAGCTACATAGCGTTACAGAGGAGGAGCTGGGATTAAACCCAGTCATGTGTTGACTTTAAAATCTATTCTTTTTCTTGGGGCGGCCGGATGGCTCGGTTGGTTAGAGCACCAGCTCTTAACAATAGGGTTGCCAGTTCAATTCCCTCATGGGCCAGTGGGCTGCGCTCTCCATGACTGGATTGAAGACAACGAGCTGCCTCTGGGCTTCAGTAGGGAGGTGTGGCCAGATAGCTCAGTTGGTTAGAGCGCGAGCTCTTAACAATAAGTTTGCCAGCTCAATTCCCACATGGGATGGTGGGCTGTGCCCCCTGCAACTAAAGATTGAAAATGGCAACTGGACTTGGAGCTGAGCTGTGCCCTCCACAACTAGATTGAAGGACAGCAACTTGGAGCTGATGGGCCCTGGAGGAACACTCTGTCCCCCAATATTCCCCAATAAAATTGTTTTAAATATCTATTCTCTTTCCACTATACTATATTACACACACACACACACACACACACACACACACACACACACACACACACACACACAGCTATTGCAGACTAGCTGACCTTTAGAGAGGCAGTATAACGTGGTTATTAGGAAAGAGGCAAAGAGCCAGGATGCCCCTGTTCAGGTCCAGGGTCTGTTGGTTACTAGGTATGCAGCAATGGACAAATGATCGTACTTAACCTCTGTGACTCAGTTTCCTCATCTGTAAAGTGATATAATATCAGAGTCTTCCCCATGAGGCTATTGCAAAGTATAACTGACTTTTATATGAAAAATATTTTAAATGATGCTTGCACAAAGGAAGCATTCAGTAACAAAAAATATTTCTAAAACTCAGGTATGGGGGGAGGAGTACTATGAATGACCCAGGCAGACTGGTCACTGGAACATCAGTGTTAATCTCATTTTGGTTTTTAGGTTCCATGTATAAATGAAATCATATGGTATTTGTCTTTCTCTGTCCATCTTATTTCACTTAGCATAATATCCTCTAGGCCCATGGAGGTAGACTTGTTGGTAGTAAGGCCAGTGCAGGTGTCAGAAGAGAACACGAACTGTGGGGAAAAAGATAGACTCCTGCAGTGCCCCATTTATGAAGACCTGTCGAAGTGGTGGTGTGAGAATTTACCCTTCTAACTGGATGTCATGAAGGACAGCCTGCAGGGTCTCTGGTGCCGCTCCACCACATAAGAACGCAGGACATGGTGAGGCCAAAAAGGAACACCCACGGAGCCATAGGTAGGGGAGTCATACCACTGTATTCTCGCTGGCGGCTGGATTGGAGAAACAGGAAACAGGAGCAACACAATTCTCAACCCTCACTGTGCCGCTTGCTAGTTCAGCCACCATCTTCTTGCTAGCTCCCCCTTTTTCTGCTAGCCTAGCCACGACAGTTATATTCATGCCCAATGGCTCACTGGTTACAGCTGATGGCCAACTAGCCACAGCTGATGGCCATTTGATCACAGTCGATGGCCATTTACTACCTGAGCCAGCACCTTTCTATGTGAGGCCGAGAGCCTGGAAACTGCTTTTGGGGGCTCTGTCCCCACACTGGAGGAAATATTTGAGTGAAATGCCTCTAGATTTATTTTTACTTTGCCATTACATGCCTAGGTGAATAATTCTAAAGCCACTTAGTGGCAGTAATGTCTATACAATATCTTTTCATGGACTCCAAGGCTTCTCTTGCCCACCCCTTTGCTTGCCAAATGAGGAACAGTAAAGAAGCTAAGAAATGGGAGATTTGGGGGAGGGGAGGTGAGTGCTTTAAAGTCCTCAGTACCTTTCTCAGAAGGCCTGAACCGGGAACAAAGCATGCAGTGCTGATTGCATTGTCGCCTCCCCACTGGTCCTACTGCTCTTGGCGTGATTGCAGAAGAAAGATGGCCTGAGGACTGCGACCACACTGGACCTTTGTGCACCCTACAAGGACATGAGCTAGAGGTCATGACACTCGGGTTCCCAGTGTAGCCACTCGCCCTGTGTGGGATCCAGGAAAGTCATGTGAAATATCTGGGCCTCTGCATATTAGAGCAGTAACATCCAGTTCTTCACTTCTCACATCCCATGACTCTTAAGATTCTTTTGCTCTTCGGGCCTGGAATTAATCTGGTCAATCCAAGAAAGCAGCTGGTTCTACAAAGATACACAGATGACAGTCTGCGAGCCAACAGCCACCCATCACCATCCTTAATCCCTTTTGTCAGTTCCAGGTGGTGTGTGCTACCCCCAGGGCAATTGGTCCCTCCCAGCTAGCTCGAGTAGCACTGCCTTAGAACAGGGAAGATGGATGTTTTCACCTTGACCTTATATCTCCCTTCCCAGCATATCTTCATCATTCCCATTCCTTCCAACCAACCCATCTTCTCTACCCCACCCAAGGGACAAGTAGAATTAACCACAAATAGAGGGAGCTCTTTCAGAGACCCTTTTTACTATAATTTATTAAATTACACAATAGTATTCCAATTCTCTGTGACCCAAATTTAGGAAAACTAAATTTGGCTGAGTCTCTCACAGGAAAATATAATTTAAGAAAAATGCAATCCCAGAGACAGGTGGGAGGAATAAAAAGAAATTTCCATTTGGAATTCTAAACTTCAATAATCATACTAGTTTTTAATTGTAGGGCAAATAATTATTATTTGTTGAAAATTTTCTGCAAATAACAGTTGGTTAAGGCTTTGGGGGAGAAACTATTTGGGGAATTATTTAACTCACTTTCTACTTGAAATTCACATTAGAAAAACTTTTAAGTAAAATAAAATGCCATTTTAATAATTTCATGTAATATTTTAGTGATGGGTAGCTACTGTAAATTTACATGTCATCTGTGTAAATGGTCTTACGTGATTTTTCATTATCCTAAATGAAAAAATGGTAGTTTGACATATCAATGTGAATACAATGCAGGCATACCATTTATAGTTTATTAAACTAAAAGGATGCTAACTAATAATTATATTTAAAACAACACCCATTGGGAAAAGACATTGATTTGCTAAGATTAAAAAATCATTTTTTAAAGTTAGACTTAACTTCTAACAAGTACTTTAGTAAGTAAATTGATGGTGAGTATACACAATTATAGTTGCTAAGGATTAGTTTAACCTTAAAAATAACTGCACCCTTAGAGTGGAGTGAGATCTGGTGGGAAATCTTTTTAGGAGTTCTTAATAGATGAATTGGCAATTGCTTAGCTACTCTGGTATAAAGAAGACATTGACACTTCCCAATAGTGTAAGCCCTAAAACTCAATGTTTGTATATTGACATCTAGACTCTACACTATTTCTTTGATTTTGCATGGAAGAGGCTTTTCACCAAAGCATTAACATCAGGAGACCTGACATCAAAGTAGAAGTAGTTTACCCATGAGCAAGCAACACAATCTTTTAAAAATCATATTTGTGAAATACCTGTCGATTTTTCTGCTGTAAATATTTCACCTAGGTCTTTAAGTTATTGCAATGATGCATTTAAAAAAAAAACATTTTTGACACATTTATTTTTTAAGGTATAATTGATATGCAATATATATTAGTTTTAGGAGTGCAACATATTGATTTGATATTTTGTATATATTGCTAAATAATCACCACAATAAGTCTAGTTATATCCATCACCATACATAGTTACAGAGTTTTTTTTTCTTGTGATCAGAACTTTGAAGATCGACTCTCCTAGCAACTTTCAAATAATGCAATACAATATTATTAACCATTATCACCATGCTGTACATCATATCCCACGACTTATTTATTTCATAACCGGAGGTGTGTATTTTTTACCCTTCTCACCCATTTTTGCCCACCTCCCAACCCTCCACCTCTGGCAACCAACCAATCTGTTATCTGTATCTATGAGCATGGTTTTTTTGTTTTGTTTTGTTTTGTTTTTTTGTGGTGGGAGGTGGGGGGGGCAGGATTCCACATGTAAGTGGGATCATACAGTACTCATCTTTCTCTGACTTATTTCTCTTAGCATAATACCCTTTCGGTCCATTGATGTTGTTGCAAATGGTAAGATTTTCATTCTTTTTTATGGCTGAGTAGTAATATTTAATCACATTTTCTTTATCCATTTCATTCATCGAGAGAAACTTAGGTTGTTTTCATATCTTGGCTATTATAAGTAATGTTTTCATTTGTTTGTATAAATACCCAGAAGTAGAATGGCAGGTCATATGGTAGTTCTGTTTTAATTTTTGAGGAACCTCTGTACTGTTTTCCATAGTGGGTGCACTAATTTACATTCCCACCGACAATGCACAAGACTTCCCTTTTCTCTACATCCTCATCAACTTATTTCTTTCTTTCAAAAATAGCTGTCGTAACAGATGTGAAGTGGTATCTCATGTGTTTTTTAAAAAATATTTTTTTTATTAAAAAGTATAGCTAACAAACAGGATTATATCAGTTTCAGGGGTACACCATAGTTGTTCAACATTTATATACCTAAAGAGTTGATCACCATAAGTCCAGCAACCATCTGACACTGTACTATGCTATTGCAATATTATTGACTGTATTCCCCATGCTATACGTTGCATCCCTGTGACTTATTTGTTTTATGCCTGGAAATTTGAACCACTTATTCCCTTTTACTTTTCCCCCTTTTTTAAATTTTTCAATTACAGTTAACATTCAGTATTATTTTGTATTAATTTCAGGTGTACAACATAATGGTTAGACATTTGTATATTTGAAGAAGTGATCCCCCTGACTAGTCTAATACTCACCTGGCACTATACATAGCACCATATTATTGATTATATTCCCTATGCTTTACATCCCCATGACTATTTGAACTACCAACCTGTACTTCTCAATCCCTTCACCTTTTGCACCCTGTCCCCCACCCCCTCCCATCTATCCCCCTGATAAATCTGGTACCCATCTGGCACCATAGTTATTACAATATTATTGATTATATTCCTTTCTGCTATAACCCTACATCCCCATGACTACTTTGTAACAACCAATTTGTACTTCTTAATCCCTTCCCATTTGTCAGCTACCCCCTTAACCCCCCTCCCATCTGGCAACCATCAAAATGTTCTTTGTATCTATGAGTGTGTTTCTATTTTGCCTGTTATTTTGTTCTTTAGATTCCACATAAAGTGAAATCACATTGCATCTGTCTTTTCTCTATCTGACATACTCCACTCAATGCAATACCCTCCAGGTCCAGCTATGTAACCGCAGATGGCAAGAACTCATTCCATGGCCAAGCAATATTCCATTGTATATATGTACCACCTCCTCTTTATCCATTCTTCCATTGACGGACACCCAGGCTGCCTTCACATCTTGGCCATTGTAAATAATGCTGCAATGAACATGGATGCACACTTTCCCTCTAAGCAGCATTTTGAGTTTCTTGCATAAATACCAAGTGGGATTACTGAGTCCTTCTCTGTCTCTTATTATAGCCTTTGTTTTAAAGTCTATTTTGTCTGGTATAAGTATTGCTACCCCAGATTTTTTTTTTTCCGTTTCCATTTTCATGAAATCTTTTTCCATCCTTTTGCTTTCAGTCTGTGGGTGTCTTTCAATCTGAAGTGAGTCTCTTGTAGGCAGCGTATGTAAGGGTTTTATTTTCTTATCCATTCAGCCACCCTATTTTTTTTTAAAGATTTTATTGGGGAAGGGGAACAGGACTTTATTGGGGAACAGTGTGTACTTCCAGGACTTTTTTCAGGTCAAGTTGTTGTCTTTTCAATTTTAGTTGTGGACGGTGAAGCTCAGCTCCAGGTCCAGTTGCTGTTGTTAGTTGCAGGGGGTGTAGCCCACCATCCCTTGTGGGAGTCAAACTGGAAACCTTGTGGTTGAGAGCTCACTGACCCATGTGGGAATCAAGCTGACAGCCTTTGGCGTTAGGAGCACAGAGCTCCAACCAACTGCCTGAGCCACCGGGCCGGCCCCCAGCCACCCTATGTTTTTGATCAAAGCATTTAATCCATTTACATTGATAGTAATTGTTGATAGATATGTAGTTATTGCCATTTTATTATTCATATTTTTGATCTTTTTATTTTTCCATCTTAAAGAAGTCTCTCTAACATTCCTTGTAATACTGGCTTGGTGGTGATGAACTGCTTTAGCTTTTTCTTGTCTGGGAAGCTCTTCAATTTTAAATGTTAGCCTTGCTGGGTAGAATAGTTTTGTTTATAGATCCTTCTTTTTCATCACTTTGAATATTTCCTGCCAATTCCTTCTGGCCTGAAGAATTCTGTTGAGAAATCAGCTGACAATCTTATGGGAGCTCCCTTTTAAGTTATTAGTTGCCTTTCTCTTGCTGCTTTTAGGATTCTCTTTGTCTTTAACCTTTGCCATTTTAATTATGATGTGTCTTGGTGTGGGCCTGTTTGGTTTCATCTTGTTTGGGACTCTCTGTGCTTCCTGTGCTTGTATGTCTATTTCCTTTGCCAGGTTAGGAAAGTTTTCAGTCATTATATCTTCAAATAGGTTCTCAATCCCTTGCTTTCTCTCTTCTCCTTCTGGTACCCCGTGATGCAAATGTTGTTACACTTGATGTCCCAGAGGTCTCTAAAATTAACATCTGTTTTTTTTTTTTTTATTTGTTTTTCCTTTGGCTGTTCTGATTGGGTGTGCTCTGCTACCTTGTCTTCTAAATTGCTGATTGGATTCTCTGCTTCATCTAGTCTGCTGGTGATTCCTTCTAGTGCATTCTTCATTTCAGTCATTGTATTCTTCACTTCTCACTGGTTCTTTGTTTTGGTTTCTATGTCTTTTTTTTATACTTGCTATCTCTTTGTTGAAGTTTTCACTAAGTTCCTTGAGCATCCTTATAACCATTGTTTTGAACTCTGTGTCTGATATGTTGCTTGCCTCCATTTCATTTAGTTCTTTTTTGGGAGTTTCCTGCTATTCTTTCATTTGGGACATATTTCTTTGTTTCCTCATTTTGGCTGACTCTCTGTTTCTATGTATTAGGTAGATCTGCTACATTTTTTGCAGGTGGCCTTATGTAGTATCTTTTCCTGGCATCAGTACCCCTGCGGGGATCCTGGTGTGAGGCTAGGGTCCCTCGCTCTCCCATGGGGAACCTCTGTGGCTGAGATATCCCTCCCAATTTTCATCTGTTTCACATCTCCGCTCCTCCTCCTAGTCTCAACTCAGCTTCTTCTTTATATCCTTAGTTTTAAAACTTCTGCTCAGCTAGACTTCAGATGGTACTCCAGGTGATTGTTTTATAATTTAGTTCTAATTTTGATGTGTTCATGGGATGAGGCAAGCATAGTGTGTATCTATTCCACCATCTTGGCTCATTCAGCTCTCATTGTGATTTTGATTTTCATTTCCCTGATGATTAGGGATGTTGAGCATCTTTTCATGTACCTGTTGGCCATTTGTATGTCTTTTTTGGAAAAATGTCTATTCAGTTCCTCTGCCTGTTGTTTAATTTGATTGGCTTATTTGTTTATTTTTTGCTATTGAGTTGTATTACATTTTTAAAGTAATTATATTTTTCACACAGCTAATTTTTCCAAGGAATGCAGGAATAGATTAAAAAATCATTTAGATCAGATTTTGTCAGCATGGAATCAGGTTTTTTCAGTGGGAGATCAAGCTCTTTGATTTGTATTGGTTACCTTTTATGAAACACGTATTTCCAGTTAATTGTTAATAGCAATGTTTAAGCTGATTTGGAAGTTGGCAACTTTTCTTGGAAAGAACAAAGTATAAATTTGGATGTAAAATTAGTTTAAATTGTTTATCCGTATTTTATCTTTGATTATATTATTTTACAATTCTATAAAATACTTTAAAAACAAAAAATAAAGCATTATTATATAGGTGTTATCTCTAAGAGTTAGTCCATTTTGTATACTCTTACATTACCAACTTTAATTTTAGGCATATTATGATATGTCAAGGCCAAATCTGGCAGAACATATTTTATCTGAAATCATTGAAAAAATAAAAGTTATGTGGGATTTTAAGTTTTAAAATATTTCTCTGAGGGCTAACATTACATGTATATCGAATTCATTCATTTATTCACTTTTCATTCCAATAAATAGCTACTGAAAGTTTATTCAATATAAACCACTAAGCTAGATCATAGTGAGGTTACAAAGATTAACACACAATAGCCTCTGTTTCATGGGGAGTCCATTTTTCAGGCTGATTACTTAGCTGCTATAACAGAGAGAGCCAAAATTCCTTAAGTAAGATAGAAATGTGTTTATTTCCCTTGTCGCCGTTCCTAAGTGAATGTGTCCGGGGTGGGAGCAGGGGTGGTGAGGAGGTGCTCTGCCTACACATGTGGCTTCCATGCTTGTTCTAGTCATCACATTTTTCAGCCATCAGGAAGAAGAAATTCAGGACAACTTGCTGTTAAGGAGGTAACACAGAAATCACGTATTTTATTTCTGCCCACCTCTCATTGAAGTGAATTTAATTTTGCAGCCATACCTGAGAATGTAGTCTCTAACTGGGCAGTGGTACACAACTAGAACTCAAGGGACTCCATGCTGACGATAAGGGGAACTCAGCAACTGAAGGAGTCGGGATATTAATATATGCAACATGGACGAATCATTAGGTTAAGCAAAAGAAGTCGATCACAAGAGATTACGAACTGTGTGATTCCACATATATGAAAATTTGGGAAAGGCAGAATATAGTGTAGCAGGTCAGTGGTTGCCTGGGGCAGGGTGCTGGGGAGGTGATACACACAGAATGGCTCAAGGAAACTTTTAGGGGTGATGGAAATGTTTTAGATCTTGATTATGGTTACATGACTGTATACAACTACCCAAATTCATGAAGGTCTATTCCTGAAGTGAGTTAGTTATTGTTGTTGTTGCTACTGTTGCTATTGTATTAGTGCTTTGAGTGTGATTCATAGAATTTCATAGAAATTCATAGAACTTCTTAACTCCTCAAGGGAGTTAAAAACAAAAAAAATCACTGGCTAAATTTGGAATTCTTGAGCCAAAAAACTAACATTGTTTTATTTTGTTTGAATTACTTTTTCATTAAAAAAATTGGCAACTACATGTATTTGTTAAGATAATTAAAGTGACAGTTAAACAATCCCGAAGCTCAGTAGCTTAACTGAGAAATAAACACAATGAAAGATTTATTTCTTATTTATGTCATGGTCCTACTGTTGGTTGTTCTGCTAGCAGCAACTAGGTATCTAACCTCTTTCATCTAGTGGCTCCACTGCCTTCTGGGGCCTTGGAGTCCTTTGGGATCTTGGAATCATCAGCTAGATCCTCTGCAGACAGCCAAGGCCAGGCCCAGAAGTGGCACACATACTACTGCCCAAACTTCAGTAGCCAGAATGGGTCATGATACCATACCTAGAGGGACACCTGGAAATGTAGTCATCTTGTGTGTGTCTGCCGCAGCACAAAAAGTTCCAAAGAAACAGAAAAAAGTTGTCCTGAATTCCAATCCGGAAACATCTAAGAATCTGATTTATTTTCTACTAATCTTTTTATATATTCATTTTAACATTTTATCACCTGAGTATTGTACATGTATATAATTTTACATACTTATTTTTCACTGAATATTATTATATACTTTTCTATTACTAATAGTTCAAATCCTGTCTCTGTAGCATACTAGTTGGGTGAATTTGGGAAAGCTTCCAGGCTTTGGGGTTTTTTTGTTTTAATTTAGAAAATGATGACATAAATGATACCTACTACACAGGGCTGTGGGGAGGATTAAGTGAGATAATTCATGTAGAGTGGATAGCATAGGACCAGAAACACAGTAGGCGTCTAATTCTGAGTTCTTCTATTTAATTGAATTTTCTGCCTCGTTCTCTTTGCATGAAGAGCACACTAATATAATCATTACGGTTTTATAATATGGGTTAATGTTTGATTGGGCTAGTCCTTTATCGTGTTTTATCTTTCATAAAATAATGAAACACTATTTGTGATAGCTTATTCTTCCAAGTGAACTACAGAATACTATTCTTCTTGTAAAAGTGTGTCTTAGCCTGGCTTTTGCATAAAGTAGAAGCCAAGATAAAGGACTTAAATTTATTAGGGGGTGCAGCCCCAGGAAGCACTCTGGGGGAGAAGGGGAGTGAATCGAGGAAGGAGAGAGAGCCAGTACAGGAAAGTTCTCTGCAGCTCTCTGCACCTGCTTGTTTAACCCACTGTACTGTGTTCTCAAGTGTGTGAACAGTATCTTAAGCCAGTCAGTGCAGGTGGAGGAAAGGCCCTCTTATCGCATTGAAGTTTTGCCCCACTGGGAATCCATTCCACACAGTCAGGCTTGAACATGACCTGGTGGTCTCACGGTGGTCATGCACAGGTTATCAGATGGAAGCCTCTGACAGAGCCCAGGCAAAGGCAACACAGGACAGTTGGTGAAGCTGGAGCTGGAAGACATCCTGGGAGAATGTAAATTTGGAGTAAGTTAACATCTTTCTATTACCCAGTTTTACCATTCTGGAACACGGCAATAACTTTTTGCAAAAGAGAGTTAATCCCATGTATTCCTAAAGGCACATTCTTACATCGTCTTTGATTTGCTTCCACTAGGATCAAATAAACAAAAAAACTATATTATAAAGCAGGGAGGGAGGGAACTCTCATCTTAATGAAGAAATGCTGCCACCTGATTAACTGCAAGTCTTTGTGAGGCAACCTACCTTAGTTAAGGAGAAATGGAGGCAATTTGGTTCTGTTTTTAAAGTCAAAAGGATTTGTTACCACCTCTGGGGAAGGGACCTCACTCCTTCCCTGGCAAAGGAGCCTGGGGATTTTCGGGTCAGTAAGCATCTTCTGGTCGCATGCCAGTCGCTCCTGATATGCCTCAGGCAACATTTATTCTACCCAGATTCTTATTAAGGTTCCTCAGAGCTCTATCCTTAGCTGTCAGTTACTCTTGTTAAAAAGTGGCTGGAGAACAGGCATGTCATGGACATCCACCAAACTACCCCCTCTGTGTCTTCCCCACCCCCAAAACTTAAACTCTTCCTGGACCAGAAGGAGTACCCGGGGCACTCTAAGCATCTCCAGTGGACATGTGGAGGGAATTTGTCCCATTTTCTGACAAATATGAGCCTGAGAGTCAGTTATAGGTGATCATTTTGCATTTAAGAGAATAGGCTGTGGGGGCCTGGTTTCCCCTCCTGTTCAAAGGACTTTTAATGAGAGCCAGGCGGAAAGTTACTAGCCTGTGACACTGAGCTGTACACAGGGGGTCTAATACCTCCAACCCATACCAGTTCCTTGTCGTGATTATTTTGGGACACTCTGAGCTTTGGGTTGGTCCTCATCTAACCACAGAATTGCTGCATGCCATTTGGAGGTATTTTACTATACTCCTAAATGTCTGCATGTACTAATGGTATTTATGATATCAGATTTCTCCACAGAATGCCATTGCCATTGGCTATTCATTTCTGTGCCATTCATTTCCGACATTCTTATTTACTGTGCTTAGACCGTTTCGTAGTTGTTAGTGGCCTTCACCAGAAGTTCAGTATTCTTGGCAGGCATTTTCTCCCTTGGCCACAGAGGAACCCTGTACTGCTCTGGATCCTTCCAAGAGATGGGAATGCAACAGCAGCAGCTGAAGATGTGAAAATAACTAGGAGCCAAATATCAAGTTCAGAAAAATACTGACAAAGAATTTTCAGCAGAAACAGTTCTCTTTTGACACTGAACATTCTATAAGATTCAGTGACAAGTTTGCTGCCACATGGCTCTTTTGAACAGGACAAAAAAGAACCATATGTATATTGATGCATTATTTCATATTTTAAATACAGATGATAGAATTCTGACTATAGATTTTACTCTTAGACTCATGTAGGTGATTGATATAATATGATGAAATACTTGGATATAATGAAAATAGAACCGAGCACTTCTTATATACTTACATTTTTAACCAGACACAAATAAAACTTCAGGACTTCACAGAATAATGAAGCTAGTGGGTGGATGATGTCAGCACTTAAATTTCTGTTAATACTTTCAAAGTGTGCTTTTTATAATGTTAAAAGAAATGTTCCACTGATTGGAAGGCCAAAGCTCATTGGGATACACAATCTCTTTGAGTAAGCATTCCAAAAAATGAATATTTCCTTCTGGCGTGGATTGCTCTTTCTTCAGCATTCCTAGCTGACATAGCCACATTTCTTCAGTTATATGTTCTATTACCCACGTGACTCCTGGGCAGTCCCACCCAAAAGCATTAACACTGTTCTATTACCATAAAAGTCTGCCCTCTGAGTGTTATTTAAAAAATAAAACAAATGGGCTGCATTAGAACAAATAGCAACTTTCCCTCCAAGATTGAAGAAAACACACACCTTACATTCTAGTTGCTGGAGTTTCTGTCTTCCTGAAAGGATGGTGGCTTCCCCAGTAAATAGAGCTTTCTATAATCTTTGTTTTTGCTTTTTTGTTTTTATTTTTTTCCTAAGGTATTTTAATACATGAAATCTTACATTTAAAACTGTCTTTGAGATCGGGGAGACATATTTAAACATTAGTGCATTCAGTTGATGATTCAGAGATTTATTTATAAGACTGTTGATTTTGGGACACCCAACTCTTGCCTTTAAAATGCCGAAATGAGTCATATTTGTAGGAGGTAATTACTACCAGAAAGTACAACTAACTTGTAAGCTTCTCTTTAAAATGTCCACTCACAATCTACAATCACTGTAAATAACAGACTACCAGGATTTGCTCTGTTGTATGGCTGTATATATTTATTAAGAGTGCATTAGTATACCCAAACATGCTTTTGTCAGAGAGGTACGTGAAGGAGAAATGTCTCCCTTTATCAAACTATCAATACAGATTTCTGAGGATGTAGGATTGAAAAGACATAATTTCAAGGTCTTTCCATTATAAGGAACAAAGCACAGAGAACAGCTGGTTCAAAAGAGAAATAATAGATTCCAATTGGTGGAAAATGTATGTGCGTGATTTGTGTATCATTAAAGAGCAGATTCAACCCACTGAAATTTTAGCGGGTACTAGTACTACGTCTTAACACCTCAGGGCCGCTCTCAGGCTGATTGTGTATCCTCCTGGGAGGATCTCTGATTCTCCACGTAGTGATTGACGAAGTGCATACCCATCTGACTAGCAGCAGAGTGAGTATCTTCTTGTGGGTTATAATGCCAGAGTTTCTGAGAACACCTTTCAGTTAAAATATCTATGACTCCTTCCTCACCAGTCAGTGCCTGAGATTTCACAGATAAGATGTCTAGAGAGCTGGTGTTAGAGAAAGGAGAAAGAATAGGAGGGAATTTGGTGTCTGGAGGCAGCTTAAATAAGAGACTGCTGTGGCAGGGGCTGGGGAAAGCATCAGTGAGGAAAGGCTGGAAGTTCCATAGACAGACTGCCTGCTAGATGGTTTTACGCTGCCACAGCCCTAACCTGCCTTTGGTTTAACCTTGCTTAACACCTCAGCTGTCATACAAAGGCCTCCCAGTCTCCCCTAAAGCTCCCCTGACTCCTTCAGCCAAACACATACCTTCTCTGTGGGTCTGAGACCCAACCAACTGCATAGCTGTGCCTCCTTAGGCTGCCCATGACTCAGCTGCCTTGGACTTATTCACTTTCATTCCTCCGTCACTCCTTCTCATCATTTATTCAGTAACTGTTTACTAAGTACCCTCTGTGTGTCAGTTGTTGTGCTAGGTGCTGGAATGTATCTGTGAACATAACCCAGACCCATGAGTAACATCCTGCTTGGCTGGGGAGATAACCATGAAAAGTAGCAATTTTAAAACAGTATGATAAATGTTACATAGGGGTTAGTGGGCACTATGGAGACACATCTGAAAGGAGCTCTATTTGATCTTGGGGAACAGAAAACTTTTCCCGTGAACACCCACGTTGAAGCGAAGACCTGAAGGAAAAGTAGAGAGAGGTGGGAGACTTAAGGGAGAGTGCAGGTAAGGAGAGAAGGTGAGATATTCTATGCAGGAAACAAAGAACAGGCCAAAGCCTGTAAAAAACAAAAAGATCCAGTTCAGAGAAGTGTGATTTGTTCACGATGGAGGGAGCAGGGAGTAGGACAATGGCTGGGTGATGACAGAGAGACTCGCCTCTGACACCCGAGCTTGAAGGAGCTTGTCAGCACCACTGAGGAGTTTGGATGTAATTGGGATCTGTGTTTCCAATTGTACTGTGTTTCCATTAGAGCAGCCATCTACCACATTCTTTATATTGCTTGTGTCTAAGCATCCATGTTCAATCCTGAACATGGCAGTAAACTCTCAACCGTTGGCCAGCTTTCTTACTCTCCTCTCTTTCCACAACCGAGGCTATGACCAGAACAAGTGCACTGTTTGTGTCCTCTGACTAGTGGCATTGTCCAAATTGTTGTACTACCTTCTTTTTTAAAAATAATTTTTAAGTTTTCAACTACAGTTGGCATACAATATTATATTAGTTTCAGGCATACAACATAGTGATTAGATATTTAAATGACTTAACAAAACGACCACCCCCCAAAAATGTAGTACTGATCTGATACCATACATAGTTATTATAATATTATTAACTATATTCCTTATGCTGTAACTTACATCCCTATGATGACTCTGTAACAATCAATTTGTGCTTCTGAATCCCTTCCCCTTTTTCACTCACCCCCTTCAAGCCCCTCCCAGCTGGCAACCATCAAAATGTTCTTTGTATCTATGAGTTTGTTTCAGTTTTGTTTGTTTATTTTGTTCTTAGATTCCATATATAAGTAAAAGTTTATGGCATTTGTCTTTCTCTGTCTGACTTCATTCAGCAAAATACCCTCTACGCCCATCCATGTTGCCACAGATGGCAAGATTTCATTCTTTTCTATGACTGAGTAATATGCCATTGTATATATGTATCATCTCTTCTTTATCCATTCATCCATTGGTGGACACCCAGGTTGCCTCTGTATCTTGGCCATTGTAAATGCTGTAATGAACATATGGAGGCATATGTCCTTTGGAAGTAGTGTTTTGGGTTTCTTCAGATAAATACTCAGAAGTAGGATTACTGAGTCCTTTTTTGTCTCTTGATCTGGCCTTTTTAAAAGACTATCCTTGCCTGATATAAGAATTGCTACCCTAGGTTACTTTTTTCATTTTCATTGCCATGAAACATCTTTTTTTATTCCTTTACTTTCAGTCTGTGTGTGTCTTTCAATCTGAGGTGAGTCTCTTATAGGCAGCATATGTAAGGGTCTCGTTTTCTTATCCATTTAGCCACCCTATCTTTTGATAGGAGCATTTAATCTATTTGCATTGAAAGTATATTGATAGATACGTAGTTATTGCCTTTTCATTATTCATATTTTTTATCTTTTTTCTTCTTCTTAAAGACGTCCCTCTAACAATCCTTATAATACTCGTTTGCTGGTGATGAACTCTTTTAGCTGTTTCTTGTCCAGGAAGCTTTATCTATCCTTTGATTCTAAATGATAGCTTTGCTGGGTAGCGTAATCTTCATTGTAGGTTCTTGCTTTTCATCACTTTGAATATTTCCTGCCAATCCCTTCTAGCCTGCTTCTGTTGAAAAATCAGCTGACAATCAGCTGACAAAGAGGGGAGCTCTCTTGTAGGTAACTAATTTTTCTTGCCGCTTTTAAGATTCTCTCTTTGTCTTTAAATTTTACCATTTTAATTATGATATGTCTTGGTGTGGGCCTCTTTCAGTTCATCTTGTTTGGGACTCTGTGCTTCCTGGGCTTCCTTCACTAGGTTAAGGAAGTTTCCATCATTGTTTCTTCAAATAGGTTTTCAATCCTTCGCTCTCTCTCTTCTCCTTCTGGTACCCCTGTGATGCAAACGTTAGTACACTTGATGTTGTCCCAGAGTCCCCTTAAACTATTTTCATTTTTTGGGATTCTCTTTTCTTTCTGCTGTTCTGATTGGGTGTTTTCTGCTACCTTCACTTCTAAATTGCTAATTTGATCCTCTGCTTCATCTAATCTATTGATTCCCTCTAATGTATTATTAATTTCAGTTATTGTATTCTTAATTTATGACTCTTTTTTAATGTTTTCTATCTTCATTTTCATGTTTTCTATCTCTTTGTTGAAGTTCTCACTGAGGTTGTTGAGCATCCTTGAACCAGTGTTTCGAACTCTGCATCTAGTAGATTGCTTGTGTTTATTTTGTTCAGTTCTTTTTCTGGAGTTTTCCTCCGTTCTTTCATTTGGGACATGTATTTTTGTCCCCTTATTTTGGCTACCTCCCTGTGATTTTCTCTATATATTAGGTAGAAAGGCTGTGTCTCCTGGTTTTGGTAGAGTGGTCTTATGTAATAGGTGTCCTGTGGGGCCCAGTGGTACAGTCTCCATTGTCACCTGAGCTGGGTGCTCCATATGTATCCTTTGTGTGCCCTCCTGTTGTAGTTGAGCTATGGTAGTTTTTTGCACATTAGAGGAATTGACCCTCAGGTTGATTGGTTGTGAGGACTGGCCATGACTATAATAGAGCAGCTGTTCTGCAGGGGCTGATTTCTTCTTCTTCTTAAAGAAGTCCCTCTAACATTTCTCATAATACTGATTTGGTGTTGATGAACTCCTTTAGCTTTTTCTTGTTTGGGAAACTCTTTATCTGCCATTCCTTGATTCTAAATGATAGCTTTGCTAGGTAATCTTAGTTTTAGTTCCAATTCTATGGAGCAGGATTCCCTTTAGCAGGGCTTTAATGCCTGCCCAGTCTACCTTGGGAGTGCATCCTCGGAGGCAGCTGGATGCTGCTTCAGTTTGATTTAAAGCCAGCCACTGGGCTTGCCAGCCTCCTGAGAGGGGCCCTGCCACAGGCCAAGTTCAGCCACAGCCTGTGTCCTGCCCGGGCCCCACCTGGCATGAGCCACAAAGCAATCCACAGATGTTCGACACTCGCACTGGGGTTGGAGGTGCCTTGACAGGACAAGCCATGAACCAAAGTCGGCTGCCACTAGTGCTGGGCTTGGGACTGCTCAGCCAGACATATGGGGCATGCTGAGGCCAGATGCTGCTTGTTTGAGTTTTGTGAACCTTTGAAAGATTTTAGGAAAGTCTGCAGCATGAGCCAAAACAAGCCTTTTGTACAGGAAAGCCACTGAAAGCAGTTTGGGTTTGCCTGAAAGTTGGGCATGGTGGGGTCTCAAGGAATTATCAGGGCTGGGTGAACAGTGTTAGCTAGGTTGATGGAGACTCAGTTATGGCTTCCACCGGCATCTGCACATTGAGATTAGGGAGGGTTCAGCAAAGAAATAATGAATTCAACCAGCACTTCCACCTGTGAAAAAGCTGCCCCTCCAGCCTTGTCCTGAGGCCAGACAATTCATTTCCTCCCTGTATGTCTCTGGTACCTTTGAGCTGCTGCCCCAGTGCTGGAGCTCATAGCAAGCAAGTCCATCAGCGATGAAGTTCATGCATGGTCCCTTTAAGAGGAGTGCTTGGGACTCCAGCAGCTTTGTGTCTTCCCTGGTTTTCACAGCAAGAAGTTGTAGGAACTTCTCTTCCTGGCACTGGAAACCTGGGCTGGGGAGCCTGGTGTGGAGCTGGGACACCTTGCTCCTTCTGGAAGACCTCCACAGTCACGATATACCTCCCAAATTTTTAACTGTCACATGCGGGTGTGGGACCAGCCCATTCCACATCTCTGCCTCTTCTACCAGTCTTGAGGTGGCTTCTTCTGTATATCCTTAATTGTAGGACTTCTGCTTAGCTAGACTTCAGGTGATTCTCAATGATGCTTGTTCTGTAGTTTAGTTGTTATTTTGATGTGTTTGTGAGAGGAGGCAAGCACAGCCTTTACCTACTCTGCCGACTTGACTGGAAAAATCTGTTCTACCATCTTTAGACACACACTCCAATCCTTATCTCTGTGATCCATCTGGGCCAAAAATACACCTATATGTCTGTTGGACATATTTTTATTGAAATGTCTTTCTTGCTCAATGTTAACTTGAATTAAGATCTGGAATATATAAAAACTGTATGAGCTTACCATTTACTCAGCAAGTATTTAAGTAACTAATATACTGTGTTTCCCCCAAAATAAGACCTAGCCGGACAATCAGCTCTAATGTGTCTTTTGGAGCAAAAATTAATATAAGACCTGGTCTTACATTATATAAGATCCGGTCCATTATATAAGACTGATTGTCCAGCTAGGTCTTATTTTCAGGGGAAGATGATATGCAAGAAAATATTCCAGTGATACAGTAATGACCAAAAAAGACTAATCCTCCACCCTCATGGAGTTGATATGTTAAAGGAAAAAGACTGACAAATAAACAATATATCAGATATTGATAATTATATAGAAAATTATTGAGATCACAGTTAAAAATTTAAGCAAGTAAGGCTGCTGTAGAGTGTTATTTTACTGTAGAAATGTAATATACATGTAAATACACACATAGTAGAATAGATACATGCTACTATACTGTAAGTTTTTAATGACTTCAGGATTCAAAAATTAGAAGGTAAATGGAATTAAATATATGGTGATGAAAGGAGAACTGACTCTGGGTGGTGAACATACAATGTGATATATAGATGATGTATTACAGAATTGTACACCTGAAACCTTTGTAACTTTACTAACAATTGTCACCCTAATAAAATATAATTAAAAAAAAATTAGAATTCACATAACTAATTTGAAATCATAGACTTGGATAATAATATTATTGCCACTTATAAATTTCAGATTTCACGAATCTTTACAATTTTTAGTTTATTAACTTCAATGTGTCATTATATTTTTAGCCTTGCAGTGTAATAAATGGGATTTTGCAATAATATCATCTAAATGTCCCGGTTTAAAATTAGGTAACAAAGCATTTTTTATTTAGGGTTTTGCTTTAAGAAAATAATAGTTAAGCACTTCACTATTTATATTTTATCTTCATTTTTAATTAAATGGTGGTGAAATATTATCAGCACAACCTTGTGGGCAATAGTAGGGATTCTGATTGGGCATGATAAAAATCCTCCAACATATGCCTAACAGAAATGACAGACAAGGGGATGGAGGAACACTATTTGAAGAAAGAAGAGCTGAGATTTCCCAGAATTGTAGGATAACATGAGTCCTCAGATTAAAACTACACCAGTAGCAAGTCGGATGAATAAAAGCAAGTATACATTATACTGAAACTGAAGAATAGCAAGAATAAAGAGAAAAATGTTGTAAGCTATCAGAGATAAAAGGCAGATTCCATGCAAAGGAGCACTCAAGAGACTGACAGGAGACTTATTATTATAGTAGATGGAAGACAGTAATATCTTCATGACCTCAGAGAATGTAACTCTCAATCTAGAATTTTATCTTGAGCAAAACTATTAAAAATGCATAAGTAGACATTACAAAGATTTAGACAATTAACCAATCAAAGACTCTCACTATAGGATATACTTTTTAAAAAAATGTATCCCAAGGAAAGTATTGAATATAAGATAACATTGAGCACAGACATTGATTGAAATAAAAGATAGCATATTAACTATGGACTATTAGAAAAATTTTGGTATAATTTATAAAAAGATAAAAAGCTGAGATATCAGCTCTTTTTCAGAGCTGATTATTCAGAGCTGAGGCTCTGAATAACAACACAAAGTATTCAGTGAGAGGAGTTTGAAATGCTAAACAACTTTAGATTTTGCTTAAAAATAATTATAGGTAGGAATATATTTTTTTAATTTAATGTTAATCACCAAAAGAATAGAATCTGTAACTTCCAAACAAGTAGAATGGAGAAACAGGAGGATCAAAAACTTTATTAATCCAACAAAAGACAGAAAAGGAGACAATTGCAAAGGAAATTAAACATACAAATGTTAGAAATATAAGCAATATATGAACAATCACAATAAATATGCATGGATTAAATCAGGAGTTGGCAAACTTTTCTGTAAAGGACAAGAAAATAAATATTTCAGGTGTTGTAGGTCACATACGGTTTCTGCATTTTTCCTTTAAAAACCTGAAAACCATTCTTAGATTGCAAACCATACAAAAACAGATTTCAGGCCCCATTTGGCCTATGGGAGTAGTTGGTCAATACTCTGGATTAAACTTTTAACAGACAGAAATGTTCAGATTGGATTTTTTAAAAAATCCAGTCATATGCTTCTCATAAGAGGAGAACCTACAAAAACACAAAAGATTTATAGTATAGTGTGGGGAAATATATACCTATGAATATATTAACCAAGATATAGGTAGTTGGCAGACTTGGAGGCAAGGATTCGCACAATAGTTTATTAGGGAGGTGATCCCAGGAAATACCTGTAAGGAAGTGGAGACATGAGAAAAGGAAGAGAAGGAAGCCACTCAAAGATGTCTTATAAGCCATTTACAACCATGGTGACAAGAGCTCAGTCCCACTGAGGAACTCTGGGAGACAAAGTAGACTGTGCCTAAGAGCTATCCACCTGAGGCTAAGGAAGCTTGAGTATTAGTTGACCAACTCCCCAGCTGTCATTGTTGAACACTGGCTCTGGGGACATTAATTCACTGGCTCTCTTGACTTGCTTTGTGGATAAGTAGAATTTTTTATCATGGTAAGAAAAAAAAAAAAAAAAGACCTCAAACGGTAAGGCCCTCAAACAGGTTTTTCAGCAAGAAGTCTTTTTTTTTTCTTAATTAAAGTTTATTGGGGTGACAATTGTTAGTAAAGTTACATAGGTTTCAGGTGTACAATTCTGTAATACATCATCTATACATCACATTGTGTGCTCACTACCCAGAGTCAGTTCTCCTTCTATCACCATATATTTGATCCCTTTTACCCTCATCATAGAGATGAGTGCTGAGGGGATACAAGTGGGGCAAAAAGTACATTTAGCTACTGCAAAAATATTAATATAAGTCAAAATTGAATTTAGAGCAAGGGGCACGAGTAGGGATTATATGGGAAATAATAATAGAGGAATAATCCACCAAAAAGCCAAACCAATCATGAATTAGCTCAAGACATAACATCAAAATATGCAACCCCAAAATTGACAGAATTACACGGATAAATTGACAAATCTACAATGATAGTTGAAGATTTTAATAAACTTCTATTAGAAATTAACAGATCAAGCAGACAAAAATTAGTAAGGAAAATGGAAGATATGGTGGAAATATTAAATTGTGATAGCCCATAATAAGAATGAAAATGCAAAAAAAAACAAACAAACAAAAAAAACCAAACCATTTCTGACTGCAATGGGGTCCCCTGGGCTAAAATCAAGGTGTTGGCAGGGCTGTGTTTCTTCTGGAGGCTCTAGGGGAAGATCCATTTCTTAGCCTTTTCCAGCTTCTAGAGGCCGCATGCATTCCTTGGTTCATGGCCACCTTGTTCCATCTTCAAAGCCAGCTCTATAGCACCTTCAAAACTCTGACTCTCTTGCCTTTCTTGTTCACATCTAAGGGCCTTTGTGATTACACTAGGTCCACTTCGATAATCAGGATAATCTCCCCATCTCAAAATCCTTAAGTTAATCACATCTGCCAAGTCTCTCTTGCCATGTAAGGTAACATATTCACAGATTCTAGGATTAGTACTCAGACCACTTTGGGGACAGGCATCATTCTGCCTACCACCCAGTTATATAAAGTTTTACATTATGTATATGAGAGACAAAGAGACACATTTCCAATGCTGATTTAGATTCAGACACTCTTTAAACCACATTCTTTCTTCAGATGGTTTATTGGAATTCTGTTTTAGTGCCATAGTATAAGTTTTAAAATAAAGATTAGATAAATGTTAAATGTAGCCAACCATGGACTGTATCAAATAATAGAACTTAAATTTACGTATTAGAGTTGCTTTTATTTCAGAACCTACTCCATATTTACTATATGATTTGTTCTCTCCTGCAATACTATAGAGTATACCTTGGTTTAAATGCAATGTGGACTAGTTATTTTTCTATTATAAAACACAAAATTAATATGCTTGATCTAATAGTTTTATATAGATTACAATCCCTCCAATAGAAAATACATTTTCTTTTCAAAAACCATAGAATATTTCCAAATATTGACCATGTACTAAATAATAAAGCAAATGTAATAAATTTTAAAGAATTGTTAACATATAGAGAAATTGTCTAACCCTAATGAAATTAAGTTAGAAATCAACAATATAGAAATAGGAAAAATATGGTTGGAAATTTAAATAACATAGGTTGAAGAGGAAGCCACAAAAGCAATTACATTTAGCACTAAACAGTAATGAATATAATACATAACAAACAGCTAAAGTTATGGTACTACTTAGAGGTGAATTTATAGCACAAAATACCTTTATTAAGAAAAATATATTAAAAATAAGCTAGTGACTGGATTAAGAAGCTAGAAAAAGAACAGTAAGATGAATCCAAGAAATGTAAAATAAAAGAAATAATAAAAATACAAATTAATTAAGTAAAAAATAAAGGAACTGTAGCAGAAATAAACAGAACAAAAAACTGATTATTCAAAAAAACAAAGGAGAACAATCAAGAAAAAAGACAAAAAGCACAGATTTGTATTATTAGCATTCAAATAAGGGGCTTTATTACAGATAATTTTTAAACCATAAATGATTACTATGAACAAATTTATGTCCAAAATTTAAATATGTAGATTAAAAAATCCTTTAAAAAATCACAAAAATTAAGTGAATAAAAATTGCACAACATAGATAGTCTCATAGTCATTGAAGAGCATAAGTCTGTAATCAAAACTCTCTTCCAATGAAAAACACACCAAGCACTGATGATTTTACAGCTGAGTGTTACTTCAAGGTACAGATAATTTCTATTTATACACATTATTTCAGAGAACTGGTAAAGAGGAAAAGCCACATAGTTCATTTTTAAACCTAGTGTACTCTTGGGATCAGGGAAAAAAACAAACAAACAAAAACACAACCAAAAACAGATTCAATAGTAGCAAACCAAATTCAGCAGAGTTTATGTTCAAGTTGAGTTCATCTCAGGAATGGAAGAATGGTTTCAGAAGGGAATTCCAAAATATTCTGATACAATATACTACATTAAAAGATTTTAAAAATCTTTATGATTATCTCAATAATTCCAGAAAAAGCATTTGATTTTAAAAAAATCAGCACTCCTCATAATTTTTAAAAATTTGAGCTAGCTAGTAATATAAGGGAATGCTCTTTACCTAATATCCAAAACCTATAGTAATTTTCTTTTTATGAGACTTTAGAAACATTCTCTAATTCTCATTAAAGTCAGGGACAAAATAAAGCTATTTCATGCAACCACTTCTATTCAAAATGTAGTAGAGATTCTAGACAATTCGATAAATGAATTAAAAATGTAAGAGGTACAAGAATTGGAAAGAAAGACAGGAGGCACATTTATATACATATAAAACCTAACAAGTAATATTATTTCTAGTATTGAACCAATATAAAATTCTAAAACTAATTTGAAAGTTGGCCCAGATTTTTGGATACAAGCTCAGCATAATCAATAACATTCTAATCCATTAGAAAAGCAATATAAAAAAACAATACTTTTTGCAATGACAACAAAAACTATAATTTACCTAAGGATAAGTCAAACAAAGACATACAAGATAATTAAAAAGAAAATAAAGCATTATTGAAGTAATGGAAATCTCAAATAAATGGAAAAGTCCTGAATAAAAAGTTATGTTTTGGGATTGTAAGATTCACTGTAATAAAGACGGCAATTGACTCCAAATTAATTTATAATTCCAATTTAAAATCCAATTTCATTTAAAATATCATCAGAGTTTTATATGGAACCTGACAAGTATATTTAATATTCTTACAGTAAAGAACAAGAATAGCCTAAATATTTTTAAAGAACAAGGTGGGGATGAGATTAATACTTTTGATAAAATTATATGATTAATACAATATGATTTTGGCACAGAGATAGACAAGGTGCTGAGTGGAACAGGATACAGAGCTCAGTCCCATGCATATAGGGAAACTTAATTGTCAGGAGTTGCATTGCTGATTAGTGGGGTAATAAAATGATGGTGGAAAAGTTAGTTATCTGTATGGAAAAAGATAAAATTTAATTCTTACCTCATTCCCCAGACTGGATTAAACTAAATGTGTAGAGCAGCATTTAAAAAATTTAGAACATAGCCTAAAAGAATATCCTTAAGACCTGAGGTGAGGGGGGAGCGGGGTGAGGAGAGGGGGAGAGAGAGAGAGAGATCTTAATATATGCGCACAGAGCAGTTAGGGAAAAAAGTGATAAATTTGACTCTTTTAAACTATTTAACTCATTTATAAAATGATACTATAAATGAAGTTAAGATAAAACACAGACTGAAAGAAGATATTTGCAATGCATAGAGCTGACAAAGGGTTAGTTGCCGTAATACATAATGACTGCCTAAAATTAAAGAAAGAGAGAGAAAGAAATAGCTCAATAAAAA
Source organism: Rhinolophus ferrumequinum (assembly GCF_004115265.2). NCBI lineage: Eukaryota > Metazoa > Chordata > Mammalia > Chiroptera > Rhinolophidae > Rhinolophus > Rhinolophus ferrumequinum. The sequence continues at coordinate 2,835,814 of NC_046288.1, read as the reverse complement.
AATAGGCAAAGGTTTCTTTGTTTTTTTGGGGTGGGGAGGAGTGGGGGAGAGGGAAAAATGAATAAATGGAGCATAGAGGATTTTTAGGGCAGTGAAAATATTCTGCAGGACACCACAATGATGGGTACATGTCATCATACATTTGTCCAAACCCATAGAACGTACAACACTGAGAGTGAACCATCATATAAACCATGGACATTGGGTGATAATGTAGGATCAATGTAGGTCCATCAGTTGTAACAAACGTAGCAGTTTGGTGGGGGATGGTGCTAACAGAAGAGCTGTGCATGTGTGCGGGCAGGAGGCGTGTGGGAAATCGCTGTACCTTCCCTTCAATTTTACTGTGAGCCTTTAACTGCTCTAAATTGAAAAAAACAGGCAAAGTGACATGAGATGGCAGTTTAGAGAAGACGATTGCCTAATGACCGATAGATAAAAAATTGTTCAACTTTTACCGGTAATCAGAGAAATGCAAAATAAAAAATACGTTGCCATTTCCCATCATGAGATTAGAAAACTAGTTAAAGCCTGACACTACCAAACGGTGACTTAGAGGAGGAGTAAGAAGAACTTTCGCATATTTCTGTTGGAAATCTTAATTTATACAAAATATCTGGAGAATAATTTGACAATGTCTAGTACGGCTCAAACTCTGTATACTTTGTGTCCCAGCATTTCAGCCCTAGATGCAGGTCCTTCCTAGAGGAACTCTTGCAGGTTGCCGCACAAGCACACTGGTACAGGAATGTTCATTGTACCAGTGCTAGTAATGGTGAAAATCTGAAAATTACTTGAATGTCCATCAATGGGAGAGTGGATAAACAAATTGTGATACAAGCAAGCAAAAGTCAATAATGTACAACTTAAATGAACTGGAGCCACAGGTATCAACATGGAATGATCTCAAAAACATAATGTAAAGGGAAAAAACGTTGTGGAATGAGTATGTAGAATATAGTGCCATTTATATAAAGCTTCTAACCCTTCAAAACTATGCTATATATTATTATGGGGATTCCCAAATATGTAGTAAAATACAAAAACTTCTATGAGAAAAATAAATACCAAAGTATCGACTGCAGCTATTGCTGGGGATGGAGAGGTGAATGGGATCCAGGAAACTTACACAGCGGGCTTCCACTTTATCTGCAATATTTAATTTCTTAAAAGAAAAATGCAGAGCAAGTATGGCGATACGTCTAAATTTGATAAAGTACAAGTGTGTTTTCTATTTTGATTTGTGTACTTCTCTATGTCCATTTAAAATGAGTATCTAGCATGTGCTAAACACTGTGTTAAGAACTAGGAATAGAGCACTGAACAAAAAAGACAAAATCTCCAGTTTTATAGGACTTCTATGCTCGAGAGCTTTTAAAATATTTTATTTTATTTTTTAAAGGGAAAAAAGAGTAAGAGAAAGATGAAGTGGCTGTAACTTTTTTGAGAAAGATTGGTTGGAACTGTGTAGATGTCAGTTGTGTCTGGTGGTGATCATCAATCAGTTTATGGTGCTTTGCAATGTGTCCAGCAAAATGATTTTCTCTAGTGATTCCACTGCCTGATTGTAAGCAAGTAAAAGAAGGGCAACTGGGTTGGTCCAAAGTCAAAGTTTTGCCGTGTAGGGAAGTGTAATTACAAAGCAAAGGCAGAGAGGATTCTGGGAAGATGACAGATGGGAGGCACCAGGACTCTGTCTTCCCACCTAGACAACAATTGCACTGGCAGAATCTGTTTGATGTAACTATTTTGGAACTTAGGAATCTAACAACTTCCAGGGAAAGGCTTGGACAATGAATTGTAGTTAAATTCAATTACAACTCATGGTAGCAGCTACCCATCCTCCACCTCCCTGCCTCCCACTCCTGACCCTCCCTGGCCAGCAGTTATGCCCAAGTTCCTGGAGCAGCATGAGCAGGTTGTGGGAGCCAGGGTGGGCAATAAAGACCACATCGTCCAGATATTGGGAATCTATGCTCTGGTTGCTGCTTGTGATTACAGAGGTGCCGACAAAGAGGCCAGGCCACCTTTGTTGTAAGCCCACCGCCACCACCACCCTATGGCTGAAGTGTCTTCCAAGGCATTTAACGGGCCAGTGCCTTCCCCCCTTTCATTTTTCTTTTTTTCTCCTTTTGGGAACCATACATTAAAAATTAGAATATTTGAAATCAACTGTGTATATATGGGGACAATTAGAAAGTTACCACAAATACCCAGTAAAAGGTGCAGACTCAGAAAAGCTTTGAGAATACATTAAGTTTACACCTCAGGTTGATCCTCAGCATGGAGACAACCTACAACAATCCAAGGAAAGAAAACAAGAGAAAACCAAAAATCAGCAAAGCCTGGGGTAGGGGTAGAATCTGATTTCCAGAATTACCACATCATTAGATGCAAATGTCCAGTTTTAAATAACAAATCACAAGGAATACAAAGAAATAGGAAAGTATGGCTCATTCAAAGGAAAAATATAAACCAACAAGAATGGTCCCAGAGAAACAGCAGATGGTAGACCTACCAGACCAAAATTTAAAACAACTGTCTTAAGGATGCTCAGAGAACTGAAGGAGAAAGGCAAGAAAACAATGTGTCAACTAAATGAATAAAGAAATATAAAATGTGAAAAAAAGAAAAGAATAGACATTCTAGATGAAACAGGGAAGCAACACAAATGTCCAGATAAGCAAAGGGTGGTATATACATACCATAGAATGTTATTCAGTCATAAAAAGGAGGGAAATTCTGACACATGCTACAAAATGGATGAATCTTAAACTAAGTGACAACATGTCAGTATGGAAGTTCAATGCTGCTTTTCTTTTTCAGTGATTTTAAAGAAATTGAGTAGTTGCAGTGTAATTTTTTTTTCTTTTCTAAACCACATTCCTATTCACATCTAAGGCACGCCTCTTTATATTGGCTACTACAGTATTTCAAAAAGTATTTGAGACATTTCTTTAACTTAACCCAAATTGTTGATGTTTTGTATGGATCACAAGTGCAGCATTCCTGAATTCTTTCTGTTATTTGTCACAATTGTTAAAGAACCAAGTATGTATTGCATGAAAACATTATGACCTTTTCCTCTTAGTTTAAACTCCAAGGGAAAAACATTATGCTAAATATAATAAGCCAATCTCAAAAAGATGAATACTATATGATTCCACTTATATGACGTACCTAGAGTATTGAAAATCATAGAGATGGAAAGTAGAATAGCAATTGCCAGATACAGGCATGGGAAATGGAGAGTTAGTATTTACTGGCCACTGAGGTTCAGTTTTGCAAGATGAGAAGAGTTCTGGTGATGGATGGTGGTGATGGTTGCACAACACTGTGAATGTACTTAATGCTATTAAATTGTACATTTAAAACGATGGGGAGTTTTATGGTTTGTGTATTTTCGAACAACTTAAAAAATAGGGGGAATAAACAACTCAAAGGTGCAAAGGCCAAGGGAGTTTGGAATATTTGCAAGAGAATAGTTGAAATAATGGATCATGAAATCCAAGCTGGATAGGAGGGAAGTGGCAAAAGAATCAGGAAAAAGTGGAGAGGTCAGTGGGTAGGAAGTTCCATTGAGGTTGCAGAAGAGGGAGTGGTAGTGTGTTTACCTGAGCAGGCAAGGTGGAAGGACAAAGCTCATCTGTGGAAAACTCTTCTAATCAGACATGTAAAACTATAAACAGAGGGTTTGATTCTCAGCAGTGCCTGGTCAAAACACAACTTTCTGGACTCAGGAATACTCTCAATAACACAGTACAAATAGTTACACAGTATAAATAGTACAATTATACATGCACTATACATTTTTTTCTTTTGGTTGGTAATTGTACAAAATAATAGAATGTATAGGTATTTAGGGACAACCTGGTGGAAGTACTACAAAGAGTGAGTACATCTACATGTGAAAAAGCTTGTCTTACTTATTTCAATTACCAACAATAAAACAACTGTGACTAACCATGAAAGAAGAAAGACTGAATTATCTTTCCAATTTCTCTATAGAAAATATTACAATTAAGTAACTCTGACAGGTAGTTGCTTAATGAAAATATTATTTTTATATATTTTGTAATATTTATTGTATTCAGTAACTTGTTAAAACTTGGTTTTGTTGTGATGTCTTTATTCTAAATAAATATTATGATTCTAAATAAATATTCATGTTCATATTTAATTTTGTATTAATTATTTTCACTTATTTTTCCTAAAGAGGTCCTCCCAAACTTTTTGAACTTCAGGCTTTACTGAACTTGGATGGACCTCAGTACAGAGTGATAAGAGAGAAACATGAGTGGCTGAGGGAGTTCTGAAAAGGAAGAAATTAATAATGACAGAGATGATCAGGGAAAAGTTTTACCTAGGCTATGATCAAGTGGAAGAATTTCAATTCAGAGGTATGGCAAATGGTGTTATAAATGAAGACAGAAATTCTTCATAATGTTTTAATAATTTCTGTCCTGGATCTGCCACTCAAATACTGTTTGTTACTGACACACCCCTTTTTCTACCTTCACATCCTTTCTGATTCCATATCTAAAAACTTTTTCTGCTGATGTTTTCTGGACATGAGCTCAAGTAGCAAATTAGTAGGATCTTGATGGCCGCTCAAGGAAGAGAATTTTCCAGTTCAAACTGGAAAAACTGGTAGGAATTCAAACCAAAGAAAAGTGATGATTCTATAATGCAGTCCAGGCCCTATTGCATGAATTATGTAGAAACAAAGCAGACTTTCTCCCCTGCTCTTCAATTATGGCATAATTAGTGAATAAGAGGCAGAGGCTGTCTCATTTTTAAACTGTAGGCTGGAGTCACCTTCATTCATTCCTGAGAAGAAAACAATCATAATATGCAGAAGCCAAGGGCATGAAGTATTCTTCCCATGGAACAGTATGGCCTAGATACCATGACATATCTATGACTTGTTAAGTTCTTGTGTGTACGTGTATATGTGAAAGAGACACAGAGACAGAGATCAAGGCCAAGACTGAGACGAACCACGTCCTAAGAAGGGCCAGAGATCCCTGAAGGAAGTGCCTGGTGCTCTGTGTCTACAGCCATTTCCTTCCCATCTGGAGCCACTTCTACTAGCAGGCTCAGCCTTCCACAGGTCTGCTGACTCATCGGGCAGTTCCAGGGGCCCTAAACTTTGGGTGACTCAGCTTCCAGTGAGCTCATCAGGAACCTAGCTGACATCAGCTGGGAGAAGAGAGCATCAGAGAGAGGGTCAGTCCCTAGGATCTGAGAAACAAGGCTGGAGACAGGTGCAGACAGCTGAGCAGGTGCTGAGTCATGGAAGAACTGAAAACCATAACTCCTGGAGATGGGAATATGGGGACATGGATTCTGACAATGACTTCCTTCTTGTCTGGGCTGCTGATATAGGCCCTGATGACATGCAACAATGCTCTTGTCATCTGACCTGTCCTTCCCTAACCTCACGCCTCAGTTCCAGTGACTGGGCTTCTGCCTTGTGCTAATGAGTAATCTGCTTTCTACTCACTCCTGACTTGCTTTTGCAGGACCCTCAGGATTGGTGGCTGAACTTGGAATGTCTGAGGCATGTTACCTGGGTGGACCAGGATGACCCACACCAGTTTTTCCCAGTGCAGGGATTGTTGTATGTTACCCTGGTCAGGCCTCATCCTTGTCCCCTCAGCACTCCTCCCCTCAGCCCTCCTCCCTCAGCCCTCCTCCCTCAACCCTCCTCCCCTCAGCCCCCTCCCCTCAGCCCCCTCCCCTCAGCCATCCTCCCTCAGCCCTCCTCCCTCAGCCCTCCTCCCCTCAGCCCTCCTCCCTCAGCCCTCCTCCCCTCAGCCCTCCTCCCCTCAGCCATCCTCCCCTCAGCCATCCTCCTCTTAGAAGAGTTCTGATGGGACTGTAGAAAATACGCTTCACAACATTTGCCAGGTGTTAAACCCTGTAGTATGGACTTTCATATTTGCCATTTAGTGCAATTTCCTCCTTACAATTATCCTCCAAGACAGGTATAATTATCTGTTTTACAGGTAAGTAAGTAAAGACTCAGGTTGTTCCTTGTGTAGTTCCCATGGATGATCATCTTCACTCTGGTTTTATTCCTCTTTATCCTACTTTCACGAAATGTTCTTTCTTTGCCATTCTTCTGAACGTGGGAAAATAATCTCTACAGGATTGTTTTGAGCATTAAAATGAAATGAAAGTTTCTAGCACATGGTAAATACCTAATAGTGATTTCTTTGTTCCATCCTATTCCAACTTCTGCATAGAAAACCTGGCTGCACTGACAGAATTTGGGCTTGGCACATATCTAGGATAAAACGATGCAGTAAATTTGGATGGATGAATTAATGGATAGTCAGTGGAAGCATTGGAGTTCTTTTTAGGGTTTGGACAACCGGAAGACCATCCTTTCCCCCCCTCCACTGCTCCTCTTGAATGCCTACTATTTGCATCTATAATCTGAACATCAGATCTGCTCTTTTGCTGGATTTTTCTTCACTTGGAGCTGGTCCTCCTCACCTGTCCACAAGAACATGCTTCTCTGTGTTTGTTGCATGGACTTAGTTGCCAGGTCCCAGGCTCTCCTAGCTTTTCTGTACTTTTTCTTTCTAAGTCATCATCCTGACATTCTGGACTCAGTGGGTTGAATAAGAATGTGTTAGGCTGCGTGAGTGGTCCTGGAGGGACCGGTCCACTAAGACATAGGCTTGCCTGGGACCCAGGCTGCGCTCAGCTTCAGCGTGGTTAGATCTGGGCTGTGCGAGGCCATCTGCTGGCTCAGCACCTTTCCACATAATGAAGCAAATCTACTGAAAGCCCGGCGTTTGGGATCAGAGAAAAAAAATCTTTGGATAGAAGTACAGGTAAGAGTTCTATAGATGTGTTTTCTCCTAGCCAGCAGTTCCATTAAGGAAATTTATTTTTGTGTTTTGGAAGCATGATGATTTTAGTTCAGTCATGGACCCTTCCAGTCATTACTCAGCTCTCAGTCAGCAGATTCAAAGGGAGCTCAGAGAGAAGAACCCAGGGTACTGGGCCATCTGTAAGACCTAGGCACAACTGCAGCCATGCCAGGAAGGGGACACTTGGCCCCTGTTCCAACTCGGTTGAGCATCTGTTAGGTTTCACAGGAATGATATAATCAAGGCAAAAACTCCCTCTAGAATTTCATCAATCTCCAGAATTAAGAATTCTAGAAAGGAATAAAGAATTAAACAGAAAAACATCCCTACAGCGATGACCAAACAATTCCCTCCTCTTAAGCCCTCCTGTCCCACAGCTGGGACCACTGAGTGACGACCTAAAGACTCAGCCTTACCCAGGCTCTATGATCTATTCCATTTCTGGTCAAGAAGAATGTAGGAAACCTTTGGGTATCCATTTGGGGGTTCCACATCAAGTCAGCCTTGCTCTTGTGCACACTCCGACTTTGCACTCCTGAATCTGGTAAATGGATCCTTATCTTAGGCTTTTTGATCATCAAGCACCCGTGACTTAGAAGTTCCAGACCTGCGTCCTTATCTTACACCTGCACACCTTAGCTCCTCCCTACCTCTGCATTGTCAGGACCAGAAGCTTGCCTTGCTATCATAAGACCTTGCAGGAATCAAACTCCTCTGCTGCTTGTCAAGTCTAAAGTAGGCTTAGCTTACTCAGTGGTGCAGTCTTCTAGGTCAACCTGTTTTAACCCATTGATTCAGCCAAGTTTTGCACCATAACCCCACCACAGTTCCATCTGCCCAGACCTGACGGTTGACTGTGCCCTAATCATGAAAGAGTAGAATTTGATGTAGTAACCCATGGCCAACATTCCAACTCCGTGTAGAACCCTAGAGCATGGGTGGAAGCTGCGAAAGCAGCAGGATACCCAAAGGTCCTGGGAGATCACTGAGCATAGGGGAAATGACCACTTCTACTTCTGAACTAAAACCTCTCAACCATTCTAAGAAGCCTGGCTTCTAGGGCTGCATGTGTTCATTCACATCAGTCTTCTGCCATACGACCTCATACCATATGCCTTCATTTCAAACAACTGGCCAATTAAGAATCTTAAACTGCTGTGAAGCAATAAAAATTTCCCTAAACAATAACTATACAGAACATCACTTTCAAGACTGAGATTTTGTTATCTCATTTCAGGCATTCTAAATTAAGCCCTAGAGGAACATTTTACTGCTAATAAATAATCACTTGTTTTAATATGTGTTATTGCTGTGATAATAGGCTACATCAATATCTATTCCTGTTATCGTAACTGGGAAATAGGACCAGAGAATAGTGCTCTGTGTCCTAGTATTGAGAAAAAAACAAATGTTAACTTTCATAATGTCATGTTTGGTTTAAATTATCTGTTCTAAAATATAGGCATGAATTCACCTTCAATATAATGAATTCATTTGTTACTCAGCCATATTTGATCTTATCAAATTTCTCCCTAAAACAATTTTATGTGATAGGACACAGAAGAACAAAACATCTCATGACTTATCAGTTGTTAAATAATTCATTGAGATTCATTAAAAGAAAGTGTTGGTGAAATCTTTACATTTTTAAAAAAGGAGCTTTATAATTTTAAAATTTGTATCTTGAAGGTTTAGAAATCTTGGCTCAGATTCTTGTGTGTTACTTCCTTACTGGGCTACATTTCAGAATGTGTTGATTTTTTAAAAATTCTCAATCTTCTATATATTCCAATTTATCAAATATAATCAACTCTCCAGGTGGAAAGTCACAGCCTCTGATTGGCTTCTAAAGTTTGATTTGAGTTTTTAATCCACAAAAGGGATTGCCAAAAAAATTAACATTTTCCCCCCTGAAGTTATTAAAGCTTAATTTAAAAAGACATTTGTTCCAAGATAAATTTAAATGGTGTGAGACTCATGAAATAATTGACTTTGGAAGAATCTAAAGCTGCTCCAAGTCTTTTGTTTCCAATATTATGATCAAGTCCCTCCAAAGCCATGTAACTGAGTGGGGATTAATAGGGAGAGAATTGGCCGTAAATAATCAATAAAAAGAAAACAATTTAGTAAAATGATTTTAAATCCAAGTTAAACTTTGCCTGACAATAGATAGTCCAATGAGATTCATAGTGGTTAAGATATAAATCTCTACTAAATAAGCTTTCTAACTAAACCAACTATATTCTAGAACTTGCAATATTAAATGGACTTTGAGTTTGCAGAACTGTAGTGTTGGAACAGGAAAAGTATTAATAAATGTAAAATCATCCTATAAATTCTGGGTTTTCTTTTCAAACCATAGAGTAAATTTGGCTTCTGTGGCTGATTAATGCTCCCACGAAAGTGGCCAAAACTTGGAGTACCAATATCCCAGAGGAAAGGGATATTGAGGAAAGCTCAACATTTGGCATCAATTTTCTCTGTAAAACATTTAATGAATCTTAAACTGTGCAGGGCAAAGTCTAGGAAACTAAGCAGAAACAACTGAAACACACAGTGGAATTTTTGACAGTCTCATGGAGCTTGGGAAACAAAAGTTTGGATCTCATAATTTGCCAACAGGGAGGGAGCTCTAGTAAACACCCAGGCTTTCACTTGGGAACCCTGGAGGCTACCCCAAGCCTGTAGGAAAACCAAGCTTTATAAAGATTATAACATCGCTTTGATTAAATTGAACTCATCTGATCCTGTCCGTTGTAGATGCCTCACAGAGGATAAGAAAAAGTCTCTTTGGAGAAAAACAATGCCATCCAAAGTCATATTTTTTTTTTTTTAAATCACAATGTCTATCATTAAATAAAATACCAGGCCCATACATGAGAGACCCATACATGATTCAGATATTAGAGTTGTCAGACATGTGCTTAAAAAATATAGCAATGGAGATTATGATGTTAGATAAACATTGAAATTAAGATGGAGAATTTTACTAGAGTACTAAATCTAAAAAAAAAAAGATCAAATGGAAATTCAAAAACAAAATTATAACAATGTAAATTAATCTGTAAATAGATGTGTTTTATAATTAATTATAAATGACTAAAGAGAGGATTAAGAAACGTGAACAATATGATTAGCAAAATTAGCCTAATTAACAATGGACCTAACAATGATAGAATATACCTTTACTCAACTGATATTTGCCAAATTTTACCAAAATTGATCATTTGCTAGGCCACAAAACAAGCCTGAACAAAATTCAAAGGATTGAAATAATGTTCTCTTATACCGTGGAATTAAACTAAAACTAAAATAAACAATTATAATCACCAGAATATCCTCTAATATTTAGAAGCTAAGCAATTCATTTAGAAATAAACCTTGGGTCAAAAAAGAAATCCTGATGAAACTAAAAAATACTTTGCACTGAATGAAAATAAGAATATGGCATATCAAAATATGTTGAAGCTGTGCTTAGAGAAAAATTCACAACCATCAAATTCATATGTTAAAAATGAAGAAAGTGGTCTCTCTGTCCATCTAAAAATGTGAAGGAAAAAATTCCCAGCAAATTACCCAATAATGCAGGTGGAAGGAAATAATAATGATGAGAGCAAAATTAATTAAATAGAAATCATAAGTATAGTAAAGTGAACAAAGCTGAAATTTAGTTCTGTGAAAGACTAAGTTAATTCTCTGAAGACTAAAAAAAAGAAAAAGCTGATATAACCAATATCAGGAATCAAAGACAAACAAACAAACAAAAAGTAGTCACTACAGATTATACAGACATTAAAAAGATAATAAAAGACGTTGGAAATACACTTAGGTAAAAAATTTACAAATTTTGATAAAATGAACAAAGCCCTAAGATAATATAATTGATCACAACTGATACAAAAAGAAAAATGGAAAATCTGAATATTTATTTAAAACTTAAATCTGTAATTAAATACCTTCCCACTAAGAAATCTGCAGGTCCAGATGATTTCATTTGTGAACATTTCTAAACCTTAAGGAAGATATGAGGTCAGACAATTAATTTTGTGAACTCATCCTAGAAAAAGTGCTCCATACGTCATTGCTGAATATCACTACGGTCACCTTCGAAGGACTCCCTTTGGGAAACTATGCACTGACTCCAGTGCCTAGTCCACCCTTCAAAGCAATTGTGGAACTTTTTTTCTGGAGTGGCCATCAGAGCTATCATTGTATTACCCTTGATGTCCTGAATGTCATCAAAATGTCTTCCTTTCAATATTTCTTTTATCTTTGAGTAAAGAAAGAAGTCATTGGGGGCCAGATCAGGTGAGGAACTGTGTTCCAGTTATTTGTTTACTGGCTAAAAACCCCCTCACAGACTGTACGCTGTGTGAGCTGGTGCATTGTCGTGATGCAAGAGCCATGAATTGTTGGCTAAAAGTTCAGGTCGTTTAACTTTTTCACGCAGCCTTTTCAGCACTTCCAAATAGTAAACTTAGTTAACTGTTTGTCCAGTTGGTACAAATTCATAATGAGTAATCCCTCTGATGCCAAAAAAAGTTAGCAACATCATTGCAACAAGTTCGCTAACTTAATTGTCAAGACCTTGTATAACACCACTCTTGGAAAACCTTCCCAAGATTAGAAAAATGGATGCTAAGTGAAATGTCATACGGAAAAAGTCAAGAACCATACGATTTCATTCATATGTGGGATATAAAACAAATAGCAACAAACAAACAAACAATACAATACAAATGAAAATTCATAACACAGACAACAGCATGGCGGTTACCAGAAGGAGCCGGGGTTGTGAGGAGGTAGAAGAGAGTAAAGGGGGTCAAATATATGGGGACGGAAGGAGACTTGACTTTGGGTTGTGATCACAAAATGCAATATACAGAGAATGTACTATAGAAATGTGTCCTTGAAAACCATATAATCTTATTAACCAATGTCACCCCAATAAATTCAATTAAAAAGAAAAACGGAGAATATTGTCCAATTCATTTTATGATGCCAGTTTAATCCTGATATGAAAGCCTGGCAAGAACAGTACAAGGAAAGAAAGTTATAGACTGATTTTTCTCATGAACATAGATACATGATCCTAAACAACATGTTCGCAAATTAAATTCAGCAATTTATAAAAACAAAAGAAAAACAAACACATATCACAAAAAGTTGGATTTATTCCAGGAATGCAAAGTTGATTTAACATTGTAAAAAATCAATAAAATGCAATTCACCATATTAACTGAAAAAATGAGAAAAATTGTTTATCATGTCAATAGACGCAGAAAAAGCATTTGAGAAATTCAAACTCTGCTAATGATTAAAAAGGAAAGAACTTAGCAACGTGGATATAGAATGGAAGTTCCTTAATTGAATGAACATGCATGTGCAAAAAAACTTAGAGCAAGCATCATGGTTAATTTTGGTACATCAGAAGTTTTATCAGAAATGAGACAAAGATGCCTAATCTCGCCATTTTTAATCAACATTGTAATAGAGGGCCTAGTCAGTGCAGTAAGGCAAGAAAAATGTAGAATGGTTAGAAAGGAAGAACTGAAACTGTAATTATAAGTAGAATATTCAAAATAATCTATAAACTATTACCATTCATAATTTAACTTAGTAAGGACACTAGATTAAACATCAAGATAAATCTCTTTATTTCTATATACTAGCAACAAAGTTAAAAATGAAAAAATTAAATGTACCATTTATAATAGCATCAAAAATATTAAATATCTAGGAATGCATCTAATGAAAAATGTGAAAAATTTCTATGCAATAAATTACAAAATATCATAGAAAAAGATTACAGATACCTAAATAAATGGAGATTTATACCATGGTCAAAGATTGGAAAACTAATACTGTTAAGTATCAAACCTCCTCAAGTTGATCTATAGAATAAATGCAATCTCAATCTCAGTCAAAATTTTAACAGACTTTTTTTGGTGGAAATCAACAAGCTGATTCTAAAATTTATATGGAAATATAAAAGTACATAAATAGCCAAGATAATTTTGAAGAAAAGCTAATTTAAAGAACTTATACTATCATACATCAAAACAATGGGATTGTAATAATAAAGTCAGAGTACCATTTGAACAAGGAGAGACAAAGTGGGAAATAAAACAAGAGAAAGTACAGAAACAGACCCAAATATATAGTCATTTGATTAGTGCCAAAGATGACACTGATGTGCAGTGTGAAAAGGAGGGCCTTTTAAATTGGTGGGGCCATATTGACAAAAAAATTATACTCAAAATCAATTTTAGGTGGATTGTATATCTAAATGTAAAATGCACAAACAATAAATTTCTGGAATACATCACAGGAAAATGTCTTCATGATTTTGGGGTCGAGAAAAACTTTTAAAAGGCACTAAGCATAATGGATAAGTAGAACATAAACAAATTATATATAATAATTGATAAATAGGACTACACAAAATTAAGAAACTGTTGATCTAACAACAAGATTAAGAGAGTGAAAAGGCAAGCAAGAAGTTGGGAGATAATTTTTATAACACGTATAACCTAAAAAGGACACATATGTAAAAATGTAACAGCATTAACTAATATGTAAAGAACTCCTATGAAGAAAGAGAGAGAATCCAGGAGAGAAATGGACAAAAGACCTAGGTACTTCCCAAAAGAAGATTTCTAAATGGCAAATAAACATGATGAGCTGCTCAAAATTATTAGTTATTCAAATCATAAGGTACCACTACACATCTATGGTTAAAACGACTGGCAATATTAGATTTTGGCAAGTATGTGGACTAACTGGAAATCTCATATACTGGTGGGTGTGTAAACTGGTAAAAAACACTTTGGAAAACAGTTTGGCATATCAACAAAAATAGAATAGATTTTTATTATACCTTGGAATCCAGCAATTTCACTTTTGAAAAGATTAATTAAATTGAAAGACTGATTAATAGTAAGACTGATTAAGAACATAGACACTAGCCAGCTTTGTAATGAAAAAAGAGACATCACCAAGTATATTTCAGAAATTAAAATTAGCATTTCAGGATGATGCAAAAATATTTATGCCAAAGAATAAAAATTGAAAAAAATGGAAAAACTTCTCTAAAAACAACTTTTAAAATGCATATAGGAAGAAATTTTAAAAAATCAGAATATAGTTTAGTGGTTACCAGAGGGTAAAGGAGGAGGAGGTGGTAGAAGAAGGTAAAAAGGGTCAAATATATGGTGGTGGAAGGAGAACTGACTCTGGGTGGTGAACACACAATGTGAGATATAGATGCTGTATTACAGAATTGTACACTTGAAGCCTATGTAATTTTAATAACAATTATCACCCCAATAAACTTTAATTTAAAAAAAATCAGAATAGTTCTATAATACTAAAGATATTAAATCTGTAAGTAAAAACTTTCCCACAGACAAAATCCTAAGTCCATATGGTTTCACAAGTGAATCCTACCAAACATTTATTATTATTTTGAACAACTGACAGAATTAAGAAAATATCCATTTAATCTTACAGAATGTTAGCATATTCTCTATGAAAAGAACCAGAGAGAGAGAGAGAGAGAGAGAGAGAGAGAGAGAGAGAGAGAGAGAGAGAGAGAGAGAGAAGAGGGAGGCAGAAAAAGGAAGGGAAGGGGGGAGGAAAGAGCAAAAAAGAAAAAGGGAGGGAGGGAGGGAGGGAGGGAAGGAGAGAAAAAGACAGAAAGACTTACAGGACGGTCATGAGGATTACATGACATGAAGTATATTAAGTGCTTGGCAGAGAACAGGCTTTCCATAATGTCTGTTTTCTTTTCCCTGCAATCTGAACATTGATCTGTTCTTTGTTGTTGTTCTTTCTTACTATAGATGGTTGGGTCGGTTGCCATCACATTGTTGCATTTCTTTAAGAAATTTTGCAATTCTTTTTGATTAACTTTTAATCAAAATTGCCATTATTATTAAATGGGCTGCCTACTATTTTGTTTTTTATTGCTTTAAATAGTTCGACCTGTAGGAGAGAACTCTTCAGGCATAAGTGCTTGCCAGAGCACCTCAAAGCACTCCTTGGAAGGAACTGCTTTCTTTACCATGGAAATTGACAAATGCTGTGTTTCTATGGTTACTATTCTTCCTTTATTAATGCTAAAAATCTCCAATTTTAGCCTCCTAAATAAAAAGCAAAGAAATATGTTGTTCTTTAATAGCACGACTATATCACTGACATTTTCCAGGCTATGTTCACTTATGGTGCTATTCTTTGTGTTGTAAATACTGTGTCAGACTTACATGTAAACTCCAATTTTCAAGTTTCTCAACCAACCATAAAATTGCATGCTTGGCAGGAACTTCCCCTACAACGTGCCTCACATGGGGTCTTTTCTAAATGTGGATGATTATGTAGACATACTGTGACCTTTAGAGTGCTGTATATACAGTGTATGAAGTACAACCTCTCTCTTCTTCACCTTTTACCAGTTCCTGGAGGCTTTTGCTTATCCTGAGCACTTGATGACGTGGATTATGTTGCAGCCTGGAAATACTTGACTCGTATCAACTTTTCCCTTACTTCTTACCTTATTACATGTTAACTACCTGGTACTTTTAGTGAGAACCTACAGGTACGTTGGGAGGGCACCTGAAGGGATAATCTCTACATTTACACACTAGTTAGGAATTGGTACGTGTGCAGAGAACAACTGGGGATGGTGATAGGACAGCATGAAATGCTGCCGATGCAAACAGATCAAGTAATGGCCCAGCACAGAAAGCTTTGAAAAGCGAAGGCAAGACAGATAAAATTGGTTCTGAAGAGTGTCTTCGTCTGTTCCAGCCGCTATAACAACACACCACAGACTGAGTGGCTTATAAACAACAGAAAGTTATTTCTCACAGTTCTGGAGGCTGGATGTCTAAGGTCAGGGTGCCATATGGTGGGGTTCTGGTGAAGGCTCTCTTCCAGGGTGCAGACTGCTAACTTCGTGCTGAGTCCTCACGTGGTGGAAGGGGCTAGGGAGCTAGAGGTGTCACAGCACTAAGCCCATTCATGAGGGCTCCACCCTCATGACCTAATCACCTCCCAAAGGCCCCACCTCCTGATACCAACACACTGAGGGTTAGGATTTCAACTTATGAATTTGGGGGGACACAAATGTTCAGACCATAGCAAATAGAATCCCAAACATTTACTAAACTATATATAAGAAGAATGATAATAGCTAACTTTTCTTGAGTACTTAGTGTGTCAAAGCAGTGTGTTGAGTGTTTTACATGTTCTAACTCTCTTAATCCACAAAAATTAATATGATGTAGGTGCTATCCTTACCCCAAATTTACATATGAGGAACTTGTTGCACAGAGAGGTAAAGTAGCCTCCCCTGGATTCTGCAGCTAATAAATGACAGAACCCGGGGTCCAACCCAGCAGAGGGCTCTAGGGCCTGCACTCTGGGGGGAAGGTATTCCAGGCATGAGATGGAGGCACAAAAAACCAGGCTCCCCTTCCTTGAAACTTTTCCCTCACCCCCAGTTCCCCTTATCTCCCAGGCTATTCAAAACCTGCTTACGTAACCCCTTCTACCTTCTTCCCCCAACATATTTATTGCAAGTTAGGAGAAGGCCCTGCTGCCCTGTATTTTTCAGCAGTCTTTGCCACCTGTCTTAGAAACCACTTGGAACCACACACACACACACGATAAAGTTAAAGGGCATGAACATTCGAGGAATATCTGCCTATAGAGACCTCTCTCTCTTTCTCTCTTTAATTCTCTCTCCCCCCTTCCCTTCCCTCCCTCCTTTCCTCTTTTCTTTCTGCTCACCTCTCTCCTTCTCCTCCTCCTCCTTCTCTCTCTATCTTTCCTCTAGTAATAGACAGCTTTAGAAAAAAACATATGAGACTTGGAGTTCTTATTTGCAGATCATTCAGGATAGTCTTTCAGCTCAGGTGATATTTAGTCCCATAGGTCTTTTAAGTTTTGATGAAGCAGCTGTAGAGTTGCCTTATAAACTCTGCCCCATAGTTGCAAAGCTCTGCTATTTAACATACCTAACCCTCAAAGAAGAGAAATTTAGGCTTAGTAACTTTGGCGTTATTTTTATATTGAAATCCCAGTGTCACCCAGTGCACCTAGGCCAGCTGAAGACAGGGAGAGTACTAGATGGTGTATGTAGGGTCTCATGTCCCGACAGGTGAACACAGGAGACATTTAGGCCGAAAAGGAACAATAACGGAGACACAGATAGGTGGTTCATACCACTATATTCTCTGTGTTGGCCGGGCGAGACACAAGAAGCAAACATCCGCCTGTACCCCAACAAGGGGTCTTCCTGCACCACAATCTCTCTGGCGGCCAGATAAGACACAGGAAGTAGGATTCACATGATCCGCAGCCATCTGCGCTCTTTAACGTAGCCACTGCAGTTATATACAAAAACAATAGTGGCTAATGGCCAACTGGTTACAACTGATGACCAACTGGTTACAGCTGATGGCCAACTGGTTACAACTGATGGCCATCTGATAACCAGCACCTTTCCACGTGAGGCCGAGAGCCTGGAAACTGCTCTCCTGGCCCTTTCCCTACAGATGGGCAATGGGAGCTGGGGCTGAGCATTATGGGTATATGCCACCTGGCAAGTAAGCCCTGTATTGGGTCAGCTCTTTCCCTTCACAGGGCCCAGCATACCTGGTCCTTCTGAGGCAGGAGTGGTTCAGCTGTGCCAAGGACACCTATGCTCTCCCTCTTGACAAGTGAACTGCATTTTGAGAGCATGACGGGGGGAGGGGGAGAAGAAACCATGAAACCAGAAGGGATTTGCGAATACAGCAGAAACATACAGTGGAGATTTTACAAAACTGTGGATATTTAGAAAATACCTACACTTAGAACTATGACACACAACATCTTTTTCTCATCTTTTTCTCATCTTTTTCTTCTCTTAACCACTTGCTTTACATGAATTCTGCACACTTACAGATTTGCTTTGAGAAGGATTTAAAGTTGAAAAACCTTTTTCAAAAATGTGGCATGATACTGTCACCAGCAAACAAAGTATGATTTTTCACGCACATCCAGCTACCTGGAGCTGGAATCACATGGGGGTAAAACCTTATAGGTATACCTTTGCCAAAAAATTTCAAGGGAAAAATATTCAAGGGAAACAATAGCTTCAAAACTTTCATCATTAAAAACCATAGCAAAAATACAGTGAAATATTTTATTAAAGGTTTGAACTTCCTGGCTGTGGAAATCAAGACAATGAAATCTAGCTTGGTGTTTTGTCAACATTTTAATCTTTATTAGTTTTCCATAAAGTTCACAACATTGCAAGAGACATATTGAGAGAAACATTTTTTTAAAAAGAATCGTCATGGCAGCTGTATTCATAATAGCAAAAAACTAGACACAACTTAAATGCTCATCAGCAGTACAATGAATATACATAAGTTATAGTAAATTCATGAAATGGAATACTCCACAGCAATGAAAAAAAGAACTACTAGATGTCACAACATGGATGACTCTCACAGACATATGTTGAAAGACTTAGACGATTGCATGCTGTGTAATCCCATTTACATGAAGTTCAAGTACTGCAGGCAAAATCTATCTCTATAGATAAAAATCAGGTGGGTTCCCACCTGGCTTCCGGTTATCACTGTTTAGAAATCGCAGCCAGTTTAATTGCACTTCTTTTGTAACTGATCTGTCTTTTTTCTTCTGGCTGCTTTTAGGATCTCCTGTTTTCCTTTGGTTTTTCTGTGATTTTTTTTTTTTCAAAAATTTATCCTGGTTGGAATTCACTGGGCTTACTGGTTCTAAGGATTGATGTATTTCAACAGCTCTGACAAATTTTCTTTGAACACATTCTTTCTGTTACCTCCCTCTGGAACTCAAATTAGACATATGTTAAACCTTCTCACTTTATCCCCTGGCCTTTTAACCTCTCTTTCACATTTCCTATCCCTCTTCTCTCCCGATTCTATTCAGTTCTTTGGGTTTATCTTCCAGTCACTTTTTCCTCATCAGCTGTGTCTAATCTGCTATAAAGGCAGTTCAATGAGTTTTCAATTCCACTTATTATATTCACTTTAAACATATTAAGTGAGTCATTCTGTGCCAGGTATTTTCAATATCTGAAGTATTTGGGAATTTGTTTCTGTTTTGTTTCTGCTGAGTTTCACCCATGATGTCATCTTTCCTTAAGTGTTTTGTGAATTTTGCCTGATTGTTTTGGAAAGTCATCTGTGTAGGGATTCTCCAAGGCCTGATTTGAAGTTGACTTCCTCTGGAGAGGATTTCCCTTGCTTCTCAGACTTACCAAATCTGGACATTTTTAAATTAAGTTTTCAGCCTGAGTTTTTCTGTATGACCCAGGTAGCATGAATTTAGGCTACTGGCTGGTGGTACAGCTTCTCGGGGGTAGGAGGGAGATTTATTTTCCTCACTTTCTGTCCCCTTCTGAGTACCAGGGTTTCCCTCTCATTCATCCTTATCTTAGGACTGCAGCCTACAGGGTTCCAGACAATTAGGGGTCTACTATTGGCCTCCCCCTTGGGCAGCCCTACACTTTATCTTCTGTTCTCTGAACTCCCCACAATTATCAAAGCAGAAATGTAGCATCTCCAGGGTCTGGCCTCCCACCTTCAGGGCATATGTGAGATTCGGTGTTAGCCTGCCTCCCAAGACACCTGTATTCACTTCCTTTGGGGTTCTGCACCTTCCTTAATTTAGTGGCGCAGGGATGCATTTAAATTAATGGAGGGTATTTTTCCAACATTTAATTTCGTATTTTAGTTTTTAGTAAGGAGGGTCATTCGGGTGCTTCTCAACAATACCTCTGGAAACAGAATCTCCAAAGCCTGCTCTGCAGAGGTTGATTATTTTCTGCTAGGTTCTAAGCCCAGAGTTTCAGTATCACTGCTTAGTTCTGTGAGCCATCCCTACGTTACTTTTAGAAGAAATGATTCTTTCTTACCTCACATTGGAACTTAAGGTGCCTGGGACTTGGGAGAATGCTTGAGTGGTAGAGAGTCTGTGGGGACAGAGTCCCAGAGAGCAGTTTCCAGGCTCTCGGCCTCACGTGGAAAGGTGCTGGCTCTGTTATTAGATGGCCATCAGTCGTAATCAGATGGCCATCCGCTGTGGCTGGGTGGCCATCAGCTGTTAGTGGTTAGCCATTAGCCACTAATATAACTGTCGTGGCTATGCTGGCAAGGGGGTTCGTTGGTTGGCAGAAAAGCAGATGGTGGATTGCGGATCATGTGGATCCTACTTCTTGTGTCTCGCCCAGCTGCCAGCGAGACTGGGGTGCAGGAAGGCCCCCTGTTGGGATGCTGGTGGATATTTGCTTTTGTGTCTCGACCAACCACCCTTGAGAATATAGTGGTATGACTCCCCTATCTATGGCTCTGTTGTTGCTCCTTTTTGGCCTCAACAGATCTTATGCAGGGAGTGAGAGCTGAGTCCCTGCATTACAGAGCCTCAATAGTGTTGGAATTACATCTTCCCATTTTAAATCAATCCAAACATACTTCACTATTTCCATTGTTGGAACAGTTGGAAGCTTGGAATGGGTTTTATAACACAATCATTCTTCCAAATGCATAACATGGCACCAGTTCGAGCACTTATAACCATTTCCAAAATGAGCAGAATGAATCCACGTTCTACTGTAACAGTCCAGCCTGTGGGAAAATGACGTGTGGATTTATAGGGATGGATGGAGCCTATTAAAGTTATTGTTCACGTTTGTTCTGTACGTTGTCTTTCTTTTCTCTCCCTCCTGCTCTTTGTTTCCTACTTCTTTCCACAGTATATCATCTTTTTATAAAAGGCACTGGTTTGGAAATTCTATTTAGAGATCAATAATGTCATTCATAAGTCAAGCAAGATAAAACAATACATCCCAGAAAGTTACTTTCCAGAATTAAAATTTTCTCTTTTATAAGGAATCTGTTTCTAAACAGTTGTTTTATGATTGTAAGTCTGGAAGGCAATCAGATTAGGAAAAATGAAAAAAAAAATATTTCATAATAATTCTCTTTAAATGGGAAATGCACAAGACGTAATTAATGTTAATAGTATATTTTAAAAATATTTTTTTCTTTTACGTTCTTCTGCACATCTGTGAATTCACTGCCAACCCTTGCTTCCCCATTCCCCACAATCACCACTATCCTGAATTTTGTGTTTATCCTTCCCTTAATTTTTTAGTTTGTGGTTTTATCAGATACCTTTGTATATTTGAACAATATATTGTTTAGTTTCATCTGTTGTTGACCTTTATTAAAAGGATATATAGCCTTCTGAGACTTGTTCTTCACTCAACATTCTTATGAAGATTAATTGTGTTGCGTGTCATTCATTGTCACTGCCGTATAATACACTATTGTTTGAAAATACCACAGTTCATTTATCTGTTCTCTTGTCAATGGGTATTAGTATTGCTTCTAATTATTTTTTACTATTTTGAACAGTGCTCTAATGACATTCTTATATATGTTTCTGGACACATATAAGAGTTTTGTGTAAGACTTTTGAGGCATTCTTACCTAGGATGGCAATTGCTGAATTGTAAAATGTGTATTCAACTTTACAAAGTAAAGCCAAATTGTGTTTCAAAGTGGTTGCACCAATTTCTGGTCTAATGATCAGTGTGTAAGATATCCCTTTCATCTGAATACTCTTCAATTTTTGGTATTGTAAAATAATTTTTTGCCAATTGAATGGATAAAAACTATCTCCTTGTGGTCTTGATTTGCATTTCTCTGAATCTTGAAAGTTGTGCATCACTTTGTATGCTTATTGGCCATATATATATATTTTTGTAAAATACCTGTTAATGTCTTTTGCTCAATTTTATATTGATTTTGTCTTTTCATTATTATTTTTATTGCT
The DNA here is from genome assembly GCF_004115265.2 of Rhinolophus ferrumequinum. Lineage (NCBI taxonomy): Eukaryota > Metazoa > Chordata > Mammalia > Chiroptera > Rhinolophidae > Rhinolophus > Rhinolophus ferrumequinum. Next base: position 2,814,053 of record NC_046288.1, on the reverse strand, counting down.
TTGTAGAAGATTTTTAATATATTCTGTATAAGAAACCTTTATTTGTTATGTGTGGCAAATGTAGTCTCTTAGATTGTAGTTTATCTTTTTATTTCTTTTAAGTATAATCTTCAATAAACAAAAAATGAGGTTCCTTCCCCCTTCCACCCACATTCAGCAAATAGTGGACATTCATTGTGTGCCAACTGCTTCTCAAGTGCCAGGGATATTGCTTGGAACTAAGTAGAACAAGATCTTTTTTTTTATAGAGTTGACTTTCAGGTAGGCTCATTCTGGCCTCTGCCACCCAACAATCTGTGGGAACTTAGAATGCTATTTCGGTTTTTGTCCCTATGAAATGGAATCTATGATTCTCACCCCTGCTTTCCTGATGGACTCTGGAGGTCGACTAGAGGCTCTTTCTGATTTGATGGAGAGGGGCAGGACTGGCCCTCATTGTCTTACGTGCTACCACAGGCTTTTCCTTTGGGTGGTGTTCTCATTACAAGGGACTGGCTGGCCAAGAACATAAGGAGCTGTGTTACAATGAGCTTCTATTCCCTGCAATGCTCCATGGACAATGTGCAAAGAAAACAAGCAATCTTAAATAAATTCAACCTAATACTCTCAATATTGTTTCAATGTCTGTGTGCTGAAAATTCTTTAATGGGAAAAGTCTCATTTAATATCTTGATTGTAGCACATCCACAGATGAGGTGTTTGACCTGTCTGGGCTCAGAGATTCCCCATCACATACCTGCATATGTGCACCCGAATAAGGTAAAATTATGACAAAATCTGGGACTGGCCGACTAGGAATCTTAAATTTTCTGTTTTCTTTGGAAATGATCACAGTTATTCTGTAGTGGAAAGGTTTTCTTAGCTTTGGCCATCTAAATATTTGTCCTTGAGAATAAAAGGTAATGCTCCTTGGGTAGCTTGGGGTGTCTGTGAATTTTCCACATTTGACTTAATTCCCCAGCAGTCCAGAGGTCAATAGGAATGACTGATTTTCTCATGAGTGGGAGTCATACGCTATTACAACTACTACTAATAGTAAACACCTATTGAGCATTTACCTCTATTATAAGTATTTGCTCTTTTTATCTTCATGACAATTATAAGAGGCAGTTGTTATTATCCTCATCTTGCAAAGGAGGAACTGAAGCAAAAAAGGTCAAGGCTGTGCAGTTTGTAATCTTAAGGTGGGAAGGAGGCCCGACTCACACCTCTTGTCCATGAGGGAAGCCATTTTACAGTCCTCCCAACAGTTCGTCGTGGTTGGACTCAGAGATGGAGCACTGGCATGTGTCTCCTAGTGGGCCAAGTGACGCTGCTTATGCGCAGGTTATCATGTGCTAGTGGACTGCCCAGCGGATGCTGAAAGGGCCCTGACTCCTGACTCCCCCACCCCCACCCTCTCCACCTTCCAAAAGATGAAAAGGGTGTGTCATTGACAATGTTTTTTTTAACCTCCTTTCAACCAGGCACTTAAAGAACTCTGGGCCTTGCAAGCTCAGCCCAGGGGAAAGGTAAAGATTGAGCTGAGAGGAAAAATAAATCAGTTTGGCATTGGCCCTGATGGGCTGTCACATTCCCTGTAGCACTAATTGCCCGGCCCTTTCCCCGAGTGGCCTCCTCACCAAAGGGTGATGGCCCTGCCGCCTCGTCCTGTGCCTCAGGGACTGGAGCACTCACAGAAACACAGTGGGCCCTGCACAGAAGCTTAATCAGGGCCGCGTAAGCCCTGAACCAAGAACTGCAGTCATCTTGATGTTTGATTTTTCTCAGATGCTGTCATCCAGTTGCTCTCAAACATGCCGTGTCATTTTGAGGGCTTAGCACTAAGCAGTTTACTGCAAGGCAATAATCGCGAAGAAGAAAAAGAAAATATCCTTGATTAAAGGCACTGAGAAACTCCCCACTTTCACTCTTTTTATTAGTCTTTCCGGTATTGTCATCTTCCACTGTGAATTAAATTTCCTCTAGCAACAGACAGCCCGGAGGCCAGGGTCTCCACTTAGAACTGGTTTACCTTAAAGGATGTAACATTTTGACTCTGTCAAGTTTACTGCTTTTGGCACAGAGCACTAGTTGTCTCTGAAATGTGAACTTGAAGTTGAGATTCTAGGAAGGTGCATCTACGACTGCGCAGCTGGTAGGTGCAGAGGCCAGGCGTTTCCCTGTCGGTTTACCACTATCGTCATCCAAGGTTTATTAAGTTCTGTCTGCACATGAGGCCGCTCCAGCTGTGAGCTTTACCTTCCATCGAGGAAAAGGTGCCAGAGCTTTTCTTTTGGGACTCTCTACTTTGTAAACTATTTGCTGAAGATAATAACACAGGAATTTGCCAATAAGCGATGGTTAAGGAATGGTTGATAGAAATGGTTTAGTTAATTGAGTGTTCTGGAAAATAAATTTGGCATAACCATTTGAACCAATTTGCAAAGAATTAGAGCTCCAGGCATAGCAAAATTATGCCCCAACCATACAACCATTTGTTGATGGAATCAGGAAAGTTTTGAGGAGCTTGTTGTAAAAAGCAGCTCCTTTTGCACAGGGGTGTAGTTGAGAAAGTGGGCCAAAGGGGATGAGGTAAGTGAGTGCTCAGAACTTAGTGGTGACCATCAAGAAATGATTATTTGATGAGGGAGAAATTTTAGGAAATTCAGAGAAAGGCCATCAGTCACCTTAGATTTTATAACAGCCAAGAATAGGATGAGGTATGCAAGCCATTCCAGGACATGGGCCAGGGAGTCAGAACCTGAGCTGACAACTCACGGAGGGCAGGCGGATGGAGAGGTCCCGGGAAAAGGCTGCAGGCGGAGGTAGCAGAGCAGTCAGGGCCTCAGGGAGCATCGTTCCAGGAGAAACTTGGATTGTTCGTGGGGCCCATCCCTGAGCCAGGCTCCATCCAGATCCTGGGGACTGGAGAGGGGAGGATGGCCACAGTCTCAGGTGAGCAGGGACACTTGGACAGGTTCCAGGATGGAGATACAGGCATGAAGTAAAAATGGGCAGAGGATGGGCATTGCCAGGTAAACCAACTTGATGGAGGACACTCGGGAAGTAAGTACATTCCTACAAAGGGGCCCCAGGGGAGCAGATGTACGAGTGATAATGAACACAGTTTGTTCCCAGGACAGTGAGGAGTCAGCTGAGGGCAGAGCTAGTGCAATGCGGTGCTGCAGCCTGAGCTTCTCCCCACCAAGGCTGAGGGGCTTTAACTACTGGAACTGGCCAGCAGTAGGGGCCGGAAATCAGACACATCATTACAGAGGGAAGAACACTAGTCACGGCTTAGGTAGGGCTCACAGACTCAAATGTCTGCAGAAGCCAGACAGGAAAAGAAAACGCAGGAAGCACTCAGATACATAACATGATGGGAAGACACCAGAGCAAATGGGGGGCTCCAAAGCAAATTCTTTTAATGTCAGCCAAACCCAGTCTTGTGTTTAAGCTAAGGCCAGAGTCGGCCTGTGGACCACAATTCACAACGCCTAGTCTCCAGTGGGCCCAAGATTTAGGAGAAGAAAGTCTAAAGATCCAAGGCAAAGACACCAGGCCCTAAGACCAGAAGTTCTAGAGGGGGAAGTCGAAACCAAGTATTTACAATACAACCACAAATGAAACTAAGAGGGGAAAAAGAGGGAAGACACCTAAAAAATCCTGTAACTACAGAGGTAGGTCGTATATGAGTTCATGTTTCCCATGCATGCAAAAATGATGGCAGTGGGGAACTGGGCCAAGAACCAATATTACGAAAAAGAGTGGCATAATCCTACAAAAATCAGAGGAGAAAGGCAAAGGTTCAGACTGAACTGAGACCCACAAAGATGCTACAGGCAAGAAAAGACTTTTAAAGCTCTAAGGGCAATAAAAAGAACAAAGAAGGGATAGATCCTTTGCTTGGGGCTTGGAGAACTAGTAACAGAAGATTGAGAAAGCAGATAGAAAAAGAAGCAGAAATTCCTGGGTACTTCTTTATTATTTAGGAGACTATTCTTCACACCTAGTGCGGAGAAAGAAAAATCCTACATTGTCAGGTGGGATGAAGCCTAAAAGGAGACAGCAAGACTCAACTGCACTGCTTCGGTCAAGCTGAAATATCCTCCCTACAGGACATCTCTCCTTCTTCCAGGAGCACCAGGGCTGGGGTGTCATGCCCCCACCCCTATGCACCCCAGTCCCACCGCCAATGCTCTAACCAAACATGCGGGCATCCTCTGAGAAAGAGTGACGCAGCTGATGAGGTCCCCCCTGCCCGGCACATGGGTCCAGGCAAGGCCTCCCGAGCCCCTTCTGCGTCCCTCCAGCATGGACCCCTTTCATGTTCAGTCCCTTGTTCAGTAGGTCACATGCATGAGGATCTGGACCTGCTGGTTTCCCGACCTGATGGGGGAACCATGCATTGCTCTGCAGCTGCTCATTGGAATTGCCGGGGAGCTTGTAAAAACTCCTGAGGCTGGCCTTCCACCCGACACATGGGGCAGAGTCTCTGAGCCCCAGTCTTTATTCTAATATGATTTCAGGGTTAAAAACCCTGAGGAAAGCAAGCTTGAGGTTAGTCGGAGAGAATGCTTGGGTCCATCCTTTCCATTTATGCCACTGGGAATGTCATTTAGTCTCTCTCTGTTAATTTTCCCATCTGCCGGTAAAGTGGGTATAAGGAGGATGACCTTGCTTAGTTTAACAGGTTATCAGGAGGTCAGCCGAGTCGGCCTATGTGAAAGTAACTCGTGAACTGGATACTGCGACTTGTGTAATTATCATGCCGTGCCTTTGGTTCCTAGGAAGAGAGCCGTGCGTGTTCAGAGGAAACCAAACAATCACTGTAATGAAGAAGGGCACCAGTGAGCCTGGGAAGCCTCATGTGGACCCTTCCTCTCGATTATTATACGTTTGTACACAGCCAGTTGAAATATAAAAGGTTTGTTAAGGTAACATTTTCACCGAGAGAATAAAACCAAGAACACTTAGAGCTCCTTCAGGGAAAAATGTATACACTTATTCTAGGGTGTCTGGGTAGTGAATGTTTCTGGGATGAGTACAGACTCGTAACTGTGCTATGACCTGCTAAATACAACAAAATGTGTTTAGGTGTGGAGAGAGACTTCATGTAGGATTTTATGATTGTCGTCAGTTTGTATCTCAATATGAAGAACATTTTAAGGTTAATAGCTTCTAATGTCTCATGTTTCTTTCTGTTCTCTTTGGACTTAGGTAAATTTAAACTGTTAAAATGAAGATATAAGAATTCTTATTTTAGCAGTAGCAAGGAGGGCTAGGAAACCATAATTTAAAAATATACTGTATGCCCAGATCTTGGTCTCTCAGTGCCATTCTCCACCAAAAGGAATTAGGGCTCTTTGGGGAAATAGTTCATTCTAGGAATAAGGCAGGAAAGTACACGAGGAACTTGGAACGTCTTATTGTGCCAGAAAGGAAGGAAGTACTCAAGGAATGATAGATATATGTCAAAATGACAGAGGGGCCAGACTTCAGTAGCTCTCACTGGCCAGATCCTGGACATTTTGAGCATCAAAATATATAATGATATTAACAGAATGTAATCCAGTGAGTAAAATAAAAATGTATGAGTCCAGGTCCACGAACGTATTAGGTTGGTGTAAAAGTAATTGCAGTTTAAAAGATTAAAAGTAATTGTAAAAACTGCAATTACTTTTGCACCAACCTAATAAAGACTCAACAGAGAAGGAAAAGAAAGTTCTTTTTAACAACAGAGTGCCAATTCATCAATGTAGAATGAAGGCAGTGTTTGAAAAAATCACTATTTGACATAGTAATCATTGAAATAATAAAAACAAAGATCATCACAGAAGGCTTAAAGAGGGGGGTAAAAAAAGTTTGATGAGGCAGAGGATATTTACATAATCTAAAAATACCCGCCCACGAGTTACTTATTAATTACAAAGGGTAAAAGTGATACCTTTACAATGAAAAACCTGATGGACACCATTTTAACCATCGTATCCAAATTAACACACCGTACATCCAACCCAACAGAAAAGCTGATATGTTCTCCCTTCAAACATACCGAGCCAAACCACCGTCGTCTCTCACTGAGAGATTGCCAATCACTTCCTCAAGGATGTCTTGTTTCCCCTTGTCTACCCTCAATCTACTCTCAGCACCGCAGCCAGAAGGAAAATGTGAGTCAGATGAAGTCACTTCTCCGAACAAAACCTCCTCATGCCCTCACATCTCTCAGAACCCAAGCCCAAGTCCTCACAATGACTGTAGACCCACCAGGTCTGGCCCCTGTGCTGTCACCCTTGCTTACTCTATGTGGACCTGTTTGCTGTTCCTCTATTGCGTCAGGCAGGCTCCCATCTCAGGGTCTTGGGACGTGCTGTGTTTTCTGCCTGCTTCAGTCTTCCTCCAGCTATAGAGTCTGCCCCCTTCTCTCCTTCAAGTCTTTGCTCCTGTGTAACCTCTTCAATGTAGCTTTCGCCAGGAACTATTTAAATCACGACTTCCCTACTCCTCCTCCCTGGTAGTCCTATAGTCTTCCCTGCTCCTCTTCCTTTTGTACCTGCTAACGCTTTCTAACGAGCCATGTGATTATTTACTTTTGTTAATTGTCTGTCTCCCCACACTACCATTTAAGCTGGGAGAAATAGATCCCTAGATCCTAGAACACAGTGGACACTTGCTGAAATGTTGAGTGATCTACTACTGATCACCAGAACTGTGCTAGGCATTGCATGAGATGGGAAAAACAAAACAAAATCTAAAACTAAATTAAATTTAACAAAAACCATTTGCCATGGTCTCCAGCTCTCCAAGCCTGACAGTTCAGTGGGAAAGTAAAACAGACACAGACGAGCATTACGCGCCATCAAATGCCGAGTTCTTGCTACTTTCTGCACATGTGAGCTTAGTTCCAGGAAGGGCGCGGTGTGTGCTCAGTGGCCTGCATTCTAGAGGTGAGGGGGCTGCTTTGGATAGGCAGGGGGGTAGGCAAGGAGAGTGACAGCCCTAGGCACAAGGAAACACTGCTCAGATGCTTCTTCCAGAGCCTCGGGGAGGGAGGCCTTGGGGACCGCAGGGGCCGGGTGGCAGAGTCTAAGTCAGGCCAGGCTGTGGAAGGATTTGTGGCACTCAGGGTCCTTCATATTTCCAACCCACTCAGCCCATCCTTCCTGTCTTCAGCTGGGCTTGCTGTCTTAGTTTGCACCCCCGGGGAACAGACCTGAGACAAGGATTTGAGGCTTCTGCTATGTACCTGGGAGTTATCCCAGGAGAAAGTGAGACAGGGAAGGGAAGTAAGCTGATACAGGTACTTATGCACAAATGAGCAGGATACCCCTGCCGGCACCAGACTAATCCTGCCAGGGACACCGTGTGGAACAAGCCTCTGAGGAGTCTCCTTGACTCCCATTCTTCATTTGCTGGGAACTGCTGGGGTACAGGGCATCCACTCCCCTGGCACCTCCAGCCTGCCCCGAGCAGAGCCCCAGAGACAGAATCAGGACCAAGAGCTGCAGGTGAGCAGGAAGAATCATGGGCATGAATAGAATCATTGAGCACCCAGAGGCTAGAGGCGGGTATGAAAGCATCTGCACACTTGGCAGTTTATGCGTTTATAATAAGGAGAAGGGTAAGTTGTAGAAACCAAAAGCATGATTTTGTTTTCTAATAGAGGGGAGTAAGAATTCCCTTTGTTCCACTGCAATGCCTAATTCATTGTAGACATCCTAAGAAACCCAGTTCCTATTACCTTGTAAAGACACAGAAAGGCCTGGCACATCTAGTAAAGCAGATGGATGGGACTAAACTATCCTTACTGCTAATGACTGTACATCAGCATCAGTACCATTAAGCTTTCACAAAGCTGACTTCACCATGGAGACTGAGTGTGGAACAAACAAAGAAAACCCAAGTCATACCCCAATTCATTCACAAGGGCAGATGGAACTTGTGATTTAGTTAGTGTTCAAATTCAGTCCTATAATTTCCAGGTAAAAATGTAAAGCAAAACCCACATATCTCCTGGCTGATAATACATTTCCGAGAAGAAGTAAACAACATCACAAGGCTTGGGACAGCTTTGAGTCTGAAGGGAAATGCCCTGGAGGGCTGGCTACCTTTGGAAACCTTTTCAGTGCAAATGAAAGGAGAAGAAGAGGGATCCCAAGACATTCTTTCTTTCTCTCTCTTTCTCTCTCTCTCTCTCTCTCTCTCTCTCTCTCTCTCTCTCTCTCTCTCTCTCTCTCTCAGTCATGTGAGCCAAAGGGTGTAGGCAGTAACTTCCAAGGTGTAAGAACAAGGACCTTATGAAAAAGGGGAACGTGTCTCCACCAGGAAGAATCAAGGTTCTGGGGATCTGCCTGCACACAGCCCTGCCAGCTGAGTGGGAAACACCCTTGAACTCCGGAGGTCTGTCAAAACCATTTCCATCAGAAGCAGCCCCACCTTCCACCTGCTGGTAACTGGAGAACGCGGAGGCACTTCTTGTTCTGGTGGATTTTTCTTGACTCCTGGACCTGATAGGAATGCGACTTGGGGGGCAGCCAGCCAGGCCTGAGATGTGGGAGGCTGAGGCATTTCAACAGCTGCTTGGGGGCGGGCAGCACATTGTAAGTGTCGGGGCAGTTACCATAAAGTTTAGTATTCTACCTCTAAACTTTCAAGAAAAGGGATGCAAACGGACGCTTTATGGTCCTGTTTGAGAATTCAGTGAATGAGTCAATAATTAGGACCATTTACTTAATCTAAGGGGAGGGAAAAGCAACATTTTTTGTCTTGTTCTCCATGGATACTCCATCTGTGAGGCCCTGCCCAGGGACCTCCCTTGTGTCTGTGGAATCCTGTGCCCACCGTTGGCCAGAAAGTAGCCCTCTACATCTCTCTGAGCACAAAACGAGGTCCCAAAGTGAATGGTACAGCAATGCCTGGTAGTTCGTGTTGACGGGCCCTCTGCAGCCTTCCCCTGACCATGGTTCAGGGGCTGGGGAGTCTCTTTTCCTCCAGGCAGCCATCCCAATGCCACAGGGGCTGGGCTGGACTCTCCTCACATCCCCTGCCTCCCTGGCCTCAATCGCCCATCCCAGAACCTTGCCTGCTCTTCTTGTGCCTTCACATTCATAGTCAGACAAGCATTGTCTCCCTGGTCCACAGGAAGGGCGAGGCTGGCCTTACAGGTAAGGGCAGGGAGGTACAGAGGCTGGCAGTTAGTTAGTGGCATCCAGCTGGCAAGTGGAAGAGGAAGATTCAACGTGGAGATTTTGTCTCCAATGCCAGGGCTTCTATTTTACCCCAGTATCCTCCCCTGAGCCTATCCCAGAAACAACCATTTGAAAGTACAAACCTGTTATCACTTATTAATAGGAAAGGGATGGGCGTTCTGCTTTGCTCATTTCCTGTACAGGTTGTCTTACCACAGGACATAGCTAATGCAGGGTGTAGTTGCCAGGTGAGACAGTGACAATGACAGTGATGATAATAACCACCATTCATTGAGCACCTACCCAGTCACAAAGCTAAGCAATTTATAGGCACTTTTTTCAAATGAACCCTTTAAACAACTCTATGATTGAAATAATATAATCACCCCCATTTTCAGATGAAAAAGCTGAGGCTTGGTTACATACCCTGCTGTAGGTCCCAAAGCCAGTAAGCGGTCAGCCTGGGCATGCAACCACCCCAGGCTGCCCCGACCTTGCCCTTTGGCCTCAAGCATCTATGTCACACCATACACCAGCAAGCCACCTCTCCTCAGGCGGCAACCTACAAACTGCCAGTGGACCAGAAGTCCTGTTACTAATAAGACAAATACCATATGATTTCAGTTACATTAGGAATCTTAAATAAATAAATAAACAAACAAAGCAGAAACTCAGATACAGAGAGCAAATCGATGATCACCTAATGGGAGGCGGGTGGGGGGATGTGTGAAACAGGTGAAGGGATTAAGCAGCACAAATTGCCAGTTATAAAAATAGTCATGGGGTTGTAAAGTACAGCACAGGGAATATAGTCAATATTGTAATAACTATGGATGATGCAAGATGGGTACTGGAGTTATCATGGTGATCACTTTGCAAGGTACATAAAATGTATAATCATTATGTTGTATACCTGAAACTAATATAGTATTATAACTATATTAAAAAGTTAATTAAAAAATTAATGAATTTTTTAAAACAAACATTGGCATTGATGGAAACTGAAAAAAACTTAACTCTTAGGAAGTACAATTAGGTGCTAAGTGCTATTCTAATCATTCTTTATTAACTCATTTAGCCTTCACAACGACAGTTCAACGAACTATTAACTATTATCGTTTCTCCCCATTTTACAGGTGAAAAGCCTGAGGCATAGAGTCTAAGTCACTTGCTCCAGTGTATAAACCACAGGGGCAAGCTGGGGCCCAGAGTTCCAGATCTGACCACCTGGGTACACTCATTGCTCCTAGACATGGCAGGTAACAGGCCTCCTTTTCACCCTTCAGGTCAAAGGGTGAAGGTAGATCCGGTTCAATAATCTATTCAGAAACAAGGTATTATTTGGATTGAGGTGGTTTTGTTTGTTTGTTTTTGTTTTGTTTTGTTTTTTTAGGCAGAGGGTTTATTCTGGCAGGGACTTGAAAGAGAATCTGCTTGATCCAGCCTCAGAAGCCACTGAGAAGCATTTTGCTTTTGGAACTGGGTAAGAGGACAGTATAGACGTAGGCCTTACTAATAGTGCTGCTGGCAGCCCGCGGGGCTGGCAGTGGATCCTCGTGGGGTGTCTGTTACCAGCACATCTCGCGCTATGTGATAGGATGATAGGCAGCCGCCAGCTTTGGTAACGACTTCCTGCTGAGACAGGGCGTTACCTGATGCCACCCGAACCTGCCAGTGTGGGGATTTTCAGAAAGGAACAAAGCATGTCCTTTTCTAGTATCTCATTTTGTGTGTGATTCGATTTTAAAGGGTCGTGTTTACAGTTGATATTTTCCTCAGTCATAGCTCAAACCTTTTTTCCTCTTCAGCCATGAGCTCCAGCAAAGGGAAGGAGTCATGTGCGATTACAAGGTCTGAGGACCTGAACCCAAACGGCAACCCGTGCGTTTCATGAGAGACATGAGTATTTTCCCAGGTACATCACAGACAGATGCAGAAGGAAAATCGAGGAACCCCATTTCCTCAGAGCCAAAGCTGTCTTCCTAGGATATTTCCTTCCCTTCCTCAGTAATGGCTGGGAGCCATTTCCTTTCCCTGGGAGAAGGGGAGAGAAACCTACATTGTTGAATGCCTTTAATATGCTATGTGAAATGCTTTCAAAATAATCATCTCACTTATTCCTCACAGAATCCTTTTACTTAATCTTCACAGAATCCTTTGCTCCAGGAGTTATTACATTTATTGTGCAGACTCAGAGAGGTTAAGCAACTTATCTAAGGACATACAGCTAAAACCAGGATTCAAAAAGGTTTTTTTGTTTGTTGTTTTTTCAACCACATCCCTACCACCCTCATGGGCCTTCTCAAATCTCTATCCAGAAAATAATTTGTCCCCTTCACACACACACACACACACACACACACACACACAGACATGCCAAACACAAGGTAATTGTTTAATTAAAACTTGTTGAGGGAATTGATAAATGAATGAATAGTATCTTTTTTAGTTAACACTCACTTTGCCATTAGCTTCTCTGTGAATCCCCATAGCAGGCCATTCTCCAATTCTTAATACCTCTCCCAAATACTAATCTACGCCATACAACAATTACTTTCTTGTAGGGTTCCAATGGAATTAGACTAATTTTTCTTTTCCACCTCATCTGTTTCAAAGTTGAATCCTTTGGGTTAAGCTGCTTTGCTTCCACTATCCAAGTCAATACTAACAGGATTGCAGGCCTAATAAACCCCCAAATCTGCAGGTCCAGAAACAGATTAGGAAATAAGCAAGAATGTAAGACAGTTATAATCATGATGTTACTAGTACCCAATGAATGGAATTCTTAACACACACCACTGTTGGTCAACCATCATGGAACATCATTCATGTGTTTTAGAGTTACAGAAACTTCGAGTATAACTTGTTCATCATGCACTCATTGTCTGAAGCCCTAGCAAACCTTGATATCTATCTCCTTCCATTATGTATGCTGTATCTACTCTTTCATTTGGAGTGATTAATAAAAGTAGTGCAGTATATGGTATGCTCAAAATTCCATAGTTTTCTACACTAAAGTGTTCTCTCAGTCCAATAGTTTCAAAACTCAAGTTTCTGCAGAGACTTACCCTTCAAAATAAAGGGAAAACATTCTTTTCGTGCATGGCCCTGTTCCTGTTTATGAATCAGGAACATTTTACTGTGAGAAGATAGAAACAAGTGATAGTTAAAACTGAAGTGCAGTATAGTAGACCAGCTATGACTGACTCATAAACTCTTAGATTGTTGAGGCTTAAAGAAGAAGTGAAAACAAAGAGAAAATTTTACCTGACTCACTTTTTCTAGAAGTATATACCTCCACATGCTAATTAACAAATAGAATGGCATTGGGTTAATCCAATCGTACACTGATTATTGGGTAAATGCAATTGTCAGATGGTGCTTTACCACCGAGGTGTTCCCTACCATAGTGGCAATGCAGTGCTTCTTTACCTTGGAAAAGAATTTCTCCTGGAAAACTTCTCCTTTAAACTTCTCCTGGAAAAAGACAACGATTTTCACAGAAAGCAAAGAAGCATTCCCCTACAACATCAATAATTAACTTCTATGTCTTATTTTCATCCCTGAGAAGGGTGCATTTAAGGGAAAATTATTAAAAGACAACAAAAAAATCAAGGATCAAATTGATTAATATTTGATAAAAGCTAAGGCTGAGACATGGGAAGCTAGGAAAAGCTCATCTTGGCCACCATGCTGCCAAAATAGCAACAACAAAGGTCCACAGTCAAGCTATAATAAATGTAAATGTGTGCAAATGTATGCTCAGTTTTTCTTAAATTCATTCATTCTTTCTTTCATTCATTCAACAAACTTGTTCAACTATACATAAGGCACTTTTCTAGGTGCTAGAGGTATAACAAGAAACAATACAAAGTCCCTGCCCTGATGGAACTTATATTTTAGTGGATTAATATATATACACACACACACACACACACACACACACGTAAGATATACTACATGACATACAAAATAATTATATATTACATTAATATAGTTATATTTTATATTCATATAATTTAATAATATATAATATCAGTGATAATTGCCATGGAAAAATATACAATAGGGTAAAGAAGATGGGAGCAGACACAGGGGATGTTATTGTTTCATATTGGATGATGTCAGGGAAATCCACTATGATAAGGTGACATTTGAGCAGAGGCCTGAAGGAAGGGAGAAGAGAGTCATGCCGACCTCTGGGGGAAGGTGGTTCTAGGCAGAAGTTACAGGGACAGAATCTCTGAGGTAGGAACAGGTGTAGCACGAATGAGAAGCAGTGGTGAGGAGGCCCTGAAGCTGGAGCAGAGTAAGCACAGGAAAGAGAGTATCAGCAGATGAGGGCAAGGAGGGAATGGGGCCGGACCCGATGACACATTGTGGGCCGTTGTAAGAATTCTGGTTTTTACTCTAAAGAAGCTGAGAAGCATTCGAGGGCTTCTACTAAAAACAAAATAGAAACCCTGACTGCTGAGTAGAAAATAGACCCAATGGCAGCAAAAGCAGGAGCTAGGAGGCCATTTGCAATGTTTCATAGTCAAGACATAGTACGAAATGCTGCTGATAGATCAAGTAAGATGAGGACCAAAAATTGGGCACGGGGATTTAGCCCTGGTGATGTGATCAAGAGCAGTTTCAGGGAAGGTGAGGATCAAAGCCTGACTGCAGTGAGTTCCAGAGAAGATGGGAGAAGAGGGGTGCAGACACTCTTTTAAAGAGCAGAAGAATGGGAGGACACAGAAGGGGAACTGGGGGCCAAAAGGGTACGGCTTTAAGATGGGAGAAATAGGGGGATATTTGTATACTGAAGAGAGTGATTCAGTAGAGATGGAAAAAGTGATTTCATGAGAACAAAAAGCAGCAGAAGTTGGAGAGATGTAAGGGAGACCGGGCTTCTGTAGCACTGGAGGGGCAGAAGGTAGATAGGTACCCTCATTAATGGTTCACAGATATGGGAGAGAAGGCAATGAAGGCAGACGGGTGGGTAGATGAGGTGGTGGAAATTTGATAAAGCCCTCTTCTGACCTTTTACTTCCTCAATGAAATAGGAAGTAAGGTCACATACACAGAATCAGCAGAAGGTGAAGATGGAGGAAGGGAATTTGGAGCTTTCCAGAGAGAAGAGAAGTTGTGAATAGTCTCTTAGGAGAGCAAGAGGGTAAAAGGACAACAGAATCCTGGCAGGGATTTCCAGGCACACTAAGCTCCTACTCGATATTAGTGTTATAAATTTGAAGTGAGACAAATCAGATTGGTTATATGTTTTTCTTCAGTCATGTTCAGCTACCAAGTTCAAGTATAAAATAGGTGGAGGGTTGGATTCAACTAGAGTTAGCGTTTTTCTCAGGGGAGCAGGACAAAAGGATAGAAGTCGTGGGATTTGAGAGGGCATAGTTGAGAGTTACAAGTTAGTAATTATAATGCTATGTCCTGGGATATGAGCTGTGTAAGGAAGATAGGACAACCCAACTGAGGTGAGGGACAGTAAAAAGGTTATAGAGTCAATTGATTGTAGGTCTTAGTGGGATAAAAAATTGTTCGAGTTGGGGCACTAGAGGGACTCAACTGTAAAAATAGAAGAATGGGCTGCTTGGAGGCAATCTTGACCTCATTTACTAATGAAAGGAATGTGTATTAGGTTCCTAGTGCTGCTGTGATAAGTTATTAAAATGTATTGGCTTAAAACAATATAATGTTTTATTTTATAATTCTTAGAGGTCGGCATTCCAAAATGGGTCTCGCTGGGCTAAAATCAAGGTGTTGGCAGGGCTGTGTTCCTTTCTTGAGGCTCTCAGGGAGGAATCCATTTCCTGGCCCTGTTCAGCCCACAGAGGTCACCCACATTTGCTGGCTCATCTTCCTCCACCTTCAAAGCCAAAAATAGTGGGTCGAGTTCTTCTCATGCAGCATCATTCTGACTTCCTCTTCCTGCTTTCCTCTTCCCCATTTTAGGACACTTGTGATTACATTGGACCCATCTGGATAATCAAGGATAATCTCTTTATTTAAGGTCAGCTGATTAGCGATCTTAATTCCTCCTTTGCTATGTAATGCAACACATTCATAGATTCTAGAGATTATAATGAAGACATTTGGGGTGTGTGTGGGGGGGTGGTTATTATTCTACCCACACGAAGGAGTGCAGTTATTGGTAAAGACAAGGTCTATGTATCACCACAGGAGGAGGTGGCTAAAGTAGGCTAGAGGCCAAGATCATAGGAGAAGAGAAGGGCCAGGGAATGAGAGGCTAGGATATTGGAAAGAGTATTGAAGAATATTGAAATCACCAAGAATTATATAGGAATAGTATTGGAGAGAATGATAGTTAATAAGGAAATAAAAATCATCAAGAAATGGAGAGTAACAACGGGGGCATAAAGTAATTTGCATTGACCAATTGTTGGGTGAGAGGTGATATTAGAAATAGATGTAGCTGAAGTTGGAGTCAAGGGAGAAGACATTTTCTGAGCTCTGCTTCTCTAGAATATTCATAAAAGGTAATCAAATGACAGAGAATTCCAGAATTGTAGAATTCCCTTATTACATGTCTCAAGATAAGCTATCATAACCATGGTATTATTTTAAATTGTTCAAAACTTTTAAACATCTATTATCTTCATATATGCTCAACTGTGAGATGGAAATAGGTATATTGTCCCTCTTTCATAGTTTGGAAAATAAGGGATTGATTAATAGCAAATAAGCGGAAACATTAGATCTATACTGTGCCCATTCAATTACTTAGCGAAGTGATTGAAGATATTGTGGAAAATACAATAGAATATATCATACAGTTTCTTTCCTCCAAGAGACTAAACTGTTGGATCAAAAATCTCTTTGAAAAACTGATGAAAGATAAAGCTTTTTGTCCCTAAAAAAGGCACATAGACACACACACACACACACACACACACACACAATTTTACTTATAATTTCATGACACCTCCAGTTCCTGTAATATCCAAAGGAGCCCATATATCCCAGGGTAAGAACCTCTTGTCTAAATGCTGAGATAAGACTATCCACAATAGAAATGGACTAACCATGTAAGTCACAAGGGAGGGTATAATTAGGTGCCAAAGGAATGAGTAGTTATGAGTCATGAACAGCAATATATCAGTGAACTTGGAAATATTTGTGGGAAAACTGCATAAAATATTGAAGAATTGAGATGATTTCATGGAAAGGAGGAGAGACAGAATTGCAAGTAGGAAGGAGGAGAGGAGAGGAATTAGAAGTTCACTTGGAATATTTGAGGGACAGTTAGGAGACCAGACTAACCATCTGTGAAATGTGGGCAAATGACTTCAAAGGTATATGTGTAAAAAATAATTAAAACTTTTGGTGAAAGGAGCCTCCACAAAGCATTATTAATATGGTAGA